>NC_081824.1:348499577-349948952 GCF_030867095.1 Alligator mississippiensis
GGAGGGTGGGAGAGGAGGGGTGGTTGCCTTCTTCTGTGGCAGGAGGCATAGTCCTCTTTCTTGAATCTCTCAAGCATATTTTAACAAACCTTGCAGCAGAAGGATACTAGCCATTGTTGTCTCCCTGTTATATATGTGGCAGGATAGGGTGCTATGCCTTGTGGTTGTGTGATAAGTTTGACAGTGTACTTTCAGTAATATGTTAGACAAGGATTTGTATGAGAAAGCTTGGATAGGGCTGATCCCTCAGGCAGGGGGTTGGACTAGATGACCTCCAGAGCTTCTTTCTATCCTTACTTTTCTACGATTCTGTGACCTATAAATGTTGTCTTTCCTCAATTTCCTGTTTTTATGTATGCTGTTGAATTGGGAATCTGATTCTTTTGACTTAGCCTCACTGTCAGCTGCATTTACATTTTCTATTTCTATTCTGTACTTTCCAAGGAGGTATGGAATTTTATGGCATCCCCCTTAAGGGTTGCATCAGTCCAAACCACATACTTGTCAACAGATGTTAGTTTTTCTCCAGTTTTTACTTTTAAAACTCCTCTGCAACCTTTTTAAGTTTTAGGCCAGCAGTCTGGTTCTGTTTCAGTTTGTTTCATCCTTTCTATGCAGGCTTCTCTTGTCCCAAATTGTTCCCAGGGCATGTGGAACATGAAGCATTTCATAGAATACTACTATGGAGGTCCTGAATTTTAGCCTTCTACAGAATAGCTTAAATTTAACTTCTGGGACCTTAAATTTAGCCTCCTATACTTTTCTTCATTGCTGGTACCCATGTGGACCTTGACTGCTGGCTCCTCCTTGGCACTCCCAAGTAGCTTACCTACATGACTCATGAGGTCCACTACCTTTGTATCCAGCAGGCAAGTCACCATGTAGTCCTTCCAGACATCACAAACCCAGATATCTGTATGCCCCCACCTGCTTCTTCCTATCCCATGGGAGGAGTATGCTTGGTGCAAGAGGATCCTATGATATCAGCTGGAGTAGTGGATGCCTATCTTTTTGGCAGGTATGCCACAAATTAACTCTGTACCCTCCCCAAATGCCACTTTTTCCCCAGCAGCACAGGCAGGTAACAACGAGGGGGTAGGGGCTGCTTTTCCCCCATCACACAGGCAAGCACATAGCAGCAATCAACATGTGTTAAACAAATTAACACAAAATCAAATTAATGCTTTAATTCCTGGTGTTAATCATGATTGACAGCACTAGTATTTACTCATTTAAATCACCAGCTCTTTTCCTATTCTGCAGGTCTTATATCACTTTTTTGGCAATGTGTCTTTCATTTAGATACGCTCCTAAAAGCAAAGTTAACATAGAAAGAATGCAATGTTAATTCTAACGCTCCTGCTAACTCAACACATTTTACAAATAGGTTTCCAGCCACATCTGATGCATCTTAGAGCTTGAAAGCTAAACAAATGTAAATAGTTTGGGGAGGCATGGTGGACAGTGTGTGTGTACACAAGGGGAAGAGGGAAGTTAAATTTTTCTTGATGCACTGCAGCATAGATTATATAAATAAAGAATCCAAAACAACTAATTTAAAGGATAAAGTATGCAAGATGTTAGAAAAATTGTAACTCTTGAGGTTATAAGGGTACTAATTTTCTGCTCCGGTTCTATTAGATAATCCATAATCCCTAATGATTTGGCAATGACATGACAGAAAAATTGTATCCAAAGGAGTGCACTTTCATACGCTCTACCTGTCAGACTACATTATTTCTCAGTCTTACCCTGTGTCTGCACTTATATAAATCTTTCCAGTTCTACATCCAACTGAAATCTAAAGGAATGAACATTTCAGATTAGATGTGTAGAGAGAAAAAAAGACACACTTGCTAAATAATAGATAATAATTTGTAATTCTGTAGCTTCCTCTAAGATCGTGAAATGCTTAACAAATACTAATGGATTAATTCACCCTCAAATATCATTGTGAAGCTGCACATCAGCTTTCACATGGCTCCTGACAGAATGGGACCTTGATCCAATGACAAGACCAAGACAACTGGGGATCTTGTTCCCCTGCAACCTTCACCCACCTTTGCAGCTATTGAGACTCTAGCATCTTCTTCCACCTGCTCCACCATTGAGGACATATAGACCCACGGTTGGGGGATGGTGGTGACCCATACTCAGCATGTCACAGCACTACCGAAGGATATATGTGATCTGTCAGGAGGGACACCATTGCCATCTGATGTCCTCACCACATTCCGGTGGTGCTGCCACTGCTTGGTCTGTGACTGATTATTCGTCAGAGTTACCCCTGCTTATTTCATAGCTAAACTTCCCTGAAGGTCATTCCACTGTCTGCCACCTGTTGATGTGCTGGGGAGCAGTACAGTTCTGCCCCACAAAAAATGATTATAGAGAGGATGGAAATAGGCTTTTCCCTGTGCCATACGGGACAGACTAGGAGCAACAGCCCCAACTGTAGCAAGATCAATTTAGGTTGGAAATTTCTGACTATGAAGGTGGCTAAGCATTGGAACAGGCTACTTAGTCAAGTGGAATCCTCATCCTTGGAAACTTTCAAAAGCAGATTAAACAGACACATGACTGGGATGGTTTAGTAAAGGATGATACTGCCTTGAGCAGGGGGCTGGACTAGATAATCCTGCGAGGTCCCTTCCAGTCCCACTTTCCTATGATCCTATGACTTTCAAAAAAGACCCCAAAACAAGAAGCAAACCCTTTTGTTTTTTATCAAAAAGTTAGAAGTTGCACATAATGGTTGGTAGCTTTTCCTCTGGCTCTGTCAGCCAGTATCTATCAGTCACATTTCAGTGTTTTAAATGATTCTGACTTAGCAATTAGGAAGAGATATAGATGCAGTGACTTGTTCAGTTCAGAATTTGTTTGTGAGGCTTTGTTCTACAAATTGCTTCTGGAAAACTTCCTTTTGAAGTTTATCTTAAATGGGAAGTTTCTGTTTCCTGTCATGCAATATTGAGTAATGAAAGGTATTTAGTCTTTCTGTTTAACACTGACAATTAATGTAATCAAGGCGAATAGTGCTCTGTTGTACAAAATAAAATACTGAATTAATAAGACACAATAGGATGATATTAGTAGTAATTTGTTAGCAATAGATACATGCTTATGCACATTGCATGACATGAAGGAAAAAGCCAAAAATATATATCAGCTGAGAGGTATACATGTAGCCAACTAATACATACCTTGAAGTTGTCTCCTTATTGCTGGGTGTAGCTCTTTAGTTATACTAAGGGCTTGTAGCTTCTTCTATTACTAGGGCTGCCTGACATTTTCCATTATAAGACTTTGTTTTCAGCTATATACAGCTTTGCTACATCTTAACTATTTGAGCTGAAATGTTACACTCTTGGTACCATAAGAAAAGATTAATTGAAAATGGCTCAACTGTTTCTGTAAATGAGAGGAGGAAAAATGCAACATTTTTGCTGATGGTAAACAATTCTGGCAGTCTTCCCTTTATACAGCTGTAGTGCCAGCATAAGTAAGAGCACAGGTTTGGAATTTGGCAGTGGGTAGCCATTGCAGCAGGGTTGTGAAAAAATCCCTGCAAACATCTGCCACAATTTGGCAAGCTATGAGTCTTTGAAAAGTTGCAGGTCACATGCTCAGTAGAGACGTCTTCAGTTTTAGCAACTAAAACTCTTGAAAATTCCATCATCATCGAGCATGCTCAGACTTCTTACAGCTCCTAATGCTGACTGGACAGCACATAGATCCTTCCCACAAAAGCACCAGCTATACTCTACCCATCTCTGGTGATAGCTAGATTGCATGAGTGCCATTCTCTCTGCACATAGCACCTGAGAATGCTCCAGTTTTGGGCCAGAAGGCAAAGGCTAGTCTTTCCATGTAACAGCTTTTTTAGGAGCAGGGAGGCCATATCTCCTGGTCCCTCAATGACCTCCTCCCTAGCTGACAACTCTTTGTCAATATGGGTGCCTATACACATGCTCCAACACATTCTAATTAGAACGCATCAGAGCAGACTCAATTAATCGCGCATGTATATAGACACCCCATTATTCTTCCAATATTTTAATAATGTTTCCTTTAATTAAAATGTTTAAACTATTTTTGTCTTATCCTCTATTCTTTACATACCCAACTATTAATTATGCAGATTGGTAGCCTAATAGCTGTATTCAACTCAATACATTTGTAAGGAGGATTATGCTTAACAGTAGGGACCTACTGAAATAATGATTTTGTGATTTTTGCAGAAACCATGAAATTGGTAGGTCCCCTGCAAAAAAGCCCAGTACCCTTGAAAAAAACATGTGGACCCCATAAAAGCAGAAAAACAGCTAGTGAGTGGGGGGGGGGGGAGGGGGAGCCTGCAAACAGAAAGCAGCAGGAAGCCCTAGTGTTTTGAAGCATAGTGTGGAAGGAGGGGGAGGAAGGAGTAGAGATTTATGTGGCAGAGTGCAGAGGCACCCCCCACCTCTGATTGGTCAAAAGGTCCAGCAGTCCCACCCCTCCCTGGAGATTGACAAATATCCATCTGTCAATCTCTGGGGAGGAGCAGGACTTCTGGGGCACCTCAGCCAACCAGAGGTGTGGTGGGCCCCACTGAAGTCCACTTTGAAAATGGCAACCAGTGCCATGCTTGGGCTGTGAAATTGGGGTACAGCCACCCCAATTTTGATAAGTCCCTGCTTATAAGTTAGTTTTTGTAAGAAAAAGTGAGACTTGAAAGTGGTCAGAGAGCCCACTGCAGCCTTCTCAGCTTAATGGCAATTAGAATTTGGAAGAGGATTTCTAAGTATTATAGGAGTGACATTTTGAAGTAGTTTTCCAAGCCAAAAATCAGGGAGCACAAGTACCTGAATAACTTTCAGACTGAACTGGAGAAGCTTATAGAAGAGATAGGAAGATATAACGGGTAGTTCTGTGTGTGTCACGGATGGAATCATGTACTTGCAGTCACCATATTTGGGTAAAAGCTACCCCCTCGTAGTGCGCTTGGTGCCTGGTAATCCCATGCTTCAGAGCTTTTGCTAGATTTCTGTCCCCCTCCCTGCCCTCGCCCCAAATACTCTATTTTGTTTGCTTGGGTTATTTTTTTACCTTCCTCTGCAGCATTTGGATGTTAGCCACAGATAGGAGATGCTTAATGGCCCAGGTGCCTTCTAGTGTTATGTACCTATGAGACAGAGGCAGTTAAAAGCCCTAGGCAAGTGTCAAGGCAGGGGTCCATAATTCAGTCACTACCAAGGGCAAGGTTATATTTTCCAATAGAGAGCTGCTGCCTAGGTACACATGCAGTTTTATCAAGTCTCCAGGACACTGTTGGTACTCTGCACACATTCCACAGCCTGTAAATTATGGACCCACATTGGAAGGTTTCAGCAAATCTTCATGTCATGGTTTTGCCTTACTTGTATGTACCAACAAGCCTCACACACTTCATCTTAACCTACTGTAGATTATAAGCAGGCCAGGGCAAGTACATCATCTTGTGTTTATCTGTAAAATATTGGGCAGCATACAATTATTTTTAATTAATTTGAGCTATATTAATCAACACATTGGATAAATATTGGCTTGGGATAGTTTAGGAATATAATTTTTATATTTGTGTAGGGGGTTAGACCAGGATGATCCTTGAGGTCCTTCCAAGCCTGTGATTCTTTGAAATTTGTTTTAGCCACTGGGAACAACTGGAAAAGATTTAAAATACAAAAAAGAGCCTGATTGGGTTCTCATTCTACATATCAAATGAAAGTGTTACTGAAAACAAAGTCTTTTCTGCCTCTAAATTTATAGCTTGTCAGAAGCAACATGTTCCCACTTACTGCAGCAGAGGTACAGAATTGAATAAAGAAAGCATGCATAGCAGCAGCTGCAAATTCTGTTGTAAAAAAAGAACGAGTTAAGTGTGTACAGCTCTAGTTTTTAAATAGCAGTCAGGAAGCTCTGTGTTGCCAATGGGCATAATATATTTAGGACTATGCAGAAGCTACTGCAATGGAAAAGACTTGAGTGTTATCTCTACAGGCAACATTGATGGCAGTTCCTTCTTCTGACAGTTCCTATAAAATCAGAGCAACTGCAGGGCTCAGTTCCTAACCTTCCAGCATGCTAGGCCTCTGCAGTCCTCTTACTAGAGCACTCAGGGCTTCTTCCAACCCCAGTGATTACTCCACAATATGTGCATAAGTGTTCATATATTTATATATGCACACGCTTGGGTACAAGTCACCAGTAGCAGGGTTCTTCTCCTTTCAATGTTATAAGGAAGTGGAGGAGAAATACCTTGTATATATTATCAACTATCATGCTTCATGGACACACCAGTTTATCAAAAGTGGGCATAATCCCTAGGTTCTACATGCTGCCAAGACAACCAGGCCTGGTTATCTCATTGTGGCTTTTCTGATAGGCTGCAATTTCTACAGCAATATGTTGCATCTCAGACCTTTCTTGTGAATGTGAAATTTGATTCTTTAAAAAATGTGTACCTGCACTGAAACTTAATGTTGGATCCAAAGTGCTTTTAATTAACCCAATTAGTAATTCCATGATTATAGACAGGATTATTTCTTAATAATCATTTAATTGAATACTGGTAAATTTTTAGGGTCAAGAAATGATGGGACATTGCACTTACAAGCTTGCCTTGAGTGACAAGTTACAAAACCAGAGACCAACTGGGCACGATTACATGTAATGCTACATTGCTGTAGCAATGCCCTATGGCAATGTAACATCGGTGTTCACAAACCGTGATGCTGCGGCTACATTGCTGTAGCAACATACACCCGCATTATAGTGCATTGCTATGGCGACACAGCAGCAAAAATAACTGTGTGGTGTACAGTACAGTACAGTGTGTTACTTTACCATTTAGTAGTTCCTTTCGGAAGTACTAAATGAAAGTGCAGGAACAATGGCACCGTACGGGCACACGTAGACTCACCCACTGAGTTCAAATTTTCCAAGTGCAATAATTGCCTTGAAGTACGCTTATTAGCGGGAACAATTGTGGTTGCAAAACAGAATTTCAATACAAAAATAAGGAAATATACCTGCGTCTTCAATGGACAGCATGTAATGGGTTGTAAAGAGATCAGTTTTTGCCACTTCAGTGAACAAAGTGAGTTAGCTAATCCTCAGAAGATCTTGGTCCCAGAAAACCCTGGAATAAAATAACTACCCAAATCAAGAGACTAAAGGGCTAATTAAAGAGTATAACACTGGAACCAATTTATAAGAATCAAACTAGTGATGAAATACCCCTTAGCTAATTTATACCTTGTTGCTATAGAGATTCTGATTCTTAGAATACTTGCATAAGACAGCTGGTATAAAACTTGCTCAGCAAGAATTCATGAATAGTTGAAAGACCCGCAGCCATAAAATATTCAGTGCCTTCCTATCAGACACGACTGCATCGGCCAAATCACAACTGGCAAGTTTGCTCCAAGCAGAAATGCCCTGGATTGGCCCCAATGCCCATCATTATATATAGACATAACTTTGATATGGGGTCTCTCTCTCTCTGTCTCACACCCCCACACGCCCCTACCCCATATCAAAGTTCTGCCTGCCATGTGCCTCATGGCTGCACTGGTCTAGTGAGGAACACCTATATTTCATGGTAAATCACTGCTTCCTTCAAAGGCATCAAGCTGTTCTAGAATGCAGTAGTCAGACTGAAGAAGTCTGAGTTGGACCCCTACAAAACTTAGTAAGTTTCCTTTCAAGGCACAAGTTGTGCAGCTATCGCCACTAGGGTGGGACAGGGAGTGCCCTCTTTCTTGATAGGCCCCAGTTTCCTATCGGGTTACTGCATAATTTCCACATAACTAGGTCCTGATAAGAATATGTAGTGGTCCTGTAGTTTCAGGCTTTTGGGGCATGTAGGCAAAACAGAGGCCCTACATTAAAGCAGTGGGTTTTAAAAAACAAGGCTTCAATTTAGGGCTGGTTAAACCCCCGTGTCATGCACACACCCTGCTGACTTACCTGCCTCTCCAGCAGGGAAGGGAGGGCGAGCTGCCGGCAGGTGGAGTGGTCCCTGGGCTGTAGGGGTTGGTGCTTTCCTCTGCAGCAGCTGCAGCCCTCCCCATGCAGCACCTGGCTCGGGTGGTCCTGGGGGCATCACAGCTGCAGAGGGAAGTACTGGGACCCTGTGCAGCTCAGACAGGCAGGCAGGCTCGGGGAGGGGGGGAGAAGAGATCAGGCTCGCCACTTTTCTTGGGTGGATCTGCTTTCTTGGGCTGCTGTCAGGATGCCTGCAGGGCTTCCTGCAGAGCTGAGGAGCTGCACAGAGCCCAGCACTGTAGGGGCAGCAAACAAACACTTCAAAGGAGTTTTAGTTTGTTGTGCCCCAAGTCATTAAGGCGCATTACACTGCCGAATTTCCTAGAGTGGCTAGAATTAACGTACAATACGCTGCCAAGGTGAGCAAACACCACTATAGTGTGACATCTGTGCTGCAAAAACTCTATGGACAGTCTGTTCTGGAATAATAATTACCTTATTCTGCTATGGCTATACTGGTAATTTTCCTTGTGTAGACAAGCCTCTGATCTAACAATTATAATGAGTTTATACATAATCAGCCCAGATCCTTCTTATTGGTCAGCGTAGTACAGTAACCACTTAATCCATAATTATTGTTATTACATGGTATCCAAGTTCAGTTATTTTGTAGGTTTTCAGCATTTAATTATTTTTACTGGTTATCTGAAAGTCTCTCCCTCTGTTTCAGTCTAAGATACTTGTCCCTTCAACGGGTAAAACAAATCAGTAGCTTCCCTGTACCATATCATCTGCAACTTCATCCAATCAAGATCAAGCAAAGACTAGTACTCCTAAAAAACCGAAAACAAATGTTTTATTTACAGGAAAAGATCTGTACACTGTGCATACATAAAAATATACAAAATCAAAATATAAAATATAAAAGTGTTAAAATGTATACAAACACTGTTTAAAAATGTGACTCCTGTAAAATCTCAAGCTTTAATTTGTTGAAGAGTACACATTCATTTAAAAAAATCATCATACAAAATAATTCTCAAAGCTGTTAAAAAAGTACACAGTTTTCTATATTTGAATAGTTCAAGGACTACATTTCATAGAGAATGTGATGATAAGGATAAATGTAAGGCTTTCACAAAGCTGATATTTCAAGAACAAAAATGCGAATTTCATCACCAAGTCAAAGAGAAGAAATTCATGGTGTCATGATCCATTTAATTAAATAAACCTATGAGAGGCATGCCCAGACATGGGCTACTTTAAAGTCCAAACAGTTAAATCAGGTATCCACTTGCACTGGAGAGAGGATAACACTTGGGAAATATCTATATGTTTTCTAACGACATTTTAA
Source organism: Alligator mississippiensis (assembly GCF_030867095.1). Classification (NCBI taxonomy): domain Eukaryota; kingdom Metazoa; phylum Chordata; order Crocodylia; family Alligatoridae; genus Alligator; species Alligator mississippiensis. The sequence continues at coordinate 348,508,939 of NC_081824.1, forward strand.
CACTCTGCAGAAATACCCACTTCAGAAAGCAAATATAGCATGTCCATGAATGGAGACCACGTGAAGAGAAGAAGCAGAAAGTGAAAGTGATTTACTTTCAGAGATCATGCATTTAACATACATTTTTATCAGATGTGTGTATTGGTGTCTACACAGCATTTCAGTTTGAGAGCATCACTGAAGAATAAAACAAAAATAACTAGGTATGCCCGGATCTACGAACAGCTTGAGCTCCTATTTAATAGTCTGTTTTTAGCCAGTTAAGCTAAATCTGTGCAACTCTTTTATGCAGAGACCCAGTATTATTTAATACTAAACCATTTCAGTCTTGCTCAATTGGCAAGAAATGGACTTGCAGAAAATCCAAAGGGAATTATTAGTCTGAAAGGAAGTTTCCATGCCAGGGGGTTGCACTCATTAGTTTAACTTTTTGCTCAGAATGTAGACCAGACAAGAATGTGTAGTTCAGTGTAATTATATGTTGATGTCTCTACCAACACATACAAATTTGTAATACAGGTGTTACTTCATCAGCTTTAACAGAACATAATAGTATAAACTGGCACAATAGGGAAGAAAACAAAGGACTGCAGTCTAATCCAAAGGAATGACTGCTCACAGGTAATCCTTGAAATCGTATAAGGAATGGGACAGTGAAAATAATCTGTCCACCAAAAAAGATGGGGCGCAAAATGAGCCAACTTTCGCATTTTCTCGGAGATGAAAAGAAGAATACCTTGATTTAACTATCTAAAGGCTGAATGCATAAAATGATAGAGAGCACCACATGTTGAATAAACTGCAGAATTCACAGTGGAAAACAGAGCATACATAAAACAAATTAAGAAATTCGGCACATTTACCCATGCTGTTTGTTTTTAAGTACAACTCTTTCACCTCAGTCGCACACCATCAGTGCACAGGAACAAGGCTTTTATAATTTTTGAAGGCAATTTCCCTATATAGCAATAAAAGCACCAAAACTTAGAAGATCTGGCTTTGCAACAAGTTTAACAAGGGGGATGAGGCTAACTTGGGTATTTACTTTATACAGACTATGCTCCAGAGACACGTTTGCGCAGGTCTTGGCCAGCAGGTCTCCCACTTACACCAAGCAGCAGTTATGGGCTACAAGATTTTGCCTTGAAATATTTAAGAAATATGACTTGGATGGGAAAATGCTTTATTTGTCACTATATATGCAACATATGTCACAGGTCACCATGGTTAAAAAAGATGTCCCATGTCTTCCATGAAACAAGTGTGATTGAAAGCAAAGAAGAGCATTCTTGAAGTGAGGGAAGACATGTGAGGTCTGTAATTCTTCAGTTCTCTTAATTTTGCTCTTTGCTTCCCTCCCTATATCTTGTACAGCAGCAAGCTGGAAGCAAGCCCTCAGTCAGTAAATCGGGTTCATCTGAACTTGCATTGAATATTTCAGTGTGATATAGGGGTTACAAGGAGAAAAATCTTTTTTGATTATCAAAATGGCTTGGGCAGAATAATGAAACATCACAGGAAGAACCACCTTGGGAGGACTAGGACTATATGCATAACAACTGATGCTGGGGTCTTTTTTTTTTTTTTTGGAAGAGGCTGGTGTGTCAGCTTTTTAAGTACCTGTTATGGAAGGATACTGTAGCACCCATCCATACAGACAGTTCAATTCTGGAAGGAGAACTGAAGAATAAAGGTATGAGGTATGATAGAGTGGTGTATGAAAGACAAAGCATAGGTCACAGCTTAAGAAACTATGCGTTATCTGGGAAAAGTGAAGATTTCTTGCCATGTATATATACTTGGACAAGAAAATTTGCACTGGAGTGCTCGCTACTACAGAATGAAGAGAGGTGTGTGTTGATCTAGGTTGAAAATAGACAAATACATTTTTTGAATACTTATACCCACATGTGTGGTTGCATTTAAGCTGGTAGTGCTTCATTTATAATAGTATATAACAAAAAGGTCACCGACTCCATTTGTTACAAATGTACAGTAGGTAACGTAATCTGGACCCAGTATAAGCGAAGGAGAAACTCTCTGATAATCCGAACAGCTGTAATTCCAATTTGCCTGGACTAAAAAGGCCTGTACATTTTCAGAAGCTGAATCAAAAATAAGGGAGAAATAAAAATTGTTTTTGTTTTAATATTCAGGTTTCCCAGAAACACAGATGGGTTGTTGTTTATCTTTTGTTTTTAAAAGGTGCTGTCAAATATGATATTATTTTAAAAAAATCAATTTGTAAAGTATCTGGATAAAGTTAGTGAAAACTGCTTTTTGAATATATGACAAAATTATTTACAAACACACTAATCTGCTCCATGCAGGGCCTGCATTACACTATGAAGAGATCTGTACGCACCTTCTGTCAGCTGAGAAGAATGAAGGCTGAGTTTCTGCAATAAATTCTTTCTGTACTTACAGTGGATGGGAAACTGCATGCCTTCAAGGAGGAGTCGGGCTTGTGTGGAAAGTATTATGGAATTCAGAAATTTATACTGATGTCACTACAGAAAATGAAATAACTAATAATATAAATTTTACCATTACCAGCTGTCTATTAAAGTGGCCCAAAGCCGAAGTATATGCAATATGCTTCCCCCCATTATTTTTTAATAGTGTTGCTAGCAGCCAGTCACCTTTTGCTGACTGAATATTAGGAAATGTACACTATCTTGTACATCATCATTTTTCGCTGCATTTAGGTCACTAAGAAATCAAAAGCAAAGAACAGTATTCAGTCCAAAACTGAGGTCTTGCCAAGGGAAATGTGTTTGAAATGCATTAACATTCAGGTGGATTTTTAGACATGCCTTAGAGAATATTTGTGCTGAATTTTAAAAAGGAAAATTATCAGATTGTCTGAATGTACAAGCCACAATAAGTTTTTTTTTTTGCAGGCATTACAGTTTTTCTGTATGATATGGTCTTCATAACTTTAAATTGAAAAAAAAATCTCTCAAAAAATCTCTTACTGCTTTTTCAAAAGCAATAAGTGAACACGACTCAATTTGCAACAAAATACCCCACTTGTAAATCCTGAAATCTCCCCACTCAAAATTCTTATCATCATCCAAAAGGCGGTTCTACGTTTCTGAATGACATCCTTATTAATAGCAGAATGTCTGTGTGTATACACATAAGGTAAGCTCTCTTATGGAGTTTATACACATGCCCTGGGAGGCAGGGGGATGCTTTAATAGTGTAGCTCTTAGAGCCACGCTAATTAAAAGCGCCTGGAGTGTCACATGTATCAGTGTCCCCAGGCTGAAAAATGGCAGCAGGATACTTTGAACTAAAGCTCATTAGATGATTAAATCAAATCTGCTCCGACGCACTGGAATTACAGCCTCCCTGCACGTGTATAGGAGCCCTTAGTTTCACAGGGCTTTATGTTCTACACACATATACCAAGGCAGAAGTCATTCCTGTGCAAAAGGGCCCATGAACCAGGTAGGCTTGTCGTTGCCTACGGGCTAGCAGTCTGCACAGGTGAATTTCATCCCTAGTAGATGCAGAATACGTCTCTTTCTGGAGGAAAAAAAGAGATTCTTTTGTCTTCATCCTTTGCCAAGTCAGCATAACTGCCTGGCATGAAAGATAAGTGCAGCAGTACGGTACCCATTTAAATAGCCTGGCTAAGTGTACAGCAATATACATTTAAACTTGAGTAAATATCAATCACTAAATTCTGGTTACAGGAACTCTTTGATTAAAATGGAAAGCTCTTGGGTCCCATTCTCATTTGCGAGGGTCTCATCACACCACACATTAACACCTACTTTGAAGTCCCATAAAATGCCAGAAGGATGTAAATGGGATTCTGTAAATTAAATCAAGTTCTATCAACTGAATGCCCAGTTCAAAGCCACGATCATTTAACTTGAAATAAAGTGAATATCCCTTAGAACTGGGAGGAATCTCTCCTCTCCAACTGACAGCTCTTTTTATGAACCATACAAGCTGGTTCACAATATTAACTTTTAACTATTAAATAAATGCATTACGAAGTTGCAATCTAGAAACCACTGACATTTTCTGACAGGTCACACCCACAACAATACATTATCTCTCTGCCTAACTGTGACATTGCATCTTTGATGCGCTAAGCTTTTTGTCCCCCTCTAACTATTTGCAAAGCAGTAATAAATACTCAGGCTTAGGAAGTAAATAATTCTCATGCCTGCTACTTAATTACAGTTTATAAGACCCAAGACTAAATTGGTCTAAGATACATTTTCAAGTATTCTCTTCTTGTTCGTAGAATGACAGTAGTACCCTATTGCACATTGTTTCTGAAAGATTCTTTTCTACAAGTGTGGGAACTGGTTCTGTTCAGGGCACTTTACAGACCTGAATCCTGGCAGAACTACTTTCCCTTTCCGGTACAAATCGTCTTGCAAACCTTTGTTCATTCTCTGCACCAGCAACTTTTCATACAGTAGTGGATGATAAGCCCCCAAGGTACAAGCAGCATCATAGTACAGTTCGTGATAGTGACAAAGGTCAGTCTGTCGGACTGAAGGAATGTATTCATACACGTGCACTTCATCACACATGGACATCATGATGAGGATCCCTGAAATGAAATGTAAAATAAACATGAACATATTTAATCTCTTAGAATATTTTCCCAGCACATCAAGTGATCTACTTCCTTTACCACTGTATCTTTGCTTTCATTGTTCTTAGTTTAAAATACCTGACATTAGCATAAATTAATTTAATAGAGCAATTTTTGTTTTATGCTATTATATAAAAAGAATGTGCTGTCTTACAAAACTTCAAACCTCTTCTAGCTGATGGTGGCCTAGAAATTAGGTCTACCACTCCCAGATCAACTGCCCTAACTCCTAGACCAGGGGTGCTCAACCTCTAGTCCATGGGCCAAATGCAGCTTGCTGAGATATTGGTATCCAGCTTGGAGGGCTACTCACAAATCAGGAAATTTGGCAGCAGAGGAGCAGTGGCCATAATTATGGCCACCCTCCACTGCTGCCAAATTCCCCAAACTCAAAATCTGCAGCTGGATAAGGCCGAGCCATGTCCCTCCCGTTGGGCTGAATGGGACCAGGCCATACCTGCTTCCCCCTTGTGGGGCTGGGTCATGCCCTCTTTCCCCCATAGGGGCACGTTGGGGCTGGGTCACAACCACTTCACCCTGTGGGGCTGGATCATGCCCCCATGTGGCCAAGTTGGGTCTAGGCCACACACCATTTCTCCCATGGGACCAAGTTGTACCCACTTTCTACTTGCAGGGCTGGGTTGGATCTGGGCCAATCCCCCTTACCCCATGGGGCCGGTCTGGAGCTGGGTGATGCCCCTTTCCCCAGGCCATGCCCACCTTCCCAGGGCCAGGCTGAAGCCAGGCTGCCCCTGCCCCTCTCCATGCAGCCAGATGGGGTCCTTCAGAGACTGCCCCATGCCTGCCAGTCAAAAAGGTTGAGCACCACTGTGCAAGACTATACAGCTCTTCTCCTTTTTCCTCTACTGCTTTTTTTTTTTTTTAAGACTTAAATATAGTTACACACCTAACCAGGGGAGAAGGATTTGAAATCAGTGTTCAGTAGCACAAATTACACACTTGTCTCTAAACTTCACCCACTAGGTTTCATACAAAACTTTATAAATAACAGATAACCTAAGATACTTCTTCCGGCAACTTCTGCCTTTGTATCAATACTCTGAACACAACAGCTTGACTGAATAAATTTCCAAGGGTCTCTTTTATTTCCTTCCTTATGGTTTCAGATGTGTGTCTCCCACAAAGACTTCAGTTTAATCTTTAGGAAATCAGTGTTGGGAAAAGCTGCCTGGGAGAGAAGGGCCTGCCATTTCAGCTTAAATGTTGAAAAGGTTGTGCTTAGCTTCAGCCATTTTTGGAGATGGCAGGGACTGAAAATATGGGTAGCTGACTCTCTTCCATGGATCAGTGTACAGCTTCTCTGATGTCCTTAGAGAAATTCACATAGCTGTTGAGGAGGATGGGTTTTCATGTAGCAGCAACGTTTTTAAGTGAGGAAGTCTGTGTGGAAGTCATTCTGCAATTTGTTTGAGAGGAATGAGCAGATCCAGAATATAGTAGACCCATTTACTCTTGCTAAGTGTCTGGCATCATGTCATTAAATGGTGTCAAAGGCTACTGACAAACTCAGCAGTATTAGTATAGAGGCCCACTTGTTTAAAAGCTAGATATAGGAGTAGGCAGGCAAAGTTCTTTGGGTGGATAAGATATATTTTATTAAACCAACTAAATAGTTGGAAAAAGTTCTTTGCAAGCTTTCAGGCACAAACACCCTTCATCAGGCATAGGGAGACTCTACACCATGCTATATATAGGACTAAGCACCATGCTACCCATGGTCATCCATATTACCACGTTCATGCATTAAGTCTGGCTATGAAGGAATCTGGAAGAAACCAGATTCTGTCAGACCTGTGAAAGCCCCAGTTCCTCAATGGCTTTTCTAAAAATAAGATGGTATATTTGCCTTCAGAAAGGGATTTTATATAATTTATTTTGGTTGTCAGGGCACCCTAAACTAAACCACTTTGATAGTCATTACTGATTAAGGCAATGGTTTTCAACCTTTCTAGACTCAAGACACCCTTTGGAAAACATCAACTCTTAGTTTTCACTTGATTTTTGATAGAGCAATTCTTTTGTTGCAAATAACTCAAAAACATTTTAACCTGTTGTGGTCTCTACAACATTCTGGACTCCTATTTGAAATCTCTGGCATTATCTTGTGAATCACGTTTTCACACTTAAGTGCTGGCATTTTGTGAAACCCGACAGCCCCCATGAAAGAATCTTAAGGCACCCCAGGATGCAATAGCACCCTGATTGAAAATCAGCAGATTAAGAGAAGGGAAGAGGGATATTTCTGTTTTATGTACTCACAGAAATATGTCTAAAGATTATTTAATATTTTAGAAGACATTTTCTTAAGAAGCAAGTTTTAGAAAAAATTCAAGGTAGCTATAACTAATAAATGTACCATATTTCCATTAATTTATGAGAATACTGCCACTATGGCAGGCCACCATTCAAGACAATGCTATTTAGTGTGGCAAGCCAGAACTTACTTTGCTTTTCCCATCAAAAAGTTTGGAATTTGAAACTCAAGGGAGTTAAATCATAGGAAATCAGGGTTGGAAGGGACCTCAAGAGGTCATCTAGTCCAGCATTTCCCAACCTTTTTCACCCTACGGCACACTTGCCTAAGGAGCTGGGGGGTGGCACACGGCCAGCCGGATGCTGATGGGAAGGGGGAGCATGTGGCCAGCCAGCTGGCATTCTGGGCTGGAGTCAAGCCCCCCGCCTGTCTGTGTTGGCAGCAGCAGCAGGCAGGGGGCGTGGCTCCAGCCCAGAATGCTGTGGCACACCTAGACATGCCTGATGGCACACCAGTGTGCCATGGCACACCAGTTGGGAAATGATCTAGTCCAACCGCCTGCTCAAAGCAGGACCATCCCCAACTATAATACCATACTTAAAACAGAAAATGTTATTTTAATGTTTAAATATACAAAATAATGGCTTAATATTTCATTTGTAGCTTGAAAATGCCCATTTTTCATTGCTCATTAATTCAAAAGGGAACATTCACAGAAATTAGTTATTCATACACTCACAGAAGTTAGGGGCTGGAAGGGACCTCATGAGATTATCAGGTCCAGCCCCCCTGCTCTTAGACAGGAAAGAGAAGACTCCTGGGGTTGGATGACCCCAGCAAGGTGCAGGTCTAGTGATCTTTTGAAGATCTCCAGGGTAGGTGACTGTACCACCTCTGGGGGGAGTTTGTTTCAGACTCTAGACATGCAAACCATAAAGAAGTTTTTCTTTATGTCTACTCTGAAGCGATCTTCACTGTTTATGTCCATTATTCCTTGTCTTCCCCTGGTGTGCCTTGGTGAACAGGTGCTCTCCCAGCCCCTGATGTTTGCTTCCCATATACTTATAAGCTGCCACCAAGTCCCCCCTAAGTCTTCTCTTCTCTAGGGTGAACAGTCCTATGTCCTTCAGCCTCTCCTTGTATGGCCTGTCCTCCAGACCTCTAATCAGACCCAGGGCACCCCAGGGTACTCAAGGAGCTGGTGAGCATCATAGCCCAGCCTCTAGCACAGATCTTTGAAAACTCTTGGCGCCCTGGTGTAGTGCCCGAAAACTGGAAGAAGGCCAATGTGGTGCCTATCTTCAAGAAAGGGAGGAAAGTGGATCTGGCTAACTATAGGCCCATTAGCCTGACTTCTATCCCAGGGAAGATCTTAGAAAAGTTTATTAAAGAGGCCATCCTTAACGGATTGGCTGACGCCAACATCTTAAGGGATAGCCAGCATGGGTTTGTTGCGGGTAGGTCTTGCTTGACCAATCTCATTTCTTTCTACGACCAGGTGACCTATCACCTGGACAAGGGAGAAGAGATTGATGTCATATATCTTGACTTCAAAAAAGCCTTCGATCTGGTTTCCCATGATCACTTCTTGGAGAAACTGGCCAATTGTTGCCTTGGGTCCTCCACAATCCACTAGCTGGAAAACTGGCTCCGTGGTCGGACCCAGAGGGTAGTAATTGATGGAAGTCACTCATCATGGTGTCCTGTGACCAGTGGGGTCCCCCAAGGCTCTGTCCTTGGACCCATACTGTTCAACATCTTCATTAATGATGTGGACACTGGAGTCAGAAGCGGACTGACCAAGTTCGCTGATGACACCAAACTTTGGGGCAAAGCATCCACACCAGAAGACAGGCGGGTGATCCAGGCTGACCTGGACAGGCTCAGCAAGTGGGCAGACGAGAATCTGATGGTGTTCAACACCGATAAATGCAAGGTTCTCCACCTTGGGAAGAAAAACCTGCAGCATCCTTATAGGCTCGGCAGTGCTATGTTGGCTAGCACTATGGAAGAAAGAGACTTGGGGGTCATCATTGACCACAAGATGAACATGAGCCTGCAGTGCGATGCTGTGGCTAGTAAAGCGACCAAAACGCTGGCTTGCATCCATAGATGCTTCTCAAGCAAATCCCAGGACGTCATTCTCCCCTTGTACTCGGCCTTAGTGAGGCCGCAGCTGGAGTACTGTGTCCAGTTTTGGGCTCCACAATTCAAAAAGGACGTGGAGAAGCTTGAGGGAGTCCAGAGAAGAGCCACGTGCATGATCAGAGGTCAGGGAAGCAGACCCTACTATGATAGGCTGAGAGCCCTGGGGCTCTTTAGCCTGGAAAAGTGCAGGCTCAGGGATGATCTGATGGCCACCTATAAGTTTATCAGGGGTGACCACCAGTATCTGGGGGAACGTTTGTTCACCAGAGCGCCCCAAGGGATGACGACTAGGTCGAATGGTCATAAACTACTACAAGACCGTTTCAGGCTGGACATAAGGAAGAATTTCTTTACTGTCCGAGCCCCCAAGGTCTGGAACAACCTGCCAGCAGAGGTGGTTCAAGCGCCTACATTGAACACCTTCAAGAGCAAACTGGATGCTTATCTTGCTGGGATCCTATGACCCCAGCTGACTTCCTGCCCTTTCGGCAGGGGGCTGGACTTGATGATCTTCCGAGGTCCCTTCCAGCCCTAATGTCTATGAAATCATACATGTGGCCCTCCTTTGGACTCTTTCAGGCTTCTCCACATTCTTCTTGAAGTGCGGTGCCCAGAACTGGATGCAGTACTCCAGCTGCGGCCTCACCAATGCCAAGTAGATTGGGAGGATGACATCCTGGGTCTTGCTTGAGATGCATTCTTTTCATCCTACCTTGTGTAACAGGGCTGGGCCCTGTTACTATGGATGTGGCAGAGTCCAAATGGCCCCACGCCCAGGAGTAGGGCATGAGGAGAAGCTGGCCCATGTGGGCCAGGGGGGGAAATAAAAAGTACCTGCAGCAGCACAGCAGGGAATGCTGCTATACTGAGCCTGGGGCCAGTGAGGGGCAAGTAGTTAGTGGGAGGGACAGTGAGCAGGGTTCTTCTGCTGCTTGTTTATTCTGTTTGCATGGAAGCCATGCAGGCTTCTTTCAAAGCCTCTGAGGGACAATAGGGGACGAGGAAAGAGTGAAGCCCCAGGGACTGACTGATGAGCCACGGATCCATCGAGCCAGCAAGGACCCACTCAGAAAGCTAAGTGGTAGCTTATTCATTGGACTTTTTTTTTTCTTCTGCAGTTCTTACAAATCCAGGGTGGCCTAGTGGTACTATATCCTGGCTGCAGCAGAGGTGAAGATCCTGAATAGTGGGTCCTTAGCTTAAGCCAGCAGCAAAACTAAAAGTGGTTAGCTTGGGGTACCTGACCAAACATGCCTAGCTCTGCCCTGTCCCAAAGATTAGATGGTCAATGTGATAGATTTGTAAGGTATTTTAAGTAATTATTTTTATAATTAACTCCTATCATTAGATAGAGGGATCAGAATTATATTTTAAATGACACTGAGGTTTTCCTTTTACAACTGGTTATATTTAAAGATATAAAAAGGCTAGCAGTGACAGCAAAAGAGAAGTACATAAATGTGTGAATTTTACAGTTTCATTCTTAACCAAGAAGGGTTTAGAATAAGAAATATTTAATTACAAACTGGTAAATTTATGAGCCTAATAATTCAGATCTTGTATGTTCACGTCTCCAAATAGTACCTAGAGGTGCCTTCAGTTTTATAAATGTCTAGCTACTATTGCTACTAATATTTATTTATTCATTTTACAGTTTTACAAATGCTTTTTCAGCTTTTATGTTGCCAACTTCCTTTTGCTGCAAATGGAGACTTGATGTGTTGCTCTAAGGTAACGGCTGCCCAACTCAATCAGAAAATGGTCAGTGGAAACACAAGCAATAGGAAAGTACCTCTGGATTCAATAAGCCATATTTTTCCTGATTCCAGAATCACCTTTAGAAAACATGGATGTCAAAACTGGATTTTTTCTAATGATAAACACAAGCCATAACCAAGTTATGTAGTGTTCAACTGCTACATGATGTAGTTTTCTGTAAATATTCCTGAAGGCAATCAGATTGGGCAGGGGAAGGGGATTGAAGCACCATCCAGGGAAGGTGCACGGCCAATTTGTGGCATACCTACCAAAAGGGTTGGTCCCCACTGGTCTCATTGACCCTAATCAGTCAGAAAATTAAGTCCAACAGCCAGTACTGACAAAACACAATGCTGTATTAGCGAGGGCATAAATTATGAATGAATAGCTTTTTCCTACCAAACTTTGGCTTCCATGAACAAAGCTGACAATCTAAAACTTGCCAAGATACCCTAGTCTTTCAGTGAAAAAACCCTTTTCTTTAAAAGTTGGTGATGAAACTGGTAAGAAGCCAATAAAATACTAAGTTAAAAATGACACTCCGCTCCTTTTCACAGAGCTCTGAAAAAGGCATAATAGTTAAGTTAACCCCCCCAACCCCCCTTGTTTTGTGTGAGCATAATTAGATTTACTTAGCAGCTTTTGGGAGTTGCTTTTGCTGATTACCTTTCCGCCCCCCCATTTTGTGTATTTTTCCAACAACTCCTCAATAGTCAAACAACTGATCCTGCTGCCTGCTAGACTGCCAAAAACTGTGTTTGGAAAAGAATTACACACAGGGAATATCTACACGTGCAATTACACCCCAGATGGTAGCCAGGGATACTGTGATCCAGCTCCATGTGCTGTGGAGGGGCTGGCTGGACTATGAGGGTGCTTCAGGGCTGGGCTAGGTGGTAGGCAGCCCCCACACTGAAGCACCCTTATGCCCTAGCCAGCCCTGTCAGCATCCACATGTGTTTCGGCAGAGTAAATAACTCCACTCTAGCACAGTACTTGTGTCTGGCAGTACTATCCTACATTGGAGTTAATTAGTTTACTCTGTCCTAATAGAATCACATGTACAGATTATGACATTTTACTGTGGAGCTAATTAATCAACTGCAGTAAATGTCTCGTGTAGATGCGCCCAGACAGAAGAAAAGAAGTTTTAAAGAATTCAACGCAAAAATGTAATAAATCACAACTACTAGGACATTTAGTTCTACCTTCTGTCAGGTTCAGATTTTCCCTACATTGCATTTTCTAAAGTGGTGTCCTGCTCATTTTGTAAAGTCCCAAGCAATAAGACAACTTGCTGTCTTCAAAAGGGAGTTTAAAAGTCAGTAAATCTCAGTCCAACCCTCCCTTTCTTTCCATTAGTAATAATTAGATTCTTTTTTGTCCCCCTCCCTGCAAATAATTCTGATTTTTCCTTGGTGTTTACAACCTTGAGATAAGAGGCTTATGATGTCCTTTCCCCCTAGCAGGGCCAAGCTACATATATTTTCATCTTTCCTCACAATTCAATTTCTCCTCAGTCTTAATCACTTCTTGATGGTCTTCTCAGCAATAGCTTTTTGGTATCAAAGTCATCCTGGAAAAGAATCCCTATATTTCAGAGATGTAGAGAGGATATATCACCAGCCAGCTTGCTGACTTGATAACACTGCATGATCAATCCTAGTTTAGTTTAATCTATTTTGCTGCCAAACCACATTGCAAGCTCATACTCAATTCCCTATGCACCATCTTTCTTTCTACATTTAAACATTATTGGTTTCCAGGTTTCTGTTCTCTCTATATATTAAATGATCCCCCATATGAATTAACATGACATTTTCCAGGTGAATTTATAATCCGATATTTCCAGCTGCTCTTAGGTTCATCACCTTGTTGTTCTAGTCTTAACAGTTTTTACATCACTGCCCAATTCAATATCATCTGCAAGTTTGTTTAGCATCTATTTACTCCTGTTTCAAGACCAATACTTATTTACATGTGAACCAAAACCAACATGTGCTACTAGGAATGTTCTTCTAATTCCATACATCTCTATACACCATTAGTCTTCATTTACAGTCCGCCAGTAAGATTTCAAATCCAGGTGACATAAGTTTATGTAGAACAATCTAAATTAATTTTGTAAGAAAGGTGCCTTATCACATTATCAAACACAGCATGTTACATTTACAATATTCTCTTCATCCACTAATTTGATAAATCTGTGTTTTTTAAAGATAGGAAGGCTATTGTTTAAAAAAAAAAAAAATGTTCGCTATCTCCAGGACCTCTAATAACCTAAAAGGGAAAATAACCTGCACAGAATAATAAAAATAATCAGAGACCCATAACATTGACAAAGTTGCATCTTTAAACACCTAAATACTACATATTTGGATTGTATAGGAGAAATTGAAGGTAGAATCTGGAAATTTTAGCGATTCTATTCTTCCCTTTTGTTTTAGAACAGATGCTTTTGTAGCTTTGAAAAATAATTTAATTAGATTTGATATAAGCACCATCGTAAAACTCATAATTTACTGGCTAATGGGATGTAATTAAAAGGTTAACAAATAAATGCAAATACAAACTTGAGGGGGGATAGAAAGGGAAACTACATACATTTTTTCTTGTTTTTTTTTAATACAACTGATGATAGAATGGAAGCACTCAATAACACGGAAATATTAGAAAAACTAGACATGCAAGCCTTGACTGAACATCAGCCAAGGACTGGAAACAGGTGTCTATAGTGTGTAAGCACCTAGAAGGTACAAGGATTGTTTAGAATCTTGCAAAAAAATGAGGGGGGAGGGATAGGGCCAGATTCAGAACCTACTGAAGTCAATGTCATTTGTCAGGCCCAGAGTAAGCAAAGGAGAATTTAGACAGAAGACTTCTAGCAGTAATGTGGAGTGCTAAACCATCAACAAATACAAACAAAGAACGAATATAACAGAAGCAATAATTTAACAGAGATTTGAAGAATAACTCTAAGACAATTAGTTGGGTAACCTCAAGAACTCAAAATCGTTTCAGAAACATACTGAATAACATATGCAAGTGGTTACCATGGATCTATCCTGAATTGAGAAATGATAAAAAAATGTGTTTAAGCCATTTTCAATCCTCATGTCTGTAACAACTATTTTTAAACTTCTAGAACGTCAATGTCTCATAACTTTTAATAAGAAAATCAGGCGAGTACAGAGAAAATCTAAGATGACCTTAACTGTGGCAAGCATAATTCATCTAGTTATATTAGCACCATACATTCAAAAAGGTAACTGAAAAAAATGTCTCTATGTGGCAAATTTAAGCTATGCTAATATCATCACTTTTCTATCTACATATATATCACATTTTCAAGACCATTAATAATTTATCTTGCTCTCCTTTGAACTCTATCATTTGTCTATGCCTTTCTTGAAGTGCAGTGCCCAAAACTGAACATAGTTCACCACACAGGACCGCGCCAGGACCCCGGGTGCCCCCCCAGACCCAGAAGGCACCAGTCACCGAGCCAGGGGGCGGTCCCCTACACTCTGTGGCCAGTGCTGAATAATGTGGAAGAATCACTTCCTATAGTTTGTGTAAGACATTCCTATTAAATATATCTCCCAGTATGCTATTAGCTTTTTATTTTTTTTTTTTACAATATTATATTTCCATCTCATATTCAGTTTGCAACCTACTTTAACCTTCCAGTCCTTTTATGCAGTACTGTAATTTGTGCATTTGATTGCTCCCTCCATAAGCACAGCACTTTCCATTTGACCATACTGCATTTCACACTGTTTATCTTAAGACCATTTTTCCAATTGACCAAAGTCATTTTGAATCCTAATCCTGTCCTCTCCAGTTTGTGCTACCCCACCCAGCTCGCCATCATCCCGAGATTTACTGAGTACACTTTCAATTCCATCCGCCATGTCATTAATGAACACATTGAACAGTAGGGGTGTGAGAAGCAGGCTGTATTCGATTTGGATTCACCTCAATTTGGGGGACAGTGATTTGATTTGCTGATTCAGATCACTGTCCCGATTCAATTCGGCTGAATCTGAAGAGTCGATTCTGATTCAGAGAATCAGCGATTTGGCCATAGACACAGCTTTATACCAGTACTTCTGGTCCACTTCCGGGTCCGCTGCTGAGCATGCAGGGAACCACCCCCCGCCCTCCCACAGGATGCTCCATCCACCCCACCATATCAGCGTTCACAAGCCATGCCTAGTACCTTGAGGTATGTCAAAAAAACATATAAAAGCTGTGTCTATGGCCAAATCATCAAATCTCTTTGAATCAAATTGGAGTCTTCTGATTCGATTTGGAGAGATTAATGGGTCTCCCAATTCAAAACAGATTTGGAGATTCGGCTGCCGAATCAGGCCGAATCTCATCCGAATCGAATCGGCGACCGAAGCTTCGCACAGCCCTATTGAACAGTACCAGACTCGAAGACCCTTGTGAAATCTCATTTCATACCTTTTCCTAGTTTGACAATTAGCCATGTCATGCCCAGTTTGACAACTGAGATATGCCCAATTTGACATTTCAGCAACTCTGTACCTATAATAGCTTAATTAGACCATATTTTCTTGTCTAAAACCAGAAACTATCAAAAACCTACAGAATATTTATTTTAATAATGGTTTAGCCTTTTTATGCCAAATGAAATTATAAACTTGTCAAACTGGCAAACCAACTGTTTCTCTTGTATAATATTGCAACTTGGGGCACTAATACAATTTAAACATTTCAAAAAAGTTAGAAAGGATACATTAATCTGTCTTCTTTGGGCAGATTCATGATTCTAGGAATTTTTAAATATGGTTAAAATTCCATCTAATTGACACAGCTAAACCTTTGGGATTTTAGTCTGTGATGGAGTCGTCTGAAAAAGAATTAAATTATGGCTAAGTTCCTTGCTTACTTCCTACGATGGTTTATATAAATGAACATAGATTCTAATAAAAAAGAAAGACTATTTAAATTTGTTTTTGGCAGTAGATATTTTTGGTGCTCAAGATCTCAATTTCCAACATGCATCATTAGTACAATACAGTTGTGTTTTATGACTGGTAAACTGATTTTTTAAAATTCCCTAGTTTCCAAGTAAAACAATTTAATAAACCTGAGCAGAACAGATATTATATAAAAGCACCTGAAATAAGGAATACAATTAAAAAATTAACCAGAACCTCATCTCATCTTCTGTTTAAAAGATATAAAGGAAACCAAACAAATTTGCATGTTTGTAATCTGTTTACTTCATACCTGTTATATGTTTTTGTTTTCACATACCTCAGACTAACTTGGTTACAGAACACAGAGCTTTACCAGAAATAGTTTCATTTTGGTTTAGATTTAACAATATACATTATTTGAGGTATTATGAATAAAGCATACAGAAAAGTTTTTTTTATATAATACCTAGTGCAGGGGTTTTGAATCTTTTTTAATAAATATATCCCTTCTGTCTCAAAGTTTCAGCTCATGTACCCCTTTATATTAAATTTTTTTGCGGGGGCTAAGTGCATGCACACATACACACGCATGCTACCCCCCACCCCCCAGCTGGAAATTCTGGGGGGAGAGGGAAGGGCCGTGGGGAGGCAGATTGAGGCCCCTATGAGGGAGGGAGTGGGGCACAGAAAGGGGCAAGGGCAAATAAGACCCCACACAGGCCAGGTTGTGGGACAATGGGAGCCCGGGCAGCCCATCCAGGGGCACAGGTGGGGGGAGAAGGGGACATTGCTGCTGCGCTCACCCCAGCAGAGGCCCGGGAGGCATGTGCCACCCCCCCCCCAGCCTCCACCGGGGTGTACGAAGCAGCAGGAACCCCCTGTACCTCCTACCACCTTTTAAAATACCCCTAGGGGTACATGTACCCCTGGTTGACAACCACTGACCTAGTGTATGTACAGTTTGTATTTATCATCACTTTAAGAAACAAGTTTATACATAATTAGAAGTAATGGAGTGGATATACTGGATGTTACCTAGTCCATCATATTTAACAAACAAAAAGCAACAAATAATAGACAACATAACTGAATTATCACTGAAGTGCATCCTTTGAGACAGTAAAAGCACACTGATGTATACATTTTTGTTGGTATTCTGGTTTAGGGTCAGAAAATACAAGTGTATTTGGTCTCATTTGAAACTTATTTGGCCACAGATATGCAAGTGGATTGAAGAGGCTATGTAACCAATTGTACTTCATTTAAGAAGACTATTGAATCTAGAGAAAATGTTGTATTCCTTTTCAAAAGAAGGTTATTTCATGCATGATTTGGCCAATAGAAGATGATAAACATTAACCACAAGAGCAGACTACTTATATTTATAGAAAAATCAATGCTAAGCAAAGAGAATTTAAATGTTCCAAATGTCTTTTGTGACTAGACTTAAGCAGTAATATAATATCTGTCTTTAATGTTGACTTTTACATAGAGCAGCGTGATTGGAGATCAATATTTATCACTTACTGTCTAACACAAAAAGTTATGCCATTTGTCACAGTGTTGTATTCTGTATTTTCATAGATACATATACACTAATCAGTATATCATGTGTTGTTCATGTTTAGATGACATGCTGGAGTATTTAAAAGAACCTCCAATACAAAATGTAATGATAAAAACTGACAGTTGAGACTTGAGAGCCTTTTAAACTACGATGAAAATCGGCTCACAAAAAAGAGATTAAAGCATTAGCATTTTTTGCATGCTAGTAGCTAAACAAAACTCAACTAAAAAAAAGCACTATGCCAACATACTTTTGGTTTTCACCTTAATACTACTTGAGCCCAAGTAACAATGATTCAGATAACTCATTTTACAACTACTGTGTCTTACATTTTCAGTGTCTCTTTCAAGGTATGTAAATATATTCTTTTTAAATGTTTATAAATTAGAAGTCTTGTAGTTGAACTACTATTTGAAATGGTTTCAAAAATCAAGTTCTGAATCAAAACCATGAGCTGATAAAACAGTGATGATTAAAGTTTGGTTAGTTTTCTTATAACCAAAACTTCCTTGAATACAATGTTTTCATCTCTCTCTCTTCCTTTTTTACACTGATTTGGCACACTGTATATACAAACTAGTAGAAGCAATACTACAAGAACTGACTGGCATCCACTGAAATAAACTGGAGACAGGTTTGAGCTTCCAAACTACCGAGATCCCGATATTAACAACAACAAAAAAACCCCACAGAAAAAAGTGATGCAAGGCACTCTAATGGAACATGCCCTGAGGCAACCAAAGGCTGAGTCCTCCAAAGAGACACTGGCATCTGGCCACAGCGTCTCTATGCCTGCCCCTTTCCCCTGCTGCCCCAGCATGTTGCCTTAGCATGCTGGGGCAAATAGGAACAGAGTAAGGCTGCTAGGGAACTCCCTTCTAGTCAGTACAGAGGCAGAAGAGGATCTTGGTGTCATTATTGATTCCAAAATGAACATGGGCTGCCAATGTGGGGGTGCGGTCAGGAAGGCTAACTGCACTTTGTCATACATCCACAGATGCATCATGAGCAGGTCCAAGGAGGTGATCCTCCCCCTCTATGCAACACTGGTCAGGCTAGTTGGAGTACTGCATCCAGTTCTGGGCGCCACACTTCAGGAGGGATGTGGACAGCATCGAGAGGGTCCAGAGGAAGGCCACTCACATGATCAGGGTTCAGCAAGGCAGGCCCTACGAGCAGAGGCTACGGGGCCTGAACCTGTTCAGCCTCCACAAGAGAAGGCTAAGAGGGGATCTACAAACTGGCCATCTACAAACTGGCCAAGGGGGACCAGCAGGCAATGGGAGATTCCCTGTTCCCCCGAGCACTACCGGGAGTAACAAGGAATAATGGCCATAAGCTGATGTCGAGTAGATTCAGGCTAGATATCAGGAGGCGCTACTTCATAGTCAGGGCGGCTAGGATTTGGAACCAACTTCCAAGGGAAGTGGTGCTCGCTTCTAGCCTGGGGTCTTCAAAAGATGGCTAGATAAGACACCTAGCTGGGGTTGACTCCAGTATTCTTTCCTGCCCATGGCAGGGGGTCGGACTTGATGAACTGCTTAGGTCCTTTCTGACCTACTATGAAGCAGTGTGACCCAGACCCGGGTGCCATCGCTAGTAAGGAGGGATGTGGGGGATTGTTTGTGTGTGTGTGTGGGGGTGGAGGGGACTGCTGGTGGGGTGAGTCCCCCACCTGCACCTGGCACGGTGCACAGCTCCCTGCAGCAGCAGCAGCTACTGGATGCTCAGGGCATGCTGCTGGCAGAGCCCTCCAGCAGCACAGTGCAGCCCCAGTCAGCTCAGACCTAGAACCACCTGTGCCACGTCACAGGCCCGGCCCAGGGGCATACTCCTTCAGGCAGGACTGGGCCACTCTTGCTGTCACCCAGGGTCCTGGCAACGCACACAGGGGCCATACAGTGGGTTGGACCTGGTCCTGCCTCCATGGAGCCAGCCTGGCCCAATGGCACATGGGGCACTTGGAAGCAGATTGAGGCCCAATGCACAGACTGGAGCTGAGGGTGGTGGCAGGAGTCATCCCAGTCCTGTTCCAAGCCACGTGCTAGTGGGGCAGGCCAGGCTGAGCCATTTCCATTTGCTATGTACAGACCCCAGATCAGGCAGTGCTGTGCCGCTGCGGGGTTGTGCCTGCAGCGAACCATGGCCCCCGAGGGCCTGGCTGGCTGCTGCTGCCAGTGCTGGGGGCTGTGCACCATGAGGAGGTGTGGGGGGGAAAGAGTGTGTTGCCCCCCCTCAATCCTCCCCCACAAACCCCACCCTCCCATCTCAACTGGGTCAAGAGCTTTGGCCTGGCGGTGGGTGACGGGCGACAGGTTGGCTCATTCCCACCCACACTCCCCGGGATCTGCTCAAGTGTGGGCTCACTGCTCTACTTGGGGGTCTACTTGCCCTCCACAGATCCCTCCCTTCCGGAGAACTGGCACCAGCTGGAGCAGCTCCGGGCATGGGCAGGGCTCCTGAGATGTCTCTTCCTGCATGGGAGAGAGGTAGTGCTGAACCAGCTGGTCCTGTCCATGCTCTGGCACTGCTTACACAACCTGCCTGTGCCCCCTGAAGTCCTGCAAGGGCTCCAGAGACGGGCACTGGAGTTCTTCTGGCCAGGACAGCACTAGGTCACTGTGGAGGTCCTGAGCCTCCTCTTGCAGAAGGGTGGCCATGGCCTGGTTTGCCTGCACAGCCAGGTCCTGATGTTCCGCCTTCAGGCACTGCAGCGACTGCTATATGGTGTTGGTAGCCATACAGCACGGGGCCATCAGGGGCGCACATTCCTCTACCACTTTTGGGGGCTCCAATACAACTGGCAGCTCCTCTGCCTGTAGGGCTTTTCCCTACAAGACCTGCAAGGGCTGCCAGAGTTCTACCAGGACTTCCTCCAGCCTGAAGGCTGGTCTCCACCTCCAGGTCCCCTACAACACTCGCCCAGGGCGCCAACCTGCTCATCAAGCCTCTCCTTTGGAACCCACAGCTGGAGTGCTGACAGTAGAGCTGCCCCGATTGTGACAACGGTTGATCCTAGCTGGTGTCACCCACATCGGAGATGTCCTGGACTACAATAGGCAGGAGTGGGTGGACCCCACTGCACTGGCCCAGTGCATGGGTCTACCCACAACATGTGCGACCTGCCATCTGGTCCAGGTGGTGAAGTCTCCTCTACCTTTCAATACCTTTGCCCTGGTTGACCATGTCCTGTGCAGGGATAGTCTCTCCCTCACCGCCCCACCGTGTCCTCCAGAACACCAGAGTTTGTCATGGGGCTGGTGCCTCACCCAGCCTCATGGCACTCCCCACTCCACCATCTAAGCCAGACAGAAGACACCAGACTGGTCTACTTTTCCACCGCCCATCACAGCCACCTCTACATACTCGTGTGCCACGTGATCCATCATGCCGCCTTCATGTCCTACCCAGACACCAAGTGGCAGGAGCTGCTCAGCAAGGGTGTGGCAGGGGCACCCCAGTGGCTGAGTCTGTACTCCACCCTCATCCCATGAGCCACTGGGGACCTCAGCTGGCAGCTCCTCCATTGAGCCACCACCACAGGCATGTATGTGGCAAGCTTCACAGACACCGCAGTCTCCTGCCCCTTCTGCAGACAGAGGGAGACCCTGGTGCACACGACACCCCATCCGCGGCCCCACCAAGTCCTGGGACCTCCTTATCAACCTCCTCCTGGCCCTGGCCAAGTGAGCCCTGTACTTGACCAGGAAGGAGGATCTGGCCAGGAAGGTGCCCAGAGACTGCAGGACTGCTTTCCTCTCACTTGTCTGTGCACATTTCCGAGCAGAGTACCAGTGGGAGGCATCCACCAGCTCCCTGGATGCCTTTGAGGACAAGTGGGTGTGGCCCAGTGGGATCTGCTCAGTGTCCCCCTCAGGTGCACTTATTTTCACATTTTGGCCCTTCGACCCATACAACACTCCTATCCTGTTTTTTTCATTAGTTGTCCCAAGGATTTAGTTGCACCACTCACTCATTAGCCCCACATGAGGTTACCAGTTAGCCAGGATGGCCTTAGGGCCCATGTTATAAGTGTTACAAATAGAAAGGAGCTTCTGAGGCCCAGCCAGTTGGTATCTAGGGACACTACCCCTTGTGCCAGCTGGACTGCTGAAGCAGCAGTAACCTAGAGTGGCCTCTGCACCTTTTACCCACTGTAGCAGCCTGGAAGTGGGGGCTGTTGCCTGGCTGTGACCTGCTGCCACCTGCGACAGCATCTGCCCTCTTGGACCTGCAGCCCCATGGTTGCATGCCTGCCAGACCCAAATGGGGGATGCATGGACGCCTGGGCTCTGGCATGGGCACTGTAGCAAAGCCACCTGCACCTCTGGACCAGCTGCCTGTGGGCCTTGGCTGCACAGCTGGCCTTTAGGCAGCACTGCTGTTATGTTTTCTGGTGTCCCTGCTCTGCCATCTAGGCAGCTATTGCCCAGAAGATGTGCTCCTTGAGGTGGCTCACTTCAAACCGTCAAAGTGTGCCCTCCTGGTGCCAAATGACCAGGAGATCAGCCATCTCATCTGTCTTCCAACCGAGCCTCTGGTGCTGCTCCTGCGCAGGTTTCTGTATCTGAGTCTCGCCACTTGCCTCACTAGCAGAGATCCTAGCGTTCCCTGTTTAAAACCGAAAATTCTCTGATAAAACCCCCAAATTCTCTTGTTAAAATACCAAAAATCTGTGTTCTTCTGCAATTAAAATGAAATGCCACTATGTATAGAGAGATCAGTTAGGCAGATTCAAAATTTTAAAGCAATTTGGAACCCTACCAGTGCCTCTATCATCATAATAAAATGAATTCTAAATATGTATACACTTTGGCATTTGCCTTTGGGTTGTTGTTTTTTTATCATTAAAAAAACAAACAAACAAACCCAGAATTGCTCCTGCCTCCTTTGCTCACCAGGATGTGAGATGCTGAGCAATATTGATATGCCAGTGCCCCTCACCCCTGACCTGCAGCCCCTGCCTGTCCCCACTATCTCTCTCCAGGCAGCAGCTCTGTCCAAGCACCAGGACATGAGTCCAGCTGCAGCTGTCCCACCCACTGCTTTGTGGTTCTGAGCTGTGCCAGCCCTTATGCCTGTGCGCAGGCCACAGCAAGCCCCACGTTATTCCTGGGAAGCCCTTGAGCGGGTTGGGCTGGGCAAGCCCCTTCCCTTCCAGGCTGGTCTCCCCCATACAGGCTGCTCTAGCAGGTGCCAGGGTGTTCTAAGCTCACTTGTCTTGATGTGGCCATTATGTCTTGCTATTTAATATGTAGAAAGGTCACGATCACACCAGTTAATTACATGCATTTAGCTTGTGTTTACTCCAAAAATAGAGAACATTTTTCTAGTGGAAACATTAGAGAAGTCAACTTAAATGTTTTAATTTGGAGATGTTTTAATTTGGAGAGGCTCCAGGTGGCTTTGGAAAGAGCCAGAGCTTCTGCAATAAAAGTGAAACAAACAAATGTACTCCGAGTACTGGATATAAGTATACAGGAAATCTTAAAATGCCTATGCAGATTACAGTAAGGCTGAGGCCATCACCAACACATCTGCCCTACCAAACAAGCAAGTGATACAAATAAGCCTTAGAATGAAGACTGCAGGAAAATTTGTACCTAATATACCTGGCTAGACAAGACACCTGAGTGCCACATTGCAAAGATATCTGTAAACTAACCATGACAGGCAGCAGCACACTCAAACATGCCATGATTCTTCACAAACACTATCCCCAAAATGGGACACAACTACGTTAGTATTCTCAGTAGTATTAATTAGCTTGCTTTTAGCACTTCATGAACAAAGAATGATAGAAAAAAATAGGACTGTAATGGAACTCTGAAGATCATCTAGTCCAAGGGTCAACAACCTCTTGCCACTGTGGGCAGATCGAGACCCCAGTGGTTTGGTAGGGAGTGGGGCAGGGGCAGGGGCCAGGGCAAGCGGGACCCCAGCCAGGCAGGACAACTGGAGTCTCGGCAGCTCGTCCAAGGGTGCAGAGGGCTCCCGCTGCTGCGTTCACCCCAGCAACAGACCAGGGAGCATGTGCTCCCCCATCTGTGCATGTGGTGGAGGCAGGCACCACCATGCATTGCACCTCACTCCCCACTGTAGCTGCCGCTGCCCCAAGAGCCACATATGATGACGTGCATCCTACCGCAGGGTGGGCAGCGGGCGTGGTGCAGCCCAGCAGTAGCAGGAATGGAGCACCGCACTGTTTCCAGGGCAGCTGCCACAGGGAGCAATGCACAGTGCACAGTGGCAGCCCCGTGCACAGATGGGGGGACATGCATCCCCCCTGGATGCATGCCCCTGGATGAGTCACCTGAGCCCCAACCATCCCACCACCTGGCCTGGCCAGGACCTCACCCACCCCAGTCCCCGCCCCATTCCTTCCTCCACTACTGGGGCCCCGATCTGCCCCCCAGCCCCTTCCCCTTCACAGAATAGATTGATACTTGCCTGCAATGCTGGGCATCCAGTGATCTACATGCCAAGCTGCAATCCTGGCTCCATGCATGCCCCTTTCTACTTCTGCTGCACCCGCATAGAGCCATGGCTGGCTGCTTTCTGGCCCTACCTGCTGCCCTGAGTTGGGGGGGGGGGGGGGGGGGGCTGATCCCCGTTAACCCCGGCCTTCTGCTGCCTATGCCACTAGAGTAAACAACCTCCCATGCACTTACCCTTGTTGCTGATCCCCAACCTTAATAGCAATGGAAGAGAGGGCAAATTCTGCAGCAAGGGCAAGCCCAAGCATGAGAGAGCAGTGCAGATGGGTGTGGAGGGAGGCACTGCAGATGGGATGGGAAGAATGGAGCACCTGCATACTACTGATCACCTGCGACTGAACAAACCGTCGTAGGCCAGATCAAACCTCTTCACAAGCTAGATCTGGCCCAAAGGCTGTAGGTTACAGGCCCCGATCTAATCCAACCCCCTGCTCAAGGCAGAATCATCCCTGCCTCAGCCATTCCAGCCTTGCAAGGATGGTTTATTCTACAGCCCTTCTCAATAGCCTGTTCCAATGCTTAACCACTCTTGCAGTAGGAAGGTTCTTCATACTATCCAAACTAAATCTCCCTTGTTGCTATTTAAGGCTTTTCTTGTCCCCAGGAGCCACAGAGAAAATAGTCTGTTGCCATCTTCTTTATAATAACTCTTCATGCATTTGAAGACTATTATCAGATTTTCCCCCAGTCTTTTCTTTCCAGACTAAATAATCCCAATTCTTCTAATCTTTCATCATAAATCATGTTTCCTAGTCTTCTAATCATGTTGGTCACCCCTCCCGCCCCATTAGACCCTCTTCCAATTTAGCTACAGTCTTCTTGAAGTGCAGTGTCCAAAACTAGACAGTGCTCTAGGTGAGGTCACAGCAATGCTGAACAGAGTAAAATAATAATTTCCTTTCACCTGCAAGTGAAACATGCTCCCAGGTGGGTTTTTTTGTAAAACTGCAGCCTAGCCTAGGTCACATAGTTTCAAAATTGTGTGAGCATAATATAGTAGATCAGAATCTAATACTAAATTCTTATGCTGGACATATCAATCTGTTTTAAAAAGAACCACATAACCCAATCTAGTTTCCTACAATATGTGGACAATAATTGCCTGAACTCTGTTTCAAACTGAGACCCTGCTGAAAGTGATTTAAACCATATTGGCTAGAGATGATTTATACTAGCCTCAAGTGAAAAGTGACATTAAACAAAGCTATTAAAGGCCTGTTGCATTTAGCAAAGTTACAGACCAAATCAAGCAAAAGAGTATGTGTTGGTGACAGGAAAAAGATGACCCTGAACAAAGTAGACAGGGACTTGTTTATATTGGTCAGATCTTGGGGGGGGGGGGTAGGAGGAAGGGAGGGGAAAGGGGGTGGTACTCTTATTCATTATAAACTATTATTCTCAATTCTCTGACAGTAGCTTTACTACAAGTAAATAGGAGAATGGGCATGTCCAACCTGTTTCTGCTAGATGTGATATACTTGACACAGCATTGCCTGACAGTATGCCAATTTGCTGACTAGGGGTTAGAGCAACTTTCAGTGAAATCTGGGTGCAGACATAGCATTGTAGCTGATTGAAGATCATTGTAGGATTGAAGATAATGGGCTAGTGCCCATTATCTTCAATCCAGTTGGTTGCTGGACAATGGTATCAAAATAAGTGCCAACTGAAAAGGGAAACAGGGTAAGTTCTTGATCTATATTTAATACCATTCAATTTCAGAATGGTACCAATGAAACACCAGTTGTGACATGCTGTCGTGTCCCGTCCCATCCTCCCCGCCTCCCCCCTTAATAGAAAACTAAGAACACAAACATCTGAAACAGCCAACCTGAAACTGATGGCAGGGGAGCTGATCGCTGGGGAGTTGCAAAAGTACAGAGACACTCCAAGGCCAAACAAAAACATCAGTATAGGATGGGGCCATTAGTGCCATCAGCACTTTATCAACATGAATGTTTTACACTGTGCATCTGTATGGGAATCACAAACTGCAATGGCATCACAAGAGGTTGCCTCATGGTTGTCATCCCAGAAGGATGTATACTGAGAAGCAATAAACTTACACATTGACCATCAACCAGAAAGGAGGGATATAAATCTGACATTTTGACCAAGAAAATTGAGAGATGTGGAGCCTGGGATTTGATAACCTAAGAATAGACATCAGTACTGATCTCTGAGGAGACCCACAGTGCAAGGCTTCTCAGAGAGGAACTGAACAATTAGTCAGATTAGTTAATGGACTGCTTATAACTGAAATTTCATATTTTATGAACTGCTAGTGCTCATTATCCTCAACTTTAATTTTGAACACTTATTGTTATAACTATAGAGTTTCATTGGGGAAAATATGGAGCAGTGGTTCTCTACCTTTTTAGACTAAGGGCACCACTCAATAGAGGCACGGCAGCCCTCAAAAAATGCCAACTTCTAGTTTTCACTTCTTTTGGCTATAGAAAAATAATAGAGGAATTCTTTTATTGCAAAGAACTCAGAAACATTCTAATGGGTCAGAATGTTTTTAAATACTATGGATTTCTATGTAAAAATTCTTGGTTTATCTTGTAAATCATGTCTGCATACCTAACAGTGCTAACACTGAGCAGCACTCCTGAAAGGCTCTCAAGGCACTCTATGGTGTGCCATGGCACCCTGGTTGAGAATTATTCATTGGGGCTCAAATTATGTTACAGAGGCATGCATAGTTCGAACTGCAACACTGAATGAAGCAGATCAATTTCAAGCGCCTTATCTTTGAATGATAAAGATTGTTGTGTGGGCCTATGCACCACACAACACGCTGCTGTAACAGAAATTAAGTATGACAACTAATATTCATGAAGATATGCAGCCATCTCTGCTACAGCACATCTCAGTACTAACATTAGAAAAGCAACAAAGCAGCTGGTATCAATAAATAACAAAGGCGGCACAAGTTTAGCATGGGCTTTCAAATAATTTTTGTGCTTGCTAGTCTCCTTATATTTTGGCACAATTGAGATTTTTTTAATCTAGTTATCTTCTCAACTTCTCAGAAACAGCCAGCTTGTCAACAGCTCTGACTTTCAGATATGTTATCCACTGTAAATAATACAGCAAGATTTACTCCTTTCTGCAATTCATCTGACTGCAATCTATAGAACATCCTCAGCTAGGAGTAGGTTCTATTACCCTATCTCATATTCTGTCGCCCTCCTCCAAGAAACACCTTATTGCCACACTGAAATAACTGGGCCCCAAGCATCTGAGAATAGAAGTGTGAACGTGATGATTATGCAGGGAATTAGAAATAGAAGCTCGGGAGCCCCTGTGTTTTAGGACTAAGAGCAGAGTCAGAGGCGAAACAGTTCAGGCTGCATGCCTAATGCTTCCTCTTTGATCAAGTGACTGGATGGTAAGCATAATCTTGGGTGGTGAGCAACTGTTCAAACATCCACCTCCCTGATGTGCCAACCAGCATAACTAAATCAGCACAAAGGAAGTGGGATCAAATAAAAAAAAATAAAAATGGTGAGCTGTCATTTCTTCCCTTACATATTAAGCAATTATAGAAGCAAGTTCAAAATGCCCATCTGGGATCTACATATGATGTTACAGAAAACAGCCAGCTTTTGACTTCAATACAGAATGCCCCTTGTACAGTGAACCCTCTTCTTCCCTTTTAGTGATAAAAATTCCACCAGCTTAAATTAGAAACAAACCCCAAACCACTAAATAAAAGTGAAAGAAGATTGTCCTAACCTGGTTCAAAGTTTTGATATAGATTATGCTGAGGTAACTGAAAGTCATAAAAACCATGGAGCTACTCTATTTAGATCTGTGATTCAGAGCAGTGCTTGAATTAGTTAAAAAAAAAAAAAAAAATCCTCGGACATATACCATTGCCGAACTAGAAATCAGCCTGAAAATTGTGCCAAGACCCTGGCAATAACAACCCAGAAAAAATCCCCCACAAACACCTTTTACTATCCTCTTTTCTAACAGGGAAATGCAGTTAAATGCACTGTTAATTAAATACACCATTCTTTTTCTAAAACATGCTCTGTGCCTATATTTCAATTACTGTTTTTGTCGGTATCCCTATCTTGTTGCTTATCGCTTCGTTCCTTGTTCCTCTTCATACTGTTTTTCACTCTAGTGATGCACCTTTGTCATGGTGTTTTTGCCTTCCCAAGCCAAAACCCATAGAGTTCATATTTTGTCTTGGATCTCTCTCTACTCTCACTTTTTACTCAGAACATCTTTAGTTTTTTGTGGTTCTTAAATGTTCAATTATCCAACTAATGCAAATTTCATCCTCGTATAATGTCTCACTGGAGGGTTGGAAGTTAAGACTCACAGCTGGAGTGTTGCTGAAATCAGATTTTGTTATATTGCCATGATTAGAGACATGAACATCTTTGTATCAGTTGATTTTAAATGTGTGCACTGCATGAAATTCATTATCATCAATCTGATGATGCTAATTCACTAAAACATACTAGGAAATTATTGACCAATGAAGCATGTGCTTTTCCATAAATGTATAGGACTTAATCCTGTGTAGGCAAACCCTAGAAGATTGCTGCACAATGTAGGACAATGGCAGATGAACCGTTTTAGTAAAATATATGCAGGAGCTCCCTTCACCGGAATGCACAGCCACATTCATCATAATCATCTTACATGTTCTTCCATTTCATTTTCCACAAAGGAATGCCTTCTCTGAATTGACCCATAATGCCAGATCCTTTTCTTCTCACAGATGGCTCCTTGAGACTCACCTCTTCAGAAATGGAGCTCACTACCCAAGAAAGAAATGGGTCTGATTTTGATAGGGGTTCTGGAAATCACCACCGTAATATCCACCATCATCTCCGGACATTTGCTGTACAAGACGGCTGCAGAGTTCTAATGGAATCTACAGCACTAATGTACTTTTGCTTAATACTAATCTCAAAATATACACCTTTGGCAATATACAGATGAACATACAGCAAGCCATTTTCTCAATGTACGTATCACTAATCATCTGTCCTACTGTGCTAAAAAAGTTTGCAAGTATTAAGAACTTTTACAAAAGAAGCACTTTCAGATATTAGAACTTTAGTGTGTTAACGTTTTTGTACCACATGCTCAGATGCTACAAAGAATTCTAGTGATTCAATAAGATTTATTTGAGGTGTAACTTATTAGTCAATGCATGCACAGATGATGGAATTTTATTTTTAGGTGATACAAGCTACATACCTGTTTTAATTATAGAGGCAAAGTCTATTAGAATAACTTTTTATAAGTCAAAAGTATTTTTTATTCTTCCTTCAACTTTTCATTAAAATGAAATAGGTCCACCTACCTGTGAAAATTCATGCTTGCAACACACTCTTTCAGCAGGCTATCTTTCTTAATATAGACATTTTCAACAGAATGGTTTTAACAGTATGGACACTTAATAAATCATTTCCTAGGTGTTTACTTGAAATTAAGATGTTGTTATATTTTATGACAATTCTCATTTCTCTCTTCTCTTCATTAAATTTGAATTATGCTTCCTGAATTATTTATCCAAGAGTATATTGATTTTATTTATTTCTTAAGAATGGCAAATAATCAAGCAATACCATGCAATTTAGGTTTAAATTACATTGCTACCATATAATCCCTCTAATTTGTGTCTGTCATCTTCAGTTTTAAACCAATATTTGCTGCATGAGTTATTGACAGATACCCTATCTGAAAAATAACATCCCATCACATTTCTGTCAAACTGCATTATACTATTTATGCATTATTCTGCCCTTTATGTCTACCTCTGACAAAACACTGTCTTCCAGTTTAAATTACTTTTACACGTGCTTTGCATAGATGTATAAACAGGAGGCTCTTAAAATATGACACATGACTTTATTGAAAATATTTCAAATGCAACTATCAAAATAGTGATTAGGTGTCAAATGATGCTAATTAGAGATAACAATAAATTTATCTAATTATTTTCCTATCTTAAGGCTGAACAATATCTGAGCATCTTCGCAGCAATATCTGAGAAAAAAATATAAGAACCTACTTAATGTATTTAACTCCTTAGCACTTCTCTTTTCTGGAACAAGAGCTCTGCATGGCTTTGATTCTTTCAGTTTCAAGAATATTTTTTTCAAGGTGTTTTTTTGTAGGAGGGTGCCTGGGAGAGTTAGTTGGTAGGAATTTAAGGTAGAGGGGATACTACATTTATTTTGTTCTTATGGGTGTAAAGGCCTTTCCAGGAAGGTTTTACTGTATTCCCTAAGGAGGTTCAGACCCTAGCTTGACAACTGGACTATCTTCTTGGCCTGAGGTTCAGTGACTTCTAATTTATCAAAACTTTTGAGAACCCAGGGAAAAAATTGCATAGAGAGAGAAATAACTAATGGTCCAGCATCATTCCACAGCAAAATCTCTCTCTATTGAGACTTTTTTGAGCCCACATTCCAAAAATCTCTCTTTGGTATCAGGCAGCTTCAACATTCTTGATGATCTACCAGGCTGCTATGTTTAAAAATGGAGAGGCAATATCCAGTGCAGACAGATTCCAAGTTGCTGAAGTCCTAAAACTTACCATTGTTTGAATTGACTCTGGAATCAACATGAGAAGTCCGCACTGGATGTAGAGCACCAGGGAGGCATGCTTTAGAAATATTTATGTGCTTGTAGCAGAAGCTCAAGTATTCAGGGAATAATCTTCATCTTCAGTCCCAGGCACAGCAGGCATTAACAGTGTGTTCTGATTATGAACACATGGACCAACAGAGATGCATTTGATAGGGAAAATCATAGTGTCAGACAAAACTAGACCCAAAAGGCAGCACTTGTTGCAATGTGTGTCAGATAAAAGGAAATATGAACTCAGGATCAAAGCATTCTTCCAGAAATATAGCATAGAAGGACCAAGAAATTGGGTTGAAGTTTATTTTCTCATATGATTGGAAGAACATGGGAAAGCAGTGGCCACGCTGAGGCTGGAGCAGTAGTCTCTGAGCCCTATCAGAACATGGGTGCTCCCTCTCCCTTACTACTTCTGGAAGCAACATATCACTTGAGTAGTAAAACTGCCGCATGGATCAAGCATATGAAAACTTTACCATGTACAATAGCATCATATGAGCCATCTCTTTACAACTAAACCACAAACAACTTCTATAATAAATTATAGCATATTAATAAAACATTGGTTTATAAAAACTTCCCAAGTTTCTCAATGCAAAAGGCTCAGACTCTTGTGCATTACATAAATACAATATATGTTCTATAGTGTATGTACAAACTGGATAAATGCATAGCACAATAACATTGCAATACGTTAACTATTGTTTACATCATCACAAATTCTGCTTAACTGCATATTGAGTAGGTGACTGAGCCACAGAGTATAGCATCTTTGAGCCCCGCCACCTACTTTGTAAATGAATTACTCTCATTTTAACTACACCAGAAACAACGAAGGGGAGGCAGCTGTCAAAAGGCTGCTATTAAAAGACTTGAAAATGAGGGTGAGAGCTACTTAATTCCATACCTGCTATTTCCTCTATTTTCAAGGCTTCTAACAAAGTCGACCAAACCGACTATTAGAAGACTTTCAACTGAGAAGAGTTGATCGTGTTCAGGACTGCTAATACCAAAGCACAGACTGTACTGTATACTTGAGGAGCATCAACAGTTTGTATTGAGGTATCATAAGTGCACCTTCTGGGTAAGTGCACTGCCTTTTGTCAGTCCCAAGGCTATGTACTTAGACAGAACACACCATAAATTTTATCTATCTATCTATCTATCTATCTATACAGATATAGATATATACATTATATTTGTATTTATAATACACTTCTGCAGCAAGAAACATGGGAAGTTTTTCATGAAAGCACCAAGGTAAGTCACTGGTCTATTTTATACTATGCTTCCCATTCTGTATACCCTAGTCAGTTATCTTCCTTGCACTAGCAAAGCAAGTGGTACATGAAAACGGGTCTCATTATGTACCTGTATAAAACCCATTTTACATGTCTGTTGGGCATTGCTAAATGCACCTACCAATGAAACCTGAAGATGGTGGGTTGGGCTGTATCTTCTCTTTAGTGTTCTCCTGAATGATATCCCAGAGCTGCCATATGAACTTAGGATGGAGAATGTAAAATGGCTGGTTTGGATTCTTCCTGCGATGCTGTACATATGGAGTGAAGAGGTTGTAGTCTGGCTTCTTGTACCACTGAGGGGAAAAACAGAAATGAATCAACACACACTAAACAGCAACCAAAAGGTAGCACCAGCAGTTCTGTGTTGAGTCTGAAGTACAATGCATAGGCAGCAAGTCTCTCTGGGCTGCTGGACACAATCTTAAGTGAGCCAGTCCCTAACTTAACTGCTTTGCTTCTACCTATGTGAAATTCACTCCAGTACAAAGAAGCAACACAACGTCCTACTCACAGATCCACATTAAATATTAGATAGGGCATGAAAGCCTTACTGCTGGACATGCACACTAAAATTCACTCCATCAACCTTGACTCTACATTGCTTCTCCATTCCCACTGCTTCCAGTGTAGAAGTAAACTCAGATAACTTGAACAAGAGGCAGGCAGCACCTTCCTTTAGCTGCTGCTAAGAGAATTCACCTGATGAAACAGGCAGGTTCATCTACAGTTGTAGTCTATTCAGCTCTGTTGTCTCCCTAGGATCCCACTGCCAGTAGTGGCCATAGGAGAGTCAATTGATCTCTCTCTGTTCTGCAACATCACCCTCAGAGACCCTCAGAATAATTGCAGGGTATTTTTTTGTTGTGTTTTGCTACAACCACACATAGCTTTGGGGAGAAAGGGGCCCAGCAAATAAATCTAAAAGGCCAGAAACCCTGCAGGTGACATACTGAGTTGTGCATTTTAGAGAATAGATAGATTGGGAAAGGATCTGAGAAAGTTATTTACTTTTCAGGTGTTTGGCTTTTTCAAGATTGGCACTAGGGGAAGATGGGAAATAGGGATGTCATTTCTCCACCTTTCCTCAGACCCCTCCCCCTTCTCCATACCTGCCACATACCAATAATCTTGCTTTTATATGCGAACATAACCAATAATCTAACTAACAGTATGATCTTGCCCCAACTCCCTGCCAATCCATCAACCTCAAAATCATCTACTCAAACAGAAGTGAGGTCTAATTAAAATATTTTTGCCTAACAAACACATGTTTTTATGTAGATGTGGTGTGTCATATCTAAAAGTTTTTAAATCTTGACATTGATTGAAAGGAGTGGTAGTGAGGCTGCAGAGAGGGCTCTGGGATTAAACTACACCTGATCTTAGATGGCCAAGAAGCAATTAACTGCAGGTGACTGTGTTGCCTTCACACTGGTTTGAAGAAAAATGACTAAACAGAGGGCTTACCACATTCAGATTTGCAGAGTAGGGAGCTGGATCCCAGGCCACTAAAATGACATCTTTATACAAGGAGCTGTCAATGAAGTGATGATTTGGATTGGTAAGAATCTGTGAACACAAGCACAAAATTGCACACCATGAAATCTCCCACAAACAATGAAAATCATCATCAACAGAAACAGTACTAGCAAATGGGAATCTGTATCAAAGTAAAGCACAGTAACAATGTGTGTGTATAAAGCTTTGCAGAAGATTACAGGTCACCAGCAAATGAAAACACATCTATGCTTTTTTTTTTTTTTTTAGATAGTCACCAAAGAAAAAACAGATGTTAGATAGATGCTAACCACTATACTGATAAAGATAAATTCAAGTGATTTGGGATAGCTTTAGACAGGCAATACAATTTAAGCCTTAAGAAAGAACAAGAAAAACAACTAGTTTGCCAAGGGCTTCTCATCTCCATATACTTCTTTGGAGGCACCTAGTTATCTGGTGGATTTGTGGGTAACCACAACATTGTCTGCACCAGAAAACAGAACTTGACCCAAATAGCCAGGCTCTAAAAGGGTTCCTCTAGTCATGCATATTAACTGAATCTCCAGTTACTTTAATCAAACTCATATGCTAAGAAAATGTGTGACAAATAGGAACATTTGAAGCACTGTGTCACCAGACTGCAACTCTCTACCACCAATACAGAGTATGTTATGAGCCTCCCAGAAGATGTGTGTGGATATAGATGTCTACTTTGGAAATTTAAAATAAAAAGTGACATCATCCCAGATCTTTTCCATTCTTTGGAAAAATAACAACTTTTATTGGAGGATTGTGACCATCCAATTATTTTTTTTGAGGGTGGTTTGGTTTTATTAAAAATAGCCCTCACTCAAAATAGTTCAAAAAAGGCAAATTAGATTAAAAAAGAGCGGTCCACCTCCTGGGTGTTGGGAGGGGAATGTGGATGTGCAGCCCAGTTCTCCAATCTCTTGGCATATCTCCTAACTCTTCCTCTGTTCATTATCCTTTCTACTTTTCTTGACACATTCTCTCCCTAAATTGCTGTTGTCTGGCCTCTATCCAAATCTCCATGATCCCTGGTTCAACCAGCCTCAGAAAGAGTTGGTAAGAATGATTTCAACACTGGTTTAAGCAGCATGAATTTGGCTCCAGCTGTTATGTTAATCTGCATTCCAGACAAATTAATTCATACTAATTTTCATTCCCCTTTAGGTTCTAATGAGCCATATTTGATGATGCATATTTTTTGAGAAATAATTTTGTTGCCATAGTAATATTTTTCCTACTGTAAATTTTGATATTAATGACTTTTCATCAGCTTTCAACCACACTGTTCCCAGCCATCACGATCTTTAACCTCCTTCTTTTCATTTTAGTTTTCTTTTAAAAATGTAAACTTCTTCATTAAAGTGCGAGATCAACAGAACAAACTTTTAAAAAGTTTATGCACAACACCTCACATTGCAGCTGCCACTACAAAAGGGGAATATGCCTTACCTTAAATGGGGTTCTTTGAAATGAGTTGTCCAAACAAATTTTATAATTAGTGAGCACATACTGCATGTACGCAGCATTTGTTTTTTGAATTACAGTGTCTAGTGCAGAGAGGATTTTGCCCAGCTACTTAAGCTGTAAACATAAGAAGAGGGAGGTCATAAATGCCACTCAGAGCCTTGTTGAAGGGACTAAGATACAGAGAAATCGTTTTAGCAGGAATGAAGAATGAGTCACATAATCTGTATACGGAACACATCCTGAAGAACTAGTGACCATATATTAACTAACTCTTCTGTCTTCTGTGATTCCACTCTGGTGTTTGAAATGGAAAACCCTCAACAAGAGGCAGGAAAGGAATCTCACTTAATGAATGACTATTGGACAGTTCTATCAATGGTGGCATCTAACCTGGAAGCCCACATGGACTAGTGATAAGCAAATATGTCAGCAGAGCTCTTGAAAGATTTGAAAGGCTGGGAGACCTGTAGCTAAGCGATATATTGGGTTGTGCCAGTATACATACCCTTGAGGTGCAGAAACTAACTGAGCCATGATGGGAGGATCTTTGTTCAATCCTTGACAGAAGTCTAAATAGACTCTTAGACCCATTTCCATAATCACCGGGCATGTCCACACATACCTTAATGCACCATTGCTATGGCACATTAAGTTTAGTACCTCTAACATGAATGAGGTACTACATAAATGTGCAGTAGCCAGTGCTAATGTGCAGTAGCAACAGGACATGGTCTTTTTGTGACACTTAATGCACAGTAGACTAATTCTACTACACATTAGTGCATAAGCAAGATTTTCCCCATGACTACTATACATTAAGCATCTCGTGCAGACATGCCTACTGAGGAGAAACAGATTGACCGTCGATTCCCTGCAAATGCTATGGAGCATTTGGGAAACTTTTTGAATGTCCTTTTGTCCAAAAAGAAAGGCTTGAGCTCTCACCACATCCAATGTGTGAAGTCTGTATTTATCTAGGAAAGAGTGAGGCTTCAGGAAGAAGAGAATAACGTGTATGGATTAGTTGAAGCAAAAGTCCAAGACAATCTTAGGCAAAAAATAAATAAATAAACCCTACAGTGGGGTCTTTATTTGTTCCTGACCTTCTCAAAGAAGGATCTGTTTAACCTCTTCTGCCTGAGGTAAAGACCACTAAAACCTCCATGTGCATGAATAGATGGTGAAGGGAGCAGACTGCCAAGCAATCAAAGTTGTGACCTGTTAAACCAAATTGAGATTACAGGAAGGAAAGGACTCAATGATAGATAGAAAAGATGCAAGGAACATCCTTAAGGCACTATGACATAAAACTATGATTTAGAATACACTAAGTTTCTGAAAATATGGGCAATCTGCAGAAATGGCCACCATATATGCCTTAAAAAAGATATATAAAATATTGTCTTCCTTCAGGGACAGCAGATTGCGCAAGATAGTTGGAATTAAAGTCCATAATAGCAGGAAGTGCCTTTCACTCACCTGATTAGAGAGATGCTTCCATTTTACTGCACTGGTGAGCCTGGTAGATGGCATTCATTTGTAGCCCAGTGCTTGGCATCTCAGATGAACAGGGCAACCTCTGGCTCTAGTTCTCGAAGAAGTGCCAAAGGAACCAATGGTTTGAGTGAAAAAAACTCTTCAGCTCAGAGTACCAAAACTGTCTGGCCTATGCTATAGGGCTAATAGAATGACATGGCTTAAGCCCCAATTAAACCAATAATATAATTTGCAAATGGGGATTCCTGTACATCAACCTATCTGTGATGTACCAAGCTCTCTCTTCCAGAGCAAACATGAGCCCAGCCTCACTAAAAGCTATATTCCTTTTCCTGTGGGCTCTGTGGCCTGTGGCACATCTACTCTTACCCTCCAAGTGGAATGTTATGTGAAATAAGGCATAAAAAGGTAAAATAAACTAGGTTAAATAAAAAACAAAACAAGGATAGATACAAGTCAAATGGATAGGTTATTGTGTTGCATCCAAGGCATGAAGAAGAAATGGAAGGCCTTAAGGGTACTAGAGCAGGCAATGCTATTAAAAATACTCTGTTCTCACACATATGGGATGCATGTACCCCCAGAGTGGAATCTGTTTGAATGATCCCTGAAAGAACAAATAATTTAATAAAGAAGTAATATGAAATGGCTGTGCAAATTCTCCTTTAACTGTTTTGAAAATGCTATAGTAAGAATTTGTATAGTATATTTCATGTTGAAAACCCTCTAGGCATTAGGTAATTAACTCTTAAAACCTCTATAGAGCTAGGTGGGTATTACTAGCTGCAGTAAGCAGACGGAGAAAACTGAAAGGAGAAAGATACATAGTTCATTCAAGCACTCATGGGCAGGGGTGGGGAAGAGAGGGGAAAGGAGGTTGCGAGATCCTTTAAGAGGGATGCAGGATGCCACACAATGTTAGCATTGTTAAGAGTGCAAACACAATTCACAAGACAAATCCAGACA
Source organism: Alligator mississippiensis (assembly GCF_030867095.1). Taxonomy (NCBI): domain Eukaryota; kingdom Metazoa; phylum Chordata; order Crocodylia; family Alligatoridae; genus Alligator; species Alligator mississippiensis. The sequence continues at coordinate 348,546,151 of NC_081824.1, forward strand.
TTTCAAACAGGAATCCATGGAGTGGAAAACATTCTGATCTGTTGTGGTCTTTCCAAGTTCTTTGTATTGGAGAATTACTCTATTTTTTTTCCTAATCAAGAAATGAGTGGAAGCCAAGAGTTGGCATTTTCCAAGGTGTGCCTCGAGTCTAACGAGGTTGAGAACCAGTGGTTTAATCGACCAGTTTTAGGAGGCACTTTTCAAAAATTGAAAAAAACAACCAAACTTCAACCACAAGAGGTCACTACAACTCAATAAACATCACTCAGAAGCATTCACTTGCAGAAGATAACGTTTTTCTCCCCCTTATAATCAAGGGAGTTCAGTTCAGGTGCAGCATCTTCTTCTCCCATGACTCTTGGGTTCTTTCTACTTTTCAGTCAGACTTATAAAGTTTAGCCCCAAGCCAGCCCAGCCCTTCTCCTTACTCTTCCTCCAAAGAAGAGGTGGTCATCAGGAAAGGAGGAACAGAGAAAGGAGATTTGGGGGCTATGAAACTATGGTAAGGATGGAGAACACGTGCCACAACTGGCGTAGGCAGCCTCTGTGTGTACACTGCAGATCAGGGAAAGGATGGGCAGGACAGTGGCAGATATAGGGCAGGGAACAAAATGCATAGCAGCAGATTAAGGAGAGCCCAGGGCAGGGAACAGAAAGCAAAGCAGCATACTCATGAGAAGAAGAGGAATAGAGTGGTACACAGAAATGAGCATGGCTAATTTGTGGCGCACCTACCATAAAGATTGACCCTCACTGTCCCTCTGAGATGGATAATGGGGACTGAGGATTGCAATGCCCCCTGCACTCATGACCTTAATCTTCAGTAGATTCCCTGAGAACTACAGCCTTGATCAAAACCAGAGGTGCAGCTGCAGCCCACCCCATGTCACACAGATCCCTGCAAGAGGCACATGCCTGCCCCCCCAAGACAAGCCACTTGAAGTTCTGTCTCGTGCCCCTCCCCACCCTGGCTGGTCAGTGCCTGCCCTTGCTCCAGTCCCATTCCCACCTCCCTGCCCCTTACATCCCTTTCCACCACACCAGACTTACCAGCTGGACGCAGCTCTTCAAGCTGAACAGCTGCATATCAGAAATCAGATTCTGATTGGTATTGGCCAATATGCCTCCTTAAAAATCAGCTATCAGTGTTGGCCCCAAAAACCTCTACTGGTACACCCATAATCAAAACTTTGCAAGACAATTCCCTGGCACAACCATAAAGGAACTTCTGATTACAGATCCAGGTTTATGCAGAAAGGTATGGCATTTTTCTTGTGCAAGAGCCATTAAACCTACATGTTTCATTTACTCTAAATTATGATTATGCACTACCATGTTTCTACCATGCACTGCTAGTTACCAAGTCACCAAGGGCTCTCCAGATTACCCAACCACCTTAGACTAAAAATGTTTGATTTTCTTGGGAGATGAACCTTATACTGTACAGAGAAAAAAATTCACACATATAGATCTGCAAAAGAACCTTACCTGAGAGTTAATGATGCGCATGGTTGTTTTATTTCCAACATCTTTTTCATAACCATGTGTAGGAGCCGAATTAAATCTCAGAACTGCATCATGCGAATCTAAGGGCATAAAGAGGCTACATTTATTTTTTTCATTTTTACTAAAAGAAAAAAAAAAACAAATCTCAAGAACAGCAGAGGGTTGTAAATTTTATTTATCTTGGTATTGAAAAGGCAACTCATTTGGATGACAAGAAGCTCTCTTTTCTGTTCTCCTTAAAGAACAAAAAGAGACTTTCTTATTCAGCCCTAGGCACTGTGCAAGTCTCATGTGATTTGGCCCTAGGGCTCCTAGCCCCTTTTCTGCCTGTGCTTAAGTTGCTTGATTTATTTTTTTTTTAATTTTCATATGGCACAAAGGGCATATCTGCCCACGGTCAGAAGCATCCTGCCCAGGACATTCCCAAGCATGATGTCCTCACTCAATTATGCCAAAAACAGAGGCACACTCATGAGCCAGCTCCAAGATTATCTCAGTGAATACTCTCAAGCATGCCAGAGAATGAGGTATTGAAAACTGCTGTTGAAGAACACCCCAATGTAGCCTTACCAGGTTGGTTCTAAGTAGCACTCCCTGGAGTGGCATGTAGGTGGTGGTGATGTGCCCAGAGCAGTACATCCAGGCCTGGGTGCAGAGAAGAGTCCTTCCACCAGCAGATTAGAACGTGCTTATAGGAGTGAGTGGATGTGGTGCATTCATGGCTGTTCCCACTAAAGCAGGCCACCACTACAATGTAGATGTGCCCAAACTCCATAGGGGCTGTAGTTGCTGACCAGTGCTGGAAATCAGACCTCTTCTATTGAGATGCCTACATCTGGATTTAGGACCATAACTTCTAGGTGCCAACATAAATGGGAAGAAAATCCTCCTTGTGACTTCAAGGAAAAAATCTCATTGTGGCCAGAACAATTCTCCCCCTCCCCTCCCACCACCACACACACACACACACACACACACACACACACCTTATTTAAATTACAAGGGTGTGATTAAAGCATTTGGAATTGCCAGGTACATTTTATTTTAAAAACAGTGATGATACAAATCCAAAAAGCAAAGAGCAAATTAGTATTTGTGACAGCATTTCTAATAGGAATGCAGGAGAGGGCGCTAAAGGGCTAGTAATAAAAAAAGATCCTGGAATCCAACTTTTTAAAAAAAACATTTCTTTTTCCTGTCAGAAGATAATTAGTGACAACCCATAGTACATGCAATATCACATAACAAAACTATGAGATGGAGGACATCTATGTCACCTCAGTGTCACTGAGAACTGTGCCCTCTATACTCGCTACCTGCTGTATATCCACTGATCTTGGAAAAAAGTCAATATTAGAGCAACACTAAGTTTGCACCAGCACCCAAGACAAGAAGTCTGTCACGCATGCTCAGCATCACTCTACAGTGGCTACATTGCCTCTTCTGGGATGTGGTAAACGCAGATTAGAAGCGAAGTCTAATTCTCAGCAGCACTCCTGGGAGAACTGGCACACAGGCAGCAGCAATATGCCTTGAGCAATATGCCACCTACGCTTGCATGCACCGGTAGACCTTGGAGCCTCTTGTGGTAGATCTCGGAGCCTCCTGGAGTTGATCTGAGGCTAGGGTGGGGGCCTGAGTGCCCACGTGCATGCACATCACCCCCTACCGCCCCAGCCCAGCAGGTCAGTCCATGGGGGAGGGAAGGGATGGGGGCTAGATCAAGGCACCTGTGGTGAGGTATAGTGCCACAGAGGCAGGAGCAGGGGTAAGTTGAGTGGGGCCCTGGCCAGGTGAGATGGGGGGGGGGGGAGGGGCTGTGGTGGCAGGGCACGGTAGATCTTGGGTTGCTTTAAAATGCCAAAGGTGATCTCCTGCTTAAAAAGGTTGGAAACTACTGTCCTAGTGCCACCCCAAAACACAAAACCTACACTTTAATAGACTGGCACAAGAAGATTCTGACTCATTGCTAGTGACAGCATACAGAAGAAGGGAGCAATTTTTGGAGCTATTTCACCTCAGTCAGTGGGACTTCTTATGAAATTGAGGGGTTACCCTGTTTAGCTGCCAGCCAGCAGGGCACTTGTGCTGTGCTGAAAGCCTATTAGAGCAGTTTGATAATGATAGCAGTTCTAATATATCTCAGAGATTTAAAGGGAAACCCATCTGTGTCAAAAAGATGAAAGGAAGATTAAGCAGGTGAAATCCAGGATGATGAAAGAATTAACTAGTGCACATCAAAAGATTTTTGTAGGAAGTTCTAGTGCTCAAAAAGCCAATGAGGGAAATTTGAGGAATAACATTCTTCCTTCTCTGGATCCTCCTAAAACACTGTGATTGTCTCACATCAGTGAAGCAACACCGAATAAAGCTAGCTTCACTCATTTGTGAAAAGAAAATTGAACTGATTAGTTTTCTACTTCACAATCCTTTCCTGACACTTTTACAAGAACATGAAAAATGCCATTTACTAGGTCCATCAAGCCCAGTACCCCATCTCACACAGCAGAAGAAGGTTTCAATGCATGCTGAAAGAGAAGATGAATGTGGCATGTGCCCTGATCCTCTCCTATTGCATCTTCCAGCAGCCAGAGGTTTAATAATATCCGATCTGGAGGCTGCATCCCTATCTCCTATATTCAATACCTACTGACAGACCTTTCCTCCAACAACTGGGTCAACTGAATTAACTTATCAGCATCCACAATATCTTGTAGCAATGAGTTCCACAAGTTAATTACACAGGGTGCGTGTGTATGCATGTTGAAGAGAAGGGGACAGGACTTTCTTTTGTTAGTTTTAAACTTACTAACACTTTCAGTTTATATCCCTAATTCTAGTACTTGGAAGATATCATATATAATACATCTCTATTTACTTTCTCTGCATCATTGAATATTTTGTAAACTTGTCTTATGTATCCCCTCAAATGTCCCTTTTCTAATCTAAAAGTCCTAGCCTACTTTAGTCTCTTCTCGTATGGTAGTTTTTTCCATATCTCTGATCACCCTGCTTGCCCTTTGCACTTTTTCTAGTTCTACATCCTTTTCAAAGTGGGGGATCAAAACTGTGCATAGTCATCAAAATATGGAAGCGCTATAGATTTATAAAAGGATATAATGATACTTGTTTTGTTTACAATTCCCTTTTCAATGATTCCTAACCTTTTATTTGTCTTTCTGACTGCTACTAAACTCAGAGCTGATGTTTTTAGTGAACTGTCCACATAACTCCAAGATTTCTTTACTATGTGGAAACATTAATGCAGAGCCCATCATCATGTACGTAGTTTGAGTTATTTTTTTCTTCCCCCAGGTGCATCACTTTGTACTTAACACTGAATTTCATTTGTTATTTTGTTGCCCATTTGCATTATGTTCTGAGATCCTTCTGCAGTTTGTCTTGGTCTTTACCATTCCGAATAGCTGTGTGCTATTTGCAAATCTGGACATCTCGCGATCTACCTCCCTTTCCACATTACTTATGAATATATTAAACAGCACCAGTCCCAACACAAATTCTTGGGGGACCTTCCTGTTTACTTCTTTCTATTCTGAAAACCGACGGTTTATAACCACCGATTTCTATCTTGAGACCAATGTCTGATCCACTGATTTCCGATTTCTCTTTAATCCCATGACAGCCCAATTTCATTAGAGCCCCTGATGCAGGACTTTTGACAAAGGCTGTTTGGAAGTCCAGATAAACAACATCAATTGGATCACCCTGATCCACATACTCATTAACAGCTTCAAAGAACTCTACTAGATGAGGCATGATGTCCCTTTACAAAAGGCATGCTGATTTCTCCCCAGTAAGTCCTGTTCATCCATGTACTGGACAGTCTTTTTTAAAAGTACTGTCTCTTCCAATTTCTCAGAGTCACTGTCCTGTAGTGCCCTGGGTCCCCTCTGCAAAATAGGTTGTAGTCTATCCATGGAAAGTCCTGCTTAAACTCTAGTGACACACCTGTAAAACAGTGCATGGAAGTATTTAGGCTTGTTTAAAATTAATATCACCTACAGAGGTAAGGTTAAATGATTCCAAGTCAAAAAGCTGCATGAGAATCTATGAACTACATCAAAGTTATTTTATGGCCTAAGAGAGACATAGGATCTCATACAGACCACCCTGAATTTTGCTCTAAAATATCTTACACCATGCTCAAACAGAAAAATTCAATTAAGTTTTCTAAAGGAAAAAAATAATATAAATATTCTGTGAAGGAAATAAACATGCTTTACACAACAATGTAATGTCAAAGTTGTGTTGAAATAAAAAAAAAAAAAAAGCCAACATCACCACAAAAAAAAATTCAAACTGGAATTAAATAACAGTGTGCCACTAAATTAAGTGGGGACTGCTGGCCTGATCTTCCTCTCAGTTACTCCCCTGTTCTCTACTTGCGTAACTCCATGTCCATCTGTAGACATCCTGATAAAATGTGGGTGATAGAAGAATCAAGCTTATTAGAGCTATTCTGAAAAAAAAAAAAGGATCCTTTTGACAGATAAACACACACACACACCCAAGAAGCATTTTTACTCACCTATTTCATCTCCTAGAGACGAGTTCAGTATTGCACCAGCAGACATAACTACAGCACAGCTTCCAAAACCATGTGCATACAGTTTGTCCAGAGGAATTTGAGGAACATGCTTTTCCCATCCAAGAGTTGAAAAAGGGGCTTCCTTGCCATCTATTGTTTTCACATTCACCCTCTCTTTGACCTCACAGAAGAGCTGGTCTCCCGTCAGTCTGGAGTTTCGCTTCCCTTTGAATCGTACCCCATGCTTGTTGGTGTTCAGGTAATCTTTCATGGCTTTTTGCAACCGAGGGTTTAACATCTTGGAGGAGACATCCCCTTTCCAAAGCTTGTAAAGGAAAGATTTTGACATTGTTGAATACAACCCATCCCAGTCATCAGACTCATCAAACATCTGGCTTTTCCTGTATCTTGGGTTCCTTTTCCTTCTTTTCTGATGGCTCCAGTTATTCTGTAAAACATTTTCCTTTTGAGTGCCCTCATTTGTGGAGATGAATTTCATGATCTGCTGGATGTTGCTGTGTGAACGAGGCTGACCAGCAGCAAATAAATAATCACCACCCCCTTGATAGAAAGTACTTTTTGATTTTCTTCTCATCTGAGAAGGAAAAAACTCATTTTCATTTTTAAAATCATCTAGTTCAGCCCACTTTTTAACGCTCCCAGGCCCTGATTTGAATCTAAATGAATCTAAAAGATCTTCATTAAGAAGCACCTCATTTCCATCTATAGTTTCAGAGAATGATGGATCATGTATTGCTCCCATAATAACTCTCTGTTTGCCCTGAATGGGCAAGAGTCTCTTTGTCTCAATGTAAGAGAAGGAACTTGGAACTGGTTCTGCAGTGTTACCATCAGTAAAATAGATGAAGATCACCAAGAAAAGGAGGCCCCATGCAAATATCCCAAACAGCATTAGTTGTTTCCATTGCTTCAAGTTAGGTTTCATGGCAATGCCTTTACCAACTCCTCTGTGACTTGAAATATTGGTGAAGTGAAATGAAACCTGGAAAAAATATCAGATATTAATCAAGAATGGTTGTAGAACTCAATAAAAATAACATGATCTGGAAGGAGCTGGCTAAGTGCCTATACAGTCGCATGGGAGACTGAGGGGCAGATGCAAACACAGGAGCTTGAGGATACCAATGTGGTGATGCACTAGCTCTAAACACATACTGACAGAGCTTAACAAGGAAGTTCATGGCCAGTTCATACAGCAACATTGGATTCCAACCTTGAGGAACAGTCATTTGCCTGTTTGCTTCTCCTATAAAGAGAAAGGAAAGTCATTTGCCTGTTTGCAGCCCACCTTAATTTAAAGAGATTATTATTCATTATGCAATAAATTCAGCTGCTCCCTCTGCAGCCATGAATGGTCACAGTACAGTCAAACTAACCTGAATCCACTATACAAAGCGGGGATACAAAGAGCATACACATTATGCATGATCTGCCTAAGCCACTGGTGTAGGCTGGGAGTGCGGTGCTGGGAGGGCAGGAGGAGAAAAAGCAGAGGCACAGAAACACATGGGAGGTGCCGTTGTTCAACCTTTCACTAACATGGGACACCTCCATTTTTGGAGAAAGTGATTCTGTTATGCAGGTGGATTCATGTATCAGCTTCAAGCTGCCCCACAAAATATTCAGCAGCATATTTTACCCAGGCTGGCATGTGAATAGCTGCATGACTTCAGCATGCAGTTTTGAATACATGTAAAAGTAGCCTCTGAACCCAATTCTTTTCTCACCCTTGTATAAATCAGAAATAACTTTGCTCAAGTCAACAGCACGGCACTGGGGTAAGACAAATGTAAGTGACAGGAGAATCTGACCTATTCCTACAGGAACAGAATTGTGCTGTATACAGCAATATGATTTCTGCATGCTTGATCAACAAATAACATGGAATATATTTTGTCAAATGACTACCTCTGCTCAGTCAGCTCTTGCTTATGCCACTACCAAACAGTCTGATTATGAACTGTGATAGTTCTATGCTGGTGTAACACCACCGAAAATCTCTCTCAGCTGGTGTGTAAACTAATGCATCACCATTGGGTACATCATCAGCTGAAAATGGATTTAAAACTGATGTCATCTGGCTGAGAATACAGCCTTAATGCTTAAAACCCAATAATCCTCCTGCCGTCTCCAGTACATCCTCTGGCACTATAGATGAAGAAATATTTTGGATGTTTGTTTTCCAAATTGGGAGAAATTAAAGAACTGTTGGAACAAGTCACCGCTGTAAGTATCCTGCCCTCATGCAGTAGGGTAAGTTTGTTTAAATTTGGCCTAAATTTGTAATTTTTTGCTATACTAATACCCTGGGATTCAAGATTATTAATTATTATTATTAAAATTCTCTATATAAAGTATATATCACCCAAGTAACAGGGCTGTGTTTCAGTGAAAACACAATGGAGCACAACAGGACTGAGGGCCCATTAGGCACATGGGGTTACACTACACCATTCAGCGGGCCATCTCCAGAACAGTATATATCATACAAAGGAGGGATGGGGGAAGGAAACAGCAGGCCTTGCTTAGTCCTTCCTTTCAACATGCAATTTAGTCATTGAGAAACCATTTAGGAGCCTTGTCAGAACTTACGCAGTAAGCTGAACAAATGTTAATCAGCTTAGTGTTGTTCGGGTTAGTGGAGCAGTCACACGCAAGGCGAAAAAAACTGTCTCTGACTGTCCCTGACCTGCACAGCTGTGACTTGCCACTACAGGCTTTATGAGCAGCAGCAGGACTAGGAGCCAGCTAGAGGAAGGATGGACTCACTGTTCCTGCTGCTCCCGTGTGGAGCCAGGTTTGGAAGCTTTGGGGACTGGGGGCTTGTCTATATTAGAAGTGCGCTGCTGGAAGTTCTGCCCGCAAAGACCCACCGAGCATGTCCCCCAGCTGGGTGACTGCTAGCATTCTCACTGCACCATTTGTGCATTTTTGTGCATTTTCTTCCACACCCTGAGAAGCTGTGGAAGAAAGTGTGGGTGCATCTATACAGTTTCTGGGGGCTTCCTTGTGCCAGCAAGGAGGCCACCTTGCTCCTGCTCCTTGCTTCTGCTCTCCTGGTGGAAGCAGAACAAGCTAGTGCAAATGGCAGGGGGGAAGGAAGGGAGAACATGGGGGGCGGGGGGCACCACCTTTCAACAACTTGGACTGGCTCTGAGTGAATCTGCACAAGTGACAGTGGGGAACACCACCTCACATGGTCTTTATGTGGCTGTAAATCCATAGATACTCCACAGGCCTGCAACTTCTCTTTGTATGCGGCACACATTGTGGTGATAATAGCTGCTACACAGGTCACCTCTGCAAAGCTCAAAGGTGTGTAAGCATCTGCCTGCAGACTGGTCTACTGGGGTCTTGACTTTATTGGAAAATGGGTCATGTCTTGTTAAGCAGCAGCTAACTTGGCCCTTGTCTGCATTACAAAGTTTTGCCAGCACAGCTATGCCAGAGAAGGAGGTGAGGAGATCACACTGCAGCCAATGTAGCTCTGCATATCCACTGTGGGAGGAGAGGGTCCTACAATTCCCGCCCCCCCCCCTGCAGTGGATGCAGCTCTGCCAGTGAAAACAGACTTCTACCACTGCAGTTTCTCTGTTTGGGAAAGCAGGTGTAGCTCTGGCAGTAGAAAAGCTTGTTCTGCTGGCAAAACCACCTGTACCTGAGACGTGTAACATTGCTGCTGCTGCTTCAGATGAAACAGCAGCAGCTTGCCCACCCTCTCCCACACTGTAGGTATAGCCTTTGTGTATAATCTAATTTTACAACTCATACAGATCCATCTTAAACACCTTTTAAAACCTATTAGCTGGTTATGCCTGACCCTTGGCAAGGGTTTCAAATCAATCACGGCCTGCTTATAACTTTAAAGCATGTTAAACTGTGCACCTCCTCCAGGTCCAAAGCTAAAACCATGTTGGCTAACATGCTTTAATTAACATTTACAAACCATTTCCATTAGCCTAGTCTAGATAGAGCCCAGGATGCAGAAAAGCAGTTGCCTTTGTATATCATACAACTGATAAAGCAGAGATACACTGCAGTGTCACACATGCCTAGCCAGATTTCACTGAAGACACATTTACTTCTAACGTACCAAAAAAATTTAGAGTATGAACCCTTATGCTCTGTGCACATTCAGCCTGGTTTACATAAACCACATGGGGAAAAACATATTAGGCTAACTGATCTCTTGCCTGGTCCTCCCTGCTGCAATGTAGTAGTATATTCACCAGTGTTTCTTTTTTTTAATCAGTCAAGGCCATTTCCCTTGGGAGGCAACTATGGTGCAACCTGAATTTGCCCTGAAGTTATTCCAACCTGCTCACTCATCTGTGCTCAGATATTTCACATTTTTAAAATGCATTCTTCACCTATCCGAATGACTTTCACCCCTTTTTATCATTTTCCTGGATGCATTGTCCATGGTTTTGCAATATCCACCTTCAAAACCAACATGCAAGATAAGCTACCCATCTCTCACTCAGATGTGCCTCCTACTGAATATCTATTTCAACTAAGTGACTGTGGAAGATGCTTCTTGCATGAAAATCTAACCTAAACAGTGAAGTTTGCAAGATCCCATACTTTGCTACAGAAGAGGCCACTATCATTTGCCACTAATTTGTGAAATAGGTCCAAGTACCTATTTTAAATGATTCCATCAAGAAGTCCCACATTTTCCCCTCTATTTTTACAAGTTTTGCTATATTCTATCATCAGAATCTTTTTTGGTCATGGAATGAAAAATTCTCTTCACCAATAAGGATGCACTCTTTCATGGCTGCTAAGGCTGCATCTATACTAACCTCCCCCAAACAGAAGCTCTGCCAGGAGACAACAGCTGCCACTACCATCAAACCACCAGATCACAGACAGTCATCAGCTTTTGGCAACTATGCATCCCCCCTGTAGCAACAGTGCCATCAGAGCACAAAGCGCATCTTGGGACTACATTAACTGCTGAAGGGACAGCTATGTTGGCAGAAGGTGTGGGAGCATCTACACCAGTAGTTCTCAACCTTTTTTAGATTCAAGGCACTGGTCCATAATTTTGTGAATTCAGTAGCACCCCATTTTAAAACCTAACTGATGTTATTATCAGAGACCAGAGGTTCTCAACCTTTTTCTGACACCCTTTAAAAAAATTCTTGCAACACCCCAGCACCCTTGTTAAGAATCACTGGTCTACACACTTTCTCTGTCAGTGGCTGGTTGACAGGAGAAGCTTCACTCCCCTTAGCAAAGATGGTATTAGGAGAAAGGAAGGTTCTGCCACTGTGTAAGTGGTTTGGGCACGGACAAGAAGTTGTGCTGGCATAACAAAATTTTGTAATGTAGACCAAGTTAACCACAAGAAATGTTTAATGGAGACAAAAAACAAACAAACATAAAACCCAAATAATAGCAGGGTTACCATACGTCCAGATTTTCTCAGACACGTCCTCTTTTTGGGTCTTCTGATCTCCATCTAGGAGGGTTTTTTTTTAAAATATGAAAAAGTGTCCAGGATTTTGGTCTGCTCAGCATTCAAGTTTTTTTGGACACTTCCCAGCTTGTCCTAGCAAGGAGCTGCTTGAGGCTGTGGGGAGCAGAGGAAGGGTAACTGGAGGCAGGGGCTGCCACATGCGTGTGTGTGCACACACACGTGGCTGGCACACAGCCAAGCAGAGTGGTAGGAGCAACCCCAGCAGTCAAAAGCAGGTAAGTCTATGAGAAGCTGAGGTTGGAGGGCCAGGGCTTGGGGACTGTATGGGGGGGGGGGTCTATGTGGGGTGTGTATGTGTGGAGGGGATAGGTGCATGGTGGGGAGGGAGGATGCCTGTGGGGAGGGAGGGTGCCTGTGGGCACTGGGGGAAGCTGTCCAGGTGCTGGAGCTGCAGCAGGTACTAGGGCTGGAGGGTAGGGGGAAGGCACCGGCCCTTCCAGTGGAGGAAGCGGGCAGGAGCTCTTTGGGAGCCACGGGGAGCTGCGTGGCCAGGTTGGCAGCAGCAGGGCCGGTGCCACTGCTTGCAGGGGTAGGGTGGTCAAGAGATGCTGCAGGGCTGGGGGGAGCAGGGGGCTGTGGGTCAGCAGCAAGGGGCATCGGCAGCACTGCAGGGGGGGCTGTGACTTGGGAGTGAAGGGCACGGGGGGGGGGGGGAGACGGGACTGTGGCTTGAGAGTGCCGGGCACTGGCAGCTCCAGGTGGCTGTGGGTTGGGAGGGAGGGACACCAGCATGGCCCAGGAGGGAGGGGTACTGTGGGTCAGGAGTGAGGGGCAGCAACAGAGCTGGGTGGGTTGGGGCCTGAGAGCGAAGGGCAATGTCATGGGCAGGGCACCAGCATATCATTGGCCTCCCACCCCAACAGGTGTCCTCTTTTTGAAACTGAAAATATGGTAACCCTAAACAATAGACTTATATACTATAATAAGTTAGACTGACTGAAATATTAGATATCCTTTGATTACTCTAGAACAAATTCTCTCTCATGTATGTATGTGTATCATTGCATAAAATTCTCAAGCTGTACAAGCTATTTCCAATGGCAATAGCCATTTCCAAATAACCTTATTTCTTTTCTTTGCATCTAACTGTGCCACCTCTTCCCTCACCCGCAAATTCCTTAATTCATACAAAATGAGACCACTTGCACCGTTAAAAAAAGCCCAACAACAAAACCCCTCATGCTACCTACAGTAAGATTAGCATAATTGACCCTGTACTTAGAAATACACCAATCTGTTGTTCAGTGAAGGTAATAGCAGACCTTTTTAACTCCTGTGGCTGAACCCCTTATTTTGCCACATCTCCCCTGCTGGTGATTAGCTGACCTTGGTATCCACTACCATCTGGACTTTTTGTTGTTGTTGCTTTCTACAAATTCTGCTGAAACTAGTCAAAAGATGGGGTGGGGGATGGGGGCAGTGGCATTTATTTAGCTTTAAAACTACAAACAAACAGTTTATATTACCGTCTCTATAATGTTTTTAGACATTTCTAGGAAATACTCAATCAAAATTAAACAAAGCCTTTTTTTTCCCCCACAAGGAAAACATCAGCCTACAAGAAATAGATCTATAACCTGTTAAAATTCAACTAACTGTTGTTCTCTCAGATGTATAGCCCAGGGTTTTTTAACAAGAGGCACTTTTAAATTTTTCTGAACTAAGGCCTCCTGGCTATTTATTGAATGAGAAGAGATGGGAGAGATTTTCTGTTCCTTTGGAGCAATCTTTTTCCCCCCTCAAGATGGTTTATTGTTAAGTTAATTTGCATAGACCCCAGGAGCGAAGAGGTCAGGATGGTTCAAGTTGATGTTCTAAGCTGTGCACTGTTATGTTAAATAAGGTTATTCTTGGTTTCAGTTCCACTGTGAGAAGGTCACCTCAGGGTTATTCATGGCAGTGAATGCTAGTTGTGAGCAGCGTTCCCAGGATGCTGAGAATCAGACAAGAGCATATTTGATGGAAAGCTTATGTGGCCCAAGTATATAGCAAATATTTTTAGACAGTTTCTATCTTAGGCAGCTAAAGTGCTGGTATCAAGAAACCTCTGGCATAAGACAAAACAACTGAAGTTTGCATTTCGGAGGGGGGGGGAAGGGGGGGAAGAGAGAAACGCTTTTAGTTTTTCCGTTAGTGTGGGAGGTACCAAATTACAATATCACATCACTTCTGCTATGCAAGCCATACAGAATAAGCAGCAGCAGAAAGACAAACCTGTGGAGAGTTGTGGCAGCCAGAAGATGCTCATTAGTCTGTTTATTGCACAGGCACTTGTCTACTGGCTGTGATTAGGCCTCCTAATTAACTAACCTCTTTTGGACAGTCTCAATCAAATCTAGCCTCCTTCTTTAATCATGATCTGTCAGAGAAGTCAACTGTATTCAGTAGGGAGGTTTTTGTGGCAACGTAAAGCAATCACTTAAAAAACAAGAACATCTAATAATGCAGTGCCAGCCGACCTACAAAATTATAATGCAAACGTTAGACCAGAGTGCCCCCTGCAGGCAGACACTGTGGCCAGGCACAGACTTTATACTTTTAGCGTTAAGTGATCAGAAACTGGTCTGTACCCATAGCAGAACATAAGTTCAGCACAAAGAACCAGTCTATACCTGTACCAGAAAATAAGTTTGGCGCATACAGACTAGTTTAAAAATGATGGAACGTGGTCTAAATTTGTTCCCCTACCACTAAAATGTGTATATATGCTGTGTTCGCTACCGATCTAAACTATGCTGCTTACAGAAAACCATATTAACTTGGATCTATTCCACCTCAGACTTTTTTGAACGTCTGTATCTAGCCCTAGCCTATATTTCCTTAGCTTGTTAATGAGGAGACAGTGAGGGACTACGCTGCTCACAGAAAACTGCATAACTTAAATCAATTGCACCTGAAGCTTTTTCAATATTTGTATCTAGACTGTAGGAGGCAATGCTGCCTAGCCTCACATTGCCAGTAAGTATAAGACAGGCCTCTTAAATCATGACATTTTAAAAGCAAACTGTCTGGGGGTTCTTATCTGCCATCATGGGGAGGGTATAAAGAATACTATATATAAGTGGGACAGTTACAGGGCTTACTTGCTAGATTTCTCTACTAAAAACTTAAACAGTCAATTAAAAAATGGAGGGTGAAGGGTTGCAATGATAACCCACTTCCGGCAGCTGGGATTTTACAAAAGTCAGCACAAGACACTCAGTAAAAGTCACCAAGAGCTGGCAATCCTGCAGCTTGAGGCCAGCTTGAGGAGGCTTCTGCCAAGGAACTTGCCCTATATTATTCCATAGGACAGTAGAGTTTGGTTGCATAAAATCTCTGGGTTGCAGTGGGAGGCTAGTGTCATCCAAATGGAAGCTCTATGCCTTCAGTATCTTCTCCCCTCCCATCTCACTCCAACTACTTGATGTTGAAGCCAAACTACCAGGAATTTCTAATCCAGGAGCCTCAAAATGCAGATTCCAAAGCAGAGACTGCTCTACTTGCAAGTCAATAGACTAGTAGCTGCTGGGAAAACCGTACCCATGCTTTGCTGCCACATGTAGATTGTATGGAAAAATCTTCATGTCATCTAGTGACAGAACAAACTATGGTGAACAGATGAACTGGCCCACCTCTAGACTGCATCTATCAGCTCCCTTCTGGCTGATCTCAAAAACAGTCGCATCAGAGACTCGCAACCCTCTAATGACATTAAAGCAAAGGATTTTATCTAAGGATTTCACCCTAAGTTTCTGTTCATCACCATAAACTCAACAAAGGGCAAACCATCTCTTTTTTTCATATTCATACTCCCATTATCATTTTGGGAACTCTTCTGTTTGAGAGGGAACATGACAGAAATGGAGTAAATAGCATTATACACACAATGCAGAAAATACTCCCTGTAAATCACCTCCTGAATTCTCAAATCAGAAAAAGAGGGCTTGATTTTCAAGTATGCCAGATCTGTAATCAACTCATCTGAGGATAGGGGAAAAGGTACTTGTTAAGCAGTTTTTACATTTACATGCTGCCAACACAAGGGTAGCAGACAGCCGATCAGAGCCTGGCAGAACTTGAGAGCAGCCTTGAAGGCTGACAACAGCTGATAGCTGGTCCTACAGGTTGCTCTGCAAAAGCCGGATGGCTACAGCAGTGAACACTGACTGTCATCCCCACCCTACCAAATGTGCCTTCTACAGTTGGAAGGACTGTAGCAGGTGACACAAAGGCTGTTATGGCAGCTTTACACCACCTGTAGCCCCCCTTCAGAAGGTAATTCCCCTTCTGTCTATTTTCGAAACTTTTTTGTCACCTCTCGGCTGCCACAGAAGCACAAAAAAGACACAGTAGGGCCAAGAATCCATCCTAGACATTCTATTGCCATTATCTCCTGGAAAATATATATGATATCTAGTAATGTTGCTGGATCACAGCACGTTATTTGTCTAAGCAATGGAGAAAGTCAGAAGCTGTTAGCAGCAATATGCAGCTGCTGAAAATATCAGTTATCTCAAGAAAACTGCAAAATGAACTTAAACCTGGTGAACCCTATTCTGCCAATTGCATCCACTATGCAAGTGTGCATCCTAGTGGCCAGCACCTGCAACCCCTACTCATGCGGGCAGTCCTTGCACACAAATCCTTCCATTAACCTCAGGCCCTGAAGGAGCTCGCAACTTTGTGTAGTCTGCGCTTGTACATTTGTGATTCCCTCATGCTCACTCTGAATTGAAACTAAGATTATTATTATTGTTTATTATTTTTATTGCAGTAGTTCCCAGAGGGCCTGATTAGCATCAGGGTGCCATTGAGCCAGATGCTATACAGAGGCAGGAAAGCACAAAGATCATAAATCTAAAAGGCAAGCTAAAACAAAGGGTGAAGATAAAGGCCAAAGATATAAGTGAAGCAATCATGCTGATGGTCGTGTGTTTTGTTAACACAGTTTCTTCTCTTAATTCATACCCCTATTACTAAGTTATTTATTTTTAATGTGGAGGCACAGTGGAAAGAAAAGTCACAGTGGAAAGAAAAGGAATAGCAGGGGAAAGGGAATACATAGATAAAAGTTAGAAAGAGGGAGGCATGTTGAGAGTAGAGGATGGAGAAAAGGACAAATGAACCACGAGAAGATGCTCACAACATAGATTAGGGTGAAGAGCCAGACAACACCTCCCTCCCTCTACATGGACAAGTACAGCCAGTGTTACAGATATCAGGAAACTGTCCTGTTGGAAATGGGGGAGAAGCATAATGGAGCTCAAAGTTTTTCCCTGTTCTACAGGCATTGTCACCTGTTGGATAAGGTGGGAAGGGAAGAGAGAATTTCCTGTTGCTCCTAAGTGCTGGGCCCTACCCTATGAAATTTTAGTTTACATCTTTCATCCTCTGTTATTTGAAGAGGCAGTCACTCCCCTATATTCTTCTGCCCGAGGACAAAACTCTTCATGTTAAAGTCTAGAATTGGATGAGCTACAGGACTAAGTGGCCTCTTCCCGCTGGTTCCAACGGGCTGACTACCCCAGGGAGTTGCTGCTCGGCTCCCTTCAAATCATGTATATGAGAAGAGGGAATCCATTAGGGAACAGCGTTCCTGGTGGCAGAAGTACGCCCCCAGGATCCCTACTGTTCTGTTGACTAGGTTTCCTCCCTGAAGCAAATCTTCTGCAATGGACTGTCTGCCTATAACTAGAGTGCTTATGTCTATTTTTCTCATAAGCCACTATGGGGGTGTTAATAGACCCCAGCGGTAAGTGTAGAAGAGAGAGGAAGTTCTAAAATAAAAGTGCATTGGCACAGTATGACCAATAATTTAGAGAACAAGCAGGAAACCATTACCTATTTTCAACCCACTCTGATTTTCTATGGAACCAATTCCTCCCTGCCCACTCCTTTCAATTTAGAAGAATGAATGAATTCCTTTTCTTCTGCAGAACTACAGTTCAAAGCAGCACGCGCCTCTATTCTGACGTCATGTTTAACCAAGCATGACTGCAGGAACCTTCTGTGTGGCACTGCAACAAGACAGAGAGAGGCAGAGAAATGAACGGCCCATTCAATGTTTAATAAAATGTAAGGAAAAAAAGTTTCAATCACAATAATTTTAGGAGCAGCTTTTGATACTGTACTTGCAGAAACACAATTAGAAAGAGAAAAGAAATTCTTCAAGTTCCTCTTTAAGAAAAGTTGATAACACAAGCCATTACAGTCTCACTAAATTACACAAACCTCAGTGACTGCACACAAGACTAAGGCCACAACATATAATACAGTCTTCATGCAATTCTACACTTGGTATCAAATAGCTCATTTTATTTCTGCTGTTGGCAAGGTTAGAAGAAAAGTATTTTTTACCCTATAAAATGTTCATAGCTGCTATTTACTCTCTCTTAACATAAGTATAATCACAGTGCAGAACAGCCATCTGAACTGCTTCCTGAAAGATGGAATATTTATGGTCAAAATCACATGAGCACAGAAAGCACGGTTCCAAAAGTTACTTAAATGTTACAAATACTTAGTTAATGTGCATCTCAAATTCAAGAAGAAATAGTTTGATTTTTCATTTTTAAGGCAGTAATGTTTTTGATAGTTCTTCATTTACACTCAGAAAATATGTAAAGCAAGTCTGATTTACCCTTTAATTGGTCAATAATTGATTTAATTATAAAATAGCATTTGAAGCTACCTCCTTATTACTATTATTGTTTTATTTACATATTCATCACACATGCACCCATATAACATCTCCTCTATAAACTTATTTTGATCTACCTAGACAGATAGAATAATAGGTTCTCTCTTGAGAAAAAGTTTGCCAAACTAACAGACAAAATCCATTTGGCTGGTTTTATATTCACAGTATTAAAAAAAAAGAAAAAATTTCCTGTGCTGGCACACTCTCTTTTTCTTTTGCATACTTAAAAATATACTATAATATTTATGACTATATTGATGGCGACGAGCCCATCAACACTAGTCAAGATCATAGAATCATAGAAAATTAGGGTTGGAAGGGACCTCAGGGGGTCATTTAGTCCAACCCCTGCTCAAAGCAGGACCAGCCCCAATTAGATGATCCCAGCCAAGACCCTGTCTAGCCAGGTCTTAAAAACTTCCAAGGATGGAGATTCCACAACCTCTCTGGGTACCTGTTCCAGGGCTTTACTACCCTCCTCATGAGGAAGTTTTTCCTAATATCGAACCTAAACTTTCCTTCCTGCAACTTGAGACCATTGCTCCACTGGCTTAATTCTGCAAAACAAAATGAAGTGGCACTAATGTGTCATTTTCTCCATTTTGGCATTGTTCCATTGATGGCTGAGATATTTTCTACTTTTGATCAAGATAAAGATCTCTTTTAAGGGATGCACTTGTACATAGCCCTGTGCCCATCACTGCAATCCACCTTTAATGCCACCTTTTCAAAAATGTTGCAGCAATCTAGGATGTCTAAGAACCACCAACATTCAAACAGTATGAGCAATCTTTTCAATTAAATGAAGACTATCAATCTGATTTTTATAGCTTTGTACCTTTTGCAGTCAGTCATTTACAACTGGTCATGGTGGATGTACAATGTTACATTCCAATCTATTAGGCTCTTTACACTTATTTTGCATAAGTCCAAATAGACAGTCCAAGACACAAGACAGTGGGGTAAAAAAAAACCTGGATCTTTAAAAGTTTTGATGCAACATCACTGGTATAAATGAGAGCATTTTGGAGTTGCAAGGGATATTTGGGTTGCAAGAACAGTACAAATAATCATTTGTGCTATAAAATGAAAGGATCCAATTCTGCACTCACACTAGCTTTATCCAATTTTCATGCCTCCAAATTAGACCAACATAATTTAGACCAGAATCAGGGCCAAGCTATAATTTTAGAGCAACATGCAAATGTAGACAAATCTGTTAAACAGGAAACATATTTCTTTTCAAGTGGTTTGCATGGCCTTCCCTCTAGAGAGAAGGCTCAATTTAAATACTGACTTTGAACTCTATCAGCAATTGATTTACATATAATATATTCCTCTACACTCATTATTCAATAATAAAAATTGTCCCACACTTCCTAAAATGATTTTAGTATACCTCTGAAACACTGGATCTCTGTTTTGCAGACAAGAAGTGGCAATACCAGATCCCTTCTTTGTCACACATGCAGGTTGGGCATTCCAGCCTACTCCTGGATGATGGGATTAGGTGCACAATTTGCAAATTTGTACAGGGGCAGAAGCAAACTGAGGAGCAGTGGGGTGTATGGCTGCTAGGTGGGAGCCTGTGAACCACATGTTAACCCTTTGGGGGTCACCTGGAAGCCTACAGGCCACCAGCTGACCAGTCCTGCTGTAGTCTTTCTGTACATAGCATAGCACTCCCTTTATCTGCAGTTATTATCACACACAAGAATATTATTCCCTTCATTCAAATTCCTCCACTTATTCCTCCTCTGAGTAGCCATGGGCAAGTAAAATTGTGCCAAAAACATTTTCCACAGGAAGGAAAAACTGCTGCTGTGGGGTCTGGCAACAAGGTGCTATACGTTCTATTTTATACCTCCCCTAGGGCTCCACTCTTCTGGGTCCTCCTCCCCTATATGAGTAGATCAATGCCTGCCTCTATTGATGCTCTCATTTTTCTTAAACAGCATCAGGCAGTGCCCATCTTTTGTTATATGTTTTTACAGTGCTTAACACAACGAGGTTTTAGTCCCTGCCTTCAGCTCCTCGTTGTTCCAGCCTTACAAATTAGCCAAAACAAGCAAAACAACTAACCAGTTTTTCAGTCAGTCAGTCAGTGGAAGGTTATCAATACAACCTGAAAACTAAATGCCCAAGGGATTTGATTTTAGAGGGGTTGATTCCTTAGGCATCCATGTATGCTTGGAATAGTTTTCCATTTCTCCGTGGCCAGTTATTTTGTCAAGGTATGTTTATGAATCGATTTGCCTTGTACAAAGAATCATCTGTATCCAAAACAGATCTTGGGGGAAGCTTTTCAATCCATTTTTTAGTACTTTTAGACACCAAGGGTGCATCAAGACATGCATGAATTTTTGGTTCTGTGGGGACAAGTAGCGGCCACCCCTTCTTGTCCCCAGGGAATGCCCATGCCACATGCGCTTTCATGTGCAGCAAGTTGCCCCGGATGGCGTAGGGGCGGCTGGGGCCAGCACTAGGGCTGTGCAAAACAGCACCATTTGGTTTCGACTTCCATTTCGCTGTTTCAAAGGGACAGTTTCATTTCAACTTTTTGTTTCATTTTGAAGCACTGTTCCTTTTTGTTTCATCGAAACTGTTTCGACATTTCACCCAGAGGCTATAATGGGAAAAATCACAAAAATGCCTATAATTTTGTCATTTATTGCCTGATCTGAATGAAAACAGCAGGGAGAGTAGCCCCTGCTGAGGCCACAAAGTCTGTCAAGTTTCAAGAAGAACTGGGATTGGAAGGAACCTCAGGAAAGGATGACAGTCACTGCCCAGTTATACCTGTCAATACCAGAGCAGTCCTTCCCACTTCTTCCCCCTCCCTCTCCTTAGTTTCTGTGTCCCTGCAAGCAAGCCCAGCTTCAAAACTCAAAACGTTTCAAAACTTTCAAAATGTTTTGAGTGCCCTCGTTTCATTTCGAGGCTGTTTGGAAGCCTTTCACGTCGTTTCAATTCTGCTGTTTCGAGCTTGAAATGAGTCAAAACAGCGTTGAAATGAAACGCCCGGAGAAATTTCGCATAGCCCTAGTTAGCACTATGCTGGCCCCAGCTGCCCTACCTGCAGTCCTGGGGGGCCTTCCGGGGCTGTAGCCATGGCAATCCTGCCAGGCACAGTCTGATTGGCACTGTAGCATAGCTTCAAGCAGCTCACCTCCACTCTTTAGCAGCACATGCTAAAGAGCCCGAGGGTGCGCTGCTTCGGATTTTTTTCTGCAGTTTTTTTTTTGAACCCTGGATATCCCCTGGTGATGCCCCCCCCCCCCCAGTATCAGAAGGCATCAGTCACCCAGTCACCCATGCTATTGAGTGACACTCAGAGTCTTACTCTAATCTTCTGTCGTCTTACATGTCATATTCAAGGGGCATGTCTACGCATGCAAATGCTCCTCGTCGGCCATCTACACATGCCATACTGCATAGTAATTACTCCCGAGTAAATTTGCGACCTGTATTTACAGGTCGCAAATTTACTCGGGATTAGAGCAAATTACTGTGCAGTAAGCGCCTGCACATGTAGATGGTGACGTTCACCGCACAGTAATTAGTTCTAATGTCAAGCAAAGTGTCTCTTGTAGATGCGCCCAAGATTCAGCTTTTTCAACATAGGAACAAGGCATTGTAAAACAGTCTGGTACATAATGTAGGAAGAGGTAAGGTATATAAGCATTATTCTTGTGTCACTCTATGCCTGGGTGTGAGGCTGTTCAGCAAAATCTTGCTTGTTCAAATCAATGACTGGGAAGCCTATTTAGAATTAATGAAATGAGAATGCAGTGAAAGTTACGTATCACAAATGTATACTTTGTTAAACTTCAACTTATACTTCATTTTATTTATTACTTACAGCTACACTATAAAATATAAGAATTGCTTATTCTAAAAATAAACAAAACAGCATTAAATATGAATCCTGCTTTTAAATGTAATAAATCTTTGCTAAGGGAGGAAGAGAGACTCAGATTATCAAAGCATACAGTTCCTCAGGGAAGGCATTTAATCTGCTTGTGTTCACATGGCCCCAGCATCTTTTCAGAATTATTCCAGGTTAGCAATACAATAAAATCTCATTAGTTATTTTATAAAGATAGAATCAATAGTAATACTGTAATTTCTAACCATAAGTAGTATTTGGGGGAAAATAAAGAACTGAACAACTGTCCTGTGGACCATGCAGAGTCAGAAGTTGCCTACGTTTTGGTTCAGTTTACCATATTTTTATAATTATAAAAAGGCCCAGTTCCACAAACTTCAGATTAAACAAATCTTACTCACACAAGTAAGTAACCCCATTAGCTTCAATATAAGGAAACAAATACAGCTCAGCTTCTGCTAAACTAGAACATGCTTACATGTGTTATTGTATGACAGCCTAAAGGAGCATAATTTAAAGTTAGTTTCCTTTTTCACACTATTCCATCTGGGGCCTATTCCTGTAGTCCAGGGATATCCAAATTCCAGGCAGATGTGGGCTGCACAGGAGGGCCGCAGACCATGTGGGTACCCATTTGGCTTCCCCCCAACCGCACCAGCTGCTCAGCTCAGGCAGCCCTCTCTCCCTCCCCCTCAAGGCTGTGAGTGCAACAACTTCCCCTGCTCTCCCGGCTGCATGCACCACCCAATCCACCATAAGGAGCCTGGCTCCCTCCTTTGCCTCCCACACAGTTCAGGTACTCTCCAGCCCCCTCCTGGCTGCTGGGACAGGAACAACTTGAGGACGGGAAGGAAAATGGGATTAACTGCCAGGCAGAAGCCCACAAACCACATACTGACTCTTTGAGAGTGGCACATGCCCTGCAGGCTGCCAACTGTACAGCCAAGGTATATTCTTTCTGCACAAAGCACTCCTAGTATCTTCAGTTACTATTACACACAAGAAGCGACTGCAGAATCATCATACCCTTCACCTTCACTTTTACAAATCTAGTCTCCGAGTCTGGTCAATATTTACCATTGTCTTTGAAAGAATTTCCCACTTCCTCCCATGCATGAACCATTTTTGCAGATATTTTGAAATATATTCTATGATTGCTTTTAAAAAACAAAGAGAAAAATTACTGACAGGGGACCAATTTACACCAAAATAGATTTATCACACCCAATAGTGATAATTCTAGAAAGTTTAATTGTTAGGATTTGATAGAGTGTTTCATGAATCCTGCCCTATAAGCTTTTACAATTCTCAATGGACTATGTTCATTGGACTTATTTACTAATTATTTCCCAATTACAAGTGTCCCACAGGTCTAAATAATTTTTGATGGAGTGAGCCAACTTAGTTCCATAATGCATTCAAAGACAAATTAAAGGAGTAGTCTGCACAGTAGTCAAAGCAAATGCAAATGTTAGGGGTTTTTTGAGGCTTCTCTAACATTATTACCATGCATAGGTAACAGCTGGTGTGTGTCAAACCTTTCATAGTATTGTCAGGCTGGGGTTTCTGCTTAAAGTTTTCAGTAAACGGAGATAACCATTAAAAGCAAGAGCAAAAGAAATATTCCAGCCTGCAGATACTGTAAATGTCGCTGTCTCCATAAGGATATAGAATCTGGACAAGCATATGAAGCATAATCACATATTTTCAAAACACTTAAATAGAACATGCCCCAGGGCATGCTGTTGAGGAGCCAGCATTTTTCAGCAGCAGGTAACAGATACAGTTTCCTTTCCAGGAGTCTCACAATCCAAGCTTATGTGAGTTCTAATATATCAGCTTGCTGCCAAGCACATTGTTTTAAGGAGGGCGGATGTTGGTGTCTTTAGTTCAAAGTTAATTTTGCTTGACTTGAGGATCAGAGGATTTGGAAAATGACTCTGTTGATACACTGGTTTCACAGAAGCATGAATCTAACATTACTAACGCTATGGTGCTTAATTCCATCATCTTCTTTCACTCACCCTTTCTACTGTCAGCCTAGCATTTCACTGGAACACAGAAACACAGGAAGAGATCAACAGGGTTAAAGACCAGTCCTTTCTGATTGCAGACAACCCTTCAATTGTGTTAAGTCCACCAGTGACAATATTTAAAGTTGCATGCTATTTCCAAAACCTTCTTTCCAGAATGGCTTCCTTTAATTTCAAAGTCCCTGAGAAGCATTATTCCTAACCATATCTGCCATGGAAATACCAGTAAACCAGTTACTGAAGCCATAAGCTTTGACACAGCTGTCCTTACTGTTATGAAATTTTCATTCAAGTTTGTTTGTTTCCAAAGCATTTGACATTTCCTTGACTACTTCACACACGCACTTGCTATTTTCTTCCTCTGCAGCCTTAGCCACAGATAGGAAAGTGTTTTGATTTTTAAAGTACTGCACTTCAAAGAAGAAAAATAGAACTCAGTTTTGTTTAGCAGACCAGAATTAGGAAGTCAGTGTTACTTTATGCCTTGAAGTCATAAGCTCCTGCTGAGGCTGATGTGATATCACACCACATCAGAAGGAGGTTAGAATGGCAGAGGGGCAACCTTCCCTTAGCTAACCTTGCCAATAAAAACAGAAGGGAAAGTAGGGGTGGGGCAGGAGTAAATGGTATCTCTGTTTGATGATTGATCCTGGGGAACCCTAGAGGAAGGCTCACTGCATATGGGGGTAATGCTTAACTTAATCTCCATGTTAATATAGTAGGGAAGGCCCCTTGCCCTTTCACATCCTTTCACCAGGTGCATTTTGAAGTCATGCCAGGGACATGTGCAATCTACTTCTGAAGAACTGATTAGCATCCATTTAATTGCTGTAGTACTTGTTTCAGAGCTGAATCACATCCCGGTTGTTAATCTTCACACCTCATTTACTTGAAAGATATTAAATCAAAGCTAGCAATTAAAGAAAAATATCAACTTTAATGGGGTTTACTTTGATTTTTTTTTTTTTAAAGTTCAGACCTCCTAATGATTCTGCAGTAAATAAGAAAGCAAATCCAGAAGCATAATGGAGAGAACAATGGCACTATCAATAGATGAATACAAATTATTGCAGGAATAACAGTTAGCTTTCTTGCCGATTTTAAATCTCAGCCAATCCCTTGGCCATTGTGGTCATGCAGAATCCCTCTGAAGTTCCCAATTAGCAATTGGTTCTCTACTGGTGACTAAACATGCCATTGGTATGTGAGGCCTTCCTTTAGTTTCATACACAGCAGGAATCAGTTAGTGGCAGAAGACAACTGCAACAGAATAGATGCTGCATATCCAGCTATTCAGTCAAGGACTTCTTGCAGGCTTCTTTAGAAATAAGGAAGAATGTCAGCAGCAATAATTCACAGCTATCTAGAGCTCCTGTTCTGTCGACCCTGTCTGACCGGTTTCAGACCTAGACAAATGCATGTATGCCAGCTAAATGTGGCAGAATTCTCTCTGCCTTGATTTTAAGATGACACAATTCATCATTATGAGACAATCTCCTCTTCCTTGGTGTCCCTGCTTACCAGAGGAGTTACTCAGAGTAACAGGACCAAACATCAAGTAAAGGACCTTCACATCACTTTCAAACATAATGTTTTTTAAATAAAAATGCTTGTACCAGATGGGATGCAAAAGTATATTTTCAGTTGCAGTCTGCTCAAACTATGCCCTTATTTATCTCACAGCGACCTTGCAACAGCAACATATCCCTAGCGACTGCAAGGCTTAATTATTGTAATTCCTTGGTCCTAAAGCTTCCAGCAGAGCCTCTGTATTGCCTGCGGCTTTTACAGAATGTAGTGGTATATTTGCTCATGGGTTTCAGTAACTGTGATCACATTACACCCACCCTGCACTCTTTACATTGGCCGTCTATAATTCGGCAGATTGATTTTTTACTGGCTCTGTTGGCCTTTTTAAAACTCCTAATAATAAAGACCCTGCATGCCATAGGCATATACCCATGTATTTCATTTGGTTAGAGACTTCACCCACACCTTTTGAGGCCTAAACCAGGGCATCCTACTGTAACTCAGCAGACTCTCAGGTCTTTGCTATGGTGTTCCTTAGGACATCCCACTTGCCATCTGTATCAGCCCCTTTTTCACCTTTGCAGGAACATGGTCAAGATAAATTAATTATTTTTTAAATAATGAGAACTTAAAGACCCCTAAGTGTCCCATGCACGATTCCTTTGCCTTTGGCTTATTTTTCTCTGAAGCATGCAGATGGCAACTAAACATCTCAGGCAATATAAAGAGCAGTCCAAGGGCATATTAGGTAAGCACAACCTCCAAAGCCTAGGAGCTATTGCCACCTGCTGTGCCTTCCCAGTGAGGCAAGAAGAGTGAACCCCTAGGGAACCCCTGCAGGACAAGATGATATTCAGGCATGAAACACCTCTCCCCTGGGGGAGTGACAAAAAGCATAACTGGACCAGAATATGACTCCCTCCCCCAGGCCCCCCAACCAAAGCACAAGAAAGGAGAAACAGCAGCAGCATAAATTCATAGTAAGCTATCTATTCCAATTTTTAATGAAACCACCACCACAAACACACTCTGTCAGTGCCAGGGCTAGTATTGCAGGAGTGAAGGGAATCCAGTAATATGTCAGTACAGGGACTGTAATTGTGCTTAACTGAAGGTTCCTTCCCACCACAACAATATGCTAGTAAAATAGCCAAGCAAAATCTGACTACAGATCACCACCATCATGAATCCCTACACCCTTTTTTAAATTAAAAAAAAAATAGTAGTGAAAGTAGTAACACAACTAACATGAACAAGAAACAGTAGTGGGTAATCAATCATTCTAAAAATACAGCTATCTGTTAAGGGAAAAGGATCGAATACAGTAGGTAGAACTATTTGTTATGGAGAGATGCTAATCACTTCCTTCCCCACAGAAGTTTTCCATTACAACCTCCAATTCTGAGCTTCCTAAGTTCACCAAAGTGAAACCTGGCCCCACAAAATTTCACAGATGTGCGCCAAGAAAAGCTTTTTTCTGGACAGTTTGAGGCAAATTGATTATGGCATTCTGAAGATATGAGAGATCCAAAAAAAGTGAGGTGTTCTTCATTTCTTGGACAGTTTCCTAATTTTTTTTGGCTCGTCATAACTTAATAATGGCTAAGCTTTAGAAACTCTGAATTTGCTTTTAATATGGCTTGGTGAACACTGGTGCCTTTCGTTGGTTTTAAGCTATTTTATTAGCAAGAGTGGATTTGGGCACACAGTTGATGTTGTGATGGCTTGTAACAATGGATGCTGGCTTGTATTTACTGCAGGAAAGCTCATCTGACCCACACAGGCCACCTTGTCAACTCATCAATATACATGATGTTTAGGAGATGCAGAATAAAAGGCTTAGTCCTCTTCCCTTAGGCACAAAAAGGTTTAGGATCAGACTTCACCAGTTCCATACAGAACCAACTTTTCCCCAAGCCAGATACAAATGTTCCTATAGTGCTTATTATGAGCCTTGCCAGGACCAAAACACCTCCACGCACTCAAGATCTTCCCTGACTCAGGCTACTGGCTCCATAGTCATAACCCCAGTCCCCAACCCAAGGAGCCTATAAAGCTCCACGATAAAGGAGCTTCACACTTCACAGAGCACACAAGGATTGACAAAGCTCTACTTCAGTTGTGCTTACATGCACTGTTGGCTTAGTAAGAACTCCCTCAATTCCAGACTGACTGTCACCTTCTAGCTAAAGTCCTCCTTTCTTATCTTGTGGCATCTTCCTCCACCTTTCTCCTTCAGTCTCTGCTCCCATTTTCCAGTTCTGCATGTCACACAAATGCTTCCCCAATAACAACCTTTCCACAAGCTCCTGCATAACTGGGGAGTTCTACAAGGATTTATAAAGTTATTAAGCATATTAAAATCCCAGACCAAAGTAATAACAATAACAATAATAACAACAAAAACAAATCTCTTCATTAAACTGCAATGCAGCAAAACCACTTAAGGAGACCTCAAGATGCAATTAGTTTTCCATGAAGATGGAGCCTGGATAAACCAAGAAACACCTGTACAGCAGGAATTGATTCCTTGCAAAGAGTGCCTTGTTAGTACAGCTTCCAAAAAATGTTGGTTTTCATAAAGAAAAAACTGTTAGTCTTGTGCATTTGTTGACAAAAAAACCAATACAGAAAACTAAGTTCAAGAATTCCCTTCTATACTTGTCACTTCCTTTGACAGCAATGATCGCCAACTGAGTTGTCTAGAAAATATAAAGCCCCTCAGTTGATGGGTGATGGAAACCCTAGGACATTTCTCGCATAAAAAAGGCTTCTCCGTGAAGTACATTTTAGCACAGAAAATACTATAGTTAACAAAGAGACACATTCTTTTGGAGATGCACACATGCATGACTCCCATTAATAGGAGTTATGAGAGTGCATCGAGAAGAAATAGACTTCAAAGCGTCTTCATTTACCAAACACTGATCGTGCACAAAAGCGCCTTTTAAGAACGACACATTCTTTGTATTGAATCTTCCTCCTCAAAAACAAAAGGCTGTTGTAGGCAGCCAGACTCCACACTATCAGAAAACCCCTACATTATTGTAAATCCCTAAACTTAAACAACATTAACAGTTATGATGCAGACATAAAAGCCACAAAATTCATATGATTTTCCTAAGGGGCAAGAGCAGCACAAAATCATTTTGTATTTCTTAATCAACTCTGTACATTCCCAGCCATTTTGTTCCAGGGGTGCAGACATATTAAGCATTTAAGGTAAAACACAACAGTTAACTAACTTAAACACTTGTCTCAAGACAACACTCAGGGCTCAGTCAATTATTAGAGAAACCACCCATGTGGCAGTGATCCGCAGAGAGTCCAGCATGCCTTCCTAACACACTTCCAAAGATGGCATGCTATGTGCCTGCCATGAACCCTCAGGGTGCATGGTGGGACAGAACTATGGTTAGTAAATGCAGGCAGTATTGAAGGGTTGGCAAGACCTCTTATGCCTCCTTAATGCTGCAAACTCACATAGGGCCCCAACAGCTTTAGCCCTCCTTGATACTTGGATTGTAAACTTGGCTAGGAATCTATTTCTGCAAATGTATTGATCATGGCATAAGGCCCACTGGCAGGTTTGTTGCTCCAGGATACTTTCTAAACCAGGTTACAATTATTTGTGCAAATATGTGTTTCAGCACACAAAATCTTTAAGAAGTATTTTGAAAACATAATCTTTGTGTAAGCACAGAAAGTACTTTTCAAGGTTTGTCAAAATAATGAAAAAACAGGACCTTTTAATGCACCTTTGCCTTTTAAATGTTTTGAGTCTAAAGTAGCTGAGAGATGTGTATGTGTAAGGGGAGGGGGAAGAGAGAGAGAGAGAGAGAGAAGCGCTCTATACTTAAGCTATACTAAAACTCAATTCAAGGAATTATTTTTTCCATCTAAGATTTTTTTTTAACCAGATTTCAGTCAAGCACTGATTTGCATGGGTGCATTATAAACTCTAAAAAGTAGAAGATTATGAAGGAAGGAGCTGACAACTCACTTAAAGTCAAGCAAATCATGAACACTAAGCCAATTATTTGGTCATATTGTAATAAAAAATTATTTGGGCATACGTAGTAAAAACAAAAAAGCACCACACAAAACAAGCCCTTTTTTATTAACAGAAAATTTATTTAAGGAACATGCATAAGTATGGCCCTAAACCTGCCTGCTATGTACCATAAAATAACTAAGATAAATTTCAAATTTGCCACTATCCATTTTTATTATAAAACATGTATATCTAGTTAAGAAATTTAGCTACTGTAAACTATTTCATGCGAGTAGTTGAAATATAGCTTGTAGAACAAAAAGAATGATCAGTGAACAAGGATGATTACTGAAACATGGCTTTGTAGAAATTATATCATAAACATTTATTGCGATTTGCAAAACACCTATTTTCATTCTAAACATTGTAACACTCTTTGTATACAAAGCTCATTGAATATAAAGGATATAGCAAAACATATCCTAACTCATTTATGTTTTTAAAGGTATTTATTTCTTACCTCCCAAGTTTGTTGTTTGCGACTGACAACAACTTGTAGGCAGAATACAAATGCATCTAAAAAAGTCAAGCAGTCTGATCCAAAGCCCACATATCAATAGAAGATCTTCCACTAACGTCAACAAACTTTGGATAGTGTATTACATGGCTTATAGACTCCTCAGTCCATAATATACAGCATGGTAAATATTCCACAACTGCTTGAGAAAAAACATGGCAACTATCCTACATGTTTCAGGTGTATAGATAGAGATGCTTCCTCAGACTGACAAAGAGTGTTTGTACCTGAAAGAAGAAATTTTCCAACTATAAAAGATGGTCTAATAAAAGATGTCAGATTTACCCAAAGAACCTTGGCAACTATCCTAAACACATATTTGTTTTTTTGCAAACATATCCTTTACAAAGTATGTATGTTTTCAAGATAACTGGGTATCAATTTATTATTTCAGGTAAGTTTAAAGTCAGACTATTTCTTGTAGTTATGAAGGACTTATTGTTTATAACTGATTTATTACAACTTGACATTGACTTCTAGATGAGTTTACTGATAACTGATAATTCAGATTCCAGAGACATTGGAAATGCTGAACTGGCAGGACCAATACTAGACAGTACGAAGACAGCTGATGCAATTATTGACCAATTATTGCGGAGCCTTATAAGGAGGGGGGGGGCTGGTTTGCTTACTCCAACAGTGGCGGCAGGTTCTGTGATATGGAAACCTGTCTATTAGGAACTTGAGTCCACATTTCACAGGCCATCAAGCAGCTGTCAGATGGTAACAACTTTCATTTGTTTCCAAGCCTGGTTCAAAGTGACAGGGTAAAGGTGAAAGGCTCCATATCTTGTTACCAGTCACATGAGCTATCCAACCCCACTTTATGTTGCGAATTCTAAGATAGCTACTATCTTGCTGAATTTGTGCTGTATTTGGGCATTTTTTTAAAACTAGCATCTCTTTAGTTGTATACTGGCCTCTTTAACAAGGTTTATAAAGCAAGTCCTTGTTACTTTTATATCCAGTTGTGTGCACCCATGCTTATTTTACTAAACTGATCATGATTAAATCCCATAACTCAGGGTCATGCAAAGCAGGGTCCTATCAGAGACAGAAATGAACTAGTTTTATTTTAAGGCATTAAAAAAAAAAAATCACAGGATTTAAATCTTGATTAAAATAAAACAGATGTTGGACTGAAAAAAATGGATTTAGAAGTGTGTTGTTATTGTACTGAAGAAAAAGGAGCTCTACACTTAAAAGTATATTGTGGAACACTATACTAATGGTCAAAACACCTTGCAAGTATACTATCCAAGATAACCTGCAAGTTTTCCTGTACGGGATCAAAGCTTTTGTTTACACCTAGTTTTAAAGTAATCAAAGCAAAAATTATCTTTCAAAAGACTTACTAAGGGGAAAATCCTCTGCCAAGCTCCAACAAACAAGTTTAGTAAAGGGAGGTTGGAGAAACAGAAATCATCTTCCTATACTTTGCAAGCTCAGGAAACTCTAAAAGCTGATCTGATCACCAGTTTCAGAAACCATCAAAGTCTCTGCACCTCTGCACAGGCACAGATGGCTACTGAATTCACAAAGTTTCAGCTATAATCCCCAAAATCCCCTCCATGGTGTGGCTCATGGATCCCTTCAAATGATGGATGCAGGCACAACAATGGCATGTATATTCTGCATGGTCATCTAGAAACTTCCACATTACAGGGACAACAGTCCACCCAATTCCCAATCTTTAAAGCTCAGAGTCTTTCCATTTGCTTCAACAGACTTTGAATCAAGCCCTTGAAGAACAGTGCTTACTGTGTTTAAAGTGGTTCTCAACCTTTTTAGCCTCAAGACATCCCTCCCATAACTTTTCTGAACTTTGTAGCATCCCAGCAGTTGAAAAATCACTGATATGTATCTAAACTCAGAAGAGATATGAAGAGCCTTGAGGCTAGAAAAATTGAGAATCAGTGATCTAACTGGTGCTACTTAAGGGCAGCAAGGCCGGATCTCACCCTGCCATGCCCTGCCCTTTTCACACCTCACACCTTCCTCATCCCTGGTCCAGACCTCAAGGGGCAAGGACAACACTCACTGAAGCTGCTCCTGCAGGGTTTCATACAACAGCAAGCACCCCTACAGCCTCTCCACCCAGTCCTGGGAACATGGAAGGAATGGAGAGCACAGGCTGGATTGCAAAGTGCAGTTTGGTCCATGCATCCACCCACCTGCTGGCAGCAGAGCACACTGCTAGGAGCCTGCCTGGAGGTATGAAGGTGGGAAAACCAGTAGAGGCAGCAGTTCCCAGATAAGCAGCTTCAGACATCGCTCAAGTAGCTGGGGCAGATGCAGGGTGCCAGATGGGGAAGGAGGGCATTTACCTCCTCATACAGGGGCCATGCAGCGTAACAGCCCTAACAGGATCATGCATCACCCTGGTTGAGAATCACTGATTTAATATACTAAAACATGGGAGTATAGGAAGTGTTATGAATCCTACTGTGGTGGCACCTGTGAAGGCACACAAACATTTATTTTCTGTCTAGGTATTAAATACCTCCTTCCTTGAAGCACAAGGGAAGTTTACAAAAATGTAACAAAACACTGATGATAAGGACACATCTTTAAAGGAACTAGAAGGTAAAAAAGGCCACATCTTCTTGAGCATGGTACTGTAAGGTAAAATGCTGCACACACTCAGCTCTTAAGGAATTCTTTAGAGGCCTTCAGCTTTGCTCAAGTTGGGCTTCTAAAAAGTGACTAGCCTTAAATAGCCCTTTCAAGGCCAGTAAACAGTGACTGTCAAAGCAACTGCAAAGAACAAGCTCCAAGGTCAAGGGCCCTCATCAAGAACACCCTGACATTTAACTCCAAAAACATACATCTGCCCAAACACATTAAAATTGCTTTGCCAGTTTATACAAATGACTTCCCTCCCAATTATATAGTTGGTCCAATAAAAGATATCACATATTTAAAAAGCACAAACAAAAAACCCAAACACTGTCAGGACTCACAGTAGAAATTATATTAGACCAACAAGATTTTTGCAAAAAAAATTATTTAATTCTTTAATAAAGAATTTTTTTTTTGCAAAAACCTTGTTGGTCTAATAAAACATATCATCTCTAAGAGTCCCGATTGCCTTTTCCTCTAGACCAATACGGCTACAACCTGGATACCCAAACACTGTCATATATTTCTTGAACCATCACAACACTGCAACATAAGCATTATGATACCCTTTAACTTCAATCTAGTGGTTGCAAATTCATAACTAAATTTGTCTACAAGTCTTTTAAAAAATCCAATTTGACTAAAATAATTTGATTTTTCCAAATTAAAAATATTTTTTGTTAAAGAATCACCACTAATCATTTGTCAGAAAAGAAACTCTCTTTTATAAATTCCAGCTGGAGCCAAATTATAATGTTAATGTTTTCAAAGATTCAAAAAATAAAATTTCGTTTTGTACATTGTCACTCAGATTTAACATAGTAATATAATTTACTTCTTCATATTGTATTATATAAACATTTATACATGTGCTAAGTTTTGAACACAGCAACATAGTTCTATTTGTGGGGAGACAGAATACATTTTATAAATAATACCTATACATATGTTTACAGGGTTTTTGACTGTAAGCTCTTTAGCACACAGACAGCACTTCCTCTTGTGTCTCTATGCACTATCTAAAGCATTTTCAAAGATACTTTCAAAATACTCATCATCTATGAATGAAACACTCACTTTAACTCACGTAGCTCATAACTTTTAAGTTTCATAATTGATTATCTGTGCCAATATTTTAATAGAGATTGTTTCTAACTGCAGAATTTTAACAGAGCCCTAGATATATAGTATGTAATTGGATTCAAAACATTGCTTTCAGTTAGCACAACCCACAAAAACCACATTAGGTGACTTTTTCAGCTACATAAAATACAAAATGCAAGGGGCATGAATTCAGAACAGGCCCTTAAAGGTATAAAGTTCAGAGTAGAAACATGTACACAGCTGCTCTAAAAATAACCGTGTTCAGATAAGTCAGAGCAATTATTTTTGCAGAATACTGCACACAGTCAACTGCACTAAGCAATTAAACATGACAAAAGGTCAGACGGTGCCTAATAAACCATTTACTGCTACAATTATACTCAAGTTATAGGCAGCCTAATATTTTACAACAATAAGGAAATGATTCAAGAAAAATGTATCTTGTTTTAGTTTATTTTTCAGTCACTACTTTCAACATTAGTCACAATTTTTTAATACACATTAAACATGCAAAAAAAAGTAATATCAGGACATGCTATTTAAGAGAATACCTTTATTCAAGAGGAGGCTCAACAGCCTAATTCAGCAAAATAGACTCTGTAACTGCACTGCAAAAGCAATAGCAAAACCAGGCATTCTGTATTCTGAATGAAAACCTAACGCCCATGTTGCAGTTATTGTGGCATGAGAGTCATCACAACTTTTTCAAAGTGCCAACTGCCTCACTGACAACCTTCCCTCGATTTGCAATCTCTGTTGAGCTCCATTAGCATGCCCCTCTGCCCCCATAATTTGTAAATACATCCCAACAGCAACTACAAAAATTGTTTATATGGACACTTAATATGCCAAAAAATATTTATTTTCTCATAATACCATTAATAGGTAACACAAGGAGAGAGAGCCAGTACCAGAGACAGTATTGTCTACCTCTACAGATCACTAGCAGGCGCTCTGCAAATTCTACACCAGATGCTCCCAAGCTTTTTCTTATTGTGTACTCCCTTCCAGATTTACCAGCTGCCTGCATACCCCTACCACCATACATTTAATAGTTTAACCCCTTACATGCCACTTATTAGAATGAAAATGAAATCCATTACACAGTTTCTCCCCCATTCTCCCCCTCCCCCAAACTGCATACCCCAGGGGTACATGTACCAATTTGGGAACCCCTGCCCTACACCACAATTTAAAGTGGGTAAGAGAATGAGTGGACTCTTATGGAGTTAACAGAAACATCTTGAAATTGGACAAGCTTGGATTATTAGCAAGCATGCACTGATAAAAATCCAGGGCATACTATTGGTGTAACTATTTAGTAACTCTATTCAGGACGCTAACCTAGATAACCATATGGTTTCTCTGATTTTATTGAACTGCACCATTTCTCACTTCTACTAAACAAGAATAAAGGTCAGATTCTGTAAAGGGGTGGGGGTAGGGCATAAAAGAAAATAACTATGTATGAGAAACAATTTTAAAAAGTCAGAAAAATGGATATGCAGATTTTATTCTGCTCCTAAATGAATGTGATATGCTGCATAACACAAGACATGTGAACATTTTCACAATTTTCCTGCCAGCAAGCTAGTTAAGGAAGGTTTCTTTTAACATTTTCTTACTTGAGCACCTAGATGTGTAATCTCAACATTCTCTAAGAACATTTTATAATTGAATTCTCTGGCAATACATAATTTTCTCCATTTTTCAAGGGGAAAAAAACAAGGGGGAAAGGGTAAAACACTCCAGAAGTAATTTTACATATCAGTTCTGTTGCAATGCATTTATAAAACCTGTCTTATGAACATATGGACCACAAGAGAAAACATCTGACCTACCACCACAGGCCAGCTGCACAGGTGCA
The DNA here is from genome assembly GCF_030867095.1 of Alligator mississippiensis. Taxonomy (NCBI): domain Eukaryota; kingdom Metazoa; phylum Chordata; order Crocodylia; family Alligatoridae; genus Alligator; species Alligator mississippiensis. The sequence continues at coordinate 348,582,010 of NC_081824.1, forward strand.
TCACAGGATGCTTCTTCCTACAAACCTTGCAAAACCCATAGCAGCTCTCACTAAGATCCCTATCTTGCCATTTACATTTCAGAAGCAACCTTTACCAGGAACATTTATGTCTTCACCAGAGTTCTTCCTGGGTGGGTGAAGCAGACCCCTGCCAAGGAAGGCCCTCCTAATTGGCCACAAGACGCAGCCTTCTCATTTCACAGATGAGCTAGCCATTTACTCCTGCATGTACAACACAACTGTACGATTTATGGTCTTAGCAAAAAAGGTGCACTTAACAGGGTGCACACTCACTCATGACTTTCAGTCAAATACATTTTTTATCAGAAAACTCAAAAGCCGCCTCTTCTGACAGAGGGCCAGTTTTAAAGTTGAATTTCAGTTTGCAAACCCCAATTACTGACAGGAATGAGCTGCTAAAAAATCTGCAGGAATTTTAGCTTCAGAGAGAGGAAAACATTGACCTCCACTGAACACACTATTATCAAAACCAGCTGAACTGTATTTTTTTCTTTTTTTTGCTCAAGCTTTGGGGGGGAAAATTGTGTTTTAGGTTCGGACACAGTCTGACCTTTGGAATGAAAACAAGCCAAGTTTAGAAAGTTGAGTGACTTAAAACTGAAGATTAGATTGAAAGCCATTAGGTTGCCGCTGCCCCTCCCATTAGTTAACATTGCCCCTCCCCTGCAATATGTGAGAGAGTTAAATTAGTACATCTTAAACCATGTAAGTAAATAAACTATTTGGACAGGGAATCAACTGAGAGTGTTTTTCCCTAATAAGACAGAAGCTAGTTATCATCATAAGCTAGAGAAGATACAGAGGGAGCTGGCTGTGTCTGAGTTGAAAGTTATTACAGATGCAAGTTCCTGATAAAATATATAATCATTTTACAGATTTCACAGAAAGGATCAACTTTTTCCTATTACAAGGAAGCTTTTTCTGTCCCCCTTTGACAAGATTACAAGGCAAAGTCCAACCACCTAACTGGCGGTCTGAAGTTCAACCTGAGAAAACAAACATAAAGGCGAATGGAAGAGCCTTGGAAAGCAACCGCAAAAAAGGTCTCATTTAAATTCCTGGAAAGCACTGCTGCTCCAAGCGGATCTATTCAGCTCTCAGAATGGGCAAGTCCTGCTAAACACACACACATGGACACACACACACTTGCACCCCCCCCATACTCACTCACACACTCACTCACATGCTCTCAACCCATCCTCACACACTCACCTCATGCTTACTCGTATGCCGACTCATTCACTCACACACACACCATGCTCACTCATGCACACCCCATGCTCACTTGAATTCACTCGCATGCTCATACACACACACATGCTCACTCAGACTCATTTACATGCTTGCTCTCATTCACTCATGCTCACTCAGTCACGCACATGCTCATTCACTCATGTGTGTGCACTCACATGCACATGCTCACTCCTGCACACACGCACGCTCTCATGTGTGTACACACTCATTCATTCACACTGACTCATTCACACACGCTCCTTCACACACATGCTCACACACACACGCACACACTCCTTCACTTGCACGCGCATGCTCACTCATTCACACACACGTGCACACATGCACACACCCATGCTCACTTAGCCATGCATGCCCACTCACTTTCATTCGTTTGTGCTCACTTGCACATGCTCTCACACATGCTCCCACTCATTCGCTCACCTGAACCCATGCTCACTTTCACTCACATGCGCTCTCACATGCATACACTGGGCTCACTCGCACACTCAGGCACTCGCAGGCTGTTAGGACACAAAGCGCCCGACCAAAGGATCCCAGGACCCCAAGGCTGGGCAGAGGGTGGTTCATTCCGGCCAAGGGCGCAGACCCCAGACCCCGCCAGTGCAATCCCAGGCGCGCGCAGTCTACACGGCGGCAGCAATCGCAGCCTCTCCGCTCTCGCACCCGGGGGGCAGCTCCCGAACTCGGCGCCCTGCAAAGCCCCGCGGAGGGGAGGGGAGGGGAGGGGAGGGGAGGGGGCTGCTGCTACCCCGGGGCCCCAGCTCCATCCCCCCACGGGTGTGAGCCCCTTGAAACCCCCGCAAGCCTTTGCCATTGTGGCCGCGCTCCCTGCGGGGCAGGGGCAGGGCTGGTACCTCCAGGCGAGAGGGGAGGGCGCTTCCGCACCGCCCTAGAGAGCCGGGAGCCGCTGGTGCTGGTGCTGCGAGCGGGAGCTGGGGCTGGGGCCAGCGGGGGGCGGCGCTCGCTGGTGCTGGGCCCGGGGCGCGGACATGCTGAGGCTGCCCCGCCGCCGCCGCTGCTGCTGCCGCCGCGGGAGCCGCCGCCGCCGCGTGTGCGGGCCGGGGTGGGGGCGCTCGGCGCCGCGCTGCCCCGGCTCATTGTTCGGGGAGGGGCGGGGCGGCGCGGGGCGGCGCGGGGGCGGGGCGCGGGCTCCCCACCGCCCCCTCAGTGCCGGCACCGGCGGCTCGGGGGCTCTGGCAACTGCGGGACCCGCACGCGCGCACAGACACACACACACACGCGCATGCATGTGCCACACACGTGCTACACAGGCACACACACGTGTGCCACAGGCACGCGAGCGCCCGCCAAACACCTGCACACGCGCGCGCGCGCGCACACGCATGTGCCACATACACGCACGTGCGAGGGTGCCACATGTGCACACGCATATACAGGCACACCCATGTGCCACATATACACACGCGTGCTACAAGCGCGCCCAGACGTGCCGCCCGTGTGCGCATAAACGTGTCACACGCACACACACACACACACACACGTGTGCCACAGGCACGCGCGCGCCCGCCACGCACCTGCACACACGTGCTCGTGCCGCCCCAATTCACACACACGCATGTGCCACATACACACGCGTGCAAGGGGGCCACATATGCACACGCATATAGAGGCGTACACGCGCGCCCAGACGCCCCACACGTCTATGTGCACACACGGGCGTGCCCCCGGCAGGGATGCCGAAGCCTGCGTGTGCGCGCCCTGCCGGGCTGCCCCTGGAGGCGGGCGGGGGCTGCGCCTCCGTGCCCCCTGCTGCCCGCTCCTCTTCACTCATCTCCATCCCCCATTGCCCCCGGCCCCGGGCAGCGCTGCAGCCTGCTGCTCCCATCCTCTCCAGCCGTGCGGGAGCCTGTGCGGGGCAGCCTCAGCCCTCAGCGGTCCCCACCCCAAACCAGGAGGGCGATCCCGCAGCTTGCAAGCAGGAGAGAAGTGGGGCGGGGGGGGGGGAGGGGGAGATGGGAGTGAGGGAAGGAGGAGCGGCCTCCCTTTCCACAGGGGGGAAATTGGACTGGGAAATGTCCTGGCCGCCGGCCCAGAGAGAGAGACAAGGAGCTGACCCTGCCCGTGGGGCTGGCGATGGCTGGGGGGCCTGCAGGCAGGGGGCAATGGAAATAGGTGGGGGCTTTCCAGACTAGGCAGGGTTAATTAAGGAACTATTTTTTTCAAGCCTGAGAAGAAACAAATGAGCTTGTGTATAAAGGATCTAGGGAGGGGGGAAAAGGAGGAGGAAACAAAGCAGAAAATATTATAAGATCTGCAACCCCAAAACCAAGGTGAAATAGGGATTAAAAGTCACTGGTCTAAATCCTGCTTTGTACCCCGCACCTTTAAGCAAGGAAACAAGACTGATCCCTCTTGCCCCCCTTTCAATGTCTTCCTCTGAGGAGATGCATTAAGAAGAAGTGTTTGGACACACATTGATTTTATTGTCTTTGGGTCAGACTTTGCTACTCTTAGGCATAACAGGAATTACTTCTCCAGATAGCCTCTCTCACTTTTTCCATTAGTAAGAATTAGGTTGGGGCTGTGATCACACCTTTTACACTGGAAATATGCACCTGCTGAAATGTAAGGGCTTGCATACATTTTTTTGGCAAGACTGGGGCCTTATTGTGACTATATTTTTTATATCTAAAATACCCAACAGAAAGTTAATGAAAAAGTAATTTGCTAAAGCTGTTCAAACAAAAACTTAAAGCACTGAATACTAAAAAGCAGGCCATAGCATGTTCAAACCATCAAGGTAAAATTAAAGGTGCTAATTCAAAACAGAATAACAAAAAATAGCTGAATTGTTTAAATAACCCATTAATAAGCAAATGGTGGACATAAATCCATAAATAGTTTGTCCACTTAGTTTATTACTATAATTATTACTCATATTATTATCTCCAAAAGAGGAAGAAATATGAATGGTAACTTTACAAAAATAAAACAACTTAAACCATAGGCATAAAGTGCAAGGGAAATAGTTTGATTTGTCTTGTGCATCGCAAATTAATGTTACTAAAAAATGTCCCTAATAAAAGTTCTTATTATATAAATATTAAATCACAAATACTGATATAAAGTGTGTGACAAATAGACTCTTCTAATGTGTATTACAAATGAGTTTTACGCTAAAAAGTCTTCTCATCAGAGTGTAGTATGTACATGAAAATTTGACCACTGATTTGATGTTCATTATAAGGATACATTGTTCTTTGCAAGTTATTCCCATAAGCAAATACATTTTCAACTTGGCTATATATACCTATATAAAATAACTATATATATATATATATATATATATATATATATATATATATAATTAGCTTCAAGTTGAATATTACATTTGAACATGCAAGATCTATTTCCAGGAAGCTCAATAGCCCCTCTCTCTCTCTCTCTCTCTCTATGCAATAGGCCTATATATTTAAACAATATATAGTGTGTGTATGTATTTTACACCTGCTTATATTTAACAATACCCAGCAAGCCTCTTTGTAGCTTCATGCAATGAATTGGAAAACTTTATTTAGCACGCGCACACACACACACACACACACACACACACACACTCTAGTGTTTTCCAATTCATTGCATGAAGCTATAAAGAGGCTTGCTGGTACTGTTAAATTTAAGCAGGTATTTTATTTAAAAAATAGGGTATAAGGTATATGTATTCCTAAACCAGTTTTCTTATTTTAAGATAGGCATCTGAATATATATATATATAGGAATATATACGTGTGTAACAATTTTAAAAGGTACCATTCTTTCATTATTCTATTTGTAATATTCCTCCACTGAAAGTGAATTTCAGTTGGGAACAGAATGTAAACGAATAATATGGGCTAGGTAAACATTTTGGAAAAGCTGGTATCACCGAGATATTTCACATGTGACAATAAGGTGGGCTAAAAGAAATACCCTGTAGATGCTTTTCTCTGTCACCAAACAAATTCTGGAATGGAAAGGGAGGTTGGGTTTGAGCATTCTGTTTGACTATTGAGTTCTAATTGCATTTACTGGGAATAGATCTCGCATGTTCAAATATAATATTTATCTCTAGGGAGACAGGTGGCTGTTGTTTGCAACCCAATAAGGTTTTGTCCTGTCTTTCTTTTCTCTTCTTTTTTTTGAAATGTTGTGTCTTGGGCCATATCAGCCAAATCAGTTCCAAATTCTACTGATTGACTAGAGCTCAACCGTTCAAGTCTGTGTGGCACTACCACTGGCAAGTATCTTACCTCCCCAACTCTTCAGACTGGGGCTTCAAATACCCCCAAATCCATGGCAGGCATACTGTGTTCCAGGCTCAAGCCCAGAAGCCTTGCAGTTCATATGTCCCCTAGTCTCACTTGCCCCTAGGCAAAAGGCCAAAACTAGAGGGGGAACCCCAAACCAATCCCCCATCACTATAAATTGTGTAGCAGAAATCCGCCCATTGGGAGAGGCTTTAGTGAACTCTTTCAGCAGGACCCGTCTGTAATGCAATGGACAGGTTTCCACGCTCAACTACACCAGTCAAGTCATTCAAGGCTGAGCAGGGGATCTTTCCTGCCAGGCCAGCAAAACCACCATCATCCATGGTATCTCTCCTGCCAGATAAGTATCTGTGTGCAGCTGCTTTTGGCTCAGACAAGGAGCTCTTAAACCTAATATGTCCTATAGTTCCTGCCATGGGCCCCACTCTGATCTTATTTAAGGTGATGTAAATAAAAATCAACTCCATAAAAACCAATGTAGTTACACTGAGGTAAGAGAGATGTAGGGCCAAATTCTATTTCCCCTATTAGACATCTGAGTGGATTTAGGCATCTAAGTGTGATTCTGTTCCACCCTGAAAATCCATTAATGTATCTGTTTTGGTAACATACTGTCATCTAACCTATATGATTGACTAAAAAGCAGAGGAGGAGTCAAACCCATCCTCATTTTGCATTAACTGTTTTTCATGGTCAACCAGGGTAAAATAAAAAAGCACATAGGCACATAAATCCATTTACGTACCTAATAGGCAGAATAGAGTCTGACCCCTGATGTCAGAGTACCAGGAGGAGGAGGATTTGACAATCAGAAGAGAGGGCAATTATTGGAAGGTTCAGATTCTGAAGAGCCTTCATGCCATGCTCATGTATGAAAGAGTTTGTCCTCTGTATATAGTTAGCAATTAAGGTTTTATGTGCATGATTATGTGCATACACATATAAATAGGTTATTTCTGTTGCTTTGTTACTGAAATTAATTTATCATTTTGTCTTGTTACTGAGTTGAAGTAGTACATATACATAAAGGGGATAAATGACCTAATTAAGGCTTAGTTAGAGACATACTGCTGAGATGCACATGAGAAATGCTCGCTTCTCCTCAAAAAGTTATAACAGATCCTTGTAGTGATCTAAACTGTCAGGATAAAACACACAAACCTCCAAAGCTCTGTCACAAACCGATGTAGCATTTACAGGATAGGTCTACAGCAAATAAAAAGAGTAAAATCCTGATCCTGCTGAGGTCAAAGGAGTTTGGCCAATGAATTCATCAGGGCAAAAAACTTCACAAAGATCACATTTGGGTATTATTTCTAGTTTTGAATAAGAAGGGTTATTTTATGGCTACCCCAATATATGGGCACTGCAAAGACATGGGAACCCTTGTCTTCCCTTTTGCATGTTTCCTGAGCATCAAGACAGCTGCAACGCCCACAAATTTGTGGGCACATGTCTAAGTACATTAGCCCCACCCCTGCAACCTAGCAAGCATATAAAGCAACAGTGGGAAGAATGTGTAATACACCTGCCTGTTATATGGGTACAATAAAGGACGTTAGTGAGTCTGCTCCCTTCAGCACTTCTGGGACAACACAGCAGTTCCTATTCTTCCAAAGTGCTGCTTTCAGCTCTTGCCTTTCTGGCCATGCTCTTCTTTCTCATCTCTAATGCAGCCAAATGAAAACCCAAAGACTGTACATATTGTGTTTCTAGTAAATGCTGACCCAGCTTTTGTTTCTAATCTTGAAATGGGTTTTTAATAACATAAATTTGGCTTCCTCAGGCTTCTGAAGTGTATTGTATTTTCAGTTGTTCACATTTGGAAGTGGATTTAGGAACTGAACCTAAAGGGATTAATATTTTGCCTTTAGGAGAGGTTGTGGTCTGATTTTCTTTTTCCATATCACCTTCTAAAAACTACTGGTGAAATATCTTTATCTCTAAAGCAGCTATTTCTCTAGCCTTCAAAGGCACCCTGATGAAATCCTCAATAGCCAAATGATAGGGCAGGATTCAGATATGGTGGTATGTCACGCTCACAGTGTCTACAGCACCCTGGCTCAAAGTAATTTGTGCAGCAAGCATTTCAATACACATTTTTTGGTGGAAAGCAAAGCGAAATGCTTACCAAATGACCACAGATTGTTTCTAAGCCTGTATGTTTTGAACACTTTCACATCTATATCTACAAAACGATTTAATTAGGGGGCAGTTTCTGAAAGCCACTGAAACACAAACTAGAAAGTAAGTGCTATTTTGATGTGAGTAAGGAATCTGGCATAAAATGTAAAGTGCACAGAAATAGCTCCTAGTTGCACTGCAATTCAGAGGCACTTCCTAACCTGTACCCCTTTGCTCCTGGAGGAGTGTAGGGAATACTAATAATTTACCACTGGTCTGCACCAGCAGCAGTAGCATAAGTGGGGGTAATTGGGGCACTGGTCCTTGGTGTCAACTTGAGGGGGCAGAGCATGTAAATAGCAGCTGCCACGCTGCTGACCCAGGTGCACCTGTTATGCTCTGCATTACCACCACCATCACCACAAAAGTGCCCAGTGATGTTTCTGATCACTATTAAATGCCTCACACTCAGCAGTGGCTCAAGTGCAGTCAGCCAGCAAGTGGAACCAAGACCCTGCCCATTCTACACCCCACCCCCCATCTGCTCAAAGGATGAGGTAGTCATAAACAGGGATCCTGGTTTTCTCTGATAAAAATAAATCCCCAATTTTTGGATTTAAAAAAGTAACCCAAAGTCCACATTTTTCCATGATTAAAATGAAACACCACTAATAGATATATAGCAGTGTTTAATTTTTATCATGGAAAAATGTGGATTTTGGGTTACTCTTTTTAAACTGAAAATTGGGGATTTTTTTTTTTTTTTATGAGAGAAAACCAGGATCCCTGGTCATAAAGACCCACCTTCTGCTGTGTGTCCAGACTAAGTTGTCAGCATCTGGAGAAAGGGCCTGGAGCCTGTGCAGGCCTGAAGTAAAAGTCACAGTCTAACCCAGGGGTGGACACTTATTTCGGGTGGAAGGCCGCTTACTGAGTTTTGGCAAGCCATCGAGGGCCGCATGACAGGCAGCCAGTGGCAGATAAGTATTAATTTTCTAAATTTTTTAGGGGCCCCACGGGCTAGATAGAATGGCCTGGCGGGCCGCATCCAGCCCACGGGTCGCATTTTGCCCACCCTGGTCTAACCCCAGGATCTCTCCCTGTAAACGGCTAAGCTAGTAAGAAATATTAAACATTCTGGGAAAAAAAAGAGATTTCCTGGGCTAATTGTCATGTCTTCAATAAACCCTCAGCTTCATTTTAATAAGATAAAGCAACTAGTCAACAGTGACAGATTTCAACATGAGCATGAGTTCGGTCTACAAACTCAGCCAGTTTCTGTCTCATCAATTTTTTACAATGACACTGATAGACAGTTCCAGAACTTTGTCCCCAGCTCAAGTTTGTTCCCAGCTCTGGCACGAGACGCATGGGCAGATGCCCGTTGCACCCCCATAAGCCCCGGGACCCCCAGACTCGCTAGAGGACTGTGGCAGACCCCAACCCCCAGCACAGCCGGGAGGTAGATGGGGCCCAATGGTGGGAGGGAAGTAGCACAGCTGCAGGGCAGCTGAGAGGAGTCGAGGAGAGTCACACCCCCCCCCGGCTCCTACTTTGCCCAGCCCCCCAGCAAGCCACACAACCAGAGCCTCGCAAACAGAATGCACAAACAGGCACGCTCTAGGTAGCGCAGGAGTTTGCACAGGAGGGCGTGCAGGCGGGGCACAAGGCCCTAGGCAGGGAGCTTGAAGGGAAGGGTCTGTACAGTAGTAGCCCAGACTACTACAAGGACCTTGGTGGGAGGGATGCGTTGCACCTCAAAGCTCCCCCCTGCACCTGGACCCCTCTGCTCTGGTAGCACCGGGGTCTTCACCCAAATGGAGCCCATGGCTCCAGCCTCTACCCAAATGGAGCCTGTGGTCCCTGTCCCCACCCACAGCCCCAGCCTCCACACAGATGGAGCTCCAGCTTCCTGTGGAGGCTGCCTGGCACAGATGCAGGCAGCTGGGTCTGGGAGCACTGACACCTCCCCTTCTGGGATGTGCTCAATGGTGGAGACCCTGGAGTGCCAGATTAGGGAACTCCAGGCAACAGTGCAATGACTGCGATCCATTAGAGGTTCAGAGCAGGAAATGGACACCTACTTCCAGGCACTCCACCTCACAGCTGATGATGCCTTGGCAGAGATAAATAGCTCCCATGAGGTCCAGCCAGGGGTTGCCTGGATGGAAGTAGTCTCCAGCCCTAAGAGGCACTGCACCAGGGTGACTGTTCCCCTGGAGCTGCACAACCACTTCAAATCCCTCACATTATCCGAGCTGGTCAAATTCCTGGCCCCAGCACATGAGGAAGGAGAGCCACCAGCAACTCTGCCCAGAAGGAGATGCAGAGTAATTGTGGTGGACAATTCCCTTCTGAGGGGGACAGAGGGTGCAATCTGTCACCCTGACCCTGTAGCCTGTGAGGTTTGCTGCCTCCCTGTGGCTTGTGTCTGTGATGTGACTGAGAGGATCCCCAAACTCATCTGGCCCTTAGACCACCATCCCATGCTACTCATCCACATGGGCACAAATGACATGGCTCAGATCAATTCTGGCCAGGTCATGCATGACTACAGGGCTCTGGGGACTGGGCTCAAGGGTCTGAGGGCTCAGGTAGTTTTTTCCTCAATCCTCCCAGTCACAGGTCACAGGCCCCAGAGGGATAGATGCATTAGTGAGGTGAACAGAAGACTCCGGCAATGGTGCCATTGCAAGGGGTTTGGCTTCTTTGACCACACTCCACACTTCAGTGGGAGAGGTAGCAGACTGTTGGGAAAGGATGGCCTCCACCCATGGGCGACTGGTGCTTCCTGAGTTCAGCTGGGGGGGGACACTTACCCCCCCCCAGTGAACTGTCAGCGACTGGGGGGAGGGGTCCCCTGCTGCCGATCCCCCCCACCCTGTGGCCGATCCCGCTGACCCACAAATGGCAGCAGTGCACCACTGGTGCTTCCAGCTGCACTGCTGGCACTTTCGGCCACAGAGCTGCTTGTCCTGGCACCCTCACTCGATGGCTGGCAGTTTCAGGGGGCACACCAGTGTTCTCACCTGCCCCCCTTGCCCAGGAATGCTGGCTGACAGGGGGTACACCAGCTCTCTCAGGAGGTGCACGTGCACCCCTGTGCACCCCCTACATGTCGCCACTGCCTCCACCTCACCTGAAAAGGGAAGAAGCTCTTCTCAGCCAGAATGGCTGACCTACTCGACAGGGATTTAAACTAAGATCACTGAGGGACGGGAGGTCAATAAACAGTTCTAGCCCAGGTCATGCCAATCACAGTAGCTTCAGTTTGAGTAGCCCAAGGGATCCCACGCTGACAAGAGCCCTAGGAAAGGTCATGTCCCATCACATAAAGAAGCCTATGGCTTCCCATGGCAGACTCAGCTGCCTGTACACAAATGCCAGGAGCTTAGGTAACAAGCAAGAGGAGCTGGCCCTTCTCCTGACTGATAAAGATTATGACCTCATAGGAATAAGAGAGACCTGGTGGGACTCCTTCTATGACTGGCTGATAGGTATAGAAGGCTATACCCTCTACAGGAGAGATTGTGTTGGGAAGAGGGGTGGGGGTGTAATTCTCTTTGTCAAGGAGCAGAACACTTCCCTTCAAACTGAGGTCATTAACCATGGAGGGAGTCTTGGGACCCTCTGGGTTAAAATATTGGAGGAACATGGGGAGGGGGATATACTCATAGGAGTCTATTACAGACCTCCTAACCAAGAAGAAGAACTGGATCTTGAATTCAATAAGGAACTGGCCGAGGCCACACGTTCCCAATGTATGATTGTCATGGGAGATTTCAACCTCCCAGACATCTTGTGGGAAGAGCACACAGCCAAGCCTGACTGGTCACGTAACTTTCTCACCTGCATTGACAACCTGTACCTGACGCAAGAGGTCTGTGGGCCAACTAGAGGAGAAGCACTGTTGGATTTGGTTCTGGCCAAAGGGGATGATCTGATGAGTGATCTGAAGATTGAGGGCAAGCTTGGTGATAGCAACCATGATCTGATTACTTTCTCTGCCCAACGCAGGGTGGCCAAATTCCTCAGTAAAACAGAAATCCTCAACTTTGGGAAGGCTGACTTTCACAAACTCAGGAAACTGGTCAGTCAGGCACTAAGGGACTGTGGCCCCTGGGAAGGGGAGTCCATGAGGAATGGTTGTTCCTAAGAACTCAGTCCTCCAAGTGCAAGGAAAGCCCATCCCATCCTGCAGGAAATGCAGTCAAAGGGCAGGGAAGCCCCCTTGGCTCAACAGAAAAATTTTGGGTCTCCTGAACCTTAAAAAAGAAGCCTACACCTCCCTTCCAGCCCCTATCGTCTATGAAACTTATAGGCACAGACTCACACTTAAAGTCATGCAGTCACGAGATTACAGACTCCATACTAATGAGATGGCAAGTTCTTTACAATAACAACAGAACAGCTTCCTCAAGGACAGTTCAGTAAAAGCTTTTAAAAAACTGCTAACTTCTATGTGAACTCAACCAACATTCTGTTAGCATTTTCCATTAAGTTCTAGAGCCTAACCCAAAAAGCTGCTGACTTTTTTTCATTTTTTGCTATTCACAGTGCCACTTGGTAGGCACTCTTCATCTTTTCCTATTGATTTCAATAGGAGTTGAGGGTGCCAAACATATTGCAGCATTTAGCTGTTAGTTATTAAAAGTCAATCAGCACAAAACTTCATTCGAGCTCAAAGATTGGATATTTAAATGAATGTCTTGAGAGAGATGAATTTGGGAAGAAATTTTATGTAAAAATTATTTAGAAATAATCTCGGCACTCTCTGCAGTTGTGAGTTATGGAGGCATTATTGATGAGTTGCAGTGGGCTGTTTCTTCTGTTGGAAAGGTTAACTGAAATAATCGTATTTTTCACGTAACAGGTTTCTCAAGAACAAACTTGCCATGTTTGCTGAATCACCAAGAAATGAGAAAGAAAAAATGATTGAATTTAGAATGACAGTTTTCACAAAGTAAAGGAAATGAGAAATGCATATGCACCAGTCTGGCACACAAGCAAAGACATGGATGCATTTTCAGTCTGAGATCTACTTGAAGGGCAGCACTTGACTAATCTTTTGGCAGCGATGTAACAATGCAGCTAGGTGCCTGGGGCAGCAGCAACTTCCAGCTGCCACTGTGTTATTGATGTGATTATGTGGCTGCTGCAGCAGCATTTTTTTTCTGCCCGTCCTACCAGACTCCCCAAGTTGGTGCCTAGGGTGGCTGTCTTGGTTGCCCTGCCCTAATTATATTACTGTCTTTTGGGGTCTCACACAACTCATTCTGTCCACTTTTTGAGCTGCAGGGCAAGCTTTCTCTGATTAGAATATCCATGTACTTTGCAAATGCGCCAAAATATTTTGTGTTGGATTTGAAATGTGGGGGAGCTTTTTCAATGAGTGAAACTGTTAATAATTACTCTGATACTCTTTCTTGTAACTTTTTAGCTGGAAGTAGGAAGCCCAGATTTGGTATCCAAAGCAATGCCTGAAGAATGCAGCCTGAAACTCACCTGTTTTCTTTAGCACACCCTTCTCCTCTTGCTTGGTCTCCAAAAATATTTAAAGAAAAAGAGTGAAGTATGAACATAGTTGTACATAAACCTACTCTTTAATTAATACTTATCTTTATTGTTATAAGTAACATATGTGTGTCATACTTTGCACATACAATTATCTGCCATTAGACACAAAAGGCACTACTAATTCAATTGCGCATTTCTAAGCCAACTGCAGATAGTTTAGCATTTGTGATTCCAGCAGCATAACTGTGTAAAGGAAAACTATGTAAAACCAGTTCTTATCTCGATTTAGTATTATTTTAACATCATAACTTTACAGTATAAACATTACATTTTGTTTAAATAATAAAAGATAAAATTTGTGTAACCAGAGGTTACTTGCCCCCTCCCCCCCTCCAACTTGTTTGCCTTCTTATATTGGGCACCCGCATTGCTGGAGTAATAAAATATAGCACATGACTTTATTTAATATTGAAAAACTGAGCTCAGTGCATAAGCAACACCGATAGTTAAACAGTGCCTTTTACGAGAAGGAGGAAAGTAAATAAAGACAAGAAAAAGGATATGTTTTGAAATGATGTCACTTTTCAGAAAGGAATAGATTCTGAAGAGACAATTTTAATTAAAGTCTTTATTTTCCACTACATTTCACAGTTTAAAGATAGTACATAGTAAGCAGTGTTCCTCACTGGCTGGTAAAGTTTGCCTCTCCCCAGAATAAAATTTAAATAAGACAGCTTTGCATGGGAAACAGAAGGACACATTCTAACTTACTTAAAATGCAGTGTGGCATAAGTGAAGGCAAAACTTGCTCATATATCAGGGTGTCATACATGGATGCCACCTAAAAGCACTTTTCCTGCTGTTGCCCTTTAGCAGGGGTTTTAAGCCACTGGATTAGCAAAAATACACTTCCCACAGTTCTTTTTCGTACTAACCCCAAAGGAGCCCTCTACCTCTTCAGAGCTGACATGTAAGCCCTCTCAGGTCCATGAGTAGTCTTTAGAACCCCTTTTCAGATGTTCTGCCTGCTCCTTTTGCCACACCACTTAAAAAGGTTTGGCACAGGCCCTCTGCACCTGAGTGAATTTCAATTATGTCAATTTTACATTGCTGTGTAAGGGAAATGCATGCCTTTGCTTTCTGTTTCTTCTCTCAGAAGCTGCCCTTTCCATGCTATGAACTATCAGAACTCTCCTCAACCCCTGTTATTTCAGGTGACTTCTGGCTGTGAGACAGAAATATTTATGTCCATTAAGGTGGGTGGAAGAAAAAGAGAACAGATCTTAGTAAAAATACTAGACACCACTATTTGAGACATATTACCTTTATTTTCCCTGTATTTAAAAGGAAATTATGTTTTTTCAGGTGGAAACAATTGTGGTTTCTGTCTACGTAGAAGTCTCTATCTCCATAAAGCTTGTGTAGCTAGGCAGGATAAGGTGCCAGATAAATTGGGGAAAGGGATTAATATTAGGGATGGCTAGAAAGCAAAAGCTACATTTTGCAAAACTGTTGAGGCTTTGTTCTGTTTTGAGATGTAACAGAGACCTCTGGAAATATTTAAAGAGAAAGAATCCAACTCAGGAATACCCCATGGTCTGGTGCTTGGGATGCTGGATGTACATCTTCAGAGCTGCATCTTGAGCCTGGATCTCCATGACCCAGACAAATACCACAATAAGGTGGTTCTTGAGTGGGTGATTTACTTTCCCTGTCTGATTTTGAATGTTTTATTTAAACTGATACTTTTCCACAAATGGTTTTGGTTCCATCAGTTCAGTATTTTTGGATGAAATAACATTTTGTTGAAAAATTCCTGACCAGCTCTAAAAGGTGTATAATATAGGGTGTATCTACATGAGATACTTTACCATGCAGTAGCATAGTTTACCATGCAGTAAGCATATGCATCTACACATGCAGATGCAATTTGATACCTGCAAGTGCAAGTAGCAAATTTACTTGTGATTATTTACTGTGCGGTAGCTCTCATGTAGATGTCTGACTGGGGGCAAATCTGCTCCCAGTCAGCCAGTGACCGGGGGTGGGAAATTGTTCCCTGCTCCCAGGAGCTGCCTGTTGCTGGGGTGGGCTCTGCCACCAGAGCCTGGGTTGGGACTATGTCCTCCTACCGCAACAGAAGGGAGCTCCAAGCCTCCCACTCCAATACTTATCTACCAGCCCTTGCTTTGTCCACCATTGCAATTGGGGAGGGGGGGACTGAGAGATCCTT
The DNA here is from genome assembly GCF_030867095.1 of Alligator mississippiensis. NCBI lineage: Eukaryota > Metazoa > Chordata > Crocodylia > Alligatoridae > Alligator > Alligator mississippiensis. The sequence continues at coordinate 348,597,430 of NC_081824.1, forward strand.
ATACCAGCCCTGCAGTTGTGGAGCTGGCACTGGGAGCTCCCTGCTGGTGAGGACTAGGGAACAAGCTCCCAAGCCTGTTCCCCACCCAGTTCTATGATTACGGAGCTGCGTGGGGAACAGGCTTCCCAGCCCCTGCCCTGTGATCATGGAACAGAGGCTGGGAACTGTTCTGGCCAGGGACAGGTCCAAGCCCCATGCCCTAGTTGGGTGACCAAGGCAGAGCTACAGGCATGGAGTAGCTCCCTGCCTGCCCGGAACCATCAGTGGGGCAGCTAGCAATGAGCTAGACTGGCAAATTGGGGTAGGGGGCTGGGACCTGCCCCTCTCCTGCAGCTCTTTCCAAGTCCTCTGCCCCTGACTGGGGAGTCAGGGCAGGGAGACATTGTCCCTGCCCCAGCAGCAGGCACCTCCACAGGGGCAGGGCACAATGTCACAGCCCCAGGCAGGAGTCAGCTGTGTCCTGGCCTAGTGCTTCCTGCTAGGCCCTGGGCTAGCACCCAGGGAGAACCTAGAGCTCCACTGGTGGCAGCAGGGGCCCATTGCAGGGTCCTAGGAAGCAGGAGCAATTTATTTCCATTAGCAGCAAATCTTCTGCCACTTCCCTGCATGTGCAGATGCCTGCCTGGGATCATTGTAAACTGCTTCCAGATCTAATGCATGTGTAGATACACCCACACAAAATTAAAAGGATGGTGAGAAAAAAATGGGTTCAGTCTCTGCTCTCAGTTACACACACAAACAAGTCAAAGCAGAGTCTGCCCTTTGATTTGTCAGGGAAACAGAGCTTTTCTGCCAGCAGCTGAATTGAATATTGTGTCCCTTTTAGCACAGTGGTGATTACACAGCACTTTGTTTACTCTCCTTTTTTTTCATTTCATCCATCATTTACAACTCAGATTTCTACAGTGATTCTACAAAGTCAGTTTACTGTACAACACAAAATGAAAGTCAAGTTAATTTCGCGCTCTACCCACCTCTGTCTGATTAACACAAATTAGGTGTTGTGCTAATAAGACTGAGCATATGACCGTAATGTGGAAATCCTCACATTCCCTTTGTCCACAGGGAAAATGGAGTTTCTCTCTAATTGTGCAACTTACAAGTATCATGAAAATGTTTTTTTATCACAGTAATTGCGACTTTTTTCATTTTGCTATTGTGACAATTTGGGGACTCTCCATTTACAGTTTGTGAATTCACTTTGATATGCATATATCTGTCCCTGCAAATTCCATTTTCTATTTAATTCTTAGTTGTCTTCCCTGTTGTTCTTTACCTGGACCAAAAGCCAAGGCTTTGTGATACAAAGTTAACATCAGTCTTGTTAAACCACTGATTGAGCTCTATTCATGTAGATTAACTTCTATACATGGAAGTCCCATTGAACAAAAAGGTGGCTACTGGAGAAGACAAACCAGTTATTTAAACCTGAACTCTAAATTTAAATGAATCACCCCATAAGGGACTGCACTCATTTGAAGAGGTTGTCAAGCTTAGACTGGAGATGATAAAAAAGGGGTCTCTCGCCAGCCATTTGGGTAGGAGTCCATAAAGAAATGGACTACACAGGCCATAGACAGACTCCATATTCCAAACAAGAAACCATGAACAAACTATGGGAGACAAAGTATCCTGTACTTTTTAGAGGACTCCACTCCAGATTGATGAAAAAACTGAGACAGAAAAAATCATATACATGTTTACTATTTTGTCTAGATTTCTTATACTAGGTAAAGTAAAGAGTTATTGTCTTCTGGAACTCATACAGAGTCTCTGTGTCTGTTTGCTTCAGCTATGACAGGTTCCAGACCATGGCTGGAGGTTACTGAAATCAAAGCAAGCTAAAAGCCCATAGCAGAGATGGAGCATGGCAAGTTCATGCCAGAGGCAGCCACATCTTATGGGGCAGTGCTGGTGTTGATGGTGATAGCAACTGTTTTTGTGGCCTGCGTAAAGCCAGCGCCCAGGTTTGTTGCTGCAGTCACCCCCTATTAGGTACACTGCTAGCACATAGGTCCGCAGTGCTGTGGCTTGGTTCAGACTGGAAGAACCAGCCTCCCTACATCAGGTCTGAATTTAGCTCTACAAGTTCAAAATGTACTGCATTATTTTTGTGCTGCATCTCATGTTTGTCACAAACATGGCGTGTCTATACATGTGCTTTACTGTGCATTAGATTAATCTCATATGTTGTAAAGCATCATCATCTACACATCAGTCCTCAGTTAAATGGGATTATAGTCTATGAGAGGTGTAGTGGGGAGCTTAGTGCTCCTGCTACTTTAAGTGGGCAGGCTGCAGGAAAAATAGACTGCAGGTAAGGCAGAGGGTAATTGGGGAGCCACATAACCCCAAAAAGGCTGGCCTTGCAGGATATAAGCCCAGGGTTTGAGCTGGGCAGGTAGTCTAGCTCTTAGAGGAGCTTCTGACCTGAAGGGCTGCAGCAAGTCTCCTGACTAACACCTGAGCTGGGATAAGCAAGACTGGCAGTTTAGAGATTGAGACTGTAGGGGAAATGGAAAGCTCTGGAGGTGATGAGGCCTGAGCCCAGGAGGGGCAGAGAATGCAGGCCAAAGCCCAAGATAGGTTAAAATTGGTTGAGGTGCAGGATTGGTTGAGGCACAGGGTCCTGGGCCTGGGAAGGGCCAGGATGGTTAAAGGCACCAATGCTGGAGGCCCCAACAGTGGCAAAGACTGTTTCAGACTTAGAGGCCCACGTTGACTGGAGTTGACACTGGGGCTGAAGGCCCATGAATGAGAGATCGACCGAACTGGACTATAGGGCTGAATGCCCAATGACAAGCAAGTGATTAGTATCATCTGCAAGGCTTGGAAGTGGATAAAAAGAGAGATGAGGAGGCCATGTAATTAGCTCTTAATGTTATGAATAGTGACACCTGTGTTCATGAACATGCAGTCTCACTTGGGGAGCCTTTAGGCAGCCTCCCTTTTCTCCAAAAGCATAATTACATCAAGGCGTGGAAGGAGAGCTGGAGGGGATATTGCCCAAAGAAAATAAAGCTTATAACTGCTGAGGGGGATCCAGGGGGGTCCCGGCCATGCCTGGGTTGGGACCCTGCTACAGGGATCATTCGGCTTTAATAGGATCAGCTCCAACGTTATACTGCTGTAATAGAGGAAAAGCCATATATATTAATGCAGCAGTTGCAGTGCTGGCTTCTACTCTAAGCATCAAGTTTTGGGGCTGTCACTAGATATGTGATTGGACTCTTATCAGTCTGAAGCATAAAAGAAAGTCTGTTAAGCCACCGAGAACATTTTTCACAAAGACGCTTGTGAAAGATGTGGGCTTCTGTACCTGTCTAGAAGTAAACCAGATAACTGAGTCTATGAGAACGAGGGGGAAGTGAGAAGAGTAACAACCTCTCAGGCAGAAATCTTTTTATGGAGGATTATTGTTATACTGTAATTAACAAATCCTAGGAGACATCTCCTCCCCTTTACACATACTTGTGGTTTTCTTTTCTTCCTATGTTGATAGCAGATTGTGGCTAAAAAACAAATAGATAGTTAAATATCATTTTGAGAGTATATTCCCTTTTTGAACACCTAGGATGCTCTGAGATTTCAAGGCTACCTTTTTATACAGGGGCAGCTGACACCAGCAATACTAATTTTGACACCAGCAATACTAATTTTGACACCAGCAATACTAATTTTATGCCCAACAGAGGTAAAGCACACCTTATTAGAAGTAGAACCATCACTGGCTCCTAACAACATTACAGATCCCCTTTTAATGAAAGAAATAAAATGCAAAAAAAAGGATTAAATTAATACAGACTTCATGTTTGCTGAAGATAAATTTTCAAGCATTGGTATTTAATTTCAAGCTACATTCTTTAGATACGAACTTCATAACTATTATTTATAGATTCAGTCTCTCAGATGGTTTTATAACACAACCAGCATGAGTAACATATGATCAAGTTCTACAGTCACTTTTCTCCCACACACATACTGATGGAAGTCCTTACTGCTGAACACAATTGCATACATCTCTTTTCCAATCTATTCATAGGTGAAAGACCTGAATATATAAACCGCTCACTGCTCTACCTGCAGTAACTGAGCCACAAGTCATAGCTTGCATGCATCCATCTGAATTTATATTAGGAACTTTATTTTGATTCCTGATAGTATCCCAGTGAAATTCAATCTTCAAAAGAGCTTAGTGTTACCAAGACTTCTGATAGGGATGGCATAAACCCTGGCAAGATAAATTGCCATCTCTGGTATCTTTTCTTTTTTACTTTAACATTCAACAGTGCTCACACAACTTGCTGCCACTATTTTTTAAGAGTTGGTTTGGATATCCTAAACAGAGGGAATGTGACCAAAATATTTTATTCTAATGATTCCTTGCCCTCTTCCTGAGGTATCTAGGGCAGCAGTCACAATTGTTTCCTGGTGGTAGTTTGCAATGACTTTACTTGGGTTTGAGGTGAGCTAGCACTATGTCCCAAAAGCTGCTGCTACTGCTGTCTTCTCTTCACACTGCCCAAGCATAGTATGGGCAGTGTTGTGCTCCCTGCTTGCACAGGCATGGTCTCCGCTGTCAAATGCCACCAAAGACCCCCAGCTCCAGGGGCCATATCCACCAGCTCCAAGAGTCATATCCAATGGCTCTATGGGCCACATCCAGCCCATTAGCCATAGGTTGCAGAGCCCTACTCCAGGACATGACATAGCTTTCATGGAAGAACTTGAAAATCTATAAACACTATCCAATTTAGGGTTTATAGATTATACTCAGTTTGTTCATTTATATATTTGACTGATATGCTGCCGTCCCCCATAAAGGCCCATGGCAGCTCACAATAAAAATAAGATCAATTATAAAAACAGATAAAATATTAACATAATGTGATAAAGTAACTGTCCAGACAGTGCCCCAAAATATCTCACAACTTAATTCCACCTGCTAAAAGCCTCCCTATCCAAATAGAAAGGTCTTACTATGCTTCTGGAAAATGTCCAGGCTTGGGCTCTGGTAGACCTTAAGGCAACACAAGTTCCAAAGCTGAGGAACATCCTCCTATGTATTTTCATTGAATTAAACTGATGCACAGGTCAAACTTGCAGGAGGTTGCTCTAAGCTGATGTTTGGGATCTCAAAAGAACATAAGGGAATATATCCAGCTTGAAGATCTAGCCCTCAAATTTTTGCATATACATTGTGCATGCATATGCGCCTTGTACAATAAGCAGTCATGTCCAGGTCCAAACACTCTTTGGATAGTGCTATGAAGGTTTCTGCAAGTTGAAACAGCACATGTAATTTTGTAAATATGACATTGATTTGGGCACCAGTATGCAACCTGAACTTAGTGACATTTCACCCCAAGGGTACCCTTGGCCAATATCTAATCCCATTAACTCACCGTGGCTGTAAGTGGTGCTACTCCTGTCCTAAATGAATGGTGACAACTTTCACTAAAACAGCATCTGTGCGGCACTCTAGCTTCTCAGCTATCCTATGCATTCTTTTGAATTAACGTATTTTTGCAAAGTGATTTCTTTTTCTCCTTGTAACATATGTCCTTTTGATAGACATCCATCTGGCTTGTGAATTCTCCCACATTTGCTACAGGCTCTCCCTTCACTTACAAATTTATAGCTGCCTGCATGCAGAGTTTTGCTACTCCATACGCTGCCTCCTCATTAGAAATGGATTTTAGGTGGACTTATGTAATTTTTTATGCTCTAGCCTCTCCCATTGTATTGACATCAACCTTTGGTCCCCTCTGTATTAGCTTTCATTGAATTTGTCTCTAACATTATTTTGTATTGAATCCTTTCATCTCTATCAGGAAATGTGGAGCCTTTAACTAACAAATCTGTCATAAGCCATTCTCTGGATTCAGTTGGGCCTTGTACTGAGTCATTACATTTATAGCACGCCAACAGTGAATTAGCTTTGGTGTGACAGATTTATCAAAACCCATTTTAATACACTCAGCTGACATCTAGCCAAGCACCAGCCATGTCTCTAGCTCTTCCTCCTACTCAGGTGAGCAGATAAATTTTTTTTACCTCATCTGTAGATTTAAGGGACCCTGAAGTGAGCTCTTATCATATTGAAGTCCTACCACTTCTCAAAAGACTCATGTCTTCACAGTTTTTTCCTCTGAGCATCAGATTCCATATTCCTTTGTAGTGTTCCTTTTTAGGATTTTTTAAAGGCAGAGTATCTTAGTGATCAGGGACACACGGTTTTATTTCCAGCTCAGTTTCACCCTTCTGTACCTGCGGTGTAACCTTAGAAACTTTGCTTCACCTCTCAGTACCTCAGTTTCCACCACTGTAAAACAGGATAATGGATACTGACCTTGTTCAAGAGCTTGGAGAGTTACTAATAAAAAGCACTGTAGGTGCTCTAGTTCTTCTGCTGAAGTATGCCTAGGCCCTGAGGTATTCCACACTTACAGTTCTCTAATTTAATGTAATATGTCAACACCATTTTGTCTTTGTGGGTATATCCTGCAGGAAGCAGTTATGCCTTAAAGAAATGATGCAGTGAGAAAAACAACAAACGTTTCCGTATCACTTTGCTCTGCTTCAAAACGCAACAACCAACAATCTGCATTTCACCAGCAGCTGAACAGCACTTGTGATACTTTTCACAGTAGCAACCTATGGTGACTTTCAGTATTCTTCCAATTCAGTAATTGCCCACCTCTATCTTAAATATTCACATTTCAATACCACTAAAAATAAACACACACAGACAATGAGACAATACTTTTTTTGGGGTATTGGTATTGACCATTTCTAATATTTATTAATCATGGATAATATTCTCCTAACAACCTAAGTGATTCAGAGCCAAAGCAGGAAAACAAATAAGCAAACAAAACCTATGACATTTGGGCACCTAAGTGTAGTTTCAGAGCTTTTGAAAATATTATCCCTTATCTTTTTTTTTCTTAGATTCTAAAATGTCTCTTTTTTTCCCCTCCAGTGTTTTCCCCAGACAGAAGCTTCTGGGGCCTCAATCATTTTTCCTTCTTTTTTTTTTTAAACTTGTATTTTTTTAGTAACATTTTCACTTATGCCTCTGCTCAGCCTGTGATTCTATGTCTACAAACACCTTCAAACACACCCTTCAAAAATCCTAAAACTTTTCCATGCATGCGTTATCAAATACTTATATTTAGCCCTCTTGAACACACCCAGGTTAAGCCTGTTAAGACGGGAGGCTACCGTTTTGCCACTAGGCCGCACCACTAGCCTCTGATTTGGTTAGCTCTTACTCCATTAAAGGAAGACAAGCATATCCCTGTTCTCTGTTTACAAAAATACTTCTTTAAATCCCCTTCCCCAGGTAGGAAAGAAAATGGGTTGCAGGTCATTCTGGAAAAGGCAGAGGACTCGTTCAGCTTCTACTTAGTAGAGTGACTGAAGAGGCTTAGTGAACTGGAAAAAGAAGTGACAACCAGAAGGTACAGGGCTTCAGGCCCAGGGAAAGAGGTAGAGGGCTATACAAGAGAACGAGGAGCAAAGTAGCAGCAGCAGCAGCTCCAGAGCTAGACTGAGGAAGCATGATGAACAGCTAAGACTAGGGCAGGGCAAGGAGGATGAGAGAGAGCCACTTGCTGGAGCTGGATGGCAAGATGATAACACATAGAGCCCCTAAAGTAACTTCAGATAGAACAAGGACTGAATGAACTCTGGCCAGTGGGATCTGCAGGCCAATATCTAATTGCAGAGATTAGACTATAGGAGTAGCCCCAGTGCTCTGGACAGCATGTATTTATGGGGCATTTTCCCTAGGTACAGCATCCCAACTCTCAAGATTTTGAGAGTCTCTTCCCAATTTGTGTTTTCTTCAGGCTACAGCTGCTGAAATCCAGGGAATATCTCTGTTATTCAAAAAGTATGTTTCTAGCCCTGGTGGCACTAGAGAAAAACTTGAAGTATGGTGCAAACATTCCTCAAAGGCTCCAAAAGCAGAAGGCAAATAAAAAAACCCTACAAAACACTGGGGGGAAAATCTCTATTTTTAAGCCAACTGTAATTTTCCAGCGACATGACTCATACTTTTAAAATTTTGTAATTTCCCTCTTTACTGAAGCGTGCCTAGGATATGAGTGAAGAACTGCTTGCTACCTTTTACTGTAACTCTTTAAGTCTTGTAGTTGGAGGATTTGCACACCTTCCTTTCTGCAAACCCCCATAAAGAATCCTGCTACATGTTAGCAGTGAGTGCATGCACTGAGGACCTACCACAAGGCTTGTGAACACAGACCAGACTTACCTGGAAAGCTTGACACTAGACAGTGAGGGAGGATGGGGCCCTAGGCCCTGTTTGGAATCCTTTTTTGGGTGTGACAACCACTGAAATAACAACATTGGCTCTGTGCTGACTCCTAGACTAAGTTCACTTGATTAAAAGCCCAATAAAGTCCTTTGTTACTGGACCCATGTGCTTTATTTTGCACAAAGTAAATGGTATCTTTAAACCCAAGGATTTTTTTTTCAGAACATCCCAGTTATGCTTAGTCATGTGGAAGAGTCCAGTGTATTGAGCCTGCCAGCATGTTTATTAGCCGCACACTGCTCCTCCATCATGATCCACCAGCCTTAAATTGGTTCAGCTAGAAACAGAGTCTGACCTCAAATTATTTCCTTAGCAAGTCACTGTGATGTCACTAATACAGAGATCAGATTTCATTGGAAAATCAAGAATAAAGTGAAGCTGGGTGCAGAGAACTCATTTAAAATCACAGCTGAAATAATGTTGAATGCATATGAGAAAATTACTGACAAAGTAAATTGCTTTCCATATTAAAATAATTTCAAGTTTGTTCCAGTGTGAAAGTCACTCTTTAGGTGTCTAGGGCATTAATATTAAGCTTTCTTCTTTTGATTTATCCTAGGAATTAGCTATATGAGAAACCCAGGCAGAGACATCAACTAGAACAAAATCAGAACAATCAAAGATATGGGATCTGGCAATACTCTCAAAGGCAGTACACTGACAATTAAGTTTCTCACTAATCCCAACGATGCTTGTGTATTTATAAGCCTATGGAAATTGGGTTCGTACGATTCATGACTTTCATTTTTTCTAAATTGGGGATTTATTCCTTTAGATTGCCATTAGTCCTTTCTTTTAAAAAAATGCCAATTAACCTGCTATGTTTGAAGCAGTTTTTCTAGACAAGGTGAACAGCAGCTGAGGTGACTGTCTGCAGCTCAGAAAATCTTCATAATTTGCAGTTGTCTTTTGTACTACCAATCACTCCCACTGTCTGGATGGAATGTTCTGAAAACACATCTGAGTAACGAGTTATTAGAAAACACAGACCAAATTCTGCTCTTCTTTATAAAGATGTAATCCCACCACTGAAGTTTATAAGCAAGGGCAGATTATGGCTGTGGGTCTATCCAGAAATCCCCTAAAATGTATTGGTTTTCTTAAAACATTCAACTCTTTAACATGCAAGTCATGGGGCTGAAAAATAGGCTGGACTCGGAAAGGAAATAACACTTTTACAAGGGTTCATATCAGCAGTTAGTTAGAATTTAAAAGCCCATAGAAACTCCAGCTTGACAGAGTAAGATGAAGCATCCGCTCGGCTCCTTTTGAGCTGACAAAGTAATTTTTATTAGTGTTTAACCTCTACTGTTCAGCTTGGCCCTTTTTGCATCTAACAGTTTTATTTCTCTGCCAGGAGACTATACATTCTTCTAACAGATCTATGAGAAATGGCAAGTGCGGGCAACCAGAAATGTGGGGTAAAGAATCCACAACCTCAAAGAGGGGCTGGTGAGGGATCGGGGGTGGGAGTAGAGGAAGAGAAGAGCATTTAGGGGAGAAGTGGTTATAACTTTTTTTACATGAGTAATAATTCTTGTTCTCTATCAGTGCCCAGGAGTAGGACTGGTAGGGAATTTTTCAACAAATACTTTTCTTCATTAGAAAAGGCTAGGTCTGTTGAAACCTAGAGTTCCTGAGAAAAGGTCAATTGTGTCAAGTCTCCACATTCAAAATGGGTTTGAAAAATGTTTTGAAATGGTTTAAACACCTGGTTTTGATATTTTCAAAATAAAAAATGCTTTTCAGTTGAAAATGATGTTTTGAAATCTTAGTTAATCCATACTTTATAAAATGAGGTAAAACAATAAAATGTCAAAAATCACAATAAAATATTTTGGTTGACTGGACATGATTTCTTTTTCATATTATTGGTTTGAAAATGTTCACATTTGACATTTGGGATAAGGCTTGAAATATGCAAAACTCTTGCAGCATGGAAAAAAAAACCTATTGCTGGCCTACTGCATCACTGGAAGCAAACAGGTGAGATAAAGAAACTCAAATGAGTTCTCATGAATCTTCTACTGGAGAGCTGACCTTTTAATCTTAGGTAATGAACTTATACCACCATTAAAAAAATTAATAAAATTGCAAACACTTCTTCCTTCCAGAAATGGCCTTTAAAACAAAGCTTGAATTAACCAACTGCTAACAACAAGGAATATACAGATGGACTTGACACCTGAACCAGGAGGATGCATTAAGGGACCCCTTGTACACGTGTATATGTATAAGAGAGGTCAGTTGAGTTTGGACCCTATCTGCAGAATCATTCTCCTACCCTTCCCAAAAGTCCTGAGGCCAGCTCTGTGCTGAATGCTAAAGTGATCATGGACGGAAGTCAGTGATATCACATAGGGGGAAGGTTATAGAATGTTTTACAACAGACCATCTCTGCTTGTTTGAGCCTTTGGATTTCAGTCATTATTGACATGAAAGTGACAACTGCTGCGGGGGCCTTCATTTTTTCATCTAAATATTCAAGATGATCCTTATAACCTCCAACTCTTGCTAGCAATACAGGAAGAAGAAGACGGAAGAAACCCCAAGTAACTACTTCACTAAGTTGGAATATTTTCCCTGACCATTTCCAGCACAGAGTGTAAAAAGCTGCTACTAGCTAGAAGTCCCAGTGTTGGGAGGGCTGCTCCCTCATTTTCTCACAACAGTTAAGGGAGATCTGATCACTACTGGAAACAAAGGAGATTAGACCACACAGCCCCATAACCCAAGTGGCCCACCTTCCACCTGGACTAACTCCTTTATGACCAGGGTAAGACTGCACTAAAAAGGCATTATGACTCATGGGACATAATGCTGCCTCACAGTTGAGCTGTACCCCTCCACCCTCCTGCCCCTGGTACAGTTCTGCTTAAGATGCATCATTTTCCCAGTGACACTGTTATTTATTCAGTTTGTGTATCCCCTGCTAATTATGGAGAATTTGTCCACTCTAGATTTCAATGACTCAAGCAATGGGGCTTCCATCAGTTTCTTTAGTAAAGCATTTTACCATTTAGTAACAATCAGTGCTAGGAAAATTTTCCTACTGTTCAGACTAAATGTTCCTTTGATCAGTTTAATTCCTTTACTACTAGCTATTTCCTTAAATCACCTTAAATTTTTCTCTCACTTCAAGAAGTCTACACCCTTCAAATGCTTGTATAGAGTTATCCTATTCCCTCTGAATCAGTTAAAGTAACTGAGCTAAGCGTATTTATTTTTTTAATCTTTTGACAAATTAATTCCTCAAGTCCTTTAATCATTTTTGTTGCCCTTTTCTGAAATTCCTCCAGTTTGCTGAAGTGTTTCTGATGCAGATGGGCTTACAATTGTTAGGTGTAGCCTATGTGTGGCTTCACTAATCGCTCCTCCACATCCCATCTTTGGGATCTCACCGCACAAATGCAGAGAACTGGCAGAAATGGTAATTGGCAGCTTTTCAGACACAGAGCAATAACCTGTTTGGTACAGAGACTGCTGTCAGCTCCACAATCAATTGTAATCATGGTGTCAGAGTTGAGCCCAAAGCATTTTGTTTGACTTAAATAATGAAATACAAGACAGCTTGTATTGCTAGTCCTAGGAAAATGTCAACATCCTAATTTCAGGAGGATACCCAGGAGAATTAGGGAAGATTCTACTCTCCCTTGGTTCTTGCAGTGAGATCTCTAACTTGGGGTGGGAAGGTATAGGGAGGTCTTTCCACCTGGGGCTTCCTGCAGCTACCAGGTTTTCATGGTCAAGCAATTCCAGGCAAATTACTAATTAATGCATATTCATGAGTCCTGACGGGAATAAGTGAGATTACAAGCAATGATATGCAATAGTGAAAGCAATATTCACAGGGAAAATGCAAACCAAGGGTGCTGAAGGATACCCCAAAGTGGCTTTGTGTCAAAAGGGAATAAAAGAATACAGTGTAGGAAAGCACATCTTGATCCAGGTGATCTGGTGTGGCTGAAAAATGTTTACAAGAGGAATATGGGGTAGGGAAAAAAAAGATTGCTTCAAACCAATTCTGCAGTTGTCTGATCCCGTGAGTGATCATGTACAAATTCGGGTCCCTGCACAATACAGAGCAGTTTCAGGTCAGCTTCAATTACGTGCTGTTTCCTATGGCTTTAGGAGGAAATGCATGTAATCAAGCATTGCTAGAGAGCATTTGTACTCAGACCACACCCTTGGTTACAGCATGGAGGGATTTAGATTGCTTTCCTACATCATAGAGAGGTTACACTAGTTGTATAAATCAGATTTACCATTGCTGTTTAGTACCACAGAGCAGCTGGTTTGTTGGGAGAGCATCAAAGTCCTAGTCTGTATCCCCCAACATAATTAAAATGAGATTGTAGGAAGGGTGCTTTGATTTGTTTGTTTTTTAAAGAAGCTTATTCTTTGCCTATATCAAAATAGTGTAATTTTGTTTCCAAAAGAGAGAGCATGTTTCAAACTTGAAGGCAAATTATTTAGAGCATGGTCACAGGATCTCATATGAGGAGCTATCAAATTACACTTATGTTCTTGCTTTCTGTTCCGCATGCATTGTTTTAGATTATTTATTTGCGTACCTCTCCCAAACAAGCAGATGAACACTTTTCTCAGCTGAAGCTGTTGCATATATTCAACACCTTTTAAAATTATCACATGCTACATGCTGCAGCATCAACTGCTAGTAAGGAAAGAATGAGGCAACATTAGCATGGTACAGTTTGTGGGCTTAGTCAATCTAATAGATTTCATTTTGAGATTTAACATTTTTAATGCGTAGAGAAACAAAATAGTTAATCATTTTAGATACTGAATATTAAGGCTGTGCAAAATTTCTCCAGGTGTTTCATTTTGAAGTTGTTTTGACATGTTTCGAGATCGAAACAGTGAAACTGAAAAGAAACAAAAGGCTTCAAAACAGCTTGGAAACAAAATGAGAGCACTTGAAACATTTTGAAAGTTACAAAATATTTCAAGTTTTGAAGCCAGGCTTACTTGGCTTCAACACCGGTCCCAGGTAGCAGTTGCAGGAGAGTTGCAGGACTGTACCAGACTCCTCCTGGGGGGTACAGGTCCCTGGATCTGCGCACCGGATGAGAGGAGGCTGCCACTGCTGCTTGGGGCCAGTGGCAGCAGCAATCTTCCTGGTGCTGGGCGCGGGCTGCACCCAGCGCTGGTCCCAAGTGGCAGTGGCAGCCTCCTCTTATCCCATGCACAGATCCAGCAGCCTGCACCCCTGGGAGGAGTCCAACACAGCCCAACAGCCCTCCCAGGGGTGTGTGTACCCAGATGAGAGGAGGCTGCCGGCAAGTGTCATGGGTTTTGCTTTGAACAATTTGAGGTGCAGTTTCCCAAAAATCTCTAAACCTATCTCCTTGAAACTTGGCAGGCTTCATGCCTCAGAAGTGGCTACCATCCTTGCAATTTTCATCTGAATCAGGCAAGAAATGACAGAGTTTTACATATGACAAAGTTTTTCATGATTTCCCATTATAGCCTATGGATGAAACATTGAAACGTGTCGAAACCATGAAACAGTTTTGACAAAAGGAAATGGAACAGTGCTTCAAAATGAAATGAAATAATGAAACAAAACACTATACCTTTGAAACAGCAAAACAGAAGTCAAAATGAAACGGTGTTGTTTTGCACAGCCCTACAGTGAATATGTACTTACAAATGTATCTTAATTCAGGAATGGTGTGACTATTGATGATGCAGCCCACAACACACTGAACTAAGTCTAGAATACTACATAATACCTAAGTCAACTTGACTAACCCAAGAGTGTAGTGCCAGCCTCCTCCCGCCTCCCACAAAAGAGAAGCAGAGGGGGAATTTCTGTATAATGACATCCCACACAGTCATGTGATTCCAGCAGAAGGGGTTATCCCCTCCTTATAAAGTGGGGAGGAACTTACAAAGTTCCTCCCCACTGCCTTACAAAAAGCTTTCCCCACATCACAGACCCTACAGCAGTGATTCTCAACCAGGGTGCCACAGCACTCTGGGGTGCTGCCATACCCTTTGAAGGGTGCCCTGAAGTGTGTGGAGATAAGCGATGCGTGAAGAGAGAAACAGATAAATGCAGGATCAGCCTTGTCTCTCCCTGTCTGATCCTACAATTCCACTGCCCAACCTCTTTGCAAGGAGGTAAGTACTATAATATATACATTAGTTTATGAAATTCTGTTCTCTTTTCTGGATGAGTCAAACCAATGTACTTCTACTGTCAGGGCTTCCCCTGGCCCCAACCTTCCAGAAAATAGAACTGTTTAAACAGGGATACTTCAGAATAATGGGATGGGTCCAGAGTAAAGCTAACCTCAGTTTTGAATTTAGTTTGTGTCAAAACTTACAGCATATTTTTCTTGCACACTTTTGCAAAAATACTGTTCATTTAAATACCGTAATATTTACACATCACATCAGATGTTTGTAGCTAGTTACAGTTTTTTGACAAAATAAGAAAAAATGTGAAAATGTACTTGAGAAAAACAATGACCTTCCAGGGCTGGTTCTTCAACTCCTACAAATTCACTTGGAAGGAATGTAAAAATTAAAAAACCCCCCAAAAAACCCCAAACCAAAACAAACAAACGAAACCCAGGAGAAAGGCTTCTCTCTTCTTTAGAAATGTCCTCTTTCTGCCTGTGTAATTAAATTTACTCAATTTAAATTAAAATCCCATCTTGTCTATTCTCCTCTTTCTCAGAGAGGGAGTGCTGGGCAAGAACCAAATACTATCTTTCAGAACAATGCTAAATTGTTTCCTTTATATGTAGCGATCTCAGACTTCAGTGCCAGTGCTAGCCTGAGTAAAGCTAGCATGATTTAGTCCTCTCTTATTATATGAAGGGATCAAGTTACATTAACTTATTCAAGGCCAGATTCTGATTATCTTGGTTATGAATTATGAACACAAATAACCCCATCAGTTTCAGCAGAACTACACTATACTCAAGGCAGCAAAAATAGGACCATTGTTAATAGCCTGACAGTAACTACTCTCTTAATCTGGTATTCAAAGAGCAATCAAATGAAGGGTGTCTTGCAGCTATTGCTGAAGTTTCCTGACAAGCTTTGTATCAAATTGGTCTCTGATTTTGAACCTGTGTACCTAGTTTATTTAGTTATGGCTGTTCTGATTTCAATGAGATTTAATCAAATTCAGGTTAGGTGAGATGTGGGCCTTTGATTTTAGGCCCAGTTTCTCCCACTGTGTTTACAGCTGTAACTAACAGCCTGAGGAAGTTGGGATGGTAGACATATTTGGTTTGAAATAAATTAGGAAAGAAAAAAAAATGCATCCAAGGACTTTTCAATAATAGCTAGTTTTGCCATTATCCCGGTGTAGTTAAAGTGGCACTCTCATTAAGCCTGTTGCCAGTGAAATAATGGTTAGAAATGCTTGTATTTGAATTGATTCTTTTGAAGTAGGAAGCAAAATAAGCTCTATATAATACCAATTTCTACTGGCATAAATGTGTCCAAACTAGGGCTAGTACTGGTATTGGAAAACAAAAGAAAATACAACCAAAATTAAAAATCACACAGACCTAATCAACGAAGAGCAATAATTAAAAGCCTTTCCTATGTCAACTAGGTCTCAGTTACCAAAGCACATTGCCAAGAATTGCATCTGACTCCAGAAGAAATTACCAAGATCTGCATCAGGTAATCCAGGTATAACAATCACTATTCTGAACAGAGGGACTGATTAAAGCTCCTCTCTACAAGGCATTATACAATGTTTCCTCTGCATGTGTTACCATGCCTACATGTCCGGCAGTCCTGAAGCCTTCTCCTGACTTGTGCAGCTTAAAGCAATGATGGTTTTAGGCTCAGTGGCAGAATTTTTTCTACATTAATTCAGGTGAGTTTTGATAAACATATTGGAGTGCTTTCCTCACCATACAGTCCTGCATAATTGTTTCTCAGAAAACACAATATTTCCCACAGGCATATTACTTCTGCATGTGCCAAATTTAGACACCTGTGAACCCCACTGCAGGACCCCCATAACCTGACTCTCCTATGGTAATGCTCTTATGGCCAATGTTTCTGTCTCCAGAAGGGTTTCCCACACTCACAAATGGTGGGGCAAGTGGTATTTGAGCAGCATGCAGTGAAATTGACCTGTACCTCATTGATGAACCTTTTCTGAAGGTAGGCACCTGGCAGTGCTGAGGGACTAACCATACTCTGTCAGATTCTCTCCCAACCCCGCAGGACAAACCATAGAAGAAGTCTGAAGATATGTGCTCAGCAACCCACAATGCAGATTGAATCTCTTGGCACAATGACGAGCTTTAACTTAAGGTTGTCAGACCTTTGGGAACTAAAGCTATTTTTGCGCCCATAGGCTGAAATCAACCTTTCAAGAGAGGCTGATTCCAGTCAATTTCCATTTCCTTACAGTAGTTACCATTTCAACTTACAGTAGGAAGGTAGGAAACTATTAGCACATTTTTTCCCAGTAAAGAGATTTTTCTTGTAACAGAATGTGCACCTTAATAGAGGAAGCTGGCATTTAAAGCAGATCAGATATCCAGCCTGCGGTAACTTGTACTTAATATCAAAAACAAAAATACATTCTCTTGTAAAAAGACATCATAATTCATTAGGTCTGACATTTGATTTACCTTTTCCTATACTGGTTTAAAAATAGATGTCATTCATCTGTGCACATATGAATATGAATTGCATCCCTGTTTCATATACACAGACAAAATGAGAAAGAACCTTCAGGTTGCTAAGACAAGAGCTCAGAAGTTTAAACATGACAGAAATGAATTTGCCTTCAAGCTGACCCTTAGAATTATATGTATGCATTATGATGCATTTTCTTAATGACATCACCTCAGGCAACATTTTGCACAGGATCCCTTTATCATTTAGTGCAGAGGACAGACCTACTCTGGAGATGAAACAGGGTTGTGTACAGTTTTGTCTGTAGGACCTGCCTCATTTGTTGCCAAAGTTGGAAGGTGGGTACTAAATGCATCAGGGGTCTGGAAGAGCAGGAAGAAGTGTCTGGTCATGGTTAAGGCTGTTGAAATCTGCATGTGATAATTGGATTCCACTCCATCCCCTGCCACAGAGAATGGGAAACTAGTCAAGTCAGCCTTTCTGTGAGCTCAGTAACAGCACTTCGCAAAGGAAGAAGACTCCAGCTGACATCCAGCCATTAGCACAATGCCAGTAAAGACATAGCATAACTTGGGTTAGGCAACTACCTTCCAAGCACAGCTGTACAATGCCCCTGTTTCTATGAGAGCAAGTTCTCTGGTCACAATTTCAAACGATATTGCCCAGGAGTCAGGGTGACCCAAAACTGCCCCCCCCTCCCCCCCCCCCCCCCACTAAAATCCCCAGGTAATGTCTCTTTTCCTACTGGCTAAGGTTCATGAGCGGACAGGTGCAGCTTCACAAAAAGAGACAGAACACCACTTAAGCCGCATGTTGTGGCTTGGAGAAGAAGAGGAACTCTGGATCTCTTTGGAGACAGGAGTGGCTGTGAAAGCCCAGATATTGGTCAGCCACAGAAACAGGAATGTTTATGATTGCTTTGCAGAGGAGGCAAAAACCAAGAACTACAATAGAGACAGGATGCAATATCAGGCAAAGGCAATGGATCAGTGGCGAGCCCACCATAAAGCAATTATACCACAGAAAATCTGAAGTCACCCTAGGGACTTTCTAAGAAAAGATGCATGAAAAGCACTTTATGAGTGCTCCATCTCTGTCTTTACATTTACACATGCAAATAATTCAAAGCAAACTCTGGAGCAGTTTGAGCCAGAGTAAACTACTCCCAGTTGCAGTGTCTACACATGTGCCCAGTAGCAGTAATTTGAGCTGGAGCGGAGCAGTTTATGCCAGGACCACTCCTGCCCTGCCTGGCCCAGGCTAGCAGGGGGCAATGCTGTTCTGGGTGGCAGCGTTGGGTGGTGGAGGGACTGGCTGGGGCATGAAGGTGCTGAAAGTGCAGAGCCTTGTGGCTAGGTGGCAGGCAGGATTCTGGCCCCCAGCTGGCTGAGCTGACCAAGCACAGTTTATGCCTGCAGTCAGCATCTACATTTAAATTTAATCATAATGAATTACCCCACCATAAGATTGTACTGTCCCCGACACCAGTAGTAATTACCCAGAGACAGTACCATCTTACACTGGTGTTAACTAGTTTACTGTGGCCTGATAGAGTCTCATGTGTAGATGTTGACATCTTACCCTGCAGCTAATTAGTCTACTCCACAGTTAAGTACACACGTAGACACAGCCACCTTGTATGAACTGAAAAGTGCAATCTCTTAAGTGCACTGAAAATAAGAGGATAATAAGGAGGGTGGAAGCCTGGCCAATCTGGATGCATTTTATTTCTCCTCTTAGGCAATAAAATGTTGATAAAAAATTAATTTATTGTGAACGGACTATCCATCCTTCCATTACAAAGAAGGTAAAACCAGAGCACACTTCAAGACCCAGCACTAAAGTGTTCTCTTAAGGTCTTCCTCAGCTGAACAACTTCATGACGGGCTCCAAAAACTGCCCTTGTGCCAAGCTGTTCAGATTGTGCAGACAGTCTGTTCACTTCCATCTGCCAACACGGCTGGAGCTAAGGTTTCCTCATTAGCTTCATAAATATTGTGTGATACACAATGTGTAGCAATAACAACAGGATATCTGACTTGCTGAGGTGCAGTCTATGCACAAGAAATTGCCAGAATTTTTCAAATGACCCAGAATACATTCAATAAGTCATTCTCAACCTGCTTAGATATTAATTGAACCTTTCTTTGCTGCTATCCGTGTGTCAGATGTCTGGCTTCATGAACCAAGGCAGAAAAAGGTAGGACAGGCCCACCAGATTTATTGGCATTTCAGTGCCATCATTATGAATGTACCAAATAAGAAGGAACATCCCTGCTTCTAGCTTTGGGAAAAATTCAATGTTTCTGGTTCTAAAAGGCACCACACACCTTCTCCCTAATGTTAATGTGAGGGAAGCATTCCCAATGACCCACCAGCTCTTGAAAAACCATAGAAAAAAAAATTTTATTCACTCAGAGGCAAGGTATGGAGAGCCAGAATGAAGATATGCCCCTATTACCCACCATATGCTAGGAGACCCATTGTTTCAAATCCCTACTATTATTTCCTTTGTGTTGCTGAGAGTCACAATCTTGCAGGATACGCAGGAAGCCCTCCATGCAGACTGTCCCCAGGGAGTATTTTTTCCAAACTTGAGATGATTTCCGGTTGAATGATAACTGTCTGGTGTTGCAGGTTCCACAGCACAATTGTCACCAGCTTTTTCTGTATAACTGACATGAGAATTCTGATGACCATGTTTGCAGCAAAGAGGAAAACATGAGAAACTAGGCTATTTTAAAAATGATTAAAATTTTTTAGATGGAGAAAAGGAAATTGTGAGACAATGACCTTGAGCACCTGTAATTACTTTGGTACTGCACCAACAACCCACCATGCATTGAAAGAATGCCCCACAGTATTGTATGAAAGATGGTGTTGGGAGGACACCTAACTCCAGAGAATGTCAGCATCAGCCAACTTACGTAGAGGATGCACAGCATTGGCATAAGTGCCCAGATGCATGAATAGTGCGTGCCCCCAGTGGCTGTGAGGGCATGGCAGCACTGGTGGCAGTGGGAGCATAGCAGCAGCGGGAGCCTGGCGGCGGTAAGTGCAGAGCTCCCGGAGACACTGCCTGCACTGTCAGCAGTGGGGCAGGGGTGGCAAACGCTGACCAGGGTGTTGACGGCGGGGTGGCAAGCGGTAAGCGCCCACAGGTGCTGCCGACAGTGTTGGCGGCACCTTTTTGCAGGGATGCACTGCCATGTTCAGGGGGTGCACATGCACCAGCATGCACCCCCTACATGTTGCCCCTGCCCAGATGCACATGTGCTCTGGCAATATGGCATCATTAGCCATTGTAAGCCAACCAAGTTTATAGCAGCACAGCTTTCTAGTGAAGACACGGCCTTAGACTTTTTTTCTTAGGTGGTCACTAGCTGTGAACCCAATTTAAAGCCTTAGGCAGAAGTTCAGGGCACACAGCTGCTGCTGGAGTCAGTGTGTGCTTTGAACATTATAAAGTGCTACCTAATGCTAAGTTCTTTGGAAAAATCAGGGCCTAGGCTGCTCAGATTGGATATCAAATTAGCGGCTTTTGATCTGAATCTCTCTTTGCTTCATTTCCCTTCTTGTAAAATGGGATGACACCATTTCCCTTATCTCAAAGATGTGTGTTGTGAGGTAAATATATAATCTGTAAACACCCAGAAACTATAGTGACAAACACAGCAGAATAACTCACAATAATCTGTCTTCAGAGGCAGGTTTGAATAGTAGGCAGTACATAAGGCTTGGCACCACACACTGAATGAGGAGGAGAAAAAAAAGTAAATAGTTCATCATTAAGTAAGCATAATATACTGGATAAATAGAATATACAGGGAATATATAGGCTAATATATATGCCTCTACTAGGCATGTATAAACTGGAATTATTCAATGGCAGTTGGCCAAATTTGGGCAAATTACACAGGGAAGGAAAAGACACATTCCAGGCAAAAAGTCCCTCTTGTCAAATTTCACAAGCTCCAAAATATGAGGATATTGCCTCTGTTTCAACATAAGCAAAACAAGATCTTGTTCCTTAACTTTATGCTTAGAAACAGCTCAACCATTGTTGATTGAAATTTTACAGAAAGTTCAGTCTGAGACAGCTAGACAAAATACAGCTGAAATGGTTAACATTTTGCAATGTAATAGGAAACTGAAAACAGCCTTTTAATGGAAAGGGTTGGTCATACATAATAGATGGTGATGTTTTCAGCCATATCTGTAAAGAAACAAGCTAATTTTATTTTATTTGTATTTTTATTGTATTGCTTTTTTGTATTAAAAAAAGAGGGAGAGAGATAAAAAAAATAGAAACCAAATAAATTCCAGCATTGCAGTACTGGATAGACGAATTCAACAAAAAATGTTCCCAGTCTGCATATGGACAAGGCCAAGACCTTTAAAAATTTAATTACTAAAAAAATTGAGAACACTTATCTAGCATGTGGGAAACTCATGTTTAAATCCTTCTTCTGACTGATTCCTGATTACCTCTAGTTATGGGCCACCCCATGAAAACAAATGAATGCGTACACCAAAGCAAAAAGAGTATAAAGATTCCAAAACATACTAGTAATAAGGGGAAAAGTCAGTCCCCAAACCATGAAAGATACTTTGCAAGTTCTGCCTGCTTCTTAGCACTCATATTCTGTCACATCTGTCACTTAATTTTCAAAACAAGAAATAAACCAGAGTGCAACCATTAAAATTGTGAGGAAAAACATTTCTAGCTCTCTCTCATATCCCCACTATTCACTTTAAATTCTGACAGAAGAAGACGGGCACAGAGGCTACATTTGCAAACATGAACGTTCTGAACAATTGATGACCTCATGCCAGACCATAAATGTTGAGTAATTTCTTTTCCAGAATGCCTTGTGAATCATAAGGGCTATCCACCTTTTACTTCAGTTTAGCCCAACTGCAGGATGCTCTCAAACTTGTGGAAGCCTATTAAGCTACTAACAAAATACCTCCAAATGAAACGTTGAGGTTTATAGTGATTTAAAAAATCTGTTAGCTGGTTTAAAATGATCCAAGTATAGCAGCTAATCAGAATTTATATTCCTCATTGGTTGCATCTATACATGCATTTAAGTGTGACTAAATTTAATGCGCATTAAGCAGTTTTTGGCAGGTGTCTACATGTGCAGAGACTTGGCATTAACATTAGTGCCAAGTCCCTGCAGCCCTGCCATACGCCGCTAGTGGCTGGGCAGAGCCAGCACTAAAATTAGTGCTGGGTTACAACTACACATATGTCAATGCACTTTAAGTAATCACACCTATTTTTGACACCTGCATTTGCAGGCATCAAATTTAGGCATGATTAGCCTAATTTTGCCATTTTTAATGTGCATTAAGGGCGCACACATGTGCATTAAATTATACTAATGCACATGAACGTGTCTTGTATAGACATGCTCATCCATTCAGATCTATCCTCATACCCCAACCTTTCTGGTGAAGACATAGACTTACACCAAGCTTTTCACAGGTAATTACTGGTTGGGCACATTGCCATATAGTAATGTTGCTACAGTGCTGTGCTTTAGTACTTTGTTTTGGAAGTTCTAAAGCACGGTGCAGTACCAGTGGTTACTGCAGCGTGCATGCGGTGCACAGTTACATTTTGCTGCTATGTCACTGTAGTGGCACACTATACCCGGGGAGCACACCACTACGGCGATGTAGACTCACATGATTGCTACTTCGTCGTAGCGTGCCACGCAGTAATGTAGCGCATCTCTATGTTGCCAAAGGGCAATGTGTAAACATCCCCATTGTGTACCCAACTTAAGACCTTAAGCAGAAGTGCAGGGCACTCGCATACAAATTGAAAGTCCTGTACCTCTTTTCCACATGTAACTCCTCTTATGGGGAATGAGAACTTAGGAGATAGGAACAAGGCAAATCACTTAATTTTATTATTTGGAAAGTGTTTGGAGAAAAGTAAAAGTGGTCAAGGCATAGAATCAGAACTCAACAGATCTAGTTCCCGCTACCAGACTTCTTATTTGACCTTGACCGAAGTCTCCATGTTGCCAAGTAGTTGGGTTATCTTTATGTAAAGCATCCCCCAGTAAAGCATCCCCACTTTCCAAGAGTGTTATGAGGATGAAGACATTAGTGACAGTGAGGTGTTTCCATCCTACGGTCACGAGGGCCAACTTGTGGCCTATGTACTATAGGGGGCACAGGTAGTTTTTGTGTGTGGGATATGGCAGATCAGGGAGGGGACAGGCAGCACAGCCAAAGCAGAGCATGGGTTGGGCAGGGGAAGGGCATCAGAGTGGCACTTGGGGATGATGCAGGCTGATTTGTAGTATACCTCTCAAAAAAGGTTGACACCTAGTGTTGTAGGAGACTCTTTGTAGGATTGGACCTATATGTAGACAATGACAAACTTAGTGTGGTCTGCCAGTTGGAATGTTAGTGAACTAAACAGATATTGGCATAAAGGTATTGTCTTTGATCATAAATGTCACAGTTGAAGTGAGGCTTTTTGTTTTAACCTGAAAACTGATTTTTTAAGATATAGTACTTGGTACCATTGCACTCTAGTAAGTTTGAAGCTATTTTGTAGAAATCCTGGAAGCTGTGTTATCACAGTAGACCACTGCACATTCAAAAAATCTGTCTATCATTTGGATGTTGCTATAGGAACAACCTAGTTCCAGCTGGAAGGAACTGGTTCAATTGTGCCTGCATATCCTGAACTACAAGCTTGCTTTCTCCCATTGTACAGCAGTAAACTGTCATTTATAATTTGTGGCATAAAATTACACCTAAAAATGGAATTCAGTTAAAAGGATACTATGCCCCTCCCAGCTTTCATTGCTCAACATATTCTTTGCTTCTATCCAGCTGTATAAACTGGTATCTCTTTTAATGGATTACGTGTAATTTTTTCCAATGCATTTGTTGCTGAACTAGAGTCTATATTAAGAAAAGCAATTTTACAGCATTTTAACCAATTAAGCACTTTCTTAGCATTGCTATAAATAAAGATGCCATTTTGTGGTATTTATCACTAGTACTCCTCCAGCTTGTTTGAAGGAGTGTCTGCAGACACAAGAACTACAGTAATTACAAACGATCTCCATATGGAACCATGGCAGGCCAAATTGATGGTGTTTTTTCAGGTCCAAATGCTTATCTTCCAAGTCACAAGTGAGAGAGTGTTTCAAATATGTCTGCAGCTTCCCAGGGGCTCTCTCTCTCCTTGCTCCATGTGGATTAAGGGTCATGAGAAGGTTGTCTTACATTCAGCTTCTAAAGTCATATCACTGACAGTATCATTGACACTGAGGCAGTGAGCACTTAGCTTTCACAGTCTGTTTTTTAAGGACAATATGGCTTATGTGCCCCAGCTGTCAAAATTGTCCAGGCATCAGGGTAATATGTTGGTAAAGTGCCAGGTTTCCAAGGTGAAGAGGATGAGAGAGACTGAAGTACTAAACCCATCATCTTTGTTCAGTAAAGTTTGTTCAGCAAGACCTATTATGCCCCGACTGACACTAATGAAACCCTACCAGTTCAGATTCTGCTATCACAAGCCCTTGTGTGAACACCAGTACCTGTTAATGGTTTGGTTTCAGAACAACAGACATAGCAATAGTTCTGTGGATGATGCAATTGCACATCAAGGAATATTATCCAATTTACTCTCTCCAAGCAATGCAGAGCAGTCCAGGGATGTGGAGACTTATTTGTCAATAGCACAGTAGCCATACGGCAGAGTGGGAGAAGGACAGATATCCTGAACAACAAGAAGTAATTTTATTTAATAATTTTTCAGAGTAGAAACATGCTTTAAGGTTCCTAGAGTGGCATTAACTACATGGCATTGAATCTCTGGTATGTTTTTTGGCCTAAACTTTTAAACAGATATTATTAAGCTACACACTTAACAAGAGAGACAGAAACAGTGCAGGAATAATGCAGCCCATTTTGCAGCTAATTTTCTTCTTTTTTAAAAGAAGAATGTGCCTCTAAATAGGTGTTAGCAATTAAATAATCCCAATTTTCTTGTGGGATCCACACATTATGGAGGTTAATAGGATGGAAGAAGGCTTATGTTGATGTTTGGTTGGAGATTGCTTTCTTCAAGGCTAGTTTAACAGGTCAGCAGCACATCTGTTTGTGTTATGACTGCAGTGTCTGCACAGAAGAAAGGGAAACTTTCATTTAATCAACATTTCTATTAAGTGAAAATTTCCTTCTGCTGGAAAACTTTCTTACTTTCTGCGGTTTCTACGCTTTTCAGAACGAATAGCAAAAATTTTTGAGAGCCTAGAACAGCAAGATTGAGGTCGACCCTCTACACCCATTGCAAGATTTTTCCACAGGCAGGAACATGTGGGAAGCGAAGTGCAGCTCCAGCCCTGCATTGTCACTGCCACATGATCCCAGCCCCAGCCCTGCCTCCGCCCACCCACTCTGCTCCCAAACAAGGCTCCTCATCTGCCTGTGGCCCTATCCCACCCACCCAGCCAAGCACGCCCTGCCTGTAGGGGTCCCAGGACAGACTCCATGGAGACCCTACCCATACCATCTGGCACCCTTGACAGTGGGTGTGGGGTGGATGGGCCAGGGTGCCCAGCCAGAGGGACCAGGTCCAGTGGCAGTGGCAACACTGGCAGTGGCAACCAGAAGAAGCTCACTTGGGGACTGCTAGAAAGTGAAGTCTGGCTGTCGTTTCACCCCTACTCTGCTGTGTGCTCAGGGATGGTGGGACCAGCTGCACGTACCATGGCCATTTTTTGATATTTCAACATTTTTCCCTCTTGCTTTGGATGTAAAGCCAAATTACTGACATTATCTTTTACTTTAGGATTCCCTTGCGTCCTTAATCTCTCCATCATCATTCATCTCTGATCCCTTGCCTCCTGTAATTAACTCATAATATAATCATTAAAAATATTTCTTGAAGCAAACAGCCTGAATTTCAGGCTGAACTGATTCATCTTTTTGCTTTTATGTTGTGCCCCTTACCTGCTTCCTTTTGCATTTTGTCTGTCTACATTGCAAACTTTCTGGGCAGGGAACTGTAGTGCCAGATGCTAGGAAAAATGTCACACACTGGGCATGTCTACATGTGTTATTAATGTGACACATGTATTAATGTGACACAATAAACCCCAGTGCCTACTGTTCAAGAGTGTATTGTTCCCAGGTGCTGCGTTTACACGTGCGCCTGGGACCACAGCATGCTGAGTTAGGTAAAAGAAGCCCCAGCTGGCAGAAGGTCTGTGGGGGTCAGCCTACCAGCCCAGGGCTGCTCTGACCCAGCTCAACATGCTGAGGAGGGGCTGGCTGGGGCATAAAGTGCTCAAATGCAGGGCTAGCTGGCAGGCAGCCCACACACTGAAGTACCCGTGTGCCACAGCCAGCTGTATCAGCATTTACACATGTGGTGCTGTGGAGTAAAAAACTCAGCAGCATGATAGTATTTGTACTATCCTGCTGTGGAGTATATTAGTTTCCTGTGGCCTAATAAGGCCACATGTATAGACACCAAAATATTTACTGTGGAGCTAATTGGGCAACTCCTGAGTAAACATCTTGTGTAGACTGCCTACTATGTAGTATTTTATATTTAGGTCCTCCTACATGCATTAGCATGACACTTGGTATGGAAAGAGGTCAATAACATCTGCTAGAACTCTAAGGATGCCCTTATTTTTCCATATATAGAAACATCCCTCAATTTTCTCTGCCCTAGTCATCATCCCTCATTCTAACTCGGGTGAAATGGTCTGGCTGTCTGTGAACCCCATCAGACTCACTAGTGGTCACAATTTTTAGGAGATCTTCTACAGAAGGTTTCCTCTGTTCTTCCCTTCCCCCTTCAAGCCCCTTTACCCAAGCAACAGGGTTTCCTTAGATCACTCTTGCAGTAGGTCAGTTGGAGTGAGGAGGGGGGCAGGGGACAAAGAAGGGGATTGATTCTTATACCACAACCCTGGCATACTCATCTGCAGTGCTTCCAGCTGTTGCTAACTTAGGCAGTGAGGCTGGTCTGGAACATCTAAGTATACTCTCTCATGTGGTAGTGCAGAGCACTAACAATAGCCCAAGGGATCTCTGTTGAACAACTTGATTTTTAATGAGCAGACTGAGTGTGGGTTGCACTGTTTAAGATAAAAGAAATCATAATCCCGCTCCAAGCAATTTACCAACTAAGGGTTAGATTGTGGCTTTGAGCCACATCCAGCAGTAGAGAGGAGGTGTGGAGGTGGCAGCTCCTGCAGGCATTCTGAATATGGCAGGCACAGTGCCTGTGGGAGCACAAAAAGCTGCAATTGCTGCTATAGTCTTTTATAGCATGCAGCACACACTCCATATGATACCCAGTAGTGGCCCTGCTCTCTATCCACTCTGAAAACAGAGCACCTCTTTCAGTCCTTATGACCTGTGAAAGTGGGGAGGCCTGAACACAATTGTGCCTGGCCCTACAAAGGGACACAGGAAGCCTCCTGGCACCCTCCTGACACAAAATGATAACCAGCTGACAGGGGCTATTAAAGTAACTACTGTATCACTTGTTCTAGACTCAGTCTATCAATCATCTTCTGGCTGTAAGTTGCCAGTTTTTTGCTACTAACACTTACAGGGGCACTGGTAATTCGACAAGAATCAATCATCTCCATGGTCAAACAGATTGTCAGTGAGCAGATCTGCATATAGGCACATTTCAAGACATTTTGTGATCATTAAGGTTTATTTATAATGGCCAAAGGTTGGCATCGTGACCTCTTTATGCATTAAGCCCAAAGATCTGGAGTTACTCTGTTTACATGGCCTGTTGTAACTGCTAATAACCAACAATGAAACTCATTTTGAATATAAGGAGTTTGAAACTCAGTGGGTGCGTATACAACTGTGCCCAGCTGCGCAGTTATTTAGCACTTGCTAAAGTGCTAGAGCAAGTACTAAATGACTGCTTAGTAACTGTCGTTACTACACAGTTGCGGCGGCACATAGGTTGTTTCCAACCCAACTGCGCAGTAGCATTGGCATCAAGGTTTGTGCCCACTGATGCTACATCACCATAGTGATGAGATACATTGCTGTAGCTCATTGTTATGACAACATAGTATCTCACGTAGATGTGTCTAGTAAGAAGTAGACTGGTGCTTGTCTTTTTGAGTCAGCATACTACCACACTTTCTGCTGAAGGGGTTTTCTTGCAATAGAAGACACCTATTATTGCATAAGAAGAGCAGCTGTTCTGAAACATCCAGCTGTTTCTTTAACAATCATTTTCTGCAGGACTTAAGACTTAAAAAAAAATAATTTCTAGTCTTCACACTTGTGGATAAAACCTGCCAGGTAGGAAGTGATATGCGATAATGTGATACCGTATTTTCTGCCGGAGATCAGAAGATACAACTTTGTTGAGAAAGACGATTAAAAACAGAGCAATAGGGAAAGTGTATTGTGGTCAAGGGAAGATATTTGGGGAAGGGGATATTAAACAGATATGAGATTTTGAAAAACTGCTGGTAGGCTTCCTACTTAGGGCAGTATTGTAGGGAGCTAGCTAAGAGAAAAAGAAACAGAAAATAGGAGAAGGAAATGAAGGAAAGGAGACCCCTTTCAGTCCCATATACAGAAGACTGGATGGTAACAGAAAGTCTTCTGGGCTAAAAGGAATTAAAATGGAATGGAGAAGAGATAACAAATACGGTCTGTTTCATTGAGGGCTAAGTTGCTCTGTTTAGTTTTCACTTTCCATGGATAAGAGCAGACATATGAGTAGTTACTGTGGAGCAGCTGATGCACAGGTAAGCCCTTTTAACTTGAAGTAATTTGTCCGTTTGTCCATACCATTAAGCAGGAAGAAAGAAGAACATGCTTTGCCACTGGTCAAGAAAAAGCAAATAGCACACTTGCTTAGCCAACCAGCGAGATCTTTGCAGGGACAGAGGCATGTGCTCAGACTGGAGAAATGTACCACAAACAGCATTAGAGGAGCGGCAAGGAAGGCCTGGAGAAATTGTAACTTTGAGGTCTACAAAAGTGTTGCATTGCTTTACCCATATAGGCATGGTTTAAGTGGTACAGTAGCCTAATGTGGACTCTTCCAATATAGGAATAGTTAAACTCTTCCTATACTGGAGTAAGCTACACAAATAGACACAAAAAGAAGCACAAAAAGGCACCTTCATTTCAGCATAACTGTGTCCACATTAGGGGTTTTGTTGATATAACTGCCTTGGTAAGAAAAAACTTCCTCATTCCTAACCAACCTGGTTAAACTAGGACAGTAACTGCTTAGATAAGGCCTTGCTGGGATTTCCAAGAGACCTGTTTTTAGCTATTATTACATTCCAGCTTAGCTCATAACACTATGGGTATGTCTGCACTGCAGTCACAATAGTGTAGACATCTCCAGGCTAGCTTTTCATAGATTTATAGACTGTAAGGCTGCAAGGGACCTCGGAAGATCATTGGGTCCTGCCCCCTGAACCAAGCAGGAAAGATAACTGGGGTCAGGTGACCCCAGCAAGGTGGCTGTCTAGTCTCCTCTTGAAGATTTCCAGGGTAAGCGATTACACCACCTCTGGAGGGAGCTTATTCCACAGTCTGGACACCCTGACTGTGAAGAAGTTTTTCCTAATTTTGAGCCTAAATCGATCTTCCAGGAGTTTGTGGTCATTACTCCTGGTTTTCCCCTTGGGTGCTCTGGTGAACAGTTTTGCTCACCAAGCCCTTGATGTTCTCCCCCTGATGTAGCAGTAAGCTGCTACCAGGTTCCCTCTCAGCCTTCTTTTCCTCAGGCTGAAGAGTCTCAGATCCCTCAGCCTTTCCTCATATGGCTTGCCTTTGAAAACTCTGATCATATGGGTGGCTCTTCTTTGGACTCTCTCAAGCTTAAACTAGGCAGCTTGGATACTGGTAACAGTTTAGTTGAAGCAGTGCAGAGCTCAGCACGGGTTAGTCTACTCTGCAAACTTTGCAGCCTAAGATGAGCTTTTTGCTGCCACTGTTACACCAGTCAAAGCTAGTTCATCTGAAGCTGCCATGGGTATGTCCACACCTTACTGTATCTGCTTTGCAGGCTTATCTGTTGAACAGATGACAACTGGTTAACTTGTTAAATTTACATGTCATGTTTCCCTACCAGCTGACAGACATAGCGGCATGCTGATCACTTGAGTTCCAAGCATGCTGAAGAGAGACCATGCTGAAAATTACATTTTCCTTAAGGAAATCAGAAAACTTGCACTTATCTGCTGACATATGAAAAAAATAGACATTGTTAGGTCAGTCAACCAAAGACCACAATAGGCAGGCCCTGATCTACCAGTGCTGCCTTGTCTATAGAGATGAAGATGACAAAACTATAAATCAGATTGTTCTGGTGAGGAAAAAAAGACATGGATTACTTAAAGCCAAACTCAAAAAAAAATTAATTTGATCAATACTTTGAAAATGGCCCAATACTTTGTAAATTAAAGGGCTTTCTTTAGTTTCTCTTCCAATAGTATGTTATCAAGATGGATTTTTCAGGTTCTAATGAAACTTCCCTAACGTATATATGGGCAGCACAAAAACGTAACCTTCTAATAAGAAACATCTGCTTTGTGGATAACCTTATCAGACCTGAACACCACCACACACGTACTGAAAAACATTTGGCCCAACAATACTGATTCTTCTTGCAGCTTTGCCAAGAGCATCCCTGCTTGGTCACTCAGACACAATAATGCATTGTTAAGTAATGAGTTTCTTAAAAAATGCCAAACACTGTTATGCCTCATAGGAGCTGCTAAGCAACTGGTGCTTTTGTGTAGAAGGCATAAGCAGTTGTTGCAATTTGCAACTAACATGTCTTTCATTGGGATGTAATTCCTTTCTAAAGGAAACTAAGTTATGGTCTTTTCAAGAATAAATGTTGGGGGGCTCACACCTAGATTTCAGGTTAAATGTTTTTAACTGTGGATGCAAAGAGCCTTATATGCACAGAAAAGTGTAATTTATATTTTCAAAAATCAAGTGTTAAAAAAATGAATTTAATGCCAGATTAAGAAACAAAACAGTAGGTCAATGAAGATCATGGATTTATGCCAATCTCATCAGATGAAAAGGTAGCCCAGTAATTTATTTTTATATTTTTAAGGCAGCAGACCAGTGATCTACCACCTTCTTCCTCCTCACTGTTTTTGTTTACAGTAGCATAGAGCAAACAAAAGCAAGAAATAACAGGAAGTCTTCGGACTTTAAGCTATGTCTCTCATTCTTTCATTTGTGATAGATGACCTGGGCAGAGATCAGACCAATTATAACCTAGTAAAAACCATTATAATTCCCAATTCTATTGACTTCCACAGAGCTATGTCAATTTAATCTAGCTGAGAATCAGGCTACTGGTGACAAAGTGTTTTCCTAAAGATATATATTCAACAGCTTAAGCAAAAAGATTTAAACTAAATGCCAGGCATTCAAAATTGAACAACATGGCAACTGCACATAGTTTGATTGGGTGTCAGAATAATTACTTGTTAATCATTTCCTTATATGAGAAGGATGCAATCATTAGAAAAAGAAGTTACCAACTATAGGAATATTAACATCCACATGCAACTCATTTGCCACCCAGATACCAACTTTGCAGCTCCTTTTACATACCAGCTTCTCATACCACATATCCCCGATTCTTACAAACCACATAGCCCCATTAGCAATGTTGGATAGAGTCTGATATATGACAGAGGATCTTTTTATTGTATATGAAAAAGGATGAGGTAGGAGTTCAGGTTTCACACTTAGGTGGGATTGTAAAGGACTGAACGTGCACCCTGTGATTTAAAGCTTCCTTTTCATTTACCCAATACTGCTGTAGCTTTGTGCAGTACCATTCCCTTCCATCATGTTAAAGCCCGCTACAGGCTGCTCTGGAGCTTGTAGCCTGGCTGAGCGGAGAGTCTCAGAATATGGGAGCTAGGCTCAGTTGTATTTACATATAATCCAAGCCAAATGTTTTGATTGCTTCAAAGCACTATTTGTCAGAATGCCCTTTCTTCAGAAAATGTCAAAATGTTTTACTTTTCATTGGAAAATTTAGCACTTTCTCCCACAATTTAAAATTTTCCCTCAGAGCTGAAATTCTAAGGCCTCTAAGTTGCTCGTATACCCCGTCTTCTCTGGTTTACCAAAGTAGTCTTTAGACCCATGTTGTGCTGGCTGTATAGCCTGCATAGAAATGTCATAATATGCATAGCTGAAGATATTCAGATTGTGAAAATCAAGGTAGGTGCATAATCTTTAGAATTTTAGGTTGCTTCTGATCAACTAAGGCTCTGATTACAGATTTCCACGCTAACAAAGTCTGGCCATGCCTGGACAAAAGGATACTTTAGCCATAGCTATTACAACTACATGTCATACATGGATAGGCTCAGTTCTGCAAAATAGGACTAAACTGGTAGGATCAAACAGTGGAAGGCAGAGTTGAACACAGCCTTCAGCTATATAAGATCACTTGCTCTAACCTCACAGCTTGTGAGCCAGTCTCTGCAGAACTCTTCATTCAGTGGACATGACTATATTTTCAGTGAAAAAATTTGAAAATATTTTGATTTAAATGCTTTTTCTTCCACTGGCAAAATACTCGTTCCTACTCATGTTATAAATGTGAAGTAGCTACCTTCCACAGCAAAGTTTTTCAGCCTTTTATATATAAACAATAATACTATAGATAAAGAACCAGTTCACCTTAAGGGCTTAGATTGTAAAATTAAGGCACCTTAAGGGCTTAGATGTGTAAAGTCTTAGATTGTAAAGTTAAGTCATTTTTAAAATGAATGGACATGGTCAACACGTCTTCCAGTAGTTTAATGAAAACCTGCTTTTTTTCTCCTTTGAAAAATGACTGAGCTCATTTCAACAAAATTTTAGAAGAAAAATTGCTCCTCAGCAGTGAATGTCAAGTTTCAGCCTGGAGAGTATTAAAATGGCTATTTTAAAACTTTGAAAACTGGCATTTTGAATAAGCAGAATAACTCAGATTGAACTATGTGGTTGTAAATAGGATTATGTAACACAGAATGGCTTCCACTGTTTCATAACAATATTGGTAAACTTTGGTTTAGTTTGAGAAAATGGTATTGCTCATGTTCATATGCATGTATTTAGCACTAGAATTATAGTTTTTTAAAATGGTTTTCATAAGACCTTGTAGTAGGGTTAACTAGTTTGTGGGCAATGTAAATCTGGGCTAAAGGTTCTGCAGGACACTAATAATTTGTTGTAAATATTCAAAGCTATGTCAAATTGCCCCTTGAGGTCATTAAATTATTGACCTATGCATTTAAAAAGGCATGCTTCCAAAGCTCTAAGCTTCTATAGCTTTACATAGAAGGATATTCATTCTTATGCAGTGGTTCTGAACCTTTTTGGACTTGAGGCAGCAACCCTCATTCAACTTGAGCCTTCCCTCATTCAACTCCATAACTTTTGTGAATTGAGTGGCACCCAAATTCAAAAACTAATTTATATATTATAGTGCTTCCTGGGGATGTGCGAAGTATTCAATTCGAATGTGGATTTGGATTCGCCCCATTTGGGGGACAGTGATTTGATTCGCTGATTCGGATCACTGTCCTGATTCAATTCAGCCGAACCTGAATCTGAAGATTTGATGCTAATTTGGAGAATCAGCAGTTCAGCCAGACACAGCTTTATATGTTTTTTCTACATATGTCAACATACCAGGCATAGCTCATGAATGCTGAGATGGTGGGGTGGATGGAGTGTCCCATGGGAGTGCGGGGGGTCCGTCGCCGAGCATGTGGGGGGGCCCTGCCTGGCCCCCCCCAGCTCAGTGATCGGCTGCAGGGGAATCCCAGGTACCCTTCCCAGACACAGGAGGCACCAATTGCCAAGCCAGGGGGCATGGGGGTGCCCCACGTACTCTGCGGTGGACCCAGAAGTGGACCAGAAGTACTTCTGGTCCACTTCTGAGTCTGCTGCTGAGCACATGGGGGACCTCCCTGTGCTCCCATGGGACACTCCATCCACCCCACCATCTCAGCGTTCACAAGCCACACCTGGTACCTCAAGGTATGTAGAAAAAACATATAAAGCTGTGTCTATGGCTGAATCATTGAATCTCCAAGGCTTCCGATTTGATTCGGAGAGATTAATGGATCTCCTGATTTGATTCAGATTCGGAGAGTTGGCCACTGAATCAGGCCAAATCTCCTCCGAATTGAATCAGCAACTGAAGCTTCGCACAGCCCTGGTGCTTACCTCCTTGCAGAAGGGTTAGGCAGTGATGGTGGGGGATTGGCCGATAGGGACAAAAATTGAGCCTACTTTTTCTGCTTATCTCCTCATACCTCCCTTATCACCTCACACCTCAAGGCACCCTTCAAAAGGGTGCTGCAACACACTAGTTGAGAATCACTATTCTATTAGTTGCAAAAAGGGATTTCTTACAACGTTAACAACACATCATTTGAGAACCTTGATCCAAAAATCCCCGCAAAGCAGGCTGTGCTCCTGATTGGTGACAGTGTTATGAAAAGAAGTACATATAATTAGGAAAAGATGTGTTCTGGTGATAAAAACATAAAGGTGACAGGCTGAGCATCAGGATGTGTAGCCTGTATTTCCAGGTCTTCCATAAACTTCTCGTGACATCATGGTTCAGTCATTTAACCCTTGCAGTATGGCCAAACATGAGAATTCTCATTTTATTAGGCACCTCCTACCCAAATTAATAAAAAAAAAGAGTTTTGCCTTTTTATTTCAGCTAGCTTTTGAGCTTTTAAAGTTCACTTGAGTCACATATTCTAGCTTTTCTTTTCATAACCACAAGATCTGGAAATGTATACTTTTTATATTAAAATGAAAGCTGAGACTCATGGAATCATATCCTGTCTCTAGGAACTTGGACTTAAAGGGGAAAAAACCCCATGCCATATAGCATGAGCTGGTAAATATTGTTGCATTGGACCTCAGTTTCCTGTCTATAACATGAGGCAAATACTTCACTTACTGCCTTCACCTCACCTGGATTTGCACAAATTTAATTCATATTGTAGCACTTTGAGTTAGCCAAATGTAGAATGCTATATTAGTGTTATAATCTCTAACCAGCCAAATGATCAGATTTATCCAGGCTTTGAAGTCCTTCATTTGCTCTATAAAATGAAAAATATCTATATTAATGTATTATGTAAGGTCTAGTGCCAGTAGGTGACATTAGAAAATATTTAGTATTGTTCTTGGTTTTTGTTGGACCCATAAAAACCTGTTGCACACAGAAAATGGCTTCCTCTGCTATGGTCTTCACATCAGGCCTAAACGACCCACAGTCTGAATCTTTGCCCACTTACAAGATGGTCTCTTGAGCTTACAAAATTCAGAGGAGCTGTGCTGGTGAGAAAGAAGAATCAGGCCTGTGTGTGTGTATATATAAATCTTGCGTGTTATTGCAAATAGGACTCAAGCATGGATTCTCATAGCCCATACAGAGCAGGGAATTATAGCAAGCTATTAGGGGCTGTGGAAATTAGTTTGCTTTGAAGGCAGTCTTTTTACATAGCACCAATTTTCTGAAATTATATTTATGTGGAATTTAACGGCACACAGCGCAGTTGTTAAAAAGCTCTTCTTCAGTCTTTAGACAAACATTAAAGTTTATTTTATTTTACTGCATTTTGCAGTAATTGTAAAGAGTGGTGTGGAAATATAGAAAGAACTCCTTATGCAGAAAGATGGTGGAAAAAAATCACTGCAATGCAAGTGTGTTTTAGTATGGATTTTTTTAAGCTTGACTAATTATGATTATTTAAAAGCAGTACAAAGAATGTTATTTTTGACTCTAATGTGTTAAAGGGTCAATAGCATTTTATTTGTGATTAAAGAACTCCAGTACGTTACCATTATAAGCTTGCTTGCAAACATGTGGCCCTTGATTCTCAGTGCAGAGTAATTTCACAGGTGGAGTGGCCTTAACACAATTATTGACATAGCTAGTGATCACGTGTAGACACATGTGATCACTACACTGCTGTAGGACACCATATGATGTAGCACAAGAATAATTCCACTGAGGTCAGTGATTTATCACTAGGGATGTGAAAGAGACCAGTATCAAGTCCAATACACTATAAACTTCTATGAGGTCATTTAGTAATGACAGGAACGATGTTGTTGAAAGTAGAGGGGGAAATGATTCTCTAGAGTGCTCTTCTGTGGCAGCAAGGGGGAACTATGAACATGGTGAAAAGTAATTTAATGTTTTATTCCTTTGATTCCTTTCTATAGTGCTTCTATGGGCTACAAGAGCTTAGCCCTGACCCCAGTACCAGTGATTTGAATTCTTTAATCTGTTTCCATTACTTTGCCAAATCTGAGTTTCTTAATCCCTTTCCTTAGTGGAAAGGGAACTCTCTCTTCCAACTTAAGATTCATGTATTATTACAAGTTAGAGAGAACTTGCAAATTCTTTTGCCTTTCATCTAGAAGTAAATCCTGCAATCCAGATACTACCTCTGAGAGTTAGGGAAATGGAAGGAGATGTGACACAGGGGCTGAGTTTTATTTTATTTGCCATAGAGTAAGCCTACTAAAGTAATTGATGTTATGGTGTTAAAAGACTGGCAATACAGAAATCAGAATCAGGCCCAAACTCCATGTATTTTTGCTTGTTAGTTTTCCAAAATAGACATATGCAGAGGTAATTTATATTTTATTGTTGTTGCTGACATACTCCTCTTCTTACAGTACTTAGAGTCAGCCAGTAAAGAACTTAGAAGGCGGCTGGAAAACAAGAGAAGCAAGTAACAATTTAGCCATTGAAGGTATATAGGACATATATAAGATGAGGCAGACTTCTTAACTCTTTCCATGCTTTCCCAACATGCGACAGTTTTCAGTGTCCATGAAGCAACAGAATACACAATGGCTGTCAAACTTCCTAAGGGCAATGACACCTCCTTTCTGGTTTTATCAGAAGCATAGGACTGAATCCTAGGAGAAGATTAGCACAGGTCAAACCTTTTTATCCCATTCAAAGCCCCATGAAAATCAATGGAGTTTTGTAAAGATATGTCCATCTGCAGGGCTGAGCCCTACAGACTTCTTGTCAGCGAGTAGAGGTTAACAATACTTGAAAAGGGGAAAGCAAATCACTTTAGACATACTTGCACCATCAACTGATGGTGATTCTCCATCTTCCTCCAAAAGACTCTCTGGATCCTACTTAAATGAGGCAGTGTTCTCCCCAGCTAGGGACAGAAATTACACACAAACTGATTTAAGTGATCAGAAACTGGTTTAAATCTGTAACAGGACAGAAGCTCAGTGCACATAAACCAGTTTCAAAATAGCTAAAACTGTTGTAAGATAATCCTGGTTGAATGCAGTATCAGACTGAACTGATTTGTGTCAAACTTTTTTCTGAAACTTCTGCCCCAGACCCTTTCCTGGTTCAAGTTAAATCACAGTCCCCCAGCAACCCAACATTTTGCACCCCTGAGCTGGGCTGGGATGTGCTGTCTGCTCCAGCAAACAGGGCTAGTACCACCCCTCTGAACCTTAGTTGAAGCAGTGAGGGCTGGCTGACAAGGAGGTGTGGGGGTCAAGCCCAGCTGGGGATGCAGCCCAGTCTGCAGGGGGGAGGAGGGAGAACTGCCTCCCCAGACAAACCCTAGCTGGGGTCTGGGGCCAGGAGGGGGGTTAAACACCCCTTCCCCCACTCAAACTTAGTGCTAGCTGTGACTGTAGACTACAAATTCCAGAGACACCTGGAAGCAGGAAGAGAGAGTGATGAGCAACACTGCAGACTCCTTCTGCTGTGATTGCGGACTGCAAATCCCAGAGACCTCAGGGCCAGCAGGAAGAGGAAGTAAACACATAGAACATGCTGGCTGAGTGCCAGAGAACCATGCTTTAGTGCCCCCTGGCCTCCACCCCACTTCTGGCCTCAGCCAGTGCAGGCCTGGGGCTGCATTTCCTGAATCAAAGGTAAATGTCTATTCACTTCTGTTTCAATTTAAGCTCTGCAATTTAAACTACCCCCAAAAGGGCTGAATCAATTAAGCCTTGGGCTTTGTGACTGTCTGTACATCAGCAGAAAATAGCACAACTTGTTGGTTTTAATGACAAAGAAAGAAAGACAAAAGTTGCCTATGTTTGAGGTAGCACAGAAGTATTACATGCATGTCAGAAGCAGCAAGTTTATTCCTATGAACAGAAATTTAGAAGCAGAGGAAAAAACACAGATTAATGTTTCCTATGTTTCTACACACAGACTGCATTTACCTGTGCTGCTCCTCCCAGTCTATTTGAGAAGTCACTGTTACCGAGCTTTTCTTTCTTGTTCATTGGCAGTGCCAGCTTTTCTCTGCACTCCTGCCTTTACAATTCTCCAATGGCTTTCCTTTTGGAAACATGGCATAAAAGTTTCTTGTATTCACCTTCAGGATAAACTAATCTATGTTATCCCAAAACATAAACACTTTTCTTAACCCCTTCCAATGTTAATTGCAGTCACTTATTACTCCTAGTTTTAAGATTAGAAGAACAACTCTAGATGAGATTGATTGATTACAGAAAGGAAACGGAAGACCATGTGACATTGCATTGTTCCAACCCAGAACCATCTTAACATTGTGTTGCAGCAGCTAAGGAGCTGTTCCTCTCAGACTAACTATGGCTGCTACACTGAGATCTAGAAGAAGGAAAAGGATGAAGCTGCTACACCAATTCTATATCACCTGGGCTAGGGACAGAAGTTACACATAAACCGGTTTAAGTCATCAGACACTGGTTTAAACCTGTAACAGAACAAAAGCTCAGTGCACATAAAGAAGATTCAAAATGGTTGAAACTGATTTAAAATAAACCTGGTTGAATATAGTATCAGACTTAACTGATTTGGGTCAAAATGGTTTATGAAACTTCTGTCCCAGGTCACTTCCTTGTTCAGGGTATGTCAGAGGCCCCCAGAATGCTTTGCAGCCCTGGGCTGGGCTGTGCTGCCTGCTCCAGCAGAGAAGGGTTGGGGGGAGATGGGAGGGAGGCAGGGACTGCCCCCCTCAGGCAAACCCCAGCTGGGGTCTGTGGCTAGGGAGTGGGGGTTAAACCCCACTTCCCCTGAGTACAGAGCTGCCCTCCTCTGCTAAACTTAGTGTTGGCTGTGACTGTCAACTACAAATCCCAGAGACACCTGGAAGCAGGAAGATGAAGTGATTAGCAACCCTGCAGAGTCCTGCTACTGTGATTCTGGACTGCAAATCCAAGACACCTCATGGGCAGCAAGAAGAGGAAGTGAACACACAGCCCATGCTTGCTACATGCCAGAGAGCCATGCTCTAGTGCCCCCCCAGGTTCTGGCCTGTGTCACTGCAGGCATGTGGCTGCATTGCCTGAATCAAAAGTAAATGTCTGTACACTTGTTAGTCAATTTAATCTCTGCAGTTTAGCCTAAACTGCAAAGACTGAATTGATTCTGCCTCAGGCTTTCTGGCTGCCTGTATGCAGCCCTGGTGATTATATTGCACAAGCAGGAGCCCACAGAGCATATATAGCCATACTATAATTCACTAAACAATGGTGGGATTGGAATAATTTCTATTGGTCAGACATGCATGGTGTCAAGCCAAGTAATACATCTTCTATAGATATATTACAGGAGTATACCAAATGAACTGATATTCTAAGCTGGACCTTTGCTTTTGATCTAACTACTAGGGTTGTATGAAATTTCACCAGCCATTTTGTTTTGACACTGTTTTGACTCATTTCGAGGTCAAAACAGCAAAATTGAAGCAAAACAAAGGGTGCCAAAACAGCCTCAAAACAAAATGAGGCTAGTCAAAACATTTTGAAAGTTGAAATGTTTCAACCATAACGCTGGGGATGGGAAGTCAATCTAGCTGGGCTGATTTCCCATCCCTGGTGCTAGATCAGGTTGGGGGTGGGAAGTCAGCCCAGCCGGGGTGACTCCCTATCCCCTGTGCTAGATCAGGCCAACTCCCCGCCCCTGGTCCGATCTAGTGCCAGGGATGAGAAGTCAACCCAGCTGGGCTAACTCCCTGCCCCCAGCCTGATCTAGCAAAAATGTCGAAGCAGCATTGAAACAGCCTCACTGTTTCGATGAAGCAAAATGGAACAACTGTTTTGAATCAACATGAAATTCAAAATGGAACACTGTTCTGTGGAAACCTCAAAACTCAAGGCGAAAAGGAATGGTGTCGTTTCACACAGCCCTACTAATTATCCTGTCTCTGGAACTGCTGTAAATCAGGACAACTCTATTGAAGCCAGCATTCCTCATTCTTGAATCCAGCCAAGCTGTTTGACAGAGGGTTCAATGGACAAGGGCAGGTCAGGTTTTAGGCCATGTTTTTGCTTCCATGTTTTGATGAGATCACTCCCAGAATAATTTAGAGCAGCCTAAATGATGTTTTAATTTGGGCCTAGCATCATATTCCCCAAGGATTTTTTGCACCAAACTGGAATTGCTGGAGCACAGCAGTACCCCTTCGCTAGCAACGAGCTCATGCTCAGGGATTTTTGCCATGCCAGGAAATGCTCAACTAGCCAAGTCAAGCCAGCATTATGGTACTTTGTGTTTTATGGAAGAATTAATACTCTGGAGTTGAACAGGGGACCTGATCCTATGCAGTTGCATGAGTGTAAGTGAAAGGAAGGCAGGATAAATAGGAGTTAACATGGTGAAATGTTTAGGAATCCTTCAGAATTATGTATGCTTTACAACACACATCATATGCAGCTCAGCAGTGTTAACATTTCTATTATAGCCTTACATTTTGCACACCCTGATTTTTCTGACATTAACTGTGCCTTCTAGATGCTTCATTAAGGTAGTACATTTTACCACTCAACTTAATAATAAGTAAATTAATACTAATGCTAAATATAAAAGAAATGGCATTCATGTTCATTTTTTGTACTGGGAATTAAGAGTCAAACCCTGCACCTGTTGCTCACGTGGATAATCCTTTGTGCAAGTAATCCCCTGAAGGTTAGTTTCATGGGCAATGACTAAAGGACTGGGCTGTGGAATGCATCATTTGGATTTTGCTTGCTCTCCCTTTGCTGATAGTTTGCTCAGGCACCTTTACTAAAATGTGAATGTGGTAAGAAATGAAAAATTGTGTTCTACTCAATTCTATACAATTATGTCTCCCAATAAATATGTTAGGGCAAATCATAAGAGCATTTTGCTTTTGGGGAAGCCAGAGGCTTCTCCCTGACTAGTCTGTTAGTGGCAAGACACTCAAATATAGAAATGGAGTGTTCAGCATCTATGTAGACTGCTGAAGAGAAATTAAATTGCAATAGACAGTGTCACCTCCCCCCCACCACATCCCAATTACTTTTGTTAATGGTAGTTTTAAATCAATAAAACAATGTTAAGTAAAATAGAAAGAGAAATTACTTTAACTGTAGTTGAATCTGGTTCCTGAATCTTCCAAATTACTTCCTAAATTTATCATTAAGCAGATAATTCACTTTTTTCCCCAAGTTCCACTAGGGCAAAGTGTTCCCTGTTCACATTAAAAATAAATTTGACGTTAAGGAAAAATGAAATGAATAATCTGACAGCGAGATGTACTTCCGGGGTCCATGTTGCCCTACTTGTATCTATTCAAAATGCTGCTGAAAAGATTGTTTTCCTCTAAAGATCACTGTCACCTGCATCACTACATCTATCACAGGCCTCTGGCCATCTTTTTAAGCCTTTTGTAGCCTATCCCCTCATCCCCATCATCCCATAGACACTACCAAGATGATGATCCTCATTTCCCCATTTACTAATGACATCAGCTATGGATTTCCCATCTGTCACATTTTCCAAGATGTACCATTACACTTTCTCCTCACTCACCACTCATTCATAGGAAGAACTCTTTTAAAATTTTCCTTAAAATGTCCTTTACTAAGATGTTTACAAACCACTCAACAACTAGCATGCACTGACCCTTCCTTATTATGCTGTTCAGATTTGCCTTATTGTTACTTTATGTTCCCCTCTGTGTTTTTTTGCATTCAGCTCTGGTTCTCATCTTACACTTAGATTATAGGCTCTTCAGGACAAGGGGCCATTTTTTAGTTGTGTTTGTTTAACACATTTGGATGTCTATCTTGCTGGGATCCTATGACCCCGCTGACTTCCTGCCCTTTGGGCGGGGGGCTGGACTTGATGATCTCTCGAGATCCCTTCCAGCCCTAATGTCTATGAAATCTATGAAACACCAAGAACAACAGGACCCAAACCCATAATTGCAGCCTCCAATTTTAGTATTAGTCACTTGAGTTTCATTCTTCTTTACTATGGCAGTTCTTCATGCAGGAACAAAGAACAAGTTTGCTAAAGATACAGGTGCCTAAGAACAAGAAAAATCTGCTACAGACAGGAACAACTCTCTGAATGAGCCTCATTGCATGGAATTTAGAGTTGTGTGAACATAGGAATTCCAAAGAAGGATTGCAGAAGTTATGAGCAGTGATCTTAGAAATCCATTTGCCATGGAAAAACATGGAGTTTACATTTTTACAGAGAATCTTTAGAATTACCAGGGGAAAAAAAAACTTACTAAAAATTAAATGCTGGCTCCCCAGCAGTTCTCATGGCCTCAGCAACAACCCACCAGGGGGGAGAAACTGCTGGCACATAGGAAAGCTTTCAATATGGCAGTTGCCTGCTCTTCCCTCTGCCATTGATTGGCCAAGAGGGCTGTCCATAATGTGGCCCCACCCCTCCCTACCATTCAGCAGTGAGGGGCAGGGCCACTGCCAGAGCCCCTCGGCCAATCAGCCTTGTGTGGGGGCGGGTCATGAAAATGCAGACTTTAATGTTTTTTATTGGAGAATTTGGGTTTTTTATCACAGGAACCTAGGGCCCCTGGTTATGAGGTCAACAAGACATTAATCATCTTCTCATCAGCAATTTGTTAATGAACATATATTTTCACTTGTATAGGATTTCCACACATGGTTTAACAGGGGTATTCTCTTCATATTAAACATCAAAAGAAAATAAATATGAAGACATATTCCAAGCTCTGGACAGCATTTGAAGAGTGCTTTGATTTCCTTGAGCAAGTGTTTGTCACAGAGACTGTTTACTGACTGTGGAAGCTTATTTTTAAGCATTATTATGTGGAAGTATTACTATTAATGAGAATGAATGAACACAAATGTAATATATGCTGCAGCATATATAGATGTTAGGTGTTAGGGCCGGAAGGGACCTCAATAGATCATCGAGTCCGACCTCCTGCATAGGCAGGAAAGAGTGCTGGGTCTAGATGACCCCAGCTAGATGGTTATCTAACCTCCTCTTGAAGACCCCCAGGGTAGGGGAAAGCACCACCTCCCTTGGGAGCCCGTTCCAGACCTCGGCCACTCTAACTGTGAAGAAGTTCTTCCTAATGTCCAATCTAAATCTGCTCTCTGCTAGCTTGTGGCCATTATTTCTTGTAACCCCCAGGGGCGCCTTGGTGAATAAATACTCACCAAATCCCTTCTGTGCCCCCGTGATGAACTTATAGGCAGCTACAAGGTCGCCTCTTAACCTTCTCTTGCGGAGGCTGAAAAGGTCCAGTTTCTCTAGTCTCTCCTCGTAGGGCTTGGTCTGCAGGCCCTTAACCATACGAGTGGCCCTTCTCTGGACCCTCTCCAGGTTATCCGCATCCCTCTTGAATTGAGGTGCCCGGAATTGCACGCAGTACTCCAACTGTGGTCTGACCAGCGCCCGATAGAGGGAAAGTATCACCTCCTTGGACCTATTCGTCATGCATCTGCTGATGCACGATAAAGTGCCATTGGCTTTTCGGATGGCTTCGTCACACTGCCGACTCATGTTCATCTTGGAGTCCACTAGGACTCCAAGATCCCTTTCCACTTCTGTGCCACCCAGCAAGTCATTCCCTAGGGTGTAGGTGTGATGGACATTTTTCCTCTCTAGGTGCAGCACTTTGCATTTCTCCTTGTTGAACTGCATTCTGTTGTTTTCTGCCCACTTGTCCAACCTGTCCAGGTCTGCTTGCAGCTGTTCCCTGCCCTCCGGCATGTGCACTTCTCCCCATAGCTTTGTGTCATCTGCAAACTTGGACAGAGTACACTTCACTCCCTCATCCAAGTCGCTGATGAAGACATTAAAGAGTATCGGTCCAAGGAAGGACTGAGCCCTGCGGGACCCCACTGCCCACACCCTTCCAGGTCGAAGCCGACCCATCCACCACGACTCTCTGGGTGCGACCCTCCAGCCAATTCACCACCCACCGGACTGTGTAGTCGTCCAAGTCACAGCCTCTTAACTTGTTCACCAGTATGGTGTGGGATACCGTCACCCATACCGTCCATCTTGTGACGCAGGACCGTCTGTCCTGCATCACAAGATGGATCTTAAATTCTGTAAAAGATTCTCAGTTCTGCATCAATTCTGTGGCAGGCTCAAATACAGTTGAAGAGGGAAAAAAGATACTAATTTTTACATGAATGACACATGCCCCCAGCAGCTGAAAGGGCACGTGGCGGTGGTACGCAGGGGAGCTTCTGCAGGCACTGTTAGCACTGTCGGCGGCGGGGGGTGGAGGTGCGGTGGCAAGCACCAACCAGCAGTGTCAGTGGTGCCTTTTTGTAGGGGATTCACTACCACGCTCAGGGGTTGCACGTGCACCTGCATATACCCCCTACGCGTTGCCCCTGAATTTTTAAGTGGAAGCAGGAAAGCAGGTCCTATGTTTATTTTGGAACATGCAAATTGAATGGTGAAAAATTTGGTGGTGAGATTTTGTTTGTAT
Source organism: Alligator mississippiensis (assembly GCF_030867095.1). Taxonomy (NCBI): domain Eukaryota; kingdom Metazoa; phylum Chordata; order Crocodylia; family Alligatoridae; genus Alligator; species Alligator mississippiensis. The sequence continues at coordinate 348,642,217 of NC_081824.1, forward strand.
CATTAGATTGCACAGTTAATGTTTCAGATTTTCCAGGAGTGATCCCAGTTTCACTGAAGGTCCCATTCCTGCAATGGTTTATTTTGAACAGCCTGAGCTGACCTGGTTTTCCATGTTTTGAATCAAAACTTACTTTCATACCTACAAAATGCTCATTGCTGATGTATTGCTACCCTGACATGAAATGTTTCATGCCCCTGTTTTGCTCATTGCATTAGAATCTGTTTCATGCAGAGCTTATCAGGAAAGAGCCTTTCAATAAAAGATCACTGCTCTCTGGCTTCTTGTGGGGAAGCGTCCCTGGGCTTTTCTTTCCTCCTTTATATATTTACCTCATTCAAAGAGAAAAGTAAGCGAGGGACAGAGGATCTGAGGAAGACAAGTTCTGCTGCTCCAGAGGGAAGCTTTTCTGACTCAGGACAAGCAGACCCATAAGAGTAGCCTGAATGTTTGACACACCTAAACAAAGTTTTATCATAAAAGTGTCACTCAGGCCTGTAACTGGTGCATCAGTAACTCAGGCCTGTAACTGCTGGCTCTTGCTAGGTCCTGATAGCTTAGGGTTACTATATGTCCAGGTTTTCCCAGGTATGTCCTCTTTTAGGGCCCTCCAATCTCCCTCTGGGCAGTTTTTTGAAATCTGAACCAGTGTCTGGGAGTTTGTTCTGCTCCTCTGGCAGGAGCAGGTGGAGGACCATTGGAGGCAGCGTGTGCATCTGTGCATGCACATGCACATGGCCAGTATTAAGCCTGGCAGGATGTTGGGAGCAGCCTTGGCAGCTGGGTGCAGGTAAGTCTGTGGGGGGGTGGGAGCTGGAGGGCCAGGGCTTGAGGTCTGTCCAGGGAGCTCTGTGTGTATGTGTGGCAGGGGTGTGTGAAGAGGGGCGGGTGCTATCTGGCACTGGGGGAAACTGTCCAGGCACTAGGGCTATGGCAGAGCAGGGGGGTGGGGGCAGGCACCTGCCCCTCTAGTGCGGGAAGGGGTGGAGGGACCCTTTGAGAGCAGTGGGGAGCTCTGTGGCCGGGCCGGTTGCACCAGGGCTGGTGCCCTTGATTGTGGGGCTGGGCTGGGTGGGAGATGCTGCACAGGTAGGGGAGGGGTGGGGACATGACCAGGCTGCCTAGCATGGCACAGGAGTCCCAGCCCAGGGCGGCGGGGTGGGGGTGGGGGGTGCCACAGGCATTCCCTTATCCCTCCCACCTGCGCTGGGGCCAGACTTGCTCCACCACTGCCCACATGAATTGGAGCCACCTTGCTCCAGCCTGGTTGGGATGGGGGCAGCTGGGGCCTGGGGGAGCAGGGGGCCATGGATCGAGAGTGAGGGTCACCAGCAAGGCCAGGAGTCTGCAGGTCAAGAGTGAGGGACAGCAGTAGGGACAGGGGACTGCAGGTTGGGAGTGAAGGGCACTGGCAGGGCCAGGGATCTGTGGGTATGGAATGAGGTCTGCCCCCAACAGGTGTCCTCATTTTTGGAACTGAAAATATGGTAACCCTAGGACAGCCAGTCTATATATCTTGTTAGTTCTTTTTGCATGACATCTCTAAAGGATGGCTTCTACACAGCTAAAAACTCTCATCCAGGCTCTCATCATCTTCTATCTTGAATGCCAAAACTTCCTTTTCTCTGGCTTGTACAATTCTACCTTGTTCTCATCTCCACGCATAGGCAGATCTAGGATTTTGAAAAGTGGGGTGGCAGATGGTGTGGCATATGTTATATTACATATAGCATAACACATATTTTTTCCAGTTAAAGAGAAATTAGAAGATTTACTAATATGCTAGGGGCCTAGGGCTATGTTATTCAGCTTAAAATCAAAGCAAAACAACAACCTTTATTGAAATGTGCACTAAATTGCTAGAATATACATTAAATTAAAACAAAACACAAACTAGACAAAAACAGTCAAAAGATATTATTTCATTAGTTCTTTAGTTATTGTTAAGTTTACATCTCTTATTCAGATTCATAACAGAAAATCTAGTTTTCTTGACTGTCTTCACAGTGCCTCCAGTACTTCAGTGTCAGCCATTTCTACACTCAAGTTAATATTACTACACCTAAATTAAGGTTTTTAGCTACATCTAAAAACAGCCCAGAATGCCAAGAAATAGAAGAGAGAAATTACCAGAAATAGTTAACAGACAGCAAAAATGTAGAAGAAAGGATAGTGTGAACAGTGGAACATTATGATAATTAACAAGGAGGGTCATTAACTTCTGTGAGGTGAAGAGAGATTAGCAGGAATCAGATTATGAAACATCAAGTCACCTAACTTCTTCATTGCTGCCTGAATAGAAATGTCAGTGCCCCTCCCTGGCAGTTGGTTTCAAAGTTTGAGTAGAGCAGGAATAAAAGCAGTGGGGGGTGCAACTGCACCACTGCACACCTTGAGGATTGATTCTGTCTCTATCCAAAATCCTGCTGCAAAGACCATTTGTCTAGCATGCTGCTTTGGCCAGGTGGCCCTGCTCTGGGTATCCCTGCATTGGCTCTCTCTTTCATGTACATCAGACTAATGTTGTTGCGTTCACTTCAGGACCCTTCATGGCCTATCCCCATCCTACTTATCATCCCTCACTCAGAACTGAGAGGTCAGTTCATGCCTCCAATTAGTCCATGATGCCAACATCTAGTACCCACTTGCTAACTTTTCAAAACAGCAACTTTATCTGCCATGCTGTCCTTGTTGATTGGGAGGAGCCCTCTGCAAGCATACACAAAGCTACTACATTACAGGTTTCCCTCGATTTATGTGGGTTCTTTATATGTGAATTAGCTCTTATGCAATGTGCATATTTAGACCCATAATTCGTTATATGCGAGGTAAACTCACTCTTGTGCCATAATCATAGATGTTCCCTCCTGCCCAAGCAGCCCCAGGGGCAGCCGGGGATGCAGGGAAAGGGCTATGGCCCCACTCACCCTAGCCCCAGCTGCAGCAGCCCCAGGGGCAGCCGGTGCCAGTTGCCTGCAGCTGCTGGGCTGCACCGTGCTCCCCCTGTCACCCTGTGCCTGGGCTCTGGGGTGAGTGCCATGCCCTGCACGACCTGGGGCTCTGCTTGTCCGCAGTCACGTCTGCTCCTAGTCTGCACCATGCCCTGGTGCAGGCAGCTGGTATCAGCTGCTCCTGGGGGCCGCACTAGCATGGGCTGGGGTGGGTGTGGACCAGCGGAGCCCCAGGTGGCATGGGGCATGGCACTCAACCCACAGCTGACACCAGCTGCCTGTAGCAGCTGGGCTGCAGCATGCCTCAAACCCCCTTGGACTCTGCTGGTCCCCACTCACCTCTTCTCATGCTGGAGTGGTCCTGGGAGTGGCCGACTCCAGCTACCTGTAACGGCTGGGCTGCACTGTGCCCTGGTGCAGGCAGCTGGTGTCAGCTGCTCCCAGGGCCGCTCCAGCATGGGCTGGGGTGAGTGCAGACAAGTGGATCCCTGGGCAGTGCAGGGCACGGCACTCACCCCGACCCCAGGAGCAGCTGACACCAGTTGGCTGTAGGCTGCATCATGCCCCAACCCTCCCAGGGCTCTGCCAGTCCCCACTCACCCCTTCTGGTGCTGGAGCAGCCCCGGGAGCGGCCGACACCAGCTGTCTGCAGTCGTTGAGCTGCACTGTGCCCTGGTGCAGGCAGTGGGTGTGTTTGTGCAAGTCCTAGCACAAAGGAGGTTTGGTGCATTTGCTAATACAAATCATAATACTAATAACTTTATAGGCAATGTCATCATCACCACATCCACAATGAGCTCCAATATGCCAAGTCACAAAGCCACAGTTTCATTATCATCTTTAAGAATAATAATCAGTGGAAGAAAATAGTAGTTCAAAACAGTACAGGCTCCCAATGACTTTCTCTACAAGAGTCTTTTCTCTAGCACCACATGCCTGCTTTCTGCAGTTCTTTAGGCTAGTAAGGTCTCTCAGGTTACATAGTTCAGTTAGTGAATTTGTAAAGACCATAGGTGGAATAAACATCATTCCTTTAATGCCTGCCACCTTTTGTTATTCATGGAAGAACCATACCAATGGAGAGTTTAAATGGATTTGTATAAGGTAATTTGGATAGGGATGATCCTGCCTTAAACAGGAGGTTGAACTAGAAGACCTTTGGAGGTCTCTTCCAGCCCTACTTATCTATGATTCTATGAAACTTGGATACTGAAAATTCTTCTCTGAACCCAAAAGATTAGAGTGTTGTCAGACCAATAACGTTACTATCTAAGCCCAAAAGAATAACTACATCCCACTGCAAAGTCCTAAGCACTATTTTTGATTGTGGAAACCAGCTTTGGCAACATCCTTGCAAATACATTTATGTGAAAATATCAATATACAACTGCAGCACTAAAGTAATTGGGTTTTTTTTCCCTGTTAATATTTGTGACTATACATGTCGCATTGCTTTGAACTGCATCTTATCAGGTTGGGTCACTTAGAGTGCATCATGTCATATCAGGCACAAAGTGCAGGACTGTGACAATATTAATGTAATCTAATGTGACGGGATCCAGGAGAAGAAGCCTAATCAGAAATCTGAAAAAGCCAAACGAAACCCAGCATCAGAGACTGTTTAATAAGTCCTCTAAATGCACATATTTTACAGCCTTGTTCTTTTTTAAATAGGAGTCACTGTAAAACAAAACGGCGTTATCTGATCTGGGTTCTACTCTGCTATAAGATACATGTGCATAACACCCCCCTGCCCCATCTCAGTCATGAACTGAGATCCATATATACAAAAGAATCTGCCTGTATAGTGCTTATTGCAGGTTTGGTCCTAAATCAAGCATATTTGCTTATGTGCATCTGAGGGCAGAATTTGTCCTGAGGCTATTAGTGTGAGGCTATTATTTTGTATTTGGGTGGAACAATGATTTTTGACTTGGATAGCACATCCATCTCCTGACAAAGTACTTTACATATTTACTATGCTTTTTCATGGACAGGTTTAAGTGCTGGGAGATGTTACTTTAGTGGTAATCAATAATTAAAACAAATACCACTGGAAACTCTGGTCAATGATAAACTTGTCTAAGAATGTCTACCACAAATCTAGCATACAGTAAATGGAATACAATATGCTCACTCACTACACATTATTTTAAACCATCTGTTTATAGAGTTCTAGAAGGTTGTATGTCATTAACTATCCATAGCCTTATAATTTCAATTTCTGATGATCTTGGTAACATTAGAATGCTATTATTTTGAAATGATAGTTTTGCATATGTTGTGATACCAATAACCAGTTATTTAAAAAAATAAAAACTGCGGACCTTCAAAATTATATACACAGGCACCTGTTCAACAGCTTTTTGGGAGAAAGACCATTCTTCTTTTGTGTTTAGAAAATGCTTAATGCTTCTCAGTGTTACCAGAAACAAATAATACATAAATTAGTGGGACTTGGAGTAGCAGTGTTATTGGAAACCAGGAGAACCAATGTAACTATCATGAAATCTATAGAATTCTTTCCACCCACTAGGCCAGAGCCTCAAATGGTGTTAACTCAAGCACCACATAGTAAAAAAGACATCAAAGGGGTGCTTGGACTCATTGGGCTGAAATGCTATAAGCAGGAGCACACAAGAGAGTGATGCAGTTAGCATCATGTTTGGCCTATTTGACTACTTCACCTAAATGACCAGGTACCCATTTATACCTTAGTGTGAAATTGGAGCAGCTCCACTTAAATAAAGAGAGTTAAGTGGATTTACACCAGTTATGGATCTGGGTTGTACTATTGCTATTGTTCAGTAAGTAAAAAGGAAAATGAAGACAGGCCTAACAGAGTCCTGTCCTGAACTGTTAAATTCTGTGTACTGCATGACCACTATGCTAGTATTTACATAACAGGTAATAAGGTTTCCAAGCATGCAGACTTGGATGTTGTGAAAACAATGTGAATGAACTTGTCTTTCTTAGGGCCAGAAGAGGCTAAGTGTATTATCTAGGGATAGAAAAGATCTACTGTATATAGTAGATTTATTTTGTGACCTTGGCTCAGATGCTGTAACTTATTACCATATCTATTCATTTAGAAGATGAGATTCGCGCGCCCCCCCCCGGCCGCCATTAAACATGGGAGGAAAAGTCCCTCACCTTACAATTGAGCATGAGGCAGTGGGGGAGCAGACAGATGCTGCAGCTCCAGCCCATTGGAGCTGGGGCTAGAGATGAAGCCACAGCTACTGCCTACTACACTGACTGCCTCTGCACACCCTGCTACTCCTCTCCCATTGCCCCCACTCTTCCCCTTTCTACTTCTCCCCTCCGCTGCACTTCTCCTTACCTTTGCTTTGCGCTGATAGACTCCATCCACTGCTGCTACAGGGAAAGGATGGGGCCATGCTCTGTGAACTGGCTTGCAGCAGGGGTGAGCCACTAGCACAGAGAAAAAATAAGGGGGTGGGAGGATTGAGGGGCAGGTGCAGGGGAGAGACTTCAGGATGGGGACATGGGAGGAAAGGCATAGGGACCTAAGTCTGCAGTAGAAGAAGCAGCATGGAGAGGGGAATAGGGGAAGGTAGAATCAGGGCAGCCTAAGGCTAGGGGTGGGGGGAGGCAAAATGGGGGTAAAGGGAGGGACAGGCAGCAGGGGAACAGAAGTTCAAACTCATCTTTTTCTTTACCTGATCACATCAGTAAAGAGGTAAAATTCAAACCAAGGGGCCATCTAATGATTCAGTTCTTTCTTATGGAAAGACCAGCTCTATAAAACTTAATGTAATTCTGTCTCCCTGGACCATTCAGTTCTTTGCCTACCAAAGCAATAGCTGTGGAGGCAGTTTTTGGACAAAGATATATATATATCTGTTAGAAATGAAACTGATTCTTGGTCTTAAAGGTAATAGATGTAACAGAGCAGAGTTTGTTACAGAAGGATTCTCTTCCCATGAAGTTGCATCAGGTTCATCAAAAGAATGTTTGAAAACTGAATGTGGACTTACCAGCTTGAGAAAATATCACATTTAACTTGTGATTTTAAAATCAATTTAGCTAAACTCTGCTAAATGCACATGCTGATTGTAACTCCATTGCCACTCTGCACATTTTACGTCTGTAGTGTGTAGGTATGTTTAGGCCCGCTCACACAGCTCAGGGAGCAGACAGACATTTTATAGATTGCAAGGTCTTTGGAGTCAGGACTATGATTTCCTGTGTGTTTATACAGCGCCTAGCTCAATATGAAACTTCCAAATGATGTACTATATCTTATTAATAATATTAATAAGGGATAACAACAGCTGGCTATATTGGAGGGGCAGCATCCTGCATACCATGCACTCATGGGCGACTGGTGCCACTTGAGTCAGGAGGGGGCATGTGGTCAGTGACCAGTCAGCGATTGGGAGGGGGGGGGTTCCCCCCATGGCCAATTTTGCTGATTGAGGGGTGGCACAGCCAATCACACTGACCAGGAAGCAAGAGCGGCGCTCCTGGAACTGCTGGTGGTACTTCACCTGGCGCCTCCACTCCCCAGCAGGCACCAGCGCTCCCACCTGCCCCTTCTGCCTGTCGCCTAATTGGGGAGTGCTGCCTGTCAAGGGGTGCACCAGTGCTCTCAGGGGGTGCACGTGCACCCCCTACGTGTCACCACTGCATGCACTTGTCATTACTTTGGCTTTGCTTCTCCTCTGATTTTTGTAGCGGGGTAATGCATACTAGTAAATGCATTTTTAGCTAAAATATTTAATTACCATGATTTACAGAGGCAATATTTTCTTCCCTAAAATTCAGTTTTATTTTGAGCAGTGTCTGCTTGGTCTCTAGGAAACACTGTTTTCTGAGAAGGCTATTAATGCTTTGAGAATCCAGTGGCCAGCATCAACTATGTATCTTCATAAAACCAGAAATCTATCTGCAACTCAATGCTCATTTTTCTTCCTCTTTTTGAAATCTCTAGTTAGAAAGGAAATCACTCAGGAAAGAGCATGGGATAAAGATTAATTGCGTCAGGGCACTTGCAAGGCAATGGTAAGAATTGTGCCAACACTGTTGCATATTGATATTATTGGAAGAGGAATTGTCAGGAGGCTCAAATGTTTTCTTTGAGATCAGAGCCAGTGGGGGGCAGATTTGCAGTGGGGAAAGAAAAAGAAATGTGGGGCTTTGAGAAAGACTGAGGTAGAAGTGTGGTATGGTGATCAACGCAGTCTTTAATAAACTTAGGTAGTTTTTAAAAACGGTACTTTTCTTCAATATTAGATCAATATGATCTTATGAAAAACTTATGTCATTTCTAATAACTACTTGCACACTGAGCCAAGGAGTAAGTAAAATGAATGGTGCATATCCTGTCATGGACACAGCAGAGCAGCATAAATTCATGGCACATAACAATAAATTAAATAGATTAAAATAGATACTGGCTCTAGTAACTTCAACCCAAATTTAAAAATAAATAAAAATAGATGGGCTTTGCTATATATCTTTATTCAACAATATTCTTCTGATTTTTGGGGGGGGGGGGGGCGGGGGAGGGTTCCATTCTATGGTGCTGTTTTCTTACAGCCTTGCAGTCAGCCCTTTTCCTAAAAACAAATGAATTGGCTTTGGGGAAGACTGGCTGTTTGGGTCGAAGTTACTAGAGCAAAATGGTAGTGTGCACCACAGAAGCGAATGCAATGGCATAGGAAAATATAATGTACTGAATTAGGTTTTAGCTTGGTAAAATATTAGAGAGTGCATTTCTGAAGCAAATGTGGTATAACCACACCATCTGAACTACATTGTTATCCAACACACTGCTATTCATTTACGTCTCAGCACCTCAAACAAAGTAGATGAACTGGAGATTAAAATACTAGAAAGTTTTGCTGAATTTGCAGAAACAAAGAGATTTGTTGCCATAAAGTTGGAATCCAATTCTCCAAATAATATGTAGCAGCCTTTATCTCAGAGGTCACATACTAAAAGCCATCACTTCATCCTGCAAGCAACTAGATTCTATCACCAGCTGTTGGGATAATGCAGTAGTTGATTTTGTTCCTTAGTAGCAATTTGGTTGCCAGACACTGTTAATTTTTGCCAAAGGTACACGTCCAGTGTTTCAGGGGAAGAAGACTGCTCATTAATGGCAATTTTCTTTGATCTTTGCCAGCACAGAATGAGAGAAAAAGGTGTGTGTGCACTAATTGCCTTTTAGCTCTGTCAAGACAGACTAATATTGACTAATATTGATTGAGTTGGATGAAACCTACTTCTTCCTCATTTTTCTCCTAAGGAGAAAGTAAATCTGCTCAACCAGAAGACAACACACTGGAAAGGCTCCCACTTCCAGATCACCTACAGTTCAAACAACAATGGCTCCGCCTAATTTAAATTCTAATTTATTTTGTCTGCTGCTGCTTCACAGAATGAAATCTGTAAGTGGTTAGATTATTTTTATAGCCTAAGCACAGTATTTACAAAATTTAGAGTCTTTATTTCAATTAAAATTTTCTATGCTCTCATGGGCATGTTATAAGCCCTTGTCACTGTAAGTGAAAAGAGGTAGCACATACAGAGACACAGATTTATTTGCAATGGTTACACTTTGGACCAGGAAAAGAAAATTGGCTGAGGTTGGGGTTTGATAATTAACAAATACTACTTAAGGATCATTGGTTTGCAATGAGGAGTCATTAAGGACAACTAAAACAATCTTCCAGCTACACATTTTTTCTCTTGTCTTAGGTATTAAGTGCTTGTAATCCTCCAAGGTCTTCATCTGCAGTGCATTAAACCAGATCATATAAAAGAGATGAAGCAACTGAGCTCTCCTTTATGGTCCATTCACTGTGAGCAAATCGAAGTCTAGTGACCTTGTTGCCTTATTGATGGTTGTGATACAGAAGGCCAAAACAAGTTTAGGGGGATTAATGTGCTCAGAATAACATTTGTGCAGCTGCCTAGCTGATCAATGAGGATGGACCTGCTCCAATTTAATGGGTATAAAAAGGTAATAGTGTATTACAGGTCTTACCTACATGAGGGAAACTAATTGGCTCACCATTCCAAAACAACTATTCTGCTATAGCTAGTCCAGTATAATTTATCTATTCTAGAATAACTCCCCTGTGTGGAAATGCTAGTCCAGAATGGAGGTAGTTTAACTTGTTTTATTCACGAATAATTCCAAAGCATAATGATTCCTCCAGTGAGCCGACTGCCCAGAAAGAAAGTTATTTCAGAGTATGTATGCCAGACACTTGCCTTGAGATGACCAGCCCATGTTCTCATAGTCAAACAAAGTAACATCAGTTAAAAGAGGAAGGCTGTCTGGTTATCCCTGCATTTTTCTTGAAATTTATTTCCAGTTGACAGAAGGCTGGTTTGAAGAAAAAACATAACTTCACAGCTGAGGAATTTCATACATACAGGATTGAACATGAAACATGTTAAAAAGGAAGTTGAGGCTCAACTATCAATCTGCAAAAACAAGGAAACTGTCAGTGGAAAAAATACAAGGTCCTTACTGGAAATGCTATAGATGAAATCCCGTCTGCTCTGGAGTTTCTTGCAAAAGTCCCAATTACTTCAATGGTTGCAGAATGTTATGGTAGTAATGGCTGGCACAGCAGGCTAGGCTGATTCCTGATTGGGTTTTAATGGCACGTGCCACCATAAGGAGGAGGAGGATGAGAAGGAGGATAAAGGAAGAAGTTGATAGTGATTCCTACAGGAGAAAAGTGACACTGAATTATATGTTTACTAATTTGCATATAGGTAGATGTGGTTTAAGTACAAAGACTGTTCATATCTTTGCAAACAAATTAACTATTTGTTAAATTTACCCTGGAATGTATAATTGGGAAGGGATTGCCAGTACACAAACTAGTCACCAGAACTAATACCTCCAGTCATAGAGAGCTTGTGAGATTTTGTCATATGCTCATTTTATTACATTTTTCCAAATTTTCTGCTATCATATATTTAATGGAAACAACCTAAATTTAAGGTGTTATACTACCATTTAAGATTACTTGTTATTTTTTAATAAGACAGCTGGAAGAGAAGGTGACTGGCTGTTGAGGAAGAAATAGGAATAGTGGTTTATGGGAAGGAAATGCATTATTGATTCTCATATAAAGCAGAGAGAGCCTTACTGCCAATAACCAGGGATCCTGGTTTTCTCTGATAAACAATCCCCAATTTTCAGGTTAAAAAAATAAACAAAATCCACATGTTTCCTTGATCATAGAAAAATGTGGATTTTGTTTACTTTTTTAACTTATATATATGTGTGTGTGTGTGTATAAATAAAATTAGGATTTGTTTTTATCAGAGAAAACCAGTAGATATGTTCTCTGATAAAAAAACCCCTAATTTTCAGATTTAAAAAAGTAACCCAAAACACATTTTTCCATAATTAAAATGAAATGCCACCATATGTATATATGTATATCTTGGAATTATGAATGTTCTTCCCCCCCTATTATTTTATTATTATGTTTACATCTAACTTGTGTTTTTAGTTACACAAAACCATCATTTTGCTGGTGGAATACAACAGGAGCCATTCAACATGGCAATGGTTAATAAATCGCAACAAGTAATCCAATCATTTAAGATGGATTGCTGACTGCTGCCAAAGATCAGTATCTTGGAAAAGCTATTTCTGAAGTGCTTCAAATTCCTGTGTGTCACAGGAATTACCACAGTCACTGGGGTAGTGGAACAGCAGCAAAATCACCGAGTTCGGAATCATAGATGGAAAACACCTATCGATGCAACTCAGTACAGTTTCCTGCTAACACAGTACACCGCATTGTACAATCAGATTTTAATATCTGCTCTTTACTCAGACGGCTTCATGCACTACTCTATGCCCCTCACTGATCTGGGCAAGATCTAATTAACTAAAGCAATTACAGCACTGTGATCATTCTTCCACCTGAAATAGCATAGCTAGTTAATAGTGCAGGCTACAGGCTGCAACATTAACTACAGATCCATGACTACAGCTGGGCAAAATAAGTGAAAGTGTTTTAGAAAATATCAGATAGGATGAATCCTGTCAAAATGAACCTCCTTCCTTCTGCTCCATGCCTCCTACCTCCTGAGAGATGAGCAGAACCAGTCCTGAGAAGCAGCAATGATAAAGAATACAGACACCTATTTTGGGGCTTAGGCACCTAAGGCCAAAAATGAGTTCCTCAAAAACTCTTCTCAGCTGCCATCTAACCCTAGAGGAGTCTAAACACTGCAGGCACTTACATTTTTTACATTGAAATTCCTTGATAGTTCAGAGATGTGCCTCTGGGAATACCTGGAATTGCCCATTCTTGCCAGGGCTGAGCACCTCAGCATCCAGGTTACAATGAAGTCCAGTTAGGATCCAGTGACTAGGTGTGGGTCCAACAAAGTCTGCTAACACAGTCCATGTTCTCAGGACAGATATAATACATGATCGATCACAAGATAAGATAAAATGCAGTCACAGCCATTACTTTCTCCAAAGCATGGCTCCATTTGTATAACAGGCTAGTCTAGTGGTTACAGCAGTCATCCATGGAGTGGGCAGCCTAGTTTCAATTTCTGCCTGTGCCTTGGGAGGTTCAGAACACACATCCCAATAAGAGTGTCCTAAGGACACTCAAAGGGCAAAGTCAAGTTTTATTTAGCTAGAGAGTGAGAGAGAGGGAACACAACACTGTGGCCTAGAAAGTAGGGTGCACAGCTGGGAGGTGGCTATAAAACAAGCAATGAATAAAATACATGAACAGTCCTTGGAGAAGGGACTTAAATACTCCCCTGTCCTTAGCTTTTCTTTTTGGGTAGTTCTAAGTGGCTGCACATTGAGCACGAGAAATCCAGACAGCTCTCTGCTATGCTTGCTATTCTGGATTCCAGTCTGAAGCATTTAACTCTCCCCCTGCTCCTCCTTACAGGCTTATGGATTCCATTCTAGGGCCTAGCTACTCAGAAGCTAGATGTCACAGTGCCTGATTTTTAAGCATCTAAGTCCTTTCTTAGATCTAGCTCTTCCTCGCTGATGAATGGCAACACAATAAGGCCTAGTCGAGGATAATAACTGGTGACTTCACTGTGGAAGACATTAGGGAAATTCCATCACCAGATCCACTCCTCTCTAAGGAACAAGTCAGTGGAGCTGACCCAAGCTGATGTTTTAATAGATGAGGTCATAGAGGAAATTGATAAACTAAACAGTAGTAAATCACTAGGACCTGATGGCATTCACTCTGGGGTCCTGAAGAAGCTCAGATCAGAAATTGCTGAACTCCTAGCTGTAGTGTGCAAGCTATCACTATAAATAGCCTTGGTACCAGAGGACTGGAGGGTTGCCAATGAGACACCCATGTTTTTTAAAAGGTGGTAGAGAGAATGCAGAGAACTATGGACCACAGAGCCTAACTTCTGTTCCTGGGAAAATAGTAGAAAAAAAAAATAATAAAAAAGGATTGTTCAGCATATGGAAGAACATCACTTGTTGGGCAGGAATCGACATAGCTTTGTCAAAGGGAAATTGTGCCTCACTAACGTACTAGGGTGAACCCACACATGCAGACACAACAGCTTGCAGCAGCTCAAATAGAAGTGGTGCAAATTTGAGCTGGGGCTTTTTGCCTCAGCGCATGTGCTCAGACATGCACTTTGTTGTGGAGCAAATTGTGCCTCTTGGGGCAAAATAACCCTGCCTGGCTCCTCCCAGATCTGCAGCCAGGGGGAGCTAGAACCTGGGGCCAGCACCTGTCCTGGCCCCATCAGTACAAAATGTTGCCCTGGCAAGTAGCTCAGGGCTACTCGCTCTCAGAAGCTTCTAGAGCCAGCCAATTGGTACCTTGAGGACACTACCCCTTGTGCCAGCTGGACTGTTGAAGCAGCCCTGAGAGTTTCCTAAACCCTCTACCCACTGCAGCCATCTGGCAGTGGGGGCTGCTGCCTGGCTGTGACCTGTTGCACACCTCTGACAGCATGTGGCCCCAAGGCTGTGCACCTGCCAGACCTGGATGCAGACTGCACAGCCAGTAGAGGCATCTGCCCGTCTGGGCCAGCTGCCAGTGGGCTGTGGCTGCAGAGTTGGCCTTTGTATGGCACAACTGCCATGTGTGCCCCTGCCTGGTCATCTAGGCAGCTATTGCCCAGAAGATGTTCCCAGTGTGGTGGCCTGCTTTGAACTGTCAAAGCATGTCCTCCTGGCCCCAATTGGCCAGGAGGTCAGCTACAGCCAGCTGGGTCCATGGTGCCAGCTCTCAGCCTGGGTCCTTCCACTTGCTTCCCTGGCAGGAATTCTGGCATTCCCCGTTTGAAAACTGAAAAATCCCTGATAAAAAAATCCCAAAGTCACTCTGTAAAATACCCTGAAATCCATGTTCCTTCACAATTAAAACAAAAGACCATCATATAGAGACAGCGAGAGAGAGAGACAGTGATCAGTTGGGCAATGTTTTATTAATATAACTACAGTGCTAAAGCAATTTGGAAGCCTACCAGTGTCTCTGTCATCATAATAAAATGATTTTTAAGTACCTATATGTTTTGCTGTTTGCCTTTGGTTTTCATACCATAGAGCAGTTAGAGCTCCCCCTGACCCCTTCACTAACCAGGATGTGGGGACAGCTGCCCCTGCAGCCACAGCCCCTGCCAGCAGGTCTCATCCTGTCTGGCAGCTGGGCACGCAGGTTGTGTGCTGGGGGGATGTGGGTTTTGTGGGAGGGGGGTGGGAAGAGGGGTGGAAGATGTGGGTGGCTGTGGAGGGATATGGGAGGCTGTAGGGTGAATGGGTAGGTGTGGGTAGATCGTGTGTGGGGGGCTGCTCAGGAAGGGTGGGTCCCCTGCCCCCCACACAGCTCATGGACTGCCCCCCCACAAGGGCCACAGCCCCCCCACAACAGGGGCCACATGGCCCCTGCAGGTGCTACCACTCCTCCCTGCAGGGCCCAAGTTCCTTATCCCCACTTGCACCCCCAGATCCCCCGATGGCTACACTGCCCGGCCCCATCCCCTGCTAGCTCCTGCAGCCCCCAAACCCCTGCACTCACTGGCAGTAGCAGCGGACATCGGGATCACTGGGGCCTCCTGACCGGTAAGTAGGGGGTGGGGGGGGACTGAGGGAGGTAGGAGGGGACCATGGGGGGGCCCCATCTGGCCCCATCCCCTGTCTGCCCCCCCCATCATTTCCCCACCCAGCCCCAGCATCCCGGCAATTAAAAAAAAAAATGCCCTGCACTCACCAGCAGTAGCAGCTGGCACGGGGGTCACTGGGGCCTTGTGGCAGAGCTCCCCCGCACAGCACGGAGCAGCAGGGACTGGCCCCAGCCGCCTGGCACGCACACTGCCACTGCCCCATTGTGCTGGTGCGGCCCAGGTCAGCAGGGTGCTGCGTGGCTCCACATGCTGTCAGGCAGCTGGGGCTGCTGGGGCTGTCATCCAGGGCCTGGCACCACTCAGAAAATTACCTCTGCACAAGACTTTTCTGGGGTGGGTCTCACTCTCCCATTTAGGTCAGAAGTTCTGGCCCTCAGACATCTTTCTCAACAAAAACCTTGAAGTTTTGAGTCCTTACACAGTGACATTTTCTGATGCAAAAACATTTTTGTCAAAATATTTTGACCATCTCTCTTTCCTAGTCTCTAGAGGTATCTCCAGTCCCTAATTGTTACTTCTAATCAAATTAAGCAAATTAGCCACACATCTCTCTGCCATAGTTCTCTGTGGTCTTTTGGATGTGCCAAATGATGACAAAGCCAGGACGATGATGTTATGTCTGCTTCTTTCCACCTGGCTATGACATGTCAGGTTTGAAGACATACCATATCACTCCTTTTTGACTGCTGCAAATGTTCCATTTTTGCTATGCGAAGAGGTGGCCTTACTGAACTGAGCAGACCTCTGTGAACATTTGCCCTCAGAATGCAGTATAATAAACCTGCTTCAAGCCAAAGAATGATGGCAATGAAAGCTCTGTCAGAGCGATACAGTCTTGTCAGATCAAAGCTAGAGGGATGCTAAAAATACTAAAGTGTGCAGAAAACACATCAGAAAGACAGGAAAATGCAGTCAGATAGTTATAAACTATGAAGAGGTATATGCTACATAAATGTGACACATCAAGCACTCATCTGGCATAGTATGCACTGGTAATGAAAAGGAAATATACAGTAGATTGTGAATCACATCAATTAGCTCCCACTTCTGCTTTGACTGTTGAAAAAAGATGGACTAATTCCTGCATTATTATCTGGTGAGAAGATGCAAAACAACAGCCGATCCTTCTAAAATGCAGTCAGAATAATTCCTCCTCCCTCCTGAAGGAAAAAGATATATTCAGTGAGGAAACCTGAAGTAATAGCAT
The DNA here is from genome assembly GCF_030867095.1 of Alligator mississippiensis. Taxonomy (NCBI): domain Eukaryota; kingdom Metazoa; phylum Chordata; order Crocodylia; family Alligatoridae; genus Alligator; species Alligator mississippiensis. The sequence continues at coordinate 348,658,519 of NC_081824.1, forward strand.
GTGACCTCTGTGACCAATCACACCCAATCAGCCCAACCACAAATAAAACAAATGAAAGGTGAATGCTTGCTGCGAAGTTTTCACTGAAGACATGTCATACAAACAACCATTCATGGCTTTTGTTAGTAGGAAACATTGTGCAAAAATGCTGCAATGTTACAGAAATTTTGCTCACGTGAAAAGTCCAAAGAAATACGATTTGCAAATATTTTGTCCAGCTACTTATCATTCAGTGTCTGCAGTATCATAATATGTCAATTCCCATATCATTAGAAGCTAGTTACACTGTTATAATTATTGTACTGGTAACTGGTGAAACAACTACAATATCCTGCTTAAGTTATGCTTCTACTGCACTCTAAACACATAACTAGTTTGTTTAGACATATCTGAGTATACTTTAAATTAGCTAGCTTGGGTATTGATAACAGTGTAGCTGCAGAAACACAGAGTAGAGCAGGGACTAGCTCCCCAAGCATTTGCCAAAGGTTCTAGGCGGTAAGATAACAGGGTGGTGAGCGGGACATGAGCTCCAGGTGCCAACTCAGGGGAACTAGACCAGACTCGGAGGGGGTGCCTTCCTTGCCACAGAGCTCAGGGATTCAATAGGGGAGAGGGGCAAGCTGAGGCTGGAGGCCACAGGGCTCAAAGCTGACTGCTTACAGTAAGAAAGGCTGCTGCTGTGGTGGGACCTGTCAGTGGAGCCAGAAGTTCGGGGGTTGACCTAACCCTCTCATTCTTCCATGCCGGCCATCAAATTTAATGTTGTTGATTGCTGAGGGGGTTGCTATCACTTGGCAGCACCAGCACCTGACCCCATTGCAGTGACTATTCCAGGCAAACACTGGCCCTAGGCACAAATGTTATTATTTATGCTTCTGGTTGCAGATGCATTTTGAAGCCTGTGTTCAACTCCATGCTGCCAATGGCTACAGTGGTTTTGGTACCCCAACAAGTTCAACACAAGCATCTACACAAACAGCAGTCTGAACTGCACAGGTTAGTCACCCACAGAGAAATCCCATTTTGGGGACCAAATTTCTTAGGCCAAACATGCTGTTGTTAAAGATCAGTGACTTTCAAGTAATGTCATTGGAGAAGAGTCTATTTACACTAGCAAAATAGTTGCCTGTTGAGACTGTGTCTGTATTATTGCAGATAAATCCTAAAACAGGACCTTTTTAGTTTGTGGGCAGCAGCTGTATTGTGATCGAAAAGAAACCTCTTTCTTCCTCTGTCAGAAGAACCCATGCTAAACTTGCCTCAGCTGGCAGTTTCTCTTTTCATATCTTTCAGTCTGCATGAAAGAGCTGTGATACCTGTTGCTTTGGAGATTGATCACGAGGAAAGCTTTATGTTGCGAATATTGGGTATTCTCCTTCTTCCCTTTGAAGTCAAAGTCAAAATTCTCATAGACTCTGAGGGGAGCAGCACCAGGACCATCATTAGTAACATCTACTTCTTTCCAGCATCCAATTTAAAGGCTGCTGTCATGGTTTTTACACATACACTTTGAAATTATTTTCATGCTTTGCTTATACTTACCTTTGGTGGTCTTAATATTATTAATTTGCAACTTGCACAATATAGACTTTCCTTATTTGAGAGCCCTAGATTTTGTCTCATTCAAGTCATAGATCACCTCTCTGTAACATTTTGTGTGTGAAAACTCATTTGTTTTTGGTCTAGCAACGTAAAATAAAAGTCTTGCAAAGCCTTGAGGGTTTTTTTTTTTTTGGTTTTGTTCTTTCTGTAGCTCAATAAATAAAACATTGATAAACTTTTTTCCTTTTTTTTCTTTTCTGAATCATGTCACTGATACCTTCTTCTGTCTTTGAAGGTACTTATATATTTATTATGCAGCTCACTCTCTCTTCATCCCTTTGTCCCTTAGTTGTTTCGTTTTTTGGTTCTCTTTTAATGTTTGGAAATGTTAACTAGAGGTAGAAGACTCTTCACAGGTAAGAGATTCAATTAAATTTGGATTAGCACTCATAAGTTTGGATGATCTGAAGCTTAGTCAAACTGAATCTGGAAAGTTTGGCTGGAAATATCATGAAAAAACCGGTTCCTGTGAGGTTTCCAGCTAAATTTTTCAGGCTCAGGGGTTTTTTTTATAAGATTTGGATAATCCTTCAGACTGTATATCTTAAGCCAAATTCTAAACCTTTTGTGGTTTGACTATTGCTGTTTTCACCTTTTTCTACAATTATAGTCTAATGAGACTTTTGCTTACTCAAGGCACAGAGCTGTGAAGCTTTTAGGTTAAATAGAGTGTTGTATAACCATTAATACTAAAGTTCTTGGATTGTTAAACTGGTGTTAACTTTGGGTGGATAGTGGTTTGTAGACCTGCACTGGTCACAAATTATTTTCCTTTAATACTTAGTGAGTTTTCTTATCATTTCCTATTGTTTTCTTTTCTGTGACCATATTAGTTGATTTTGTTATACCATTTTCTTTTTCATTACAATATTTTTTTCTGTGATTAGCTGTGCATTTTAACACCTTTACATGTTAGCTCTAAACAAAAAATATTGTAATCTGTTACTGGCCTTTGATAATGGCAATTTCACAAACCATAATTTTTAATAAAAAAGGAAGAAGGCTCAACAAGACTAAGGATCATTTGTTATACATTATGGGCATGTCTACATGAGATGCTTTACTGCACAGTAGACTGATTTACTGCACAGTAAGACATCACCATGGAACCGTACATGGTAAACTAGGCTAATGTGCAGTTTTCTAGTACCTGTAAACACAGGGAGTAGATTAACTGCACATTATCTACTGCTCAGTACCACTCGTGTAGATGCTAACTGGGGGCAAATTTGATCCTCATCAGACACACCAGCTGGGGACCACAGGGGACAGGGAAGCTCTCTGTCCCTGGTCCTGGCACTGCTCAGCTCCTGGCTTCCCCAAGAGTAGGGAGCCCATCAGCACTGGACAGAGCCACTCTCTGCCCCACCAGTGTCCCAGAGCTGTGCAGCTTCTGGTTCCCTACAGTAGCCTGGAGCTTCCCCTGGCTGCTTCAGGGTGGGGGCATGCAGAGCAGGAGTAGCCTTGTACCAGGCTGCTCCCATTGGGAGCACACTTGCTCCCAACAGGGTGCATATATATGTATGTGTTTCTGAGGAAGGCTTACTCTTACTGTTCAGTAAGCCTATCTCACATTAATAGTATGTGTAGATGTGCCCTCTGAGAAGCTTTTCTTCTTCCCCCAAATTTGCCTTTGTTGGAATTATGTTTACAGGCTTCAGCATAGTTGCCAAAAGCTGAACAGACATTCATAAAGATAGACTTACCTTCTTCACACTAGAAGTTATCCTTTGGGTCACTGTTGAAGCAAGTCGGTGCTGAGTAAGTAAAAGAGGATCTTGAGCTGCTGCTGCCTGTGTTATTTTTGTTCTGTAGAGCAGGTCAGAAATATTAACCTGGCATCCTTTCAGCAGAACTATGTTCTCTTTTAAGTTCATTTATAAATAATAATAAAGTTTAAGGACGTTTACTTGTGAAATTTAGTTGCATTTAGCAAAGTGCTAAACATAAACTATGAGGATCGACTATAGTTCCCATTAGGAAAGGTCAAACCACTTGCCTACTCATTTCATGTTGTCATTTGCATAGAACTAAGAATATGGAAGCTAGAGGGACAGAAGACAAATGGAGACAGGGAGAAGGCCAAATACTGAAAGCAACATTGCAATTTATTTATCACATGTGCCATGTAGTGAAATAGAGAGAGAGAAGCATAAAGTCCAACAATGATGATTTTATTTGAAACAACACTTTATGAGAATGAACTGTTATAATCAAGCATATAGGATCCCAGTGGAGGTAACAAGAACACAGTTATCATGTGTCATAGTCAAAACATCTCTTGCAAAACAAATCAAATAAGGTTTATAATTTTAAAATGATAAGAAGCCAAATAAGGCTTTAAAAGCCAAATAAGCTTTATAATTTTTAAAAATCCCCTTAATTCAGTGTGGCTATTTAGGAAGGAAGGTGCTACTTGATGCCAGTATGGCTATTGGGATCTGGACCATTTATACTAATAGGGCTACTCATAAAGCACTAGTCAGCAAACTCAGGGTAGTAAATTTGGCCTAACAGAATAAATATTGTAGCTGTGTCCAGATGAGTGTGGACATTTGGTTCCCTGGGGACAAACAGCAGCAGTGCATCTTGCCTGTGCCATGCACGCTTTGGCACACAGCAAGTTACCCTGTGGGCGGTAATGGATGGTAGGGCCAGCTCTGTGCTGGCCCCAGCAGCCGTACCTGGGGCGCTGAGGGTCCTGGGGCTGCAGTAGTGGTGATCCTGCTGCACAGAGCCTGGCTGGCAGCTGGAGCATGGCTTCAGGTGGCCTGGCTCCGCTTTTCAGCTGCGCGTGATACCTGTGCGTGCGCTGCTCCATTTTTTCCCAGGTTTTTTTTTTACCCCTATCCAGGAAAGCAGCACACCCCTACAGCATGGAGAACAGGTGACTGTGTGGTATGTGGCACTGCAGACATGTTTGCAGCACCACATACCGCATGGCCGTGCTCATCTGAACACACCCTGCTTTTCCTTTTGCTGCTTTCCTACATGGATAAAGATCCTTAACTATCTTAACTGCTGCCTCCGTATTGGTACTCAATAAGCAACAGTTTAGCAAAACAGGAGCAGGCAGGGCTCAGCTGAGGCAAGTTGCATCATACTGGATTCTCCCTTTGCATAAACTCCTTTTTGGCAGGGACTGGGGTTGAGTGGGACCCTTGCTACTCTAACTTATCCAGAGATGAACAGCCAGGGATCAGGGAAGCTGCAACATCCACTTTTCATTCCATTTCTGGATAGTTAGGAGGTTGTGGAGAAACAGGGCTATATACTATTCCATCTCTATGGTATTATGTTCTTTCCAATACCACTTAGCAGTCCTTCCCATTCTTTGTTGAAAGAGAACCCCTCTAACCACAGCATGCAAGAATCTTTTGTTTTTATGGGATGTTTAATGCTTATGGCATGTTTAATTATTCTTATAAACCTTCTTCCTGTGATAACAAAAAGAATGATGAAGAGTTATCAATGGATAACCTAGAAATAATTACAACAGGAGGTTCAGATGATCTCATAAATCATAGGCTGAAAGGCACCATCCCCAGCAGAGCTCTGCTGGAAAGATAAACCAAATGGCCGTAGGTTCTCAACAGTAATAATCTCAGATCTAGGTTTTTCATTTCCCGTGGAAAAAGCAGAAAAATGCAGATTTTCTCTTTTAAAGGAGAAAAAACCTGGGAAACTATGGGTTTCCCCTTTCAGGCTGGCAGAATTCTAGACTGCAAGGGGCTGATTGGGGCTGGAGGCAGCGGGAGGAAGGTGAACAGAGGCAGGGTGTGCCACATACACATGCCAACACAAACATGCACATAGCCAGCCATACAGCCAGGCAGCATGGTGAAAAGCAGCTCCTGCAGCTCCCTGCAGGTAAGTGTAAGTTCGAGAGGGCATTGGCAACATGTGCGGGGTGGGGGTTTATGCGACTTGTGGGGTGGGGCACAGTGAGGGCACAACTTATGGGGAGATTGAGGTGGCAGCAGTGGCTTGTGCTGAGCCCACACAGGGATAGAGTGGGGCAGGGTTGGAGACTAGGGGTGGAGGCACTGCCAAGCCATGGCAATGTGTAGTGCCCAGGGACCGGGGCCAGGACAGGTGGGAATGTGCAGCTGTGGGGCAAGACTGGGGAGTGGGATGGAGCCATGGGTGGCTCATCTGAGGGTGGGGAGGAGCTTCATAGAATCATAGAAAATTAGGGTTGGAAGGGACCTCAGGATGTCATTTAGTCCAACTGCCTCCTCAAGCAGGACCATCCCCAAATAGATCATCCCAGCCAAGACTCTGTCTAGCTGGGTTTAAAAAACCACCAAGGATCAAGCTTCTATCACCTCTCTGGGTAACCTGTTCCAGTGTTTTGCTACCCTGAGAAAACTCTTCCAAATATCTAACCTAAATTTCCCATGCTGGAACCTGAGACCGTTGCTCCTTGTTCTGTCAGCTGCCACCACAGATTACACTTGCAGGGTGGGGTGGGCCCATAGGTGATATAATGGAGGGGCCTTTTCAGATTTCTGCACCCACGGTGGGACACAGGGTTGCTGCCTGGCTATACCAGCACTGGGCAGAAGCTGCCTCCATGGCCCAGCAGATGGGACCCAGTGTGGGTAGGTGGAGTAGGATAGGGAGGCTCAGTGCTGCTGCTGCTACCACTGGAAACACCATGCTGCCATGGCTGCCAAGGTGAAGCACCACTGTGGCAGTGCGGATTTGCACCCCGCCAACTGTGATGGTAGGCAGCGAGTGCTTCACTTTGGCAGCCATGGTGGTGTGGCACTCCTGACAGTGGTAGCACCAAGCCTCCCTACCCTGCTCTTCCCTCCCATTCCAGGTCCTGCTCACTGGGCCACGGAAGCTGCTCCTGCCTGGTGCTGGTCCATCCAAGCTGCAGCCCCATGGCCTGCTGTGGGTGCAGATATCTGGGGGGGCACATCCTCCCCATGCCTCCCCAATGTGTCACCTATGGTGTCGCCTATACTCACACATACCCTGCCCCAGACATCCCTCTCCTTCCCCACACACCTACCCCCTACCCCCCCCCACCCTTCCCCACACAGTGGGGAGCTGGGGGCTGGTGGAGGGAGGATGTGGGTTCAGAGTGAAGGGCACCAGTAAGGTTGGAGGGGTGGGGGGCTGTGGGTTGGGAGTTGTCATGACCCAAAGGGTATGATTTTGTGTGCACTTCGGCACTGCAGAATTATTTCCCGCCACATGGAGCTTTCTTTGCACGGTGCAATTCTCGGTTGCATTGAGAAAACCCCGGTGCAAAGGAGTTCCCGCCACCCGTATGTAAATTTGTTTCCCACTATTGGCTGTTTCTAAATTATTCCCATGTGGCGGCTAGTGATTGGCTTGCTAGCCGTATAAGAGGCTTGAGCAGTTTCCGCCCAAGTTGGAGGAGGAGGACTTCACATCCATCTCGTGAAGAGCTCTAAGCACGCTGTGGAGCCTAACAAACTCCGCGTGTGCCTTAAAGGAGGATACAGGGGCCTGATCAACCTCTAGCCTCTCCCCGTCACCGCACGATCCCTCGACGTACTCCACCCTGCGTGCTCGTGGAGATTCACCTTTCGGACTCTCATTTCGGATGGTCCACAGAGCCTAGCAAACTCCTTGAGTGGTATCCAGAGCTCTGTTCGTGTTTGTTTAGCGGAGCCTAGCAAACTCCGCTCGTGTGTCTTCAGTGGAGCCTAGCAAACTCCACGTGTGTTTTTTTTTTTTGTACCTGCAACTCAAGAAAGTTTTCCTGCCTGCACCGCAACCACCTATGGTGTAAGTAAAATAATCTTTAATCAACCTCTACGTGTCAGTGCCTAATTCTAGTTCGCCGTGCCGACCCTTTCCCCGGCCCACGTGCCCGGGCTGCTGGCCACAGCCCCTTGGCCCCAACAGTAGTGAGGGGCAATGGCATGGGCAAGGACAGGGCATTGGCACAGCAGGGCAGCTCAGTGGGACAAAGCAGCTGGAGGGGCTGGGGGGGAAACTGCAGCTTCACCCACATCCTGGTACACAAAGGGGGCAAGGGGAGCTATGATTTTCCATGATAGTTAGTTGGCATCCTTTTGTCTGCGAGAAATGGTGGATATTGCAGCCTATGACATAGATGGTTTGCAGCATCTCATGTGACTGAATAGTCCAATCTGAGATTTGCATGATCTGTGGCAGTGGTTTCAAGTGTATGTATCATGGTTGGGTGGGTTCAGGAGCTGCTTGCTTCCTAAAGACTCTTTTCTCTTCGAGCAGTTGGAGCCAATTTCTGTCATAGACATTGATGACCTGGTGGAGACAATGACACCACCTGTTCTGATCACTTGCCAAGGTTTCCCATTGGTCAGGATCTATTCCAAATGCCTTCATATCCTGCTTGCATGTATCTTTGTAGTGAAACTTGGGATGTCCTGTTGTTCTTGTTCCCCCTGATAGTTCCCTGAATAGCATGTCCTTGGGAATACGTTCATCTTCCAATCTGCTCATATGGCCTAGGCAGAGTAGTCATCTCTGTTCGAGTAGGGCTGTCATACTTGGTAAATTTGCCCTTTGAACCTCTACACTGATAACTTTATCTTGCCACTTGATGTTGAGTATGCAGCGTAAACAGCGCAGGTGGAAGCTGTTCAACCTTTTGTCTTGATGCACATAAGTTGTCCATGTTTCCCCACCATACATGAGAGTGCTGAGTATGTGAGCCTTGTACACTAGCATTTTGGTCTTGATGGTAAGCTTTGAGTTGCTTCATGTTCTTTTAGTTAGTCTGATAAATGTGGTGCCAAGCTTTCTGATGCAAAAATTGGTTTTTTTGATTCAGAAATTGTTTTTTTTGCAAATTGTTTTGTTTCTTCTGGCCCTGAATCCACACTGAGATGCAGGGTAGACATGACTTGCCAGCTGTTGTAGGGGCATCAAGATGACCCTTGCAAAAGATTTTCCTGCTATACTTAGTAGTGAGATACCTCTGTAGTTGTTGCAGTCACCCTTACCTCCTTTATTTTTATACAGAGTGATGAAGTTTGCATCACACTTGTCTTGTGGTACTTCACCTTCTTTCCGGCATTTGAGTAGCAGCTGATGAAGATATGGTAGTATGCTTTCTTTCCCACACTTGAGAATTTCTGCTGGGATGCCATCTTTTCCAGAAGCCTTGCCACATGATAATGAATCAATGGCCTTGCTTAGCTCTTCTATAGTGGGCTCCACATCTAACTCTGGCATGACCTCTAGAGTTGGCATTTGGTCCAGTTATTTGCTGATGATGTTTCTTTTTTGTGAGTATAGCTCTGAGTAGTGTTCAACCCAGCGAGATATCTGCTTGCTTCTGTTTGTAATGGCTTCACTGCTGCATGACTTGAGAGGGGCAACTATGTTGGCAGTAGGGCCTAGAGCTTTCTTCAGACCATTGTACATGACTTTTTGGTTTCCTGTGTCTGAAGCTGTCTGTATCTCTTCATGGAGCTTAGTCCGGTATTGATTTGCACAGTATCTGGTTGCCCTCTGTACCTCATTTTTTGCCTGTCAAAGTCTTGCTTTGCTGCTCTCTGTTTGCTTCCTGTTCTGTTCCAGATAGGCTGTGTTCTTGACGTTGGTGAGAGGTAGTAGGTCTTCTGCATTTTCTTTGACCTAGTCCTTATTGGACAGTCTCTTTTCCCCAAATGTAGTTTTAGCTGTTTCATAGATTGCAGTTCTTAAACCTTCCCCCAAATCCTCTACCTTCTCTGCTAGTGACTTCCCAAACATGCTGAGTCTGAAAGCCTTCACAAACTCTTGGCATATCCTCTGGTTCTTGGTGTTAGTAGTATTGATTTTGGGCTTGCCCTTAGGTTTTTTCTCTATGTAGTTTCTTGGCTGTAATCTTCAATTTACTAATGATTAGGGAGTAGTTGGTGTCACAATTGGCACTGTGGAATGGGTGAGTCTTCTACACTGAAGGTAGTTCTTTCCTCCTAACAATAACAAGTTCTAGTTGGTGCCAGTGGCCTGACCGTGGATGTCCTTATGACACTTTGTGGTGATCTTATCCAGAAAAATATGAATAGGTAGTGCACAGTTGGTTTTGGGCGCAGAATTCAAAAGTAATTGGCTGTTTTCATTCACCTTGCTGATACCAAAATGTCCTAGGCAGTCTGGCCATGAGTTGTTGTCTGCGTCAATTCTTGGATTAAAGTTTCTGAGGAATAGTTGCTCAGTTGATTGTATTCCTTTAACAACTTGGTGCAGAGTGTCATAAAATTTATCCTTCTCCTCAGGGTTGGAGCTGAGTGTTTGTGCGTAAGCACTGATGATTTTCACAGAGCCGATGGTTGTCTGCAATCTAAGTGAGATGATGCGCTCTGACTTCCCAATGGGTGTTTCTATAAGCTTTACCATCTTGTTGCTTACAGCAAAACCAATGCTGTGCAGACAATTTTCTTCAGTGTTTTTACCTTGCCAAAAGAAAGTATAATTGGCCTCTTGGCTAGAACCAGCATCTGCAAGTCTTGTTTCCTGGAGTGCTGCAATATCAGCAGCGAGTTTGTACAGCTCACGGTCAATCAAGGCTGACTTCTGTATGCTGCTCATATACAGATCGTCATCATCTGTCAAGCCAGGACACGTGGTCCTAACATTCCAGCTTCCAAGCTGGAAAGTTCTTGGTTTCACGTTTTTGCCAGGTGCGAGTTTTCTATCTGCTTTTCAGTTTTTGGCCTAGCCTCATGTATTCAGTGAGGCAGACAGACTGTGGTGGGTCAGCACCTAACTGTCCGGGGGCTGCCTGGCATTATGGAGGGTGGTAGCTGACCAGTGGAATGTGACAATTCTTCCCACCATCACAGATAACCTGTGGCACCCTCCTCTATGCCAGTCAAGTGAAAGCTTATGACCTGCAACTGCCACCTTCTACGTTGTGTCCATGCTGCCAGCAAGAATGCAGTGTCCTCTCCATGTGATACAGATGCAATAGCCTGGGCCGCAGATATGGAGATGCAGCTTTGCCCATGTATCAGTGTCCCCCTCTTGGCTACACTGGTTTGATCCAAAGGAAGGGCAGAAGTCAATATGTTTGGAACCAGCTATGCAGCAGGAGATGCCAGTGCAGAGGAGGTCTTCCATCTGCCTGCCTTTTGGGGCTCCACTCCTAGATTGGTTGCCAGCCACAGCTGAACAGCCCAATCTGTCCTGTGTGGATGCTATTGGCAAAATCACTGATTTCTTCATCCACCTTTTGATGGCATTTCCTCCATCAAGGGTTCTACTCCTCCTCAGGCATTCATCTACCCAAAGCCATTGGCACTTCCTGACATTGCCAGGTTAATTAACTGCCACCCAACACTTAGCATTGACCAGTACAAGTTGTACCACTTACATTCATAGTGGTAGCAGGTTTTCAATCCTGACCGGACAACAGGATAAAAAAACAAAATCAAATGCAAAATATATAGGTATTTATAATTTATTTCATTATAATGATTGAAGCAATGGTAGGCTTCCAAATCACTTTAAAGTTGTAAATGTATCAATAAAACAGTGTGTTCAATGGATACCTATATATATAGTGGTATTTCATTTTAATTTTGGAAAAAAGACATGGATTTGGGGGTTTTCTAACACAGAATTTAGGATTTTTTTTATCAGAGAATTTTGGATTGTAGAACAAATAAAACCAGGATCCCTGATGTATGTGGGTTAATTAGGCCTGCACCTGTTTGAGTCTTAATCCAAAATCCTATGAAGTCAATACAGTCCTGTCCATTGACTTCAGCAAGCTTTTCTTGGTACTTCACTGAGTTAGATTGTACAGAAGAGGAAAAGATCCCTGTTAGTCATGCTTATAAACTCAAGGAAGGTCAAATTTGTGCGGGGCACAGACAGGGCCCTGTTATTCATGCAGCATGTCAGTAGAACTGCCCTACGAGGTATTAGTGAAATTGGGTATGTACATGCATTACATTTAGATTGGCCTAACTAGGACTAGGTCCATCTAGATGCCTAATTATATAGGCATTCAGGGAGGTTAAACTGGGCAAAAATGACAGACCAGCTCCAAGTTAATTCACTTGAGGAAGTGAACTAACGTAGGTCAGGAGCAGAATAACCCAATCTACCAAATGCCTATGTGTGTTTGTGTAGCTTTCTTTTTCTTTTTTTTAATGCATTCCCTCCCCTTCCCCAACCATTTCTAACTTTGTCTCTCCCTCTCTATTCCCTATAGATAAGTATAAGTGAGCTAAGACATAGTATAAGCTTCAGCATTTTATTTTGGTAGCAAGTTGTATTTGTTTTGTTTTTTCTCCTTTATATTGGATAATTATTTTGTTTATATTGATTTTTTACTGTTCTATGTTACTGTTTTACTGGTACGATATCATTTAGGCCTACATATGTAAGTTACCATAAGTCATGTCAAGTTTCCATTTTGTTTGTCAAGTCTCCATCCTGTCCCTAGGCCCAGTTGTGTAACCTATGACTTACACCTACCCCACCTATATAACTTGGTTCCTGAATGAATGGGGATGAATGAGGGTGCTTGAGAGACAATGGCAGTAGGTCTAAAAATAGCTCCCTCTGAATGACTGAACCATCAACACCAATACCTGGACCAACAACCCAGCCCTTGGAACCACCCTCAGCATTCAAGAAACAAAAGATGAGGCAACCCACTATTGTGCCAGGCTGCACATGCTCAGTAAGAACACCTGGAGCCCTCTGGGACAGGACTGACATTGCCTGGACAGGCCTTCCGCATAGGAGATCAGAGGTGGTGTGCCCCATAAAAGGGGTAGTGAAGACTGACTCCTTGGGATGTCTTCTCCATCTGGACCAGCACCATGCCACAACACCTATCCACCCAGAGGCCCTGCCAGCAACCCCACTCTGGGCAACACCTGCTGGACAAAGACCCCTTTCCTGCCTGGATAGGTAGCTATCACCCCCCACCCTCTCTTCAACCAAGGATTTGGACTCTGCTTCTCTTCCCAACCTGGACTCCAAGCCTTCCACTGAGTCTCTTTCTCCTGCTGCCATTATGAGTGCTTGTGTGTGTGTGTGTGTGTGTGTGTGTGAACCAATAACTTCATGGGGCTGTGTAGCATGTTGTCTGTTTAATAAACCTGTTATTTGGACCCCTGAGCTGTGTTTTGCTTTACTATGGTTCAGCCCTGCTCCAATCTTTGCTTCTTGCCCCTCTAACTTCTGTCTCATTTCTCCCTCTCCTGCTTCTGGCTCTCTGCCACCAGGCTTTTTTTTTTCCCCCCCTCCCATGCACTAGTGACCTTGAGTAACCCTGGAGCCACTTGATCTTAAGTAAACCCAAGCCTCAGTTCCTCATTCAGCTTCTTTCTAGTCTGCCGGTTCTAATCCTGGTTCTGGCAACTTTCACTCCCTACACTTTAACTCTCTCTCTCTCACCTTAACCTTCCCCCAACTATCCCAGGTACCCCAAGCACACACATACATACCGTGCCATCCAAGTTAGGAACTTACCTTTGTGTAGGTGGGCTGTGTGTGTATGAACTGGTGAGTGTGTGTGTATATAGATCTATATATATATATCATTGGGTGCATGATATACGAATTAGTGATCTGTGTATGTGTACTGAGTGTGTGGGTACTGATAATTGATTTTTGTCTAATTTTTATTGTGTAGTGTGTATGTGCTTGAATTGGTGATAGGTAAGCCAGAAGCTGTTTTGCAGAATGCTATGTCTAGGCACTGCTTCTAGGCACTTCACCCTTCCCCATCCAAACTGTTGCACTGCTCCACTGCAGGATTTCCCACAGGGCATTTATACAAATCTGTCATAACATGCTCCTCACTGGACTTCATAGGACTATGAACCAAAGTGAGTTAAGCCTATTTTGAAGGGAAGAACAAAGGTGATCTTTAATTTACTGCAGTCTTTGTTTTCCTAATTTCAGGGACCTCTTTGTATTTGATGTGAGGCAGAAAAAAAAAAAAAAAGTGGCATGGTTTTTAATGACATTGTCTGCTCCCTCAGGCACAGTGACTGCATCTATATGTGCATTAACATGCTTTTTGTAATGCACATTAAATTTAGTACCTCCAATGTGAGGTACTAAAGAAATGTGCATTAGGCTGCCTTAATGCACGGTAATGAATGGGCATGATTTTTAAGTGACGTAATGTACTATTTTACTACGCGTTAGTGTAATTGCATATTTTTATGTGACACTTTAATGCACAGTAAAATAGGCTACTGCTCATTAAAGTGCACATGTAGACATGCCCACTGAGTGGGAGGACAAAGAGGAGGAAGAGGAGGAGGTTTTTCCTTCTTAAATAAAATATTGATTATAAAAACATGACAGGGAAGTTTCTTCAGATACTAAACCCTGTCATCCTTATTATTTTGCTGGCAACAGGAGCATGATGTTCTTTCTAGAACTTACGAGCATTTTACTAGCTGGTGAAATAAGAAAGCATTCTTCCCCTTAAAACATAAGTAAAAAGCCAGAGGTGGGTTCAGCTAAGTGTGTTTGCAGTAGGTTTTTAAAATAATCAATACACTTTGCCTTTTATTATTTATGACACAGCAACACACCTTAAGCAGGGCCCTCTCTTTATAGCCATCAGAGGAAGGCTGTGTTCTTTCAGAGGAGAAAAGGTTTCTGGAGTGCTCTTTACTGATAAGTACTTTAACCAAAGCCTTGAAAAGGCTACATTTCATCCTTTTGAAACTGATCTTTTTATTTAACACTTTCCCTCTTCAAGCTCCCTGCAGGGATTTCATTATTTAGAGTGTGGGAGAAAACTTGCCTCTTGTTCAAACTTGATTTTCCTTTTCAATAAATACACAGAGTAAAAGATGCTCACACTTTGGACTACTGAAATAGAGGGAGAATTTTAAAGTGAGAATAAACAGAGAGCAATGAGAAATAAACATTAAAAACAGATCAGTCAAGACTCATTTTTGGAAAACCTGCAGGAGGCCTGTATGCCAATTTTCATATATTCATGAGTTGGAGTGACTCAGAAAGACAATAGTATATTGAAGGTATCTCAAATGAGCAGATGAGTATCCAGCAGATGACTTCAGAGAGCTACCAGGAATAACCAAAACAAAATTTTATCACTGGCACTGAGCTAGGAGTGCCACTGAAACCTTGGATCTAAGGAATAGAAAAGTACTATTTTTATGCAGTTATTGTTTTAGACTGTAACTGCATATTATAAGATTCTGCCTAGGGTACAGACACTCAAAAAGCCCAAGGTGAAATCGATCTAAGTTATATGGTTTTCTGTAAGCAGTATAGCTCAGATTGGTAGTAAACAGAATACACAATTGCTCCTTGGGGGAGAGGGGGAGGCCAATCTTAGACCGGATTCCACCATTTTTAAACCAGTCCGTGTGCACCAGACTTCTCTTCTGTTATGGGTATAGAGGAGTTTCTGAACATTTATACCTGTAAAAGTGTAACGTCTGTAACTGGCCTCTGTCTCATATTTGAGAAAATAACTTTCCGAATATAACACTTGTTACTCTGACTAATTTTGTATTGCATGTAAAATTGTGCTATGTGTGATACACTGATATATCTGGAATATTTATTTAATCTCCTTTTATGGAAGATCCTGGGTTTTTACTTTCTTCCTCCTGAGGGAAAATTATATCCTTTTCCAGCATCTGTTGCCCACTTTTTATGAACACAGAATCAAAAGATACATTTGGGTGTTTTTGCACTGTCTAGTGTATCTACTCAGCCAATAAATTCTCTAAGAGGCCTTTACTGACCCTTCGAACCTTGTGTACTTGAAACATTTCACTCTCATCTCACTCTCTTAAGCAACCTTTCTTTCATACTCCACCTATTTTAATTTTGCTTTATTTTTCAGTTTCTTGACTTCCTCCTACAGTCTTCAGCTGTGGCTGTCTATAACAGTAGTACTCAACCTTTTGGCCCTGTAGGCCGCATGAGTGGTATGGGGCTGGTGTGTGGCCAGATTTCCTAGGCAGTGTTGGTCTGTGGGCCAGATTCAGCATAGGGTCAGCTTGCCGGGTATGTTCCCAGGTACAGTCTAGTGAGTCTGCCTTGTCCTACATGTCAGATCCAGCTGCGATTCAACCCCCTGAATAGGGTCTGGCCCCATGCACTGGATCTGGCTGTGGCCTTACCCTGCATGCTAGCAGGCTAAAGAGATTCCTGTGGTTTTGGAAGCTGTAATCTCTTGAAGCCAATGCAATGAATGCTGCTACTACCCCCCTCTCCCCTCCAACCAAATTTCTGAACTCTTTAGGAGCCCTGCAGACCAAATGGCATGGCCCCACAGGTCAGATTCAGTCTATGGGTCAAAGGTTGAGCACCACTGGTCTATATCTTGGCTAAGGTCACCAATTAAAAGTCCAAGTTGGGCAATAACATATTATTGAATTATAATTTGTATTACTATCACATACAGCTGAGATCAGAGCCCACTGTATAATGTATATGCACTTGTGATCCATGACCTGTAGAACTTAAAAATGGAATAGACAAGAGTGGCTTTGTATGCACAGTACCTCATTTGAGGCTACTGGTGTGGTTTTTAGTTTAAATATAAATACAATTCAGATAAGTATTAATTATCTTGATTCTCAATCAGATTCTAACCAAATCTCCAGGCCCCTTGCAGTTTGACTAACAGGAGTATAGTAACTTAAATAACGTGATGTTTCACAGGCAACAGGGTGAGCTCAGCAAAATTTTGGTTTCATAGAATTCTGAAAGAACATTATCAGATTTTGACAAATGCAACATTCCTTAATTTCTACTTCTACGAATAAAGCTGCAGAACTAGAAAGGCTGTCTCAGCAGTTTTCAGGGACAGTAGATATAAGGCCAAGCCTTCAAAAGGATGAAACTCTGTATAATCTCAGCAGATCCTGGAGATGAAAAATCTTTTGACATTTTCTTGCTTGGCTTTCTTTAAGGACAGGCTGAAAAGGGCAAGGGACTAATACCAATTGTGTGTTATGTGTTCTGGGAAAATAAGAAGACTATGACACCATAAGAACTTTCTGGTGGTAATGGCTTTTGAACAGTTGTGTTTATGTGCAAAAATTATTATTTAATTTATGTGCAATTTATTAACTTTTCTTTTTTTTGATAGGATCAGAAGCATTTTGACAAGAAAATTGGAGAATGCTTTTTTTAGCAACAATAAAAAAGAGACTTAGTCAAAGTTTATCTCACTGCTAAATCTATAGGGACAAACAAAGTCTTAATTTTAATTTCAGGAAATTAGATAGGCTTTACTTTTGTTTAAAAATGTAAAAAAAATAAATGGCACTTTAAACTCAGCACTCCCCCGAACTGAGCACAGCGCATGCCCAGAAGAAGCATCGCATTAGTTGGACCTGGTTCATCCAATGTCTGTATAGATTGGGTGTTTCAGCAGAGCTTTTTTGACATTTTTGACATTTTTATCTAATAGCTGTTTGAATCAGCTATTAGATAAAAGTGCCAAAAAGCCCTGCTGAAGTGCCCAATCTGTACAGACGCTGCAGAGCCAGGTTGAATGCATGGCTTCTTCTGGTAAAGCGTGGGGTTTTTTTTCCATGTCTGTCAGCAGCTGTGCTTATCCAAATGTTCTGTCTCTGCAATGTTTTAATGGGTACCTGAGAAAAACAATTACCAGTGCCAACAAAACTGGCAAAATGCAATGTCTGTATTTGAGTGGTTTTGTTAAAATAAAATAATAATAGCAGCAACCAAAAACCCACAACACATCACAAAGTGTGTAAATTCAGGTGAAATTTTAACACAACCAAAAATCCATCATTTCTTTTTTAAAAAGGATTTCTCTTTATCTGAAAAAATATAATTGCTTCTTATGATATCCCCCAGGTTAAAGGCTGAGAGAATCTGTCCAATAAAAAAAAGTCTCTCTCTTTCTTAGGGGGTTGGATTTCTTTTTCACTTGGTTGGCTTAGATGGGACATTGTCGGGGGGGGAGGGCATGTGTTATTATTATTACAGTAGTGTTCAGGACCCCTAACAGAAAGCAAAGCTTCATTTACCAGTTAATGCAACAGGTCAGTGGGTTTTCCTCTCCTCACTGTTTTTTTGTGGCTCATTTTCAATGGTAAGATGATGGCGGGTTTCAAAAAATAGATGCATTACTGGATATTCAAGGAGTTGAGCATGGTGGAATAGAGCGGCACCTAAGTCCATTTATGTGCCTAATAGGCAGAGCAGTCCTTAGTAAGAGACTTGACAGTGGCGGCGATCCCTCATGGTCAAGGATGACTGCTCCTGACCTGATAACCTCCAGTCTAAATAAACATGACAAAAATGACAGCAGAAACAAATTTATATCCATTTTACAGATGGAGGACAGAGGCACACAGAGACTCAGCACACGGTTACACTGTCAGAACAGGTTGTGCAGTTAGGAAATAAACCCTATCCTCCGAACTCCACTCTGCACATATAAACCCCAGAGTATGAGGTTGTGGGGCTTCCCTGGGGCTAAGCAATTGCTATTGAGCATACCAGAAATCCAGGTCTTGAGCATGGTAACAAAGGCATCCTGAGGCATTCTCACTGTTTCAATTCCTAGACTAATGTGTGCAGAATGGGAGTAGGTGGCTGGGGCTTATTTCATGGGCTGGCATGATTGAACACCTATCAGCCATTGGTGTAGGCCAAGGCTGCTCAAACTCCAGCCCATAAGCCAGATCCAGCCCATGGTGCCCTGTCATCCAGCCTATGGGACCCACCCCTCCACACAGGTCTGGAAATTTAGTGGCACTCTCTTCCTGCCATATCTCCAGACCCTTGAGGAGCTCTGAGCCCTGAATGCTGGATCCAGTGCTGGATACCAACATGCAGGGCCAAGCAGGTGTGGTCTCAGGCCCCAGGGCACAATCTTGGTATGTGGGACTGGGAGGGGTGGTGCTGGGCCCCCAGAAACCCAATCCTGGCAAACCAGGGTAGGGAGTAGGAGGGGGCAGTGGTGGGTCCCTGAGCTGGATCCAGACTTAAGGTTGGTCCCATGCTACTCATTTGTTCCAGGGGGCCAAAAGGTTGAGTACCACTGGTGTAGGCAAGCCCTAAGTGACTTACTAAAGGTTGCACAAGAAGCTTGGGTCAGAATCTAGGGATTCTACATCCCATTCCAGGGATTATTTAAAAATCCACAGCCTTCTTTTTCAGCCTTGAAAGGTCAATAGGCCACATTTTATCAGAAGAGGTTATATAGGTTTTAGGGAAAGGAAGTCACCATGTGATATGAAAGAGCTACTTGGTCCAATGAGAGTAGATTCAAGAAGTATAGACCCTAGCTAGCTTAGAAATTCCTGGTATCCTTCCCTGAGGCCAAGATAAAGCCTTGCATGGGTCTAGGACTCAGCAGGATGCATGGGCTAAAGCTGAGTAGTTATAGGCTAAAGGCAACAACTTAGCATGGGTCAGAGACTTAGGGCTGAAACAGAGAGGGCCTGTGGCCCAGATAGAGCCTTGTGTGAGTTCAGGACCTGGCAGACTGCTGGGGCCAAGACTGAGTAATTGCAGGCTGGAGACAACTGCCTGGTTAGGGTCAGGAACCCAGAGGCTGAAACCAGTAGGGCTAGAGAGTCTGGTGAATGACTAAGTAAAATGTGAGGTATGGATATAGGGGTGGCTGGAGGCCATGATTAGGTGTCCTTAAAGCAATTAGGATCTGTAGGTCTATGGTTAGGACCTAGAGAATCAGAGTTTGGAGCAGTTGCAGCCCCACAGAAAGGACTGTGTACAGAGGGGTTGGAGGCCCAGCTAAAGGCAGCACCAGTAGAAACACTCCAGGCCTGGGTGAGGGGGCAGCCTCAAACATAATATAAAATTGATAACATGGTGTGGTAGGTAAGACACAGAGGGGGATATTGAGGAATGGGGTAGAATTAAGGTAGCCACTAAGGGACCAGACAGAAAAGCAGCTCCCTTTTGCAACTCATAGCACTTTGCAGGAAGCGCTATAAGTTTCAATAATCCCCTAGACCCAACAGAAGTTCATTGTTGGGTGCAGGAGTTAGGGATTCCAGCTGCTTTCTGTGAGCCTGCAGCCTGGTCTTTGTAGCAATGTGCCAGCTGGATGCTGTTTTCAGAATGGGAGGTGGGAAAGGGACCAGAGGGAGCTCATTCTTGGGGTTCCTCAGCTGGTGCTGAAGGGTGGGGTGGGTGGATTGGAGCCTCCCCACCCTTCAGCACCAGCTAAAAAAAATCCCATGCTAAACTCCTTATGCTCCCTTTCCCCACTCCCATTCTGAAAACAGCAACAGGCTGGAAGCTCCGCAGACATAAGTGACAGAACATGCTCCATTTTGCAGCGTGCTCATGTGGACTCTCATGCAATGAAGGCATTTTAAAAGGGCCCAACCCACAAAAATCTGAATCTTCATTGCTCATGCAGTTTTAAAGCAGTCTTCATCTGTGTACTTCTGTTTGGTCGCAGCCATAGACCACTTTCTGGGGCCAAATCAGGCAAAAATTGTCACTTTTGTCTGTGTCCCAAGGCGCATCACAGCATCCCTTAGGACCCAGTCCCGTCACACTGGAAACTAGCTTAAGTTGGGCTTTTTTTTATATAACAGTGTATATAAATATGGAATTCATGGTGTAGACATGTATGTATGTGTGTGTGTGTGTAACGTACCACATCTATCTATCTATCTATCTATCTATCTATCTATCTATCTATCTATCTATCTATCTATCTATCTATCTATGTTGAGTAGCAAGACACACCTGAAGAAAAGCAAATGAAGAATTAACAAGATTCACTCCCCTTCCCCTTCTCCTTCCATTCACTGGTTTCTACATTTGTCTGGGAGGCTGAGAAGTGGAAGTGGCAGGGAGCAGCTTAATTTTCTTTTCCTAAGAAATCTTTTGGATAAACTAGTCATGGATTGCAAAACAAATTGCAGAGATTAAGATTTCAGTCAAAAAGGGGAGAAGGATTACCAGTAAATTCTGTGATATGGGCCTGTTGCATGAACAAAAACAATCAAAGAAAAATCAAGACCTGAAGAGATTAAGGCAAAGTTAAGTAGAATCATCAAGGGAGCAGTCAATGTAATAAAATGATCAATAGTAAAGCCGAGAGACTAAAATCAATTTAATCAATTTTTTTTAACTCTATTTTTTGTCTTAGCATGAAAACAGTTACCTTATATCCTATCCCATTCTGCAGAGTTACAATGCTTTTCAAAAAGACATGCCTTGAAAGCATTCGATAGGAAATTTTTCTGGAACATCTCCTGTATTGTATTGTATTCTACAATGACATTGATTCCATTTTGTTATCTGAATGCTGAAGCTATCAAATGGGTCAAAAGAGTGTATGATGGAACAAGGAAAGCAGCAAAGGAGGCGGAGAATTAAAGACAAAATTAAGTGGCTGCTATTATATTTTAGAGGAGGAGTAGCAATGAAATAGTTCTAGAATTGCCCCCCATTAAACTCCCTACTACATCTCAATTTATACTCTCCACTCATCAATGCTGCTCATATAGCTTGCAAAATGTGTCACCTATTCATGAAGAAATAAAGGTTTAAAGCACAAACACTGCTGTACTTATGGTGCTCGTGGAGACTGCAAACGTGCAGATCTCAAAGGGTACCACTATAGGGCTATAAATGGTCGTTAAATGTTCTCTGTCATTTGTACAGAAAATTGTGCTGAATTGGGAATTTCTTCAAATGCACCAATGAAACAGGAAAACAACTGATTTACTTTTGTATATCAACGTTGAACTTCTTTTCTTTTCTTTACCCTCAGATGATCTTTAGTTGCTATGGCAAAGTTCCACAAAAATATAATATTGTGTGCACACAAACTCTGACCCAAATACACAGAGGGACTTAATTGTGGCAAGTCTAGCACTGAGGTAGGGGGGAATGACTCACCACTCCTTCTCCTCCTAAAGCTGTGCCACTGTGAAAAAATGTATGATGCAAGAGATATGAGCTCACAGAGAGAATAAGTGGAGAGAACCTGACTCCATAGCTTAGTGATGAGGGCACTTCTTTGCAACAGGGAGCTCTGGATTATGGTTCTTGCTCCAAGGACCGTTATATGCATTTCGTATTATAGTTATTCAGTAAGATAGGTAAGAAGGACTGGAGCTGTGGTCTGCCCGTCCCAGATAAGTTTCTTCATTGCTGCCCTGCAGTCCAGTCCCCTTTTCCTTTCTTTCTGACACTAAATTTTGCATTCTGCTCAGTGGAACTACTTCACCAGAAGAGATGGAGATAGCTTGTATCTCAACTTTACCTATATCTTAGTGGTTAAGGCCCAGGCCCTCCCCCCCAGAGATAAGAAATGTGCATTTGAACCCACTAAGGCAGAGGAGGACATTTAACTGAGCACTTACCAGGCAACTGCTCTAACCCCTAAGCTACTGTATAAAAAGTAGGTACCATTACCACCACCACCTCCTCCTCCTCTTCCAGCTATGGTTGCTCTGTTTTGTGTTGAACTCAGTGTTATCATTGTTTGTTAGGCACACTCAGACTATGTCTACTAGATGAGGCCCTTTAGGAGACTTAGACGCAGGGATGCTTAGTTTGTAAATATATGGATATAGGCCAGGGGTGGGCAATTATTTGGGCTGGAGGGCCACTTAAGAAGTTTAGGTGAGCTGTTGAGGGGTGGGGAGATGCTACTTGGGGGGTGGGGAGATCCTATCCAGTCCACCAGGAGCTTGAGGAGGGAGGGCTGCACCTTGTGCTGCCCTGTTCTGCTGCAGCCGGGGCCAGGCTGGGCTGTGCAGCATGCAGACTCCTCCCATGTTCCCCCCCCCCAGCTTCCTGCTTGTGCTGTGGCTGTCCAGACAGGATAGCTGGATAGGATAAACTGGCAGGCCAGATACAACCTATGGGCTGTATTTTGCCCACCCCTTGTGAAGGCACTGAGATACTCAAAGGTGATGCCATCTTGGTCAATCTGAGTAGCAGAATAAATTCAGTAGCAGAATCTAGACACCTTAGCAAGTTTAGTAAAAAAGACTTATGCATCTACAACCTCTCAAGCACCTACATAGTTAGGCAAGGTTTTTATAGATGGTTCATGTGGTTTTAGATGCCTAAATTCTATCTAAAGTTGCATTTCAGGTGTCTACATCTTTTTTTTTTTTGTCTAGCCTTTAATCTCTCTCTGAGAACTCTTGAAAAAATCAACCACTTCACAGGGAGGCAGAAGAAAATGCTAGTTTCATTTTGTAGAGTAGTATGGGTTAACTCCCTTCCTGAGGGCTGACATGATGACATCAACAGGAACTTGTCACCCATCTTTGTGCGCATGTTTAGCAGTTTCATTAAAGCCCTTCTGGGCACATCCCCATGAGCACACACATGCAGTTTGTGGCACCGCAAACTGCATGCGACACGTGCATGAATTCACCACATTGCCAATTTGCAGTGCAGAGGTTTTTTTAAACGCTGGGAGATCCTAGTGTAAAAAAAAATGGCACAGAAAAAAACAGCATGGTGCACATGGCAGCAGTGCACATTGCCAGAAAGGGAGCCTGACTGGCCAGAGCCATACTTTGGCTGCCAAACAGGCTCCAAGCACCCAGATCGCTGCCACTGCTTCCCTGGGAGGTCCCCAGGACCCCAGGTACGCTGCCTCCCCTATACCACCTGGGGTAATTTGCCCTGCAGCAGAGCACATGTGCAGAGGCATGCCTGGGGACAAATAGTAGAGGCATAACTATATGCTGCTGCTATTTGTCCCATGAGAAATGCATGTGTGCGCTTGTGGAGACACACCCTTTGAGAGCATAAAAGTCTCTCTGCCTTTTCCAGAGCTATGAGATAGTACAGATTTGAATGATGGTTTCATGCTAAATATGAACATGAGATTTAAAACATTTTAAACATGAGATTTATCAAAATTGTATTTTTTCAGATACTCTGCTCTTTCTTGAATGATACAGATGTCATTTATGTAGCTAGATGTTCTTTTCATGTATTATATTTTTGCTAAAATGATGTATCATGAAAATGTGTGAAAATAAATTCAACAACTTTTAAAATTGCTTAATTATATTTTTGTGTCTGATAACAGAGCAATAAAAATGTTCAGTTGTCTAATGACACCTAATAGGAACATGTGTTTATGAATTATCAAAAGTCAATCTCATAATATTTCAGAAGGGGGAAGAAAAAACAGTGTATTTGCCAAATTCTTTATTATAGTTTTCTTCCTAATATTCAGCTGGCTTATAAAAGTCAAGGTTATTACCATTATATATTCCCAGACTTTGCTGGCAACCAATGCTTCAGCATATGGAATGTAGGATTCCAATTATCTTACAGTAAATCTGTGGATGATTCAAGTCTAAAAACTCAGCAAGCCACTTTCATTTTTTAAGAGTTGCTTGAGGTTCAGTGAATTAATTTACTAAGAACTGGACAAGAGTTCTTTGTACAATTTTAATCATTTTATAATATTTACAAAGTTAGTAAGATTAGTGAGTAACAGCTTTGCAAGACACTAATATCCTTCACTGGGGGAGGAGACACCATATTGCTGAATGGCTGAAGAACAGCCAATATGTGTACCAGATTTCTTTTTGTTAAAGGTATAGTTATCAGTTGGCTCTTGTCCTCTAAGAAAAGAGGCAATGTATACATTCAGGGACAAGAGAGCACAATCTCTTTGCCCAAAATCCATTTGTATATGTTGTACAGAGGCATTATATAATTTCCATTTGTTGCTCTTCAAATCTTTTCCTAGCACATCCTAAACAAAATACACACACAAAATTTACCTACACTTGCTTTATCTGCTGGTCATTTTGCATGTGCAAGTTTTCTCCCAAGGTATTGTGTAGACTAAAGCTGTTCAAAATTCATTAATTTTGATCTGTAAGATGTTTGTAGTTATTTTCTGTTTTGATTCACAAGGGTTTGCACTAAGGCTGTGTGAAGCTTTGGTCCCTGATTCAATGTGGCGGAGATTCAGCCCGATTCAGTGGCCAAATCTCCAAATCTGAATCGAAATAGAGGACCCTTTAATCTCTCTGAGTTGGACATAGAGACAGCTTTAAATGTTTTTTTTCTACATACGGAAGCAGGCGACTTGTGAATGCTGCGATGCTGGGGCGCATGGAGTGTCCCACACCAGTGCGGGGGGCTCCCCAGTGCGCTTGGCAGCAGACCTGGAAGCGGACCAGCATCACTTCTGGTCCACTTCTGGGTCTGCCGGGGAGTGTGCTGCACTCCCCCCCACCCTGTGCCCTCCTGGCCTGGTGACTGGTGCCTCCTGGGTCAGGGGGGGTACCTGGGGTCCCCCTGCAGCCAATCGCTGAGCTGGAGGGCATAGGGGGGCCCCCCAGAGCATTCTGGAAGTACTTCCGGTCCATTTCCAGGTTTGCCGACAAGCACGTAGGGGGCCCCCCAGCACTCCTGTGGGATGCTCCATCTGCCTCAACATTGCAGTGTTTACAAGCTGCACTGGTACCTCGAGGTATGTAGAAAAAACATTTAAAGCTGTGTCTATGTCTGAATCACTGATTCTCCAAATCAGCATTGAATCTTCAGACTCAGATTCAGCTGACTTGAATCAGGGACAGTGATCTGAATCAACTAATCGAATCACTGTCCCTGATCCAGGTCGAATCCGAATCTGAATCGAATAGGGCCTGCTTCGCTCACCCCTAGTTTGCACCTTCTGAATGTTGCTTTATGTTTCAAGCTCAAGTTAACTCCAGACAAAACTCATTACAATCTTGTGGACATAATAACATTGTAAACAGCTTAAAGTAACCTAGTAATGGTTTCAACTCAATGATATTTGAGATGGCAAAATTTGCAGACAATACAAAGTCATTAAGGTAGTTGAGATTAGCAAACAGTTAAAAGGATATTTAAAGGACCTAACAAAGGCAGGTAAGTGGATTGTATGAGGAAAGATGAAATTTAAAGTTCACAAATTCTGGGTCATTAGTACCAACAGAAATAGTGTGAAATGTTAACTAGTCAGATATATTGCTGGGTTACAAGCCGGTTGGTTATAAATGCCCAGGAGTCAGACCTCAGCATCATTTCAGAAAATTCAGTGAAAAATCTCTGGTCAATGCCTCGTCATAAAAATAAGTAAAATGTGTTGAAACAAAAAGAATATGAAAGAATATAAGTCAGTGACAGGACCTAAGCTTGCTTGACGAGGGTCCCTAGGCAAAACTGTAATTCATATAGTAAATAATAATTAAAACCTTCCTGCTTCAAGTCATACACCAGCTGCTCATGGAAGGGAACTACTAAGGAACTGCCCCTATTACATAAATGTTCTCTCTGGGGTTTATCATATCTTCCTCCAAAGCATTTATTACTGGCCACAATCAAAGACAATAGAATAATATAGACCCCCAGAGCAGTCGTAGCAGTTCCTCTGTAAAGTTTATTTGATTTTGATAAAATAACCTAAGATGGACCTAACCTTGTTAAGGCTTTTGAAACAGTAGAGGGTTTTTTAGTGAATTTCGATGAACCTAGTTTGGCTTTTAAACTTCTTATGAATCCAGGAACCAGACACATTTTTCAAGCTTTCATGCTTGTTTGAAACATCTTCAGCAGCTTTAATTCAAACTTTTTTTTTCCCCAGGGGAAATTTCCTCAGTTTACAATGAGACCAATATATTCAGGTGGACCCTGGCAATAGAATTAAAGGAGTGAGTCTTGAGCTTAATAAAGCTCCAAAGTTGATCAAATATCATATATGTAAACAAGAGATGAGAGACAGGGCTTGACTGAATTAACCTTGGGTCAGATTGGAACTTTTTTTCTGATAGACTTGCCAAAAATAATTTTAGTTGTCAAAGTATTGCCAAATAACACTTTATGGTGTTTTTTACACAATGAAGTTGAAGTACAATGATGTTGTCTTCATTATTCCATACACTACTATGCCAAACCCAATTCCTACTATGGACAGGATTACTTAGTGCAAAAACAATTTTGACACTGTTGAATAAAGTTACTTTCAAAAAGAATTTCCTAAGATTTCATACATACTTGTAGGGAAGGGAGGCAGAATTTCTTTTTAGCAATTTTTGTTGTCACGCAGCCTGACATATAAGTCCCATCCACCTACTTCCATTCTGCAATGTCAACTCCTATCCAAAATAAAATAAAAAATAGATAGATCTCAAGCTACAGTATTAGAAACAAGAAGTAAAATACCTATCTGTCAAACACACAAAACCTACATAAGAAGGCCTTTATCTCAGTTTCATAAAACATTAGGAAACGCTAGAATTAGGGTTGCCTGGTAAACCCTTGTGCATATGCACTATGATACACTTTGCAATTTCATGTTGACATGTAATTTTTCCATATGTACTGTTATCAGGACTAATATTCCCTGATAGCAGCAGGGTAAACACTGGATTCAGAAACCTGGAGGGGAGTATATACTTGTGGACTCAGACTCTTCTGCCATTCTCCCCAGTGACATTTTCTTTTGTCCTGTCATGCACATTTTGCCCCTTTCTCAGTCTTGTTTCTTTTCCACCACTAGTGCAGCATTCCAGTCCCTGTGTATTCGAACAGTAACTCGTAGTTACTCTTTTGCCTAACCCATTTATTTTTTAGTCTTAACCCGGGCTCAGTCTACCCTCGCAAGTCATTTATTCAACATCTCCACCTTAGTTTGGCCTCCAGTTTCTCTTGATACCCATGCTCCCTTTTTTCACTGCCTTATCCTAGTCTTCTTCCCTGGTTTCTTATCTAATATCAGCATTACCACCCATGATCCCTTATTCCAGTTTTTTCCACAGTAAATATTAATCTTCTTCCAACATCCCAGATCTTGCTCACAACTGTGCATCCTCTTCTCTCACTTTCTTTCCCTCATTTTCCTGGTTCTCAGTCTCCGTGGGCTTCCCCCAGTCAGTCCCAGTCTCTCCAACAGCACCAATAATTTATCCCATTACAGTCTCTTCTCCCCTTACAGCCATCTGTGCTGTACTGAGCATGTGCAAATTAACATTGGGTTGTTTTTTTCTAAACCTTAAAACATGCAAATTTGGGCAGATTTCATAGGCATGGGAGAAGATACATCCTTGATTAGACTAAAGCCCTACCCCAAGAAATTGTAAGCACCTGCTCCAAAACACAGGGGGATGAAAGTATTTTGTATGAAAGGATAGTGGGAATTTTTTGACTAGGGACCAAATAATGTCCCTAGTATTTCATTCTCACAAATAGCTGAATCATTTTGACTGAAATTTTCCATAAGTTAGGAAAACAAAACAAGACAAGAACCAACCCGAAACAAAACACCCTGACCAGTTTGAGGCTGACATTTAGCATGACAGATTTCAGTAGAAATGGTTAACATCTTGTGAAATGATATAGACAACTGAAAACAGAATTCCATAAAGGGACGTGTTGGACTGTTGGATGACCTTAATAATGAGCAGTGCTAACAGCTCTACATACACACACACAAACACACACATATGAATGAATATATCAGTTACTAGGATATCTGAAGTTTTACAGTCACCATAAAACAGATTCCTGAGTGATGAAACTTGAACACCCTAGTGGAAAAGGAAGAAGGTATGAAAACAGGTAGGAACAAAAAATGAAGACAATAAATGGTAATTCTGTCTAGTCACACACTGTG
Source organism: Alligator mississippiensis (assembly GCF_030867095.1). Taxonomy (NCBI): domain Eukaryota; kingdom Metazoa; phylum Chordata; order Crocodylia; family Alligatoridae; genus Alligator; species Alligator mississippiensis. The sequence continues at coordinate 348,686,705 of NC_081824.1, forward strand.
CTTCTTTTCCCTCTCAAGAAAAAACTGTCATAACCTGGGTTGATATACAAGAAGAAAGGTCTACTCCAAGTAAGTAGGTTTAATGATTGCAATACCCAGGGGTGAAATCCTGGCCTCCACTGGTGTCCACTGGAGTTTTCTTGTTGGCATTTATACAGCTAGCGTTTTATTAATGGTTTCTTTTAAACTGTTTAAGGATTGTGCCCAGTCCTGAAAAATTCAACATTTTTTCTCAAGAAATGCTATCAAGACCTAAAATATACCTTCAGAAAAATAATATTACCTATAAAAAGATATTGGAAGGGATGCTGCAAATATACCTGTTGTTCTTAGCAAACAATCAGAAGAACATATTCTGTTTGTATGTTTATATACCAGTCTTGTAAAGTTACTATTGAGATTGTACTGAACATGTATAGAGCACCATCCATGATGTATAATAAAAGACCCCCAGTCTTTATGAATTCATACTTACCCTGGATAATTAAATACAGAGGGTTGCATTTAAAATATAAAATATGGATATTTTAAAATATAAGATATGGGCTAGTGAACCATTTTTGCTGGGACAGTCTTGGATTTCAGAGGCTGGTCCTGACCCACTGTTCAGAATTATAATGGGAATCCTAGAAATGTAGGGGCATGGGGCACAGTGCCTTGCAGGTGGGACAGATAAAGGGATAAATAGTAAGATGTACTGTAGGTCATAGATGAAGGCAGGGGCAGGGGAAAGGGCAAACAGCAGAACTTTAAAGGCACAACCTTCATCTCCAAGGCTAGGGACAGATATTCAAAAGCCTGAGCCTGAACTGATTCAATCTTTGCAGGTTAGTCTAACCTGGCTAGTCTAAATCAGTTTTGTAACTGTACAGACATCCCAGAAATGCAGGCACATGCCTGCAGTGGCTCAGGCTAGAAGCTGGGGGGGGGGGGGGCACTAGAGCAGCCCTTCCTTCCTTCCACATCATGGAGCTAACGGGGGCATGGCCAGGTTTTGGCAGGAGCTCTGATTAGCCCAGCAAAAAACTGATAACAGTGTTTATCTATCAATTAAGAAAGCAACAGAGGGACATTACCAGCTGCTTGTTGATTCTGCCTGTTGATTCAGCATGGACTGTAGCCAGCATGTGGTCTGCTAGCTAATACACAGACACTTCATCAGCAAGGCAGAGGGGAGTGGGGAATTCCTGCTTAGCAGTGAGTGGTGAAGGAGAGGGGAGGGATCTGTAGCCAGGGAGCAGTGGGGAGGGGCCGCCCCTTCTGTGAAGTGGAGAGCCCCGCCGAGCCCAGAGAGCATGCCGGGATGCTGGGGGTGTCTGGTTTATCTTAAACCAGCAAGGGGTCTGCGACAGGCATTGAATAAACTGGATTGACCCTCAAACTGTTTTCAGCCATTCTCATACTGGTTTATGTGCACTGAACATCTGTTGTGCTACAGGTTTAAACCAGTTTCTGATCACTTAAACCAGTTTATGTGTAATGTCTGTCCCTAGCCCAAGGGGAAAATGAGCAATTAGAAAGTAATGTGACAGGAAAAGAGGTTCCAGAGCAGAGGTTTCAGGAAGAAAGTCATATAGCAGAGTGGTGGGAGAGTTCTTTGAAGTACTGTAGTCTTGTCTTAATTAATGAGAGGAATAGGAAGATGCATATGTTTTAAAACAGGGATTCCTGGCTTCACCCCTGAAGAACCCCATCAGGGGGGTAGTCCCAGGTGACCAAATGCATCAAAGGGGCTCACATGCTGTATTTGGCTCATGGGTCATACTTTGAGGACCCCTGGTTTACAGTATTAGCAGGTAACTAATTAATCATGTTGGACTAGATCAGGGGTTGGCAACATTTTGATACTGTGGGCTGGAGCTTATGACCCAGACCCTGTGGTGGGTTATAGATCATCACTTCCTGGAGAGCTCAAGCTGTCTGTACTTACTCTTCCTGCAGATTACCTGGCCCCTCTGCAGGGACAGTAAGTACAGGTATAAGAGAACATCAGGGAGGGTTGTGGAGGAGGGTGCTGCAGAGGCGATGAATGGCTCTGATCCTCTGTGCTGCCATGGGCTAAGTCAGACCTTCCCAAGCCAGATCTAACCTTTTTGTGGGCCATATCTGGCCTGGGAGTTGTAAGTTGCCTACCCCTGGGCTAGTTTGTTATGTAGTGTAAATCAGGCGTATTCTTTTATTTCAATTGGCTTCTGCTGGTTTACACTGCCTAGTGATCTGGCAAATAACCTTCGAGTGTTCTCTTCTTCTTGCTGGTTCAGGCTCTGATTTTTCATTTAATTTAAAATCAGAGAGTTTTCAGTGGCTGGTCATGTTTCTTCCTCAAGATTTGGTTTGGTGGTGTTCTTTTCAGATGGAAACTATCATGACAGTCAAAAGTCAAGCTGCCTTTTGCTAATCAAATTCCAATGACTTCTTATTGTGCTGTGTTTTTTTTAATGATTTTATTTAATAATTATTTATTTATTTAATAACTGCAATTATTTTTAGTAATTACAGTATTGCCACTGGTATTTTTAAGCACCTCACTACGCCAAATTGGGGAATATCACACTTCTATTGTTGCTCTCTAGCCCAATTCTCAAATGCTATAATGATTTGAAAATTAATTGATAAAACAATTTCTTTGAGGTGAATAAAGCAAGAGTTGATAGGGCATTTTCTTGTCAGTTTTCAGCATATTGCAACCAGGTGAACTAAAAAACAAAACAAAAAAACCCTTTCAAATGCCAAAATCAAATTAAGAGAATGTTGACCTTTTCCTGATGTCTGCAATAGTGACATAAGTAGTATCTATGCTAGAAAGTTTTAACACTTTAAGTTTACTGGTATAGTTGAAATGGCCCAGTCCCTAGGGTAGCTGCATTTAAATTAAGATAAAGGTGCCTTATACCAGTGTAGCTGTTCCCATATTGGAAAGAGAATAAGTTAAACTGGTATAAGGCACCTTGATATCATTGGGTGTAGGGAGGGGTGCTTTAATTAGAGCAGCTCTCGGGAGCTGCTCTAATTAAAGCACCTGTGGCATCTTGTCTATTCAGCATCCCACACTTCAAAACAGTGGTGGGAGTGCTTTAACCATGGTGGGAGTCCTTTGGTGAGCTTTAGTTAAAGTACCCCCACCACCATTTTGAAGCATGAGGATGCTGAATACACGAGACGCCAAGGCTGCTGAAGCACGCTAATTAGCACATTCCAGCAGACTTGATTAATCAAGTCTGCTCTGACACACTGTAATTACAGCATGTTGGAGCAGGCATCCTACATGTCTACAGGCATCCATTGTAACTGCCTCCTGAGTAGGTTTTGAACCAGTTTATTGATAAAAGCGAACTCCTTTAACTGACAGAGTTATATTGGTATAAAACCTAAGTATACCAGGGCTCAGTTACATTAGAATTCTTGGAACCCATACAATGCAGCATTATATTGATAATATTCCAACTTCATTTTTGTAGTTTATTATCTATTTTTCTCATAGGAAAGATCTTGAGTGCCAGATTTATCCCGACTTTGTAGAGCCATATTGAACTGATTTTGTGCTTCTGCCTCCATCAGCTGGTGCAATTCTGCACAAAAGAAAAATGTCTGCATCATAAAATCCTGAGGCTTTACAAAACAGTCCTGAGTCAAATGTGGCTATTCATTAAAGCTTCATTTTCCCCTTAGATTGCAAGTGATTTTAATCCCCCATGTAAACTGCAGATTGAAGTTTTCAATTTATCCATAGTAAATATAGTTAGGAAGACTTTCATTGTTCATGCTGTGTCTTCCACTACTACCTTAATTTGATCCAGAAACACAGTACCCAAAAACTGGGCCTAATATTGATCTCAGCTACCCCTGTACAACTGTGGTAAAGAGATGAGTTTGGGAGGGATTGTATGTGACATCCAAAATGATGTGCTATTACCAATCCAGCTCCATCTAATTATCCTTTACTTTCTATTCTCTCATATGCATTGTTTGCAGTGCCACACATTGGAATGTCGTTCAACTAGGAAGTTTGAAATATTACTATTTCTCTGATTATGCTTCTGTTAATCTGGGGAATACAGTTAGCCGTGGTCTCCAAAATTGAATGTATCATTGCCTCTGCGTTCTTTGCTCTTTCATTCCTGTTTCACCTATTGGCACGTATTTCATAATAATCCCCCTTGCTTTTTGTCACAACCCAAGGGTGTGATTTTTTGTGCGTGTGCTTCGGCACTGCTAAATTATTTCCCGCCATGAGGAGCTTTCTTGGCAGGGTGCATTTCTCAGTTGCAAAGAGAAAACCCCGGTGCAAAGGAGTTCCCGCCACCCGCATGCAAATTTGTGTCCCACTATTGGCCAGTTCTAAATTATTCCCACATGGCAGCTAGCGATTGGCTTGCTAGCCGTATAAGAGACTTGAGCGGTTTCTGCCCAAGTTGGAGGACTCCGCAACCATCTGGAGGAGGAGGACTTCATGTCTCGTGAAGCACTCTAGGCGCTGCGGAGCCTAACGGACCCAGCGTGTACCTTAAGAAGGCTATAGGGGTCTGATCAACCTCTGGCCTCTCCCCGTCACCGAGCGCGATCCCTCGACGAACCCCTTCCCTGCGCGCAAGTTCCACGGAGCCTAACAAACTTCGTGTGAGTGTATCCAGAGCTCTTCTCCGAGTTGTTTTCTTCGGTTGACACGACGGGCTCACGGTTTTAGAGCCTTCAGCCGGATTGGGCTAGAGTTCGTGAGATTAGAACTCTTGTCCGCCCTTCTTTCCTATCTGTAACTGCAACACAAGCAAGTTTTCCTGCCTGCACCATGACCATCTACAGTGTAAGTAAAATAATCTTTAATCAACCGCTACACATCCGTGCCTAATTCTAGTCCACCGGCCTGCATTCCCCGACCCGTGTGCCAGGGCTGCTGGCCACAGCCTGTCACGCGCCCCTGAGGGCCTCGGACCACTCCCGGCCCACACACTTTTCTTTCTCCAGTAGAACAGGCCTTAAGGGGGATAATGATAACCAATAGCCTTTCTACAAAAGTTATGGTTACTTCCCATTTGGAATCAAACACTGCCTTCCACTTGTAATGGGGGGAGGGGGGTAAAAGTTAGGCGTTTCTGTCCACTGTTATAGTTTCTTGGCAATGCATTTCTTTGCTAATTATTTCACAGTTAATTGTCTTTAACTTAAGCAACTAGAAAGCATGCTGCAATATTCTTGAATGCTAAATATGGATTTAAGTATTCAAGATACTAAGTATTTAATTTAGACTGTACCATCCATGGCCCAAGGGTGATCAAGAATTGTGTGTAGTTTCATTGGTTCTTTCACAATTTGTTCCCTGGATATATTGTAGATTTCACCCTTGGATACCTTATCTTCCATGACAGCTTTCATGCCTGGCCAGAATTCTATTCAAATTCTTTTACTGTGGCCAACAGTGGACACACTGAGCTCTTTTCTGATCCTTTTTCAATAGCCAAGTTTTCTATACTTCTGACAGCACTATATGTTCTATAGTGGCACAATATTTTTATACAAAATCCTGTCATATGCAGCAACTTCATCTTCATAATTTTAATGACTTTTTCAAACTTGCTAGTGCTTTGTATTGTTTGCCTTCCTGTGCAATAACTCTCTCAAGCTCCTGTGAAGCTGTGTCATTTCACATTTTTTTTTCCTGAGCTTGTCAAATTTTGTTTTGGAAATGGGTAGTACTTGAAATCACATTTACATCAAACTCTTCTTCCACAGCTTTTTGCTTTCACTGTTTATAGGTGTTCTTGAAAGCATAGCTAGTATAAGCAGCATTTTATGGGACCAGTATTTCACATTTAATGAGTACTTTTGCAATTGCATGATCATTTTCTCAAGTCTAGGTGGTGCTTTGCACAATGGTTTCTGTAATATGGTTTCTGAAGTTTTGTGGTCTGTATCTACACTGACCTATTTCTTTCCATAAACATATTTATGAAACTTCTCACAAAATAGAAAAAATGCTAGCATCTTCTCCAGTCTGAGAACAATTCTTTTGTATTATGGTCAGTGCTTTGGACGCACTTGCTGCTAGGCAATCATGCAGAAGGATGCAGTGTATTGGTAAAAGGACAGCCCTTTACTTTCTGGCACTAGTCACATGACTCCCCCCCCCCCAAAGTTTGACTCAGTCAGACAGTAGGGGTCAGTATCTACTTGGTTAGTTGCCTGTAGGCCTTCCCATCTCCCAAACTAGGCTATATCCTTGCAGTCCTCTCACTAATTAATACAATTTTCATTGTTTCAGTTTTTCAAGGGGGTGAATGGGGAGAGGATGGGACTATCAGTCTATTCCATTACAACAACTGAAGTATGGTCTTTTAAAATTAAACTCAAGAGGTCATTTTAACTTTCCTGAAGATATTTGCTGCATCCTCTGCACTCACTAACTGTCTGCAGTCTGTCATTCATTCTTCTTACAAACAGTGACACTCAGCTACACTTAGTTTAATTTCATAGCCTGTTTTTCCCATGAGATTTACTCCAGTATAAGTATGGCATATTCCCAGGACACCACCAATGCCATGCTCCAGTAAAGACTCGGTGAACATGACTACTTCAAGTCAAGCACCTGGGTAAACTTTTGCAGGATGAAGGCATAAATGATAATGTTTGTGACATTTGTGATTGGCACACGTCACTGTGAGAGATGAGCATGCAGATCAAAGGGACCATACTGCCCCATGTTCAAAATTAACCACTCATGAAGCTGGGAGAGGAGTGTGACGTATCTGAGAGGTAGTATTTACATATGACACTTGTTGCTGCCTTTTTAGCAAACTGCTCATGAAGGAGTGCAGTTCAGTAGCTGCTCCTGTGTCTTTGCAATATTCCAGGCAGAAATTTAGGCAGGACAGGCAAAAGTACCCGGGATTCTTTATTCCCTCCAGGCTCAATCCTGCCACTGCCTTCCCTGCCCCCTGTCTCGGACGGCCAGAGCCGACTCGAGGTGATCTAATAATTACTCATTCGTTGGGTGGGCTAGTGAATAGAGAGGCTGACAAAGCTTAATGGTTGTAAAACTTTACTTACGCCGCTTGTGGATATGACGAAAAACGGTCTGGTCGTCTGAACAACTATGTCCATTGTTCCAGCTGATAAGGCTCAGGCTAGCTCATCCGTCTACAAATCAAGCTGGGGGGAATAGGGTACGTCTGGGATTGCGCTCAGTGACGGGGAGAAGAATCAATAGGTGATCAGTCTATCGATCAGCTCAGCTGCAAGTCAGATCTCTTTTAGAAGCACTCTGCAGCATGCTCAAAGTTCTCCGACTTGGACGGAAGTTGCGCGAAATTTTAAACGGCTAGCAAGCCAATTACTAGCCGCCACGTAGGAATAATTTAGAGCTGGCCAATAGCGGGACACAAATTTGCATTCGAATGGCGGGAACTCTCTTGCACCGGGGGTTTTCTGCTGCAACAGAAAACCTTTACTTTGCAAGAGGCTCGCATGTGGCGGGAAAATTTGGTCCTGTCAACATATTGGTCCTACACTACCAAATTAGAGTCTACTTCCATCATTCCCTCAAATGGGTGCATCTACATGAGAATTTACTGAGGAGCCAACTAATTAGCTGAGCAGTAAAACCCCACCATCTATACATGCGGTGCTATTAGGCTGGAGTAATCTAATTAACTCCACTATAGGGCAGTACTACTGGACACAACTATTATCCTACAGTGGAGTTATTTACTCTGCCTCAATGCACATGTAGATGCTTACGGGGCTGATAAGGCATGGGGGTGCCACAGTGTGGGGGCTGCCTGCTGGCTAGCCCCACACTATAGCACTCCTGTGCCCCAGCCAGCCCCTCTGCAGCATGTTGAGCTGGGTTGGAGCAGGCCTGGGCTGGCAGGCTGACCCCCAGGGCTCCCTACCAGATGGAGCTGCTCCACCCTGGCTGAACATGCTGCAGTCCCAGGCACATGTGCAAACATGGTACCCAGGATCAATAAACTTCAGCATGAACTGCATCAGTTTATTGCTCCACCCTAATTGCAGGTCTAAATGTGTCCAATAGGCACGTCTACATGTTCATTACTTCACCATAGTAAATGGGCATTAAGTTTAGTACTTGATTAACCAAGTACAAATCAATGCACAGTAACTTGCTGTACTGCACAGTAGTGCCGGCAGATGGGGTTTTAGTGACGCTTACTGTGCAGTAGCCTAATACTACTGCGCAGAAGTGTATTGGCATGGTTTTTGCCCAGCACGCTACTGTGCAATGTTATTAGGCTACTGCACAGTTATCATCTGATGTTGATGTGCCCAATGTGTCACAATCTTGTCCCTAGTAACTGTAATATATATGTGATCATTAGAAGCGGATACTGTAGCTAATACCACTTAATTCACGAGGGAGATCAGAAAGCTAATGTTAATATATATAACTTCTATACCTCACATTCACCAGCCAATGCCTTAATTAGTCTGTAACTCCTGCGGTGCTGCTTTCCACTTGCATGGTGCCTAGTTTTGAGAAATAATACACATATAGTAACAAATGGGGAGGAATATTTATTTGGCATATGCCTTTAGACACAATGGATAGGTACTAGAAGAATAGGAACTATCAGTGTTGCAAGATTTTAAATATTAGAAATCAGAATGGTGTGGACGTTGCTCACCATGTCTATTTAAAGCAGCACATAACGTTTTTAGACAGCAGAGTTGGGGAGATGATTCACTGCACAGTAAGCTGATTTTGCTTATCAAATTATATCAAAATGGTACATTTACTATCTATTACTTTTCCCTGTTTAATTGACTTGAACCACAGATTTATTTTGCTGCTGCACAAGCATAAATAAAAATATATATATTGCATTATGCTAGAAACAAACATTTAAATCCAAGTAACCTTGAAAAGAAACCAGCAAATGGCTTAAAGCAGATTTTGGTAAATCAACCCAGCTGTTTTAGTCATGAGTACTAAATTGTTTATACTCCTGAGTTCAATGAAAAGGGAAAATAAAGCTTTCAGCATAAGAGAACTTGTAGCTCACACAACATTAGGCACATTCAGAGTAAATTTCATTTGACACAGCTACTTCATGTTGGCACAGACCAGTGTGAAACCTGTCCATCATATTAATAATCAAAGGAAATGTGGATATGTTCAGAGCAATTTGGGATTGAAAGTTACTTGCAGCAACAAAGCCTCTATGAGTCAGCCAGATGTTTCAGAATGAATTATTCAAAAAAGGATTTTCAAGTTAATTCTGTGAAATTAGTTTTCATATTTTGCATGGAACAAAAAGGTGTAGAGTTTTGTGAAGTCAAAAATAAGCCACAAAAAGCTTCACTCCTCAAAACTCCCATCTTGCATGAAAATAATATTTTCAGAAAAGGCTGAAATGTACACCCTGCCATGATAGCATTACAGATTAGTAACAGAATGCCTTCAGAATGCTGTAAAGTCCAAACATATTTGCTAAAATGCTGGTAACCTCGGGAAAATATAACTGTTGCTATTTAAATGCCCAGTAAAGATGTGACTGAGTCCATCAAGAATCTTGTTTATAGTACATTTAATTGAATCTAATCCAGCCTTGTTACACATGACATAAGGATTTAAGAGCACAGACTGCATTTGAGGCTGGGCCTTCTAATCCCTATTTTGATGGATTTTTACAAGCAGGTCCTAATGCTGAGTGGGATTGAGGATTAAAGGTTCACAATGGTGGATGTATTAACCTAAAATATAAAATGTGCAGTAAACTGCACCTGGCTAGTTTTCCTGCAAAAGGAGTTGATTTGGGATTCCCATGGCCTTGGTAAATTTTCTAGTCTTTCAGGGTGCTAGATTAATTTCTTTGATGCAGAAAATGAATTTTATAGGGAAAATAGCAGGTCTTACCTAAAATAAAATATGAAGAAAATGATATATGGTCTCAGTTTTAAAAGTTTAATTGTTCTTACCATCACAATTTACAATAAAGCTGGCATTAGACTGACTGAGGACAAATCAGTGACTATTAAAATGTCATCTAAACAAATTGGTGTGAAATATAGCCATTTGAAAAAAATTCTAAGGGCAACAGATTCCCACCATCTTTTCTGAACAGAGGAAAACCATACTACATCAGCAGTCAGGCTATAGAAGAGGGTACACTGTGGTCCTGCCTCAGTGCTTTACAGGAGCTCTACTTACAGAAGTATGTCAATCAGGTATCTACAGATCAGGGGCACCAGAGGTAGAAGAGACCAGGGAAAGGCATAAACACCACCAACTAGAAACCTCCTTCTGCACTACGCAGGTTTGACCAAAAATGATGCCAGGGCTCCTAAAGCATTAGGCTGCAGAGTGAGGGAAGTATTTTTCAGTGAGACAGCTTTTAATCAGAAAATACTGACTGGTCAAAACCAAATTTGTTAATGGTAAGGTACTGAGGTTAATGAAACTAATAATACAATGTTTTTTCATCTCCAGGATCCTGTTTACTCAGGACCAGAGAAAGCATGCCCTCAGAATAGTGCAGTGGTTTGGATCCTTACCTGAAAAGTAGGACATATTAGTCAAAATCAGGAAAGGATGCTATGCCATAGAGCAACAACAGCAATGGAATATTTTCTGTGCAATCCAAGGACAGTAGAAACTCACTAATAGTGCAGAAAGAGGACTAGGAAGAGAACGTGGGACTGGAGGACTGCAAGACAGAATTATTTTCGAGAGTATCCCTGCATTTGCTTTCAGAGGAAGAAAAGCCTTCAAACTTTGTGTCTAAGGCAGCGGTTCCCAATCGGTGGTATGCATACCACCAGTGGTAAGCAGACAACCTGTCAGTGGTACACTTTAACAGATTTATTATGATTACTTTATATGACAAAAAAATTGCTGGTTGTACTTATGGTTGAACTGAAAAATTTGCTGGTGGTACTTAAAGTTGTATTGTTTTAAGTTGATGGTGTACATTCTGACAGAATTTGGGAATTATTGGTCTAAGGGAAGAAGACAAACTACAAAGAAGGATATAAAAGGCTGAGGAAACTCTTAAAATACTGGGAACAGAATCAAAAGGGGGTTGTGTTAAATCCTGATTTGGAAACTGGTACAATTCTTAATTCTCAAACTGGATTTGAAAATATATGTGCCAGTCAAGGGAGATGTTTGCACTTGAACAAAAGTGGGCATGTTCAAAAGCAAAAAGGATTAATACAAATATCCTAAGGTAAAAATTTAGCAGCAACTGATTATTCTTACTTCTATTGCATGACAATTAAAGTCCAAATTAAATGTGTTGTATTCCTTGCAGGAATATTTTTCTTTTAATTAACAAAGGATACAATTTGGCTTTGATTCTCAGCAGAGTAAATTAGCATAGCTTCACCGACTTCAGTAGTTATGTCAAGTTAGTGCAGTGGAAAATCTGTCTCTATCTATATGCACTCTTCCATAATTTGAATTTTAGAATTAAGATAAATGAGTCGCAATTCAAATATTCTTAATTCAAAGTGTTTTTAAGTTGGCTTCTGCTTTTATAATATCTTTCAACTGCATGATAAGAGTTTTAGAAGTTAGAGATTAATTCAGTAATGTGGCAGAGGAGTTAAACAGATAAGAAAGAGCAAAGAGAGTAGCTATACATTTTTCATGGGAAGGTTGTAATCTTCATACAGTATCTAGACAATAGACTTGGCAGAAAGGTAAACTCAAGGTTGGGGCTTGCCCCGGAATCCAACCCCTATAAACCACAAAACACAACTAAAAATTGTGAATAAATGAGCAAAACAGGCAAGGAAAGAAATCCTCAAGTTGTCCCAAGAAGTAAAATAAATTTATTCCAGAGTTTCTACTCAGTCCTTCTTAAAAACGTGCATTCTTTGGCTCACTTGCAAAAAAGAGATATGGAGACAGACATCTATTGAGTTAGTTGTGGAAATGCCAGTGAGAGGAAGATCTTCATATCTTGACCTCAGCCTTCTGACATAGAGTCAGGGCTATTAATCTTTCATGACCCTGACCCAGCATTTATTGTTATAGCTTCTCAATTAAGAGAATGCATGTAAATACAACAGAACATTTAGACATAAATCAAAAAAATGATGAGTAATTAACAACATACACAAATTGAGATATGTTTAGATTGGAACCCAAAACAGATATCCTCTTGCTTCCTCCAAACAAATGAGGATTATTCTGCCTTTTACTACACAACTATCACTTACTATTACTTGTGAAGCTCTTTGGCCTTTGATTACAGAAATGATTCCTGTTGTGTTGCCTAAAGTCTCAGTCCATGCACTATTCTTGGTTTGTTATATGTCTATTGTGCAGTGACAGAAGTGAACTGTTGCAAGCTAGAATGAAGATAAGTGTCTATATCCCTTTGAAAAGCTTGAAAAATCACATCCTTGGTCTCTATTCCTTTGCATCCATCACATGACAAGGGTGAAAGTTCTAAGAAGTTAATTCCCTTCTCACATGGGAGGAGTCAAAATCTAGATTGACTCAACTAGCTATTGTCACACCTGCTGTTTCTGAAGGGCACAGGAGCCTTTCATGGGAGCTGGGTCAGACCCTACATCTTCTATTATCAACTCTCTCATTTGATACATAATAGTGACCTTGCCTTTTTAAGTTATGTACAGACCATATTCATTAGTCATCTTCATTCATGATAAGGATGAATTCATTAGTTTCTGATGCTGATTCAGATTCATAACTGTTATAATTAATTGCTAAAGAAGGCTATTAGTGCCTCGTTGGCACTTTTCCTTCTCTCACAAAATGCTAAAGAGTTCTAGCACAGGAAAAGGAGACTTCTCATCTTCTGGAGAAACTGACTCATATTAACAAATGAGTCTAAATGGTGCAATTAGCCTTCCAGAGCCCAAGATCTTGTGTTATGAAAAGAGAATGGTGGCTCTCAAATTAATAAATTGAAAGCGTAGAAATTGCTCATTTTATTTTCCAGGCTCATCTATAAATGCAGTCTTGCAAGTCCCTTTTTCCCTCCCCACAACTTAGCCATGAACTGGTGCTTTCTCAGGTTTACCCTGGCGTGGCGATAGGGTGGCAAGGCATCAGGCTAAATTCTGTTCTATGGTACACTGCTTTAAAGACAATATTACACTGAAATCCAAGAAGCTATTCCAGATTTAAGACTGAATTACTAAGAGAACAGTTGGTCCAAATTTAAGTTATCATCCACTCCCCATCCATACCAACATATCCTTTAAATCATGACAGAAATGTTGATATTAGTTAAATACAAGGACCTTTAAGGCACTTTAAGACATACCCATAAAGTTTCTTCCTTTATTGTTTGAACACGGAAGATGTACCCAATACAAAATTAAGCAATATAACTTCCATATATTAGTTTCTCAGTCACCAGAAGCTTTCTCCCTGTTATCACAAGCCAGAGGAGAAAAAGATATTTCTTTCCCTTTGCCTCCCTATACAAAACTTGCTGTTCTTTACATTTTTTTGGTTGGCCACATTCTAGGCAGGGGTCCTTTAACCTTTTCAAGTCTGCTGCTGAACCTTATCCTGGAGCTTCTTCCTGCCCTTACTTTGAAACAACCTGCAGAATATATATATTAGGAGTACTAAAATATGCCAAGAGAGACAGTGACTTTGAACTAGAAAAAAGGAAGAAATTGTTCTTCCTCAACCTGGGTGCAAGGCAGATCTGATCCTCCTTGCTTAGGAGGGAGCTCTTGGTGAGGGCCCTCAAAGGGGAAAGTGGATAGGCCACAAATGCCAAGGGAATGTATGTGGCAAAAGCACCATCATTCTAGACACCAGTGAAGTATTCACCACCTTACAGTGGAACCACCATTAGTTGAACCACTCCGAGGGAAAATGCATGCTAGGCAGTCCAACTGAGCTTCATAGTTAGCGAAATAAGGGGGATAAGATAAGAGTCAGTATGGTGGAAAAGGCCTTCACAGATATTGGACAGAATGTTTTTCTTAGGTGAAGCTTGTTTAGTACTTATTTATTTAATGAAACAGAGAACATTTTGTTGAGTCTGTTTTAGTAATGTATGTACCTTTCAAGCAAATGAGGCAACCATGGGATTTATACAAGAAATAACATAGCTTACCTATAACAGGTAGCACTGGATAAAATCCCTTGGTTTCTTTAAAACAAATCAGTGTTCAAATGCGAGAAAATAAAAACAGCTTTTATGGAAATCAGTGAAATATTAGCCAAGTAAAAATGGCTGCATCATGCTCATATGAAACAACTTAGAGCACCCGTGTGTTATCGGAGACAGCAAAGGCCAGACTGAGAGGAAATAGTCAACATTTAGTGTGAATGCAATTTAAATATACACTTTTTACTTTGTATCATTCCATTTTTCCACTGTTGCTTATCTTCCTGGACTCAGCTTGTCCAGACCCAGACAATGTCTGTCTCTAAATGAGCGTGGTACCTAGCACAACTTACTCAACATCTGTTTAGTAGCACTGTAGTAAAATTCACTATTAATAAAACCTCACAAACACACTTTTAGACTCTGTCCAAAATTCCAGGAGACAGTGCTGGTGTTGCTGCCCATCTTCAGATTCCCATTGTGTTTCCCCAATTTGTCTGAATAGTTTCAAATCAAGGTCACCAACCCAATGATTAATTAAAAGGTTAAAATGGAAGTTAGCATCAAGGAAAAAAGAAGCATCTCCTGGACTCAACAGTAGAACACGCACTTCCAGTGAACACAAAAAACACTTCATTGAAGATAATGCACTTAGCTGATGAAGATCAATGATGTGTATCTGAATACTATTAGCTGTATACTGACAGCTCATCTTGGATGTATGGATGGATAATATAGGCTATTAGGCTGAGAGAAGGTCTATATTCTCCATTTAGAGTTTGACACAAAGTCTTTTGTTTTATTTTTCAAGGGAACTACATTAAGTGAAAGTTGTTTTGACAGTAGACACATGTAAATAGGGCAGATGTAAAAAGTATTCTGGGAGCAGCCCATGGAGAGCTTGGGCAAGAGGACTGCACATCATATATATTCCATGGATTTCTGCTCTACACTGTCTTTCTCCTCCTCAGCTTGGTGGAGTTTTGAAGATGTTATAGGTGCATATTGATTGTAGTCAATGGACATATTGATACACAGAAGCTACATACAGAAGCAATCATTTATGAAGCCAACTTCATTGAGGTTTTACCTCTATGAGCCAACTACCCCCTTTCCCCTCATTTCTCCCTCTGTACAGCCTCTTTTTGGCCTGTTGCGATCCTGTATATAAATCCCATTTTTCCTTGGGAATTACACAGTACTCAGGATTGAAATTGGGATTGTGGGGCCCATAACATAATGAGGATCTGATTCAAAGACCATTGCAGTTAGAGGAAAAGTTGACATTGATTTTAAATGGCTTTTTATCAGGCCCTATATGTACACTGTACTTTAGAAAAGACAGTAGCAAACAGTATCAACTCATTAGATCTTAGCATTACAGTTAGTGACAAGTTAGCCATTTTAAAGCGAGGCCAGAACAATAGTTACAGCAAACCCACTGAAATATATGGTGCATTCATATTATGGATTAATTTAAAATATAAATAACTCTAAAGCTGCTTTTCAAAAATAGCAGGGATGCCAAAAATTAAACAATCAAATAACCAAAAAGAATTAAAAAAAACTATTCAAGCAAATGAGTATGTATGTCTACATATTTTAAATATGTTTTTGTAAAAAAGAAAAGCTTATCCATCTTCAGCAAGTATGAGAACAAATGTTCAAATACAATTTTACCATAAATGAAATATGTATAATAAATACATATAAGAGCACGAAATAACCAATAAAATATTCAATATATGACATATATAGCATATAATAAAAAAACCAAGTTATTCACAGACCACATTCCAGTGAACCATGGATCAAAATTGCCTCCGGGCTTACAAATAGCTCACTAATTGTAATGCTAATTGATTCAATGTGATCCAGGTCGTAAGGCTTTTCCCCAAACATATCGTCTAGTTAATAGTTTCTTCCGCTGCTTTTTTGCAGATCTCTTTAAAACATGAGTCAAAAATCTCAGTTAATGAATTTCTTCTTGATTATAATTATAATCCATTTTATTTATTA
Source organism: Alligator mississippiensis (assembly GCF_030867095.1). NCBI lineage: Eukaryota > Metazoa > Chordata > Crocodylia > Alligatoridae > Alligator > Alligator mississippiensis. The sequence goes on from NC_081824.1 coordinate 348,702,784, forward strand.
CCTGAATTTTCATAATTTGAAAATGTGATTTTTGAAAAAAATCCAAATTGGTTCTGAAAGTCATTTCCCCCCCTGGAAAATGCAGTGTCAAAGTCTTAAACCAAATGTAATGAAGAAAAACTGTACAGTCATTTCACTTTTATAATTATAAAAGAAAACATTTCTTACTAGGTAAAAAATATTTCAGATGCTTTTCCCTCACACACATTCAGTGAAATGCTTTGCCTTCACACTTGGACTTAACACTCAAAGTATGACGTTATGTCTAGGAATGAATGTTGCATGTCTCCTTGGACAAGTTGTGCTTGTGTTTGTCTCAGAACAGAATAATCTGGAATTGGTGTGTACAGATATTACCCTTCTAATCAGGGTTTAGTGAGCATCTCAAGGCACTGCTGATCTCCTGCCATTGATTCAATGATGCAATCCCAGGACAACCATTCAGATGCACTATTAGAACATCTTATCCCATGCCTTATTTGGTTTTGTCCTGGGACGGCAGACATGGATGTCTAAACAATTACACTTTGGGGATTATATGGTTTCTCCTGGGATACATTACATTTTTGGATTTCTAGAAAAGAGAGGACCAAAATGTGTTGTGGTCAGGGACTATCAGATAGGTAGTTGCTCTCTAAGGTTACATCCCCAAATACAGGGGTGTGCACTTGCAGCAGCACAAAAAGTTTGTGCCGCTACTTTTTGCCACTGTGCACACCCCAGCATGCTCCTCTTCAGGTAAACTACCCATTCCCTGCTTCTTTCAGCTCCTGGCATGATGGAGGAGCAAGGGTGGACCTAGAGGAGGGGATATGTTCTGGCTGGCAGCCAGAGTGTCTACCTGGACAACTCAGCCACCAGTTGCTCCAGTGCATGCTCTTGGAGCGTGCACCATGCCACTTTTTTGCCACATTTTTTTTAAAATACCAGGAGTTCCTAGTATCATATTTTGGTGCCATGCTGCAAATTCGCACTACAGCACATAGTTGCACATGTGCCATGTGCAGGTTGAGGTACTGCAAACTGCACATGCGTGCTCATCTGAGTGCACCCTAAGGGTGGAAACAGATGTCACCTGGTGTTTCATTTGTGCTGTCATAAAAATGTCTATGCTAGTACAAATGGTGAGCAAATAGACATCCCTATCTTTTGTCATGCCACATCAGAGGAAATTAGAGACACATAAAAAGGCAGTAATAGACTCTGTAGCTTTACTGCAGCAGACGTCTGTTAGCTCTGTTGTGGGAGAGTATAAACAGACTGAGCTGCTTGCACTCTTCAGGCACGCTGGGCAGGTGCTCTGGGGTTGTGCAACATTTTGATTAAGAAACCTGAACAATAGAAATCTAGCATGGCCCATACTGAATGGGTTAAAAACTGGATCTCAAAATGTAATTGTAAGCTGGGAATTATTGAGTGAGCATGTTATGAGTGGAGACTAGAAAAACATTGGTCCTTGACCAGAAATAAAACAAAGAAATCACTGATGAGAACATTTGAAAATGAAGGAAAGATTAGAGAAGGAATAAATAATGAAGGTAACTGATAAGAGAGCAAAGATATATATATATATAAAAAAAAAGATCCAGTGATTGGAAGATGAAGCTAGACAAATCACATTCAAAACAGTCACAAATTGTTAATAAGTATTAACCCTAGGAAAAAATTAGCCAGGATGGTAGAAGATTCTATCTCACTAGTAATGTTTAAATTAAGGTAAGATGCTTTTTCTAATGATACGTTACAGTTCAAACAGGAATTAATTTAGGGAAGTTCTGTGGCTGGTTATAGAGGATATCAGATTAGATATTAACTTTTTTGGCCCCCCATCTTCTGCTCTCCATTCCTCCTATACAATGTCTTGGCCCACCTCTCACTGTTCCCATCTACTGCCATTCAGACCATGTCCCCTGCACCTCCACATACTTCCCTCCTAGTCCTCCATACAGACCCACAAGTGTCCCTACCCTTGCACACCCATCTGTTGCCAAACAGCCAACCTCTGTCCAACTCCCTTCATAGCCCAGAACCTCCCTTCCTCATGATCCTTTTGCTTGAGACGCCTGAGTTAGCTCTGCCAGCACAAGTTCTGGATATAGCCGAATTTGCACATCGTTGTGCCTGAGCTAATTAATTCTGCTTCTGCAAGCATCTCAACATGCTGCTGCCTGGGGCTGACAGATTGTCAGAGGAAGTGATCCCCCTGAGTTCCTCCCTCTGGTACCTGCCCTTACAGCCCATGCCTAGCATCTGCATGGCCCGCTGGTTAAGAACTATCAGACTTACATGATCACAGTGGTCCTTTCTAGTCATATATAATCTTAATGCAATGAGACTAAAGGCACCACGACGCTGTGGTACAGAAAGATTGTGATGCGGCTATGTAGCCTGGTGAGTGGGGTTTCATTCCTCCTTACATACATGCATTCTCTCCACCCAATCCCAAAGCCAGCTCAATCAGGCCAGGAACTAGGGATCTTCCCCTCGAGATTAACTGAGGTAGGCATGCACATGCATCATTTATATGTATCAGGAATCAGCCCAATCCCAGCATCCTTTGGCTTTTCTTCAAATCCTCACAAGTCATCCTGAGAAGGCTCTCACAGAGCAGGGAATTCATGGGGCAAAAAACTGCTCATGGAAGTAAGCAAGCAATTGCATTGGGCACAGTGGTGTGGTGCAGACAGGGTCTGAGCCTGTGATGTGCTAAACCAATTCACTACTACTAAGGGTGCCTGTCACCTTGCAGGAAGTGCTCAGCATCCTGCCAGAACCAGGCCCAGTACCTCAGACCTGAAAAGGCTGTACATGCAATAACATATATTTAAATTAATACAAAGTATTATTAATTCTTATTTCACTGCTCTGTCTCACAGTGTGCTTTTCTATTGTTCTCTTCACTTCCTCTCTTTCCACTGTCCACCTTTCTCTTTTACTTTTTTGCCTGATTGCTTTATTTATATTAACACTACACTTCCACTCTGCTTCTGCCCCATTTCAGGAAAAAAAGTCCTTCAGTGGAAAACAGATGTACCAATAATTGCTATGACCATTTCCTTGCATGCTCTATCCCTGGTCTGCATTCTCTTCTCTGTCCTTTCAGAACAGGGGTGATTTATTTTCTATGTTTTTACATTGTACCCATCTCAGCACTGCACCCAATCTTGACTGCAGTCTCTCAGCACTACTATAACACAAATGATAAGTCAATAATGATTGACATGGGCGCAAATCCTGGTATTGGTGTTAGTGTTTTTGTTTGTGATATACAGGAGGGTGTTCTTGATGTTTCTGGTTTTGTGCCCTGTCTTTTTAGGATGCGAGGGCTTGGAGTGTGGGATTTTTAGGATTTTCAGGGTAAATGCAGGAGACTGGACTTGGTGGTCTGGGAGGCCCCTTCTAGTCCTATGTTTCTAAATCCAATGTGTGACCTTCAACATCATCAGAATTATTCTGGATTTAAGACAGTGTAAATGAAAAGAAAATCCAGTCTTAAGTATGCAGAAAAAGGCAAGTAAAGATTGAGGCAGAAATCTTGATTGATGTTTCCATATGTGCAGTTTCAGTCATAATGTTGCATTATCACATATTTTGCATTTATGAATCACAAGACTGAATTTCAGTGGAATTACAGCAGGGGGAATCTGGTCTATCCATGCCATTAAAACCCAAGGTAGAATTCCCCATGCTCCATAATACATATATTAAACCTGAAAGCATGATTTGTGTCCCTGCAATGTATAAAAATAGTACACACTAATGGCATTGTTGTATACATTTGACAGCAAGGTAGTTGTCCTGCTTGTTTGTATAATCTGATGGTTAGATGAATGAAAAAGACCATACATTTTAATACACCTTTAGAATACAGCAAGGTTTTTTGGGGGTGCTTTATCCTCATGATTATAAATTTCATCATTGGGGCTGTCCTCATCACCTTGTCCATGTTGCTGCCAACCAAGCAGGGGGACATATAGCAAAGTCCCAAGGCTAGATCCCTGAAGATATATACAAGGATATTTGTCATGACTGGTTTGGCAGCAGTAAGGGGAAGTACAGATCATCATTAATTAAATGTGTGCATTTGTTATAATGGATGTGACTCAACACGGCTGAATATATTGCCGCAGTGCTATTGTAAAGGAGCTAAGGGCCTGAATCTGAAACCCCAGAAGTAAAGATTATTTGACTGAGTAAGGTTGAGGTCTCATGACTTAATGTGTAAAAATGAGCAAAATGCAAGCAGTTTATAAGTTTCTTTACTGTTTCTTCTAGATATCTAATGATGCACTTTGGGGCACAAGTGGGTTTATTCAGCTCTTGTATGTTTATTTTGGCTAGGGACAGACATTGCACATAAAACAGTTTAAGTGATCAGAAACTGGTTTAAACCTGTAACAGAACAGAAGTTCAGTGTGCATAAGCCAGTTTGAAAATGACTGAAATCGGTTTGAGATAAATCTGGTTGAATATAGTATCAGACTTAACTGATTTGGGTCAAACCGGTTTATGCAATGTCTGTCCCAGACTTCTTGCTGGTTTAAGATAAATCAGACACCCCCAGCATCCCAGCATGCTCTCTTGGCTGGGCTTTGTGCTCCACAGCAGGGCTGGCCCCTCCCCTCTGTTCCCTGGCCAGACCTCTGGCACAGACTTCAGGCATCTGCCTGCTTCCCCCCTCCTCTCTCCATCCCCTTTGCCTTACAGACACCTCAGCATTAGCTAGCAGACCACATGCTAGCTATGGTCCACACTGTGGCAGGACAAAGGGAGAATTAACAGGTAGCTAGTAATGTCCCTTTGTTTTCTTAATGGGGTGATTAACACTGAGTTAGAAGTGATAAACACTGTTACCAGTTCCCTGCTGGGCTCTTGGGGAGGGGAGGACCCAAGAGCCCAAGAGGGGAGGACCCCCTCAGCTCAGCAAGGGAAGGGAAGGATGTTCTAGTGCTCCCCAGCTTCTAGCCTGAGCCACTGCAGGCATGTGCCTGCATTTCCTCAGTCCAGAGTGAATGTCTGTCAGTTGGAAACTGGTTCAACCTAGGCAGGTTAAACTAACCTGCAAAGATTGAATCAATTCAGGCTCAGGCTTTTTGAATGTCTACCCCTTGTTTGACACTCATGTCGTTCCACTGACTTCATTAGAAGTAATCCAGATTCACAGTGTTGATACAAAAATCAGGCCTTAAGTATACAGTAACCTTATGCTGCCTTACCTCCATTGGTTCAAGATAATTATAACAGTTTTGCCAGCAGAATTGTAACTACCAGCTCTTGTAGGCTTGGTACGGGGGCAGGTGGCTGCCATTCTTGTGCCCCCTCTAAGGGGCTGATGCCCTGGTCATCCACCCTTTGTTATGCTCTTGTTTTCTACTTCCAAGAATACCATGTTATTCCAAACCACTGTTTTTGTGATTTGGGGCCCAAACGTGCTGCTTTGATGTGTAGTGCCTAGTGTTTGTATGACTTGCCCCATATATGACAAATGTTGGTTGAATTGAAGCCTGTATAAGGAAGTCATTTAGAAAATGCAGTACAGAGGTAGGCACAAAGATGGCTCCTGAAGCTCTGGGAGTGAACGGGTTGTGGATAACAGCACGTTGATTGAAATGTTTTAGTAAAGCAGTATTCTATCAAACGTATAGCAGTTTGTTAAACTTACAGTGTTTTCTTCAGTGAAGCATTATTTCCAAAATTTTTTTCTATGGGCAAAAGATCAAAATGTGTTTGAAAAACTTTGAAAGGTTTTAATTTTATCTTCACATTTCCATCATATTAAAATATTGATTTTTGTACTAAATCAGATGTGTGTTTTGTATGTCATGTTACATGCACCTACTACAATTAATGTTTTGATTTCTATTACTATTAAGTTGAAATGAAATGAATCAAAATGATAAGCTCAAAATGAAACATTTTGATGTGGACCAAATATCATGTTTTAATAGATTTTTAATGACTTCTTAAAATAGGTTTAAAAATCATTTTGTGGGGAATTTCTTTTTTTTTCTACTTAAGAATTGATTTCAGCACCCCCCTCCCCACCCCTCCCCAATAAAGTTAGCATTTCTCATGGAAGAGAAACTTTAGTTGCTGACCAGCTGTAAGCACAGCTAATTTATCAGCTCTTTTTTCTTTGCAGAGCTTGCTACATCATGAACTCTACTTGAGTGAATGATAAGTATTCTGTTCTTTTGAAGGGGCTGCAAAAACCCACCTTCTATTCAATATTTTCCTTTGAGCAGTCATAGTTCTTTATGCCATTTGAACAATGATAAAAGATGAAAGAAAAATCCAGACTTCTGGAAGAAAAGAGAGCCTCCCAGGAATTCTTTGTCAAAAACCATAACCATAACCTTTCTTCTACCAAGATGATCCTACAGCAGAAAGGCTTTGATGGTTACCAATTGCCCTAAAGATTTGCTACTTCTTATTCTGTTGGGATAATAGCCAGAATAAAGGCATGTAGGTACTTCCTCCACTTATAAATACCATCTGGAATGCACTCTTAAAATATTCCCTTGTCATAAGGCCCCTCCATAATATACTGATTAAAAGACATGCAAAAACTGTAGAGTAGCCAGGAAGAACAGACAAAACTTCAGTTTTTTGTTGTAAAAAAAAAAAAAAAGAGGGGAGGAGGGGTGGGAATTATCTTGCTACAGACTTATTATCCAAACCCAGTTCCTGTTTCCAGCTGAGGGGCAAGAAAGCTGCAGGAGTAGATAAACAGAAACAACCCAGTGTAAAAAGCATGGACTTAGTGTGCACTACAGAATTAACATTCATAAGCAAAACTGCCAACCTCCATCGCCAAGTTTGAGAGTGCCGACATGCAATAAGCAGAGAAAGTCTTCCCACAAGTCACAACAAACCCAAGACCACCAATTTAGAATTCTGTCTCCAAAAATTTGAATGTGCAATGTTTTGTTAAGTAGGTCGCCAACAACCACGCAAAAGACAAGTGCTCATTTAAAACCCAGATAATTTTCAGCTTTGTGGAGACAAGACCAGACCAGACTTTGGACTGGGGGAGCAAAAAAGATCAGGTTGCTGATAGGAAAAATCAGGACATATCAGACACATGGGGCCAAATTCTAGTCTACCTTTTCATGTGGCAGTGGCACTTCAGTAATTGCTTAAGTGAAAATGTTGGCACTTAATCAGAGTGTAAATTCTATTGCACTTGTGCAACTATGCTGTCCCTGCACTTCTCTTCTATGTAGGCTCAGATAAAATGGATAAATAGCAGTGGAATGGTTTCTGTCCCACTGGGGGAAGGGCCAGAGCTCTGGGTTTCTCCCTTCCAGGGAAGTGTCCACCTCACTGACCCATACTCCTTTTGGTTTCTGTATATCTTCATCTCTCAGCTGCCTAGTGAGTCAACTTCAAGAGGAGAGCTGGAGAATGCTTTGGGCAATGCCTACCCCAGGACCTGGTGTTTAAAGTACTCGGCTAGAAAGTGGGAGATGTGGATTTAACCTTTCCCACACACTTGGGTGAGGTGGGCCTAGAATTCCAGTCCTTCTTTCCTAGACTATATCTATATATTAGTGTCATTTCAATCTGGAAATTGGGGATGTTTTTTATCAGAGAAAACCAGAATCCCTGCTAATGACTAAGCTATTATGCTAAAAGATTGGAGGATCCTTCTCTCCGTTCCCTGCCCTCCAACCACTTTGGACAGCTATGTGTGTACCTGAATGATCCTATTCTGGTATATGTAAACACAAGATGTAAAAGCTATGTAAGGGCCAAAAGCTGCACCGACACATCTATGAAAATGCCCCTTAGGTACATAATGGTTAAGTAGGATTTGGTTTTTAGTATTCGCATTTTAGAGGCAGCCTCATAAAGTAGGGTGAATGTAGTATGCTAGAGGTGATGTTTGAGTCATATCTATTAATGGCAAAAAAGCTTGAGAATATTCCCTATCTCAGAATCCTTCCCAATTTTAAGGTTGAAACATACAGACTCAGGGCAACCCAATGTGTTCTAAAAGGTTGTAAACCAGCACTTTTACTACAGTACATCTTTTTATTCCACCGTAAAGATTTGTGTGGACCCAGTTATCTCACACTTGGACCACGGGAGAAACATCTCTTCTGATATGGCTCAAATCCTGGACTGCTTAAGAAGTATCAAAGCTGATGAACCCAAGATCCCTTGCTCACCAGAATGTATAGTGTTCAACACGCACATTGAGACTGGGTAGAGGGATGCCAAGGTCACCTTTCACAGCACTGCAAAGGAAATGTAGTTGTTTTTATCAGAAAAGGTAGCAAGATGGCTAAGGAGTTGGCGGAGAAGGAAAAGTAGGTATAATGCTATGAGGGAAAAGGGTGAGGGGAGAATGGGCAGGCCCCATGATACAGCCAGATCATATATCTCTGACAAGCAGTGCTGCTCTGGAATTTTTTTTTGACAAAAGGGTTTTCTTTTCATCAGAAAATTCCAGGATACAACTGTTTTGACCCTTCTCCTTCCATTTATCATCTCCCCCCCGAAAAAATCCTTTTAATTTATTTATACCACTTGCTAATGATGGAAAAAGCTAAAATGGTCTCAAAGGCTAGGTACAGACATCCAAAAAGCCTAAGGCAGAATTAATCTAAGTTACATGGTTTTCCATAAGCAGCATAGTTTAGATCAGTAGTGAACAGAATACACATTAGCCCTTTCATGGGTTGGGGGGAGGCAGCAAAACTTAGACCAGCTTCCGCACTTTTTAAACCAGTCTATGTATGCCAAACTTCTGTTCTGATACAGGTATAGACCTGTTTCCAATCCCTTATACTGGTAAAAGTGTAATGTCTGTACCTGACCAAAGTAATTCTGTTTCTGAACATCAGGAGACAGCCAGTACTCTTTATAGGCAGGTGTACACATGCTCAGCTATGCACTATGTTAACTACAAACAACTTTTATAAAAATTCTGACTGTAATGAAGACTAAGACAAAGCTATGCCATAGAAGTTCAGTGCATTCCTTACCATTTAGGGTAAATCATGGCTCTAGTGAAGTTAGAATTCTGCCTTCAATAGCAAAGGGGCTATGGCACCGTTAATACATTTTCAAATTAGCATATATTTTCAGAACCTAATTTTACATTTTTCTGAGTAAATCATGATCTTTACCATTTTCATTCCATTTGCTGGCCAAACAATGAGCAAAATTAATAAAGAAAATGAAATGAGTAATGTATCATTTCTGTCTCTGTTTGTATTTGTTTTCTACATTACTTCCCAACTCTGTCCCACTTTTTGATTAAGGACTTTTTGAATTTTGAAAAGCACTTAATAAGTCATTCAGAGGCTGGTTAATATTAATAGTAATGAGCTTTATTCTATTGGAATGTGCTCATTACCATGCCAGCTGTCACCATTGTGATGCCAGAAAGTTTTCTGCTAGCAGATCCATCCACATCCCAGCTTGCTCAAGAGAGAATGAGTTAGGGATATAAATATGGTTTTAAAAATTATTTGTTTAACCTCCTCTAATTATATTGGTTAATCTATTAAATGATAAAATATACCTAGTCCTGGCTGGGGTTATGGATCCCCAGGTTGATGCCAGCCCTTCCCCATCACCCACTGTTTTCCTCTTTAACCTCATATGCTGTTGGTATTAGTCTCCCACTTGCCCCACCCCTTCCCATTACCCTCCTTCTCACTTCTTCATCTCTCCCTCCCTCCCTCCTTTCCCTGGGGGCACCGAGTAGCAGGCAGAGCAGGGCCAGGTGAGGAAGCTGTCCCTTGCCCACCTGACAGCAGCGAGGGGCAGAACTCCGTGCCACCACCCCTGCTGATGACAGGCAGGCAGGGGGTGCTTCGCCAGGGTGGGACAGGGCTTGCAGTGGCAAGGAGCTTCCTCACTTGTCCCTGATGTGCCCTGCCACTCTGGACTCTGGGTCCCACCTGCTGGGCCCTGGAGGCCCTGGGGGAAGAGCAGCAGGGCAAGGAGCCTGAGGCCAAAGCAGACAGCTTCTACCCACCCACCCACAAATCTGGGGGGCACATGCCCCCACTTCCCCCCCCCAGGAGTGCATGCAGTGTCCCCCATAGCCCCCACCCCCCGACAAGCTGCCCATGGCCCTGTCCTACTCCCCACTGGCTTCCTGTGGTCATGCATTCTAGCCCTGGGTCCCAAGCCCCATGCACTATCCGAGCTGGGCAGCAGCCCCATCCCCAGCCCTGCCCTGCCCAAATCCCTCCCTCCCTTACTATGTGGGCCTTAGTTCCCCCCACCCCCTCCCCCAACTTACCTGTGAGGAACTGCTCTCCAGGCTGCCTGGTGGCCACGTGCATGTGTATATATACACGTGGTGCCTTCTTCCTGACCATCCTTCTACCACTCCCCCCAGCACCTTGTAGACTGGAACTCTGCCAGCCTGCAGAGAGCTCTTTGCAAAAGTGGAAAATCTACATTTCTCTGTTAAAATGAGAAGTCCACATTTTTCTCAGTTAAAAGGGAAAATCCACATTTTTTTCCATATTTAAACCAGTGGTTCTCAATACTTTTTAAACTAAAGGCACCCCTCGATAGACTGTAGGTCCTCCTTGGAAAATGCCAGCTTTTCATTTTCACTCATTTTTTGACTCCAGAAAAATAATAGACCAATTCTTCTATTGCATAGAACTCAGAAAAACAACAGGTCAGAATGTTTTTAATACTATGGATTCCCATTTGAAATCACTGGGTTCAACTTATGAATCATGTTTGCACACCTACCTGTGTCAACATTGCTTGGCACCCTGCAGCACCCTTGAAAGTATCTCAAGTCACCCTGGCTGACAGTCATCGATTTAGACTATGGTGAATATTTCTCTGTATTGACACACACAATGACCTCAAAGTCTTTGGTTTTGCAAATTAAGTTTGCACAAAAGCCTTTGAAATACTTCCTATAGACTTCTAAAAATGTGTTACACTATTTTTGCTTTTTAAATAATTTTGCATGACAAAAGCAAGAATTCAAAACTTAATGTTGAATAGTTTCTCTCTACCTGACAGAATTCTTTTCTCCAATGCTGTGACACTTCATGACAGTTTGGATGCAGTGATACTATCAACAGGAGGAGGAATATGATAATAGGAGACAAAATCTTCACAGGAGCCAGACCAAGAATATGGAATTTTTTACCAGAATAAATAAGAACAGTCACTTTACTGATCTCAAATAAAAATGTCATGTCCTGCTTTTCACCCATGCTGTCTCACAATAACACCTTCCTTCTCAGAGACCTATTCATGTAAAACCTAGACCCTTAATTGGCACTTTGGTAACATTTATGAGATCAAAAAGGTATGGCAATCTTTTAAGTAAGGAAAGGTGCTTAGATACCCTATTGATGAGAGGCATGCAGTTACCTGTGTAGCAGGCATGCCGGCCATGGCGCACCTTGCACACAGGTTGCCAGCTCAAGCAGGACACTAAGTCATTGGTGGAATTTCTTCCAACAATCGGGAGAGGGTGCCCCCCCCCCTTCTCCTGATTGGTGCATTTACAATCTGGGGGCAAAGCTCCCAGGAGGAGGGGTCCTGGTAAGGTTTTCACCACCCCTTGCTCTGATTGGACCTTTTGCAATCCAGGACAGAGCCCCAGATTGCTATAAAAGAGCACCATGTTTGGCTGGGAGACCAGACCAGTGAGGGATGAGAAGAAGAGCAGAACCAAGAAAAGCTGGGGAGAGCTGCTCCAGCGGGCGATAGCCCTAGGCTCCTGAAGACACCGCTGGAGGAGCCACCACCGGAGCCTCAGCCCTGGGAGCGGGGAGAGCTTGCTCAGGCCCCACATGGTGCACACCCCAGTACATGCAGTCTTGGCCCTGGGAGTGGTGAGAGACTGCTTGGGCCTTGTTAAGGGGCATCTGCCATAAGGCACTCTTGGAGCATCATCAGTCCCTTTCCTCCCATAGGCACACTGGGCCTGGGCCCAGAAAATGCGGGTCCCAGAAAAGGCGGGCACCCCTCATCTCAACAGAAGGTGGGGCCTTGGAGGTGCCCAGGGCTGGACTCTGGCTTATGAAGAAGAAACCCCCTGCAGCATGCTGGAGCAGCAGCAGGGTCCACACGGGGTGGGTGGGAAACAAGCCTACTGCATGCCCGCTCGGGACAACCATGAGTTCAGGGAGTAGGGGCTTCGCAGGGGAGGGGCCGGAGAAAAGGGATCCCCCACCGCTGTCCTGTGAGAGAACTGGGTGAGAGTGTGCCCTACAAAATGGGGAGCTGCACCTAATATTTTGTAAACTGGTTGTACTGTGTGAGTTATGTTATCTTTTAGCTGATAAATAATTTTAAGGTTATGTTCTATTGGAGTCTATTTTTCTTGTTGTTTAGTTTGTTGAGTATTATATGGGAACCTGCTGGATGCCCGCAAGGGATCGCCCTGTGGGCCTAGTGGCTTACCTTAAGGATCTTGGGGTCCTGGGTAAGGGGGCCACTCTCAAAGCATACCCCAAGCAACCACATTCCTGAATAGTGTTATAAGTATGTGTATGTATAAGAGTGTATAGTGGTTAATTTTCTCTAATATTCTCTATTACTTTGAGATAGATATAGAGATCCTTAAGGTAAGCCACTAGGCCCACAGGGAGATCCCATGCAGGCCTCCAGCAGGTAAGTACCAGATTCCCAATATAATACTCAACAAATTAAACAACAAGAAAAATAGACTCCAATAGAAAATAACAACCTTAAAATTATTTATCAGCTAAAATATAACATAACTCACACAGTACAATCAGTTTACAAAATATTAGGTGCAGCTCCCCATTTTGTACACACACATATATATGTATGTATGTATGTGGATATATGTATACAGTTGTATACAATTCTTTATGTTAAATAAATTCTGTATATAGTTAAGAACTTTTTGTGTGGTGTGGCTATATAGAGAATAGAGGGATCTATACCCAAGTCACAGCATCCCTCTCACTATTGCCTGACCACCTATCCCATCGAATTGAGGATGGGGCACACCCTTGGGTGTACCCGGGTTACACCTGGATAAATAGCTATCATGACGTTTCACAAGGGTGAGAATTTGATTGGAGATAGAGATAAAAATTCACAGGCTTTGAGCAGGTCATCTTGCCATCTTAGCAGAGAAATCACACTTTTAAAACAATGCAAATAGATATTTGCATCAAAATGGCAGGTTTTGCCTATGAAATTTACTTTCCTCTTTCTGTGGAAAAAGGCAAAATGTTTTGAGGGAAAATTGCCATTTCAGATCACTCCTAAAGCACAGTATATTGCAAGAGACTTCACTGCAATCAACGGAGCTATGACAGCTGACACCCCACTTAGTACTAGTAAGCTTCTTTAGCCATATTTATTCAGATATCTGTCATTTGATTTGTTTGTATAGTACCTGGTTGTGGGGCAGTAGGTTATTGACACATAATGCAATGGTAGGGAACCAAACATTTTAGATTTCAGAAATGTTAATGTCTCTTGCATATTTGTATCAATTAAAAGGAGCTGTGTAATAGTTTAACATTACAAATGCATAATAAATGCAAAATCACTCATGGTGAAATGGAAAATAACTCATGGTAGCTTCTTCAGAACTAACCTGTTTTTACTCAGGTTTGTCTCACTGTAGCTATAGGTATAAGGCATTTATCATTTGTTATCTTAGACGCTCTGCCTGCTATCCGTGCTCTAGAAATGTATTTCATCACAGAGCTGTCCAGCTAAATGGATGGTGTTTCTCTGTGCTAAATTTATGGCTTAATTACAATCAATCTTATACTATCAGCTCCCAATGCATGTATACAATTAATACAAACAAAATGGAAAACCATTATTTCTTGTGTCATGTTATTAAAAGGAGAAAAAAATATTAAATCAATGCTCCATTTATAGGTAATGGGAGTTAGCATATGTTTTTTAACTGTGTGCTATTTTCACCTGGGCTAATGTAATACAGAAGGGAGCTATTCTTTCTGGTGAATGAGTAATTTTTTCCTATTTTTTAGGGTCATGGCTGCCATCCACATAAAAGCTTGCAGAAGTTAAAGGTTTAGAAGTGTTGCTATTGATAACTTGTTTCTTTCTTCCTTTTTTAAAAAACCCATCAGAGCAAGCTTGTGAGCCTCATTTGGCTAAAGGTTATTCAAAGCCTGAAGAGGTCTGCTCGTCATTACTGTTCTTTATAGGGTACAGTGAAATAATCAGAATATTGTAGCATCCAGCACAGAACAGCGCAGACATTGTTCTGTCAGAATGCCTGGGTCAGGAAAAGTGAGCAAGTAGCCCGTGGCATAGTCAAAGCTGACTAATGAACCACATCAAGCCCATAACAACAACACCTGGGTCTAATGACACTACTATAATTTATAAATCACAAAAACAAGTATTTTTCAATTATTTGCTTTTCCACAGAGAATATGCCTCAAAAAGGGCCAGTCAGTTTGTTGAGCCACTTTTGCATCTCACTGTATAATAAGTTATCTTCTCCTTGACCTGAATGGCATGTTAAAAAAGGAACAGCAACTGATGCTGCAATGTGGTATGCTAGTTTCTAGGGTAGTGTCAAGCATGTTATAAATCTCTGGATTGGATCCAATTAGATTTTACAAGAGATTTCATTAAGGTTTAGAGTGAGACCTTCACAAAGTTTTTAACCTAAGCACACCAATTAACTACTCACTAGCCTGACCAATCACACTTCTATTTTTATACAAATGTATGTCATGAAGGAAATGCAGAGTCATTCATTAACCCTGGTAACACATTTAGCTGCTTTGAAAAAATCTTCAATATGTGCCTCTAGGATTTTAAAGGATCTACAATCTGCATAGATTATTATTATGTACTATGCTCATTCCCTGGCCCTGCAATGTCTGAACTGCATAGCAAAGCTTTTTTTTTTCTTTTTTTGAAAGAACAATTGTGAGTCAGTGTATCTTGGCAACATACCACATTATTCAATAATAGATGTCACCTTGATACTTCACCAGGAGTTCATCTGCAAATGTGTTTGCTCCCAATCTATATTTCTTTAGTGCTTGCATCAATTTTAGGTCCTATTTATAATTGCATTGATAAACCTTTTATCATTCAGCAAATTGATTCTCCATATTTGTGCCTAATGCTTTAACACACTTTTCTCAATAAAATTTTAATATGTTCCACTAAAATACCAACACCTGTACAAAGTACAAAGGTCACAGAATATGCCATCCCACATATTGCATGGGCAATAGAAGAGTTTAATTTAATCAAATTCTTCCAGATTTAAGAGGGTTATGCTAATAGGCTTTTACAATGCTGTCCTCTATTCTCTGGTCAGATCAGTTTATAACAACAGGCCCTTTTTTGGGCTTAACATTTTATAACCCTAAAATAGATTAATCTTGCTTTCCTCCTTACACCATAGCTGCTGATGTCTCTTATAAGGTCCTCCTTCCTCCCTTCTCTAGCTATCATGTGGTTCAGGTGGACCCCACAGGACTCTATTTGGCTTTGTCTTCTCTCATTGTAACCTTCCTCTGGGACATCTCATCTACCCACCTGACTTCAGTTACTGTTTGTGAATCACAAATCTTCTTGTCCCTTCCTGATCTGTCTCTGTTCATTCAATCTCAACATGTCTCTGAAATCGTGTCCCATGTGTCTCCCTGTCAACTCAAGCTAGCACAGCAAAGCTGAACTCCTTAATTCTGATGCCAGCATGGCTCTCCTCCTTGCTACTCAGGCACATGACAGAGGGATCATTGATTCCTTCTTCGCTCTTGTCTCACAACATCAAGCCATTTCTAAATTTTGACTTTAGACCGCTAGAATTTAAAATTCCATTCCTTCCAATATTAAATAGCACTCCCCAGGCCCTCAGCAATTCTTATTGTGAGTTGTATCTTTGTCTCCTTCTCCACTTCCTTAAGAGCCATGCTTCATTCTTATACACAGTACCAATACTTTTCAATGATGTGGAAAAGCCCTGAAGGAGGGTATATATGCCTTTTGCTATGGAAGTCCCATTCTACATATTGTCAGTGCAAAAGTGCCTCAAATGTCTTTGGGATACATAGCAATTAAGCAGGATTAGAGACTTAAGAGCTTTTTTTTTTTTCAATTTGTGACTATGAAACCTTGCATTAGGCATCATTTCCAGAAAAGTTAAGCTGTTGTAAAAATTGCTGGTTCACTGTAAACTAGTTTATATTTTAAACAGACATAATAAAAATTATTCTAATAAACATCTGAAATATATAAAAAGATAGTTATTAAGTTTAATGGGCATGCTCCAGGGAATGTGCTGGCAGCAACCCAGTTATTTTCAATTTGTTATCCTTGTAGGTACTTAAAGTAGGTACTTAAACTTAAAGTTTAGGGGTTTTTTAATAATTTATTTTGTTACAGTTCTTTTTTTCCAACCCAGGTATATTTTATACAGCAGCTACTAAAGCTAAATACTTTAAAATCCTCAGATCCAAACAACTTGCATCCAAGAGTTTTATAAGAGCTAGATGAGGAACTTTCTGGACCCTTAATATTGATTTTCCATTCTGAACACATTGAGGGAATTTTAGAGAAATGGAAAAAAAGTAAACATTTTGACATATAGCGATAGATAAATTGGTCGATCTGGGTAAGTATAGACCTGTCAGCCTGACTTTGATTCCAGGAAAATAGTAGACTAGGTGACACAGAACTCAAGTAACAAAGAATCAAAGAAGGAAGTGATCAATGTCAATAAACATGGGCTTGTAGGAAACAGATCTTATCAGATAAATTTGATATCCTTTTCATGAGATTACAAGTTTAGCAAGGATAAAGATAACATTGATGATGATATAATTAGACTTCTGGGAGGCATTTTACTTGGTAATGCATAACATTTTGATTAAAAATTAGAACAATACATGATACATATTAAATGGATTAAAATCAATTTACTGATCTGTCTCAAAATGTAACTCCAACTAGGAACCATCAATTATCAAGTATTCCTATAGTGTGAGTCAGCAGGGATTGGTTTTGTGCCCTGCACTGTTAAATATTTTTACCAATTACTCAGAAGGAAACATAAAACCATTACTTATAAAGTTTTCATTGGTCACACAGGTTGGGAAAGAGGTAAATTATGAAGGTGGCAGGTTACAAATACAGGTCATTTTCCATAAATTGATAAGCCGATGGCAAGGAAATTGCATGTTTCAGTGTGGTCAAATGTAAAGTCAAACATCTCTGAAAAAAGTGCATACTCTATGCGAGGAAGCAGTGAGTTTGAAAAGGAGTTAGAGGTAATGGAGGTCCATTAGACAACATCAGTTGAATACGAACTGGTGTAATTCTGTTGAGTTAAATTAATCTATTCCTGATTTACATAGGTCTAAAAGAGAAGAGAATGAAGCCCATTATTATAGAATCTATAAGTAAAAATGCATTTATTCATTTCCCCTGATCTTGGAGACTGATTAATTTACTTTTAATAATCAAAGTTAGATAGTAATTCAGAGAACAAGGTCCAATGTGACCACTTCTAAAGCAATCTACTGTGTATCAGAAGGGGGATCTAGGGATATGACCCTCAACAATGGTAGGATGGAGACTTAAAATAAGGGTTAAAGTATTTAATTTAGTAGCAACAGAGACTAATTTATTTTCACCTCCTATTGCCAAGATACACTAAATTGCAGATGAATCCAGCTGTCTTGAGAGAGATGATTATTCACTATAGTGATATGGATCTTCTACAAATGTTCAAACCCTGACTTCTGATGTGTATCACTATACAGCCTGTTTTTTACCTGGGCATACACTTGCTGTCTGGGGTAACTGAATGTGAGAATTAGCACCCAAGGGGATGTATTTACCAGTCCAGTTTCCCACTTTGTATATATATGCATGACCATGTAATTAATATCTGAACCCACAAGTCAGCCTTCAGTTTTTGAAACAGTGCGTCTCACAGTTTTCCCTACCTAATTCCCCTTCTTTCAGCTGAAGTTGTCATTTTCCCTTTCCTGTTCTAAACTGGTATATATAGTGAATGTACTGTTAAATAGTTGCCAACTCTCATTCTGTAGGTACCTGTATTATAATTAAAACCCGTATTTTGGACAGCCACCTGGAAAAAGAAATGTGTAGTATTTTATGGTTACCCTTTTGTAATTTAGAGTTACCTTAATAAACTTGATAGATACAAGGTTGCTTGAGAGAGAAACATTCTGCATTCTCGGGCTCAGTCTATCCAAAAAAGGTTTGTGGCCTTCTGGTTACAAACCTTCACATTTTAAGCAAGGACAATAGCATAAGTCAGAACAAGGTTGCTAAGAAGCAGGAATATCCCATTTCCTGTTAGTATGATATTAACTCTAAAGATGTGTGAAGCCAATTTATTACAGCACCATTTTGTTGCTGATCATTTTAGTAGATGGAAGGAAAAGGCGACATAGCTCAGATAATTGAAAATGGAACGCAGGGAAAAAAAGGAAAAGAAACTCTATGAAATGGTGAAGAAGGTGAAAATCAAAGAAAGAAAGGTGGGAACAGATGAGAAGCAAACATAATAGTTGTCCAAAAGGGGAACATCTTTTCCCACCAACTGCTGGTAGAGGGCTGAACAACAACTCGGCTTACAACTACTTAAAGTTTTAGATATTACCTAGAACCTCTCCTCCACTACTGGGAGATCCTCAGGGGAGCAGAGGAAACATGTAATCCAATATTTACACCACAATTAAAGTCAAACGCCCCAAATTTAAAATGGAACCCTTTAGCACAAAATTGTGTTTGACATCTGATGATTTATAAAAGTCAGATCCTTATCATAATCATGGCCAAGACAGGGCAGCTTTTAACTTGCATTAGGTATAAAGGAGGAAGTGCCCTGTTCATTACTGTTCACGACACCTTACAGGAAGAGAATACAGGAAAGGCTTCTCAAAAATCTCATTAACTACCTTTTTGCTTTTTAAGTGTTCAGTGCAAAAGTTGCTTTGCACCATTGTTACACTGTGTCTTTGCTTTCTGTAAATCACTTCTAATTATAATGGGATTACAATTTCTATTCCAACAGTAACAAATTTGCTACAGCCTTTGAACAAGTGTCTGCTAGTGCATAATCTATGCAGTTTTACCATAACTGTCTTTGGGAAGTGGAGAAAGGGAGAGAGGTGGTTAACAGTTTTTAATTATCAAATTATAAATCAAGTGTAAAAATAATCCATATTCCAATGGTCAAACAAGAAAACACTATTTGTTCATTATAGAAAGTGGTACTTGAGGCAGGACTAAGTCTTGTAGTCATTAAAAGTGCTGCAGAGACTAAGCACTGGGATGAGCTGGGCTGATGAAAGATAGTCCTACCATATCACCTTTAGAAAAGAGATGTGAATGCATCCTAACAATGGGACAAGGCTCTACTTATTCAGGATTGTCCTGCTGTGACTGCCTTCACCTCCCATAGATTCACCATTATGAACATGGGGGAGCTAATTGGGGAGCATCTGTTATCCTTCTTTAATTGGTCAGTAGCTGCTAACATACTGCTTCAAACATCTACTACATGGGTTTGTTGTTGTTGTTGCTTGGACTGGCTTGGAACATTAATTAGCTAACAGAACTGGATAAATCCTTGCTTAGCAAAAGAGTGTTGTCTCACCATCTATTACAGTCAACCTTGCAGATCAATTTTTTGTTACTCTGAAACAGAGAAGGCTAAAATAACAGGTACAAACTGAACACCATGCTATGTCACTAAATGCCATTTGAGTGCTTGCATATATAAATATATATATAAATACGAGTAACTTACTTACTAACTGTCGCAGCGAACACATCTACAATTTGATTAGCAGAATGGTTTTTCATGAACAGCTAATTTCAATCTGTGTAAACAAGAGATCAACAAAGCAAGCCACTATCGATCATTAGATTGTTCCATCTACAGTTATTGGTCCTGAAAAGCTCCGTGGATACATTTTATTTTGTTGTTAGGGATATGAATGGTTTGTAAAATAAGATTCCATTGTTTCAATTCAGGAATAAAATAACTAGATACCATTTCTGAAATGAAATTGAATATAGAACAGATTTTTTTTAAACAAAAGGGCAAACTATTCGCCTTTTTGGTAGGCTTTAGTAAGTAGAGTCCTTCAAACTCACAAGCTCTCATCATACAGTTACCTCAGACAAACTCTTTTAGTACCTTCATTCTCCTACTGTTCCACTCTGGGTTTTCATTTTCTTTCATGACCTTTTCTAGCCCTCCTCTCTACCCTCCTCTTTTCCTTCTGCTCTCAACTTTTGGTTTTAGCTAGACTTCTCTACTTTCACTGCGAACTTTTCTTCTTCTATCTTCACCTTCTCCTCCAACTCTCTCTTCTCTCATCCTTTCTCATGCCTGCATAATTATATATGCGTATTTTTGTGTCCTTTTCCCCCATTCATGTTGTTGTCTCCTATCTTTGCAGTGAACTTTTGTGATTAGATGGCCCTTGGCCTCTTCCAAGAAAATAGTTGCATCCTGAATGTATACTGAATTCCTGAGTAAAAAGCCAACAAAACAAAGAACTTAAAAATGAGACCATTGGTAATATATTATATTTGAAAATGGTCTTCTAAATCACTTAGGCAGTTAAAAAAATATTATTTATTGTTGAAACCATATCATAGTCCTCTTTTTTAATTGCTTTCCTGGGGGTCTCCCCGGACTTGTCTAACTAAGTGCAAACTTTCATAATATAACTTCAAGTTGGTAGAATGCTACCTCACCTATTGCAAAGAAGTATAAATCATAGCTGGCATGGAAACAAAATCATCTCAGTTCAGATGTCCATGCAAATCAAAATTTAGAGACTGTGAAAAACCTGTGCATGCAGCATATGAAAATGTCCTATAGCTTTTAGATAAAGTACTGCTGTTTAATACTGTTACAGCCTGACAGTACTTTCAGTTATACAGAACATTACTAAATAAAATAAAAACAAAACCCATACATAGCACATACATGCAAAAACAAACACCTTGAGTCATTAAGAGTCCTCTGCAAAATTTTAAAATGTTGGCCTGGTGACAATTAACCCAGCTTTTGTCTTGGGGACACGTGTAGTCACCAGAGAAACACTTACTAGTAAGTCACTGCTCTTGTAATTGCATTCTCTTCTACTTTATGAACAGCTTACTGTTTTGAAAAGCAGGTCAGATCCCAACAGAGAGCACAGGAAAGTAGTTTGGGAAAAACCGAAGCATTTACAGACAGTAAGATTCATTTATCTGTGATTTCTGCTTTAATGTTAACCTGATAATATTAACCCACTAATAGCCAGGGTTCTGCTCAAGTCTAAATCCAGGTACAATAACGGAATAGGGCATAAACTCCAAACTGAGACATACAGATTCAGAGAGCTCCAAGTTTTCTAGTCCTAAAAAATCAAGGGCAACTATATGGAGTAAAAAAATAACCCTTTTTATTTTGACTCGCCAAGCCTTAAAGGGATGAATATTAATACTACTGTGCATAGTTTGTCTAAACACAGTAATTAATACCTCTCAGAAACACTGAAAAACTATGTTAAAGTACTAGTCAGGGCTGGCCTTCAAGTCTGAAAAAGCCAGATGATCCATAGTTAGAAATAAACTTGTACCCTTAATGTGCCGTGTTAACCTATTTGATTGAAAAACAAGGCAGTAAATGCAAAATCGGCTATCACTTTTGAGAAGCTGCCTGAAATTCTGAGGGAAATAGGATGTCTTATGAAAGGAAATCTAAGCTTATCTCTGAACATATTGGCTGTTGTGGGTATAAGTTGAACAGATTCTTTTTCTATTTTCCCTTTATTCCATTTTTTTTGCTTTTCCAATAGCACTAAAGAGAGAATAAAAATGTTACCTTGGCAATGGAACCATTGATACCACTAGGGTCTATTGTTTCTGTAACCCAAATGTCAATGGTCCTATTAGGATTTGGCTGTGTTTTCTGTATTGTTGTTAATAATTTATTCAGAACATATGTCTGCAGTGAACTCATACAAAATTCAAGTAGAGATCAAGCAACAGGAATCTTCCAAAGTAACCACAAACCTAACATTTCTGAGGTTCTGAGCACTCACAACTCCAAAAAGAGTCAATGGTTCCAGCAGGTGCTCAGCAGCTCTGCTTGTCATTGGTATGTATTCTTGTGCTATCAATGGATTGCACCTCATTTGCAAAAGCACAAACTCTAAGGGATGTGGGCAAATTTGCATATTTTGGTTGACTGCAATAGAGTGACACCAGGTTACATGAGCTAAGGATCTAACCCCATCATTTGTTTTCTTTTCATTTACTTTGCTGTGTGAAGACACTGCACTCAGGCCCATGCTGTGTTACCTATTATGGTATATTACCTCTGTAAGACACTGGAAGATACTTTGTATGAAGGATGTTGCAGGGTGCATAGAATTATCTAAGCAAATGTGTATTACAATCATTTTGAAAAGTAACTACTGCATACAAAAAAGAAATTACTTTATAAATCTTCCTATCTGGGCTACATTTTTTCCTGTGAAACTATCCTAGAGCTATGAGTTACTTTCAATGTTCATCTTTACCCATCATCTTTCTATTGGTCAGAGTTATAGGACAAAGCCTGTCTTTGCTTTTCTCCTGAACTCACCCATCCCATGTATGTGAAAGGTCATCTGGGCATCAGAAGTGGTACTGTTGCATGAAGACTGAAGTGGGGTAAAACAGGAAGTCTATATGGATAAGACACAGCCCAAGCATGTTACAGAGATTTGCTGTTTTGGAATCTGTTTCCCGCTACTAAGGGAATCTACTAGTAGGGTGTTGGACGTGCATTGGATAGATTTGCCTCAACCATTTGTTTTTATGGAGGAAAATATAGGAGGCACAAAAGACTCAGGCCAAGAGAAGGCAGTTTGATAGCAATGTGCAGATCAGTAGAGTTGCAGGGCAAGATCTCTTTCCCCAATTCAGAAAGAAATTTCCAGGATAAATTCCAGATGTTCTGGTTGCACAGTAAGGAAGAGACTCAGGGCAATATGCATTGTTGTTGTTAATAAGGGCAACAATAACGAATATCCCCAAACCAAAATAAATATTAATTTAAAAATATTTGTGTGGCGAACAGCTCCCTTCCAAAATTTCTTGCATTTTTACAAGCCTTAAAACAAATGCTCCTACCTATTTAAAGATGTGTAAAAGTGAATTTACTCATGCCTAAAGACATTCCAAAGCAAATTACTAAAGCCAAGTTCTGACTATTAAACATAAAATGCCAATTCCTGGCATTTTTTCTCAGGTTCTGTTGAATCCTCAAAGTCTAATTCTAGTGATAGTTTTGTCTGAGCAAGGAAGGTCTGAATTACCCAGTAAGGGCATCAAGATTTGGTCCAAAGACTTTTAATGGAATTGCTGACATACCCTTAACTTTCACAGTGTGCACTGTGCTGCTATAATTATTCTTTGCTCATATTCAGCACTTAAGGTATCATTTGGATGACTGCTCTTGTGTATCAAACTTGGCAAGTTTTCCCCTTTGAATAGTGTGAGGCAGAATATTTTTCATGGTCATAGTTGTAAAATTATATTTCTTGGCTGGAAAAAGTAAATAGATGTAATGCAAGGGTACATTTTGCCCTTTTCAAAATATAGAAGCATAGGCTCCATATATTGAGATGCAGGAGCTGGATCTGGAAGTGTTTTGCCTGGCTATTTATAAGAACAAGCAAGCAGAGGTGTTTATGTGGCATCTAGTTTTGGGGTTCCTCATGGTCGAAACAATGTTATACAAACAATCTCTGCAGTCACAACTGTCTCAGGGTAATGGCATTGGCATGGTTTTGATTGCTACATGTCTGTCTGTCATATAGCACTCACATGACATATTGGGAACTCCTTACCAATAGACCCATGTTGCATGTTGTTGAACATGGTGGAATATTTTCTGGCAAGTCCAACAAAAAATTATTTGGGGTCAAAGTGAAAACATTTTCAGTCAATTGAAAAGTAGCAAATAGCTGAATAAATAATTTTAGCTCAGCTGAAACTTTGTTGTTATTCAAACCAAACCGAAACATTTGATTTTTACTTCAGCTATTTTGAACTGACTCCATTTTTCAAAAAGAATCAAAGAAAGTGAAATTCAAAATGAAAAGGTGCTTTGAAGTGAAAATTGTTGAAAATGGCAAAACAAAGCTTTCTGCAAGTTTTTGTGAACTTTTTTTTATTTTGGAAATGAACAATTGAGTGAAACTAATTGTTTTCTGAATTCCTGAAAACTTCTTGGCTAAGTGAAGACATTGGGGGATGTTAGGGGGAGGTTAGGTTACATTTTAAATGACAACCTGATTTAAGGTAAGTCAGAATGGGGGAGCTAGTGGGGAGGGAGCCTGGGGGGCAAGCAGGCTCAGGAGGGGCATAGGCTGTCCATAGGGAGACCGGGGAAATGGGGGGCAGAAAGCATCCATGGGGGGATTGGGGAGGCAGATGTGATCTGCAGGAGGGATAGGGGGTCATGCGGGAACCACAGAAGTGACTGAGGGGATTGGGGAAAAATGAGATCTGTGGGAGTGATGGGGGGGCAGGTAGGATCTATGGGAGTAGCTGGGGGGATCAGGGGTGCAGGCAGCGTCCATGGGAGGTATTGTAGGCATCAGGGGAGCAGGCAGGATCTGCAGGAGTGATTGGGGGGCAAGCAGGGTCTGTGGGAGCAATTGGGGGGATCAGGGTTGCAGGTAGCATTCATGGAGGGCTCAGCAGGCAAACAGGATCCATAGAAGTGATTGGGGAGGCAGGCAGGATCTGTGGGGGGAACAGGGATCAGACAGGATCTGCAGAAACAATCCAGGGGGGCAGGAAACTGTACTGAAGTTTGATTCACTGGCCTAACCTAGATCAATTATGTATGTTGATCCAGGTCTATCTTAGGCCAGGTTCCCATCATTTTTAGACTGGTCTGTATGCACGGAACTTGTGTACTGTTACAGGTTTAGACTGATTTCTGATCACTGAGATCAGGCCTAAGTGTAAGGTCTGGATCTGGGTGAATTAACTTAGATCCATTTAACTTAGATCCATGTAACTTAGATCCATTTAACTTAGGCCAATTTAACGTGATCTAGCCTCCCCCTGACCCTCCCAAATATCTGCACTTATCCCTGGTGTCATCAAATCTTTGTTTTCATTTCCAAAAGACACTTCAGTTGAAATGTTTCATTCAGCTGATCACTAGTTCTGCTGCATATTTTACACTTCTGATCCTATGCAATTTTTAACTTGTATTCTTTTATATTTTATAAATTATTTGATAGCTAAGAGGATCGTGCCCTCTGACTTAAAACTTTCTCGAACCTCTTATCTATGCTATTCTGTAAGAACTAATGCCTATTGAACAAATTGTACCTTTTTAATTTTCCTTTCCTGCTTGTTTCCAATGTTTATACACCCATCTGCTTAAACATTCCTTCATCTTCTATCCTTTCTTTTCACTGAGGGCCTGATACAAAACCCACTGAAGTAGATGGAAAGACTTCAATGGGTTCTGAAACAGGCCCTTTCTCTACTTGCTTTTACCTTAACAGAGCTATTCCAAAAGGCTGTTTTGAGTTTGAAATAGCACAGCTTTATTTGTTTTTATACAGCGAACATTTAAGAACAGCTTTTGTTCTCATGAAATATTCTCCATGATCAGGAGGCTGGATGGAGGCATTAGGAAATATTAAATTAAAAGCAGTTTCCAGCCCTCAGCTATGTCAAATGCAGACACTCAGTTTCCACAGACTTTTGCCGTACATTTAGTGGGTTCCCACTGGGTTTGATTCAAGGGATCCATTACAGTCTTAGAAATTTCTGAGGCTGCACTCATAACTATGTCATTTTATATTAGTGCCACGTACAATTATAACCTAGCACAGGAAAGAGTGGAAAAATCAGACTTTAAAAAAAAAAAGGCTAAAAAAGTAAAAATCCACTCCTGAATATCTGCAGCAGCTTTAAGTTAACCTCATATGTCTGTTCAAGTCTCTTGGCTCCACTGTATGATTGCAGCTAGAAGGAAATGTACAGCTGTGGAGCTATGGACCTGATAAAGGACTCTAAGGAAGCATTTCTTCAGCTGATTTCTAAGGGTGGGGCATTGAGGGTGGTAAGGGGAGGCCTTAGGTAACAAGGAAGTTGAGCAGGCTGCATCCTAAAGGCCCAATGGATAGCCTTCCTTCTTCTTTGCAAGAAGACTTCCCTGCCCAAGTACAGGGGACTGGACCCAATGATTTTGTGAGGTCCCTTTCAGCCCCTAACATCTATGAATCTATGAAAAAGAGGAAAAGCTAGTGCACAATCAGCTCTTAAGGACCCTGCAGCCACTTGGGAGGGGTAAGAGACCAGCCCTCAATGCCTTAAAGCTGGCTTTCAGGGAATGTGTTACTTCATTTAACTGAGATCTCTTTTATTAGTGTAATCGGGAGGCCACACATGCCACCGTCTTGCAAAAAAAAAATAATAGCACTATGTTCTAATGGCTGATCAGAGAGCATAATTAGATCCTCACACCTTTCTAAATCCAAGAGCCATAAGAACACAGAGGCTGAGCACAGACAGCCAGGCTGATGGAGTTATGTCCTTAAATATCACCTTTACTTTACTGTAATGGAATGCACCCGGACAAGAGGATAATGCCAAATCCAGAGAATATCCTGCTTCATGAAAGGGGAGGCCACCCAGTAAAGCAGGACCAAATTCTGCAGGCACGGTTTTTTGCTGTGAATTTCTTTACTCAGACCCTTATGTGTAGCAAATTAAAGGTGTAGGTTCAAAATGTTAATAAAGGAAGGGTGTGGAAGGGAACAATTTAGGTGGTTCGGGTTACTTTAATTCTGTTTCCATATTTTACAACATGTGAGGCATTTTAAATGTAATCTTAATCGTGTATTTCCTTGGATTTAAACTGAATTGTAAATTGTTATCAACTTTTATTCTCTTTAAACTGCTGATAAATATTAACAACCTCAACCCAAGCCTAATCTTTTTTTTCCTGAGAATATATATTTAAATTAGTTAGTGTGATATTTTTCAGGCGAGTACCACATCTGGCATGATGTGGTGAATTATCACAAGGCTTAACTCAGATTTCTTTCTTTTTTTTTTCTTTTTTTTTTGCTTCAGGAGGAAGAGAAGCTTTGGAGATTTACCAGTACTCTTACATTTTTTAATTCATGTTTTTTTTCTCATGATTTTTTTTTCCCACAACCAGCAAAATTTAACCTATTCCATCTAACTGAGAATAATATTCCCAGTATTCAAATGTACAGAAGATTCACATCTCTTTTTCTCTCTCTTTGCAGTTTTCTGTATTTTCAGGTAAATTATTCAATAGTACACATTACGATTCTCAGGCTTCCTCCCAGATCTATTAAATCCCTGCGAATGTATGTTTTATGAACACTGTTTGTAAAGATCCTGTAGAACCTAGCTGTGCTAGTGACAGAAGGCATGAAATAATGAAAGATTTAACCACATCAAGAGATAAATAAGTATTTCTCCCAGAAACTCAAGAGTTGGCATATTCACATACAACTCAAAGTCCTATGCCATATTGACACACTGTATCCTGCTATTTGGAATTAACTCTCTACCAGAATATTATGGAACTTTAACTGTTCCAGAAGTTTTGACATTATAATACTCATAAAGGAGTAGGGGGGGGCGGGGAGAGAAAAAAATTAAACATGTAATATTCTTAAACCCACAAAAGCTTTCTTTAGGTAAAGTCAATTGACTGATAAAATCTCCTTTTGTGTTCTTTTTTTTTCCAGTTAAGTTCACAGCAGAATATCAATGAGGCTTGTTGAAATGGAAACTTTTCACTGTGCATAATTAGAGTAAATGAAACGTGCATCCATTCTTAATGTGCTTCTTTTATTTCTATAAAATTTAATTTCTCCAAAAAATGGATGCCAAAAATTGGGGTAAATGTCAACTCACTGAGAAGGAATGGGACGTTTCAAGACCAGGTTTTCAATATGAACAGAACATGATTTTTTAAATAGAATGAATGCAAAAACTTCTCTTGTTCTGCCCTATTTATTTCCCTTCATTTTGTTTTTGAAGGACTGATAAGATGAACTGGAATCAGACATAGTGTAGCGTAGATAAGAACAGCAAAATTCCCCTCAGTATTCTGCCAGTGTAGTCTCATCTGAAAATCTATTGCTATTTCTGTGCTATGAATTTTCTAAGCATTGAGTACCATTAATATAGTTAGTGCCAAAGAATATTCTCTATGACCTTCTTGAGATGGGAGTGTATGAAGGATTATAGAGACTACCAAAGTCGCTGTATTTGAAGCCTGTATCACACTTGAAAAGAAGCCTCCCAGCACTGGCCCACTGTATTCCAGGGTTGCTTTACTTAATGGTCAGTTCTCCAAATTTGCTTCTATCAGGTGTAGAAGCCAACTACAAGGATGGGATCACTGTAAACCTAACCCCAGCTACCATTGAACTCTCAAATTGAAAAGACATTGATGATTATCAATAATAATTTATTATTTCTAGTTTGTTAAGAAAAGGAGGAAGAAAATTTTTCCCCAAGGATCCTGAAATTTAAATGGAAAAAACACATAAACATGGAAGTGGAAGAAATGTTGGTCTCCTTACCCACAGATAGGGGAATCAGGCACAGAAGGCACTGACAGACATGCAGCTCCCTGCTGTAACTCATGGCACTTTGCAGGAAACACCATGAGTTACAGCGATTCCCCTGGACCCAACAGATTTTCACTGGGATTGTGGGGGATTGAGCTGTAGTTTAGTGCAGCTGCAGCCATTTTCCCCTAGCCCTGCTGTTCCCCTCTCCTAGTCTTGGTGATGTCTTCAGAATGGGAGGGGGGAAAGGGAGTGGAGGAAGTTAATTCGAGGGGCTGCCCAGCTGGTGCTGCAGAGTGGAATGAATGGATTGGAGCCCCCACCATATGGGAAACCCCCCAAATAAGCTCCCTCCCTTCTCTCCTTCCCTCCCTCTGCTTCTGCAAACAGTGACAGGAGCATGATTGGGCTACATCAGCACATCCCTGCTTCCAGTGTGCACAGATACAAGTTAATGAAGGTTAATGAAGGAGCACATTCATCTGAATCCACATGTAATAAAGCTTCAGATTATTGTGGGGTCAAGCCCTTTTAAAGTGCTCTACATCCATGCACTTGTGTTAAATGATGGCTGTAGAGTGCTTTCAGGGTCCAGATTGGGCAAAAATTGTCACTTATGTCTGTGCCTAGAGATGCCAAACAAGTTGCCCCAGGACACGCAGGAGGCCTGTGGAAGAACCAAGCGACAGAGATTGAACTGCAGTTGCCAATACACTGCCTTAGATTCAATGCCATCCTTCCTCTATAAATTAAATACTTAGTAGGCAAAGCTGTACACTATTTTGGAGCAGAAGAAACTATCTACCACATGTATACATTTCTGCTGAATTAACCTACTTAATTAACAAAGGATTTTCTTAGCATAGTCAATCAATTCCTGATAGCCCCCCTGGTGTTTCCAGAAGCATAGTGCCATGGGGGTACTTTCTAGGTCACCATCAGGATCAATATAGGAGCAACTAAACCCAAATTATAAAAACACCACAGATCCTGATGCATCCTACAAGGCTTCACACAGCAAAAAGTAAATAATGGCACAGGGCAGTCTCTAATTCATTTTGTGGGGCAAAATCTTCATATTTTATTCTTGTTGGATGTCTCAAAGTCCAACAAAACTTGTACAAATCAAAACACAAAACAATAGAGGATTCCCTGTTTAAAATGATTTTTCATGCTTTGTAGCCAAGCTGAATCAAGACAGTTTTAGCTTTAAAACACAAAATTTGTCAAGCTTGGGGCAACTATTTGCTGCTATTATTTAACTGTATTATAGAAACAGCTCACAGAATTCATGGAAATCAGAGCCCCATTGTGCTATGCAGTATATAAACACATAATAAGAGACAAAACCTGAAGAGCTTACACTCTAAATAAACAAAATAGGAAAATGGAGAAGGAATACAATTATACTCATCTCACAGATGGGAATTGAGGCACAGGAAGACTAGGGTGTGTGCAAGTGTTTAAATAACCCAGTCCAGTTTGTTTTGTTTAGTTGCAGTGCCCTAACCCCCTACTGATAGAGCACCATGCAAACAGACTACTTTTGGGGGAGGAAGCATGCAGATACGGTCTCCCACAGCATTCTTGCAGGCAAGCTAAGGAGGTATGGGCTGGATGAATGGACTGTAAGGTTGATAGAAAACTGGCTGGAGCATTGGACTCAGAGGGTAGTAATCAATAGCTTGATGTCTAGTTGGCAGCCGGTATCAAGTGAAGTGCCCCGGGGCTAAGTTCTGGGGCCGTTTTTTTCAATGTCTTTACCAACGACCTGGAAGATGGCATAGAGTGCACCCTCAGCAAGTTTGCAAATGACACTAACCTGGGGGGAGTAGTAGATACATTGTGGGATAGGACTAGGATTCAGAGTGACCTAGACAAATTGGAGGATTGGGCCAAAAGGAATCTCATGAGGTTCAACGAGGACAAGTGCAAAGTCCTGCACTTAGAATGGAACAATCCCATGTACCAGTACAGGGTCGGGGAGCTGACTGGCTGGGCAGCAGCTCTGCAGAAAAGGACCTGGGGGTTACAGTGAACATGAGCCAGCAGGGTGCCCTTGTTGCCAAGGAGGCTAATGGCATACTAGGTTACATTGGTAGGTGTGTTGCCAGCAGGTCAAGGGAAGTGATTATTCCCCTCTATTCAGCATTGGTGAGGCCACATCTGGCCTCACCAGATGTGTGTCCATGTGTGTGGGGGGCCCAAAACTGTGTCCAGTTTTGGGCCCCCCACTACAGAAAGGAT
This sequence comes from Alligator mississippiensis, assembly GCF_030867095.1. Classification (NCBI taxonomy): domain Eukaryota; kingdom Metazoa; phylum Chordata; order Crocodylia; family Alligatoridae; genus Alligator; species Alligator mississippiensis. Next base: position 348,733,635 of record NC_081824.1, read on the forward strand.
ATGGACAAATTAGGGAGTGTCCAGTGGAGAGCAAGAAAAATGGTGAGGAGGCTGGGGCACCATGACTTTTGAAGAGAGAACTAGGCTTATTTATTTTGGAGAAAAGAAGACTGAAAGGGGATTTAATAGCAACCTTCAACTATCTGAAGGGAAGTTCAAAAGAGGATGGGGCTAAACTGTTCTCAGTGGCGGCAGATGACAGAACAAGGAGCAATGCTTTCAAGTTGCAGCAAGGGAAGTTTAGGTAGATATTAGGAAGAATTTTCTCACTGTGAGGATAGTAAAACACTGGAACAGGTACCTAGTGAGGTAGTGGATGTTCTGTCCTTGGAGGTTTTTAAGACCTGGCTAGACAAAGCTTTGGCTGGGATGAGCTAGTTGGAGATGGTCCTGGTTTGAGCAGGGGGTTGGACTAGATGACCTCCTGAGGTCCCTTCCAACCCTAACTTTCTATGATTCCATGAACTTGCACTGGCAACGGCCCACAGCCAGGAGGCCCCTGTCCCCAAATCCTACCATGACTTGCAGGCTTCCTGGGCTGCCAGAGATTGCTGAGAACAGCTGAGCACACAGGACAGCCCTGATTGACTGGCTCTCCCTGAGAACCATGCCCCCTGGGGACCTCCTGGGCACAGTAACTCTTCCCTTCTCTGAGGCGCCCAGAAACAGACCCTGAGTGTGGCCCCTCTCTTGTTAGTTGCTAGCGTGTCAGTTTATCTGCCCTCACCCTGCCATGGAACCTTACCCTGGAATTGGTTTACATTTCTAACACATGCACCATTTTCAGATTAGACTAAGAGTTGTGAATGCTTGCACATGTACACTGGGCTAAATATGATTCTATTGATAGAAATGTAATGTTTATTTGCACCCTAAAGACTTCCTCAATATCGCATGGGAAGTCTGTAGCAGAGTTGAATATTGAGCTTATTCCCCCTGAGTTCCAGTTCAGTTTGTAATACATAAGTGCATCCTTCTTTTCCAGTTCATAATCAGGAGGCTAATAAATGTCTGGCTATTTTTGCTTTAAACCAGAGGTAATTTTTACTGCAACCTTACTCAAGGTGACGAGCTTGTATCGAGCATCTCTCTCTAAGTGCTACTCTTGTTCTTTTTTTTATCCTGGGAATACAGATATAAATTGGATGACATACACTTGTCAGTCAGAACTGAAAATACAAAATGTAGATTTTTATTGATTTGTATTCACATTTATCTTTGTCACAGACCCAGATTACAGACCAACTATTTTTAGAAGGCATTCTTTCTTTTATTTTGCTGCTGAGCATTTCCAATATGAATGTCAGAACTTAAGCGATCTGTTACACACAGACATTTGTGTGATGAGAAAAACTAACAGGTCCCATGGCAAACAAGCGTGTGCTGTATGGTATACTCAAATTCCTCCAGTACAGCTTTTAGCATCCCTCCCTTTACTCACAGCACTAACAACAGATACCATAAAGAAAGATGAAGTCTAGAGCTGACGTATCTGTGCTTCAGGTGAAATTTTGTCCAAGTCTTGGTGCGTTATGTTTTTATCGTTCCTCTGTCAGCCTTTTTCACCCTACTAACCATGAGGAAATTTGTCAGAGCAAGACAGTTATCTAGTTTTACTGGGTAGGACACTGTTGTCAGAACATGGCCAAAAAAGCAAGCACTGAAATAAAAATTCCAAAATCCCAAGAGCAAAACTTAAATGGAAGCAGAAGATTAAACACTACGATAAAATGAAGAAATGATTGCCATTTAAATCCACATTGTAAAGGGTCTTTTCTACCATTGGCACATGGGGAATTTATGCCAGCTACTCCCATTAAACTACTGCATGTTTGATAGGCTTTTATTTCTCATGAGATGAGGAGGAGGACAAGGTGGGAGGAAGAGGGATATAGTAAAATATCACTTAAATTATTCTCCTAAAATATCCATTCAAATACAATTTCTATAACTGAATAAGCAAATTGAAGAAATACAGAACAGTGTGTTTTGTGGTAGTGTTTTGTTGGGGATTTGGTATAGATACTCCTGTCTTATGAATTAATACATTTTTTCAGAGGGACTGCTGAAAGCATATGCATATATGGTAGGGGTAAGAATACTGCGAAAGTAGGGTTAATAATTCTCACACTTAAACTGTGAATGAAATAACACCTGTAGACAATACGAAAGTATTCTCACCTGCCTGCTTATGTCTTTTGATATGTAAACCAGCTTGGATAATTTTGATCACAAAGTGCTACTGACCTGTCTACATGTCCTGGCAGGAGCTGACATCTGTGCTAAAATGGCTAAGTGTGTACCTTTACATCCAATCTCCAAGAACTTGGACACGCAGAGGCTCATAAGGCCTTCTCTGGCTATTGTTCCTATTTAATGTATTTTTGCAACCATTATGGGACATCATGAGGAAAGTTTATTTGAAGGAATAATTGGAATCATTCATACTCATTTCTGGGTTCTGTATACACTGCAGCTACTGAGGAAAATAAAGCTTGGTATTATTATAAACTCATTCATGAAAACCATCTGCTCCTTGGGCAGTGGTAGTCAGAAATGCAACCGAACAAAAATATTAAGTTGCATTAAAAACTACGATGGAAAGTAATACAAACATCTGTGCAATTATTCATCCTGGAGGGCTGCGTTTAGCGCTTGTCACAATAGAGACACAATTACAAAAGATGCAGAAGCAGGAAAGATCTAGAAACAGGTGAGGAACAAGACCAAAAAGACTCAGGGAAGAAGCCATCTGTGCTCCCTGTGCCGTCCTTTATGTATCAGCTTCGGAGCTGGCTAAGCCTGAAGTAGGAAGCATGCTGTGCCCTTGAAGAGGAGTAGCATTGCTTATGTTACTTCTGCATCACAGCAAGAGCTTAAGTGGCATAGCGTGCTAGCCCGAAACAGATTTCCTCCTGGAGCTCCCCCTGAGGACAGTGGTTGCTCTGCAGTACTTCAGTGTAAGGTGGGCACAACAGAGCCCAAAGAGGAAATAACATTTCTTGATAGATATTTATACTTATTCTTAAAAATGCTCCTTGGCCTGAAAGCACACACGAGAGACTAGCTTTCATTTTAATCATAAAAGTATATAGACTTAATCTCAGAGCTTTACAACCTAAACACTTTGCTGAGTAAAGATGTATTCTGGGCAGCTCATGTGTCAGAAACTTTGTTTGCCTCTGTTAAGTTAAACTGCATTACATCAATGGTAAAATAATGTTCTTAACTCTAAAAAATATATAATACTGTTAATGTTTAATAAAATCTGAGAGACACCATTTTTGGAAAGGTCCACATATGTGCGAAGAAATTTTTATTAAGGGTAACACTGGGTAACAGTATCAGGAACTCAGAAGTCCTGGGGCTTGAGCAAGTGTCACATAAAGCGAGAGAATGCATGATGTTCAAGGATGACTTGCTTCCTCATGTGATTTACACAGGCAAAACCTAAAGGCTTTGAACTATTTCCACTACCCGAAAGGATGCAGAAGAGAAATTAATCTTGATCCTTTCAACTTCTCTTTTTTCCTATTTTTATTTTTCTCTCAATTTCCTGCTCAGCTTATTTACTTATATACTTATTTATTTTATTTTTGTATCTCAGTTGCCATCCATACCTTATGCTTCAGGACACAAACTAAACTTTAAAAAAAAGTAAAAAAAAAAGAAACTTCTCATGTGATCTGATAATATCACAGCTGTCTGTTACAAAGTTTTGTTGTACAACCATGTACTGCTGGTTGCTGTCAGGAAGAGAATATTGAGCAGGGTGGACAGCAGGTCTGAGTTGGTAAGACAATTTCTCTCACTACTTTTTTCTCTCTTGGTTTGTACTCTGTCCATTCTCATTAATCCCTGCTTCCTCTGCTTTCAAGCTTGGCTCTCCAGGTCCTATCCTTGTTTGCCTTACCCTGTCATTCTACTAAATTTTGTTTCCCTCTCCTTTTCTCACCTCCCCCATGTTAAAATATGCACAGTGCATATTGTTACCACAAGCCTTTAGGTTACTAATTTCATGCAGCTTGTGGCTCTCCTTGTCCACTAATGACAACTGGGTTAGTGTTAGGAGCTAACAGAGTAAGACAACTTTTCTAATATATTGTGAAGTACAGAACTTTCATTGATTTATGATACTAGGAGAAGTAGTGGTGGTATTTTAGCCTAGGTATAGATGTTACACTTATTGTGCGCTAAGTGTTCAGAAAATGCTCTAGAGGCATAACTGACCAGAAGTTCACCACACATATAGAACTTTATGGTGAATCCCATATAAGATATACTTAGATGCATATGGTCTGTGGGCACAGCCACACAGGAACCCAACTCTAGCTCCCACACACCACATTTCAGTGGCCAGAGCCAAGCAACTTGCCACCCAGACCCCAGCATGCTCCCCCAAAGCAGGAGCTACTGGGAGTGGCTTGCCTCTTCTGGGTCAGGGTTGCAGGGGGCAAGACATTGGGACTGGGCCTAGACAGAGGCAACCCTATGGCCTCTGTGGCTCATGCACTGCTGACAGGTACCCAACCCATGAGCAACTGATATGCTGCAAGGCTTTTTTGGCCTGCAGCTGCAAGGTCCCAGAGTTCTAGGACTGTGGGGCAGGGAACTGAGTATCTAGGCCAGGGCAAGCAGGTGGATGCCCCTGGAGACTTCAGGACCAGGTCTGGCATGGCCAGCTCCCTCTATGTAGCAGCTAGAGAATTATGGAAGTTTCCAGCGAGGGGTAAAGGATGTTGTCAGAATCATACGGTGTCTGCTGCAAGGCCCTGGAAAGGTCTAGGTGGTGGGAGTGCCATGACGAAGGGATCCCCAGTCATGCAGGAGTAGGGGCCACACCCAGCTGAAGTGAGAGACAGAGGCATGCACTAGGACCCGCACCTTGATACGCCCTCCTCTTCTTCCAGCCATCTACCCTTCCAGACTTCCTTCCACCCCCACGCAGCCAGACCTTCACTGACCTGAGACACCAAGACCTGAGAGGCACTACCACAGACCCAGTCTGGTCTCCAGCCAAACCTAGGAACACAACTCGGAGCATGGGGAGATGAGGAATCCCATTGCCACCTGGGGCGAGGAAGAGATTCAACACCTGCTCTTGGGCACCCAGTTGTTCTGCCATCCTAGGGCTTCCCTGTGCCACCTGCTCTGGAGGTTCCCTTCCAACAACTTCTCCTACCCCCTGTGATGTCATAGGTATGTGGGGTGTCAACAGACCTGTCCTTAGCAAGGAAGGGGAACAGCCCCTTGTAAAACAGCATGGTCTGGCTCTAGCCCCTGAACCTCTTGTTGGCATCATGGATGCAGAGATACTGACTCCTCATCACCTTGGTCTTGGCCCAGCATTGCAACCAGTCCTTGTTGTAGCACCATTCCTGCATCTGCTTGGTGATGCACTTAAAGACATCCCTGCTTGGGAGGATGGAGAGGTTGGGCTTTGTGGACCCAGACAACCTGCATCTGTGTGGGTCCAGGGCACCCAGCATCACTGTGGGGCTAACCTCTCCCCCATCCCTGTGCTGTGCATGCTTGTGCTGCCAAACCCAGTATGCGTGCCAGGCCTCCTTGGCCCAGGCTTCATGGAAGACCTCCCCCCTGGTCTTGCAGCTGTTGTGGAGGACATAGGCAGCAACAATGAGTTGTGTCATGTTCTCCTTGCCCCCTCAAGGCATGCGCTGAGAGCCTGCCAGCATATCTTGAAGTTGCTGAAGTCTCACTCCACTGTCATGTGGCACTTACTCAGGCAGTAGTTGAAGTGCTCCATTCAGCAATCCAGCTGCCCCCTATAGAGCATCATCAGCCAGGTCATGAGGGGGTAGGCTGGATCCCTGATGGGAAGGGGGGGTACAATGACATCACTGATGATGAAATTGGGAACCCCAGCAGTATAGTGCCTGCTTTCCATTAGCCGGGGGAATAGGGAGCATCATAAACACTGCCCACCCAGTTGGCAAAGATTGGGTGAAGTGGCCCTGGTGATCAATGATGCCCAGCAGGATGATGGAAAAGAAGCCCTTGCAGTTGGTAAATGCCTGAGCAGCCTGAGCCAGACAGAGGATGGGGATGTGGGTGCTGTCGATGCTCCCCCCGCCCTCCCCCCCCACACACACACAGAGTTGGAGAAACCTATACAGTGGAAGCCAGAGACCACCTCCTGTGAGTTGATGAGGCAGATGAAGTGGATGGCTAGGATGTTCTGGATGACCAGGCACACCTCCCAGCTGACCTCTCTGGCTGTGGTCTCGCCCAGTCAAACTGGTTGGTGAAGTATCGGTAACTGTTGGGGATAGCTAGCTGCATGACAGTGATGACAACCCACTTCTCCAGAGTGAGGGATGGCCTCGTGCCATTGTCCTGGTGTACAATGTGGGGGACCACCTGGGTGATGACATCCATGAAGGTGGCCCAGAGCATGCAGAAGGTCTGGAGCCACTGTTTGTCATCCCAGGTGCCCAGGACAATCCATTCCCATCCATCAGTCCTGGCACTGTGAGCCCAGAACCAACACTCAATGGTCTGAAGGTGTTGCTAGAGCACCCTGGCATTCATGGCATCCTGAATGGACCTTGACCTCATCAGCTATGTGAAATTCAGTGGCCAGTTCAGGATGCTTGGCAAGTGCAGGGTGTGGTAGGTGGCCACGCATGGGATGGCTGCCTAGTGGCTCATGGGCAAGAAGGCACATGCCATTTCAAGCCAGTGTCTCATCATTTCCAGGTGGGAATGTATGATGTCCCATAGCCTCTGGCAAGAGTCACACAGGATGACCAACAGGACCAGCCAGAGCTCCTGGATCTCCCTGCAGTGATGTGGCAGAGGGCTGGGGGCATGGTGGCCTGTGCCCAGCAGCCAATCAGGGCTGGCTTGCCTGTTTGGCTCCACTTGGTAATCTTCAGCAACCCACGGAGCCCACAGGCCATGCTGAGAGGTGTGCAAGAGTTTCTCCTACCTACTGGTGTTGGCCAGTGTGGGCAGGCTTCAAGGCCTCCCCCCTCCCCCCTTCAAATGGCAAATGTCTGTTCAGTTCACTCCTGACCTAATTAGTTAGAGCATAATACTTAGGAGGCTTCCACCTTGGGCTTCCTGAATGTCTGCACTTAGTGAAAAGATGAACATTTAACTGACAATGTGAAGTATTAAGCAAGATTTGAGGAGTTCCCACATGTGTATTTCCCATTCTTTCTGCCTTATGTACTGTCACATGCAGTGGGAAAAGCTGACACCCCCCCCAAAAGTCCCTGTACCTGAATGTCTGGAGTAGAACATTTCTGTAGGTAGCCCTCGATTCAGGAGCTCATTTCCTCCATGGACCTGACAGAGTCCTTTGTTTGCTTATGTTCAGGCTGCCTGATGCTGTAAAGACAGCACAGCTCATATTTAAAGCATTTACAGCTTTAATTTGAGCATGTTTACTCTTGTTTAGTTAGCACTAGGTAAGCATCAATAACCTTCCTATATTCCGAGGTACTCCCATCAGCTGGTTTATGAAATAATAGTGATTTTCACCCAAAGCACAGGCACATCACTACCCAGAATAAAAACACATGCATCACATGTGTCTGCTAATGGCTATTATTTTGTAAAAGTATATATCTTCATGGAAAAGGGGCTGACAAAGAAACAGAGAGAGGAGGTTGAAAGGGAACACCAGTCTTAGCACTGAAGAAAAAAAAGAGAAGTGAGAGAGAGCTTTTTGGGTTGAGTGTTGTCTGAAAGAGGCGTGTGAAAAACTGTTTGACTTCTGCATTCAAAGAAACAGGAATTGTTTATGCTCTTTCTAAATAGAATAGTATCAAAGGACTATTTGATACTGATTTCTTCTATTAATACCAAATAGATCTTTCTCTGACTCCATATTGATTTCTTCTAACTGGAACAACTCACAAGAGTCTTAATTTTTGGCCAACCACATGGGTCAAATTGGTATAGAGATCATGCTTGTTAACCATCTGGACATGGTACGTAGATCAGCCCTTATATCTCCCTGGCACTATGAGCTTGGGATGTTTTTTATTTTTAAAGTGTTAAAAGCTTATTTTGAGCACTGTTAAGTTTTATGTCATTAGTGTCAGGTAACTATCAATGGCATTCCTCTATTCTGAATGACCTAGAATTCCCACAAACACTGGTTTGTTGCCACATACTGTTACTGCTCTATTAGTGATGTGGATACTTGTTCTGCCTAAAGGTGGAAAATTGAAATTAATCAGACCCTATTTCTGTGTCTTAACAAGATAAATCAGTGACAAACTAATGAGTTCTTCTAATGATAATCACTCTGGGACATAAACTCCTTGTAAACCACAGTTTCTTGGACTTGAATGGTGTTAGTTAAGTTCAAAATTGCTTTGCTTTCAATGAACGAGGGAGAGAGCCTTCCTGATGTAAGACTGGTATCCATGCGCTGCAGCATTACAAAGGCAGAGCTATGCAGGCTTTCAGCCAAATGAGCCTCAGACTCACAGCACAAGAGCACATGGATGTCCTGTTTGTCACAATATGCAAAGAACGGCAGGAGAAGGAAAGGAAATCATACATTTATGCTGCTTTCATATTGTTGCACACCATTGGTTCATAGTTAATGGCTAGAGTGGCTACTGCATAATAGCAGATGGCAAGGACTCATTTGATGTAACGAAGAGACCTGCTCAGCAGTGAAAAACGATAAATGATTTGGATGCAAGCTGGCATAGAGATCATCTTTGTAGGAGTTAAGGACTACCACTGCATCCGGTCACTGAAGATCTATGGGGGAAGGATTTCACTGGCTCTGCAGCAGAGCACATACTCATGGCAGATTGTAAGATGGTGGGTTCTGTCTGATTGTGACACCGCCCTCAAGTAAGAAAACAACATGTGGCAAGGAGATAGAACCCACAAACTAACTATTTTTATGCCCCAGAATTGTAGCAGTGGAAAAGACCAGAGGCAAGCCTTATAACAGGTGTCCTGAACAAGCAGCTTGGTACATAGAATGTGAACAGTCAAGAGATCTGAAGAAACACAAACTTGGAACATCACCAAGTGGTGCTCAACAAATATAACTAGGGACCTGCCTTCACTGTCCTATATATTATTGTCACTTACATGACAAAGAGCTTTAATATAGACTTTTGCTTAACGTATACCGATTTGGGGAGTTTATGACATTGTGTGGACAGAAGCAAAACAATCTGTACACACAGGGAGTGCCGCTACCACACTAGGCTGCAGATGCACGGGTGTTTTCTACAGGAACCTAGTATTGCCATCTTTTTGTCCTAGAACTTGGCCCAGCTTGTTCCATTTCTGCCCAGGTATACTGTGCAACCAACGCAGTCATGAACAGAACCAGAAAATTCTGTTTGTGAATATAACTGATTTCAGCATAAAAGTTTTTCAACTTGGCTGAGAAAACCCACAGAAACTGGTTTTAGTACAATGGGATCTAAATGTAGAATTTGGATAGGAATTTTCCTCTTTGCCAAAGAAGAGCAGTCTCCATGTTCTCCTAATAAATATGTTAGTGAAAGAAGCTCCAGATGGTAGATGATTAGATTTGGTTGCTAAAAAAAGTCTAGGCTTCTGACATCTGAAAATTCACAATTTTGAGGCACAGCTACACTGTGAAAAGACTTGTGATAGATTTTATTTGTGGCAATGTGCAACATTGAAGAGATGCATAATAATAAAGAATAATAATAAATACTGTGTGGCTGCACTCAGATATTTCACATAATATTTGAAATGATTCTGTGCTTGCTAAATGCAAGTATTTCTGCGAAGTCTAGAAGGCCTGTCAACTTATATTCTGCATTTTAGTTTATACAACAAAAAACCTTTACATTTATCATTTCATTTTAAATGCAAGGTCTTAAAAAGCAGCAATTTTCATCATCAGATGAAAGATTAGCTGAAATAGGGCTACTTTGCAATGACCTAAAAATAACTCTCTCTCAATATTTAGAATGCGTTTAGTGTTTTAGTAGAATAGGAGTAAAAATTACAATCCTTCTAGCTAATTATTCAACATGAAAACTCATTTCTAATACTTCAAGGTCATAAAAAGCATTGCAACCAATGACCAAAAATGATAGTGTAAAAATGCATCTTGATTTAGATTTTCAAAATTGATTTGTCTGACAGCAATTTGTGTGGTATTTTCAGTTTACTAGGAGCTAAAATTGATTAACACTTTTTGAAAAGTGCCATGCTAATCAAGGTAAATTAAGTCATGAAATGACTTGATTACTAGACTATTTGCCCTTTCAAGAAATCTTTAAATAAAACTAGTTTGGGAAACATTTGCTGACAGGAGATCTTTTAAAACTATTATTTATAGTGGGAAGAAGGGGATCATTTTTCTTTCATGCTTTTCCTTTCATAGTTTCTCTCTTTTTTTTTTTTTACATAAATAACTTCCCTTACCTACATTGTTTTACCAGATTTCTTTTGCCTTCCCCCAATTTCTCTTCTCGAGACATAATTATATTCATTCTGATAAATAATTCTGTGTGTTATCATCAACCTCCCTGCTATTCATGTATGAAACAGTGGTATAATTTGTGGACTACAGTCTAGAGTCCTCAGTTTGCCTCCTCAATTAATGAGGAATTCCAGCAGGACAGATAGCCTAGCAAAGCACTCCTTGGACACTTTTCTAATTATTTTTATCTACAATGATGTATTTTTATATCCTGGGGATTCTTCTGTAGTTTAATGGGGATGACTCCTGTACACTGCTTTCATTTATGGGTGCAATTCACATACACACAGAATATGCATTAAGCCAAAATATATGGACTTTGCACAAAGAACTTCACAGAAGTTGATGGATATAAAATCAAATCATGCCACTCTATAAAGAAGTTTAAAAGCTAATGCAGTTTTGGTTTAATTCCAACCAAGTATCGTTTGAGAAACACCTCCCCCTGTTTTCTCTCACAGTTGCTCTATGGTTTAGTTTCAACACACGGGTTAAGAATCCTGCTCCACATGGCCACTTTTTGTGCATGCACATGCATGTGTGCACATGCACATGTACATGCATGCACGCGCACACACACACACACACACACGCACAGAGTGAATACACATTGCAGAATATGGGTTTGCCTTAGCTATTGCTCAGTCCTTTGCCCCTGGTTGTACAAATAAATTTGTATCACTGTACCTCAGCGTCTGTCAAAACATGAGATTACTTATATGACAGTGTAAATCCTTGTGTACAGCGTGTGATATTCCAGATGCCTTGTGGTGATCTTCAGACCAACACATAGCTCTGTTAACAAGAGCTGAGAAAGACACCAGGAAACAGGTAAAATTAAGAAAATGAAGAAAACATTGAATCTGTTCATATTCGACAAGGACTTAGCTCACGAATGCTGGCTAGATGACTTACAAGGCCTAAGATGCTTCCAATACATTGCAGGTTTTCAGGCCATCCAATGGCTGTGTCAAGAACACCCATCTGTTGACAGGGAAATTCTTTGCTGATTGACTGCCTTCCTCAATAGGTGGGATAACTGGGGCCGGAAATCCAAGATTCAGCAGATGCAAAGGGACAAACTAGTTTCTCACCACCTGGAGCAGACAGAGATTCCTCCTATCTTTCCAATTCCCTATGGAGTCCGGGCTAGGTAGAGAATTTTGCTCTCTGTTGGTGATGCTCCTCGCAGGCTTGGGTAGGGGTGATAATCCTCATCATGTCTCACTTCCAATAGAATCATCATGGTGCTGCTTCTGTCTCCCTTCCAGGATCCAAAGGGGGTTACCTTCTCAATGCTGTCCTTTTTTTTAAAGGCTTTTAAAAGAGACAGGATTTAAATCAAGCTGGGGTTTGGATGTTTGGGCTGAAATTCTGTAGGTGTGAGGGAATGGGGTTAGTCTGTGTGGTTACTAAATTTAAAAAAATATATTATTTCTTTCTGCGGAGTGAGGGCTAGGTGATTAATTTTGGGACAGGGAAAGTACATGCGGTTTATTTTGTGGAAGGGGCTGTTTCTTTGCATGGTTTACTATGGAAAAACAAGAGATATTTTAAACTTGGGGTTTATAGGATGAAATTACTTTCTGAGAGGGATGTGTTTTAGAATGAAATGCAGATGCTGAAGAGTGAATATATGGAACTGGAAAAGGGAATTTAAATTTGGGGTCTCTGCCTCCCTCCCTCTTCCTTTCTGTAGGTCCAGATATACTTTTGTATGTTTATTGAAATCCATGTAAACTTATGCATATATATGCAATTATGTAGTCCATTGGATGTTGCCAGGTCTAGTTTTCTTAGCGACACAAGCCAAGTTTGGTAGCAATAAACTTTATGTTCCAAATCTGCATATTTTTGCTTTCTCCTTACTCTTTTCTTCCTTGTTCATGAAAATCTGCTTTGCCTTCCCTGATCTTCTCAATGCTTGGAAAGGAAATCTATTTCTCCTCCTATGCCCAAATCTCTACCATGTTGGTTTATTACCTTCAATATGTGTTTCTTCATCAATTTCCAGTACGATTTCTTTTAGACTGACACTCACTCTCTTGAAGAGGCTCTTCATAGAGAAAGCCTGCGTTGCTTTTTTACTTGGGAATTATAGTCATGAGCATTTAAATATGTAGAAAATGATAATGTTTAGGCACAGACATCTATCATATGCTGCATGAAAAAGATAGCAGGCTTGGAATGTTGTTTATACTCGTGTTGATTGAGGCTAGGAATATCTTTCTAATCCCTCATAAATTACTTGTGTTTATAAAGTGCAGTAGTTGGCATCTAAAATGTGCGCCATTGACCACTGACAGAAATTTCCCTATTGATGAAGCGGTAACAACTGGTGCTTCATTTCTTCTTAGAGATTTCCTATGAAGACAATTCCACTGAATATGTACAGTGCCTTCCGTCATTAGTATAAGCACATCTAGTCACTTTTATTTAGCTCAGAAAGCAGAGCAAAATGTTTTAATATTACATTTCATCCCCTTTCAGGAAGAAAGTAATTTATCATCTGTAAGAAATTCCCCTTGCTGCTTCCTCTTTATTTTCACCTTTGCTAGAAGTATACGCAGTTATCAGTGTCAGAACTGATTTCCACCCTCCCACCAAGAGAAAACAAAAGCAAAAAGCCTGGCATGTTTATCCAGCCCAATCATAAGAATGAACAGTTGCAATCATATAAAAATAGGACAGATTAGTTACTAAACGAATTGGGGCTGATGCAGCTAAATATCATTCCTGCTTTTCCTTACCCAGGCTGCAGTTTCATTGTCTTAATAAGAGTACTTTCATGAGTAACAAATACTTATGCAAATTAGGGTTTGAAGGACTGGAGCAGTGGTTCTCAGCCTTTTTAGACTTGAGGTACCCTTCAATAAATTGGAGGTACCCCTTCATAGACTTGAAGCACCCCTTGAAAAATGCCAGCTATAAGTTTTCACTCTTTTTTCAAACAGAAAAAGAATAGAGCAACTGTTCTGTTGCATATAACTCAGAAAGAGACCACCACAGGTCAGAATGTTTTTACCAGTAGATTCCTATTTGAAAAATCTGGGTTTATCATGTATATGTTTGCACATCTAAGTGTTAACATTGTGTAGCACCCTGTGGTATCCTGAAGAGGATTTCAAGGCATCCCAGGGTGCCAAAGACCCTAGCTGAGAATCAAAGGACTAGAGTGTCACTCCTCATAAATTTTCACTGTATAGATGACACATAGGGCTGTGAGAAGCTTCAGTCACTGATTCGATTCAGTGGAGATTTGGCTCGATTCAGCGGCCGAATCTCCAAATCCGAGTCAAATCAGGAGACCCTTTAATCTCTCCAAATTAAATTGGAACCCTCCAAATCGATTCGGAGAGATTCAACAATTCAGACATAGACACAGCTTTAAATGTTTTTTCTACATACCTCAAGGTACCAGGCATCTCATGAATGCTAACATGGTGGGGTGGATGGAGCATCCCATGGGAGTATGGGGGGGGGGAAGGGGGCAGCATACCCGGAAGTGGGCCAGAAGCACTTCCAGTCCACTTCTAGGTCCACCACAGATGGGAACCTGGGGGATCCCTTCTCTCTTCCCCCCAGCTCTGCAACTGGTCCCTCCTGGGTTGGGGGGGCACCTGGGGTCCCCCCATGGCCAATCACTGAGCTGGGGGGGGACATGGGGGGGGTCCCCCACATGCTCAGCAGCGAAGTACTTCTGGTCTGCTTCTGGGTCTACTGCCAAGCACACGGGGGGTCCCCCCGCACTTCTGTGAGACACTCCATCTGCCCCACCATTGCAACATTCATGAGCCATGCCTGGTACCTTGAGGTATATAGAAAAAAACATTTAAAGCTATGTCTAAGGCCGAATTGCTGATTCTCTGAATCAGCATCGAATCTTCAGATTTGGATTTGGCCAAATCAAATCGGGACAGTGATCTGAATCAACTGTCCCTGATTTGAGCTGAATCTGAATTGAATATGGCCCATTTCACACACCTCTAATGGCTCATGATATTACTACCCTCAAATTTATACTGTACAAGTGAAAATTATATGTAAAATCATAGGCCAAGATGTTCAAAAATAGGAATCCAAAGTTAGGCTCTACTTCACGTTTCTCACAATCAGATTATTTATTTAGGTGCATATATGTATATTCAAGAGTCTATGTTTAGATTCCCATTCTTTACAATCTTGGCCTCAGTACTTTGCACTGAAAAGCTAAAAAGCATTCTTAGTCTCCTCTTTTAATCAAGTAAAGCAAAAATGGTTCTACTATATCTACAGAAATCCTGCTTAACATCTTCCAGCAAATCACATTGGATGCGAAGGGGCGATCCTGAACGAGACACAAAGAACATGATAGTAAATTGGAGAATTAAATATCACATCTATGTCCCATTTAAACAGCATCATTCAGCTAGTTTACAGCTCTGTCTCTCTTATTTCTATATGTTGATCTGAAGCTGGTCTCTTCCCAATACCATAAAAACATCCCTCCAGAACCGGCAGATTCTGTAGAAGTGGAGTTAATGCTAATATTTTCTGAATTTACTCTTGTCACCAGTGGGATAGCTACATTGTTTTCCATGATGTATATATAAGACAGAGTCTTCCACAAATTTGCTGTCAATAATTGCAAGTCCTCACTTCCAAAGCTGCCTAAATCTTCTAAATAAAATATCAGAGATAATACTGTCAAGTCCAAATCTCACAACATATTTTTCCTCACAAAGCCAAATAGATCTTTCATCTCTTATGGCATACAAATTCACCAGGCTCATAGCGATAGCATCTTTTTTCTCTCCTCTGAGGCAAGTAGGATAACATCATCAAATTCGTCCTGATTCTTTAGTATTTAGTGTGCATTGGCATTGGTGAATTCTAATCCATTTGGCCTGAGTACTATGCTCTTATGTACATTCATTTCTAAGATCCTGCTTTGGCTTCAGAGGATTCTGGTGCTGTCTCAGAGCTCCTACCTTTCAAACAGTGCATAGTACCCTATATCACTAATGGAGGGATAGACTCAAAATAACAGTGTATATTTGAATGCTATTTATCACTAAAACTGTAATAAGCCCTAATCAGTTTAATCAGTTTTTCTACATCTACATTTTGCTTATTATAGAAAACTCATAACTTGCACAAGACAAAGTAGTAGAAATCATTAAACAAAATCCTTTCTGTGTACATCCTTGATAAAGACTCTGATGAAAACATTTACTGTTTTCCTGCCCTAAACCACATTCCTGTTGCTTTTTGTGTTCAGTTGAACTCTGTAGCCTTGATTATCTGTCACCTTACATATTGTGTTAACCCTTAAGCTTCTAAGAAGTATCTCAGAGTGCTGTCACTAGTGCTGCTAGATGGCTCAGGGGGTGGGGAGGAGAGAAGCCACAACATAGGCCCGCTCTCTTAAAGTTAGCATGTGCTGCAAGCAGTTACATGTTCATTGTTAATACCCTCTCTAATGTGCACCTTCTGGTCTGCTGGGCCCCTTGCAACCAACTGGCATTTGCTCCATTGGCATTTGCTCCACTGTCTAAGCTGTCATTAAGGGGCATAAAAGTCCAGGATAGCTAGTCCCCCTGGAAGTAATGCCTCTTGAGACAGCGGAGGACCACAGATCAGTCATTTTATGTCAGTGGAGCACATTAATGATAATTTAACTCAAGCTGCATAGCACAACTCAAAGTGGTCCTTGTCCAAAGTGGAGTAACTATAAGATGCCTACAAGGCACTTAGTACTTGTTAACAAGGCCCAATATGCAGGTCTTGGCATTTTAAGTGCTATTAACATGATCTAATTGTAATGTGTAACTTCACCCTAAGTAAGATGCTTAATGTGTATGATGGGGGTCTCTGTGTACTTGGCAGTAAATTAGGGTTAAAGTTTAGCTGAAGCTGCAGAAGATTGATCTAACCTTGTCATGCAAAAACAATCCAAGGGAATGAGTAATTCTATAACCACCACACATAGCTCTGTTGAAGCATTAATTAATTTGCATGTTCCAGCATTTCCCTTCATTCTCTGAATTAAAAACAAACAATGACTGGAACTAGCTCTACTCAAAATATTTTTCCTAACCCATCAGAATGCCAATAATTTTCCTTCTGAAACTCCCTTGCAAGTAAGCTGAGTGAGGAGTGCTAAAGGCATCTGTGTTATTCTCAAAAGAACAAGGAGTTAAATTTATAAAATCATAAAACTTATTTATTCAGAGAGCCTATAGGTCTACTATTCCCTTCTCCAATCTCTGAGCAAATGTAACAACTTAAACATAACACTCCTAAAGGTATCCACACATCTTCCCCCTTTACATGTAACATATCCCCATATAATACTAACATTGGCAGTTTAGTTCAACCCATAGTTAAAGCACATTTTAACAGATCTCTATTAGTCTTTGTGCTGGCTTTTTAGCTCTAAGCGATCTTTTCAGTTTCTCTGCATTCTCAATCCTTATTGGTTCAATTCTTCTTTGGCTTCCTAGTTCAGATGTCTCTACTTTTGAGTCATTTTCAATCTCCTCTGTCGTTTCTTGTTGCATTGATGTTAGTTCTGTTTCCTTTGGTGAATCTCAAGATGCTGCTTATTTTCTCCCCTTTACAAGCTGCAAGTATTGTCTGTTCCTCCTTAATACCCGTCCTTCCAGTGTGACTACTTTATAGGATCTGGGACCTACTCGATGGGAAACTAGTGCTTTTTGTTTCCACATTCATCCATCTGAAATAAGCACCATATCTTTTTTGTTCAGTTGTGGTAACTCCCTGGAACCCCTTTCATAGTACCATTTTTGTCTGAGTTTGTCAGTTTTTTTAAATGTTTTTAAATGTTTCACATATTGCTTTCTAGTCCCTCAGTGGTATCCATTCTCTTAATCAAACCTAGAGTTTTACACATTCACAACACAATAATTGGTGCTAACTTTCCTGGGCCAGTTGCAAGTTAATTTTTTACTATATTATCCTTGTACAAAACCCTTTGTTGCAATCATGTTCCCATTGTATGCTCGAAGTCTCACGTATTTTCATAGTAAACGGTTTTAGTTTTCATTTTTTGAATAATGTATTCTGGTATTACATTGACCTGTGACCCAGTATCTAATTTAAAAGTTACCATTAGTCTATTGGTGTCCAGGGTGATTGTCCAATTCTCAGAAGAATGAACTTCTTGCATTGTGCCAATGAGGAATTCTTCCATTTCCTCATTGCATAAAGCATGCACCTACTGTTTTTTGTGTGTTGCATCGTGCTCCTTTCTGCAAACTGTTGCAAAGTGATTGAATCTTTTGCATTTGTTGCAGTGCTCACCAAATGAAGGGCATTGCATGGGTTTGTGATAACCCCCACAGTATCTGCAGCTGACCATCGTTTCTTCAAGCAGTTCTCTTTGGCCTCTGCTTGCCTGCTTTGTAGTGAAGTCCTCCATTCTGTATTGTTTGTGTGTTGCCTTAGGTTTTTGAAGTCTTGTAATCCTGTCTAGTTCAGCTTGTTCTGCTTTTCCCCCCAGCATCTGCAGCCTGGCATTTGTTATCTCAGCCACTTGACACATTCTAATTGCCTTTTGCAAATTAAGCTCGGGATCCTCTAACAGTCCTTTCCTAAGGCTTGTATCCTTTATACTTGGTCTCTGATCATGGACTCTTTTAGGTCTCCAAAGTTTCATGTACAGCTCAGCGGTCTGAGGTCTTTGACAAACTCCTCTATTGCCTCACATTCTTTCTGCTGTTTCATGTAGAAATTATACTGTTTAATGGTTTCATTTTGTTTGGGTATACAATATTCCTTAAACTTTTTTATTACTGTGCCATAGCTTTTGCTTTCTGTTTCTGACAGTTGTTAGGGTATTATAAAGAAACAGTGCTTTTGGACCTGCTATATTTAGAAAAATAGTGATCTGGGATAGGGACAGACTTTACAAATAAATTGGTTTCAGTGATCAGAAACTGGTTTAAACTTGTAACAGAACATAAGTTCAGTGCACATAAACCAGTTTCAAAATGGCTGAAACTGGCTTAACATGAACCTGGATGAATGTAGTATCAGACTTAACTGATTTGGGTCAAATCAGTTTATGCAATGTCTGTCCCAGACCCCTTCCTGGTTTAAGTTAAATCAGAGTCCCCCAGCATCCCAGATTGTTTACAGCCCTGGGCTGCACTGTCTGCTCCAGAGAACAGGGCTGTCCCTGCCCCTCTGCTCGCTAGCCAGATCTCCAGTGGAGACTGCAGGCACAGAAGGGTTTGCCTTACTTCCCTCTGCCCCCCTCCTCCATTGCTGCTTGCTGCTCAAGCAGGGTCATCCCCACTCTCCCTTCCTCCCTCCCTCCCTCTCTCCCTCCCATCTCCCACAGCATGCAGCCCAGCCCCATGGACCCTAGGCATGTGGTATGCTAGCTAATGCTGAGAGGTGTCTGTGTGCCTGTCTCCAATTTCACTGGGACAGGCAGACAGAACAGTGTCTACTTAGGGCTTTTTGAAGCTAATCAACAGGTCAACTGGTAATGTCCCTCCATTCCTTCCTTGTGAAAAGCTGTTTAAGAGCTTGAACTAATGAGAGATGCTTTTGTTTTGTTGATGACAAAACAAAAGCATAAACACTGTGTTATCAGCCTTTTGTTGTTTCCTCCCTTGTCAGGTTTGCAGACAGTATGAAGAAGCAGGGAGAAGGAGATTGAAAAGCTCAGTATAATTAACAAATGCATGCACTTCCCCCTGCCCCCGGTTTGCCTCAGAGTGCTAGCCTGGGGCTGGGGGCTGGCAACTTCCACCCTTTGAGCAGTGAGCAGGGAAAAGCCTGGGATGGTGCAGGCAGGGTGGGGGTTTAAAACCCTCCCTAATCACAGCATCCTGCCAGGGCCTGCCCAAGCCCTGCCTCAGTTCAGCACTGTGGAATGGAAGGTAGGGCTACTCTAACCCCCCTGGTTTCTAACCTGAGCCACTGCAGGGATGCGTCAGCATTTCTTCAGTCCAGAGGGAATGTCTATACAGTTGCAAACTGGTTCAACCTAAGCAGGTTAGCCTTACCTGCAATGATTGAATCAATTTTTCCTGAGGCTAGGGCAATTGATGACAGATAGGAGGGACAAGGCTGGACTCTTCAAAGAGTTTTTTGCCTCTGTATTCCTGAACACGGATCAAGACAAATCTCCCAACTGCATTATAGATAGACACAGGAGGAACACCAGCCCACCAATGGTCAGCATCAACCTAGTATAGGGACATTTGGAGGGACACTTGAATGTGTTTAAGTCAGCAGGCCTCGATGATCTTCATCTAAGGGTGCTGAAGGAATTGGCTAGTGTCATAGCAGAGCCACTGGCACAGCTGTTTGAGGACTCATGGTGCTCAGATCAGGTCCCAGAGGACTGGAAAAGGGCCAATGTGATCCCTATTTTCAAGAAGAGGAAGAAGGAGGATCTGGGTAATTATAGGCCAGTTAGTTTCACCTCTATCCTTGGGAAAACCTTTGAAAAAATTATCAAGGATCACATTTGTGGGAGCCCAGCAGGAAAAATAATGCTGAAGGGCAACCAGTCATAGCAGGTAGATCCTGCCTGACTAACCTTGTTTCTTTTTATGACCAGGTCACAAAATGCTTAGGTGCAGGAGTCAAGATAGATGTCATCTACTTGGATTTAAGAAGGTCTTCGATACGGTATTGCATCCTACTCTCATAAACAAACTGAGCATCTGTGACATAGATGATTACAGAGTCAAGTGGGTGGCAAATTGGCTTAAGTGTTGCACCCAGACAGTAGTGGTAGATGGGTCAGTATCGACCTGGAAAGATGTGGGAAGTGGGGTCCCCTAAGGCTTGGTCATTGGAACTGTGCTATTTGATGTCTTAATCAGTGACTTAGATGAGGGCGTGGAGAGCACTCTTGTCCAAATTCACGGATGACATGAAATTATGGGGTAAAGTAAACACACTAGTGGGAAGGAATCGAATTCAGGTGGACCTGGACAGGTTGAAAAAGTGGGCAGAAGAGAATAGGATACAGTTCAACAAAGATTCCTGTACACTATAAAGTGCTGCATCTAGGGAGAAGGAATCACCAACACACCTAAAGGCTACAGGATGACCTTCTCAGCAGCACAGTGGCAGAAATGGATCTCAGAGTCATAGTTGACTCCAAGATGAATATTAGCCATCAATGTAATGAAGTAATCAGTAAAGCTAACTGCACTCTATCATGCATTAGCAGTTCCACCACAAACAGGTCCAGGGTGGTGATACTTCCCCCCTGTGCACCATTGGTCAGGCCACAGTTGGACTACTGCATCTAGTTCTGAATGCCACACTTCAAGAGGGGTGTAGATAACTTTGAGAGAGTCCAGAGGAGGGCCACTCATATGGTTAGGGGCCTGCAGTTAAGGCCCTACGAGGAGAGACTGAGGGACCTGGATCTCTTCAGCCTCCACAAGAGAAGGCTGAGAGGGGATCTTGTGGCCATTTACAAATTTATCGGGGGAGAGGGGGAAGCAAGAAATTGGAGATGCTCTGTTTACCAGGGCATCCCTTGGAATCACCAGGAACAACCACCACAAACTGACAAAGAGCAGATTTCATTTGGACATCAGGAAGAACTTCTTCACAGTAAGGGTTGCCAGAATCTGGAATGGGCTTCTAAGGAAGGTGGTGCTCTCCCCTACCTTGGGGGTCTTTAAGAGGAGACTGGACAAGCACTTGGCTGGGGTCATCTGACTCCAGAGCTCTTTCTTGCCCAGGGCAGGGGGTCGGACTTGATGATCTATTGAGGTCCCTTCCAACCTTAACAAGTATGAAACTATGAAACAATTCAGGCTCAGGCTTTTTGAATGTCTGTCCCTAGCCCTTGAGTGGATCTTCCTTCTCTGTAACTCCACTGGCCATCATATAATTCTTCCAGTTTTCTGCTGCATTGCTAGATAGTTTTAATTCTTCTGGAATTCTGAGTTGCTCCATTTTTCTGTCTTTCTTCATACCCCACTCCTGTCCATGTGTTATTGTCAAAAGACCAAAGAGTTAAACTTATAAAATGATAACGCTTGTTTATTCAGAGGGCCTCCTTAGCTCACAGACCTACTCTTCCCTCCTCCAATCCCCCAAGAAGCAAACTTCTTCAGCCCCAGAACACACCAAAAGGATCCAGACTGTGCCATGACAAGAAATGCAAAACCTGCCCCCACATTTCCACCACCCCCACTATTACTACACCCCACAACAGAGCCATCAGCATCCCAGGATCTTACAGCTGCACCTCCAGGAATGTAGTATACCTCATCCAATGCACCAAATGCCCTGATGGAAGATATGTAGGAGAGACCAGACAACAACTGCGCACCAGAATGAACGCACACCGGAAATCCATCAAAGACAGAAATACCCAATTACCGGTGGGGGCACATTTCTCACAGGAGGGCCACTCTCTCTCCAATCTCTCAGTCCTGATCCTCAAGGGAAATTTACATAACACATCCCAGAGACGAGCCTATGAGCTCCATTTTATCAACCTGCTGAATACTAGAGATCAGGGACTAAACACAGACATTGGATTTTTGATACATTACAATCTGCCTGGCAACTGACTCCCCAGCCCAGCCCAGCCCAGCCCCTGGCTTGTTTACTTTTCATTCCATCCAGGAAGAGCACGCAGCAACTGCTGCAGCGTCCTTAGCCTGACGAAGGGTTTTTGAACACGAAAGCTTGCTTAATAACTATTCTCCAACCATTTGGGTTGGTCTAATAAAAGATATCAAATTCACCCAAGCAACCTTGTCTGCCTATATCCTTAGACCAACACGGCTACAACCTAAACCCCTACAACTTATACATGACACTCTTAAAGGTATCCACACAGCAACCACAACCACCAGCATGAAAATCTGTTTCAAGAAGGTTACTAGGAATGGGATGGTGTCACCATCTTCCTATAAGGCAGTGGTTCCCAATCTGTGGTATGGGTACCACCAATGGTATGCAGACAACCTGTCTGTGGTGCAAATTAACAGATTTATTATAATTACTTTATATGACAAAAATTTGCTGGTGGTACTTAAGGTTGTATCATTTTAAATTGGTGGTGTGCAATCTGTCAGAGTTTGGGAACAACTGCTGTAAGGTGTACCAAACTGTTTCAGTTGGCCTAACCAGATCTCCGAGGACAGACAGCAATTTAGGCTTAAAACAAACATTGGATTTATTCTGGAGATGACTATCCTGGTGTGTGACTCGCATCAAAACAAGCAAATGCAGTTTAAATGCAGTGCAAATGCAGTGTTAAATCAGATACTTCACAGGTGGGACACTACATTTGTCCATCTGTAGGATACCAGGATAAAAGGCTGTGTTCTGAGAGAAATCCAACACCTATTTTTACCTTGGACAAAGGTAAAAACAGACCTTGCATTTGAGGCAGTTCTGACTGATTTAAGTTAAAACCTGAGAATAGCATAGCCCTTTTCACAGGTAGATTGTCCCTGGAGTAAATGGCAATTAATACTCCACAGGTACTTAAAATGAAACAATGGATTTATACCTCTGTAGGATCCCAGGAGAAAAGGCTTTGTCCCAGGAAAAATTCAACATTTTTACCTGAAGACACATGGCTGAAAGAAATTCATTCTCGCTGACTGGTGTTTAAATAAAATTTAAAAAAGAAATCTGTATATGATTGTTTATCTCCCCTTCTTTCCACAGAAGATCTTTCCTGTTTAGCACTATTTTTTAAAGCCCATGAAATCATATTTTTCAATATTTTTCTACTTCTGCCTCTGATGAAGTTTGCCGCTTCTATGGATACAGTAACAGTATCCTTGTTAGATATGACTTATCCCTCTGGCTCATAAATAGACCTTCTGAAAAGTGTTCCCATTTCCTATTTTAGAGGGGACAGGATTATGTCAAATATCAGGTTTATTACTGGAAGCACCTTCTCTCAGTCATTCTGGTAGGCTGTCTTGGCACCACCTTTATCCAAAAACCTTGCCTGCACAAGTGATCCTGCGTCCTTCAGATCTCAGGCAGGGCATTGCTATGTCTCTAGTACTACTTGCTAAATGAAGGGGTGTGATGACAGTGGTTACAGAACCTTCTGTGGTTCAAAGGCATGAGTGTGAATTGTCCTTTAGACTCAAACTAAAAGTTATCACTTATCAACTCAGTAGTAAATAGTTACCTGCTCATTTGGGTTAAGGGGGTTCAAAGGAGGACGGAAACAGTACTAGTCTATAAAAGGAATCACTCTGTAAGGGCCTTATTGCATGGGCTGCTTAGTGGGACTGTGCAAAGCTTCAGTTGTTCAATTTGGAAGAGATTTGGCCCAATTCAGCTGACAAATCTTCGAATCTGAATTGAACCAGCAGACCAATTAAAAGGTCTGAATTGATTCCAAGCCTCTGAATGAATTTGGAAAAGATTAAAAAAAGATTTGGAGATCTGGGCAGTCCCCATTCACTGTATCAGGGAGCTGGACCCAGGTTCTGTGCCAGAAATTAGGGGAGGGGTGGGAAGACTAGGAGAAGGAGGAGGGGACCATGGGGGGACCCCTGCCAGGTCTCATCCTCTCAGCTCCCCTGAGTACCTCCCGACCCCTGCCCTCTCTCACAGCCCCATCAATGGCTGCCCCACCTGGCCCCAGCATCCTAGCACTTCAAAAAAAAAAAAAAAAGCCGCACACTCACTGGATGCCATCACGGCCTCTGGGGGCTTGTGGCAGAGCACCCCCCCCATGCAGCACAGGGCAGTGGGGGGCAGCAGGCATAGCCCGCCTCCCCCACCTGGCAGGATCCAGTGAGTGCAGGACTTTTTTTTTTTTAAGTGCCGGGACACTAGGGCCGGATGGGGCAGCCATTGACAGAACTGGGGGAGTGGGCGGGGGATGCGGCCTGTTCAATTTGGAGATTTGACCCATTCAGCGGCAGCCAGATTTCCAAATCAGATTCAGCTGAATCTATTCGGGACAGTGATTTGAATCACCGAATCAAATCACTGTCCCCTAAATTGGCTAAATCTGAATCCAAAGTGAATACTAGCTGTTTTGCACAGGCCTACTGCTTAGCACATGCTTTATTTAGGTCATAGTAAGCATCACTGTTCTGTATTAGAAGTTAGAATGTGTTCTGAAGAGTGGTGTAGTAATGCTTGCTATTATCTCTAAGTGTAATGTGCAACAGTGTGTGGGACAGCATTGACCCAGTTCAAGACTCTGGTACAGTGCCAGGGGCTGGTACCAGCAGTAAGCCAATTGTCACTCCCAACCCAGCACTGCACCAGAGCTGATTTTCAGCCATAGCCCCAGAACCTTACCTGAGGTGGTTCAAGACTCCAGTTCAGTGCCTGGGCCCTAACCAACAGCCACCAAGCTGTGATAGTATTATCTCTGCAGAGCAACTGGACGACAACTGAACCCATATTACTTAATGATATCTAGAGATATTCCTCCCCAAAAAGTCCTGGTTTTGCTGTGATACAGTCATATTTAACACAAGTTTTACTGCTTCAACATGAAGACACTTGAAGTGCAGTTAACACACTCCAAGTGTAACATGTAATATGGCCTTGCTGGAGAGAAACTGGGGAGAGCCTATATATTGCTGGGTCACTTTTTGTGATTTACTTTCCCCCCACCCCAATTTTTTACCCTTTTATGTTCACTCTGAGATGAACTGCCTTTCCCAGCACACAGCCAAAATTTGGATCCCTTTTCAGGGTTTTTGGTTTTAGCCATGTTGGTCTAAGGCCTTTTCAGTTAATTATCCAGATGAAAGATTACTGATTCCCTCTGTTAAGTAAAAGAGATGAGTAATACAGTCTACTTATTTAAATTTTGCCAGCAGTTGTTTAAATACATGCTGCATGTATCTTCTTATACAGGTTGCAAACATTATTTTTCTTTCACTAACTCAGGTCAAATAATAACAGAGAAAAGGCACTGTTCTAATTAGTGTTCTGATTTAGTGTGATCTTTATATAGTGAGATCAGATCTTAGGACAAAATTACCAAATATGTGACTGTCCTTAGATTTTTTTTTCAATTTGAGTGTTGCTAAGTTGACTTCACAAACTGTGGAACATGCAACTTTACAAACAGCCACCGTTCACACAGCTATGCTCTCACTTCACACCATATATTCACACATAAAACATGTTTTTGAAAGTTAGAATGAAGAAAAAAGACTTTTTCCTTGTTGTAAGTAGCAGAACAGCAGCAACTCGGGAGCCAAGCCTACTCATTGTTCTGCTCTGTGTGGATAACATGGGCTATGGACAGATATTCAAAAAGCTTGAGCCTGAATTGATTCAATCTTTGCAGGTTAGTTTAACCTGGCTAGGCTAAACCAGTCTGTAACCATACAGACATCCCGTCTAGACTGAAGAAATGCAGGCACATGCCTGCAGTGGCTCAGGATAGAAGCCAGGGGGTGCAGGAGCAGCCCTCCCTTCCCTTCTACAGAGCTGAGCTGAGAGGGCCCAAGCGGAATGCTCTGATTAGAGAGGGGTTCCCCCCAGCTCTTCTTGCTGTTGACGGCAGAGCATTAAGTTACACAGCAGAGAGTTACACAGGGAGTTAGTATTTATCAGCCCATCAAACAAAACAAAACAGCCTGTCTCATTAGTTCAAGCTCTTATTAAACAACTTTTTCCAAGGAAGGAATGGAGGGACATTACCAGCTACCTGTTGATTATCTCCAAAAAGCCCTAAGCCAACACTGTCCTGTCTGCCTTTGCCCTGTCTCCCACAGCACGGACCATAGACAGCATGTGGTATGCTAGCTAATGCTGAGAGGTGTTTGTGTAAGGCAGAGGGGAGGGAGGAATCCCTGCTTGATCTGGGGGTGGTGAGGGGTAGGAGGAGCAGGAGGAAGCCAGGCAGATGCCGCTGTATCTGCAGTCTCTGCCAGAGCTGTAGCCTGGGAGCAGAGGGGTGGGGCCAGCCCTGCTGGGCTGGAGCAAAGAGCAGAGCCCCACCCAGAGTTGCAAAGCATCTGGGATGCTGGAGGACTCTGATTTAACTTAAACCAGGAAGGGGTCTGGGACAGACATTGCATAAACTGGTTTGACCCAAATCAGTTAAGTTTGATACTACATTCAACCAGATTTATCTCAAACCAGTTTCAGTCATTTTCAAACTTGTTTATGTACACTGAACTTATGTTCTGTTACAGGTTTAAACCAGTTTCTGATCACTTAAACCAGTGTATGTGTAATGTCTGTCCCTAGCCATGCAGACTTTACTCTTGTTTTCACCTGGAAGAAGCTTTAGTGGCAGAAACTGCTCCTACTATATTTTCTTGCATATAATGCACACTGCAGTTTCTAGCAGCTGGTGTTTGGGGGAAGGGTGCATGTTATATGCAAGCACATATGGTATTTCTTTAAAAAGAAATCAGAGAATCGTATTAAAAAAACAACAGAGAATTGTACTCTAATACAGGATTTATATGCTGGGTGACAACTAATATTGAGCACAGCTGACCAATGGGTGCTTAGAAAGATAGCCAAAAAGATGTTTATGGAAGATACTTTCTTGATCAAAACCCCAGGACTGAACATACCCAAACTTTAGTTAAAATCTGATCCAGACTTGAACTTTATAGTTTTGAGGCTACTAATAAAAATGGAAAGCAAAACAATACAATAAAACACATTGCTCACGATCAAGATGCAAAGTCTCCTGCTTGGAATTCTGTGGGTATCCGGATAAGCCAATCACTTACCAGAAAAAGAAAGCTTTGTGTCCACAGTGCCTCAGTTCATGCCAACTCAGCAGTGTACCAAAATCACAGGTAAAATATACTTGCTTTGTGCTTGAGGAAAAAGTGAGATTTTCTAAAATTGACATGTCCCTTATGGTCACTGTCCTTAGCTAGAAGAGGCAGTGTTCCAACAAATTGGAAAGCTTGAGAAGGACTGACATTTTAAAAGATATACGTGGCACATAATAGAACTGAAGTACTACAGGCAACAATTAAATGAATGGGGTAAGCCCCCCTGCAGTCACCAAGAGCAGGTCTCCGGTTTGTTTGACATGATCCCAACCTTAGCACAATAGAATCAAATCTCAGAAAAATGTAATATAATTGTCCTTATTTTTGTCTTTTAGGTTGCTTTTATGACAAAGCGCTTCAGGGGATGTCAAGCTAAAATGGTGGCTGCGAGCTGAATGAGAGGTGTGCTGTGCCCCCGCATCAAAAACACACAGCAGCAGGATATTCAACTTGAAAAATGTGCCCAGAAGGATTCAAGGGAGATCTGTAATGAGAGTGAGGCAGTAAATCACATCTGTGTCACTGTCTGTAGTTGCTTTAGAAGTGTAATACAATGGTGCTTTCCAATGAACAAAGCAGAGCGTGAATGCCTGTCTGCATTGCACACTACTCTCATAAAGAAATCAATTTTTCATTTTTAAATATAACACTGCACCTATTTACAAGTTCTAAGGCTAAGCACTGCAATTTGCTGACACAAACAACTGATTCTGTAAACTTTACTTCAGCAACCGCAGGTAATGGCTGTGGGGAATTCAATCAATAAATAAGCTCTCTCTTCTCCATTGTTGAATGATTTCACCACCAAATGACTTTGTTTAATGCTGTAAATGTGGCCAACTCTACTGTGCCATTCAAGGTAAAAAGAAATGTTGAATCTGAAAGCCACGGGCAGTAAAGAACCACACACTATAACCATTTCCCTAGAGGTCTATCAGATGGTTTGTGGATAACTATAGAGGCAAAAGGGGCTGTCTGGTATTGTATAATCTACAGAAAGATTGAACAGGGGCAGGGAAAGTACTCGGGTATTACAACAGGTTCAACCTAGAGTAGGCAGGAGGGGATTAACCCTCTGCCTCTAGCTAGAAGGAGGATTGGGCTTGCCTACCAGGGTGCCCTGGTTTGCAGGATGCAGTCAGCTCATGAAATTAAATACGAGTCAGAGCCAGTCTTTTCTTCCTGAACAAGGTGATAAACTCTATAGATTAAATTCGACCTCTAGAAAGAGGAGTGGGGTCTAAAATGAAAACTCCTGGGAATTTCCTCTCTTTTCCTCCTTGAAGCCAGGCTGGAGTGAATCACTTTGGAGGCCTCCAATTCTGAAACATGGCTAAATTAAGTCTCATTTTGAGAGAAGGGGGAAGGTGGCTTTTGAGAAAGCTGTTTGATTAAACATATATTTTTATAATCAGGTCAAAAATTGGGTTTCCATCAACTTGAGGCCTGCTCATTAGTTTTTAACAGTTGAACCACTGAAAAATTAACATTTTTTTACAAGTTTCCCACAAAATTTTTTGCTCTTTCTTTTTTTCTTCCTTTCTTCCTTCCTTCTTGACCAGGTCTGTTTTCTGATTCCTTGCCCTTCCATTTTGGGCTTTGTGAACTTGTATCTGCTACCACTGACCCCAACTGACCATTTTTATAGCCAAGTATAGCAAGCATATTGGACTGCCCCATGCTCTTGAATGCTTGTGGCATACTCCCATGCCAACTTTGTGCTTGCCATATACTGGGATGATTTCAGGGTGAAAGGGGTATCTATTGAAAATACACAGTCACTTCACATAGCAGATATGAAGTGACAGGTCAATTAATCTTTGAACCCCATAGGTGCATCCCCACGAGTGGGAACATGAGTTTCCCTGGGGACAACTAGCAGTGGCACATACTTGTTCCCAGGCACATCTCTGCATGCACACCCTGGCATGCAGCAAATTGCCCAGGGTGGGGTAAAGGAGGCTGGAGTTAGTGCCTGGGCAGGCCTCAGAAGCCATACCAGTGATTCTGCACCCCCTGAGGTTGCAATGGTGGCAATCCAGGCATGCAGAGCCTGGCCTGCAGCTGGAGTTTGGCTCTGGCTAGGCAGGCTCCAGTTTCAGGTGGTGCACACTGCCACCATGTACTGTGTTTTTATCTCGTGTGGGCTTTTTAAATACTGGGGGTTTCCCAGTACTTAATTTTGCTGCTGTGCTGCAAATATACAGCATGGCAAACGGAATCATGAGCACCGTGTGCGCTTCAGAGTGCCTCAACAAGCTTTGAGGCACCACAAACCACACATTCTTGCTTGTGGGGACACGGCCCATGAACCATATCTGCCTAATATAACTCCACTGATATCAGTGAGGTTATGCTAGACGATGAATTTTTCTAGAGGGCTTCAGGTGAGAGAAGTCCTGTTGTATTTATTTGTCTGGTCTCAACAGGAGAAGGAAGGCCTGCACCCTTTAAGGGTTTTTACCACGTTTTGCAGTAAAATACTGCAAATAGATGTTTAAATCCACTGAGGTATACAAAATCATCTCTTACTCTGGGCAGCCTGTCCCCAGGCCTAGTATAGAGCAAAAGGCAGGAGTTATAAGAGCTTTATAGAGGAGATACCCCATTTTGTTTTGATTGTTTTTTGGTGAATTTCACTGAAGATGCTAGCTGTCAAAGGAAGTGTGATGCTGGCCAGGGAAAGAATGCTCTAGGAATATATCTTGTCAGTGCATGTACTTGTCCACATACAATTTCTGATTCACCTCAGCTTAGTTAGCTGTCAAAAACAAGTATTTAAATGTTGTCAGTCCTGCACGGCTAATATAACTGCAAATGAAATCGGTATTCCTCAGGGGTCATCAATATAATTGCCACACGCATTTCCAGAGTCTTTGACTCCAGAATTGGCGTTGTTATTCTTTTCTCTATTTTCCTCAAACCCATTTTTGTGTGGAATTTATTACTTGTAAAAGTTGTCAAATGAATAGATGTCAGAACTGAAATCCTCTGTGGCTACCACACAGGCAATAACACCTCTCCCTCAAGTATTACTTGGCTCAGTGTTCTAGGGGGACCACTTCTACAGATCACTGGCATCATGAAGTCACTGGCTGAGACTAACAACAAGGATGTCAATTAGTGCCAAGTGTGGAATGTATTATCAGTGTTATTACAGTTAATGCCTATAGGTCTCAAGTCAGATAAGGGCTTGACTGTGTAGGTGCTTCATGTATAATCCATATAAATAGCACTCTCTCCTCTGAGTTTACAATTTAAGTAGAACAACTAGACAAATGGCTGTGGAAAAAGAAGTACTACTGTTGCAGGGGATAAGGAATTTTACTACTTTATGATGAGAATACTAGGAACTGAATATGCAAGGTCAGACCACCATAAAAAAGAATTGTTTACCAATGTTTTACGTTTGCAAGTAGTATCTTTTAAGATATTCAGAAAAAGTAGTGAAAAGCATTTCTCCAAAACTCCTTAAGTCCTATGGCACTGAATTAAAAATATTGCATATAAGCATTTGTCA
The DNA here is from genome assembly GCF_030867095.1 of Alligator mississippiensis. Lineage (NCBI taxonomy): Eukaryota > Metazoa > Chordata > Crocodylia > Alligatoridae > Alligator > Alligator mississippiensis. The sequence continues at coordinate 348,764,368 of NC_081824.1, forward strand.
AGAATGACGTGCAAGCAGCTAATGCTGCACTTAAATGCATTTTTCCAAAGAATCAGATGCCTTCCCATTGCATTTACCAAATATATCTATATGAAATGATATTTTGTAAGACATGAATCAACATAGCATATGCTACAATGCCTTAACTTCCTTTTCATGGAAAATAGCTACTTTACTAGCATCTGTTATAGTCCTGGGGCATGTTCTGCCATAGTTTCTCATTGAAAACTTCAGTTGGTCACCAAGGCTTTTCTTGATTAAAAAAGGGGATGGTAGACTATGGTTACCACTGTTTTAGAGCTGGCCCTGCCCTTTGTGGCCTGCAGATCCATCTAATTACCATTTTAATTGCCTTTCTTTTCTTTTAATTTCACCTGATTAAAATATAAGGGTGTTTCAGAAAGTAACAGCAATTTCAAAACAAAACCATTTTGTGTGCAATGAGTGGAAAACTCTTTGGGGCTACAGTGGATGGTTACATGAATGCACCTGTCATTTACAACTCTCTACAGAAGTGATGTGGTTCTGTAAAAGATCACTGCACACACAATGGTTTCATTTCAAAATTGTCATGACTTTCTGAAGCACTATTAACACAATGCTGTAATGAAGGGGACAGGTAGATCCTCTATATTGTTTTCCTGGTATGAGCCTCATATTTGTTTCTGTATTTTTAATAGTAATAGAATCCTATAATCTTTTTTCTCTGGGATGGGGAAATGCACAGAGTCCTGAGCTGTACTTGTGTTCTAAAATTGTCCCCAATATAACTTTGGTCTTTTGCAGAATCTGTAAGTGAAAGTATGGTGGAAATACAACTTAGAAAACTGTTTCAAATTTAACATACATTATACATTTATATGGTACCCAACACTGTGGTGTCCATGTACCTCCAGAGCTAAGTACAGACATTGAAAAAGCCCAAGCCTGAACTGATTCAATCTTTACAGGTTCATCTAACCTGCGTAGATTGAACCAATTTGTAAGTGAATAAATATTCCCTTTTTATTCCAGAAATGCAGGCACATGCCTGCAGTGACTCAGGACAGAAGCTGGGGAGTGTTAAAGTGAGCTCTCCCTTCCCTTCCACAATGGCCAAGGGAAGTTGAACTGGGGGAGGGGTGTGGCCAGGCCCCGGCAGGCCTGAGTATGATTGGGGAGGGGTTTAAATTGCCATCCTGGCTTGCAGGGACCCCAGCCTGGGTGTGCTGGGGAGCTCTGCCTGCCCTGCTCCCACCCACAGCACAGCTCCTCTCAGCTCCCACATCGGGAAAAGGCTTGCAGTCCCTGAGACCACATGGGGCTGCTGCTCCTCTCAGGATCCTTGTCAGACATGGCCCAATGCAGGTGAGAAAGGGAGGGAGGGGGGAATAAGCCTCCATCCTCCCCCTTTGCTTCAGGGGGCCATGATGGGCTGGCATCTGGCCATGCCCCTGCCCCTGCTCCAGCTAGAGAGCCGAGGTATGGGGCTAGCCCTGCTCTCTGGAGCAGAGAGCACAGCCAAGGCCAGGGCTACAGAGCATGCAGGGATGCTGGGGGACTCTGATTTAACTTAAACCAGGAAGGGGTTTGGGACAGAAGTTCCATACACTGGTTTGACCTCAATCAGTTAAGTCTGATACTATATTCAGCCAGGTTTAGTTAAACCACTTTCAGCCATTTTCAAACCTGTTTACGTGCACTGAACATATAAACCAGTTTCTGATCACTTAAAACAGTTTATGTGTAACTTCTGTCCCTGATGTAAGTGTTAATCCCACACTCATCGTGAATTTGACAAAAGCAATTTTTATGTAATTTTTATCACAGAGCTGTCACATTGAAAGTCTCCGTAACTGCTAGTAAAGAATTCTCCTGAAAAATAAAGCCTATCATCACTGCTTTTAAAGGTCCTTTTGCCCTTACTATAACCCTGCTAGATGGGAAGAAAGCAGGAGCTTTGATTTCAATTCCTGCCATAGGTGGCATTACAAAAAACACATGGAAGAGTGGTTTAGTGGATTTTCTGAACACAGACATGAGCAGCCACCAGGTCCAAGGGGTCACAGTAAAAGGAAAAATCGTGACCTGTTTATTAAGGCACCATCTTTCACAGGCCCTGGATAGCTCTAGCTGTTTTTAAATATTTAATACATCCATTTTCAGCACTAGAGATGTGCATGTACCATAGTAAGTGAAGGTACAGTGCCTGCTCCAAAGAGCTCCCAAATTAAATCAGGCAACAAGAGAGAGATCAGGCAATGGGGATAGAGGGAGGAAGGAGCTTGAAGGGTGAATTTATGGAGATGTTTAAGCAGAAAAATATGCATTCTGTCAACGACTTGTCCTTTAGGCAGGGCTAAGCAGTTGTAGGATTTCTGTAACTATATCTGCAGACTACTTATACATGCACCAGGCACCCCACATGAGGGATACCCTTTGAAAACAGATACCCCTTGTCCACCCAGGGATGCACTGAACACCCTCATTATATCTCAGCCATTGGCACTGATATGCCTGGATAGCTTTGATACATAAAATCCAGGGGGGGAGTGGGAACAGGTATCTTGAACATATACAAGTATGATAAAATAAAAATATAATTTAAAGGAGCTCTTTGTCCATGCTTGACTATTTAGGGTTTTCTGCTCCTGAACTGTAACCTTTGATGGAATGGAGAAAGGTGGAGAAAGAGGGAACAATTCAAGCTGAAAAAGTAATGAAGCCTATTTCTGAAGAAATCCCAGGTTGTCCCAGATAAATGTTTAAATCCCTGTGGTTTATATTTAATGAGTCTGAAGATTTTGTATATGAATAACATTATTGGACAATGACGCAACATTGATAGGGAATAACTCTGCTCTGTGGTTATTAAGGCAGTGGGGTTAAATCATTATGTGCAACAGAATTCACATTGATTTTCTGTTACAGAATAAGAACACAGCCGATTTTTACCAAATTGTCCAAATTTGATTTCTGAACGAAAATACTCTCCCCCTCCAATGTACAAGTTTTTTGACCAGCACCAACTATAATCATGGGCTAAATATATGGTTTATGAGCAGCCCGGAATTGGAGACAGTATATACTAGCCAGACCTTCCTCGGCTACATAACGCACAGGTGCAGCGGGGCATCTTTCTGAATGTGGGTAAGCTTCTCTCAGATGTGCCTTGCCTTCTGCTGTGAAAAAGACATGAACAAGGGCACCTCCATTCATAGTGCCACCTCTCCAAGCATAGTGTCATTTCCAATCCCCTTGGAGGCAAGCTTGAATCCCAGGTTATACAGGGGCAGTAGTCACAGGTGGTGGGCCTCCACAGGCTAGCCACAGCCTGCTGTAAGTCACACTTCATGTTATATATAAAAGATTCTTCTTATCCAAGGCCAGGTTCAGCTGACCTTCGTTGTGCTGACCAGCCCTTTACTTAATAAGGAGTAGCTTTGTAATGAGCAGGACTGCTCACAGAGTCTGGTTCTGCTCAACAAGTCTGAGGAATCAGGATCTAGCCCTCTGGAAATGAGGGGCTCATTTGCTCTTGAGCCTAAAGAACTTAAATAAAGGGAATGCGTCTGTAAGTGTTTACTGGTATACATATGATGAACCACCCAGGTACAATCCTGTTTTACTTCAGATTGTTTTGAGATTCATGCTGAATAATGGGCAGCTAAAAGGACCATGGCAAAATCACCTCATTAATAACAAGTTCAAGTGTGAATTCAAAATGCAGGATAAGCCACAGAAACAGATAGGATGGCCTGGCTTTCTATGGGTCTAAATTCTCCTTGTGCTGAAATTCTCTCTCATCACAGTACTTTTTCTCCCTCATACATGAAAGTAAAGCCAGACTACAATGGCAAAGAAAATAAAAGGCATTGCATAATTATATTTAGGAGCTCTCCAGCAACAAGCGTAGATGGAAGTTGGACACAAATGCAAGAAAAATGTACTCCGTTTCATTTTTTAAAATATTATTATTCTGTCTCTTGCTCCAAAGTAATATGTTTAATGCACTAAATGTCCTAGGCAATGATGCATTTTAAGCAACAATTTGGTTTGCTATTGACAGAGTAATGCTGCATCTGAAAACCTGGAATATGTGACTTGGCACATAAGTCGTCCTATTTATAAAACCTATAGCGACTAGTTGTACAAGCTCACTTATCAATTCCCTAGCAGCCTGGACCCATCACAATGATTCCTTTATCAATTTAAAGTAAAATTATTGAGCTTAAGGAAACAGCATTTTTTTTACTTCACTGCTGCTGAGCTGAGCTGAGTTCTTCTGCTGGCTTCTAAAAAGTTGCTCCTTAATAAACTAAAGATAAAGTCTGCTGGAGAAAAAAAATCAATATATGGTCCCTTTCACCTGTACAAGGAAATGTAAATTTACCCATGCTATCTTGAAAGCAACCCTTGCAAACCTAAAAGCTAATCTTTAGATCTATCATGTTTGCTCAGAGGCAGAGAAAAAGATGACTGTGGACACTGAGTAGCTGTCTCAGATCACAAATGCATAGTTTTAAAATATAAGAAGCAGCCCTCCTTCTGGTCATTATAAATATGCTGTACCATCTCTACTATCCAAGGCACAACTGTGGCCAGCAAAGATCTGGACTAGACTGACAGTCACTGATCCTGCCAGTGTCTCTTTTGAGATTAAACTTATTCCTCAAGGGAGTAGACTTTGATTCAGCTAGGAGACAGTTGTTCTATTATACCCTGTATTGGTAACCAAGAGCATCTAGTCTATCTCCATTGTAACTCACCAACACCTTTCCAATCAGAATGCTCACTATTCTAGTTCATCAAAAACTTGTGATAGCTGTGCCATTCAAATCTATCATTCATGTTACTTTTGTTCCTCCAGGCTGGAAAAGACATTACCTGACCTTTCTGCTAGGTTTTAGACTTTGGTCTTGAGCCTAATGAATTTGACCCATGGGATATAGGTAAATAAAATTAGTATGTCTGTGAGCATAGGATATACTCTGTTGGTTATAATGAAATAAGCTATCTGGACAGCACCACTTAACAGCCAGATGACTAACATAACGTGATACAAGCACATTTAACAAGCACACACATCAGCGTCTTGAGCAATAAATGTTGATTCCCTAGTTCTTTTTCTACTTTTCTTGAGCATACTAAATCTGCACGGTAAGCAACAGACACATGTAAAATTATATTCATGCAAATGAAAAAGCATATGTATCTCCTCTTTATCAGCAGCTGTCATCCCCGCTCTGTTAAAAGTTCTACATTTCAAAAGCCATCAATCAGCAAGAAGACATAGTTTCTCTGTTCTGAGCCTATTAAAGAGGCTCAATAAAGAGGGGAAAAAAGCAGGATGAAAGCAATAGGAAAAAAAGAAAGACTCTTGCGGTTTTGAGAAGCATTACCAATCTCATCTCCAGTAATTTTTTTCAGGTCTGTTTCAAGCACTACTGAATTTACTTAATGTTGCTCTCAAGCTCATAAAACACTCCACACAATTTCTTTTTCATCCCAGCAAAACAGGAAAAGATTCAACACATTTATTACAAATATCTTTGAAATCTAATTAATCTTAAACTGCACACAGGCTATCTATTCCCTCCCCGCCCCCGCCCCTTTCCTTTTGCTGAGTTAATCTGCAGCTCTGTCAGCTAAGGGCACTTACCAAGGGCTTTTCGATGGGAGAATGCAGTTAGGCTCTCACACACTGGAATAGCTGCTACCCAGTAATCAAGCAGGAACTGAGAAGTCTCACTCTTTCAATAGCTATTCAGGTAGTGCAGCCAGCTTTCTCTAGCTCTCTGCATACACTCACAGGCACAGACACACACACACAGGCGCAATAAACTCTGAGCATAATTAAGAGAGCTCCTTTCTACAAATTACAGCAGCAAGCAATCCCTATAGCAGCATCTGTAGTGTGATCTCCTTAAGGAAAACAAGCTAACAGAAATCCAGCACCCTTTTTGTTTTCTGTTTTAGGGTATGAAAAATACACCTCTTGGAGACTTAAGTCAACTGATGTGCAACAAGGAGGTGGTTTGGGGGGGAGGGGGGAGAGTTTTAATTTTTTTTCTTTCTGTGCTGAAAGTTTTATTATGAAATTCAACCTAGTTTGCAATCAAATCAGAACCATCACTTGTTACAGAGAAAACGGCCTCTCAGGAAAGCAAAACTTGGATCGATAGTTTCATGCATTTAATAACAGTATTTATGACAGAAAGCTTCTCTGGTAATAGATTCACCATTTAGAAAGGAAATAGTTTGGTAAATATATATCAGTGCCTTTTTGTGCCTAGGCACCAGGAGGGAGACAAAAATGTGTAAATTAACATGAATATTTGTGATAGATTTATTTCTCTTGAAACTAATTTGAAAAAGACAAAACAATAATCTTTAGTTATGTATTGCATGTGACATGTACAGGTAATGTATCAGATATAGGTGTTGGCTATTTGGCCCTAATGTACGTTGAATAAAAATTGTTAGAAACATTTGGAATAATATTGTATTTTGCAAGAAGACTGGAGGGATTTAAGAAAGTTAAATCTCCTAAACATCCTCTTTCTATTTAAGAACCTACCTTATCTGGAGCTTTAACCATTATTATTTTTTGTCACTTCTGATGTCATCTTAATTGAAAATCAGATAAAAAATATCCCAACCATCACTAAAATAGAAGTGCAAGTCTGTATGAGGTTTCTCTCTATTGATCTTTCTCTATTTCACACACAAGTGCTCACACACACACAAAAGTACAATGAGAGAACAAATAGAAAACTGAGGAAAAAATCATTGATTTCCTTTAATTTAGTAATAATATCTGTACTTTAGAAAGTAATAGCTTTCTGTATCTTGGCACAATATAAAACAGGGTCATTTACAGGGCAGATGCCACCTTAGGGTGAAAAAACTCAAGCAGGGCATATTAATGCCACTTTGCCCCACTGAGCTCAAAAAGCAAACAGCACGACGCAGCCAGCACTGCAGGACCCTAGTGTGAAGATGCCTTCAAGGACTGCTGCTTGGTACCATCAGTGGCTAATGCTGTTGTTAGAAGTATGCAGAAACTTTGTAATAAAGATGGAAATGGGAAGAAAAGGAGAGAAAATAATTAACAAAAGCCTATTGAAAAAACAGTCACAACAGACAGAGCTCTATATTGACAGTTCTATCTAAAACAGTTTAAAGCCTTGAGACTTTCCCTGACACTTTCATTCAGCTAGCTAACCAGGTGGGAGTGGATTTTTTTTTAATACAACTGTCCAGCTGATGTTAATTCCTTAAAGCATGTATCTGATATTTAATTACTTTTCACAAATACAAATACTTCTGGGTCTTTACTGGCTTTATTAAGACGTCATTAAGGCTAAGTACAGATGTTCAGAAGCCTGTGGCAGAAGCGTTCTAACTATCATGCTTTACTTAAGTGTGTGAGTGAACCCAACAGCCCCTTGCAGTCTAGTAGGGGGTCTCCGAGCCTGCCAGCACTGGCTGTTGAGGGTGTTCCCACATACCTCCAAGGAGACATGGCCAGAATAGAGGCTTGGTCAGAGAGGCCCCTGTCCCAAGGCTTGTCCCCCTACCAGCTGGTGACAGTCAGAAGCAGTTGGTGGGGAGAGACCCTGTACCCTTTCCATGTGCCTGGGGCTGCTGTGGGTAGTGAGGGACCCTGTACCCCTTTCCCCACAGCTTCCACACCTGGGCTATGCTGTGGCATAGCATGGCCTGGCAGGGGCAGCTTTCCCCCCCCCAAGCTAAACAGCGGCACACTCTGCCTGAGCTCTGCTGGAGGCCAGAGCACAGCACCACTTGGGAGGGCAGCAATCACATACTAAGTTAACCCTCAATGGGATCTGGCACAGACATTCGATAAAACGCTCTAACAGAAAGCACTTTAGGCTAGCACACATCCATCAAGGGTTAACTTAGAGCGCAATCCGCCAATTTTAAATTGCTCTCAGAACATTGGACATCTATTCAGTTACAGTTTTAGAGTGCTTTCTGCCTGCTTAACGTGCAATATGTGTAACATCTGTGCCTAGCCTAAATGTATATTGTACTGCCAGAGGATATTTCAGTGTTTTGACACAGGGATAGGCTAAGCCTAGAATAGATATAGCTCCCCTTATTCAGTGCTAGCCTACCATTCCCAATTAAAAGGACACAATGGCTTTGTTTTTTAAAACACAGGATGGAGGGACAGATAACCTAAGCCATTTGACTGACTCTGCCCAAGTCTTACTGTATAACCTTAGATTTAGGGATGTCTTCCAAAAGGATTTTCCAATAGTGAGTTGGGTTGAGGAGGCTTAAAAAATTAGTTGATGGTGCAGAAAACACAGGCCTGTTTTGAGTTTCACAACTGTGAAATGGAGAAACACTTACCTATAGCACTGGCATCTGTGGGAGCTCTCTGTGTGCAGTATTGTGCATAGAAACCTGTCTTCACAGATCACAGACTATATTACTTCAGGCTCCCTGGAGTAGTTAATGTTGAATGGGAGAGTGGGACATGAACCTTGAGCACTGTCAAGGGAAGGGAGGATACCAGAATGGAGATGGGGGCGGGGAGTACCTCCCTTCCCTGTCCTCTATACCTTCCCTGCATCAGGTTCAGCACCAGGAGGCAAAGGTGGTATGTGACAGAAGAGTGACTGGAGTTTCACTGCTGTGGTGGGAAGGGGATGATCACCCCTACTTTTACTACTGAAAAGTAGGGTCTTTTGGCACTTCATGTATGTGTTGGCAACAAGAAAAGGAGGTGACATCTCCACCCCCCTCCTCCCGCTCCCCTGCATCAGCAAACCTCTGGTTGCTCCTCCTCTGGAGCCAGGACAGAAAGGAAGAAGGTGCAGTGGGAGGGGGCTCTGTACTGCCCAGAGTTATGCCTCTGGCTCCCTGTTCAGCAGTCTTTGATAGGTCAACTTGGAGACTGAGGGACTGATGGGTCTGTCATCCCTGACTTGCCCATCAGGAACTCCTAAGATCAGGACTGTTCCCTTCTGCCACTGGCAGAACTCTTGAGTAATCTTCAGGGAAATTCTCAGTTCATCATAAGCTTCTATTACTTGATATTAGGCTCACCCAGGATGTGCTATAGGGGGCACAGGGAGTACACAAGTCTAATGTATAGGGACCTACTTAATTCATGATTTCACAGATTTCATAGACACTGCAAAATCCAGGAATATCCACGAAATCTGAAAAATCAACAACAAAATAAAAAATAAAATGCTGGGAGCCAGCAGTCCTCACTGTTGGGAGGGGAAGGCATTGGCTGGCAGGGCAGGACAAAGGGCACCAGACAAGATGGCAGCTGTCCCCTTGTCCCTCCTCCCCCGAACCCCCAATGGGGCCTCTCTGCCAATCAGCAATAAGGAGCAGGGCAGCATGAAGAGCAGCCAGCAATCAAGACGGTGGCTACCTCCTTGTCTCTATCCATCAATCAGCGCTGAGGGGAAGGGTCTCTCCACCAATTAGCACTGAGGGGCCACTGCAAAATGCCTACAAAAACAGATTTGCATGCCACAAGCAAGCCACGAAAAACCCTTTGTGTAGCCATGATTTAAGTAGGTCCCTACTTTGGCTGAACTCTGAATTCATTCTTATGCTGGAAGGCACCCTAAGCCTCAGGTAATTGAAGAAATGTACATGGCTATCACAGGAGGATTAGCTCACCATGCAAATAGTACAGGTCAAAGGATACTTCTATATAAAGATGCAGTGTTAAATACCAAAATCACTTGTTTCTGAAATTAAGTCCATGGACAAAAATCTGTTTACAGTAAGGGAGCAGCCAGAACAGTTGACATTTGACACACATACATGTTGGAAAATAATCTTTTCAACCTTCTTGTCTACTTCTCCATCATGAGGTACAGATACAACACAGATACAACATGAGGTACAGATACCCCCACCGGGATCCCCGATGGTCCCAGGGGGGGCACAGCGAGGCCCAGGATCAGTGAGAACCTAGTCAGGGAACTTCTGGTGGGACTAGACATGTTCAAAAGAATGGTCACAAACTACTACAAGATTGTTTCAGGCTGGACATAAGGAAGAATTTCTTTACTGTCCGAGCCCCCAAGGTCTGGAACAGCCTGCCACCGGAGGTCGTTCAAGCGCCTTCATTGAACACCTTCAAGATGAAACTGGATGCTTATCTTGCTGGGATCCTATGACCCCAGCTGACTTCCTGCCCTTTGGGCGGGGGGCTGGACTCGATGATCTTCCGAGGTCCCTTCCAGCCCTAATGTCTATGATATGAAATCTATGAAATCAGCAGGTCCTGACGATCTCCACCCCAGAGTGCTGAAGGAATTAGCAGAGGTCATTGCGGGACACCTGGCACAGCTCTACAAGCACTCATGGTGCTCTGGTGAGGTGCCAGAGGATGGGAAAAGGGCCAATGTGGTCCCCATTTTCAAAAAAGGGAGGAAGGAGGACCCAGGAAACTATATGCCCATTAGTCTTATCTCAGTCCTGGGGAAGCTTTTTGAGAAAATTATCCAGGTGCATATATGTGAGGGACCAGCAGGGGAGATTATACTTAGGGGCAACCAACATGGGTTCATTAGAGGCAGGTCCTGTCAGACCAACCTGGTGACCTCCTACAACCAGGTCACAAAAGCCTTAGACGCAGGTGTCATGGTGGACATAATCTTTCTGGACTTTAGGAAGGCCTTTGACACCGTCTCTCACCCCGTTTTCATTAAAAAATTAGGCAACTGTGGTGTCGATGTCTACACAGTCAGATGGGTCGCAAATTGGCTGGAGGGCCGCACCCAGAGACTGGTGGTGGATGGGTCATGGGGGGGATGTGGGCAGTGGGGTTCCCCAGGGCTCAGTCCTTGGGCCCACACTGTTCAACCTCTTCATCAATGACTTAGATGAGGGGGTGAAAAGCACCTTGTTCAAATTCGTGGATGACACTAAGATGTGGGGAGGAGTGGGCATGCTGGAGGAGAGGGACAGGCTGCAATCAGATCTGGACAGGTTACAGGGGTGGGCGGATGAGAACAGGATGGGTTTCAATACTGACAAGTGCAAGGTGCTGCACCTCGGGGGGGGGGAGAACCAGCAGCATATCTACAGGCTGGGGAACTCCCTTCTCATCAGCACAGAGGCAGAAAAGGATCTTGGAGTCACTATTGACTCCAAGATGAATATCGGCCAACAATGTGGGGATGCAGTCAGGAAGGCTAATTGCACCTTATCATGCATCCATAAATGCATCACGAGCAGGTCCAAGGAGGTGATCCTCCCTCTCTATGCGACACTGGTCAGACCTCAGTTGTAGTACTGTGTTCAGTTTTGGGCGCCACACTTCAGGAGGGATGTGGACAGCATCGAGAGGGTCCAGAGGAGGGTCACTTGCATGATCAGGGGGCAGAAAGGCAGGCCCTATGAGGGGAGGCTATGGGACCTAAACCTGTTCAGCCTCCACAAGAAAAGGTTGAGAGGGGATTTGGTGGCCATATATAAACTTACCAGGGTGGACTAGCGAGGAATGGGAGAGACCCTGTTCCCCTGAGCACTACCAGGAGTAACGAGGAATGACGGCTGTAAGTTGATGGAGAGTAGATTCAGGCTAGATATCAGGAGGCACTACTTCACAGTCAGGGCAGCTAGGATCTGGAACCAACTTCCAAGGGAAGTGGTGCTTGCTCCTACCCTGGGGGTCTTCAGAAGGGAACTAGATAGACACCTAGCCAGGATCATTTGACCCCAGTACTCTTTCCTGCCATGGCAGGGGGTCGGACTTGATGATGTGCTCAGGTCCCTTCCAACCCTACCAACTATGAAACTATGAAACACCTCACAGAAGGGAAAGGAGAAAAAAAAGGGAGAAGAAACTTTATTTTTAGAAAGATATCAGGGGCTTAGTTCATTGGGGAACATATTAATTCAGTCTGATGGGTAGGATGTCACAGGTGAGAAAATGCAAGTTACACTTTAATAAAATGACTTGTTTTGTGTAGTAAAAGTAAAGAGGCCAGAGAGAGATGTCCTATAAATTATTACTGCACAACTTTGAAAGAACTAACAAATCATCTGTGACCCGTGAATCTGATTTTACTGCACAAAGTGCTCTGCCTCCTCTAGGGCTCTTACCTTGATGCATGTATCTATTTGCCATACTTCATTGATATAAACCGATTTCTGTGGTTTTTCTGTCAATACCTGTACTTAACTTTTTAATGTATATTATTGAAACTCCTGAGCTCCTGTTTTAAAAAATTATTGAAAAAAAATTACTCTTGCTTTGTCTGGAATGTGTATTAGTGTGGTTTACAACAATCTCTGAAATAGAAAATATGTTTAATATGTCAGAGGATGTCAGGGATACTTTTTATTTATGTGAAGATCCATAATCACAAGTATGAACCGTGAATTTTGTATCCAATAATACTGCCAAATGAAGCCTCCCTTTTCTTGAGATGCAAAGTAACAAGTAATAGTGTATCAAGAATAGACATGAAGAGTCAGTGGATAATACCATGGTACTTCTAAATGGGAAAACACCTGATTATCTGTGGAGAGAGCAGATAACTGGCTATCAGCCTATCTGAAAGTCATGTCTGGTAATTATCCAAATGATTAGTACCAACACTCACTAATGCTTCTTTTTCATCTGTCCTGTCCCCCCTTCTCCTCAAACCCAAAAGCTATGCAGGTGTCTGATTAGCAGGAGAGGTTACCTTGAGAAGCCATTGTTACTCCTCCTATTATTCCTAGGCAAAAAAAAATATTTTATAAGATAAAATTAAACATATAATTAATAAATATGTTATTTCATAAATTATTTCAACATCAGACATTACAATAAATTCAGAGGTAAGAATCCAAATATGTTAAAGTATGGGAATATATACAAATAACCTTAACTCTATTATATAATAACACATCATATGACAGCTATATGATTATATGTAAGCTGTTTTATTGTTTGTTAAGTTAGGTAGGTTAGGTAAAACTGATTTAAAAGACATTTTCTCCTCCTTTTTTGCCTCATCATGATCCTCCCTTCAGCCTTACACAGCCATGCAAGAAGCTGAACACTAGCTAGTTTTAATGACTAATTTTTCATTGTTGTACGTGTCAGACCCTGATAAAATAAATGTATTCATTTTAGCACATAGCACAGAAGCTTTTATACCTGTGATCATACAAAATTTATGGCAACAAGCAGGGATTTTTTGGTACTGCATTAAAAAAACCCCCAAAACCCGGCAGCCAGATTCTGTGCTCAATTAGATAAATGTAAACCTGTCTTCAGTGAAGTTACTGCAGGCTTATACCTATGCAAATCAGAACAGAATCTGGCCAGCAATGCAAAGGTAATCAAGCTAGAGCTGTCAAACAGAATAGTGTATTAAGTGATAGACCTCACACCAGACAAACAGCCCTTGTGCCTATAAATACTCACTCAGGGCTTTTGTAACCTAATGATTCTGTATGCTATCTTCATGAACCTCTAAAGCAGAGCTTTCCAAACTTTTCATGTTGGTGACACATTTTTTAGACATGCATCATTTCGCGACACAGTAATTCAGTTCCGGGGGAGGGGCCAAGGGAAGCAGACGTGAGTAAGGGAGCTCCGCGGTGCCCTTCCGCAAAATTTTCTGCATTTCGTGCGACACACCTACACACTGCCGCCGACACACTAATGTGTTGCGGTACACAGTTTGGAAAGCTCTGCTTTAAAGTGTCATTAACAAAATCCAAACCCAAAGGTCAACCTATATCATTATCAAGATATCCAGGGTCACATTTTGGTATCCTGGCATTTTGCAACTGCTTTCCAAACAGGTTTTTTTTCAAAGTGGAGAGGAATTGCTGGTGAACTATAGTTTTTGAATCACAAATCCACACATAGTGAACTGCAAAAACATCATTCTTAGTGATGTTTATTAAACTAATTAAAGCTATAATTTCTTCTTTTTCAAATACGTCCGATAAGAATATTTCTCCACATACTGAAGAAACCATCCAATAACAATGATGGGATGACGGGAATACAGTAAGACAATGTGAATTTTCTTTTTTATGACATTAGTTCTATTTAACACTTTGGAAATTAGTGTATATTATATTATATTATACCATTATAAATTAGTATGTAGCATATATATAGTGTATAAATTAGTATATAGTGTATAATATACTATACATACATGCTTCTTCTGGCAGAAACAGAGGGTATATTGTCCTTTGAAAACAATGAAACCTTTTGGGCTGGTAGAAACCCAGGCTGGTTCCTGGAAAGGATTATCATGATCTCTCAGTCTACTGTAGGGGTTTTCTTGGACCAGTAGGTGTTCAGTATATGAGTTTAAGTTGGGTGGTTAAAATTAAAATCCATGTCACTCATGATCATGGTGGCTCAAAGATCAGTTAGGCAGCTTATAAGGAATCTGCTCCAGGCAAGTCTTCTGTGCTCTGGAATATCTAGCTAGCTAGCTAACTAGCTATCATCTATTTACCAAGGTAACTAGGTTCTATGGTACATCTAAAGGCTGTCCATTTTTGTTCTGCTTCCAAGTTAAACAACATACTGTATTCCAGAAAGGCTAGAGTCTCTTATTGAGATGGAAGCCCAAATGGATTACAATCAGATTATTTGCATTATCAAATTTCTAATGGCTACTGCTTCCTCTTTAAATCTGATGAGATAGGAAGAGAGTTTGCATGGTAATTTAGTCTTCCACTACAACCAGGTAGCACATACCACTTATAGCCAGATAGATCTGAATGATAAACTTAGGTAATGGAAGAGACCAACTGAAGATGTAGAGTGGTACTGAGATAACAGAGTGAACAACTGGTTGGTGAGAGAGTTGGAAATAGAAACGGCCAAATGCCCTGCAGATATGAAATTCAAACATTTGGGTGTAGTTGGGCTTCGTCAAAGATCAGGCAGCAGTTGCACAGAAAAGCTTTCAGTGGCACATACTCTGTCTTGGCTGATGGTAGTCACAAGTAAAGGGAAATGGCTACAGAGAACAGCAAGGGAGGTAGGGAACATACTTACCATATCAGGGGAGAAATGCTAAATGCTGCAAGGTTAAGGAGAAAAACCTCTGTTAAAAAACTTCTGCCTCCCAGACCTGTAAGATAAAAAGGAAGAAATTGCAAAGGGCATAAAGAAGTAGTAAAGCAATGGGCTAAGAGGAGTAGAAGAATTCAGAATAGAAGCAGAGCATGTTGAGGTGGAAAGCAGAATCTCTTCCAAAGCACGAAGGATGAGTCTAAAGTGGCATGGTCATGCTTTGGCAAGTGGAAACTGCAAAGTTTCAGAGAATGAGCTTGGTGTTTCGGTGAAGCTGGGCCCTATTTTCACGTTCGTCCTTTCAGTACTTTTATCAGTCACTGGGAATAATGATCAGGTTGACAGCCTTCATATGTTCTTATACTATGCTCCACAAGATATTCCCTAGGTATCTAATAAATTCATTAAAGACCACCTCTAGCTCTTCATCCCATCTGGACTTCCTGGTTGTTAATAAATATATGTTTGTTGCTGCTGCTGTTGGATGAAATTTGGTAAATGCAAGAGATGAAGCATAACTATAAAAATGGCTTCACAGTTGGTTCTGAAGGTCATGGTCATAAAATCCATGGTCTTTCTGTTCTATTTTAGACATGACTTGTGGGTAAACTGCTGAGAAGGCTTGGGTATGCCTAAGATAATAGTCACATCATGAAATACTTTGTAGTTCTGAGCATTCTATTTGCTGCTGCTTCAGGCTTTAAGAAATGTTTTACTTTAAGCCCTTGCCTCTATAAAATTTAATGAGAGGTGAACAATACACCGGCCCACCTGCAGAACTGACAAGTTCCAGCACATCCAGAGGAGGGATGTTCCTTTAGATTATTGAAGAAGATAGCTCTGAAAAAGATAGTCACCAGGGGCTAGATCTTATATTTCTTTGTCACAGAAAAAGAAGGTACAGATGAGATTTCAACATTTTTATTTTGTGTAAAATTTCACAAGTATCCCCCAAGGTTGTCTGATGTATGACAGGGGTTGGCATTGGTGGGAGGAACCATATGAACAAAAATGGCTATTAAAAATTGACCCTCTCTTAATGCTGGACCTGGGCCCCTGTGAAGTTATACAAAGAAATTAATTAAACTTAGTAGCAATATCCATCACAGCACAAACCTGGAGGCACTCACTATAGGCACGGTAATAATTGGGTTCTGTGTTCATGCACAAATAATGTTCAGATGCAGAGGCTAGATAAGGTCAGCTGTAGATTAGAGGGAATGCAATGTTGTTTAGACAGGTTACATCTGCCAACAAACATTATTAGGCACAACTACATATCCCAGGAAGACATCCCCTGCAAGCTAGTATTCTAGGATAGCATCTGCCAAAGTCTCACGTCCAGATTGGGTGGCCATGCGTCCTGGTTTGGCTGGGACAGTCCAGGATTTTGTAGCCCGGTCCCAGCCAGTTGGTCAAAAATCCTGGGCCATAGTCCCAAGGGGAGGCAGAGCAGCATGGTGCACCAGGCAGGCACCCAGGCAGGCACCACAGCTCCCGTGCAAGAGCAAGGACATTCCATATGTGAACAGGGTGGTGTCTGCTCCAGTCCACCTGCCTTACTCCCACCTAGAAGCAGTGGTGCCTGTCTGTCTACCTTCCTGGTGCACCATGCTGCTCCACCTCCCCACCAGACTCTGGCCTGAGACTTTTGACCAACTGGCTGGAACCAACCGGCTGGGAATGTCCCATCCAAACCAGGACATATGGTCACCCTATGTCCAAATGTTTCTTTGTCAGGTTTGCTAAACCTGGCTAAGCTTCCTGGCAACCTCTGATAGCTAATTATAAAGTAATACTCAAGGAACTTGAAGGGAGGAGCAAAGCCTCTGGAGGAAAATATGTGGAGGATGCACCAGTCTCTAGGCCCATGACTGCAGTGCTGAAAGACAATTGCAGCACCTCTGCTAATAGTTTTCACAATAAAGGACCAATTAATGTTAACAACATATGGTTCTCTCATGCCATGCAGAGCAGGATACATGAAATATGTCACCCAAGGATATAGCAACTAGGGGCTGCATCCTGTGCAGTAACAGTGGCAGCGTCCTTGCCTGCTGCAGCTTCTAAGTGAGTGCCAAAGGCTGGTGCCCCAGTCGCCCTCCACTCATTATGCTACTGATAGTGGCAGCTCACAGCAAGTAAAAGTGTGATTACCAAATACACAAAGAAGCACCTCAGTGCTAACAGGGACTTAAATTGCTAGGGAGGCTGGATTTCCAGACAAATTACCCTGTACCAAGCAGCAGAAGCAAGTGCTCAGAGAGAAAACAAAGTTAAAGCTTCCCCTTCCTCCTACCTTGCCCTACCCTGCCCCAATGAAGTGAAAAAAGAACAAGCACAAAACACTGGGATAGCCAATAGAGGTGTTTTGTATGACCATGACCCCAGGCTGAATAGGACAGTAGACAAACAAATACTCTCTTAGGCTGCATCCAGATGTGCATGGACATTTGGTTCCCTAGGGACAACTAGTAGTGGCGCACCTTCTGCTGCCACTAGTTGTCCCTGGGGAATGCCTGTGCCACACATGCTACACATGGCAGGTCACCCCAGGTGCAGTAGGGGAGGCTGTGGCCAGCATTGGGCAGGTTCCAGAAGCCTTACCTGGGGTCCTAGGAGCCTCACAGGGCTGCAGCCGCATCACTCCTGCCACACAGAGCCTGTCTGTGGAGCAGTGGACTGTGTCTCCAGCCATCCAGGCTCCGGCTTTAGGCACTGCAGGCTGCCACTGCATGAGCCACTCTGCTTTTTTTTTGTGGGTTCTGTGGATATCCAGGGTAAAAATAAATCCTCCACACTGATCCCTTGCAGAGTGGAGAGCAACAGAATGTGTGGTATATGATGCTGCAGACACATCTGCAGCACCACATACCTGTGTACATACAACCGTGCTCATCTGGATACAGCCTTAGAGACTAAGTCTGCCAAACAAGAGGAGAACATCTGTAATGTGTCAGTAGATCCAGAGACTTGCAGTGTACAAAGAAGGAGGTTGATAGCTATTCTAGATCCATATTTGCAACTATGCTATTACATCAATAACCAGCATGCTTCCAAGTGGGTTGTAGAGCCAGTTTTAATGTAATCTGAATTACACTGATAAGCAGAAATAGTAGAAAGAGAAAATGAGACCCGGTGCTCATGATGTAAATTAAAAGAAGTCAGTGGGAAAATGCAGACTTTCAATAACAGATCCATGAAACAAGAGATGCTATTGTTTAGCATTTATAGCAGCTGGCACACAGGAATAGCACCTACTTCCCTTGGGTACGCACAAAGCAGTAGAAATGTGGATTCAGCAATAAACACAGTCAAGATACTAATGGTACAGACAAGCAGAACAGAAGGGGCTGCTACCAGGCAATCTTGGACCATCACAATCCACCCTCAGAGGGACTAGTTAGGAGTCCAGCACAGGGCTGATGGACTAGAGAGATATCTATGGAGGAAACCCATCTGAGGAATGATGGATACAACTTTGAAGCATTTAAAATATTGCTAAGCTTGTCAGGCAGCCTGATACAATAAGACAGTCAAAGACCTGAGGCCTTTATGCACACGTGAGCAGCTCTGGGTCTGACCTTCAAATAACACAAAAGCAGAAGCAAAAGGCAAAAGGCCAAGCTTGCAGCATGCTACAGGTTATATGAAGTAGCCACAGACTCAGGATAGTAGTGAAGATGAAACTAAAGACAGCTGCAGAGTAGCAGGAGACACCTGGCACACGCAGCTAGGAATATGAGCTCGTGGAAAGCCAGCCGTTACTTGGCTTGACATCTGATGAAGAAAAACTAGGCATATGAGCTACACAGAGAAGCAACAGGACACTGCCCAACAGACGAGGGCACCAACAGGGCAGAATCCAGCTTTTCTGCCCCCACCAACAGTCATAACAAACCAAAAGTGCAAGAGTTCAAGCATCAGCACACATGTTTATCTTTTCTCTTCAAGCTAGGTCTTACAAGAACAAATATATATATTAAATATGTTGTTACCAGCTCGTATTCTTATCTACTCCCACTCACAGCTGCAGAAGTCTCTTCTTTTCTAATATCCATATGCCCCTGTGACTTCATCCTATTCCATCCTCCAAGCTGCCTTGCACCCACTCCCATCCTCTTGATCTTCATTTTCACCCCTCTGTTTGCATCTTGCTATTAGTTCCCATTCATGAAACCATAAATATCTTGAGATTCTTCTAACTATGTCAATAAGACTTGACCTGCTGGCTTCTGCAGGCAGGGTCATTCCCTGAGGAGTTCTTCAGCCAGTCCTCCCAAGCTTGGCACAGTCATTTAAACAAACAAACAAGACCAAATCCATTTGCTCTGTCCCTGTCACAAGGAAAGGAGCCTCTTTTGCTCTGGCCCTGACACAACAGCCTGGCCTTTCTCTCCTTATATACCACTGCTTCACTCACAGCTTGCTTCCTTCTCCCCTCTGATTACTTTTCTGGGAGATTTTAAAGATGTAAGGCTTCCAGCCAGACACTCCCTGCTTATCTAAAAGCCATGTAGCTAGGCTTTTCCAACAGGGCCGAGTGTTCCCTCTTAAAGGACAGAGTACCCTATTACAATGACATTCTAGGACATTTCATCTTTTACTTATTTGATATAGGTAAAGCACCACACATTTCTCTTGATGAGGAGTAGATACACAAAAAGTCAGAATACTTGGGCCAGAGCCTTAGCTGGTGAATATTAGCCAACAAGACAGTCCAGTTTAAACCAGTTGAGGCTCTGTATATTTGATTAAAATACAACACTGAAAATGAACACAAGGAAATCACTCTATTCCTTTTGTTTTCAGTTAATTCCCCCAACACTGCCTGTACATGCTCTAGGCATTTTTGTAAGATTGGGTTTAAATTCACTATGTTGCTATGCACTTAGCTATAGGTTTAGATTTCCATTTAAGGAATTTGTATATAGGGTGGTTGTTTTTATCAGCCACTGGGTCCACTGAGAATAAAACGCATAGAAATGTCAGGTAATACGAACATTTAGAAAATGATGCTACCTTTCCAGCAACATAATATATTATATTGTAAACTTTATAGGGGTGTGTGTGTGAGAGAGAGAGAGAGAGAGAGAGATAGAGCATGCAATTTACAGCTGATTCTGTCTGCATAAAAGCATCAGTTTTGAAGTTGTAATATACTATGCAATTAAAATGATGTTTATAACATGAATATAACTACATTTCATACATTTCCAATACCTTCTGTCCTCTAACAAACTAATGTAAGCAATTAATATTTAGCAGAGACAAGTTTAAATGTCTAGATTAAAACCTTTCCTGAATATTTTTCTTTATAAAAGCCACGGCTTTCCATTGAGAAAAGACAGGGCTGAATGTTGCTTCAGGGAAGGTATGGGTGGATGGAGGGAAAAAGGAGCTTTCCAGATGCATTGTGGAAATACCTTTATTTTCCCACATTCCATGAAAGAGTGTTCTAGCAAAAACAATCTTCTCCTGTGGTGGAAATACATTGCCTGGCAAAGGGGATGAAAGAAAAGGCTAGTATACACAGGAATCTCCCTCAAAGCCAAAGGGGAAATTAAATGCAATGATCTGTTGTGCCTTATCTACATGCAATTTAGAAATTCTGGGTGCTGTAATGAAGTCATTACTCTTAAATTGCTGTATCCCAGAATGCATGTATGTTGATGCAGAATGTAGAGTTCACTGACCAGGGATGTAGCATGTCCATCCCAGATGAGAGACTCTGGAGAGAGGTTAACTTTAATGACTGCATTCTGACCACATTCAAGCTAATGGGTTGGCTTAGGTCTACAACAACCAGATCTCTCCAAATATCTCTACATATTTTGGAGAGTGGGAGATCATTAAATGTAGGACAAAACTTGTGTATTGGTAAGCAGACATGCAAACAGATTCTCAGAGCCATATAGGAAGAACTGGGTCAAGAGAAAGGGATAAGCTTATGTCCAGAAAGTGTGTTAAAGAAGCTAAGGAAAGGAACAATGCTATGGCCCACTCAGGCCAAGGAAAGAAGTTCACATGACAACAGTGCACTTGTAATCACTTACACTCACCAGGGTAGACGGTGACACAATATGCAAGGCAAAAAGGAAAGGCAAATCTAAAAGCACGTTGGACCAGTGAACTGGAATCCAGTGTGGGGTACCAGTTACTGATGAGCTGTCAGGTAGCTCTACCAAGACTCTGGCAGTCTCTCTTATAGATACCAGGCCTCAGTAGAAGTATTGTTGGCAATTATGGACTCTACATTCTAAGAACTATGTAGAGAAACTGGAGACAATTGAGAGACATGTAAGAAAAATATTAAAAGGGGTTGGAATAAAAGCTGAACAAGGGAAGTTTGAAAGAACTAGATATGCTTGGTTTGGAGCGGAGGAAATTAAGGGACCATATGATAGCCGTTTTCAAATAACTGAAAGACTACCATAAAAAAAAGAGACCATCTCCTTCCTCCTCCATCACAGTAGGCAGGACATGAGGCAATGTGATTAAACAGTAACAATAAAGATTTTCATTAAATCTCAGAACAAATTTCCTTGCAGGACAATGAACAAGCCACATAGGAAAGTTTTGGAATCTCTTTCACAGATGGCTTTCAGAAATATGCTGTCTGGGGTGGTTCTGGAAAAGCACTTCCTGAAGGAGGTTGGACTAGATAATCCTGGAGATCCTTACAAATCCTATGATTTTATTAGCTAGCAGGGGCATGAATTTATGCATTTGTTAGTTAAAATATGGGTGGCACATAATCCAGGAGGCATCCATGAAACCATAGTGTTGGTGAAACCTGTCCAGTATGCACAGAGTTTTTGCTGAGAGTAAAGAGTGCCTGACCACCAGTTGTGCTGGCCCAATTTGAGATATGACATCATGTTTCTCTGTGTTTGTACCTCTCCCATGATGTGTTTGAGAAAGCTGCTGAGAGATATGTCCTGCCTACCTGCTCCTGCCTTGCACCCCCAGACTTAGAAATAAGTAGGTGAAGCATCTCTCAGGGCTCTTGAGTATGCTGAAGATGGACCTTGAGGGTCATGGTGGAGGATGTCCTCTGAATGGTTGCATTGCCTCATTTCCAGGTTTGCTGCATTTAGAGAAAGAATAGGTGAATGTCCTGCACAGCAGCATTATCAGAGACCTGGAGACTCCTTGGCTAGGTGTGTGATTCCACAAGAGATGTATGGCCACCCTCACCTCATTGACTTTTCATGTATAGACTTCTAGTGGTTTGAGAGGGATCCTCCTGTAGAATGTGGTTTGCTCTCAGTAGTAATTATAAAACTCTCCTGTAATTCACCATCTTTGCACCTAGAATGGGGAGATGTCACAGAGATGAAGAATTATTATTTTGCTATGCAAACCACAGGAGGTCAAAACACTAATGCAGATGAGATCAAATGGGGTTTATAAGATGGCCCAACATGTCTTTTTCTAATCTCCAATGTTCAAACAGATCAAAATCCAGTGCTATAAGATGTCTTTATCTTGTATCCAGTAAATGTTGCTGTATTTACAAGAGGAATTTCTACAACAGTTGCCTTGGTGTTTACTTTGTTTTCCTTTAATAGGCATTGCCGTAAGAATATTCAGACATGACTCATAAGCAAGTAGAGAGGAATTTTAGGAAAGGGTACACAGAAATTAAAATCTAACTAATATTAAATAATTACTCCTTGATGTATATAACACAATAGTTTTAGATGTGCTTACTATACAGTCGTTATGCAATCATCAAACGCCACATCAATCCAATATAAAACTTCTCAGCATCTCAGAGTGGCTTTAAATGAATTAACATGTATTTTACTTCCAAAAAAAGTTGAAAATGAAAACTAAAGAACTCATAATGTAAACTCTTACCCTGATGAATTATTCAGTTTATTTCAGTGGGATGGTGCATCTGCATAAGAATTCCTCATGAGTAAGGTTTTGCAGAGTCAACCCTGATGACTGATGATAAAGTTGTCTTCAGCTTAGTGTTGTCTACATAAAGAAAATGTGAAGACTTAAAAAAATCAATTTCAGTTTATTATTTTGTTTATCATGCCTAAAGCAGATTGGGTCGGACTCCTTCTTGCCTTTCACATTGATGTCAAGTGCTTTTGTGGTAACAATTCCTATCCACCCTCTACTGGCATCAATGGGTGCCTGTACATGCAACAAAATTGGTCTTTAAAGCGGCTTAATTGCCCTTTTGCACTATTCAGTGTATTCAGTGGTGTATTGTTATGTAGTAAGGTAAAACCCCTCCAAGGTATTTTAGTTTGCTATGTAACAAAGTACAACAGCATACAGGGCACTGGAGGCCAACATGCTCAGGGAAGTTTGGGTTTGGCAGGCTTCCAGTGCCCCATGCACCGCTGCCTTCTCCAACAGCCAGCACACCCAGCTGTCCTCCTGTCACCTTGACACTAAGCCCCAGGGGCAAGCCAGCCATTCCTGGGTGGTCCCAGGCAGCAAGAAGGTGGCAGGAACAGTGCTGGAGCCTGCCTGCCTCTCCTGCAGTGGGGAGGCGAGCTGCCAGTGGACCTGGGCCGGGTGCCAATGGATGGGTGCCACTTAGGGGGTGCTGCCGCTGCAGAGAGAAGGACTGGGGTCTCTTGCAGCTCAGGAACCACTTGGTCTACCGCCAGCAGCTCGCCTCCCTCCCCCTCTGCCCCCCGCTGTGGGAGTGGTAGGAAAAAAAGAGGTTCGGGCCCCCTCACTCTTGTATACACAATGGGGGTTTACTTCTTCCAAAATTGAAACGGTGGGTTTTTAGACAACACAAGTTAAAACCCACCATTTCAATTTAGGGAGAACTAAGCCCCCGTCATGTGTACAAGCACCCAATGATTACACAACGTGCAAGGCAGTAAAGAATCTGGGACATTATTGCCACATATTGCATATGCATTATTGCAACATATTTTAAATGAATCATGCTTTTTCTTTTCTTTTCTTTTCTTTTCTTTTCTTTTCTTTTCTTTTCTTTTCTTTTCTTACATGGCTGCTAGAGTGTGTGTTAAAAAGCAAAGTCCAGTGCTGCAGTGTCTTGTGTATTGATAGACCTTTGTGTCTGCAAAGTTCCCTGCTGAAATCATCAGGGGTCTGCATGGGTATGTTGGCCCTGAGTGAATCTCATTGCATTGGACCTGAAAAACCAAAGAACCAATTAACACGTTAGCTAATCTCTTGCCTTTCACAGAACTGCATGTAATGCTGGGAAGAATTACTCTTACTTGATGTTACTCAGTAGAACTCAAGATTGTTCTTCAAATTATCACAAAAAGGAAAGAAAAGGAAATGACAGGAAATGTTTAATAATTTATGTTTAGTAGTATCTATATAATCTTAATCTATATATATATATGGATTATATATGGTTTATATAGACTTATATGCCATATAAGCCTATATAAGCCAACATATATATATATTGAAGCCTTAGTCTGAGTGACTTGCCTCACAAGGATAGAAGAAAAAGTGTTATCTTTGCATTTTAAAAGTTCCAAGAAAATAATCAATGAGAGTTTTCCAGTGACTTCAATAGGAAAAGAAGCAAGGTTACAGAAGGTGAGAGAAAGCTGTTTCTATATCCATTATGAATGTTACACTAAACAATGGCAATACCTTTCCTTTTTGAGGAGCTGTGACTAGCTCTTGGCAGTGCAACTGCATATCTGGTTACTGGATTACAAAGAAGTCTGCATGCAACTGTTAATAATTATTATTCACATAGTACTAACAACAGTGTGTTATATACTAAGAACCTGCAACCTAAACAGGCCACAGATGGATGAGGTGTAGAAACAAATAGCCAGTGGCTGAAAAAGGATATTTAGTATGCCTGTATTGAGTCCACCTTTATACTGGTCATTTACTGATTGCCCTCTGCTAAAATGAGAAAATAAAACTCACAGCATGGTGGAAACAGATTGAATAAGGTTGCTCATGATCTCAGTGATTAAGTTTGTAGTTTTCTTGGTTCATTGCAAAAGTGTAGTATTTGAATACAGCAATTTTCCATTACACTATTTTAAATTCAATTGTCTAATTTAAACAGACATGTTCCTATCTTTGTATCACATCTGTTAACTCCATGTAGACTCCAAGATATATACCATGTTCTAGGTTACCTGTAGAGGGCTATCCTTCAAAAGGAGACACTCCTCCACTTGCCAACAGCATCCCAAAAAAATCTCTGTGAAAGGAAAAAAAATATATTTCCCCTACTTAGAAGGTTAGACCAAAAAATCTTAAAACTCAAAACAATTCTGTAGGCGGTCTGTGATGGAATGAGATGACTTAAACTCTCCTAGTTCTCTCAGATAAGATGACCATACTTATTTAAAGTAAATAAGTCTAGCATCAAGCAATTATTACATTTGAAATCAGACACACAAAAAATAATTATCCACTCTTTAAGCTCATTAGGCATCATGTGTCTGCCCAGGACTACTATGGGTCCAAAGGAACCCTCCATCCCTACAAGATTCCTACAATTTTAGGAACTTATTCAAGAGCCAATCATGGAGCATTTAGCAATTACCCTTGTTAACACAAGACAATTCATGTAACAAAGTTTCTGTCTTCTTTGTTGCCATGATGGTGCAAGTTTTCAATTGACACTCTGCCTAGAGTATTGCAATAACTAACCTAAGAGCTGTTTTTATGATACTTATTTTCAACTCCAAACAGAAATATTTTAATTACAACTTTTGTCTTCAGTAAACCTAACTTTGGTGTTCATACCAATCTGACACCCTTTCTTTAACCACGAGAGAATACATCTTATTACATAGCACTAGTTGACTCCATGCTTACAGATGGATTTTTTCTTTGATTGCTTATTGGTTGAAGTTTCAAAAGTTATGAGTTGTCACATTCCCGCAGTGGAAATAAAATGGTGACCATGGAAAGAATTGCCACATTTACTGAAACACCACAGACAAATCACTATTCCTTCAGCTAAATGTATTTATTTATTTATTTTTCAAAAAAACTATTGCATTTATAAAGAGCACAGGCTCAAGAGAAATGAACATTAGGCCTCCTAATGAAAAATGAGAGACTAAAAGCTGGCAAAGGTATTGAAATGTTTCTGGTTATTGCAAAGCTTATTTTGTGATGGTAAATACTGTTTAAAGATATCTGAAGGTCAAGGAGGGGAGGGCAGGAAGGGAATATTTTTTTCTAAAACGACCTAGTCCCACATGCCCCTAACTTATTCAAGGAATTCTTTCTCGTCTGAACAGACCACAGATGTCAAAGGGACCACTTGCTTTAGCAAGTTTTTCCAGGATCCAGCTGACACATCCAGCTACATATTCCAGCTGATACCCTGCATACTCGATTACAGATTTGCACAGGGATAGAAGTTCACCCAAGTGTGTGGTTTTCATAGACTATGCAGTATCTTTAATGTGTCATATGAAATAGGATATGATTTAGCGTGCACTTATTTTAATGAGTAACAGAGAGTATAACACAGAGTAGTAAGGTTGACTGATACACAAGCAAATCAAATATAGTAGCTGAATAATTCTGCATCACATATTTTGGAAAAAAAATCTTTACACTTTGTTCTGGTCAAATAAATTGCTCTACTGTTACCTGTGCTTCTGACTTTCTCATAGATTTGTCCTGGGAACAGAGAAATGAACATACTAAAGGAACCAGACAGTAATGAATGCAATATCTATTGTATGTTTCGTTCCAAACATTACAGCTCATCTTGTGATGTGCTCAACACCATCTGTGAGATACTGAGTATCTTCAGCAACCCCTAAAGTCAAGTAGGAGTTAATGGTAAGTGGCACCTCACAGAATTGGGCTGCAACAGAATAAGGATTCATTCTTGTTCAGTTCTTACTTATGGCAAAACCCTTAGGGCTAAATTCACAAAGGGACTTAGGTGCCTAACTACCAAAGTTTAATACACTTTGGCACAGCCGAATTCTTCCAACCCTTACTCAGCTGATGCCTAGCCCCATTTATATTTTTACCAATAAAGTGCCCTGGGTACCTAAATATTCACTGATGGGCATAAGCAAAACCTTCACCTGGGCTAGTCCATGGCCTTGCTTTCAACTAAGCCACAGAAGGATTCTCAAACTAAGTGTTTTCCTACCTATCTTGGGAATTCTCTCTTGACCCACTTACCAAATTGGCCCTTACATAAAAGACAGGCAGGATAAGATATTGTATGTAGTGTAAGTATATTATTTTCCCAGAACCCTGATGGTTAGGAAACTCACTTAGTAGGTAGGAGCCTCTTTGCCAAGGGGGTTCAAGCAGGGACTTTAACTTTCATTTTCCACCTCCCTGATAAGTGTCCTTAACCACTGTGCTATTAGGATGGAGGAACATGCTTGCACTCTCCATATATGACAATTCCTTGAGACAGGTAGCTGACTAACTGTATGTGAGGGATGGGGTATTAGTGTTTTCCACCTTTCTTGCTGACCTAGGTGACTCCCTGCTCAGGTCACTGCCTTCTATCAATCTGATTCTTAGGCACCTAACTCCTTTACTCTATGGTGAGCCTGAGTGTTTGATTTGATTCCTCTAGGCAAGCACAACACCTACAACGCCCAGGGGAATTCACCTGAAATTAACAGGAGCAAATAAATCTGTATTATAAACACAACGGGCATGTCCAGACAGGTATGCACATGTGGTTTGTGGTGCCTCAAAGCTGTTCGAGGCGCCACAAACCAGACATGATGAATGTGCAACCATTCACTGCACTGCTAATTTGGTGCGTGGTGCCAAAATTTGACACAAGGAGATCCTGGTATAAAAGAAGGCTGCAGGGGCACGCACAGTGGCAAAAAGCAGCAGCACAAATTTGTGCTACTGCTGTTTTGCCATGGCAAATGCACACCCCTGCATATGCATGCCCATCTGGATGCACCCAAACAGTTCCCTTTGCACTCACCTGATTTCTCCACTACACCACAATATCACTGAAGTTACTAATATCACTAACATGAAACATAATAATGGCAGTGTATGGATGGGAACTTCCTGCTGTTAAGGTTTTAATTATGCCAGGGGAAACAGATACTTGAACTCAATTCTTATTGTAGAAAATCTTATGCCACAGATCTCAGATCCCGCTTCAGAGGGTCCCTATATTCAGCAAAGTTCAGAGCTGTGAATATTAGGGCTGTGAGAAGCTTTGGTAGTTGATTTGATTCGGAGGAGATTCGGCCTGATTCGGGGACCAAATCTTTGAATCCAAATTGAATTGGGAGACCAATTAAAAGCTCTGAATCAATTCGAAGCATCCAAATTGATTCAGAAAAAGATTCAGAAAAGATTTGGTGATTTGACCATAGACTAAACGTACAGCTGACACAGCTGCCTCCAACTGCTAAGTCTGGTGGGGTTGGGGGAGCAGGGAGGGACAGGGCATGGGGGAGGGAGGGATTTGGGCTGGGACAAGCTGTGGACAAGCTGGGGCTGGGACAAGGTGGGGTGAGGGGTGCAGGACTCGGGGAGGGGAGTGAGGGGTAAGGGATGTGGGCACAGCAGCTATGGCCTGCTGCCACTTGTCCAGCCAGGGCCAGGGGTGGGGTGGGATGCGGGCACAGCTCGCTCTGGGCAGAAGGGGACAAGTGGCAGCAGGACATAGTCCCTGCTCCCAGCGCTGTCGCACCCACCCCCTGTGCCAGCTGGCAAGTGGCAGCAGCAGTGTCCCCGCTCCCAGCACTGATGTGCCTGCATCAGCACTGGGAGTGGGGACTCTGCCCTGCTGCCATTTGTCAGTGGGCACAGGGGGGTGCAGGATGCAGGCGCAGCAGCATTGGGAGTGGGGGCTATGCCTTGCTGTCACTTGCCCCCTTCTGCCCGGAGTGAGCTGCACCTGCATTGTGCCCCTCCATCTCCTGTGCCAGCTGGGCAAGCTGCAGCAGGGCAGAGCCCCTGCTCCAAGCACTGCCACACCCACATCCCAAGCACCCCCCCAACCTCTCCGAGTAATGCGCCCCCCATCCCAGCTGGGCAGCTTGTCCCAGCTGCAGCCCCAATCTCTCCCTCCGCCATGCCCCTTGCTTCCCTCCTCCCTCAACCCCAACAGACTTACCAGCTGGAAGCAGCTGTGTCAGCTGCCTGTTTAGTCTAAGGCCAAATCTCCAAAGCGGCACCTAATCTTTCAGATCTGATGTAGCCATATTGAATTGGGACAGTGATTCAAATCTCCAGATCGAATCACTGTCCTCCAAATCAGCCAAATCCAAATCCAAAGCAAATACTTGCTGCTTCACACAGGCCTAGTGAATATGGTCCTGCCCCTCTCCAAAGTGTGTGTCAGCTCGTTTTACTTAAAGTGCACAATGCAAAAACAAAGAAAACCATTACATTTCATTGTGAACAAAGTAAAAGAATATGAGATTCAACTTCTTTGAATAGTTTATAATGATTCTGAGCTATTATGGGCAAGAAAAGTGGTAATATAATAATAAGACAGCTGTGATATTGACATAATTGGCTATTCTAGGTAAGAATAAATTGTTCTCCTCTGCATTTTTCCTGTCCTCAATTTAAAATTGATGGACTTGTACATTACATTCCCAAACTTATCAGTAGATATCAGATATCCAGCAGGGCATGTGACTGATCATGCAGAGTATGGCTAACAGTCTGATATCAGTAATAATAAAATGGCATTTTCTGGAATAAGAAGAGAATCCAGCAAAAAAAAAAAAGAAGGAAAGAAAAGCTTTACGTTTCATTTGTCATTACGTTTTCATATATAACAGGCAAATGGTTGTAGATGCCTTCTCTGAATTGTTAATGTGATGAAATACCTCTAAGTATTGAATATAATAGCAGTTTGGTGTGGTGGTAGGTATGGGGTTTAAGATACCCCTGCAAAAATATTCAGGAAGTTTAAACAAAAGCAGTTAGTCAATGGGAAGCCAACATCACTGAAGTAACTCTTGGAAGGTGCATTTACATTTTAGCATATGGCGACATAGCAACATGCTACTTCGCTGTATGGCACGCTACAGCCATGCAGCGATCACGTGTGTCATATGATCACCAGCTATATCACTGTAATGGCATGCTCCCTGGGTACAGCACATCGTTATGGCAACACAGTGGCAAAATTTAATGATGTGCTGTGCACACGGCGCAGTAACCACCTGTACTCCGCTGTGCGTACCATAGTAATGTCACGATGCAGTGAGGTGTAGATATGCCCAGACAGCATAAATATGTTAACAAATAGATATAAATATTTGTGCTCGGACAACACAAATATATCAAGTCTTAAGGACAACACTTCATTTCCAGTGGGAATGAAGGATTTCATTGCAGCCTGTAACTACGAGGATAAATTAAATATTGTGCCTTTTTGGAAGAATTCAATTAGTCCTTGCTTAGTGGAAGTCTCTCTTGCCTATTTTCAGAAACATCACCTGTCCAGGAAACTTTTTTTAATTTTTCTATTCCTTCCTCCTCGCATGGCTTCCACATCAATGATTGTAGTGGAGGGCTGAAGGAATATTCTTTCCCTTTATTGTGGGTCACCTATTTTCATGCTACCACATTGGATACAACTTAATACCTAATACTTGATGCCAGATACATCCAGAAAAAGTGCACTCATCTCAGCAAAGCAAATAAGGCATAATAAAATGAAATAAAGACCTCAAATGTTTCATTCTTAGCTTTGAGTTGCATTTTCTTTCTTTTTTTTTTTTACTCCTTAATAACATTAATCTACTTACTTCCTCTCTCCTTTCCATTCATTACTTCCATTCCATTCCCATGTCATTTCTCTTTCCCCCATTGTTGTTTCCTTCCCTCCGTCTCTCCTCTTCTGTTTCATTGTCCTGCCACATTTCCAATATCTTCTGCACACAAATCTCTGTCTCCAACCCATTTTCCTACTTTTGCTTATCCCAGCTTCTCTTTCCTTCCTGTCCTGTTACTGACTTTGCAGAAACAGTCATTAACTTCCTGTCTCTCATCATACTCCAGGACCTGACCTATTCAAAGAAAAAGGGGTCTTTAGGATCAGGAGGCCCCTAAATCAGTCCCATCCACATAGCATCTACCTTCTGATGTGGGC
This sequence comes from Alligator mississippiensis, assembly GCF_030867095.1. Lineage (NCBI taxonomy): Eukaryota > Metazoa > Chordata > Crocodylia > Alligatoridae > Alligator > Alligator mississippiensis. The sequence goes on from NC_081824.1 coordinate 348,795,474, forward strand.
TATCCAGAACTGCTCTGTGAAACCACAGCTTAAGAACCGCTATTCTGGGTGTTTGGTTGTTAATAATGAATGATGATCAGTTTTATTCCTCAAACTATACATGATTTGATAGTGCCATTTTGATTTACTGTTTTGCCTCCAGTAGCGCCTTTCTCACAGTCATGTTGGTAAAGTGTAGTAAGTCAATAATTGGGCTATTTAAGCTGTGACGATTGATCTCCTGCAGTCATCATTAAAAAAAAAAAAATCCAGGTTAAGGTCTGTACCAATTGATTTCTTTCTACAATATGTGAATTGTCTTCAATGGGTTTTAAGACGTCATTGACTTTAACAAGCAAACAGATGCTGAAATATTAGCGCAGGCATAATTAACCTACTTTGCCCCCTTCTTCAAGCTCTCTCTCTTTAGCAAATAATGCATACAGACCTTCTGTTCTAATTGATAACTAAACACTGCCTTAGGGATGATGCCCTAGGATGAAATACATACTGTCCCACTTACACAGAAGCATGTGTTTTAATTCAGTACATTTCATGAGAGCCCCAGTGTGATTGTTGACTACATTTCCTGGTTGAATTTGTGAAGCTGTGACTACAATTGCACTGAATCACTTAATTAGATGTTATCTGTGAACCATTTATGAATACAATTGCCTGCTAACAATATATTCTCTTTTTTTTCCCTTCTTAATTTTTGTGTATCAATTTGCTTGTACATATAAACATTAAGGGCTTGCCAGTGTTTGAAATGAAATATACTGATTTATTCTTTGCTATTGCAACAGCTATTGTAATTGCAATCAGTTTTATTAAAGTGCACCACTGATGACCTCATCATTGATTTCCAGGCCTGAGTTGTAGTCAGGTTCTTCCACTGGCTGGGGCTGCCATTCTTTCTGGGTACAGTTTCCATGAGAATAGCTGTATTTTTTTTCTACTGCAGACTGGACTGAAACAGCACATTTCTGTAATGTCCACCAAGGACATTATCTCAGACAGAACTCAGCATGGGCTTAAAAGCAAAAGTTCTCCAGTTCATCTCTCCCTAAAACTCAGATTCCACATTTTAAAAAAGCCAATTGCAATTAATGGAGCAGTTGCTGTTTGGCTCTGACATATGGCTAGCTGAAATAGGTAGAAAAATCAGTTTCACAAGCACAAGCAATTATTTATGATAAACCCTTTACAAAATGGATTGTAGATTTATATAAATTTATATATATTTGTGATTGCTTTGGTACCTCATATGTGCACATATATATCTCTTATGTATAAGCTCTGAGAAAATGAAATGTCTATTTCCCAATAGGACAACACTTCTCTAATGAAAATAAATATATATGCATCATAACACTCCCCCTAAATGTGCAATGCTATCAGCAAATAAAGATCTGCCTTTGGCTATACAGCAACTGTTTATTTTTAGTGAATTTCACATCTACCTTGAGCTGTTTCCTCTGTTCTTTTTATACTTTTGCTATGCTTTCATTTTTTCCCAGTTGCCCCAATTTGAGATGTTTCCAGTCATCACTAGCAATATTGTTTCTGCAATTCTATTATTTATTCAGATACTGCTAATGGCACAATGTTTCAGTTGTCAAGAAGCCTGATGTCTACACTTTCTCCCACTTCCTTTAAGCTACATAATAAATATATTGCATCTACTAGATATTGGGAGAGGGGGAAACTAAATAATGGCTTTCTCAGCATCTTAGCGGACCTACCACTGAGAAAGAGCTATGCTTTGCTGAATGAAGTCTTCCATCGGTGTCACAAGAGGTGCCACCCACATATTTTAAGCTCATCGCTATCACATCCCAGGTCAAACCACATCCATTGCTCAGCACCCTATTACCGTCTAAAAGGTAAACTGAAAAAAATCCTCTAAACTAATGTTCTTGTACTTGCTGCTTTTCAAATAGCTCATCCTGATTCTTGGAGCAGCTGTGGGACAGATTGGTTACAGTCCAGCACTTTTCAGCAGTTTCAAAGGAATTTTATTTCTCAAGCATGAAGCTCTTTAGGAAATGGTGGTGAGTTAAAAAAGAAGTCTACTGTTGCATTAGTGTCTAATGGAATAGTTTCAGCAAATAGTAGAGAAAGAGTGTTAATGGAGCTGGAATGGTCCAGGAAAACTACAAGAGGCAAGGTTTTTTGTTATCTTTTATTGAAGATTCAATCTTTTCAGGTCAACTGTATAGATGGAGAGAAGTTTGACAATCTTTCAGGCACACCTTCCTCAGGTGACTTCTCTCATTCCGTTTTCATTTCCATCTATTTGTTTTTCCTTCCATTCCCAGGACATCTTTTATTTGGACCTCCTTTTGTTGTTTCTTTCTCTTCTCTTCTCTTCTCTTCTCTTCTCTTCTCTTCTCTTCTCTTCTCTGTTTCATTGTCCAACCAGATTCTCTTCTCTTTTCCTCCCAAATCATTTTCTCCAATCAATTTTCCTAAGTTCCCCTCTTTTCTGAAGAAGTGTGCTTTGTGCTCTAAAGCTTGTCTAAGTTCTCTTCCAACTAAACAGTTGGTCTAGTTAAAGATATCACAAAAAAACCTTGGCCTTTAGCAAAAAGACTATGTATAATGTGCATGTAATGTGTGCAACAGCAGGGAGCAGTCTGCAGAGCTGTGCTGACTGTAATGTGGGCTACAACCCCCAGAAACCGGGGGTGGGGGGACAAAGGAAAAAGGAAGAGGAAGCAGGAGAAGGCCAGCAGAGAAGGAGAGAATGGCAAGAGTGGTATGTGTGGTTGCTGGACACCAGGGCTAAGTACAGACAGTCAAAAAACCTGAGGCTGAATCAGTTCAATCTTTGCAGGTTAACTGAACTGATAAGAAAGTGAACAGGCATTCATTTTTGATTCAGGAAATGCAGCCACATGCCTGCAGTGGCTCAGGCCAGAAGCGCAGGTGGGGATGGAGGTAGGGCTAGAGTGTGCCTCATTGCCCAGCTGAACCAGAAAGCTTGGGCCAAGGCTAGCCTGCCCACCCTGTGAAGAAGGATTCATGGGGAAGTGCAAAGCATCCTGGGATGCTCGGGGACCATGAGTTAACTTGAATCTGGAGGGGAACTAGGACAGAAGTTCAATAAACCTGTTTAACCTAAATCAGTTACATCTAATACTATATCCATCCAGGTTTATCTTAAACTGGTTTAGGCCATTTTGAAAGCGGTTTATGTGCACTGAACTTCTGTTGTGTTATAGATTTGAACCGGCTTCTAATTACTTATATCAGTTTATGTGTAACTTCTGTCCCTAGACTGGGAATGTGCAGTGGGACTGGAGATCTTGCTGGCTTGGTTGGCCAGGGTTGTAGACTGAAGGCGCTGGACTCAGACTTGGGAGCAAGTTCAGCCTGCTGTTTGAATAATTTTGGAACTAAAGGCTGGTTTGGGAACACCTCTAGAGGTGTGTGTGGGGTAGGGAACTAAGGTGCTGAGTGTATGTTATCAGTGCTAATGGGGATTGGTGGTCACAGAACATAAGGCACAAGGCTAAGTTCTACAGTGAGTATATAGATTTTGTTTGTTGTGTGGGCATTTGATCACAGAAGATGAGTACCCCAGTGGGAGAGGAAAACATACATATCCTATCTAGTGTCTTAAGACCTATATTCAGTCTAGCACCCTATAGTGGGGAGCCAAAAGAATAGGATGACAGGCATGAACAATCTGAAATGACAGCTGAGTTAAATGGATGAAATGAGGCCAGCCATTAAGCTAAAAATCCTGAGTCTGTTGCTCACAGGGAAGGTCAGGGAGGTCTACCTGACAGGGGCACTCAGGAATGCTTTGGAACCAGATGGAGGTCCTGACTGGGACCATGCTTCTTTCTTTAATTATAAAGGCTGGGGACAGACATTATACATAAACTGGTTTAAGTGATCAGAAACTGTTTAAACCTGTAACAGAACAGATGTTCAGTGCACATAAATCAGTTTGAAAATGGCTGAAATAAGTTTGAGATAAACTTGGTTGAATGTACTGTCAGACTTAACTGATTTGGATCAAACCGGTTTATGCAATGTCTGTCCCAGACCCCTTGCTGGTTTAAGTTAAACCAGATTCCCCCAGCATCCCAGCATGCTCTCTGGGCTGGGTGGGGCTCTCTGCTCCAGAGCAGAGCTGGCGCCTCCCCCTCTGCTCCCTGTTTGGAACTTGGCAGAGATAGCAGGTGTCTGGCTGGCTTCCCCCTGCTACCCCACTCCTCTCATCACTCCCTGCTAAATAGTGATTCCCCTGTCCCCTCTGCCTTACACATACACCTCTCAGCATTAGCTAGCAGACCACATACTGGCTACAGTCCATGCTGTGGCAGACAGAACAAAGGCAGAATCAACAGGTTGCTGGTAATGTCCCTCTGTTGTTTTCTTAATGGGGTGATAAACACTGTGCTATCAATTCCCTGCTGGGCTAGTCAGAAGTGGGGGGACTCCTCCCTAATCAGAGAGTGCTGCTGGGGTCTGGCCATGCCCCCCTTGGCTCAGCACTGTGGAAAGGAGGGCTGCTCTAGCGCCCCTCGGGTTCTAGCCTGAGCCATTGCAAGCATGTGCTGGCATTTCTGGGATGTCTGTGCAGTTACAAACTGATTCAGCCTAGCCAGGTTAGACTAACCTGCAAATACGGAATCAATTCAAGCTCAGGCTTTTTGAATGTCTGTTCCTAGCCAAGATGTCAGCAGAGTTGGCACGAGAATTTGACATGGCCCTAAGACAATTAGTCATAAATGCCTTCCCACAAGTCAGCCCCGATATCCAGGAACTACAGGCCCATGACCAGTTTGTCTGCAATGGGGAGAAGTAGGCTCAGCTTTGGCTGGGGAGGCTCCATAGTGTGGATGATACCATAAAGCTAGCCACTGAGATGAGAATGGTGAAGAGGCTGGAGGCCCTAGATATCCAGGGTACCGAGGTAAGGGTGCATGTACATGCCAGAGAAGACAAGTCAGAAGCATACGCTCCAACCCCAAAGTTGTCAACCTTACAAACAGCGATGGAGACATTGAGAGAAATCTGAGGTAAACTGGACCAATGCAAAAAGAATATGGAAACCCAGTCACAAAGCAGACATTCCAGTGGAGGTCCTCCCAGACCATGGTGCTTGGGTTGTTATCTGGAAGATACTGATGGATGCTGGCATTATGGTGGCAGTGATCAGTTCTGGGGGAAACACCCAGAGAGAAGGTGGCGTCTCAGACAGGGAAACTGAAGTGGGCAGTGAAGAGGAACCATTCATTACTAGCAGACACAGAGGCTCACAGAATGAGGTGGTAATTGTTGGTGCTGCCAGGTTGGGATACTGCTTGGAGGGAAAGCTAGGAGAAGTTCCTTGCCAATTCCTCCTAGATTCAGGTGCCCATTGTATATAGCTGGGTATGGGGGCAAGCTACAACAGAGACAGAAAGAAGCCTTCAACCCTGTGGACTATTGGTTAAGGCAACCAATGGAGAAGCACTTCCAATCTGGGAAAGTTGGGTACAACCATCAACTTCCAAGGTCTGCAGACTGCCCCCTGCTGTGACACACATCACACTCACATTACACATGAATAACCTCTAAGCTTACCAAACTAGAGCAGCAGCTGTCTATCTGTTCTTAATATTAATTATGCAGTATAGCAATACTTATATACATGCATGTATATATGTCTGAATTTATATAACTGGAAAACTAGAATTATTAACACAATTGTAGGTTGGGTATTTTTGTTTGTTTTTTCATAATTCAGTAGGGAATTTTTCCTCACCACATTTTACATTCTCTTTATAGTCCAGAGATTCTCTGTCTGTGGAAATACTGCTGAACCACAGGAAGGTAAAAAAAATTCTGATAAATTAGAGAGAAAGGGGAAAATTACACTATACAGTAGTTAGACTATATAGACAATTAAATTGACTTGGATTTTTACAGTTCACTTGACAGTTTTCCAAGATTGAATGCTTTTTATTTGTTAAGGTTATTCACTCAATGAAAATGTCTCCTTTAAACAAAGTACAATTTTTTACTTTGGAGTAGTTGTTTTCTTCTTCAACATTGGCATGTAAGACACAGGGGGTACATCTGCACATGCAGTGAAGGTGGCTGAATATACTCGAGCTCCAAGAGACTTGGGGGTCATAACTGACCACAAGATGAACATGAGCCTGCAATGCGACGCTGCGGTTAGTAAAGCGACCCAAATGCTGGCTTGCATCCATAGATGCTTCTCAAACAAATCCTGGGAAGTCATTCTCCCCTTGTACTCGGCTTTGGTGAGGCCACAGCTGGAGTACTGCGTCCAGTTTTGGGCTCCACAATTCAAAAAGGATGTGGAGAAGCTTGAGAGAGTCCAGAGAAGAGCCACGCGCATGATCAGAGGTCAGAAAAACAGACCTTATGACGACAGGCTGAGAGCTATGGGGCTCTTTAGCCTGGAAAAGCGCAGGCTCAGAGGTGATCTGATGGCCACCTATAAGTTTAGCAGGGGTGACCACCAGTATCTGGGGGAACGTTTGTTCACCAGAGCGCCCCAAGGGATGACAAGGTCGAACGGTTATAAACTCCTGCAAGACCATTTCAGGCTGGACATAAGGAAGAATTTCTTTACTGTCCAAGCCCCCAAGGTCTGGAACAGCCTGCCATCAGAGGTGGTTCAAGCACCTACATTGAACACCTTCAAGAGTAAATTGGATGCTTATCTTGCTGGGATCCTATGACCCCAGCTGACTTCCTGCTGTTCAGGCAGGGGGCTGGACTTGATGATCTTCTGAGGTCCCTTCCAGCCCTAATGTCTATGAAATCTATGACATTTGAGCTAGACTAAATTGATCCCAACATCACCGTCTATATGTGAGTGCTGGATAGCACTTCTATCTGATGGGATTATCTGGCAGTACAGTAAATTAGTCGACTGCACCCTAATTGTTGCATATATGTAGATGGTGACATTTTATTGAGCAGCAAATTAATCTGCTGCGCAGTAAAGCACCTCATGCAGATGTGCCCAGGGTTAAACTATAGCCAGGTTTTTTCAGCTTTGTTTTATACAGTAGCCCACTGGGGTCTCTTTCAGAAAAGGATGCTTGTGGATTTGGTTCTTCTTGCAACCTTTTTCCTTTTGATTTCTCTTTATGTGAGACTGCAGCTCTTTTTTCTATATAGTTTGGGGTTCAAATGACATGGAAATTATAATGGCAAATAAGGTATTTAAATGCTTGGTTGCAGTAGTGCAAGTGCTTCCTCTAGTGATGCCCAGGGCCAGATTTTAATCAATCTCTAAACCTTGGGATTTTTAAACCCATATAATCCACTTCCCCAGACAGTTATTTAACTCTCAGTCTATGGGCTAGGCTGTGTGTAGGGGCCCCCACCTTTCCTGCTGCAACTGGATTACTGGATAGTTAGGACTAGGGTAAGGTAAGAAGAAGGGTAAGAAAGAGTGCAACCTACTAGTTATGGCACTCTGTCAGAGGAAAGAGTTCTGAATTCAGATCCCTACTGCCAGAATCATTTTTATTTGTAGCTAATGTTCATCTAATGCAGGAGTGCTCAACCCCCAGCCCACAGGCCAGATCTAGCCCCTGGCACAGTATCATCCCGTTCATGGGTCTCTCTATAGATCTGTGGAGAGCCCCATGGGCCATGGGCCAGTGTGCAAGATCAGGTGCACAGGCCTACATGGGGTCTAATCCCAGCACATGGGGTCCAATCCGATTTCCCTGATGGGCAGGGACAGCATCAGGCTCCTACAGCCTAATTATACCTGGATAGAAGCAGAGCACAATCTCAGCTGCACAGGGATAGTATAGGGCCTCCAGAATGCAGTCCTGGCTGGGCAGAAGTGCTGTGGTGGCCCTGGGGCCCTGATTCCAGTGCATGGGGCAGTGCAGGGCCCTATCCAGCCCACAGATTGGCCCTGCACCATTTGTCTGGCCTGTGGGGACAATATTGTGAGTGCCTCTGGTCTAATGGTAGCTCCCTAGATTCTTTATGCAGGAACTGTCAGAGAAAAGGGACACAGCAACTAAGCAGCTGTCTCCTGCTTCCTACTCCCAGGAGCTGCCTGCTGCCAGGGTGGGCTCTGCCACCAGAGCGCAGGAGGGGACAATGTACCCCTGACCGAGGAGCAGGGAGCTCCCAGTCTCTGCTACGCAATCTCCCAGCCCCCACACCCCAGTTATGATTACAGAGCATGGACTGGGAGCTCCCTGCTGCCAGGGCATGAAGACATTGTCCCTGCCCAGGCTCCAGTGCTCTGGCAGCAGGCAGCTCCTGGGAGTAGGAAGCAATCTCCTGCCACTTGTTGCCTGGGAGCACATTTGCTCCCAATTGGCCGTCTGTGTGTGACATACTGCGCAGTAATTACTCCCAAGTAAATTTGCCACTTGTCAGAGGTAGCAAATTTACTTGTGATTAGAGCAAATTACTGCACAATAAGCATCTGCATGTGTAGTCAGTGATACTTACTGCGCAGTAATATGCTCTAATTTTGAGTAAAGCATCTCATAGACTCGCCCACTCTGTATTATGCTGAACTTAATCATTTAGGTGTTCTGGTTCAGATACGCATCTCGTCTCTCTGAGCAATCTGGATTCTGATTCGTGGAAGCTCATCCCTTGCTGCTGAGCCTAAGCTCCATGGAAGAGCAGAAGTTCAGACTGGAGTTTACATTTTGTCTAGTAATCTTACTAGCTACTGTAGATAACTTCCAATTGAGGGAATGAAAAATCTGGACTGCCTTTGGGAGGCATCTATGTTTCCCCATTCACTGTATAGGAAGATTCTGTTAGAATCATCCTTCTGGGATCGGTCATCTACATTTTAGGTGTTGCAACACTGAAGTGGTGGTACCTTAGAGGTCAATTAGGATTTATATTCCTTTACTTATTATGCAACGGCAAATGCTGAATTATAATGTTCACCCCCCTGATTCTAAATGAAACATGGTTTCAGATTGAATTAAAAACACAATAGAAAAAACAAATGCCCCATTTAAAGTTATACCTCACAGAGAATATTGCTTAACAAGTAAGTTAGTTTAAAGATTTCCAATTTATTTATTTGGATACATGCTTGTACACCCAATTTATATTAATTGTAAATATATAACCATATATATAGGGTATGTGCAGATATATATGTGAAAAAGCAAGTTAGAAATCTTTAAACTATCTTTATATAAGTATGTATTGTATGTACACACACACAAATACACGCACACAAACGGATCTGGTTGTGTGTATATATATATGTATATATGCATGTAAGATAAGATCAACCAGATAAGTCTGCCAGTAATTTTCTTCTTTCAAATATATGAAGTAACCAGCACTGCTTAGAGGTTTTTAATACTTTGCAACCTTTGAAACATCACATGAAAGAAATGAACTGGATGTCTTACAGACATGTTATGAATCTTTTACCATGAAAAAGTAGATTATAGTTGAAAGATACCAGCTTTTCCCTTGTTTTCAGAAATAAGACAGGACATCTAGGAGGAAGCTTTTCTTACAATAGAAACAGTTCATATATGTTTAATTAAATATTGGTAAATTCCTTCAGTTAACATTTGTATATACTTATTATTATTTATGATTGCTTTATTAAAGCTGAGAGAATAATTTGCAATTAATAATTTATTTGAATGTTGCCTCCTTTTCTGTTCATAGTAGCTTTCTTAAATGCATCCATTATTCATGCATATTTCAGGGTAGAATGGACCATAGGAGCTGGATTTGTGATTATCCAAAATCACTCTTTTCTGTGGATTTTCTGTATTGTTAGGGCCATATATCTTGAGACGATGGAATTGCAGGAGTGGTGACAGAATTGTGGAGTGGGAGTTGTACACATTATTCCTGCCCTGCACTATATAACCCAGTTCTTTTGGTTGTGGACCAGGATTTGACTCAAAGAGAGTTGGGGGAAATTTTATCATTTGCTTCTAGAATTTACTTTATTTCATTTCTTTTTCTATGGCATATTTTTCACCAGCTCCTTCCCCCAAATGCTTTAAATTAGGAGAAGATGCATCTGCATTTCATTTTCTCCTGTCTCTAACATATAATGGCACATCCGTTTTCATAACTGAAGAAAGCATGACAGGACATATCTCCTGCCTGGATTAGTCTTGATGGTTTAAAACCCCTTCCTCCAGAACATTTTTGATGCTGCTTTAGAAATCAAATCAAATAATCTACTGGTGACTGTTTAGAGATGGGAAAGACCCATGCTTAAAGACTGCCTTACTAGTTTCTGTTCATATGGGACCTAATTAGGAAAATGTCAATTTAATTTTATTCAACCCCCCCCATTTCATAGTGTTAAAAAAAAAAACACAGCTAGAAACCCAAGCTGGTTGTAAAGAATTTGGCTGTGGATAGCATTGCACCACAGCATTATACTTCCATGCACACACACTGATGTATCTGCTATTATATTTGCCACAAACAGAATCATAAACACGTGTCATAGACTTAGCAGGGAAGACCAAACCTAGTCCATCTTGCATGCATAATCATTAAATATTAAGAACATAATAATTTTTTTTATAGGCTCCTGTAGTTGGATCGTGCACTTTCCTGCCATATATTTAAAAATAGTTTTCCAAGTTAGAGAGTTCCCCATAAATGAAACCATAAATTCACCTCTAATAGAGTGGCCTTTCTTTCATTTCCTTGTCATAGTCAGGCAGGCCTCCTCCTCCTCAAACCTAAAGCCACATAGATGGATGCTTGAGAGACAATGAGGAAAAATGTCTCTTTGACTCAGCCTGCTGAGAGCCTCTCATTACTGCAGCCATCAAAGCTCAAATATATTAAAGACTCTTTTTTTTATATGCACACACTGCTTTGGGAGATACTGATCACATCGTTTTCCTTCAGAGGGTAATGATTTTCGATCTTCTATCTTGTCCTGAGTTTGGGTTCATCTGAATGGAAAAGTCTATCCAACTGCCCCTTAAGCCAGGTTTTCTGGCACTTCTGATGAATTTCTTACCAGAAGGCAAAAATACATAGGCTTGGTTATGTGCCAAGATTGTAGAAATAGTGTGCAAAATCATCCACCTGGTTTTCAAGACCCTCAAAATATGGAATTTATCTGCTGTTCTCAACTTTATCCTCAATGCTACTCTAGTATCAGTCTTTCATTTTCTCTTTCTGCTCCACCATGATATAATATGGTCTGCAGGGTCACAAATATTACATTTTGTCAGCTATTCATAATTTTATTATAACTTAAGACAGCAAAGTCAGATAGGCTTAAATGATCATCAGTGCTCTTGGTCAGTTCAATGGCAGCCTAACTTTCCAATACCTAACCAGATGTTCCATCCAACAGCATGATGGGCCCACACCTTCTAAGGTCTAGCTAACTCCTCTTACCAGCACATGGTACTGCATAAGGAACCACAAATCCCAACATGAGAGCTTCAGCGCTCCTTTATTCTTTTTTGTCCCCTAAATTAAAGCCAGTTGTAAAACCCAGATGCTTGGTCTACCTTTCCCTCTGAAGTCATGAGCACTCTTGGCAGTAGGCATGTAGGTTGAATTCCAGGTCAACATTTAAAATGCTAAGCACAAGGATACATAGGGACATACACATGGTTATATAAGGACTTCTGTAATGTGGAGTAGGGCTCAGCTGAGCCCCTCTGAAAAAACAGCTCACATGATATAACACCTTTTTCAGAAGGGTAATGATGATCATCAGAAGCCTAAAAAGGATACTTCAGGGAAGGACAGAGGGGGTGTGCTGGACTCCCTAGCAACTGCTAACTGTAAGAATTTAAGTATAGTTTATCTCAGTTTTATTAGCTGCCCAGTTTCTTGGGAGAAAGCTGAATGAGTGTGAGGTCCAGTCAGCAAAGAATCTCATTGTTTTCCTATAATTCAGGCTATGAAAGGACAAAATAATGTAAGGAACTATTGTCCTTTTTGTTACTTGAACAATTTCTTTTCTTCATCCTGCATCTTTCTGTCTGTTGGGGGGGGGGGGGAGGGAGAGAGGGAGTAAAACCTATATTTCTGATCTCACTGGAGCCATACAGTAACAGTACCTCATATATTTGCCTGCTGAGAAAATATGCTGCTGTTCTTCATGAAAGGAATGAAGATTTATACATCTTGTCTTTGTGCTGCGCACATCAATTCCAGCTCATGGCTTCAATAGCTACATCAGTTAGAACCCTTTGAAATGGTCAGCTGGAGGCAACAGATGATTCCTGAGTTCAATCAGAAAGGAGCCAATCAGAAGCCTTTTGGCACTCCAGAGTCAGTGGCTTCCTCTGCCTATGCTGTGCTGCTAAGGCAATTCATTTATGAATTGGATATAGCTAATACTCTCCGGTTCCACACTACCTTTGCTTTTATTTGGTCAGACAATCAGGTGGCACACATCAAAACTACACAGTTGATTTGTAAATGGACACAGACTACAGGGCGACGTGAGCGCTGCCAACTGACTGATCTAACTGTGCTCTTTGAAAGGAGAAAAAACTACAATTTAGTTAGCAAAAGACAAATACTTAGAAGACTTCATCATCTGCATTCACATTTTGATACCAATGATTTGATATTCAGGCTTTTTGTTCAAAGCAACTTTGTCATGCTAAAATGGTTAATCAATCATTTTAGTTCGCTTTTCACACTGACATTTATTGGTACCTTGAATATGCAGTTTCCATGAATAGCCCTATGTCTGAATAAAAGAAATATCTGACTTGAGTTTCTGGGTCACTAGCTATTCACAGGCTAGTGCCGTCATCCCCTGATAGATGAAGGGCGGGGGTGAGGGAGGAGAGGGAGGAAGATCTATCGGAGTGGCAGAGAATGGTTTCACTCCTGCTTTGTAAATCATAAAGGAAATCCCAGTGTAAATTAAGCCTCTGCCTAGTGCAATAGGTAAAATAACACATGAAGAGCAGTAACCCTGAAGCTACATTGTCCTTTTTGCTGTTGTTGATTGGATTTCACTTGATTCCTTCTTGCCTGACATTATACTAGGGATGAGGGATCTCAGGGTTTATTAAAAGAGTTTAGAGTGGGAACAAGTCCCCAGAGCAACCAAGCAGATGTGAAACAAAGACATGAAACAAAGAGAAAAGAATGAAGAGCTGATTTGGAGCAAGATTATTAGTACTTGCAACTCACACTGAAGTCATTTGGAGTTGAATGGACTCAGCAATACTCAAGATCAAGCTCAATACCTCTCAGCTCTCTTTGCATGACTGTCACTAACAAGCTGGAAAGTTATACAGCATAGGTTGGACTTACTCTATTGCAGCCACAAATTTGCAATTAACCCCATACCTTTCAAAGGTCTTCTCCTTCTCTTGTGTAACCTTGTGTGACCTCACTTCCCAACTATTTGTGAACCAAGCCCATTCCCTGTCAAGCTTGTCTTTAATAAAAGCATCAAATATTGCCTCTCAATTATCTCTTTATCCTTAAACTAAATACCTTTCATAACTAACTGTGAGAGTGGGAAAGGAACGCAAGAAGGTTTCTCTAAGGCAACAGACCTTTAGGTCTTCTTACCACACCTTTGACCTCACAAGCATCCTCTCCTTGACATTACTCAACACTTGCATCCTACTACACAGAACAATGATGGTACATCCAAAATTGTCTAATAGGATAGCTAATGGGATATATTTGGAGGCAGGGGGTCCTGCATTTCTCCTAGTGGCGTTAGTTCTATATCCATGTGACTTCAGCAACATTGATGGAGTCATTCCTGTTTCAAGAGCACGTGAATGGAGAATCAGACCAGTCATTCAAAATGACCTTACTGAAATACTGAAAGGAAGAGAACAATTGTTCCTTATAGTCGTCTCCTAGTGCCCAATCTCCTTTTACAAGTTTTCAGTTGCCCCTTTATGTGAGGACTTGCAACTCAGGCTCCTTTTACTGTCTACATAGGTTTTGGAAGACACACTGGAATAATTTTTTAAAATATAATTTTGTTCCCATGTCTTGTACTTCAAGCTGTAATGAATAGAAAAGATTGTAGAGTTTCTTTTGGCTTCTGTTCACTGTTCAGCCTTGTCTTGATAACCTATTGATATGGATTGGTGCTGGTTGAATGGTTTATTAGATGCCTTTCAGTTTGTGTTCTCTGAGCCCATCATTTATTGCAGACAAGTTAAAAGAATGGAGATATGAGTAATGAGGAAGTCTCTACTTGGAGTGAACTCAAAACAAGGGACCTCATTTCTCAGGATCCTGTTCAAGGATGAGGGTGGCTCCTGAACTGTGTTTTTGAGAACCACTGGGGAGAGGAACTCCAAGTGCTGCTTCTCAGCAAGTTCTGTCTCCTTTTACAGAGGCCAGTATCATCCTAGATGGGTTACTGGCTAGTTTCACTGTGTCATTAGTCTTCTCAATTCTTGTGCAACAAATAATGACAGAAGGCACTCCTCTTTGTGTGTCATATGATGAAAACATAAAATAAAATATGGCTTTTTAATGAATAATATAAGAATTTAATCTACATAATTATTTTAAAAGCTGCATAACACTCAGCCTTTAGACCAGAAAAATCTAATGCATAAAATGTGGTAGCCTTTGCACATTACACTTGTGGCTTTTCATTTAACAGTGCAACAATTAACTGTTGTTTTGTTTTGGTTTTTCCTAGATCTGTTTTTATATACATTCTAGAAGAGAGAGAGATAATTTTTTTCTTAATGTGTTGTTCAATCTAGAGATGTATAGCCAGGGTGGGCAACTTACAGCCCACAAGCTGAATCTGGCCCACGAAGAGGGTGGATCTGATCCAGGAGGATCTGACTCAACCCAGAGAGGCATGGAGAAATGAGCAGCACAAAGCTGCCCCAAGCAAACCATTCCTTTGCAGTACTTTACTCAGCAGCCATCCCTGCTTCTGTCTTGTGACTCAGTTTACCTCTCTGCAGAGGGGCCAGGTATATTCATCAAGGGATGTGCAGGTAGCTTGAATTCTCCCTTGGAGTGGATATTTGTGATCAGCAGCAGAAAGCCAAGCAACAAGCTTTAGCCAAAGGTAGCAAAATGTTGCCACCTTGGGTTATATGGCTCTCAATGTTATCTCTGAAAGCCATAGTACTGTACAATCCAGTGGAGTCCATGGGACTTTTCCATTAAGTCCATGGACAATGAATCAGGCCAAAATAGATTGAGCATGCCTTTCAAAACAAAAGTCTAGTGATGTTATTTTACTTTTGAATAATCTAAAAGGGTACTTCATTTTGGGGGGGATGAGGGGGATGAAGGGGAGGGGTTACATGCATTCTTTTTTCACTATTCTTTTTTGTCTTTATTTCCAATTCTCATAATTGTCAATATGTATTATTCTTGTGGGCACAATTATGTAAAGAACAATTACCTACTGTAGTACACAAGCAAATGTTACTTCCTGAGTGAGAAAAAGGGTAGAGGGAGAGCAAGAACAAGTATGTTCTATACCACATATTGATTCTTCAAGCATACTTGTTGAGATTTTAACTCATACTGTTATGTAATGTTTTAGAATTTTGCATGTTATATTCCTTTTCAGTAGATTTTACTCTATTGCTATGTAGATACTACAAAAATACAATTAAAAACAGATACAACTTAAATGCTGAACAAGTTAGTCATAAAAAATGTTCTCAATTGATACTCTGGAATGTAGGACACCTATAGTTTAACTAATGATTTTTTGGTACGTAACAACAGTGGAATTTTTCTTCTACTTACTCTTCTAATTCTATAAAGAAAGAAAAGGAATAAAAAATATGGTGCACAGAGATGTTTTATGAATAGTGACAGCTTTTGGGGGGAAAACTCTGGATGGTTTTATAAAATCATGTGTTTGAAACGGAGATAATTGCTCTGTCAAACTCATTTCTATCTATTATGGACTTCTTGGTGTCCTTTAGTTGTTAATTTGCTCCTTGTGGAAACAGTAACTAATTTTGGATATGTTTAGGTCAAATTCAAATTACGGCTATCTGTTGTTTCACTCTGGTCAAGCATCATAATGGCTTGGTATTGAGTGACTCTCAAAATGTTGGAGTGTTGGATTTGAATAATATCTCAAACTCCCAGTTATTTCTCAGTGGGGCCAGGCACATGAGACACTGACTGCAGTTGCCTAATTAGCTCTGCAGTAAAGCATCGCACTGTACATGTGTGGAGGTATTAGGCCACAGTAAACTAATTAACCCTGCCATAGATTAGTATTGCCCAACACAAATACTATCCTATGGTGGAGTTATTTACTCTGTCGCAATACACATGCAGATGGTGACAGGGCTGGCTGGGGCATGAGGGTGCTACAGTGTGGGGGCTGCCTGCTGGCTAACCTTGCACTGAAGCACCCTCATGCCCCAGCCAGCCCCTCTGCAGCATGTTGAGCTGGTGGGAGCAGCTCTGGACTGGCAGGCTGACCCAGCTCAACATGTTGCAGTCCCAGGCACAGTGTTTACACATGTGCTGAGGAGCAATAAACTCTGGCGCAAACTTCCAGAGTTTATTGTGTCACACTAATTTCATGTGTAGATGCACCCAGGAACTATTATGGCATTCTGCAGCCTTGGTAATATTAAAGGGAATAGTTAATGTTACAAGCCCTTCTGTTATTACCTCAGTTGCTAAACAAATTCACAGCAGTAAAGTTATTCAAGTATGCCTTCAAAGATTTTTGAACAATGCCTAGGAGAACAGAGATATGATGGAGGGAAATAGTGTGAGTAAGCTCAGTAGAGTGATATTACCATCCTATTATTGTTTCCAGTTAGAGAGAGAGAGAGAGTTCAGAGAGCTTGTGCAATATAAGCAGCTGTACTGTAGTTTGCAGCATTTCATGCCGTTTTACCTCAGCCAAGCATATAATGTATGTCACCATAGTAACTGTAAGTCAAAATAGGAGATACTTTACTTCTGGCTTGGATTTTGTTTTGTGAGCATTTTGTCACTTCTCAAGCTTCCCTTTTTCTCTTTTCTTTGGACCTGATTAAAATCTCACGCTGTTTTTCCACTGTGGTAAATCTATTGATTTTTGTCATGTTTTTTACGCATCTGTGAGAGCAGAATCAGGTCATATCTTTTTTAAGTTTTAGTGAAAGCAGTGATAGGTTTGAGGTACCTGTAAGGTTTAGGCAAGCATCAAAACTTTTATCTTATTGCTAATGATCTGGACCTCTTGGACCCACAAAATTGGGCTGGCAATTCTCCAAAGAACTGCTTCCTTCATGAGGTTTGCATCATTGTTGCTGCTTTTTACAAGCTCTACTCATATTAACTATATTTAGACTATCCATCTGAAGTCAGCTGTAGAGGTGGAGCAGGGCTGAGTATGAACCACAGGCCCCATGTGTCACTGGAAGTTAACACAATTTTTATTTTTATTTTTTTGGCCCATGGATTCAGTTCAGGCAAGTCCTAACTGCTATCACATAATCCTGTTGGTGTTCAGGTACCCAGTGATGAGTATGATGTGAAAACCTAGACAGATATAGAGGCAGGTAGGGAGAAGTATATCAGTGGATTACTCCAGTCTGCCCAGCCCAGCTCAGGTGGTTGAACCGGTTTACCCTACTTAAAAGTGTTGCTTTTGAGAATCAGTGTCTTATTCCCATTCCCTCCTCATCTTTTCTTTGAAGGTACACTCACCAGATTTCACATATCTTGCAAATGGTTTATTGGCACTCAAGGTTTGCTATATTGGCAGATGTCATCCCTTCCTGATGCCAGCAGCCAGTGCAAATTCTGTCAATATGTTTCTGCTCCATCTGTATTCCAGGTCTCAAATATTAAGATAAAGCAATGTTATATTTCACCCATAAATTTCTAAAACTCCTCCTTCCAAAAACATAATCCATGTATTAGAATTCATGTAACGTTCATGTATTATGTGCTGTATTTTAATGCATTCTGATTCAAATGCTTGAGATGATTGTATTAACATCTTAATGCCCATCTCTTGTACAGAACAGCACCAGGCTATCTTTCCGGAAATATGGACCACAGCCAAAATAATTTAAACACACATCTGTGATGTTTTTCACTATGGAAAAGAAAAAGTTCAACAAGGCATATGTAGAACATGAACAGCCACCCAGGAGTACAAAGGGTTAAGAATGAAATGGGTACTTTAAAAGATGACTTCTGCAGGACACATCAGGTTTTAGGTTAAACAAGGTTTCAACTCCTACCTTAATTATTTCTTCATTGCAATAATTAGACAGAGGTCAATACTTTTTTAAATACAGGAAGCTTTAAACTAGCCAACTGTGACCCATGCTTAAAAGGGTAGGTAAATTCCACAATCCCTGGAGCTGTAGTTATTCAGCTACATTCAGTTATTCAGAAACATTCCAGTTTCTTCTAAAATCTCAGTGCCAGTATAAGACATCTCCTCTTCCAGATATAAAGAATCTGTAGTTGTGTATAACATGGATGGATTGGTTCCTTGCCTTTAACAAGAGAAACCCATTGCTCCTGATTGGAACCATGATTAATATAATGTAAAGATAGCAGCAGACTGGCTGTTGCAGCTACATAAAAGGCATTCACCAGAGAAACACAGTCTAGCAATAACTAATATTAGGAAGTACCTTCAACCTGCCTATAAAGATTTAATAAAGTGGTGCAAAACATATTTGTAGGTAAAAAAATCAAGTAACTGAAAGTAAAAACTTTTACTGTTTTGAATTGCAAGGTTATTTCTCTATGGATTTCATTGTTAATTGTATTGGTGAAATGGGCACTTGAGAGTCATTGGATTCTGACACTGCCAGGTGACTAGAGTTAGAATGTAAAAAACAGGTTCTTCGCGGTACTCCCAAGTGCCACATTTTTAACACGCCATCCAGGTAATTTGTACTCCCAACTAAGTGCCAAAAAAAGAATATTCCAATCTTGGCATATGGCTTCTAAGTAGGGATGCAATAAATACTCTATTTGTATTCAATTTTTACATAGTTGGTGCAATATTTCAAGTACTGTACAATGCACTTCACTTAACTGGGATGTGCTTAATCAGAAAATTCATTTAATGGGACATTGAGCTTGGATCCATTTTAAGCCCAGGAATAATTAATAGCAATGAGTGTTGAGTAATAGGAACAGTAGTAATTCTGCATACAGGAATGCTTTCAAATTATTGAATTGTATTGATACCTAGCATGACAGTCTTGTTGCTACTTGTTTTGTTGACCTCTCTAAGAGCAGTTTTCATTCTTTCAACTGTGATAGAGCAGTAACTCATTCACCATTGCCTCTTCCAGGCTAACAATTTACTCACTGTACATAATGTGGGGTGTTCTGCCTATCTACCTATGATTGCAACTGTACATATACCAAAATCTAATCATATTAACTCTGAACTCCCTGGACCTAGTGAATTATATACAAATATTTTCTACACCTACCTTTTTTTTACCTTGTAATTGTTTTTAATGGCATTCCAATGATCTCTGTGAGGGATTACCATTTAAAAATATTCTGCTGTATTTGTAGAGAAAGAACAAACAATGGATAGTCACATGATTGCTAATCTGAGCCTTCCTTTATTACGTAGTATTGTATCTGATCATTAATGATGACTAGCATGTGCTGATTTGGCATGTTTGGAGGCTACAGTGACAGACAGTGTTCAAATACAGCGGAATAGGTGACATTTTGGCTAGTCCCCTTCAATTGAAAGGAAATGAATGTGAAGAGCAGACCATTGTCTGGGAATTTTTCACTGTGTACAAAGACATACAGAAATAACTTGATCAGTTTGTTGTATTGCACATGCTACAGTATTCCATGTTGGAATACCAGGGTTTTATTATAATATAAAGTTTCTGAGTCACTTGGTAAAACTCCATCACAAAATGGTCTTGCTTAATCAAGCATTCCTGGAGTATGTGTAAAAATGGATCTAGTTATAAATACTATTAAAAGCCATATTGATTCAGTGCATTAATAAAAATTTATCACTGATGCCTGAAGTATCAAATGAGTGGCTTCAGTGTTTTATAAGTTTATCTCAACTGAGAAAGTCCCAACCTTCTGTATCATACTATGGGCATGCGAATCACAGCAACATACCAAATGGCAGCATGATACAGAAGACTGAGTGCTGTTTTGGGGCAGAGTCGTGGTCTACTTCTGTCTCATGGTACACTTTCTAACTCAGGGTCCTCACCTGTAAAATAATATTTTTCCCGCTACTTCACAGAGTTGTTATGAGATTTAGTTTGTGTGTGGGCTGTGCTTTGAACATAAAAAACACTGTAAACATGATAAATATTATTAAAAATGTCCCTTCTTTAGTTTGACTTCAGACTAACACAACAAGTAGTTAAGTAGTTCTGCAATATGAGACTTTTCTTAGAAAACACCCAGGTATTCCCAGTTCTGTGTAGTTCATTATAATAAAAAAAGCTGCTTTGAATTATTTTTAAGTTGTTTTAGATGACCCAATCTAATAATATCAGAATTTACAGGATTTATTATCTGTATTAATTATGTTTTTCTTAGCTTTCATCAGGTTTTTATTTCTTGCTCATCAATGAACGAAACCAAGATGTTAATACAAGCTACTCTTTCACATAGACCATGTTAAAACATTATTTGGCAATGCATGGAGTCGGAGTATGTACTATGGTGAGAAACCAACTGCCATGTCACTTTATGAAGAATAACAAGAGACATTAGCACTGACTACATCTGTAGTTGACTCACCACTGTGCTTAACATGAAATTCGAGAGCAGAAGCTCCAGACTATGAAAGCAGAATTCTCAATCTTAATGTTTCTGTTACACACACTTAAACGTGGCTACGTGGCTGTTTAACATTTTGGATCCATAGTTAAAGTAATTGTACAGTCTTTCAGCTTCCATGCCATCCATTGTGATTGTTGCAGCATCTCCTGAAATGCTTACTGAAAAATCCTGTTTATAGGTGTCAGTAACAGTGGCTACAAATAAAAATACAAGGCAGAGTAGACTTCTACTATGTACCAAAGTGCCTATATACATGGCACAAGCTTTCATGGGCAGACGCTAACTTAATTAGATGCTAAGAAAGGGCATGCATAAAGCAGAGTAAAAGAAGAAGAGAGAAACTGGAGTATAAAAAACAAGAGAGGGGGAAGAAAGAGAGAAGGTAATGCGAGGAGTGAGGTTCTGGAGAGGCAAACAAACAAGCAAAAAAGCCCATAGGAAAAAAGAAGTCCCAAAAACTAATCCAGGTAATAGGATAGGAATCTGTAGTTCCTATTTAAACTATAGCTAACACAATTCAGTCTGTGGATGATTTTTTGTTCTGCAGTTTCCCATTCAAATCAATTTTTAAAAGTTTGCTGCCTGAGAACAGCCACCCTCTGGTCAGGTATACTGTATCCAGGGAGGTTAAAGTGTTCTGCCACAGGCCTGCATGTCTTTCTGCAGCCGATGCCAGATCCTTGTTCATTTATTCTGTCATGTAGGGATCACCTCATCTGTCCTACGTATACAGCAGAGGGGCACTGTAAGTAGATGATGGAGTATGTGGCATTGGTGGAGTTGCAAGTGAATGAACCTTGGATTCATAGATCCATAGATTGTTACGGGCTGGAAGGGACCTTGCAGATCATTGGGTCTAGTCCCCCTGCACTAGGAAAAAAGACAACTGGGGTTAAGTGACCCCGGAGAGGTGACTGTCCAGTCTCCTCTTGAAAAACTCCAGGGTAGGTGACTGTACCACCTCTGGAGGAAGTTTGTTCTATAGTCTGGACACCCTTACTGTGAAGGAGCTTTTAAGCCTGAAGTGGTCTTCCAGGAGTTTGTATCCATTGGTCCTGGTCTTCCCCAGCAGTGCCCTAGTGAACAGTTGTTCACCAAGCTCCTGATGCACTCCTGTGATATAGTGGTAAGCTGCTACCAAGTCTCCTCTCAACCTTCTCTTCTTTAGGCTAAAGAGGCCCAGGTCCCTCAGCCTTTCCTCCTATGGCTTGCCTGGCAAGTCCCTGATCATACAGTTGGCTCTTTTCTGGACCCTCTCAAGTTTTTCCACATCCTTATTGAAGTGCGGCACCCAGAACTGGACGCAGTACTCCAACTGCAGTCTCACCAGTGCTGAGTTCAGCAGGAGTATCACTTCTTTAGTTTTGCACGAGATGCATTGGTTGATGCATGCCGGGGTGTTGTTTGCCCTGCTGACCACTGCCTTGCACTGATGGCTCATATTCATGCAATGGTCAGTCATTACCCCTAGGTCCCTTTTGGCCGTGGTGCAAGTCAAGCTGTAACAACTGAGCCAGTATGTATGTTGAGGGTTGTTTGCCCCAGATAGAGCAATGTTAAAATGGATGTTATAGTCCGTGTTATTTCGTCCAGTGATGATGTGATCTAAATTAATGTTGGGGCACAGCTGGCATCTGTCCATTGAAAGGCCTGCTGCCTTAGAGACACCAGATGTTAGGTAGCCTGTTACTTCAGAGATGCTGCTTGGGGTTGGGAGGCTGTCTGCAAGACGCAGTTAGCCAGGTTATTCTGAAATCAAGTAAAAGGCAGGGTAGATTTGCACCTTATAAGCTAACCAAAAGTGGATAGATCCCATAAGCCAGAAGCGGCTTGTGCCCATGACTACTTTAAGATGCTTATCCCTTTCCAGGAGAGCTTAGAGATAATAATGGTGCTTCTAAGATGTTCAAGCTGGTACAACACCAATGTTCCCACTAAGGTTTAGCGATCTGTGAGCATGCCGCTTCAGTCCATGAGCGTGCCACTTTGGTCCCACCTCTCCCTTTCAATGCGCACCACTTCAGAAACCACAGGTGCCTGAGGTACACCCTGCATAGAGTCCTAACGGGTGAGGGACCCTGGGACTGTAGTAGAGGGTGAGCAGCCTTGTCTGGGGTCAGGGACCCCAGGGGACTGGGATGGATGGAGAGGAGTCTTGCCTGGGACCCCAGGGGGACTGGATGACATGTGGAATGGGGCCAGGGGCCTGGAGCCCAAAGGGGCTGAGGAGTGGAGCAGTTCTCCAGAGCCAGCAGAGCCCGCACCAGCCCCCAGCCCCAGTCCCCGCCTGGCCTTGGGGAGCAAGGAGGTACTTTGCCCCAGCCCCAGCCCCTGTCCCACCCCTGCCTTTCCTCAGGGAGGAGCTGCTTCCTGAGCTTACCTCCAGTAAGTGTCCCACGCCGGCCCCAGTGCCTCTGCCACACTCCACGCCCAGCTCCTCTCTGGGAAGCCGCAGCCCAGCTCCTCTCCAGGCAGGTGCACGGTATTAATAAGTCAGTGCGCAGCAAGATTTTAAATCATGCACAGCCGCTCATGTGCACATCTTGGAGGGAACCTTGTACGACACGAATCCAGGATGAGTACAATAGAGTCCCTCTGATCGTCACCGACTGCTCCTGGCTTGAACACTTTAGACACACCTCCAACCCCTTCTGGAAAACAATAACCATTTCAAAGTAGTCATGGGGGACAAACCAAACTTGGTTAACAGACAGCTCCCCCAACCTCAAATGGCCTCTCTCAAGCAACAGATGCTCTCTCCCTTGTCTTTTGTATTCAAATTTCTCTCTCCCTATACACTGTTTTATGCACGTCCCTTCACAATCAAAAAAGTGAGTTTTAGCCCATGAAAGCCTGTGCTATATTGTCTACTTTGGTTATATTATAAGAGGCAAATCTAGCTTCCCTTCTACTTGACTTCAGACTAACAAGGGTACCTACAAAAAAAAAGCCCTGAAACAAAAAAAATGGAACCAAGCCAGCCATCTAAAAATGGCTTTATATAGCAAAGGGCTGCCAGCACATATTGATCCTTTGTGTCTGGTTTTCCTTTTACATGTGCCGCATTGACGCAAGTGTAAACCTACTGAGCGCAGTGGAGTTACATCTACTATACACAGACAAAAATGAAAGGAGAATGAAGAGTGTTATTCTTTTTTTCAAAATGGGGGAGTCGAGGCAAGTACTATATGGTAAAACTCCACTTCACAAAATGTACATGCACTTATCCTGTCAGAAGCTTCCTCCAGCAATTCAGACCAGTGGCATTCTTTTTAATATTAGAACAATGTATATGTACTGGGAATGGATGAGCAGAATAAAACATCTGATCTTTGATACATTGACATTAGCAATTCCATAGTTCTCAGAGTTATTCATCAGCTTTGCAGGGTCTTGCAGCAAGGTTGTGTGTACAGAAATTAACAATTTGGCCAAATTATTTTTTTAAATCTCCTGTACATAATTTAACAAATTCTAAATGCAGTGTAAATTCAGATGACCGACAGAAAAGAAGAGGGAATAAAGAGAAGAATTCTGTGTTATAGCTGCTGCCAGAGCCTCTCTCAAACACAAAGGCAAACGTGTTTTAAAAAGTCTTTTAAATACTCTTGGAAGCTTCTTTTGTTTCTGAGAGCTGTCAGAACTGCTAAAATGTGCATTCTGGAGAAATAACCGAGAAAGAGGAAAAGAAGAAAGAAAAGGAGCAAATTGAAGGGTTGAGCTTTGTAAATTTTAAAAATTAGACCTGCAAAGTCTCCATTTCAAATATTGTTTGATTTTAACCACTGGCCTGATCCTCTAATCTGACCTTGGAACCTGTAACAAAGTAGCAGGTAAAAAATCCCTTGCCCATATTTTGAGAGTGGCTACAACTGCAGAATTGTGCAATGGCTGAAGGCCATGAATCTGGGAGACTCAGATAAAATTCTTCTTTGGTTTTTTCAATCAGCAAGTACCTGAATGCTTGGTGTATTGCCCTTGAAGGAAGCACAGTCAGGCTGTGAGTAGTGGCAGAATCATGGCTATCCTGTACCTCATCTATTTGACACTATTTGATTTCAGCAGTGGCTGGATCAGGTTGCCAGACATTGTAAGAACATAAAAACAAGTCTTTCTTTAGGGCAATATGTCTAGAAAGAGGGCTTTTTCCTAGGGGACCAACTCTAGCTATAACCACCTCAAGAGAGCTCAGGGTATGATTTGTGTTTATTGGAACTTTCCAGTTTCAAAGCCTTACTGTGTAAGTTAAAAGTATTGGTAAGTATTAGATGATTAATTTCTTATTATAAGCCCTTGCGTGGTTGCAAGTGGAGGGTAGATCTCTCACATTCAAATATTTGTTATTTATAGAATTTTTCTATGTGTATTTTAACCTTGGAAATATTATCTACTTCTTGTTACTCTGCTATACTCAGATATTCTTTTCAGAAAGTCATATCATCAAGGCAGTTTCCACCTCAAGAGCTTGGAGGACACAGTAGGAGGACCAAGAAAGTATTTTTGCAGTTGTCGGAGCTCACTACCAATGCAGATGCATTGCAGCAGTATAATAACATAGAAAGAAAGGCACAAATCAGCAGTGAGGTCTTCCATAGAAAAGTAGGTTATATCCTAATAGTTGCTAAGGCATATTAGAGAAAGCTCTCATGGCTCTCTTGGCATCTAAGTCAGTCAGTCAGCATGTGCATAATTGCATTTAATAGCAACTGAAACACTATATCATCTCAAATTGTAAACCCAAGAAACAAGCAGCAGGCACCCTCCATCAGTTTAATATACGCTCCACCATTTTATCTTATATTCTTTTCAGAACTAATTGATTGTGCATCAGGCACTTAAAGCTCATCCGAGGCCAAAGGTGAGATAGGGAATAAGTTGCTCTACTGCCTTATTGGAGCAAGATGAAATGGAGACCTATCTGAGTGCAATCAGCATACTGAAGACATTGTAGCCCATCCTCCCTACCATTTGTAATTGACTTACAGAGAACAGCCGGGGTAACAAGAGAAACTTCTGTGCCATAGGACACGAAAGAAGCCTGAGGCCAGATAAAGAGCTCATGGGATACCAGCAGTAACCTACAAGAATTTCTTAACTAGAAGTTTCTGATGATGACGAAAGATAGGAAAAAGATCAAAGCCTGAGTGAATGCTTTTCTTCTCTCCCCTCTGAGATGTTGAATATATTAGCACAGCAATTTGCCTGTTCCTGAATCTAAACTGTTTCATAAAAATATTTGATTTATTCTCTTTAAGTCAAGTCTAATGTATGGCACTATACAGAGCTCAAATCTCTTGGGAAACATTTTGGATTTTCCTGGCCCTCAGCCAAAAGCAGTAGAGCTGAGGGAGGGTTGAACTATGGAAAATCCTGAATGGGCCTTCAGAATTACTCAGGCCTGTTTGAAAACATGTCAGATTTTCCCGGGCTGCAGCCAAGCAGAGGGCAGAGGTCAGGAATAGAGCCAACTAGTAAGATGGGCAAATTGTTAAACACCAAGCGGGTTTCTCTGTTCTCTCTAGAAACCATTTGGATTATCCTGGCCTCATGCGAGGTTTCAAATCTTTTGAGATAATGTGTGCCTATGATCTAGTCCATGACACCTGGAAAAAAAAAAGGCCTTCTGACAAGCCCATACTCCATTACTCAACTTTTGGAAGATAATGAGGACTCCCTAAACTTTTGCATGGAATTAATCTGATTATTCAAATGTCTATATTTTAGGCTATGTCACTGCTAATCAAACCATGTAAGAGAGGGAGACAATATTATTAACAGCTACACAATCTGCTGCCCACAACAATTGGTTTCAGTGTCATCATGAGTATGATTACTGTTTTTTTCTTGCCAGGTAAAAAAGGAACCAAGATCATGAGACCTCCTCAAGACACCAGCAGGAGAAGCCAGGTTCAGTGAGACCAGCATAGCCCACAAGTGTCACCTCCAGTTCCAAAGAAAGGAAGTTAAGCTCCAGGAGTTCAGCAGACTGTGCATACCCAATGCCCAAATTCAGAACAGCAAAACAATCAACTATGAACAGATTCTTGTTCTGGTGCTTCACATAGATGGAATTCATCCTTTCTCTGGGCCCCATGATTAACATTTGTTGCATGTACCAGAGAACACTACATTGTGTGAATGCTGGTCAATGGCTTTTATCAGTTCACCCAATTAGTGCATTTCCCTTTGTCACTGAAACAAGGGATAAATGTTAGCAGATGAATCCAGAAAGTCTTTCCTTTCCTTCCCTAACCCAAGGTATTAACATATTATTGAAGACAGAACAGAAAAAAAACACCCTTCATTCCTACGCATGAAGATTGGATTCCTTTCAGGCTATGGGAGAGTCCCTGTTCCCCCAAGCACTACCAGGAGTTATGAGGAATAACGACCATAAGTTGACTGAGAGTAGATTCAGGCTAGACATCAGGAGGAACTACTTCACAGTCAGGGCAGCTAGGATCTGGAACCAACTCGCTCCTACCCTGGGGGTATTCAAAAAGAGGCTGGATAATCACCTAGCCGGGGTCGTTTGACCCCAGCATTCTTTCCAGCCCATGGCAGGGGGTCACACTTGATGATCTGCTCAGGTCCCTTCCGACCCTACCAACTATGAAACTATGAAACTTTCCCTATATTCAACCAGACTGTGTTTGAGTGAGACTTAATGCTGCATGTGGGTGGATCCTGAGAGCATTACTGGGCACATCTACACAAGACATTTACTGTAGAGCTGTGCAATTAGCTCTGCGGTAAAGTCTCAGTGTCTACATAGTGGCCCTACTAGGTTGCAGTAAATTAATTAACTAAACCATAGGTTAGTACTTGTAAACACAAGTACTATCCTGCAGTGGCATTAATAAGAACACTGAACCTCACATGTAGATGTTGATAGGATTTCCCAGAGGGAATGCCCTGTTGGACCTGGTCCTGGCCACAGGCAATGATCTGGTAAGGGGGCTCCAGGTTCTTGACCACCTGGCTGATAGCGATCATCACTTGCTGGAATTCATCATCTAGCGCAGGGTGACAAGGGCCTGCAGTAAGGCGGTAGCCCTAGACTTCAAGAGGGCCAACTTCAACGAGTTGAGGAGATTGGTGGGAGAGGCGCTGGGGTTCTCGAGGGCAGGGGAACTCAGTGCCCAAGATGAGTGGTCGTTCCTTAAGGAGACGATACTCAGGACCCAAGGGGTGATGATCCCAACAAGAAGCAAGGGGGGCAAGAGTGCCCAAAAGCCTCCCTGGCTCACCAAGGACATCTGGGAATGCCTGGTTGTCAAAAAGGCAGTATACACCCGGTGGAAGGGGGGAACTATCTCCAAAGAGGAGTATATCTCCACTGCTCGGGCCTGTAGGGGGGCTGTTAGGAAAGCTAAGGTGGACATAGAGCTAGGACTAGCATCCAAGATCAAAGATAATAAAAAGTCCTTTTTCAAATATATAGGGAGGATGAAGAAGGCGCTGGGAAATGTGGGGCCCCTGCAAGATACACTGGACAATCTGGTGGTTGCGCCAGAGGAGAAAGCAGACCTCTTTAACAAATTCTTCGCCTCCATTTTCTTGTGCAGGGTCCGGGACTCCCACACTGTGATTCAAGACAGACTCGAGGGGAACACCCCAAGACCTAAGGTTGAGGAGGACCGGGTTAGAGTGCTTCTGGAGGGGCTGGACATGTTCAAATCAGCAGGTCCAGATGCTCTCCACCCCAGGGTGTTGAGGGAGCTAGCAGGAGTTATTGCAGGGCCCTTGGCACGGCTTTACGAGCGCTTGTGGTACTTGGGCCAGGTGCCAGATGATTGGAAGATAGCCAATGTGGTCCCCATCTTTAAAAAAAGGAGGAGGGAGGACCCGGGCAACTATAGGCCCGTCAGTCTTACCTCAATCCTGGGGAAACTCTTTGAGAAGATCATCAAGGAGCACATCTGTGATGGGCCGGCATCAGGGATGATGCTCAAGGGCAACCAGCATGGTTTCATTAGGGGCAGGTCATGTCAGACCAACCTGATTGCCTTTTACAATCAGGTCACAAAAGCATTGGATGCAGGTGTCACCGTGGATGTAGTCATTCTGGACTTCAGCAAGGCCTTTGACATTGTCTCCCACCCCATCCTCATTAAAAAACTAAGTGACTGTGGCATCAATGCCTACATGGTCAGGTGGATTGCAAATTGGCTGAGGGGTTGTACTCAGAGGGTGGTGATGGACGGGTCATATTCAACCTGGGGGGAAGTGGGCAGCAGAGTCCCCCAGGGCTCGGTCCTGCACCGTTCAATTTCTTTATCAGCGAATTGGATGACGGAGTGAAAAGCAACCTGTTCAAATTTGCTGATGATACCAAAATTTGGGGTGAGGTGGGCACGTTAGCAGGGAGGGAAAGACTGCAGAAAGACTTGGATAGGTTGCAGGGGTGGGCTAAAAAAACAGGATGCGTTTCAATACTGACAAGTGCAGGGTGCTGCGCTTGGGCAGTAGTAACTGGCAGCACACTTATAAGATGGGAAACTCCTTTCTTGAGAGCACGGAGGCAGAAAGGGATCTTGGAGTCATCATTGACTCCAAGATGAATGTGGGCTGACAATGTGAGGTCACGGTCGGCAGACCTAACCAGACCTTATCATGCATCCACAGATGCATCTCAAGCAGATCCAAGGAGGTGATCCTCCCACTCTACACGACACTGGTCAGGCCACAGCTGGAGTACTGTGTCCAGTTCTGGACACCCCACTTCAAGAGGGATGTGGACAACTTTGAGAGGGTCCAGAGGAGGGCCACCCGCATGATCCGGGGACAGCAGGGCAAACCCTACAATGAGAGGCTACAGGACCTGAACGTGTTCAGCCTTCACAAGAGAAGGCTGAGGGGGGACCTGGTGACCGTCTATAAACTCACTAGGGGGGACCAGAAGGGTTTGGGGGAGACCTTGTATCCCCTAGTGCCCCCCAGGATAACAAGGAATAACAGCCACAAGTTGTTGGAGAGTAGGTTTAGATTAGACATCCGTAGGAACTACTTCACAGTCAGGGTGGCTAGGATCTGGAACCAACTTCCAAGGGAAGTGGTGCTGGCTCCTACCATGGGGGTCTTTAAGAAGCGGCTCGATGCCTACCTGACTGGGGTCATTTGAGCCCAGTTTTCTTCCTGCCCAGGCAGGGGGTCGGACCTGAAGATCTACAAGGTCCCTTCCAATCCTACTTCTATGATTCTATGATTCTGTAGGGTTGGCTGAGGCCTGAGGATGCTTCAGTGCAGGGGCTGTCTGTGCAGGGACTGCCTGCCAGCTAGACTGGCACTGAAATACCCCCATGCTGCAGCCAGACCCTTCACAACATGTTGAGCTGGGTTGGAGCAGCCCCAGGTTGAAAGGCTGACCCCCTGGGCCCTGCCAGCTGGGGCTGCTCCAACCCACCTCAATGTGCTGTGGTCCTGGGCACACATGTAAATTTAGTGCCTAGGAGCAATAAACTCCAGTGCAAACTGGATGCTTATCTTGCTGGGATCCTATGACCCCAGCTGACTTCCTGCCCTTTGGGCGGGGGGCTGGACTCGATGATCTTCCGAGGTCCCTTCCAGCCCTAATGTCTATGAAATCTATGAAACTGCACCAGGGTTTGTGCATTCACTTTAACAGCACATGTAGATATGACTACTGAGAAGCATACCATACCCACTTGCTCTCACTCTGCTCAACCTTAGAAATGAAGCAGTGAAGGCACTCTGTGGGTACCCAAAGCAGCACTTTTGAACACATCAAGAACCCAGGTCATAACATGAGGTCATGAGTATGCCAACAGGGGAACTGGCATCTCACATCCAGGTTAATGTGCCTGGAGCAAAAGGAAGTGAGCAGGTCTTCTTTCTTTGCTGGTGTGACTAAGAACTTTGTTGCTGTAATGTGAACTTCTGTTTCCACCATGTTAGAGAGTAGGGAGGGGTTTCGGGGGTGGGGAGCAGAGACAGAGGGGGACTGTTTTACCACCTCATTTCTGAGCCAGCATGTGCAGAGAGGGAATTATCAGCAAAGTGCTTCTCTGCAGCACATTCAAGAGCATGATAGCAGTGA
The DNA here is from genome assembly GCF_030867095.1 of Alligator mississippiensis. Taxonomy (NCBI): domain Eukaryota; kingdom Metazoa; phylum Chordata; order Crocodylia; family Alligatoridae; genus Alligator; species Alligator mississippiensis. Next base: position 348,826,255 of record NC_081824.1, read on the forward strand.
CATAGGTATACCCTGTGAGTAGGAGGAACATAAGAATTTTTTTAAGACCATTGCAGATACATGCCTAAGCAATGGGGGCAAAAGTTTCAGAAAGGAGAAATTTAGAACCCAGAGTGTAGAAATCATGAGTGGAAAAGGTTATACAACAACAAGATGTGGAACAGAAGAGAAAAGGGAAGTCACTTCAGCACAAAATGAGAATTGGTGAAGGAGCAAGGGAGTGAACAAAGGAGAATAGGAAGCAGAGAAATGAAAGATTTATGGATTTCAGCTAAATCAATAAAAGGGGCTTGTCAATTGATTTCAGAATGGCCATGCAAGGTGGGATGTGCATCAATTTAAGTAGGTCTACAGACACACAGACATGCAGTAATTTAAACTGTCCCAATTTAAAAAAAATCCCTCCCCAGCAATGGAAGATTTGCTCCAGGATAAATTGGGACTAAATTTCTCACCCATTCAAATACCTGCCTTTCAATGCAGAGTCCACACATTTCCCATGCTTCCTAATGCACAGCCTGCTTGTTTGTGTACAGCTGCCACTGCAATGTGTCCCAGGTTTATGCCTTAAGTTTCGCTTCTCCATTCTGGTGTCCATAGCAAAAGCCAGTTTAAATTAGTGCGACTTGGGTAGGGACAAGGTTGTAGGGATAACTCTGAATAAAGGGGAAAAAAGGAGATTTAGGTTGAGTATTTCAAAGGAGCATAAGGCAGTTAGGTGGACAGCTCTTATGAAATTCTAATAGGATTTAAATGCTTACCTCTTAGTCTTCCTTGAAAACCCTAATTTCAGTTTATTAGGCCCAGCTCCATCTTGGCTAATGTAATGCACCATTTCATGGGTAGACTTGAAGCTCTGTACAGTGGGCTTTTGTATGAAATGAAGAAATGTTTTCATTCTGAATGAGAGTGCTTTGTGGGAGAGACTGTGGGCAGACCTAAAAAAACCTTTGAGTAACTGGTTCAATAATTAAAGGTGTCAGGAGCTAAGTTAAAAAAGGTAGGCATGATGTGCCAAAAAATTAATAGAGATCTAGATGACAAAATGCAGGTGACAGTCATTCATTAATAAGTGCTGTGTTGAGTAAAGATAGACCCCAAAAAATTGCTTATACTGTTAGCATATACTATATGCTTCTTAGGTGTCTTTAATCTCATATCACTGATAAAATCAAGATTTTAAAATATTCAACACAGTTTAACCAAGACAGAAATGTCTGAGTATATATGAAAGTGAAATCATCAGGGTTTTTAGACATACACAGGCAAACTGATTAAACTAATAGTTATAATTACAGTGATCATACAATACTACACTCTTAGGCATTCACTGCAATTGTAAGTCTTTTAGAATACAGAGGTTCATTATTGTTTAGAGACTACTTGGATAGCAGAGAATTAGACCACTTCTGTCTATAAACACGTTCAAACATAATAGGCTGCATATGCCATGATGATAAACTATAGCAATTGCTGGACAAGTATCAGGAAGTTTTGCTGATGAATAATATACTGCTAAAAGGGTCAGAATGAAGCCATTAGTAAAAGAGGGTAATGTGTGTAAGTTGTAAAAGCCAGATGCATACACATTATAGTCAGACATAAATGGTAGAATAAGTCTCTTCAATGACTAAGCTGGATTTACACATAATGATATGCTACAGTGGTGACTTGCCATGAATTCTCTGCTACATTTAAATTAATATGTCAAAAGAAATAAACATGCACTCCAATTTCTTAAAAGGAGAAAAACTCATACAGTTAAGTTTGGCATCTGTTTATTAGCAACAGAAAAAAGAAAAGGATTTCTGTAATCGATGCCACTTAAAATTCTATCATCCTCAAACCATAAAAAAATTCAAAAGATACATATGCCAGATTCCATAGGTAATAACATTAAAGATTGATGCTAAAATATTGGTTTATACCTCACAGCTAGGAACAAGAGATTGTTTTCATTGTTGATCAAAATACATACTTATTGGGCACATCTACATATTCTTTAATGAACCTTAGATACTACTCATTTCATTTACTACTTGCTTAATAGAGTACTAACTATATGCACAGTGACTAGAGTTGCTGCGCAGGAGCTCTAGCACATGGTTATTTTGTGATGCTTACTGCGCATTAGCCTAATAACACTGTAGAGTAGGCTACCATGCTACTGTGCAGTGTTATTTGGCTAATGCACAGTAAGCATCTTGTGTAGACGCACCCTCTGTCCTGTAGTTCAGATAAGTATTTTTAACATGTAACAGACAAAGGTAGACTGCATGTATCAAAGGGTTAAAATAAGTAAAAATCTGTAGCACTTCCAGATAATGTCACCTCCTTGCCATTATATCTGATGCTAAGAAATGTATTAAGCCAAATCAAAACACCAATATAATCACTGGTTGCAGAAATTTTAACCCCAAAAAACAGATATCTATAACTCACATATGGCTTGAATAAGATTTTTGGGCACAGAGCACCTTAAAGGATTGGGCCCAGAAGTATCATTGAGCCCTGAAGATAACATTGTGATAGAATCATTTGACAAGCCTCAGTTAAATATTTGTCATATAGAGTCGGTATAGACATATCTGTGAGTTCTCATGAATTCTGAAAAAGAAAGAATCATGGGGATTAGAGGAGAATCCTTCAGTAGGTGCACTCAGGAGAATTTAGATGCACAATAGATGTAAATAATCACACTCCAATTGACTTCAATGGAACCATGGTGACTTACATCTGCACCCTAATATCTACAGTCCCTTTGTTTTCTTTACAGTTTTTTCCCCCATAAGCTGTGGGCCATTCTTAACAATACCTACAACAGCAGAGAAACAGCAAAAGAGGTTGGAGGGCAGGAGACATTGGTGCAATCTGGTAGTTTTGTGCTGCATCACTGGATCAAGAGGATCTTCAGCATAAGGGGATGCTGTGGCAACACAGAAGAGATAAAGGCTGTGACATTATCCCTCTTCCTGCCTATTGTTGGTATAGGGGGCTTGGCTGGAGAAGAAGGGGGAGGATTTACAGTGCAGTATTCAGCATAAGTTAGTTCTTCTTTTTTAAGCTGTTGGCAGTCAAAATAAGTTAGAAAAGCTTAATACAGTGATAACTTTAACCTGTGACTCAGAGTCCAGCTGTACAAACATGCAACTTCAGAGAGCCAAGGTGAACCTCATGCCACCAGAGTAGTATCTGCACTGTTTGCACATGAACAGTAGCTAAGATTTGATCCAAAAGGTTTCTTTGCAATTGGGAACATTGGTTTACTAATTATAATGTTGGATTTAAGAAGCTTCTGTTGCTCACAGATGGACTGTCAAGATTGTCACTTGAATATGACTATTTTAATAGCCGCTTAATTAATTAAATTGACTCCACGTGCTAAAATCATCACAAACGCAGCATCTAAAAAGCCCTTGCAGGAGTCATTCTGTGAGAAACAAATTAAAATCAGTGTATTTTATGTGCCATATAGACATTATTCACTAGTCCTTCATGAGTACACAGATTTGTATTTGATGAAATCTATACTGTACAATGAGAGACACAAAAGTTACATGTGGTGACACAGTGGGGACTGGGACTGGCAATAAAAATGTAGTAACCACTAAAAAGTATGTCAACTGTAACTGCATCTGTCGACACAGAGCTTCAGTAGTATTGGCGGAAACACTAGGAGAAAGCTAATACTTCAGCTTTACTAGCCCATCTGTGGCAGCCATGTGTCTTGCTATTGCTGATTCTGACTAAAAATCATCAGAAATCTACGTGAAGCACAAATGCAAAGGCACCCTAACAAAGAGGTCATGCAGATATTTCACCATTTGGATTACCAGACAAAACTGTGGTTTCTGAATACACTCTGATATGATTCTTAATGCATAAACACAACAAGACTTTAAAAAGTCTACCTTTTTCAGTTTAGAAATAGATATAGACTTTGTTTGCTCTTGTTTTCTCCAAACAAGTGGAATGATTTCCTAACTTTTTACCTTGGGACATTATTTATTATTACCATAATAATTTCTGTCTCATATCCATATACCATTAATGTACCCAAGCTCCATTTCCACAATCCATGAACAATACAATGAAGCACCAGTATGACAAATTCAGATTAACCAAAGCTCTTGGTTAACTGAAGGGTGGTTCTCCCCCATAATTAAACTCTCCATTTCTGCTAAGATCATAAGGTTTCAATCTTTGGAAGAGAATTGAAGAGCAATAGGTTTGTTTTTCCAGCTATCAGAAGCACTGGTAGGTAGTGTTCTATTCATATGTTGTGACATACGAGAGTTGGTGGCAAACTTTTTATAATGTAAGTAGGTAAAACATGATTACCTAAATCCCTTATTTTTCAAACATTTCAGATAAAGAAGAGTTAATAACCAATAGTTATTCAGCAGGTATAACCTTCATATGCCACAGAATTTTGCAGGAACAATTCATGATTTTCTTAAATGTGTTAAGTATCCAAATGATACAGGTTGTAGCCATATTGGTCTACAGGCAAAAGGAATCAGAACCCTGTGTAGAGGTGATATTTTTTATTAGACTAACTAGATATTTGCAAAAAAATGCTTTTATTTGCAAGCTTTTGGACACACACCATTCTTCAGGCATAGCAAATTATAAAATTACAGATTCTAAAATTTCTCTTGGTGGAAGTGAAAATTTCTATTCCACAGGAGAGCTGACAGTACTGTAAGATCTGCTGGTTGGAAAACTTCATTTTGTGCAAATTAGGTTCACATAAAAGTTAGAGCACTCTGTTTACTAGGGCTGTGCGAAGCTTTGGTTCCCTGATTCAATTTGGCCAAGATTTGGCCTGATTTGGTGGCCAAATCTCTGAATCCAAATCGAATCAGAGGACCCTTTAATCTCTCTAAATCAAATCAGAACCCTCTGGTACGATTCGGAGACATCCAGAAAGATTAGGAGATTCAGACATAGAGACAGCTTTAAATGTCTTTTCTACATACCTCTAGGTAGCAGGGTCTTATGAATGCTGAGATGCTGGGGCACATGGAGTGTCCCACAGGAGCATGGGGGGCTCCCCAGAGTGCTTGGCAGCAGACCTGGAGTGGACCAGAAGCACTTCTGGTCCGCTTCTGGGTCCACCAGGGAGCACACTGGGCCCTCCCTCCCCCCCACTCTCCTGACTCAGTGACTGGTGTCTCCTAGGTCTGGGGGCGGGGGGGGCAACTGGGGTCCCCCTATGGCCAATTGCCAAGCTGCGAAGGTGTGAGGCCCCCCCCAGCATGCTCCCTGGCAGACCTGGAAGTGGACCAGAAGTACTTCCGGTCCACTTCTGGGTTCGCCACTGAGCACATGAAGGGCCTCCCCCACCCACCCATACTCCTGTGGGATGCTCCATGCACCCCAGCATCACAGCATTCACGAGCTGTGCCTGCTACCTAAAGGTATGTAGAACAAACTTTTGAAGCTGTCTATGATTCTCTGAATCAACATCAAATCTTCAGATTTGAATTCAGCCAAATCAAATCAAATCAAATCAAATCTGGGACAGTGATCCAAATCAATGAGTTGAATCAACAGTGATTCGATTTATTGATTCAGATCGCTGTCCCTTATCTGGGCTGAATCCGAATCAGATAGGGCCTGCTTTGCACACCCCTACTGTTTACCTCAAGGCTGTCTGATGGTAAGCAGGATGTTGAATGATGTTTCCTTCTGGTTATGATGTTTCATATTTCACAGGAGGATGGGTAGATGGAATGCTCTCCTGGATAAGGAATTTTGCTTGTGTTGAGGCAACTCTGAGCTCTGTGAACATGCAAATTTAGCTTGCAAGAAAAGGCAAGAGCAAGGGTGTCAGCTTTCAGATTTTAAGGTGTTGAATTTTGTTTCCTTCTTGTAAAATTATCAAGTTTTCATTTCAAAGCGTAGTTGAGTGATTTTAAGAAAAACATTTCTCTATCATTTAGGACTAATTTTTGTGGTCAGTTAAAATTTAGAGGGCCAGATTCTATTCTACCTATTGGAGAACTAAGGAAATAGTTATATTTCCCTTTGTATGCCTAAATGGCAGCTTTCTAGCTGGGCAAGTGTTATTTTGGGGCATAGATTCATAGATTCATAGATGTTAGGGTCGGAAGGGACCTCAATAGATCATCGAGTCCGACCCCCTGCATAAGCAGGAAAGAGTGCTGGGTCTAGATGACCCCAGCTAGATACTCATCTAACCTCCTCTTGAAGACCCCCAGGGTAGGGGAGAGCACCACCTCCCCTGGGAGCCCGTTCCAGACCTTGGCCACTCGAACTGTGAAGAAGGTCTTCCTAATGTCCAATCTAAATCTGCTCTCTGCTAGCTTGTGGCCATTGTTTCTTGTAACCCCCGGGGGCGCCTTGGTGAATAAATACTCACCAATTCCCTTCTGTGCCCCCATGATGAACTTAAAGGCAGCCATAAGGTCGCCTCTCAACCTTCTCTTGCGAAGGCTGAAAAGGTCCAGTTTCTCTAGTCTCTCCTCGTAGGGCTTGGTCTGCAGGCCCTTAACCATACGAGTTGCCCTTCTCTGGACCCTCTCCAGGTTATCCGCATCCTTCTTGAAGTGTGGCGCCCAGAATTGCACGCAGTACTCCAACTGTGGTCTGACCAGCGCCCTATAGAGGGGAAGTATCACCTCCCTGGACCTATTCGTCATGCATCTGCTGATGCACGATAAAGTGCCATTGGCTTTTCTGATGGCTTCGTCACACTGCCGGCTCATGTTCATCTTGGAGTCCACTAGGACTCCAAGATCCCTTTCCACCTCTGTGCCACCCAGCAGGTCATTCCCTAGGCTGTAGGTGTGCTGGACATTTTTCCTTCCTAGGTGCAGCACTTTGCATTTCTCCTTCTTGAACTGCATCCTGTTGTTTTCTGCCCACTTGTCCAACCTATCCAGGTCTGCCTGCAGCTGTTCCCTGCCCTCCGGCGTGTCCACTTCTCCCCATAGCTTTGTGTCATCTGCAAACTTGGACAGAGTACATTTGACTCCCTCTTCCAAGTCACTGATGAAGACATTATAGAGTATCGGTCCAAGGACCGAGCCCTGCGGGACCCCACTGCCCACACCCTTCCAGGTCAAGACCGACCCATCCACCACGACTCTTTGGGTGCGACCCTCTAGCCAATTCGCCACCCACCGGACTGTGTAGTCATCCACATCACAGCCTCTTAACTTGTTCACCAGTATGGGGTGGGATACCATATCGAAGGCCTTCCTGAAGTCTAAGTATACGACATCCACCCCTCCTCCTGTGTCCAGGCGTTTCATAACCTGGTCATAGAAAGAGACTAGATTGGTCAGGCACGATCTGCCTGCCACGAACCCGTGCTGGTTTCCCCTTAGCATAATTTGCCCTGCCGGGCTCTCACAAATGTGAGCCTTGATAATTTTTTCAAAGACTTTACCAAGGATGGAGGTGAGACTGGCCTATAGTTGCCCGGGTCCTCCTTCCTCCCCTTTTTGAAAATGGGGACCACGTTAGCCCTTTTCCAGTCCTCCGGGACTTGGCCCGTGCGCCACGAGCGTTCGAATATTCCCGCCAGTGGCTCTGCAATGATGTCGGCCAGTGCCTTCAGCACCCTCGGATGGAGCTCATCCAGGCCTGCCGACTTAAAGGCATCCAGTTCTTCCAAGTGACTCTGCACCACCTCAGGATCTACGTATGGAAGTCTGGCGCCTTGCTGCTGCCTCTCTACAACCCCAGTGAGAGACCTGTCGTGCCCCTTGCTTAGGAACACTGAGGCAAAGAGCTCATTGAGGAGTTCAGCCTTGTCCCCCCTGTCTGTCACCAATTGTTTCTGCCCATTTAGCAGGGGTCCTATTTCTCCCTGGGCCTTCCTTTTACTCCCAATATATCTAAAAAACAATTTCTTGTTGTCTTTTACTTGGGTTGCCATCCTCAGCTCCATGGTAGCTTTGGCCCGCCTAACTGCCTCCCTACAAGCACGAGCAGAGGAGGTATATTCATCTTTAGTGATCTCACCCTGTTTCTACTTTTTATGTGCTCCCCTTTTGGCCCTTAGGCTGCCCTGGATTTCTCTGGTCAGCCATGGAAGCCTCCTGGGCCCCTTTCCCTTTTTTGCCTCGCTCGGGGATCGTCTTGCTTTGTGCCCGAAGGATCGTTTCCTTAAGGCACAGCCACCCTTCTTGGGCTCCCATCCCTTCAAAACTCCTACTCTGCAGTACGTCCTTGACTAATCACCTGAGTGCATTGAGATCAGCCTTCCTAAAGTCTAGCACTTTTACCCTACTAGTTACCTTACCCACTCGATGTCTTATGTTGAATTCTATTATTAGGTGATCACTGTCTCCCAAATGGCTACCGATCTGGAGGTCCCCTATCATGTCATCCCCTGTTGCCAATACCAGATCCAGTATGGCATTCCCCCTAGTGGGACCATGCACCTCCTGTGTCAGGTGGAGGTCCTGTACACAGGTTAGAAACCTGCGTGAGCGATGGGACCTTGCTGTCTGCGTCTCCCAGCAGATGTCCGGGTAGTTTAGGTCCCCCATGACTACCGCCTCTTTAGCTTTTATGGTCTCCGAGAGTTGCCTCAGGAGCCCTGCATCTATTTCTTCCCCTTGGTGTGGGGGTCTGTAACAGACCCCTACCACCAAATCCCTTTCTCCTTGCCCCCCATGTAGCCTAACCCACAATCCTTCTACTTCCTCAACCTTGGATTCTGTCTTGATGAGGGTTGATGTATATTGCTCACTGACATAAAGTGCAACCCCCCCCCTTTCTTCCCTGACCTGTCCTTTCTGTACAATCTATAGCCCTCAATATGTACCTCCCAGTCATGGGATGAATCCCACCAGGTCTCTGTTAGCCCCACTAAGTCATAGGTGTTTAGTGCAAGCAGGAGCGCTAGTTCATCCTGCTTGTTCCCCATGCTCCTAGCATTAGTATATAGGCACTTGAGCCCTGCGACTGGTGCCTTTGCTGCCCCCCTGCTCCGAGTCCCAAGGGGCCCATTGTTTCTTACCTTCTTGTTTCTTACCTGTTCTGTAGTGCTGATCTCCCCATGGCTTTCAGGTTTCCAATGTTCTCCTTCTTCAGGCTGGGCTGTCCTTGTGGGTGCCACATGGTTTGGTGGTCCACAGCTTCCCCTGCCCTCGTACTCCCCTCCCCCCGACGAGCCTAATTTAAAGCCCGCTGGAGGAGATCCGCCAACCTAGTAGAAAACACACGCTTACCTTTGGGGGACAGGTGAAGCCCATCCCAGCTGAGCATGTCCCTCGTCATGATGTGCGGGTCATTGTCTAGGAAGCCGAAGCCTGCCTCGAGACACCACTGCCGAAGCCGCCAGTTGGTTTCTCGGATGCAGTTTTCCTGCCGTCTTCCTCGTCCGGTCACTGGTAGGATGGAAGAGAAAACCACCTGTGCACCGAACTCCTTCAGCACGCCACCCAGAGCACTGTAGTTCGCCATCAGGTGATCGGGGGTTCTCCTGGCCGCATCATTAGTACCCACATGGACTAGGACCATGGGGTAGTAATCGGTGGGCTTGATCCTAGCCTGGATTACCTCCATCACATCCCGAATCTTTGCTCCAGGGAGGCAGCATACCTCTCGTGCCGAGGGGTCCTGGCAACAGATGGGCCCTTCCGTACCTCTCAGGATGGAGTCACCTATGACGAGCACTCGTCGCCTCCTCCTCTGGGTCCTCGTGGATCTCTTGATCTGTTCGGAGTGTGAAGAACATGGTGTTTCTATACATGTGCTTTGGAGATGAGGGGGGCACTTTAATTAGAGAAGCTCTGAGAGCTGCTCTAATTAAAGCACCCAGAGCACCTCAAGTATCAGCATCCCCCTGCTTCAAAATGGTGGTGGAGGTGCTTAATCTAAAGCTCGCATGATGAGCTTTAGATGAAGTGCCCCACCATCATTTTGAAGCTTGGGGGTGCTGATACACAAGACATGGGAAGCTGCTGGAGCACGGTAATTACCTCACTCCAACAGACTCAATCAATTGAGTCAGCCTCTGCACTCATGTATAGGCACGCTTGGATACTTATGTAAAGTGTATCCACTCAGGGTAGTTGTTACAGGTGGTTACTAATGCAAGCACCTGGTTTAAGCTTAACACTCAGTTTGCACCCTTTGCTGAGTACCTGGAGTGGTTCCCTCAAGGGAGGTGCCTTTCTATTCACCTGTCATGTGCCATATTAACCTGCCATGTCTTGATTGAAAAGAAAAATAATAGGAAGGGAAGTTCCAATAAAATAGATGACACCCCACCCTCAGATAGGCTCCGTTTATGTGCGTTACATGGGGCTCCTCCCCTACACCCCATCCACATGCCAGGCAGATCTTATCAGCGAAATGGTGTGGGACATTCTTGGAACACACAGCCCTTATTCACAAAGTTGTAGCCCAATTAGTGAGCATGCTGGTCTGGACAGGAGTGTCACGTAGTATGCCCTCCGCTAGGGGCCAATTAATTATAATGCCACTTGTCCACTCAATTAATAAATCCTATTAGAGACTAAGGATTAACTTTAAACTTGAAATAATCCTATGTTTAGTTTCTTCATTCTTCAGCTTTGATTATGGTTTCAAGAGAAACAGTCCTGTTATGGTGGCTGAACCTGCCTGAGGCTCGGACTGTCAGCTAGCCCCAAACAATTAAGATGCAGGGGCACAATCCATCCTTGTTACATCTCAGGTTGTGCCTTTAAATCAATTATCCATCTTTGTAGAAACTCAGCTACAATTAGCTCTACCACCAGAGCTAGTCTACTGCATAAGTACCCCTTACACTGATTCTTCATGGGTTACGATGAGCAATCAGTCCTGGAATCTGGGAGAGGGAACCTCCAACAAAACAAAGAAGAACACATATAACCCCTCCAGTGCTTGCAGTCTTGTGCTCTGCGGGGGGTGGACTCAAGTGTCCCCTGTTCCTGCTTAGTCAGGGTATGTGGTCCACCAATCATCAGGATCTCTTCTGGTCCAAGCCTCCAAGGTTGAGAACTTCTACAGGTTCTCTATATGCAAGCTCCAAGGGAATCCCTCTTCGCTCTGAGCTCCAATAACCTTACTGGAGCTGGGGGAGCGCTCTTGGCTCTGTCTCCATTTCACTGGGCTTCTCCCCCTCTTTGGCATTCTGGGCGCAGTTTTATTACAGCACTCCCCATGCATCTGCCTACATGTGGGGAGCACCTACTTTTAAAATGGGGCTGTGGCTGAGCATACTGTTCCATCCCCAAGACTCCTGTGCCTGCAGGTCAGTTGTGCTCGTTACCAGCCCTTGCTGGGCTACTATGCTCCATGGACTGAGGCCTCTTGATGTCTGCCATAGGGCAGTCAACCCCCTTGTTGCATTGTGCAGTGACATAAAGGTAGCAATTTTATTTCCCTTGAAGTGCGTGTGTAGACTAAGTATACATAGTAGGCTATGCTCTAGCTAGGCAGGTTTGAGACCATATTTCACATTCAGCTATTGGGGGCAAAAAAGGTGTGGGGGGGGACTTCTCTCTCCTTCTCCCCTAACTCATCTTCTGAGACTTGTGCTTAGGTACACACAGGTGTGCCCAGTCAGTATGTAGTCCCACTTTGTTTGCTCAGTGTACCCATGCATATTTATGCATCTACAGTGTGGTGGCAGCATGAAAAGCAGCCAGATAGTTTGTCCCATCTACAGGTTACACATAAGACATGATAAACCAGTTAATCATGTCTTAAGATGTCATCCAGCTGCACATTCAATAAATTAATGGTGTAAGAAAAGGAGGAATAAGCCATGATGTTATTCCACAAAATATGTGTACCAACTCTACGGCTTGTTCCTATCATGTCATTACTTGAACATGTGGCCAGGAGCTCCTGCGTCTGGGAGATCCATCAGCTAATCAGGGCTCCCAGCCAGAGGCCCATGTGCACCGCAGAGCCTGGGAGCTCACAGCTGACCACATGTCTCAGTTGTGGGGAGCCCCATCAAATGACAGGGCTCCCAGATGCATGGGTGTCTGAAGGACTCCTGCGACTGGAAACCCTTGTCAGCTGATGGGGCTCCCAGTGTCAGAAATGCATGGTCCATCCATTACCTGGGAGGCCTGTCAGCTGAGGGGGCTCCCAGCTCTGATAACTTGCTACTTGCTGGTACAGGGGGAGCTCTCCTGAACTGGCAATGTCATGATTAGCAATCCCACAGTCAGGTTGGCAAGAAGTACATTTATGTGGATCATGCATCAGATCCCATCATGCCTTTATCTGCATGTGTAGAGGGTTCCCTTGGACACAAAAGGGAAACTAAATCCTAACAATAAGTGGCACTTAGGTATCTAAGTGTGATCCCATTTTCACCTTGCTTCAGTGCCTGAAAAATAGTTATTTTTATCCACCATAACCTTAGGACTAGGGTAACCATATATCCTGGATTGGCCGAGGCAGTCCCAGATTTCCGCGGCTGCTCCCAGCCAGCAAGTGAAAATTAAAGCAAACATCTTGGGTGTGGGGCATGGGGCAGAGAAGAACAGCAGCATGAGCTGTGAACTATGAAGCCCTAGCAAAGAGCAAAATTGCCCTAATAGGTTAGCTTGATTCATTGAATTACCATTTAAAAAGGGATTGTTAACTCCTGTGAAGAAATCAATGGGCCATTGAATCCTTAGGTGTCTGAATAATAATACCAGTGGTACCCCACCCCTACCTCTGCCTGTGGCAGAGTGGTCACTCTACTTAAGACTAAGAACATATCCATGCCATGATGGCAGCACGCTGCAGTAACCATGAGCCACCCTGCCCATTCACTCCTATGTGCAAGCTTCATTCTCAGATTTACACTGGCAAAGTCTGTCCAGAGTTGTCCCGAGAGGCCATTCTCAATCACTCCAGAGAATAAGGCCACAAAAGTATCTGCAGAGGGATGCCACAGAGTGTCTTCAGCAGCAGCATTCTGAGTTTGGAGCACATCAGGGGTGCAGAGGAGGGGGGTGTCACATTGGCAACATGTAGGGGTTGCCAATGCACATGCACCCCCTGAGATTGGCGGTGACCACTCTGCAAAAAACCACCACTGACACTGCCAGCGGCACCTGCGGGTAGTTGCCACTTGCCACCCTGCCTCCCCCCCAACTGCCGGCACCACTGGCAGCATCTGCGGGTGGCCTCTGACCGCTGGTCAGTACTCACTACACCCCTCCGCTGCCAACACTACTGCAGCCACCTGTGGGAGCTCGCCGCTCGGCACACCCCCACCACTGACACCACCAGGGCTGCCTGCGAGAGTTCCCCCCTCACCGCTGCCACACCCCCGCTGCCAACACCGACACCTGCAGGTGGTTGCTGTGCCCCCACAGCCCCAAGAGGCATGCATCCTTCATGAGGTCTAGGCAGGATGTTTACAGGCTGCTCCCCCTATCCTGGCCACAGCCTGTTACCAGCCTTAGTCATAAAAAGTGACAAGAAGAAGGAGGAAAGTCCACTCACCTTTTGTGTTAATGATTTTTCTTGAACTCGAGCAAGATGGGATAAAAACATACTATAGAATCCTAATAGGGGAATAAGATTTAGCTTAGGCTGGTCTGATTTTACATAGATATGACATAGTATTTTCTTCTTTCCCAACTGGATAAGCATAATATTTACATGCAAATTACCAATACCAGTAATTTTAATTCAACCCCTCCTTTCTACTATTACACTGCTATCTTCACTAAAAAGTCAAGATTGTTATTTCATCCAGAAAGGTAAGCAAATATTTATCAAAATTCTACTCCAGGATTAATTCAGCTCTGGTTTCAAGTGTAACCTCTTCTGTGCAGGAGAGCTCAATGGGAAATTAATAGTCTGATTATCTAGGAGATCCTAACTCCCACAGTTAGTAAAAAATACACAAAGGTGCAGTTTGCTGCATGCTTCAAGTGATGAGACTTTGGCATCAATGAAGCACAACAAAGGCATCATTTTGGTACAGGGTTGCTCAGCCTCCAGCATGCAGGCTAAATGCAGCCTGCAGAGCCTTGGAATCTGACCCATGAAGCTCCCCACAGGTTGGGAAATTTGGTGGAAGGGAAGTGGTAGCAATTAATACTTCTACCCCTCCCCATTGCTAATTCTCAAGCCCCACATGGTGAATTGGAACTAGGCCATGATCCTCCCCCTCCACAGACAGATCAGGGCCAAGCCACTCTCCCTTCCCTCTTCATGTACAGACTGGGGATGGGCTCTGTCACCTTCTCCTGGCAGAGCTGGGATACCACCCTCCCCCTGTGGGCTGGGCTACTGCCACTACCTCCCATTCCCACTTCCTCCTGTCCAGCCACCTTGGGGCAGGGCATGCCCCCTTCCTCCCATGGCATCATGCCATGTGTCCTTCCCCCCATGCAGCTGGAACAGGGCCAAGCTGCCCTGCTCCATGCTGCTGGATAGGACTTCACCCACCCTGAACCTCATCTTGTGTCCACCAGCCAGATCTAGACCATGTAGGGACCAGGCACTGCCCACCCAGTCCACTGGAAAATAGTTAAGCATCACTGTATTAGCATATTAGCACATGCCAATTCTCATGCATGCATTTACCTGCCATTAAGCAGCATCTCTTTCTTATTTAAACCAAGCCCAAGACAACAAGCTTTATAGGATATGATGGCACTGGAATAAAAATTAAGAAAGCCTGCTTAATGTAAGCTAAAGCAACTTTTACTAATGTATTCATTTGTACTTCATGTGGGGAGACATAACACACCAGAATAATTGTTTAATTGCTACTGAGGAGTCCAGACTTCATTCCAGACAAAATAATAACCAAATCTTGGAGTTATATATGAATTCAGCAAGGAGATTATATCATTTATGTGTATGAGTAATTTAATATGGAGCAAAATATGTGAGCAAGCAATTGTAGGGAAGATGAAAAGTCACATTACATTAAAGGGCCCAGCAATACTTTGTAAATTAGCAATGCTATGTGCCATTCAACTGTCTGAAGGAATCAAGAATGTCACTGTGACAAATTCTTCATATGGCATTGCAGAAAGTACTGGTGTGCCTGAGATTAATCCTGCTGACTGTTCAATGAGCTGCAGTAGCAGTAGCTGAGACACTTTCAGGAACAGAGCTGTTCCAAAAATGTAACATTAGTGCACAATACCTAGGGACCTACCAAAACCGTGATTGTGCAGATTTTGTAGATATCATGAAATTGAGTGATCTCTGCAAAATCCACAGGGGAAAAAAAAAACTTCACCCAGGGGAAGGGGGGAAACGGGCTGCTGGCACAAAAGTGAGCAGGCAAGATGACTGTTGCCCCTCACCACTGATTGGCTGAGAGGGCTGTCTGTCATGCAGCCACACCCCTCTCCACCAATTAACAGTGAGGGGCAGGGCTGCATGACAGGCATCACTTTCAGCCAACTAGTAGCAAGGGTCAGGTCCATGCGACGGACAGCCCCCTCTACCAATCAGTGACAGGAGGCATGGCACTGGAGCTCTCTTGACCAATCAGAGGCACAGGGGACCCCAGCCATGATAAATCCTCAAAAATGGCAACCAGTCCCATGATCTGCCCATGAAATCACCCAGCCACCTGCTCGGGTAGACTCCTAACAATACCTAACAGAAAGTCTTTCCAGAGCAAATATTGCATAAATATAATCATGAATTTATTTTAGAGTCTTTCTTATGAAAAACATTTTAATATGCCAGATTCAGAGTAAAATTGATATAGATATGAAATTCAGATAGGCCACTTGCTTTCAATAACTATTATTCAGCATTAGACAATAATGAGACCATTCCCTCCCTACCCTCAGACCTTTAATCACTGGTAGAATGGAATTGAACTCCACTGTCTGCTTCTTTCCCAGACCTGAAGAAGGCTACTTTGTGCCTCAAGCTTGTCCAAAGTCTCTCCTAATTATACAGTTAGTCCAATAAAAATATCACAAAATAAACCCTTAATTTTTATATATTTTCAGACCCATCATGGCTATAACACCATTCCAGTGCCATTAAAATTCCACCGATTTCTGAGGTTCTGAAATGTTTGGCTATCTCAGCAGGCATGTATATGCATGACATTTTATTAATTCCATTGCTACACGTCTTTATTTCAAATCCCATCAAGAATGGGAACCAAAGAATTGCTAGAATATTGCTAGAGGTTGTATTTGATTGGGCAATATTTTTTAATATTGACTTTTGAATTAAAATTCAAATTTTGACCAAAAAAAAAACACAGCAAAATTCAGCAAAATTTTCTTTCCATTTTTAACCAGTTCTACTGAGGCTATTTCAAGCTAAGATTGGAAATAGAAGTGCCTGAAAAAGCTTATAAGCATGCCTAGTTAACTAGAGAGGTCTGTTGGCACTGGATTTATGAACCAGATATCTTGTTCTGGTTGGATCCAAACCCTCAGACTGACCACAACCTCTCCATTCAATCATAGGCAAATTTTATTGATACACAGTGATAATAGATATGAACAATGCAGGCAATGCAAAATAAATAAATAAATAATAACCTCCCCAATTCTATATATACCAGTCCTAGGGCTGTCACAGAGGGAAGGATTGTGTGGCCAGTACATGAGCTTCACCTTGAAGTTCCCTCTTGAATATCAGATGTCAGCAGCCTGGAGGTAGAGGGATGAAGCCCTCCAGTGGGTTTCAGTATGATATGTCCTGAATTTATTCAGGACATATCATACTGAAACCACTTGCATCATGGAGTTCTTCCTTTGCCATGTTTCCACCAATAGTTAGCTAGCCCCAGCTAGGAGGAGGATGGTAAGCACTCTGACAGGTGCAGTAATCTTATTGAACAAAATGTTCTCATAGCGAGTATAGAAAGCTAGGATATCTTAGAAAGTCAGTATGCTCTGATGTGAGGGCCATATTCTTTAATTCTTGCTAATTTATTGGGCATTGTTACGAGAAGGTGTCTGAGAGCCACTGTGATGCCCCTTTGTGCCTCTTTCTGTCTTGTCTAACCTCACTCATCTTGTCAGATCACAACCCATTCAGTCACTTGCTACATGTTATTGGTAAAGAAAGTTAACGAGGGAGGCTGCCCACCTGGGGTTGGTGAATCTTCTAGGAGCTGGTGAGTCTTTTAGGGCTCTCTCTCTCTCCTTTTTGTCCTTGGTGCTTGTTTCCTCAGGCCCCACTGGCCTTAAGGGTTAGGTTCATGACCTCCTGCCTCCCCTACAGCCACATCTCTGCCTTGCAGATTATACAAATCTGACCCCAGCGCTCTTTCCTGTCCAGGGCAGGGAGTTAGGCTTGATGATCTACTGAGGTCTCTTCTGACCCCAAAAAATCTAATCTAGGAAATTATCATTCAAGCAGGACCTTTCACCCCTTTGCACTGCTTGGGCCCTCTGGCCCCAAATATCAAATATTTTTTCTGGGGTTTTGGCCTTCCTGGTTTTGGCCCCCTTCCTCTAACTGGGTCTGCTAGCCCAAAGTTGACTGTTCTGGACCCCAGCTTCTCAGTCCTAGGGGCTCTCACCACTCTCTGTTTCAAGCTTTCAATGCTAGTCAGGGTCTCCCTGGTACCTCCCTGAACTCCCTTCTGCTCAGCTGAACCTCCCACTTTGGCATAGCTGCATAGCATGAATTCTCCCATGCAGCTTGTCTTGCTCCCTGGCTGCACCCAGGCTTTGCCACTAGCAATCTCTGCTTTAGTAACAGAACCTTTGGCTTCCTGTTACAGGCACCTAAGGGGACTTTAGTTCATAAGTGCAATTCTATTCCAGCCTGTTCATGTCCCTAAAAATCCATCAATCCACCTATGTTCCTAACTTACTTTGGAGTCACAAAAAAGCAGTGAGGAGAAATTTGTAGTGATCACCAGATTCAGTAAACACAGGCATACATGAATGAGAAAAACAAAAGTAACAAATCTTAATTAAGAAGCAGTAGGCAACATCTGCAGACCCTTTGTCTAGTTCTAACTAACTGGTTACTCCCTAACTGAGGGACCATCTTCCAAGTCCTAGATCTTCTAAATTAGGGACAGTGTCTAAATCATAACTTTTATCATTAAAGATGAAGAGCTATCTATCTTTTGTATGGACAGTTTTTTTAGGGACTCAAGAAAGGTGGAACAGAGTCATATTTAAGTTCCTAAGTTCACCTAAGCACCTAATAGGGGGAACTGAATCTGGCCCTACAGCCCTACATTAAAGCCAGGGGTGAATAAAGAGAATGAGTGGATTCTAAAAATCAATGTGATGTCATCTTCTCACTGATCAGTCTGGTTAGCAGGTATTTGTTGGAAGAGCAGAAGTATCTTTATTACCTTGACAGCAAGTTCGAGGAAGCTACTGTCCAGCATAGGGGCAAGGAAGGTGTCCTGTATTTGGTTCATGTAAGTGGAAGTGGTTTGGCCAACTTGACAACAAAAGATGAAAAAGGTGTTCCAGGCTGGTTACTATTTACCAGTTAGAGCATGAACCAAGTAGATTTACACTCACCTTTGGTACTGAGAGGGAGTGTTCATTATGTTGCTAATTTGTCCGGTCATTTTTTCTTTCCTACCAACAGCAATGAAGTCAAATCTTATGTAGGTGAGGCTTGATAAAGCTATGTTCCCTGCCAGAAATTACTGCATGTCTGTCCTACTTTCAGGGTTTGGAACAGGTAGGTGATAACATTATCCTGCTTCTGATGCACAAGTGAGGGCTAGGCTATTGGCATTTCAACCTATGCTCTCACCTAGCAATTTGCTGTGGAGATTGAACAGGAAAGGACATAGGGCTGACCTTTGCAAAGTTCTGCACATAATAGCTTTTAGGAACAAGGACCTGCTGACTAGCATGAGCCTCTGGGATCTTCCTGAAAGGAAGAATGTGTATGTAGCTTAGTTCATCCTTACCATATTGTGCACATGGGACATTGGCATCTTAGCAGCAGCATTAAGCAAAGTTGACTGCAGATGTTTTACTATCAAAATGAGCATTTCACTTTTGTTCAAGGCACCATCTATATTCTACTACAATGGGACATTCAGGTCACAAGACTGTTTGAGATGAACCTAAAATACTGGCAGAAGTTTACTACTGTTGGGATTGCTTTACTACTGTCTTGATGTCATGAAAGGAAGATTGGAGACCCTACACCTTGATTAAAAAGCTTGTTGGCATCTTAGCCACCATTTGACTACTAGCTAAACTTATCATGTGTTTCCAGGCTTAAGAGAAAGTGGACCATGAATTTGCCAGGTTTACAATAAATAGGAAGATTTCAGAAAAGGGAAGGAAACATCATCCAAAGGCTGGGAGCATGGAAAGATTAAACGAGCTAAATATGTTCTGGTATACCAAATAATGACAAAGGTGTATATAGAGGCAGGGGTGGGGGGAAAGAGGAGAGAGATGGGATGGGGGGTGGAAATATGATAGCAGGCAATCATTAAAGCTGATCTTTCTAGCATATACACATTGTCTCTAATTCACTGCACTAGCTGCTATACACTATACTAAGTCTGATACACAAATAAAAGAAGTTGTCAGTTCATATTGTTTTAGAAGATAACAGTATTTCACCAGGGTAGCAGTAGGAAAATCATTCCTTTAGAGTTGATTCTTCAGTAAGGTACTGAATTTGAAGCTTTTGTCTTTTAAGATTTAATGGAGAAAATTGATTTATCCCTTTGATCAATCATGGATGACTTAGCCCTTTTTTTATCCAAGTCTTTGAAAATCCATCTGTATAAGTTCCATTATGCTCTTAATACCTTTCAGTCTTTAAACAGATTGTAAAAAAGAAAGAGGGAAGACTTCTTCCTGTTCTCAAACACACAATGTTGTTTGGTACTAGCTTAAGCAAATTAATTGGGGGGAACCTTATGAATTGCAATCACATAGCATAGCAATCATAATTTGAAATGATAATACTATGTTAAATATTTGTCATCCTGCAATTTTCATAAGGTGGTTTTAAAATAAAATAGAAAGATCTGCTCTTTTTAAAAAGACTAGAAGCTTTGAATGTATCACTTAACTTGAGGATCAAGAAAAATGCAGAAGATAATATCATTAGTTTTTTTAGACCTTCAACTTGTTTTTCCCCTTTTTGTATCTGAGGCAGGAGCTTCTTACCAGATTAGGAAAGGGATACTGTTAAGTAGGTTTAAGTCTAAGATTAAGATCTACTTCTTTAAAAAAAAAAAAGTTTTATGAAACCCAGTATGCATTAGTTAATTTTCAGAAAAATTTGAAACTGCAATTGTTGAAACACAGCGTTGAAAAATAATCAACCTTTCTCAGAAGCATTCAAATAAAAGATCACTATTTTAAAAGTGTTTAGAGAAAACAAAACTCACTATAAACATGAGTGGAAACAACCAACTGAGTTTCATTTTTCAAGTGGAACAGAATAGAAAAAGTAAATAAGGGGTTTTGTTTTTCCTCTCGAATTCTAACTTTCCATGTAAATAATGTAAATGCAGTCATAGAAATGTGAAGAAAACACCTGCAGTTAAGATGTATGGAACAGCATTTTAATCTCTATTGTGTCTCTGAACTTTTACATTTCACTGATTGCTAAGATTCTTGCTGTTTTATATACAGTATTTGATCTTAGAATAACAGGCAGGGGAGGTGGGGAGTGAAGCTATTGGCACAAAAAGGAGCAACCCAGATGGCAGTCACACCCTCCTTCCTCTGCTGCTGATTGTCCAAGAGGGCTGCCTTTTATTTAGCCCACTCCTCTCCACCAGTCAGTGGTGAGAGGTAAAGCCACATGAAGGGCAGCTGCCTCTGCCAGTCAGTGGCGGGGGGTGGGGAGCTCACTGGGTAAAGAATATGAAAATGTGCTGAGCACAGCAAGTGACCTGTAATTTTTACTTCCTCTCTGTGCACTTTAGGTAGATCCCTCTACCCTGCCTTCTACTTGACTTCAGACTGACATGGCGAACTACAGCTTGCAGACAGTCTCCCAACCGCAAGTAGTATCTCTGATGCAACAGGCTACCTAACTCCTCATCTCCCTGAGGCACCAGACCTTTCAATGCACAGATGACAGCTGTGCCCCAACATCAATACAAACCACATCATCATTGGACAGAATAACATGGATTATAACATCCAAAGTTCATTCACTTTCAATTCCACCAATGCCATGTACTTCATCACCTACTTAAAGTGTCCCTCTGCCATGTACATTGGACAGACAGTGCAATCCCTATGTGACAAAATGAATGAACACCACAGTGAAATCAATTGCAGAAGGACATGCAGGCTTGAAGCAGAATACTTTAACCTCCCTGGACACTCTGGGTGCCTAAACATGAGCAGGGAAGCTGCTGTGGTGCACTGTAATTCTAGTGCATCGGAGCAGACTTGATTAATTGAGTCTGCTGGAGTGTGGCAATTACCATGCTCTAGCAGTCTCCCATATCATGTGTATCAGTGTTCCCACACTTCAGAATGGTGGCAGGGTGCTTAAACTAAAGCTAGTTTGATAAGTTTTAGATAAAGTGCCCCCACTGCCATTTTTGGAGCACGGGGACTGATATACAAGATGCTCCAAGCTCTTTATTTAGAGTGGCTCTTGGAAATGCTCTAATTAAAGTGTCCATCCCACCCCACTCCTGAAGCACATGTATAAATGCCCTCTATCACTGGCCTGAGGGTAGCTGCTTTTTGGCAGCAAAACTTTAAAACTGATTTTAATGGGAAATTGCAGAACAAAAAACCGTCCATAGACTGGATTGTGTTAACTGGAGTTTAAACTGGAACTAAATATTCCTATCCAATTACCTGAATTAGCTTTTGTGACCCCTTTCTTCCTATGTGTTTATTGCTTACTTTGCCACTCCCAGTACTGCATCCCTCCTACCTCTCCCTCCGTCTCTTCCTGTCTTTTGTATTCAAATCATTCTCTCCATTTTATACACTCTCTTTATTTATGTCCTTTCATAGCATCTGATGGAGGGAGCTTGGGCTCACAAAAGCTTGTGTTATATGTGTCTCTGCTTTATATAAGATGCACGTTTGCCCTACCTTCTGCGTGACTTCAGACTAACACAGCTAACTACCCCGCCACCACAAGGGCCATGAGAGCGTAGTTGGTAAAAGCTTCTTGTTCTCTGTTCAAATGACTGTGCCCAGACAAAGACTCAGCATAGCTTACAGTGATGCAGAGCTGCAATTATGGGAATTCCTTCTCAGACTTTGGCTAGAGCATGCTCTCTGAGGATGGAATTTTTGGTTTAACAGATGGTAAAAACACCAAAAGTCTAGCATCTCGGAAATGCAAAGCTTATAACTTGGCCCAGTTTGGATGCATACTCACAAGGATGGCAAAAAGCATATACAGATGACTCAAGTGAGTGAGATTCCTGCCCTGAATCACATGGCTGTGAGACCTGTTCAAAGAACGTCACTAGAGTTTTCTAATATGGGCAAAATAGCGTGTTTTTTTTCACCCTAATCTCATTCTCAGAAACATCCAATCTGTTTGGCAGATTTTAAAAAGAGGAAGAAAAACAATTAGCCCAGTACAAACAGTTAGCATGTAAAATTTAAGCCTGAATGGTTAATGTTTAACAAGTTATAAGCAGATGAAAACAAGGTTTTATAATCAGATGTGTCAGGCAACCCAAATAAAACACAGTGCCATCAGCCTTGTGTATAAGAGGGCTCTGTTTGCTCTGATGTACAATTCAACTTGAATGGAGTTAAAATTCCTTCAGCCTTTTTTCCTGACCAGCTACTAAACATGATAATTAGAATAGAGAGAGGAGTGTTAGGTCTCCTCCTACCATGGATCATATGGAGCACAGAACTTGAACCATGACTGGTAGGGAGACAAGATCAGGAGTAAAGGGAGACCTGTGAAACGCTATGCAGTCTTAATGTGTGTAAGCTTAACTCCCCAGACTAACACCAGAGGTGAGAGGGATTTATTTCTGTCTTCTGCTACATCATCTTTACCTTTCGTTTTCTATCTGCAAATTACACATGGTGCTCTCAAGACTACTCAGGACCTTTATAAATACTTGAAAGTTTGGCCCTGGTTTCTGAAATACCATAAAATAAACTAGGATATTCTTCAGACTCCCAGGTATTATATAAATATGATAGATATGCTTTGTTGGAAACAATAGAGCAATCCTATCTGGTATGAATAGTCAGTACAGAGAGGAAAAAATCAATGAACATTCAGGGTTTAAGATAGCTCAGTAGGTTAATATCTACCCTTTAACATTGGGAGACCTCAGTTCAAACCTCAAGGAAGGAATAACTATAAATGGGTTTGATAAATTCATTTGAATTCCTAGTAGACATGTATCTCCATCACAGAACCACTGTGCAGTTTGGCATAATTGGCAATCACTATTCAGGAAAAGGGGGAACCACAGTAGGAGGGTTGATATAGGTCACGATGGAGGTGCCTTAGGAAGCTTGTGCATGTGGAAGCTTATATAACACCAGCACACACATTCTGTCTGGCTCTAGCCACTGCTGTGAGACTCTCATGAGAATTACATTAATAACAAAAAAGGAAAAGATGAAAGAACTCATTGGGGCATTCCTCTTGAATCCACACAGTTAATGAACTCACAGGTCAACTTCACTCAGTTCACTGATGCTGAACTAGAGATTTGTTAAAAACTTTGAGCAGTGCTCCAATGAGCTTTTTTAAAAAGTTCTCTGAATGGATATTTATTTTATTTTCACCAGTTTTTGAGCACCAAAGCAGATCAAACACATGGAACTTTCCCACAGAATTCAGAGTAAGACACGCACACAGAGAAAAATCTGCTGATGAGAAAACCTTCACATGATGAATATGAGCATCCATCCATGTTGCAATTATCTTGCTCCCTGAACACATATTCTGAAAACTTAATCTTGAACCCACCCATAAAAGCATGCAAGGTTTCAAATGAAGTGGAAATGCCAAGCCTGATTTTGTAGCTGTTGAGCATGTTCCAGTTAGATGAGGATGTAAAAAAATGTCAGTTATGGATTCCTGATTTTGGCTGGGGGTCACTGGGACAATGCAGCCCTCAAGCCTATCCTTTATATGTCAGTAGAAGTCCAGAGCTGAGGGAAAGAAGAGCAGAAGTTGACATTCTACTGACATCTTATTTTCCTACAGAGGAAGACCGATTGCATTGTTTCTTCTTGTGGGCTAAGATCAAGTGTAGTTATATCTATAACCAGCACCCAGCCTTCACTGAAGCCCACAAGGGGATGCTGGTGAAATACCAGCTGCTAGCAGACACCCTGAGGAGTTGGGGATATGAGGTGATGGTCAAGGCACTGATTGTCAGGGGACTCCGAACATGGGACCCCAGCAACAAGAGCATCCTACATGCCTGCCAGGTACATCCTACAGCCCAGAAACTCACCAGGCTGCTCTGTGGGTGAGAAGGTGGTGACAAGAGGCCCTTCCCAGTCCCACTGTTATTCCAGCAGATACAAATGCAGTGCTCTACCTGCCTGGACTCAAAACCATGACTTTGTGCCAAGGCAGCACAACAGGGTATGTGTGTAAACCAGCTGCCCAGGGCCTGGGCACACCTGTATACACCCAGCCCAGGATCAGGGAGCTCAGGCACGCACAGTGCCTCAGCTTTCACTGTGGTTACATGTGTACTGCAGCCAGGACTCCTCATGCAGGAGCAGAAGGACCAGCCTCTGGACTCCTCTACCACCTCCCTTGCTGGTTCAACAGCCTGTTCTTCCTGGCTGTGCACTGCCCTACCTCTAGGCAAAGCCAATAAAATTGTAATGACAAATGATTGACCTGTATTTCCACCAGTGAAAATCAGGACTTTTTGCAGTCTGGTCCTCATTCAAGAATGAACAGGGGCCAAAGGTTTAAAAACAGGATGGTCTGGTATAAAACAGGACCAATGGCCATACTACTTGCATCACTGCTGAATTTGGCCTGAGATGTTTAGATGAGTGGAGACTGCTTATGGCAGGACTGATATTTCATTGTTAGATATTCACAGAAAGAATACTGATTGTCAGACTAAAAGATGTCAACAACACCAGGGCCCTGAAAGTCAGTGGGAGGCTGAAGCCTGCATAGTTTTGTTAAGTATTAAATTACCAAGAGAGGTTCATAGCCTCTCTTCTTAATGTTTTCATAGCACCCCTTTAATGCTCCCTCATTCAGAGCTTAGCTTTGGAAGATAAAAGGCTGTACAAAGTGCTTGCCAAGTATTGCACTAGAATCTAAATGGTCTGCTGCACAATGTACTGGTGAGTCACTGGGTAATGACAGTATGACACAGGGTTACTCTAATGAAATGCTTGTTTAAAAAAAATAGGGCTTTGAGTTCTCTGCTAAGCTTTTCATCTCAAGGAAGAAACAGACAATGGCGTTACACATTATTTTTCAGGGGTTTTTATTGCTACTATGTCTGGAAACATACTAATATTTCTAACAATGTTAGCTTAAACTTAGTTGTTTTATTCATGCCCTGTTTATAAGATGCCATAAATATAGGAAGTGCCAAAAGCAGAGGACCACGACTATGAGGAATAGGGCCTTTTCTTGTGCCAGTGACCTGTGAAGGATGTAATAGCCATTAGAAGGTTTATAGATTAGCTTTCCAGCAATAAGTATAAAATTCAAAACATTTAAAGAAAATGGAAAATCACATTTATTCTAAGCTTTGCATAATGTCTTAGGAGATAGATTTTAAGAAGAACACTGAAGTGTGTTGGGGAGGTAGGGGCTCACACCAAAGACATAATATGGTTACTGACTGGGGCTGACTCCACTGAAGTTAGAAGGCTTCCTAAGGCCAGTGAAGTAGACCAGTGCTTTATATCAGCTAAGCATCTGGCCCAACAAGTTGACTTCATTCTTGATAGAACCAAAAGCAAAAATGGCAACCCATTTACTACTGATAGCAAGGCACACTGCACCTCCTGGAAAACTGATTCTCTCTAGGAGAGCTAATAGTGTTTGCGCTGCAGTCCTTCCAACAGTTTCCATTGTGGTGGGGGGAAAGGAGTAGTTTCAACTTGCATTTAGTGCTTCATTTAGGGCTTCTTCGGATTATGAGATCCAAAGAAGATAGGAGGTTGTTATTTGTTCTATCCCTACAACCTCCTCTGTAGGCTGGGTTTGATGAGCTTTTAGGGACCTGACAGAATGCAACATAACCAGACTAAAGTAAAAACTACCAATGTAGATGAGTATCAATTTTATTATATATGGATTTAAAGGATTCATTTAATTCACAGACCAGCAGATAGGCCTCAGTAATCCAGTGTCACTGTTCTAGGCTGTTCTAAACAGGTATAGGCGTATGCCCACACACAACACATTTCATGATTTCAATCTAAATAAGCAGCATGTGAAACAGGTGGTGAGGAGTGGAGAGGGTACTATAAGGGGAAGGAAAAAACCCTTACTCGTGCCTGAGACTTGAAGAAGACATAGCAGAATTTTCCTTGATCCACCACTAGCTCCCAGAACTCAGCAGCAGCCCTGGTAATATACCATATACCACCTCTGTCCTTGTTGGCTGTCCTATAGTATAATGATTCCTCAACCCTTCTCTCCATAATTATTGCCTCAAGGTTATTTCCATCCCCGTACCTCATATGGTCAAAGACCATAAGATTCCTGACAACAGAACCTGCTTTCCCCCCCAAATCTCTAAGACTGTAACTTTTCCTCCCACAACATAGACAAGAGCCTTTGACATCATTCTATTTCAGAGGCTCCAATTTTCCTATTATCAAAAGCATGAATTTCCCATTATTCAGGTCTACAAGTAGTAAGAGCAAAATTAAGCTTTCTGCTTGGCATATTTGACCTGATCAAGTCAGGTCAAAGTACACTGAAGGTTGCTACAGTGGCAGTAGATGGTACTACCTGGACTTATATACACATGCTCCAGAGAGGCAGGTCACTTTAATTAGAGAGGCTCTTAGCTCTCTTAGAGCCTCTCTAATTAAAATGCCCAGAGCGTCTTGTTTATCAGCATCTCTGCGCTGAAAAATGGTGGCAGGAGCGCTTTAACTAAAGCTCATCAAATGAGCTTTAGTTAAAGAGCCCCCCCACTGCCATTTTTCAGCATGGGGATGCTAATACACATGATGCTGCAGTCTGCTGGAGTGCAGGTGCTATAATTACAGTGTGTCAGAGCAGCCTTGCTGCATGTGTATAGGCACACCGGTCTGTGACTAGTCAATCCTGAATGCAGAGCAGCATTCCAGTAGCTTGGCAAACACAGGAAGTGCCAGTGACTTCATGAAGATAAGTGCTTGCTGCAACCCCTGATGAAGGAAGTATCATAGAAACACAAGAAAATGATTACTTGCATTTAACCAATGGCAGCTGCAAAGCAGAGGGGAAGGCAATGTGAAACCACGAATAAAACACGATAATGTGGGGCTAGAGATTGCTTAATAATTTTTAAAAATATAAATTCTTCAAAATATATCCATGCATCCCTGAAACAGAGACTTATAGATAAGGTTGTTAATTTTTCCTAAAACCCAATATATAGGATTCATATAAGAAGCATGGATCTCAAGCCCAAGTAAATGACAAGAATATATTCAAGTCTGTAAATAAGTAAGTACTTTGGTTTCTTTTTGGATACCAATATACTTTTACTATCTTTTTGCTTTTCTAGCACCTATTACAAAATTTCATTAACCAAACAAAAAATACCAGACCAATAAGGCTTTGCAAAATGGCACTGTTCTGTTTCGACTTGAGTTTTGAGGTTTGGCCGGAACAGCGTTTTGTTTCAAATTTCATTTCGAGTCAAAACAACTGTTCCATTTCGCTTTGTCGAAGCAGTGAGGCTGTTCAATGTTTGGCCTTTATATGTGGCTAAATAAAGGAATACAAGTTCTACACTTTCTCTAAATTGTTTTTCCATTCTGTCCTTGTATGGTGGTTGTTAAACCAGATTTACATTGAGACTGCTGAAGTAGTATCAGGAGCTGCAATCTATCAAGTCTGTCTGAAATGTCTTCTAGTTGCCTTTGTAAGTTGAGTTTTTCTCTACACAGCTGTTTGTTGCTTATAATAAAGGCTATGTTTTTCATCAAACTCCTCTATTTCCTCTGAAAAAATGTTAAAACGCTTCTTGTACCTGGATGCAAATTGGTCTAAAATAGGTCTCTTTTGTGCCTTTTTGCTACCACTAAATGAATATTTTTCATTTTGCAGTACAGGTTGATAGTAATGTTAAAACAGAAAAAGGTTGTAGGGTTCCTATCAAATCCCATTTGTTGCCTTTCACTGATTTTTAAGACATAGTCACTGACTGGTCCTTCCTGGTTGTTTAGGTGCAAAAAATGAATTCTCCTAAACAAAGTTGATATTGACGAGCAGATGTAAAGCTTGAAGTAGAGGTTTGAATGATTAGATAAGACAATAGCACCAGACACATTTCAGCTTGCAGGATTAAACACATCTATATTCTATACTTCCCTTCAAAAGATAAGGTTTAATGCAGTAGTGCAAACAATTTCTAAGAATTGAAAGAAAGCAGTTTTCTGCATCTTTGGAAGCGAGCATCAGTCTTTTTCGATCAGACTTTTCTATATTTTCTAATTGTTTACTGTTTTACACCACATCACTTTGATACATCAACAAAAGGACTTAGTTGCCTTGCTGCCTGTTGGAATCCTAAGCCCCAAATTATGTACCAAGGCTTCCTGTACAATGCAGGAGGAGTTAGGTGCCTTACAACAGGATCCATAAATTCCAACCTGCTGGGTGAAGAGCTTTCTAAATGAGTGATTCTCAGCTTTTTTTTAGACTCAAGTTAATCACTGGAAAAAATTCTCTCTCTTGACTTTTGCTTGTTTTTGACTATGGAAAAATAATAGAGTAATTCTTCTGTTGCAAAGAACTCAGAAAGACCACAACAGGGCAGAATGGTTTTGACACTATGGGCACATCTAGATGACCACAGATATTTGGTTCCCTGGGGACAAGTAGCAGCGTCGCACCTTGCCTGCAGAAGGGAACACCTTTGCCACATGCACTTTGACATGCAGCAAGTTACACTGGGGGCAGTAGAGGAGGCTGAGGCCAAAACTATGCTGGCCCCAGCAGCCTTACCTGGGGTCCTGGAGGCCTCTACGGGCTGCAGCTGTGATGCTCCTGCCGGGTGGAGCCTGGCTGGCAGCCACAGCACAGCTCTGGGTGGCCTAGCTCCACTTTTGGCAGTATGCACTGCCCAAGCCTGCACTGCTCTGTTTTGTTTGGGTTTTTTCCTGCAGGAAAAAAAACAGCAGTGCATGTGCATGCATGGACAGCATGCCCTTGCAGTGCAGAGAACGCTGGACTGTGTGGTATATGGTGCTGCATACATGTTTGTGGTACCACATACTGCATGGATGTGCCCTATGAATTTCTTCATGAAATCTCTTGGTAGATCTTGTGAATCATGTGTAGGTGTTTGCACACCTAATAGTGCTAATGTTTCATAGATTTCATAGATTTTTAGGGTCAGAAGAGACCTCAATAGATCATTGAGTCTGCCCTGCCCTGGACAGGAAAGAGTGCTGGGTCAGATGACCCCAGCTGGGTGCTTGCCTAGCCTCTGCTTAAAGGCTTCCAAGGTAGGGGGAAGCACCACCTACCCTGGAAGCCCATTCCAGATTTTGGCAACCCTCACCATAAAGAAATGTTTCCTAATGTCTAATTTAAATCTGCTCTCCATCAGTTTATGGCCATTGTTCCTAGTAAGCCCAAGGGGCGCCCTGGTAAACAGAGTATCCCCCATTCTTTGCTGCCCCCCCTCTACCGATGAATTTGTAGATGGCCACAGCACCCTTTAAAGGATCTCATGGCACCCCAGGGTGCTGAGGCAATCTGGTTCAGAATCATTGGCTTAAGTGTCTCCAGGATTAGACAGACAGTGAACTGCAAGTTTCTAGGATCTAAATTTTTGGTCTTTGGTATCTAAAATTAGCAGTTGTACACTTAAGTCCTAGTCCTTTATTTCCTATCTCTCCTTAATGTTAGCCATGTTGAGCAAGAAATCCACATGGTGATTCTTTGTAATCATTACCAATCATTGAGCCATCATTTGGGATATTGATCATCAGCTTTCCTATTACAGTTAGAATTCAAAACCAGCCACTGCTAAATTCAGCCCTGATGAGCAAGAGATGAACTAAGGATCTTTATACTGAATCATAGGATCATAGGCACTTCCCACTCCCTTGAAATTTCTAGATTCTAGTAAATCAGAATCCATTCCTAATAATCCAGAATCCCACCCTGTAACAAGGTGCATGGCTCAGGGCTGGAAGCCCAGCTACAGTGGGGTAAAAAGCAGCGTTCCCTCTGAGCTGTGTGGCATGTGTGGCCATGCTAGCATGCCTGGCAACACGGCATGAGCACACCTGTGCAGCCGCGCACGCCGCACAGCTTAGAGAGAACCCTGTGCAATGAGATATGTGGCTCTGGGGCTGAAGCCCAGCTGCAGGGGGTTAAAGCAGGGGTGGGCAATTATTTCAGCTGGAGGGCCACTTAATGAATTTTGGGGACCTGTCAAGGGCCACATCCATCTTTGTCTGTCTTGTTTCTTGCTCGCTGTCTCTCTCTTCTCTTCTCTCTCTCTCCCTTTGTCTCTTTCTCTCTCTCTTCTCTCTCTTTTATCTCTCTCTTCTCTCCTCTGTGTCCTCTGTCTGTCTCTCTCTGTTCCTTCTCTTCTCACTGTCTCTCTCCTCTTCTTTCAGTCTCTCTTCCACTCCACTCCCTTCCCTCCCTTCCTCCCTCTCTCTCCCTCCAGAACCCTGCTGAAACTGTAGGTTGCCATCATGGCTCATCTGTGGACCCAGATGGAGGGGTAAGGAAGAATGAAAAGGGAATGAATGGCAGAGAGACAGAAAGAAGAGGAGATGGAGAGAGATGCTGCCACACCCCCCCCCGGCACAGCAGCAGCTCCTGCCTGGGTCTGTGGCTGTCACCGCTGGCAGGTTCCAGGTCAGAGCTCTGTGCAGGAGCTGGCACCATGCCAGGCAGGTGGCAAGGCAGCTATGGCTGCTGCCAACAGGTTCCATGACTGGGCTCACGAACCTGTCCAGAATGTCCACAGCTGCCGCCACCCTCACCCACTGCATCAGAAATCCTGCCCGGGTCCACAGCTGATGCCTGAGGATGTTGGGTGGAAGCATTCCCACCTCTGGTAGTGACCAGAACCGTTGGTTGTCTGTGGGCCAGATCCAGTGAGTTGGTGGCTGGCCACCTGCAGGCCAGATAGAATCTCTTGGTGGGCTGGATGCAGCCCACGGGCCATATTTTGCCCACCCCTGGGTTAGAGAGAGGGTCTGACTGCGTAGGAGCCCAGGATCAGCTGACAAGGCTGATTGACACATCCTATGGAGAAGTTAAAAGCTCCTCAGGAGGGTAGCAAAGAGGAAGAAAAGGCTGGTATGCTGAGGAACCAGCACTGAGCCAGGATTGCCTCTCTCCTGAGGTCTGAAGAAAACTTGGAGGGTTTGTTTTTGTTTACTAGTTGCCCGCTGCTTATGTGATTGCTTGCCTTGTTCATTGTGGGGACAAGCATTTCCTGGTGGAATAACTTGATTAAAATGAAAGCTGACTAGACTTGATGAGGAAACTGGCTCTGGGGTTGGTCTAGCAGAGGGACAACCCACTATATACCCATTCACCACCAACATCTGGTAACAGCCGATTTTTTTTCCCATAAGTTTATCAACTCTGCTATCACAGGGCCTTTTTATTTTTTTTAACCAACCAAGAACCTCGATATTCTCTTCTCCTTTTACCAAGGTTAAGGTTTTCATTCATAGACTGAATTTAAACCTTAGTAGCTGGATACAAAAATATATTCCAAATCTGTGTTATTTTCCTGTGAATACTTTAGGGTCATATATCTTCCAAAATGGGAAAAAAATTTAAGCACACCAATAAAATCTGAGGAAGAACAAGACCTAAAACAAACAATAAAAAGGGTTTTATAGTTCCACTGATAGATGATGAAGAAAAATTATAATGTGTATAAACATCATAGAACCATGCAAGTTAAAAATGGAAGAGCCATATTAGATCAATTAGTTAATCTCCCTCCAAATGAAGTGTTACTCCCTACTGTACAATATAATTTATGCTCTCTATTGCTTATTTGCCACAGCCATTTCAATATACAGTAGAAACTAATTTCCACTAATGACTGAGGGACCTTTTGTGAACGACTGAACTTTGGGAGCAATTAAACAACATAAAACACATAAGCAAATCTGCGATGAGAAAACGGTTTTCCACAAGACCAGCTGACAATAGTCCTGAAGCTTGTATGTTAGAAAGACAGAAATCTGGTACAGATATGTAGGTATCTCAAGTGCACATTCAAAAGGTTTTAAGTGTATGACACATTTGAACTGAAAACATTGTAGCAAACTGTGCTCCCCCTGTGGATACTGAAGGGTTACAAGAATATGCAAGTCAAAACACAGCCAGCACTAAAATTACAGTAGCTTAGTAACAGGAAAAACATAGTGATGATGGAATGAACCCAGAAATAACTTATGTTAAATTAGCCTAGTAATGGGCAATTAGCATGAATGTGGTGCATACAAATATGCCTTAGGTATTACAGCACTAATTATTCAGAGGCTTTGTTATTCAGACCTTTTCTGCCATGTCTTTTTCTTTCAGTTTACAGCTACATATTATATTGTGTCTCGTTTTATTGTAAAAAAGCAAGGGGTACAGTGGATATCATCAATAACCATTGCGTACAATGTAGTATGTCTGGTTTGTCCAACTCAGTTTTTCCAGGGACTTAAGTACATAAAGCCATGTAATGCCTCTCATCTACATATACAGCCACCATATCCATGGGAACATGAATGGATTGAAGCAGTATATGGCCTCTGTGAAACTCACTGTTAAATTGGCTAGAATGATGTAGTTGGGGATGATCCTGCTTTGAGCAGGGATTGGATTAAATGACTTCCTGAGGTCCCTTCCGACCCTCATTTTCTATGACTCTATGATTCTAAATCTGGCTGGTTTAGCTGCATCTTCTGTTTGCAGATATCCAGTTATTGCTGCAACCACAATGAAGGGCTGAAAAAGAGTGATGGCTCGATTTGTCAGAGCACTTTAGAATTACAAGAGATTTTCCGCAGCTGGGATGGATCTCTAATGAGCAGTTCCGAGCCACTCTGGTAATTTCATCTTTTATGGATTAGAAGTTTCCATTATTTAAGCAGTGGTAGAGGTATATTAATTAATTTTTCACTGATGCATCTAAGTGGCCTTCACACACAGCACACAAATAAAATCAGCAGTGAAATCATGGTTTAATTATTTACCTAGCAACAACTTAGAATCAATACAACATCTTCTACCTACTGCCAGAACTTAATCTCCATTCCATTCATTTGCTTTTATGTGGCTATCAAGCAATCAGGAAACAAAGGGAGAGGGCATTTCATTCATATAATTATTGCTCATCAGAAAGGCCTTGGTGAACAATTATTTGACCCCTTTTCTCTTAGTGAATTATCCATGAATGGATCATGAGTTTGACTGTTTTGTTGATGAATAGCTTTTTACAAACATATTTGAGTCTAATTGTTGCAAGTACTCCTTCAAGTGTTTGTTATTCAGAACTCCCTGTGTGAACCAGGTCAGCTCATTCATATGGTATAATTTCTATTTCTTGATTAGGGAGCCTCTCTAAAATGAGATTTCCTCAAACAGCACAGAGGTTTTAACGCCTACAAGAACAGGGCAGTGAATATTTGTTTGTTTAAGAGACCAACCAGGTGTTAAATGTCTGTGAAATTCCTTGTTACATTTCTGAAATTGCAAAGAGAACAGCAGAAAGAAGTAGGGGGATGCTGCAGCAATACTACATGTAGGTATTATCTTTCTGTGCCTCCTCTTAACTTTTCATCAAAAAACAGGCAAGAGTTACACATTTTCAGAATTACTCAGAAATTTTACAAAGTTCATCCTCAGAGCTATTGCATGTAAAACCCTGATAAGTGGATGTTAATCATTTCCAGCCAATGGAAAGAGTGATTATAGTATGGTTTGTCAGTAAACAAATATTTAATGCACAGAGAAAACCTTGTAAATACTATAAAACATTGTAAATAATTCCTGAATTACCATGAATGATTTTTAAACAAAAACTTGTGGTCATTAAACCTACTGGTATTACAGATACCCTCCCCCAATCCTTTATTTCTGTTACATACTTATATTTAAAAACCTATTAATTTTCCTGCGAGCATCCAGAGACGATGTCTTAGTCTTTACACAGCAGGTAGTGAGTGACCTTTCAGAACTTGGAAAGAATGGCTATTTTTTCTAACAAATGCTTCAACACTCTGTCAGCAAACAATCCCGGGTCTCCACAACTAGCAGGTTTCCAGCCCTTGGATTAATAGCTGACTAGTCTTTACCTAGTGGGCGTGTCTACACGTCTCCATGCACATTAGCACGCATTAGTTAATGCGCATTAAATCTAGTTCCTTCATTGTGAGGTACTAGGAAAATGCACATTAACCTCTCTTAATGCACATTAACTAAAGAGTATGGCTCCTGGTGAAACTAACATCTGCAGTCTGTATCCAGAGTAGTATAGGTACTGAAATTGGCACATAAAATATTTATTCACTGCATCACTAAGGCTCTGGGTATTTTTTCTAAGCCTGTCTTAGTTCGTAAAGAGCATACAAACTTTCACTTTAGGGAGGTCTATCCCATCCTATGTTTAGCTGTGATGGAATCCCAGCAGCACCTACAAGCTACATGCAAGTTCTACAGGCCCTATTTGCTCTATGGGTAAGAAATGCTTCTCTCCCAAGTTCTCCCTCTAGATCTAATAAAGCATAAACATTGCTTGCAGTAAAAAACATTCTCCTAATGGAGGGTTTTTCTAGCATGTAAAACTGGGATTCCACTCACCTGTATCCAAATTAGTACAGATACTGGCATCTAGCTCTCACAGCAAGCACATCTCTTGGTCCCACTTCAATCAGTTACTAAGTCCACAGTGCTAGTTCACTCCCATGCTTATAATTTCCTGCCTCCATCCTCATGATCTGATTGGTTCACCTCTGAAAAGGTCAATATGCATGGCAACTTCAGCATTTCCTTACCAAAATTAAACCTTCCTCTAAAGGTGCAAACACAGCTACCATGTCCAGTAACTGCTGCATCCTATTTTGGAAGTTTCTGGATCTCTCTTGCTGGGTTATCCTTCCTTCTGCTTGCTTGTAGAGACACTGAGTACACAATTTTGTCTCTTCTTCTCCTTTCTCTGCATGAAACAAAGGAACAGAATAATGCAAATAGGCCACATAAGTAGAATGATTTATTTTATATGAAGGGGGCTGAAAGAGAAATAAAGTAGTCTTTGAGGCTAGGAACAAATGTTGTATTTGTCCCTGAACAAGCTGTCTTCTGTGTTTGTCCTGGAACAGAAATATCCTGGGATCTGGCATGTATACATATCACCCCTCTAGTCAGGATTTATTGAGTGGCTGAATACACTATTACTTTTCTGCTATTGATTCAATAATGCAATCCCAGGATAACCATTCAGAAACACTTTGCAATGTCCGAGGATAAACTATTAGCACTTCTTATTCTGTGAACCTTTTTAGATTTTATCCCAGGACAATAGACATGAACGTGTGAATAACTGCACTTTGTCCCACGATAAAATGGTTTCTCCTGGAAGAAATGTAACATCTATCTGAGAGATCACGATCCATTCTCCTCTCTAACATGCTGTGTCTGCTCTGCAGTTGAGCTTTTTTTATGCTGAGTTCCCTCATCACTGAGGTGAAAAGTAACTTAAGACTTTTGCTGGGAAACCACCACACTATCCAAAACGTGGCTTATTTTTGTCCTATCATATCTCTGCTCAATTAGTGAGTTATTGGGGATAAATCAGTAAAAAATACCGTACAATTAGTAAGATCCAAGAGCTGAGTTTTGACCTTAACAGTTTTCCTAAGAGTCTACCAAGTGATTTTGCAAACACCAGTACTTGTACAAGTACCACAATGAATAAAATGAAACATGGAAAAGATACAATTGTGTTGATTATTTTGTATCTAAGGCACTTATACCAAGATATAGCTAGTATAAATTTTGAGGCATATTTAAACTGGTAGGTGAAGAAAAGTTGAAGTGAGTAAGTATCTACCATCTATACCAGTCAATAATAAATATTGTAAGGGACAACATGCAGTGTGTAATTACAAAAGTTAAAAAGTGTAACAAGACTTCATTTTGATTGATAGCTTAGAAAATGTAATAAACACATAGAAACACACATGATTTTCTTGCTGCTTCAAAATACATTACATTACTTTATCATATAATTACCATGGTAAATTTGACCTGGTTTACTGAATTATGATGCTGAATGTCCAAGGCTAGGAAACTTGTTCATTTTGTTTTTCTGCATTTAAAAAAAAGTCCAAAGTGTATAGATGACCCTGTATGTGTTCATTGGCATGTGATGTCTAATTTTGGCTGACTACCTGCTTTACCTTATTTTATGGAATGGAAAACAAAGAGTGGGTTCTACCAAGAGAGAACACTTCATGGTGAACTAGAATTATGCATCATCCTTTCAAATGAAGCCTGTTACTAGCCTTTGATGTGATTTTTTTAAAGAAAAATATATTACACTGGTTTTACATTCATTCTGCACTGTTACCTTATCTATCCTTTCCACAGTTGTCCATAAAGATTGCATAACTCATTTCAAATGCCAGTGCAATGCACATGAGCTTAATTTGTATTTGGTGGGAACAGTAAAGATCATGAAAATTTAGTATGCATATGCCATCACCTCTAAACAGAAGATCAGGGGAATACAGAATGTCAAAACTATGTAACAATAAAGAATAAAGTTTGAAAGGAAAGAATGCTTAATACCCCATGTAGCCTATTAGACACCCAGCTCATGTTGACAGTATAATGGGAATGGTCAAAATATTTTAGATAAAATGAGATCTGGCATAAATGATTATCCAGAACTTAAAATGACCTTTTTCAAAGTTAACAATAGTTGAATGAGTTCTTTCAATTTGTTATTTTTAAATGTCATGTGCTCTTATATTTCAGAGGCCAAGGAAAAAAGTTCCTTTAATTGCATCTGTTTCTGCATTTTCTTTCAGTGTTGTAGTAGTCACAGCCAGGAACAGGGAGGTGATTAGCTAGATTTGTCTAAAGTCAGGCAGAAGATAAAAGATTGTGGCACCTTAGAAACTGGTTCTGAGGCATGAGCTTTCATAGGCAACAAACTACTTCATCAGATGCTATGAATGGACTTGCTTTACAAAAGGTTTTAAATGGTGAGGAATTGAAATACAAAGGAAAGGGGCAAAAGAGAGAACACAGCTGAAACAGGCAAGAGGTGGGTTGAAAAGGTCTAATTCATTTCTTGGACACAACACTGAAGTTTTACAATGTGGTGGTGATGTGAACATTGCATCAGAAGCCAATCAAACTCTATGGTTACCTCTGTGCCATCAGTTTTCATCTTAGCACTCCACCAGACCCATCATACATTATAACCATATCTGCTGTGATCCCATCAGGGATGCACACCAGGGATCTGGAACAGGGCTTCCTACACTTACAATACAATCATAAAGCCACAGCCACTTAAATTAACAGAGCCAGACTTAGACCTCACGCCAACCTGCTACAATACCAACCCTGTAATAAGGACAACAGAATCCCTCTGGTTGTTACTTGCAGACCCCAGCTTGGACACATTATTAACACCCTCTCGTCCCTTCTGGAAAATAATAATCATCTCAAGGTAACCTTGGAGGATAAGTCTGTCCTGTTTTACTGGCGGCCCCCTACCTCTAAAGATATCTCTAAAGCAGGGGTAGGCAAAATGCAGCCCATGGGCCAGATGCAGCCTGCCAGGCCATTCTATCTGGCCAGCGGGGCCCCTAAAAAATTTAGAAAATTAGTATTTATCTGCACCTGGCTGCCTGTCATGCGGCCCTCAATGGCTTGCCAAAACTCAGTAAGCGACCCTCTGCCTAAAATAATTGCCCGCCCCTGCTCTAAAGCAACAAACTGTTTAACTGCATTTCTCACCAAGCCACCATACCTTGCTTCAAACCCCAATGCCAGCTATGCCCTCTCATCAACAAGGACCACATCATTACCCCTGGGGCAGGGGGCTGGACTCGATGATCTTCCAAGGTCCCTTCCAGCCCTAGTGTCTGTGAAATCTGTGAAATCGCTAGACCAAAACACATGAAATATAATATCTGGGGTTCATTCACCTGCTCCTGTACCAACATATTTGCCATCACCTGCTTACAGTTACCCTCTGTCTTTACCCAGACAGGGCAATCCCTACACAAAAGAATGAACGGACACTGATGTCACACCAATTCCAGAAATACACAAAAGCCTGTGACAGTACACTTTGATCTCCCTGGATGTTCCATCTCAGTGCTCAGAGTAGCTGTCTTTAAACAACAAAACTTGTAAAACCATCTTGAATGCAAAACTGCAGAACAAAAAACATTGGATTGTATTCAACATAGTCTCAACAGAGACAATGGATTCTTTTCCCATTGCCTGGTATTAACTCCAACTGTTTATTCCTAATGTTTCCTAATCTTTTGGGCATGAAGTGCCCTTGGTCAGTTGATGACAGACAGGTTGTTCAATAGCTCTCCCAATGATACAGTTGATCCAAAAGATATCGCAGAAGTGCCTCGCCTATCATACATTTCCTGGTTCACCATACATTTCCTGGACCAACCCCACTATGTCCCTTAGTGTGCTAACTGCCTCGTTTACCCCTTTTGACCTTTGCAACACATCTTTTGCTGTGTGTGGGCAGTGGATTGCAGCTCTGCCCTGGTTCCAGACTGTGCTGTCACCACTGCAAGATCCCAGCCCCAGACCAGCTCCCTGCCCAGCTGTGCACCCTGCCACAACTGCAGGAGCCAATCTTCGTGGAAACCCTGGACCTGTGCTGTCACGGTGCCACCACTACTGGGGTCTCCATGGAAACTGCCCACAGTGACACAGGCAGGAGCTGCTAAGAAATGGAGTCTGGCCACTGGACGGATCCACCATTTTGCCTACCCCTAGTCTAAGGTGCCACCCTGCACTGCCTTCAACATGGACTAGTGGGCACATCTACACATGCAATTAATGCACCTGAATAAACACTGGCACAGTTCACACTGGAGTTTGCTGTTCCTAGGTGCAGTGTTACAGGAGCAGTAGTGGGGGACTTTTTTAAGTCCCCAAAGCAAGTAGGAACCCCGCCTCTCTTATCCTTTATGTTCATGGGGCTTCTCCTCCCCTTCCATTCATCCCCTTCCCCTCTCTACTTAGACCTCTTAGTACAGGAAGGAGAGACTAACTCACCTCCCCCCCAACTGATCTGAGGCAGAGGGGAGCCCCAGAACCACTCCCATCTTTGTCAAGCTGAGGCTGCAGGGAGCCAGACTCAGCCAGGTACAGTGGCAGCAGTGGCAATAGGCTGGTTCCCCCACCCTGCCTGGCTCTCTCCCAGGTGTTACCCACAAGCCCAGGAGCAGGAGCAGGAGAATGGAGGGGGAACCTGCCTGCCGCTGCTGCTGTTGTTGACCCATGTCCCCATGCCCATCAGCCCAGCTCCCCAGCAGTAGCTCCACACAACACTGGCTGGAGTAGGGCAGAAGCAGCCAAGAGAGTGGTTGCAGCAGGTGAATATCCCCTTCCTGCACCCAGAGGGATAAGTAGAGAAGGTAAAGGAGGGAATAGGAGGGAAAGGGAGATGCTGTTAAGCATGGAAGGGAAAGGATGAAGGGATGAGGTGCTCATGGGGAGAAGAGGGGAGGGGGAAGTCTGGAAATGCAGGGTTGGTGGGGGAAGGGTGTAACCACCCCTGCAGCACCAGTCATGGCTTCTTCACTTCCCTTTTCAAAATCTTGGATCCACCTATGGCAAGACACCAAACCGTTAGCAATCAATTCAGACGTGAGTCTGGCCATGTAAGATACAAGAAGCACTAGAAATATTCTGAGAAATCCTGATCTTATGGAAGTGTGAGAAAAATTCATTTTTAATAAATTCAGGTTTGATTTAGATAAACACTGTAATTTTGGAAAATAGTCACATTAAAACACATTTGGTATGTAAAGGGGAGGGGGGGGTGGCAGTGCTCTTAGGCTCAGAGGATTGTAAAGCTCCTTCTGTTAGTCAAGCCAGTGATATATACCAATCGATTACTGGGACAACAGTAGAGAACAGAAGAGAACGGGAATGAAGGTCATATGTTAATAGCAAGCGTTCTGATAGGGGACACTAAGCAGAGGACACTGGTTAGTGCTCACTCACTGCTCCTCAAATGTGCCCAAGGAGCCAGTGAATGCTACCCAGGGAAAGATGTTTGGTGAGTCCTGCCAGTTTGGAGAAGTTTGACCAGGAGTTCCTGTGCCTTGGTAGGACCATGGATAGGGAGCATGTAAAATAAAAGGTGTGGAGGGAAATGCAGCCAGAACCTCGGGCGGAGGTGCACTGAACACAGGCATGCTCCAAGGTCCACTCTACTGACAGAAGGGCCAGGTGCTAGCTATATCCATGACATGCATCAGATACATGCCTATGTAGACAGCTCTATGCAAGACCCACCAACTTCACATTAAAGCACAATCTTCACCAGATGTTTTTCTCCAAACAGAGTTCAATCCAAGCCCAGTGAATGGTTTATAAATATCATGAGTAATCATGGCCCCAACTTTATGCAAATCCAATCCTATTTATAGTTTGGTATTGAAATGATGTTTTCCTGAATCTTCATACAAAATCAGCGAAGATTCAGC
The DNA here is from genome assembly GCF_030867095.1 of Alligator mississippiensis. Taxonomy (NCBI): domain Eukaryota; kingdom Metazoa; phylum Chordata; order Crocodylia; family Alligatoridae; genus Alligator; species Alligator mississippiensis. The sequence continues at coordinate 348,867,030 of NC_081824.1, forward strand.
CCTTATAATGCAGCTGAGATTTGGGCTGAGGCCAAAAATCCAAGCAAAACGCAAGGGCCATGAACCAATAAAAATTAAGCATTTAGGTCAAAAAGTAATTTGTGTTTCCTAATACATAGTACTGATAGATTATCTGTGGACTAATCTTAGGGTCTTCTCTGAAGGACTGACAATTCCCTTGTCAGCTACATGTGGAGCAGATTCTCCATTACAGAATTTGGCCCCTCTCTATGACCAAATGATTACCTCTCACTGCCAGACCAGCAGGTTACCAGATCTGAATGGAGAAAGAGGCAGAAGCAGTTGAAGGAAACATAGCAATTTCCACAAATAACTTAGGGAAACCTGAGTTAAGCTTTTTAGATTTGGCCCTGTGTGTTTTTTGGTGTGGTAAACAATAGAGACTTGTTATGTGAAGGTTTGAGAGAAACTGTTGTAATTTTCAGGCAGCTGGTTAGTGCTTGTTTTTATTTTATTGTATTGAGCATGTTTCTCAAATATATATTGAAGTTGTGTAGGTCTGGACAAATTCATTTAGTGAGCAAACTTTCTTTAAAAAAAATATCAAAGGGTGTAAATCTAGTTAGAGATTAGTTAAGGTCAATTGAGAAATTTCCAAGGAAAGAAAAAAGAAAAAACACCTCTTCTGTATCTACACAAAGTCTTTGCCTTTCCCTGACTGACTCACTATCTTGCTCTCGATAAAACAGCTGAATCAAATACTGGCAGCTGGCCAGCTCATTTTTCATCCCAAACCTAAAGGTGAAAGGCAGTGAATCTGTGAGCTATTCATAGCAAGCCTACGAAGAGTTTGTTCACTAGAGATTAGATTTCTGGTGAACAGCTTTTGTCTGCCACTGCTATCACTTTGTATATCCTTCTATTGTCCCTCCTGATTCCTGCCTGTGCTAACGCGATATGATGGGCCGACCTGTTTAACTCTGCAGGCTAAACTTCAACTTCATTACTATGCATGAGGTCTGTTTCCCCTCCAATTTAACATTACTAGTGTAATTTGCAGACTTCTTAACTGAATCACAAATCTCATAAATGACCATTTTTTTTCTTTGGGACGTGGAGAGCTTAATATTTACTATTTCTTCCAATTTACAGCTTATGTAAATGTCATACTTCCGTGGTTCCTTTTCACTGCTGGTTTCCTCGCTGGCTCAGGTGTCACAGAAACTGTATAACTTTGCTCTCATCTGATCATTAAACTAATCCATAGAATTATAACCACAGTTTAATTCTATTGGTTTGGGTTATACCTCATGTCATACATGTTCCAAACAATGACTTCTCTCTGATGCAATTTTCTCCCCAATATCTCCATGTTTTTAGCCAAGTCAGTTTCTTTCTGTTTCCTTCCCCTCTCTGCTTCCAGCATATCAAGCTTGTTTTTGAAGGTACAGTGCTCTATAGTACTGATCTGTGACACAAACACTCAATACGATAAGATATACACTACAAATTCACATATGCTACAAATAACAAATCTCTCACCATGTCTTTTGCATCACTGTAGGCCTTTGAAAACATCTTGTGTTATATCTGCCATCATCCTGCAACTACTCAACACCTTACAATTAATGTTTAAATATCTTTGTTTTTCTTTTTCATAGTGATGGATTTTCTTAAATTATATGCCTTCCACTATGCAAGATCTCAGGGAGAAACAGTTGTTAATGTTGCAGTTAAAAGCAGGTTTTAAACCTATTGTTTTAAGTATTGACACAACACTCAGCTGATTAATAGCAGAAAGGCCTGCTTTAATAACTACCAACAAGCTAAAAAAACTAAATGACAGAACAGACTCTTTCTTAACATTCAATATATGAGCTATTACAGTCCTTGTATTATTTTAGCTGCAAGAGATTTTTACCCAAGCAAGCAGGAATCGGTTCTTGTCAGCTTTCAGAGCATGGGTCCTTCACTTGTGATCTGGGTGCAGGATGACGTCTTGATCTTCCCTGGACTGAACACCTTGCTGACAGCTCTATCTTGCTTTTTATACTGCTTTAAATGTATAGCTTCAAAGCGTTTTTTCTTGATTGTCCAACAATTTTCTTTTTAGGGGAACTACCACGCTTATTTTTAGGCTAGGGTATGGTAGAGGGTTGAGGCCTATCACCTCAGTGCCTAGTGGGTGGCACCCAGTAACAGAGCAACTGTTTTCTCTTCTTGATAGTGCTCTCGCCATCCTCATCCATTTTTGCCCCAGGCTTCATTATGACTGTTATTATTTTCCACCATGGGTCTGGTATTAGGCGCCACAAGCTCAACTTTCTCTACCCCTAATGGGCTACAGCCATTAACGGAGTTTGATTTTCTTTGTGGCAGACTTGTCACCACAACCCAGTCTTGCCCCAGCCACTGTCTTGCATTTGTGTGCAAGCTTTCACAGCCATCAGTTAATACATGTCTAATTTAACCCAAAAGCAAGGAGAGGTATTTAGCCATGTTAGTTTGAGGTCAGGCAGGGTAGATTTTCATCTTTTAGGCCAACTAAATCAAAGATGTATGGTGTGAGCTTTCATGAGCTCACTTCATCAGATGCAATGTGTTACTGCTCAGGTTCATGAAAGTGCATGCTATACATCTCTGATTTAGTTAGTTGATAAGGTGAAAATCTACCCTGTCTTCTGCCTGACTTCGTGAGATCATCGAGTCCAGCCCCCCTGCCATAGGCAGGAAGTCTGCTGGGGTCCAATAATTTCAGCAAGATAAGCATCCAAACATTTTTAAATGAGTCCATAGTAGGTGCTTGTACCACCTCTGGGGGGAGTCTGTTCCAGACCCTGGACACTCAGACTGTAAAGACATTTTTCTTTATGTCCAGTTTAAATCAACCTTCCAGAAGTTTGTAGCCATTAGACCTTGTTGTCCCTCGGGGGGTCCTGGTGAACAACTGTTCTCCCAGTTCCTGATGTACACCCTTTATATACTTATCGGCTGCCACCAAGTCTCCCCTGAGCCTTCTCTTCTCCAGGATGACTTAAACCAAAGCATTGATGAGATTTGGAAAGTTAGTACCTTCCACAGTTTTTCCAAAAGTGTTCATCAGTGTTGCTTTCTGAAGGTTTTATGATCTTATAATAAAACTAAATTCAAGATTATGTTACAAAACCCCCATCACAAAATTGCCGTGCACAACTGGAATTACACTTATGCTTTTCAAAACCCAGATTTTCATCAATTGCTGTCCTAACTGGTTATATTGGTAAATCTTTTATTTCATTTTCAGCTGAACAATCTCATCATGTGGAAAAGAAATATCCACTCTCCTTTCCTTTTGTATAATAACCATATCTGATCTTCCAGCATACACTTCCTGAAGCATAACAATTGAAAAATCCCATATTATTTTTACATTCTTACTCTGTACAACTGTGCCTGGTCTGTGGTGGTCATGGTCCATACTTGCAGAGTACTGAGCAAAGTATCTCACCCAACACAACACATAGTAGGTCAATGGCAGAGCAAAGAATATATATAATCCAGCCATCCTGTGTCACACACTAGTGCCTTATCCACAGTTGGACCATGTTTCCTCTCTAAAAGCATTCAATAGTGACAATTTATGTGACCTTGGGAATAAGGTTAAATTGCTTTAAAGTTTTAAGAAAGTAGCTTGGCTGAGTTTTTTGAAAACACAATAGATAAGAGGCAGCTGCTCTAGTCAAAGCCTTTCTATGGTAAATTAGGGGCTTTGGGGACAAACGTTCTACTTTATTTTTGTCAATCTGATGGAAGTCATAGGATTCAGCATCTGTTGTCAGTCACTCTGTGAAATGGAATTTCATATGGAAGGAAGGGGATTGTAAGAAAAAAACCAAGCAAAGAGAGATGAAAGGAACTGCATTAGAAGATAAAATAGCTTTAGAAGAACTAAAGTTCATGCATTTGCAGCTAGAATCTACTGTCACAGTGGCTGGTCATGATGAACTTTGATATCTAAAGGTGTAACACCTGTCCTTCCCACTATTTTTAAAAATTTAACCACCACAAATTGTTAATGAAGGTAAAAAGGATTCCTACACATGTTGCAGTAATAAGACCCACTGCTGTAGTTTAGGGCTTGTAAATCAGCTTGCTATAGTTTTTCTCTCTACAGTCAATTCTGTCATGATGGAGAAAAAAGAAGAATAAAAGGACTGATAACATGCTGCCAGGGTACTATGACAGACACATATATCTTCTGTCCTTTCAATCAGTATTGCTACTGCTCAGTTCACTGAATCTTGTACTTCAGAGCATGAAACACTATTCATTTACTCTTTTATATCATAAGTACAAGGAGCTTTATTCATATTCTCTTAGATCAATGGTAAAAAGAACTTTATTCATATTCTCTTAAGAAGGAAGCATCTACTTTTTTATAGATTGAAAGCAGGGATGTAACATACCTGTAAGGATTTATAAATGAAGAAACAGTGAATTTGGGTTTACACAATCCCAGAAACTAGCTCCAGAATGAAAGCCTTTAGCAGTCGGAAGAATAAAAACTTCCCTCCCCTTCACCAAGGAAGGGAAGTTTACACCCTGATAAATTCAGTCAGCTTCACATATTTTTAGAATGTCTGTTTTTGCACTAGGACTACCTGCAGCAGACAATTGCTTGTCCTCTGTTAAAAAATACAACTCTCTAGGAGGTACAAAACAGGAAATGACTGCAACTCATACAAACATTCTACAATGCAAGCAAAATTGCAACATTGGAAAATGAAGGGGAAAATACACTTCATTATAGTCTTTAGTAATGCTATTAATCTAGAACATCACAGCCAGATTAAGAGTCTGTTGCAGTCTGATAGGAGTGTGAGCATCACTAATGCTTACTGATTAGAAGAAGCATTCCTCTAACTAGAAAGTTAGAAAGGGAAAAAAATTGATATGCCAATCTTGCCAACTTGAAGCACTCTCAAAGTAACATCTTGAGCACCACCAACTACACACAGCCTTTTATGAAATGAAGTCTGCCAAAAGCCAATGAGGCAAATACATTACAGTATCTACAGAATTCCAGCTAGCAGTGAAACTCCATGTACAAAGAAAGTATCATCTAAAGAGAAATAAGTACACTCATACTTTTTGCTATTAGATATTACATTATTGACAGGAAATTAAATTGCTGCCTCTCCTTTAAAAAATGGATGTGTCCCATAGCTAGAACAGTGTACTAGAAATCAAGGCACGTAAAGTCTATATCCATCTCTGCTGTTGACCATCTGTATGACCTTGGCTAGACAGAAAATCAAGGCTGAAGAAAAGGGGCTTGATCTAATGTAGAGGACCAAAGTCTGGGAGTTTGACAATTCAGGGTGCCATATAGCTTAGGCAAATCTCTCTGCCTTCTGCCTCATCTTCTGTCTCCAAGAAGTCAAGATAATGAAACCCTCTTATACAAAACATTGGGGTGAAATGGTATATAAGAACAAAATACCATTATATCATATATTGTTTGGTATATTTTTGGATTTAGTATATTTGTGTGTGTGTGTGTGTGTGTGTGTTGTGCTGGATCAAAACAGTTAGCGTTTCTCTCTTTAAATAATTGTAGACTTTTCAGAGTCTGCTATTTTACATCTAAGTAGCTCATAACACTGCCCAACTCAGATTTGGGGAATTTATAGTGCAATGTGCTCACAATACTGTGAACACAGACCAGGTAGGGAAGTGTATGCCATTTATATTTTAGTGATATAAAGTAACATTTATCTCACTAAAATACTACTAAAATATCAATAAAAATAGAAAATATTATAAAGGCTATATACTTCCCTATCTGGCCGGGGAGGGAAAAGCCATCATTTTTGATCCATCATGTTTTTAAATTGCATGTTTATTATCTGAATACAATATCACCCAGTTTTAAGAAATGATTTACCACACTGGAGCAAAAACATATATCCCCATTTTTTTCCCTAATGATTTAGTATGCAGATAAATGACATTGCAGTATCCAATAGGTGCTCATATGTGTGCAGCAGTATAAAACAGATATCAAAGTATGCAAGAGAATAGGGTAATTCAAACATGTCACATCGTGTGATTTCCCCCATGTATTACCAACCCCCTTCAAGCTCAATTAGTGTTCAGGGCCCCAGTTCTGCAAAGCACTCAAGCATGCAGCTGATGAACAGTGCCATTTACCCACTGGCTTCAGTGAGACTACTCACATGCCTAAAATTAAGCAAGTATTAGGTCTTGTTAGATTGAAGCCTCACTCATTGCGGCAAAATGCAGTTTTGGCAGATCTTCAGAGAGAGCCTCTTATGTTGTGGTTAAGAGTAATGGAGGAGAAATGGTGAGACAAAAGAGAGTGAACTAGAAAGAGAATAAATAAGGAAAGGTAGAGAAGGTGCAAAAAGATTTACTGTTACACTCGAATCCCTGTGTTAATTAAAATGCAAGTGTAGTTTGAATTATAGGGCCATAATTCTATTTTGGAATTCTAGTGTCTATCCAAGCCACTTGAGCCACACTCTTGAGGTTTATCATCGCCCCAAAAGTCTTCAATAAAAGCATAGCTCTGTAATTCACGGTGCTTGTTAATTTATTATATACAGGCCTGTATGTATTATAAATGAAAGCCTGTAATAGGTTTCAGAGCTGGTTGACTACATTGAAAAAATCTTCATTGTGTAATTTATTTGATCTATTTTGCCATTAATCATTGGCTAAATTATTCAGTGAATAATAACTGACCAGCTACAGAGCTGGTCAAAAACTACTAGAAATATTTACAGAATATATTATAGTATTCAACAGAAAACTGTAGAATTTGATGAATAATGTATTTGAACACCTCTAATGGTTATACAAAAATGCTTTCTTGCTTCATTGGTATTGTACAGCATATTTTGTTTGCTACATTCACACATGTCTGGTAGTTTTGTGTCTGTCTATATTTCTATATCAAACTACAACTTCCATTTTGTTTTCTGATACATTTTTGATTGTACAACCATACTGTGACCTTTACATTTTGCTAGAATATTCAGAAGGTATTAGGGAGCATCTCCCATCTGTCAGAAAGCTTTAAGTAAAAGGCTGTTGAATCTTGATGATCTTCATTCCAATAGGAATCGTCTTGGGGAAAGAAGGGAGCCAGGCAGAGGAAACTATAATGTACAGGCAGGTTATGACAGAGGGAATGATCAACAGGCAACATATTTTTGATCTTATGAAACTAATCAGGGAGGCACCTGACAGAGGACAGCTGCTTTGTAAAAGGAAGACTCTCATGTTGACCATTTTAGAGAAAGGAAGGCGAACCACAAGCACAAGGCAAGGCTGTGTAAGAGAAAAAGTGGAAGGGTCCTGAGATAATTCTGACCCAAGGCCAAAAAATGCTCCAGAATGGCAAGGCAACTGAGGCAAACTAGGGTGTATATTCATGGCTTACAGTTTGCTCAAATTCCTGAGTTGTTGGGAATTAGTACTGAGTCAACTGGGCTGTGACCAAGGGCTGTGACCAAGGGGCAGCAGAGAGCCAGTACTGCAACCTCCTCAGGCACAGGGAAGATCAAAAGCACACTAAACTAATAATGTATGCACACTAAACACAGCCTGGCCAGAGTCCAAAACAAGAAGGTTAATCAGGGCTATGACAAGTGCAAGAAAAAGAGTAAGAAAGTAATAGCAGGAAAATAAATAGAATGGGTAGGGACCTACCTAAATCGTGGTTTCATAGATTTCACGGAACCCGCAGAAAACAGAGCTGTTCGTGATTGCCAGAAAATCCAGCATTGGCTCCAATTTCCTTTGAAATCAACCAAAAAGAAAAAAAAGCAGTTGTGACATAGACTGAGTGAAGGCATCCTCCACCAGTCAGTGGCAAGGAGGAGGCTGCCATGAAATGCCCGTGAAATTGGCTCTGCGTACCACAAGCAGGTCACAAAAAAACCTTTGTCTCAATGACAGTTAGGCAGGCCCCTAGTTTTGGGCCAAGTTTTCCAGCACAAACCCTACTTATTACACCTCTTCTATGAATGTCCATGACCATTTATTTGCCTTCACAGGTTAAAAGTTTGGTGCCCTTATTATGTACTTTAACTTTTCTGAACAAACCATTATGGCCAGGAGATCATTGGAAATAGATTAATCCATTTAATATGAGATCTGCAAATTCTGGGCACACAAGCTGTTCTTTGATTGAACATCAGAGCAGTGACCTATCTACTTTTTTATGGCATTCTGAATGTGTTCATCACTGAAATACCAACAAATCTTTGATGTTCTCTTACCCTTCATACAAATTCACAGTAAATACAGTGGCATGATTTCTATCTGTGTGTGTGGTCATGCGTGTGAGATTACCATTGTGATCAATATAATCTAAGAAAGTGGCCAGCTTCAATATCCACATGATGCAGATTTAAATTAATGGAGCTATGCCAGTTGGCACTTAAGTTCTGGCTGACAGAGCCTGTGTTTATGCAATTTTTATATCCTGTATTCAAAAACAGGATGACTGAGGGATTTTTTCTGGATAGCTAAAGACACCTAAAATGCATAAGCTCTTTGCAATAATTCTCAAGAAATGTTCTGCCTCTCAGCCAGCCAGTGATACTGGGCCTGTTTCAAATCCCATGCAAATCAGTAATTGCTTTGTATTGCCATTTGCTGCACTGAAATCCAAAAACTGAAGTCTTAGAGAATCTTAAATTTTTCTATAGTTTTCCTTGGGTAGAAGCAAGGTATCTCTGAATGGTGGACAATTTTGGCCCCATATCTGCAATACTTTACATGACACAGAAGTCCAAGATGGATCCTGCTAGTTGTACTCATGAAAATAGTGGGGAGGTGCTATTTGCAGAATTTATATGACCCATAATATTCAGAGGTTCACTTGTGGAATTAAAAATTAAGGCTAAATTATAGAGAAGTTAACATCAAGTGCCACCTAGCTCTGCATTTTATCACCCTCATACTCCATCCAGCCAGTCTAGCTACCCGATGCTGCCACCCGGAGCCCAAGGCTGACCCCCAGGGTCCCCTGCTCTGCCCTGGCTCTAACCGCTGCAGTCCCAGGTACACATTTAAATACTGCACTTGGGAACAGTTTTCTCTGGTGCAAACTGTGCCACAGTTTATCACATTGCCTTCATGGCATGTGTAAATACACCCATTGTCAGTAAGGGTATCTTAATATGGCCCTTAATCTACACGGAGTTTTAAATAAAGAACTATATACCTCCTTTGTGCATACAGCTCTCTCTAACATCTGTGAAAGCTGCATGTCCAAAATGACAATATACTGCCCAATTGACCGTTTATACTGTAATAGGTAACACTTTGATTTGATGGTTCCTCATTAGTGTGCTGGAAAGACATAATAGTCAATATATGCTATGTAAATATTTTACAAATAATAAACCTAAACACAAAATCCTCACCTAGTTATTATTCAGGCAAAGTTCTCATTGATTACATTGTGAACATTGCCTGAGTAGAGCTGCAGGATTTGGCCCAAACACATTTATTCTGTAGAATTGTTATTACAAAACAATCACTGCAAATGCAATTATTTTCAGGACAGCACAGCAGAGAATGCCCTATTCCCCAAGTAGACATCAAACCCAATAATTAGGAAAAAACAATGAACGCTCCAGAATGATTTGGTGAGTAATCACAAGTAACAGCAAACACAATCTATGCCAGTGAATATTATTCCACTTCAAATACAGTGGCAAACTGAAACAGAAGAACAAACAAGAGACATCTTGGGACAAACAAGTTGTGTTTTACTGTCATTGTGTGTAAGCAGTTGCTGGTAAAAGCATATTATTTAAAATATCTAAATTCTGAATACAAAAAAGCTCACTAAATGTTTTTCAGGTTTTTTTCATAGCACAGGTTTCATAAAGATGAGTTTTACTTTATTGTGATCTTTAAAACGTTGGCTATAATACTTCCGTCAATTCATTTCAAATAAAAACCACCAGGGTCATAGAAACAACCCGCTCTTACTAGAGGTCATTCAGTAATCATTGCTTTGCCCTGATGCCATTTAATTACTTCAGCATTCTCCATTGAAGCCTTTCTACCAATTCATTAAAAAGTCAACTCTATGAACTGTTTCTGTGTGACTGCTGCAAGTACGTGATTTAAATTGTGTATATGAGCAACGTATGGTAACCACAGATACCACCACACAGTAACTGCTGAGCAATAAAGAAATGGCTTGCTAGGCTGTGAGGATGATACTAAGATCAGATATGGCTCAGAAACAAAGGTGCTGGAAATTTCCTTTTTTTGATATTTGGTTTCAGTCCAGTTGAACTAAAACCATTTGTTTTTCAAAATTTCTAGCAACTGGAAGTTCCCTGGCCCCTGAAGATGCACAGTGAAATGAGTATTCTTGTCAGTATCAGTATTAACCCAGATCATGAAATTGACAAGAACATCAAGTTCCCAAGGTCCCTTCTCCAAGCAGATGCAATATATGCTTTGCCCCAGAACCAGGGACCTCATAGTGGCCACTGCTTCCAGCTCAGGGCAGAACTATTAGATGCACCTATTTCAGGGCCTAATAATCTGAAACTTCTAAAATCCCTAGCACAGGACACATGCAGCTTGTATACCCTGAGACCAAGGACTGCAGCTTTCTGGTTGGAGATGGGAGCAATAGAAAGATGGCTAATGAGTATGTAAAAACTGAAATTACTACATCAAGGTAAAAGCAAATTTCAAGCAGCCTCATGCTTCAACATTGAGAGAGAAAGAATGTCTCCAGAATATGTTACCAACAGGCACATTGAAATATAAATCTGGCATATACAATTTTAATAAATCTCTCAAATCAGTGGCCATACCATTTAACTGGAGAAAAACATAATTTGGACAATGACAGATCCTTTAGTGTGACTTCAGCAGTAAGCATGCTTTCAGAACAAATTTTCAAGGAATAAATAATTAAAGACATGGATGTAAATAGAAAATGAGACAAAACTACAATGTGAGTTTAGCAAAAAAAGATCAAGCCAGAGTAATCCAATACCTATCTTTGGTAAGTGATTTTCTAAAAAAAGGACTTTTTATGAATATAATGTAAAACTATAGATGCATTAGCATTAACAGATTCAGCAGAAAATAACTTTAAATTCACATGTGTAGATTCAGCACATTACATCCACATATCTCACAGTGAAAATATGGAAGCCTTTTTGAGATCACCTTTTTGCCTGAGAGCTGTAAAGAATCCCATAGGAAAATGCAGACTGCTCTCTAGGCATACTGAGAACTTCTGTAAAGATAAGGTCAGGGAGGATAATGTGTTTTTTACTTTGGGGAGTGGTCTCAGTGTAGAGGAAGGTTATACAGGTAGGAATATTTTAATAGCAGACTACTTAGTGTGAGTAAAGGGGACATATTAGTGAGTATTAGGCCCCAAGCAAGCTGCCAGCTGCACTTTGACTGGTATGTTTTTTGACTTTGAAGAGTAGCTCTATGCCAGTATACTAATGCAGAGGTGATAAATTCTTCTACCTAAAATCAGGAGCTGAAGATCCAAGAAGAATTCCTGTTATAAGCCTGTTAATAAACATCAGATCTCTCACTTCCCACCATCTCCCTCCAATGTCTTTATGTCTTAGTAGAATTACCTTCGCATTCTCTACTGTGAGCATAAGTCAGCCAAGACACAGTTACAGCCAGGCTCTGGAAAAGCACATGCCCATATTCCATAGATGAGATTGAAAAAAGCAGCAGAGCTGAAGGTCATTCTACAAGGCTCCTCAGCATGAGTCAAAGCAGCAGAGTCTAGTGCTTTGCTCATGGTGCTTTTATACAAGTGCTACAAAGATTGCACTAGTTTCAAGTTGATTCCTAGTGTAATGTGAGTGTTGATTCTGATCCTTGAACTCTGGTGTATTTTGGTTCTAGCCATCTTAAAAACACATTTGTCTTCTTCTGACACATGAGCTCAATAGGGATGCTCTCACTGACAGAATTAAGATTTTGACTCTGCATGGGTTGCAAGCAGAGCATTCTCAGTTCTCAGAGGGAGCATTGGACACTGGGATTTGCTTCCTTGTTAGACTGAAAGCCCATTAAATACTCAATGCCTATTTGCTTCTCCAGATAAGATTTCAGCACAGCCCTTTTCTCATTACTTCAATCCACTCAGTTCTTCCATTCTGCTTTTCTGGGTTCTGCTTCCTAGTTTTCATTAGAGCTACTCTGACGAGAACAAAGAAATTGTCTGTTAATATGTAAATGTAAAGGTGATGTTACTTTCAAGAAGTAAATAATCATGTTTAGCTTCTGAGCTTAGATACAAGGGGATAGTGATATGCTCTATTACTACATAGCTCTAATTTTGGCCTCTATCAATTAAAAACACAACTACTAATGAATCAGGAATGAAGTCTTAATAAAAAATAAGATTAAAAATATGTATCATGTTTTTCATTTTTGATATATGTACTAAATATTCTCTTTCATCACTGCAGGAAGATAGTGATCTTGCCAAGAGCTATAGCAGAAGGAGGGAAAAAACAGTGATAAACAGCCAACAGTTAACCATTTAGCTGCCAAATGTCATTAAAGCTGAATCTCAAACATCTAAATGGTTTAAATTTGTCAGTGCAAAGCGTAAACATAATGAGGAATGGGCATTATGCTCCTTGTGTAACTCCTGCAATTACCATGACTTACAACTATCAGATCTCTCATGTGGAACAGTACTGGTTATTGTTTGTTGCTTGTTCCATGATTGAATTGACAATACTCTTTGGGTTTTAAGAATTTGATGATGTTCAGGTTAAGATCTGGATCCTCCGCCCTGCCTCCACCCCTGCCTAGCTGTGGCTGACAGCTGACCATAAACAGGAGGTGGGGATGGGGAGAGAGTCTGTGCTGGCTCAGGTCTGGGAGAGTCAGGGTCGGGTTGGGTGGGAGAAGCCTCAACTCTCCTCCCTGTCCCACTGCCTAGTTGTGGTTGACAGCTGGCCACAGGCAGGAGGTGAAGCTGAAGAAACGGTCTCTGCTGGCGCAGCTTTGTGAGAGTCTGGGGGCAGGACCCGCTGAGCACTTAGCTGGAGCAGCCAAGTGTGGGCTGAGTGCTAGCATGCCTCCCTGAGAAGGGAGGCTAGCGAGGAGACACAGAGATGCCTGCGATGCCAGCAGACAGCAACCTAACATGAATAGGCAGGGGATCTGGTACAGAAGTTCAGTGCACCCATCTAACTTAAATTGATCCAGATCTATCTTAGACCAGGTTTGGCCATTTTTAAACCAGTCTATGTGTGCTGAACTTCTATTCTGTTATGGGTGTAGACCAGTTTTCAGGCACTTATACCAGTTTATGTGCAATGTCTGTACCCAGCCAGAAAGTACAGGGTCCATACAAAATTGATGGCTGAAAGGGCTGGTAACTGGATGAGGAACATTTCATCCCTACATTTCTGATTGATAACTGGCCCACTTTAATAATGACCAAGGGATATTGCTATCTCACTGCTGTTGGTGCTGATGTGATTTATGAGCCATTTTTGGAAATGTTGACACATAAATCTAAAGAATAAATAAATAAATATAGACTGCAAACCAATATACAAGCTGTAAGTGAACATAAAAACATTGAACATTTGATTAGTTTGTCATTCATAACAGAAACTATGATTCTACAGTCCATCAGTTTTCTTCAGTTAATTGGCTCAAATGAGCTCCTGTATGATAGGATTTATGTACTAATTGTTCTTACGTTTTATTAGAACTTCATAGTGGTGATGCTCTACTTGTGATTTAAAGGGTACTCTTATCATAAATCCGTTATTTCAAACTCTTCTAGCTTTTAAGATAAAGAAAATATTTTTGGACTGAAATTTCTTCAGGGCACCTTAAGTGCAGAGATGAACATTTCGATAAAGTTCCTAAAAATTCTAATTTGCCATTTTGGGGATATTGGTAGTTTCACCAGGATGTTCTGAAAGTAAAAACATGCCATTTTGCACTTGCCATCTTTCCCCCCGCAACAAAAGACCATTGGAAACCTGTGATTCATTTATATAGTTCTGCTACATGACCCAGTGACATTCAATCCTGAAGCCAAATGAAGGATAAGTATTAACCAAAGAGTTGCAATGACACGCATGTCCCTAGATGAATTATGGAAAACACTCCAGTTAAAAAGAAAACAACTATAGTATATATTCATATGTTGCATTATTTATGATTACAGGGAAGACATATGCATGTGGTAAAAATAAAATCTTTGATAATATTGTCTGTGAAGACTTGCAGATGAGTAAGTTGAAGAGCCACTTGTGGCTCATGAACTGTGATTGAAGGATCATGGATTGTAAACTGTTCCTTAGTGTTGTTTTATTTTCTTCTATTCTCCATTATACCCTTCTGGCATATCTTGCATTAATGTAAACTATAAAGTAATCAAGGGAAAACACCATCTTTAACCATGAACCAAATTCAAATAGCTTGACTAATGTTGAACAGTATCTGATGCTGATGAGACTACTTATGGAGTGAGGTGCTGCTTTGTCAATGTAACTGTCTACATATAAAAATAGTTTACCATACTTTCTCACATACAACACACACTTTGGCACAAAAAAACAGCTGCTGGAAGTTGTGGGGGGAAGATATTGTAATCAATATGGCAGTTTCTGACACTTACACTTCTGATGGGCAAACCAAACATAAGACTACATGTGATCCACAAGTAGCAGAACAACAAGCATGCTTGGCTCCCTAGCTGTTGCTACTCAGTCACTTACTACAAAGAAGCATCTTTTTTTTCCCTTATGCTTTTCAAAAACAAGGTACTTATCTTACTCTGCTGCAAAATGTATTTGAGAAAATATGGTATTTATTTCTGATTTAGATGTCCCCATTTGAAAACTCTCATATATGAAGTTTAACATTTTTAGAATCATATGAACTTCAAGGGTCAACATGATTAAAATACATAACAAAAACCAAAGAGAGCCACATCGCTCAGACTCCAGTACTGACAACACATGAGGCCAGCCCAAGACCATCCCTACCATGCCAGATCCAGCACCCATGACTTCTGCTCTGGCTGGTCCAGGACTACACTGCACATTCTGGCTGGTCCAGAATACAAACCTCACATAGTGCCCACTCCAGCTGGTCCAAGGCAGATGCCACATGCAACATGGGTCCCAGATCAGTTGCCACCTGAGGCACAGTCCTGTACCAGCCAGAGTGAGAACTGGATCCAGCATGCAAGTGGGGTGTTCCGTGAGTTTGCTGTACGTTGGATCCAGCATCTGCTCTGGCTGGTTCAGGACTGCACTGCATACGGTGCCCACTCCAGCCAGTCCAGGACCCGCACTGCACACCATGTCCATCCCAGGCTGGCTGGTACCACATGAGGCTTATGTCCCAGTCCAACCAGAGCAGGAGCTCTGTGTGGCACAGTCCTGGACCAGCTGGAGTGAGCCCTACAGGCACTGGATCTAGCATGCAAAGTATGAGGGGGATTGATCCATGGGCTAAGTCCAGTTTGCAAGGCTGGCCCCATGCTGTTCTGGCACATGAACCAGTCCCAGGCCATTCATATGAGTGACCATTGGGGCCAGATGTGTTTTACACCCCTGTCCTAAGCTATCAAAGACCTCAAAGGAATGGTATAAGAATCTTGATATTTGCATTTATACAGTGTTCCACAAAGGCTTGGGAGGACCTTGAGAGGAAAGCGTACTAAGACATTCAGAGTCCTTTCTGGTAACATCTGAAGAGTAAGAAAAAAAGGCACCTCATTTTTTGAAGCCCAAAGAAGTGAGGCACAAAGCTACTTCACATCCATATTCTGAGGGCGGTAGGTTGACCTTTGGATCTTATCTGTGTAGATCACGTTGATGATTATGTAGATTATGCTGCAAGATAAAGGGGCTATATCAAGGTTAGAGAGCATATTTTAGAAATGGCTTTGGCCCATCTGTTGTTTTGATTATTGTTGTTGTTTTTAAACATGGCACCTATATCCAGATGTTTTGATAAGTCCCCTTTAACGGGCCAAAAAGAAAACACAGGTATTGAGGCAGAGGAGTTATCGCATATGCAATAATAGGAAATGGTACATATGCACAGGAGGTGCTGAGTTACACTGCTGTGGGAAACATAGCTCAGAGTTTAGTGCTTAAAATATTTATTGATTTTTAGCTTCAATTGCTGAATATAATTTTTATGAAATGTTGAACTCCTAATATATTGGTAGTTTGCAACAGCACATATGGGGCCTAATTCACTGTGTTACTCCAGTTTTATGCTAGGGTAACTCTATTTCTAATAAACTTATAGAGGGAATTGGCAGTAGCCAATATATTTAGGTTTCCTAATACTCTTCCTTATAAAGGATTCTTGAAACCACTTTGGGGAAGACTAATATCTCCATTTCTGCAGCAGGTAAAAGCCTCCAGGCCAGAAAAGTGCCCCCAGGAAATTCCTTTCAGGATTAGCTGAGATTTAAAACCTTAAAAAATCCCAGTCCTCTGACTCTCATTATCAGTAAAATTTTACCAATATATCAGAATAATAACTGAATTTGAACATTCTGGTTTCAGTCTGGACCCATATCACCATCACCATAATGGTGATGCTAGCTGCAGCACCACATTGAACAATGAATTCCATCAATAGACATCCCAGCTATTGTCAGAGTACTTCTAGTGGGGTGGAGGACAAGGACAGCACAACTCTTGCTTACCAGTGCCCTAATCCTCCCCAGGTCCAGCACATGGCCACAGTTGCTGTCCCTCTCAACCCACCACATATGGCCTGGGAGATTTTCTGTCTTCTGGGGTGAAGAGAAAAAAGAAGGATGATTTTCTTTGCTGCCACTTCACAGTGTCAGCTCAGGGCTTTGGTGATGTCATCCCCCCCCGGACAAAACCATTTTCCTCCATCTGTAATTAGATTTGAAGATCAGAGATAGTAACAATCATATAAACTATAAAAATATATCACTGCATTATTAGCAAGTTTTAAACACAGAACCTTCAGAAGGGACTGCTACCATTTCAGGTTATTACCTTTCATTATGAACACAACATAGCAAGTCAAAAGAACAAGTTAAAAGAACATTGTTAAGATTGCAAAGTCAAGCGCTTGAAAATTAGGAAATGACAAACTTAGGTTACCCGTGCATAGTTTATTCTCCCCATTTGTATGTTTATATAATACAATCTGAATTAAATGATCAAATGCTATGGCTTGGGTTGATTTTTTGTGTTTTTGGGGGGCGGTTGGGGGGATGCTGAAAAAGGGCCTCTGTTTTACCCAGTGCACAGGTTAGCTAGACAATGTTCAGGGGATGAACATTAGATAGGCCATTAAGTTATGGGTTTTTAGGAAGTAAAAAGATGGCATAGTCGTTAAGGCAGGTAAAGCTTACAGCAAAGATTTCAATTTTTTCTCTGCTACGCTTCCTAGAAGTGATGCAGGGAAGTCACTTATAAGAATATTTTGGCTACTGGCCACTAATTGATTTTCATTCTTTGCTAGGTCCAAGTTTAGATATTTGAAGTCCAATTAAGAAATGCGCTAAGCATTCAGACCTGCACCTGAAGTCAAAGGCTAGGTACATACATACAAAAAGCCTGAAGTGGAATTGATCTATGTAACACAGTTTTCTGTAAGCGGTGTAGGTTAGATTGGTAGCAAACAGAAAACACATTCACCCTTTGGTTGCGGGGGGAGGGGGAGGAGAAAATCTTAAACTGTTTTGCCATTTTTAAACCAAACTGTGTGCGCCAAACTTCCATTCTGAGTACAGACTGGTTTCCAGTCCCTTATACCAGTAAGTGTAATGCCTGTACCTGATTAAAGAGAGCTGCTAATGCCTGTACCTGATTAAAGAGAGCTGCTGGATTGTCAGTAGTACTACAAGTAAAACATCATGATTCAGAGTAGGGATTGGCAACCTACAGCCTGCCATGTGATTTCATCTGGCCCTTGAAGCCTGCATTTTGGTAGCAGGGCAATTCAGTAGTGCTTCAGCAGTGGTGGGATTCTGAAGTGGGTTGCATGCATGGTGCTGGTGGCGGAAAGAAGTGGTGGCAACCGAAGCCAGGTGAAAGCACTGCCTGACTTAAGCAGAGCTGCCTTATTGCAGCCCATCACTCCAAAAAGGTTTCTGACTCCCCAGAGCTATGACCATAGAACTGTAAGTCAAAAGATACTGTACTATAATCCTGGCTCTGCTACTGATTTGCTTTGGGGCTACAGGTACTTCTTGTCTTGGTTTTCTGTTCAGTAAAATGATTTATTGCCATATAAAATACAGCTTGTGGGAGGGATCTGGCCCAAAAAGGGACTTTATTTGGCCTGCAGCAGGTCCCTTGGTCCCACCTAGCCCAAGAGCCATCTGGCCCATGGTGCATCACAGGCACACAACAGGGATAGGGCAGCTCTGCAGCTGGACTCCATTTCTAGGCAGCCCAGGTGGTGGTGGCTCCTTCTGGCTGTCACCACCCCCAGCCCCGGCCCCATGGACAGTGGTGGGGGTCCATGCACACAGCCCCGGCACTGGCTTCAGCCCACCTTGCACCTGCTCCAGACTCAACTCGGCCTGAGTGGACCAGCTCTGGACCAGACAGGACCCACGTACATAGCCCTGACCCCAGCCCACCCTGCACCTGCTCTGGGCCACCTGCCCATTCTGAGTGGTGGTGGCAGCAGTGGCAGCCAGGCAGAAGCTGCTGCTGGGTATTAGGAAAAAGCAACTACCTCCCCCTCACCACTACCAGGCCCTTCTTTCTGCAGCCACCTAGATCCTGCATCAGGGCTGCCCTGCAGTTTTTTTCTACCTCAGTCACCACTTCCACCAACACTGCCTCTGGGCTGCACAGAGGGGCAGTGCTAGCAGTGGAGAGGAGTTGCAGGGCAGCCTGGGCATGGACTCCGGATGACCACAGCAAGGAAGGCCCAGCAGCGGTGGGGGGGAAGGTGGCTATTTTTCTCCCGTGCTCAGCAGCAGCTTCTGCCTGGCTGCCACTGCTGCTCATCATGGGTGGGCCAGTCGAAAGCAGGCTTGGGGCGGGCCGGGGTCAGAGCTGTGTGTATGGGTCCCACTGCTCTGAAGCTAGTCCATTCCAGCTGGGGTGAGTCCAGAATGGATGCAGGGCAGGCCAGGGCTTTGCACTGACCTGCTGCTGGGCGCTGGTCGCATTGGCAGGGAGGAGCAGCAGGGTGCATGGGCTCCAAGCTGTTGCACAGCGGAAGATGCTAACCAGCCTGCAGCAGCCCCCAAAGCTGCCTATGTGGCCCATGGGCCCAAATGGTTGCCCATCCCAGATTTATCTGTTATTGTTACAGCAGAATCAAAGGGCCAATGAAGAATGAGACTCTGTTGCGTTAGGCACTTTACAAACACATAGCAGTATACAGTCCTTGCCACAAAGAGTTTATAATTTCAACAGACAAAGGAGGAAGCGGAGCAAAGAGTATAGAGTCCAAACAGAGTGAGCATTGTGATGCCAGCAAACGTCCTGTGAATTCCAAGTTTTTCGTTTTCTAGAAGGAAGAGGGAGGGGGTGGATTATGTTTATTGATTCTTTGGTTATTTATCAATAAACTAAAGTGAAGAAACAGAACAGCAGCGAGGAGGATAAAGCAGGAGAGTAAAGGTTGGGTAGAGAGCAAAGCTGAAGGAAGAGACTGAAGGAAAAGGAAGATGAGTAAATAAAAACTCTTCTGGTCTGCTTTTTGCATTTCTTTCTCTCTGTAAATCTCAAGAAGCAATCCTAATGTATATAAGCCTGATTATTCTTTCACCCACATTAGTGTGATGATAATAGTGTAATGCTATGTCGTTCTATTGATTTCAGGAGTTTTTCCTCAGTTATTCCATTCCAACAACAAATAAGAAGGGGAGGCATTAAACCATGATCAGTGTAACATCATAAACCTGCTTAGTGGAGTCTTAAAGGATCATTTGTACAAGCTGTATTCATGAACTTAGTAAGAGTAGTCCCGCTAGCTCTAATGTAACTACTTATATGAGTCAGTGCTCATCAGTGTCAATAAAGGTTGTACATTCACCAACTATAAAGTGTGCAGAGGGTTTTGCAAGTAGGAGAGCAGACCAAGGGCCTGATAAATGGTGTAAATTGATGTTAACTCAATTAAGTTCAGCTCTCAACTATGCCAATTTCTATCAACTGAGAGCCTGACCCAAGACCTTTCCTCAAAGCATGTTACAATCCAAGGGCTTTATCCCACATTGGCTCCTAAAAGTCTCATTGGCTTCAGTGGAAATTTTAGGTATTTACAGAATAAAGATCTGACTTAAGGTAAACTATTCATGTAAAAATTAATTTAAAAATCATAACAACAGTAGGAGAAAAAGAAGCAAGACAAAAGAAAAGAAGGGAAATTATTTTTGAGAGGACATAAATTGTCTTTGGCTCTGTATATCCTTGGCTGAAGAGGTTATGCTGATCGTTTTTAAAAAGCTCAAGTGTAGGTCAAGTGTACTGTACTGGAGCAGAGATCAGAGGTGAAAGCACTACAGGATTTTTTTTCTTGAGAACAAGAACGTGTGTGTGTGTGTGTGTGTGTACTCTTAATTACCCAGCTACCTAAATTATTTGAACGTCTTTATAAAAAAACATTCTCAGATCACTGTGATCAGCACATTTACAGAATATGTAAGACAGTAGGGGGAGAGGAAAAGAGAAGTGAGGAAATAAAGCAAATGGACAGAGAAGATGAGAAAGACAATAGGCATTTTTATTCTGCTAGCAAAATCTAAAATGAAAGAAATTAACTTAAAGGAAAATTATCAACTTGGGGTGGTATGCAACTAGAATTATATGCCTGGGATAAAGATAATATAGTTTCATTTACTCTAGCCCTTTGGTAGACTGGCTGGTGACCGTGAGAAAGTGACTTGCTTCTGTGATTCAGTTACAGACCTGATGCTCCCAGTCCAGGAACCCCCACTAGCACTTCTGGGGATTAGGGAAAGAGAATGAGAACAGTGAATTGCCAACTTCCTGAGGGTAGGGGAAGGACATTTAGAATGGCAAGAGAAGTTGCAGAGAAGTTGTTAGATGTCAGAGATTGCAAATCTGCATTTGGAAAAGAGGAAGAAACAGATACAAAGGCACAGGCCCAACAGGCCACTGTGCTTTAATATTTAAAATAAACATCCACAGCCTGAAAAGTCAGTAGACTCACACTATTAGAATGCAATCATATGTAGTGTAAGGATTGTATCCTGATCAGCATTCTTTGCCCTCAAATTGTGGGGTTGTCCAACTGCACAAGACAGTCACTAAAGCATCCCTGCTGCTTCATGTTTATTAGGAAATCTGTATTTTTTCTAGTTCATCTTTTCTGTTCACCAAATATGAACAGTATGTATTTATAGTAGTATGTTTCACAAATCTTTACCTGTTGCCAAAAGATTTTTCATATTTGCTTCCCATTCTGATCACAGGGTAGATCCTGTCAACTTGCATGAGTATTTCCATTCATTTTGGTTAAACTATTCAGGTGACTAAGGGGAACTAGATTTAGTGCCATCCATCTAACTAAAACTGCTCCAACTGCAGCTACAAGCCACAGCAAAAATTTTTAAACAGTGTCCATAACCAATATGAGAGGACGACTATCAATCACTCAAGTGACGCTGTTAAAATTGTGGTTGAAAAGGCATTGTTTAATCACTTTATATTGGTATGTCATTCATTCACCCAATGCTCAATTAATTTATAAAATGAAGGAATATTAATGAGTGCTTGCTTAAATTCTGAATAGAACACTGATGGGTTGATAAATATTCACATTTTATTGGGCATTCTTCTAAAATGTATTCACTGTTTGAATACTGATAGAAAATAACAGCCAGTAGACATGCAGATGTTGCTTTCGTTAATGGATTAATGTGATGTGTGATATATAATCCTGATTGCCATTAAATCAAACTTGAGTAGATGAGCTGGCATATTTAACAAACTTAGTCATTTTGTATGGAATGGTGACAAGATGACTCATCACAATGACACCGCACAGACAGAGGTGGCACTCATTCACTGCAGACTGCAAGAAAGCTGGCTTAGTTTCTATCACCTGCTTTTAGCAGTAGCTATACAATTTGACACAATTATCTTGAAATCTTTTGGGTTATGTAATTTTAGAATGACTTGCATACCCTACCAAGAGTCATCAGACAAGATGGGGAAACTGTTTCCTCAACAAGCATTTTTCTGCTTGGAATTCTCTACTAGGTGATTCTCTTCTAGATTCTCTCCCTGTTCCTCCACTATCTTGCTCTACGTATAGCCATTTCCACCAGGGATAAAGAGGTTTGATTTGCTACGAGATCAAAAAGAAAAGAAATTACATCTTTATTGCATTTGCTTTGCACAAGGTGATAGCATCTGGTACAAAGAATTATTTTAGAATTTCTTTTAGAAATGTGGGTCTTAGACACTAACAAGATACATGATTTAAAAATAATTATAATAATGTACTTCTAAGGAGACAGTGTGCTACTTCTCTATAGTTTATTGTTAAATGATCTGACGTATGAAAAAAAAATCAGTCTGTAAGCCTCAAATAACTGGTAGACAAAGCGTATTTTAAAGAGTTGGTTGTACTATTTATCTACAGTTTATTGTTCTTAAACGATTTGATGCTAGGAGAAAAATCAGTATGTGAATCAACAAATAATTTGGAGGTTTCTGTATATTCTTGCATTCTTGTGTTGAATGCAGGGATAAAGTAAGCATATTATCTGTGAGCTTGTTTAATCATGGGGTGTCCTTGAAAAGGAATTGTTGTTTTAATGGAAATATACTAAAGAGATGAAGTAGTATGATAAGCAAATAAATAAATATTCATGTACGATGGTGAGTTGCTGGCAGCCCAAGCAGCCCCTGAGCTGCGGGGGATCCTGGTCCTTCCATCCGTGGCAGTGGTGCCCCCCAGGGCCAACCAGGCGGGCTGCTAGTGGTCCGTGTGCTGCCCAAGCTCCCAGGGAGGTCCAGACAGTGCTGCTCACAGAGGACAGTGTATAAATTGAGGTTGAATTTTAAGAATTAAAAATTTGGCTTCAAAATTTGACTCATACACCATGAAATATGGTAGTTAAAAGATGCTTACAGCATGGAATACCTGACTTGCCTCCGTATGATACTACTTAAATTCAACAGTTAGCTCTCACATGTAAGATTTGAAATATTACCATTTAGACACAATGGGCACTTCCATATGTCACCCTGTGGTGATGTAGTGGTGCGCTACATCATGCACTACATCACTGTATGGTGTACTACGGTGTCAAAGTGATCACACAGGTCGACACAGGAAAGTTAGCTACATCACCATAGTGGCACGCTCCCCACTTATAGCATGCTGCTATGGCAATGTAGGGGGGAAATTTAAGTGCATGCCACCCATGCAGCGCAGTATGGGCAGTTACTGTGCTGTGTTTCAGTACTTCCAAAAGGTGTAGTAACAATGTCGCCTTATGGTGACATGTACACTCACCCAATATAACTTGAAATGATTGGAAATGTATAGGAGAGAAAAGTCTATGCACACGCCAAATATTTGATCATGAAAATTAAGTTAAGAGAAAGTTTAGGTTGCAGATAGCACTGATAAAACCCGGAAATGGCAAAGTTAAGTCTATATGTGTAGCTGTATCTGCATCCTCTTGTGTATGCACTCAGATATTGAGTCAGTATTCCATGTATGTATGCATAAATTATGTTTACACAGATATTTTATGAATGTAGTTTAGGATTTTCAACTTTAATAGAATTAAATTAGACAAAAAGTGAATACTTTTGAAAATCCCACCCATACTGAGAAATCCCACCCCTTACTTGAGAAATTGTGAAAGGATATAATGAAAGACTGATTTGCAGTACCAGTGCACAAGGGTTAAAGACTGCAAACTCAAGTCTACCTTTTCCCAAACTGGCTTGTAAATCTGCAGTCCTGACGCTCCATGAACTTCAGGTTTTAAAATATAATTCACAAGTTTTTTCTAGAAATGCAATAAACTAAAGTCTATAATGTAGAAATGCTGTCTTGTCTATCCAAGAGACTTTATTTAGTACAGATGGCATATCCCATTCTAGTCGGTCACTATCCTTGTCAAAATGTTTAAACTGTTTAAAAAAAAGTCCCACGAGACAGAAAATACACAGCTACTGGCAACAGACCATGTCCTTTCCAGAACACCAGTGTTCAGGTAGTAAGTTTCCTTTGTATCCCTGGTAGTCATTATTTTGGAAACTGATATTAAAGCCTTATGAAAGGCTTGAGGATCTCAATCAAATAACCGTTAAAATTGTCAGGACTGGCAATTCAGGAGAGGCATTTGTCAGTATGTTCTGGGACTGCCTGGTCTTTTGGTGCTTGGGTAAGTGGGATCATTATCACAATGCCTAAAATGAAGCAGCTCTGCAGCAAAAGGCCCAAAATGACAAGGGGTGACAGATGCCACACAGGGATCCCTTCTGTTACATTCCAGGCAAGATGGACTCCTTTGTTCATTGTCTCTTTCTAGTATCAATACTGGCATTTGCTGGTAGAGAATACCAGAGAGCCCATGAGGCAAAAGGTTAGGCTGAGATGCTGCTGGAGGTTTCAGCAGTACAAAGCAGCTGCAAAATTCCCTTGGCTGGCAACTCTTCACTGACTAACACTGCCCAGCAAAAAAGCAGCAGTGTTGAAAGTGTAGGGTGTTGAAAGGATGAATGAGAGATATGATGATTAAATCTATCCCTTCAGCAGTCTCCACTTAGCTCATTGTTTGTGAACCTAGCCATGCTTACATATGCTTCCCTAAATTCCCCATTTTCTGTAGTCTCAGCAAAGAAGGCAAGACCTGAAAGACCACTTACCTACCCTTTTATCCTTGAGAGTGGTCTGCATAGATTAGCCTGGGGAGCCAGAGTCACTGCACGTGTTCCATTTGTTCTCCAGATAAAAAGACTTTAATTTCCAGTTCTGTAAATCCCCTACATGTTACGAACAGTAAAAAGAAGAAAAAGTTTAAAAATCACCTAATAACAAAGAATGATTCTTTCTTTTTTCTGCTCTTATGTTTAACTTATTAATAATAAATAGAACAGCTATGCTGCTATTTAGCAGAGTCTTATTGCCAGAACGGTTTAGTGCACTGAGATTGAACAGAAAGGCCTGCAGTGTATCAGTGTAGCCAACATCCTGTTACTCAGAGAGCTCCATAAGCAGGAGGCATGAAGGGATATTATAGCAAAATCCTAAAGCTTGTACTTGGGCAAAATTCCCACTTGGCTCAAAAGGGAAATTTTCCTAAGTAACGCCTGCATAATTGGACCATAAAACTTTATATTGGTTGGTTTACAATTTATGGGAAAGTTTATACTCAAGTTGAAATTGAAAGAAATAGAGCAATGAGGAGGAAAGAACAGAGGCTGTGGTTGAGTTAAAAGCAAGGTTGAATGTATTCCTTTATTGTGGGTGGGTTTTTCTAAATTAAAATTCTCCCAGTTACTTGCAGAACCAGTAAAACAAGAATGTGTGGGGTTATTCATACACCCATTAAATCCTGTGAAGAAATGGCTAAGCCATTGGTTTGTCCACCACATGGTAAATTCGCAAAGGGGGGGATGATAGAGTTTACCAAGGAAGTGTAGCCCTAAAATATTTTTAAAATATATTTACCTTTAAAAATGAAAAACTGTTTTTCTAAAATGCACTTAATCTTACGTGGGGTAGTTTTGTGCTCGGGTTATCAGGCTAGTTGATAGATTCATCACATAGTAACGCTTTAATAAATACTTTTGCTATAAACAGAATATACCCAATATAGAAGCAACTGCTTTCTTAGTGATTTCTGGTCCTGACTCACATTCTCCACTCCAAATTTATCTTGCTGGCTTTTTGCGGGCATGTATTTTTTGTCTGGCCCTTCAGATTTAGCAACAGCAAGCAGCTGTAGCACTATAGTGACTCTAGAAGAGACTGTGCATAAATGACAGAGGGCCATATATCAACTGAATCCCAATAAGAAAGAAACTTTTACCAAACTCCCTTCCCCTACTTTCCAGTACTGTGATGCCAAACCCTGAAGAATTCTGAATGAGGTGTTCCCACTGAAAGACACGCTGGACAGGTCAAGATTTTAACAAGGACTGTGGTAATTTGTGTAACAGCTGCATGGCTCACTGGGCTGCAAGCTGGGTGAGCACACCGTGTTTGAGGACCCTTTGCAGAAAGGGCTGCAGAATGCTTGCAATGGGTGCCATGGCTTTTTGCAAGCATGAAAATATACTGTGCACCGTGCATGCTTTTTATTGGACCTTTAACACGGTGACCAGAGCCGTGCTGCCAACGAAGGGCTCTGATTGGCGGTGCCTGCATTATAAAACAGCCAAGGAGCAGGAAAAGGAAGGAAGGAGGATCTGATTCCAGCATGGAGAGAGAGGGGGCAGAGGTGCAGCCCTCCTGCTGCTGGAATGGGAACTAAGTTTTGCTCTGGGAGCTGAATCCCAGGACATGGGAGAGCCTGTGTTACCTCACGAGGAGCTGAATTCCCCACTGGGTGCGAAGCTGTGCAGTTTCAAGACAGAGGTGACAGGGAGGACACGAGAAAGGGAAGAGTAAGCTGCAGCTGGTAGGCTGTTTGGCCGGGATAGAGCCCTGTGAGAGGGAGCCTGGTCTGAGCCAGGAAGGCTTGGGGCTGCAGGAACAAAGGACCTTCCCGGGGGGGAAACCCCTGTACTGGACTGTGAGTGTCAGGAGGGGAGATGGCCTCAGAGGAGGAATGGTTGAGAAAGCACAAACCTCAGGGGAGAGGTGTGTGGGGACATGTAACCCCATAGCGTGTGCAGACAGTTTATTGCAGGGTAAATAGAAGGAAGCCACCTGCCACATCATGGACTGGAGGCTTGTGTCAACGATGAAAACTCTGAGGAAGGGAGGCCCAAGTCCAAAGAGAAACCAGAGCCATGTTCGTGCCACCTAGCAGCAGACCACCTCAATAACTGTGTTGCTGTTTGTCTTCAGGGGGGTGGGTTCTTACTCTTGGAGGGAAACTGGTTTTAAAGGTTATAACCAGGGGAATGTAACCAGAGAGGGGGACTGATTGTAAGGGTAACAACCACTGATCCTCTTCATGTTGTATTTGTAAATAGTATTCAAATTGTTGCATTGTTTTATTATCTATTACTGATTATTTATATATATATCCTGCATATATATGTCCCACAGGGTTCAGTTCTTGGCCCTGTGCTGTTTAACATCTTTATCAATGATTTAGAAGAGGATGTGGAAAGTGCACTGGCCAAGTCTGCAGACGATACTAAGTTATGGGGAAAAATAGTCACTCTAGGGGATAAGATGTGGATCCAAGTAGACCTGGACAAGCTGGAAAGGTGGGCAGAGTGGAACCAGATGCAGTTCAATAAAGATAAATGCAGAGTGCTTTATCTAGGGAAAAATAACCAGCAAGATGAATATAGGTTAGGAGAGGTCCCAGCCAGCCTGCTGGCTGAAAGGGAGCTCAAAGTTATGGTTGATCACAGGATGAATATGAGCCACCAGTGTGATGCTGTAGTCAATGGAGCTAATAGCATACTGGGATGCATTAGCTAATGCATCGCAAGCAGGGCTAAGGAAATGATACTTCCTCTGTACTCGGTGCTGGTGACACCCCAGCTGGAGTACTATGTCCAGTTCTGGGCACCGCACTTCAAAAAAGACATGGAGAATCTTGAAAGGGTCCAGAGAAGGGCCACAAGAATAATTAAGGGCCTGGAGGACAAACCTTATGACGAAAGACTAAGGGATCTGGGACTGTTCAGCCTGGGGAAGAGAAGACTGAGGCAGGACTTGGTGACCATTAGGGCTGTGCGAAGCTTTGGGTGGTGATTCAATTCGGAGGAGATTTGGATTGAGTCGGTGGCTGAATCTCCAAATCCATATTGAATCAGGGGACCAATAAAAAGGTCTGAATTGATTCGAAGTTCTCCAGATCTCTGGGAAAGATTCAGAGAGCTTTGATGATTCGGGCAGTCCCCACTCCTGCAGCAGGGAGCTGGAGCCAGACTTGGAGCTGGAAAGTAGGGACGGGGGAGGGGACCATGAGGGGACCCCTGCCAGGCCCCATCCCCCCCATGGCTGCCCCACCTGCTCCAGCTCCTGGTGCTTTAAATAAAAGCCCCAATTCACTGGGTGCTGCCCTGCAGGGGGACAATCCCTGCTGCCCCCCACTGCCCTATGCTGTGCCCCATTCAAATCACCAAATCAAATCACTGTCCCCCAAATCAGTCAAATCTGAATCTGAAGTGAATACTAGCCACTTCGCACAGGCCTAGTGGCCATCTATAAGTATGTAAGGGGTGAATGACAGGAGCTGGGAGAAAAACTATTCAATAGGCACCCCAGGGGAGGACTAGGAGCAATGGCCATACACTGTTAGAGGATGGCTTCAGGTTGGATGTAAGGAAGAACTTCCTTATGGTAGAGGAGACCAGAATTTGGAAAAGACTTCCCGAAGAGCTGGTGCAACCCCCAACCTTGCAAGTCTTCAAGAGGAAACTGGATAGACACCTTGCTGGGATCATTCGATCTCAGCAGTATCCCTGCCCAGAGCAGGGGGTGGACTTAATGAACTTTAGAGGTCCCTTCCAGCCCTTAATTTCTATGATTCTGTCCTGCCACGGCACTTCATTTTACTGCAGCCTGGTTATACTTCAGTCCTTGTTTTGAAATTTCTCAAGAAAGAAAGAAAATGGCACCATGCTAACAAATAATTTTCAAGACTTTTATTTTCTTAAGTCAGGCAAAATTCTTTTAAAGGAGCTGGCTTTTGAAAACTCTTGTGCATCTTTTTTCCCCCTCTCGTCTTTTTGTGTGAGAGCTAGACAAAGAAGACTCTAGGGAGAATATGCTTTTTTAATAGCAAAAGCCCTGATCCTGCAAGATTTACACAACATTTAACAGTAAGCACATGTGATCTCATTATGAACATGATTTTAACAGTTAAGGCTTTGGGCCTGCAACAACTTGTATGCATCACATTACAATGATCCATATGATTTCATGATAACATATGCTTATTTTTTCAGATTCTGACAGCCTCCTGCAAAATAGGGCATATCCCTTTAAAAAAAATGTGCTTAGTTAATTTGTATTATTTTTACTGCACCTAAATCATGCCAGGTGGTTTCAAATAGAAAAAAGATATCCTATTGGGGCTGTGCAAAATTTTGCCAGCTGTTTTGTTTTGTCTCTGCTTTGACTGATTTCAAGCTCGAAACAGCAAAATCAAAATGAAATGGGGGCTTCAAAACAGCCTTGAAATTAAACAAAGGCAGTCAAAATGTTTTGAAAGTTTTGAAACACTTTGAGTTTTGAAGCTCAAGCTGGGCTTACCTGCAGGGAAACAGAAAGTAAGGAGAGGGAGGGGGAAGAAAGGAGAAGGACTGCTTTCATATTGACTGTGTAGCTGGCCAGTGACCATGATCCTTCCTTGAGGTCCCTTCCAATCCCAGTGCTCTGGGGAAGGATGGAAAAACAGCATAAAAGTCAACATTGTTTGAACTGGCCTGCTTTCTGCCTTGGGGTCTGACAGTTACTGAACTGTCTTCCAGCAGCTCAGGAGTGTTAGACAATGAAGGCTACTCCTAGCATTGATTTGAATCATTTCCTACTTACTAGCTAGCCTAGCAAGTGTTATTCCACAATACCTTTTGCTTTCTTCTAGACCCTTTTATTTTATTACTATATTAATTGATTTATTCTTTTCAATTTTATAATTATATTGGCTATTACACTGTAGAATTTAAATAGGAAGGGAGATACATTTTATTTCTATACATTTATACCTTGTGGCATATACACACCTTATATAATGTATATAGGAATGCAGATACATTTATATATTTGTATAAAAACAAGACACTATGAAACACACCATAACGCACAGTGGAAAGGCAGCTGGAAAGCCTTCAGGGAGGGGTGGAAGAGGGGGTAGAGGGAAAGGTGTAAGTTCCTCCTCCACACAAACTGAGATGCAGCCTCTTCCCTACATCCTGGGGGCCATAAACTGCTTGGTGCAGGGGTGGCTCATTTGGCAGGGTGAGCTCACTGACAATGGGGCCAATATGGTCAGGGCGGTTCGTGATGCCAACTTTGTTGGCATCCGCTGTGTGTCACACAAGTTTAACCTCATTGTCAGGGATGCCTTGGAGGGGTACAGGGCTGCCAGTGATAGTGCCAGCACCACCAGCAAGCTCATTTCCAAATGCAGGAAGGTGAAAATCTACTTCCACTGAAGCATCAAGCGGGGCAAGATGCTGCTGGACAAACAAGCACAGCTGAACATCCCACAGAACAAAATCATGCATAATGTGGAGAATCAGTGGAACTCCACATACCTGATCCTCAAGAGGCTGGTGGAGCAACAGAAGGCCATCCATGAAATGGCCTTGCTCAGGGAGACTGCGATCAGCGGCCCCCTTAGAGCTGAGTGGGATACCATCTCCCAGATCTTGGTGGTCCTCAAGCCCTTCCTCGAGGCCACTGAGATCCTCAGCATTGCTGATGCCTTCCTTAGCCAGGTGATCCCCGTAGTGAAGGAACTTCAGAGACAAATGGAGATCTTCCAGGGGATCAATGTTCCAGGCTGGGGAAAGCTGCTGTCACCAGACATCCAAGCACTTGTGAGGCGGCTGAGGAAGGGCATCAGGAAATGGCTTGATCCCTTGCAGTCCAGTGCAGTCCTGTGCTGGCTGCCATATGTGACCCAAGGGTAAAGGGCAGCATATGCAGCAGCCAAAGCTTGAATCAGTGGACGAAAGTGCTGGTGAAGAGAGTCAGGGAGGCAGAACACGAAAGGTGGGGGGACGTGGAAGAGGGAGATCCACTGTCCCCATGCTAGCATACCATCCACCAGCCATTCTCCTCCCCCACCACAGGCACTGCCAATGTGGGCCAAGGGCATGGCTTCCATGGTGGGGTCCAGCTTTTCAGAGCCAGGCCTATGAACTTCATGAGCCTCCTAGGTAGTAGGTACAGAAACTCATGGACTCAGTATAGACAATGGAATTCTGACACTACAACCTGCCAGACATCTGACACCCCAGGCAGTGGCAACACATAGGAGGTGCACAGGGGTGCACGTGCACCCCCTGAGTGCCAGAACACTCCTGATTGGCCATGCTCACCACTTAGGTGATGGCCAGGGGGGCAGGCAGGAGCACCAGTGCCCCCCTGCAAGCGCCGGCCAACTGCTGCAGCCACTCCCAGAAGCAAGATCTGCCTCGGGGCTCCCCCACCCCACCAGCGTCATCAGCAGTGGGGGGACCACCCCCCTGGGCAGCAAGTTTGACTGGGGTAGAACACCCCCCCCCCCAGGAAGCAAGACTAGTCACTGGGGGGGCATGTGCCCACCCCCGACTAAGGCAGCACCAGATGCCAAGGTCCCCAGGTACCTCTCCACTTTTACCTGTGCTGCTACATCCCCCCTTCCCCACACCACAGTCTGTCCCTCACCCCCTGACGCCTCCATTTCCATTTTCACTGACTTTCTTGTCTTCATTGCATGCCAGCCTCTGGCTTCTTTACTATTCCTTCCATCCAGGAACAGCACACACACAGACCAACTGCAGGTGCTTCCTCAGCCTGACAAAGGGTTTTTCAGCCTGAAAGCTTCCTAAGATATATCTCTGTAACTATTCCGTTGGTCTGCTAAAACATACTAAATTAGATTGACCCAAAGGAAAGGACCTTATCTGCCAGTGCCATGTCCTTAGACCACCACCCCTAGCATCTGACCGGAAAAAGGCAGGGCCCTGGGTACATCTAAGCCCCAGGACTGGGGCTGGCAGGGAGACTTCTCTGGCAGCTGCTGGAGAACCAGCTCCTGCAGAGAGGAAAGAAAGGCTCTGTCACAGTTTGGCTGCCTGAGATGCTGCTGGTGCTACTGTGCTGCTTACTAAGTTATTACCTGTTGTTATTTAAAATGGTGGACTGCACTGAGGCTGTAGGGGAGGAGGAGACTTCATTGGGGCACACTACCATGTTGTGTAGAAGCCCCAATGCCAGTGAGGGCATGCCTTAACACACACACAGTGTCACCCATGTCACAAGTTTTACTTGTCAGCAGCCTAAGACGTAGTTTCCCAGAAGCCCCTAGACCTATCTCCTTGAAACCTGGCAAGTGTCATGGCCTCAGAAGGGGCTACGATCCCTGCATGTTTCAGCACAATCAGGCAAGAAATGACAAAGTTATAGGCAGTTTTGTGCTTCCCCATTATAGCCTAATGGCAAAACGTCGAAACAGCATTGAAACGGTTTCAACAAAACAAAACAGAACACTGGTTTTGAAATGAAATGAACTCAAAACAAAACACTATCCCATCAAAATGTCAAAACATAAATCAAAACAGAATGGTGCTGCTTCACACAGCCCTATCCCAAAAGCTGACAATCTAAGGCACCAATTTTGTAACTGTAAATACCTGGAAGCCCACTCAGCACGCATGTAACTCCGCTGTAGTCAGGGGAGCAGCTTGACTGCCTGTCTCTGCCCATTGCAGACCCAATTACAGGATCATGGCCTAATTCAAATATGTGATGCCATACATGGAGCTCTAGGCTGAGGAAAATGAGGGTTACAGAAGATCTGATGGTCATTTAGCTTAGGCGTATGCATATTTCAGTGGCTCAGCTTTTACTATTGATTTTTTTTTTTTTGTGGGCATGATAAGAGTTTTTATAGAAATATTTATTTTGGAAATCACTGCAGGAAGGTGTCAGATGACAGACTCTGCAAGTAGGGCCTTAGCAAGCTTTCATACACCCTAGTTAATGATTTTTCTTCAGAACCCTTCTGCAGAAAGTGAAAGGCTAATTAAAGGTAGTTAAGGGCAGGAAAATATTGTTTCATATAGCAATGTGTAATGACAGCTCAGACAGTTAAATGATTAAGCTGCTTATGGAGAGAACTACTCTGCCCGAAGGCTTCAATCCTGCAGGGTTGCAAGGGAGCTGAGCTTTTAAGATCTTTTTGCCCTTTCTGTTTCTCAGCACCTTGTAGGCAGTGCTTCGCACCACACAGGATTTGGTATAGAGACTGTGTGTATTATTGGCGTATTGTATTTAGTGAGCCATTTAGTGAGGCCCATTTTCCAGTATATTTGGAACCTGATCTTGCAAGGCAAATGCTGTCTGTGGCAATAGTATCTTATGACCTTTAGGGCATTTAGCAAGCTGCTTTAAATATTGACATGCTTGACAGCCATACTTGTAGCACAGCAGGGCCATTTGAAACAGAATAAACCTAGAGCTTACCTTGAAGAATCTAAGCCCCCCACCTGCCTTTGAAAAATGGAATGAGGTAGAGAATGGTGTGCATTTCTGCATTTTCTGACTCTGTTTAGGCCCTGAATCTTAGTCAAAATAACAGGGGAAACCCATTCTCGTGGTCTTTTTGATCAATTTGTACTGGAAGGACTAGGAAAATGTGCAGAAAGTACCGCAAATATTATTTGAGAGCCTCTGGTAAGATGTCTCATTTCAATTATTCGAATCCAAACAAACATTCAAACATTTTTTCCCATCGATTATGCAGATCCTTCCAAAATTTGCCAAATTCACATCCTCCTTGCCAATAGAAGTTTCCTTCATTTACCTGTCCAATCTAAATTTGTTCAGCCATTTTTCAGCACAAGTCTTTTCTCTGGTTATTTCCCAAATGACTTTTTTATGGACATATATGTGTGCAGTGTGCGCAAATTGCCTTATTGTGACAAATTGGTAACTAGAGAACGGGAAGCTAGATGTGATGCGGATTCATAAAACACCTTATTCTATCTATCACTATTGTTCCAGAACATTTGCTAATAGTGCACTATGTTGCACAAAAGTTTAAGGTGAGGTTATGCATCATTACTGCAAAACTTACATAGCCCAAAAGACCATATTTATAAACTTCTAGACAGCTGAATTAGGCAAGGGAATTAACTACAAAGACATTTCCCCTTTTTCCCCTCAATATATAATATTGAATAGAAAAGAAATGTTACTTCCTACTACTCTTCTTATAACGTTTCTCTCTGCTGCATTTTATGTGCTATATTATATAGGAAACATAAATACAAAAAAGAAACCACCAAATACTGTAAGGTGGTGATGCTGGATGGAAAAAAGACCTGTACAAGGAGAATGGGTGGTAACAGTGACATTGAGATACACCTCACTCATTCCCCTTTGCTCTGTTTAAATTTGTGCACATTCATTCAGTTTGAGTCATGGAAAGCTCCAGTCCACACAGTAAATTGGTTAAAAAGTGGGTCTAACTTTCATGCCAAAGGGAAACATAAATATGTGAATTAGTAATCAGAAAACTATATGATGTAAAAGGGTCCTCCTTCCTTTATTTTATCCTCATACGTGCTCCAGGTAAGTGTTACTTACCAAGGATCAAAAAGAAGTACTGTCTCTGTCCTCCATTTGCTATCACTGTTGAAAAGCACACCCTACCTAAAAGCTACTGCTCAACACGGGCGTGCGAAATGGGCCATATTCGATTTGGATTCGGCCCAAATTGGGGGCAGTGATTCGATTTGTTGTTTCAGATCTCTGTCCCGATTCAATTCAGTCGAATCCAAATCTGAAGATTCAAAGCTGATTCAAAGAATCAGCAATTTGGCCTTAGACACAGCTGTAAATGTTTTTTCGACATACCTTGAGGTAGCAGGCGTGGCTCGTGAACATTGCAAAGATGGGGTGCATGGAGTGTCCCACATGAGTGCGTGGGGACTCCCCGCATGCTCGGCGGTGGGTCCAGAAGTGGATTGGAAGTACTTCTAATCCACTTCCGGGTCCGCTGCTGAGCATGCAAGGGACTCCCCCTATGCCCCTCTGACTTAGTGATCGGCCACGGGAGGACCCCAGGTGCCCCCCCAGACCCAGGAGGGACCAGCTGTCAAGCCGGGGGGCATGGCGGGGTCTCCCACATGCCTGTTGGTAGACGTGGAAGTGGACTGAAAGTGCTTCTGGTCCACTTCCAGGTCCACAGCCAAGCACACTGGGGACCCCCCCCACACACTCCCATGGGATGCTCCATCTGCTCCACCATGTCAGTGTTCACAAGCTGCCTGGTACCTTGACCTTGAGGAGGTATGTAGAAAAAACATTTAAAGCTGTGTCTATGTCTGAATCGTCGAATCTCTCCGAATCGATTTGAAGGGTTCTGATTTGATTCGGAGAGGTTAAAGGGTCTCCTGATTCAATTCAGATCTGGAGATTCAGCTGCCGAATCAGGCCAAATCTCTGCCAAATTGAATCAGTGACTGAAGCTTCACACAGCCCTACTGCTCAACAAATGCCATATCTTAGAAATGTAACAGCACACTGGTAATCACCGTAGAGTGGACTTGAGTATATAACAAACAATCAGCATGCCCTAGACAGAAACAGCAGAGCTGGGTACATGAACAAGTCCACTATAAGGTGGGTACATTGGCTTATTTGCAGAAGTCAGCACTTACAGAGCAGGAGCAAGGCACTCACAGGGTGTTTCTTGGAGGCTTTCTTGGGGTCGGTTTATAAGGGGTGTAGATACAGTCTTAATGATCTCATAAACCTGCTTACTGGTTCTATCATGCTTATCAAACTGAGTGTTATCAGTGTGCCAGTGTAAATGTAGAGTACCTGAAGGAATGCCAACACAGAACAATGGAATTTTTCTGGATTTACACTGCTGCAAATGGTATTACATGATGGCCCATAGCCTATAACTTACATCAATGTTTGCACTGTGATGGAACATAGCTCCTAGTCACCAGCATCTGATCAATTTATTATTGTTTTGGGTTAGTGCCCAAAATGAGTGTGGCATTTTGCAGAAACTAAGGAAGATATAGTCCCTGCCTTGACTATTGTGTAGCCTACAGGATACTGCGGGGTAACCAATCCATAGCATGCATGCCACAAGTGGTGCTGGCAGCTGTCACACATGGCAATGGGCAGGGATTACTCAAAATGCGATTTTGCAATTTTTTGTGGAAAAAAAAGAAGGTGGTTTTCCCCGAACACAGTGAAAAATGGTGGTTTCTTTGATTTTGCATGAAATCACTGGAGAAAAACTTACTAAAAGTAAAATGCTGGCTCCTCATTGGAAGCCAGCAGCTGCTGCAGCCTGGCATCACAGCCTGCTGAAGTGGGGAAGGGGGGGCGGGGTCAGGTGAGCTGCTAGCACAAAGGGGAGCTGCTAAGATGGTGGCTGCTACTTCCTCCCTCCATTGCCGATTAGCCAAGAGGGCTGCCTTTTGTGTGGCCCTATCCCTCTCCACCAATCAGCAGTAAGTGGTGGGACCACATGAAGGGCAGCCCTCCAATCAGCAGTGAGGGGTGGGGCCTCCAGGGCCCCTTGGCCAATCAGTAGAGGGGGGAGGAGGGATGGGACTCACCACAACATGACTGTGAAAATGGCACCAGGCACCATAAGCAGCCCACAATTTTTCCTTTGCCTTGGCATGATTGAAGTAGATCCCTACCTATGACCCAGAAGTGGTACAGGCAGCTGCTGTGCCTGGCACATAAGCCACAGTGCTTCATTAAAGGGAGGCATTGGAATGAAGGCAGTACCATGTGAAGTGAAGTGGGGACAGGACACTGCTGCAAGAGGAGGTGTCAGGTGTCACCACCAAAAGCCAGGTTAACCCTCTGTGGCCCTGCAGGAATCTTAACTTGCCATATAAAACCGTGGCACTTTGCAGGGACTAGTGAAGGGTAAACCTGGCTCTTGGCAGTGACACCTCACAGAGCACCTTGCTGGCCCTGCTATGTACCCTCTGTGTATCCAGAGCCTTGAGCTCTGCCCCCTCCATTCTGGCACCCCAGAGCACCAACTTTTAGACTCAACTCAGGGAGAGAGAGGAGTAGAGGTCAGAGCGGTCCTTGGGGAGGAGGCAGGGCTTACTTTGTGGCACACTTGCTGAAAAAGTCACCAAGAGAGAACTGGAGGGTGCAATATTGGATGCAACATGTAATAAAAATGATCAAGGTAATAGACACATTAGTTTTGTGTTTTCTCACTCAAATTCTGCCTTATCCCACCGATCTGTGTTTTTAGCCCTTCTCATTGGCAATTACATCCTGAAGTCATTTTTCCTATGATTTTGAATGTCATGTCAGTTACTCCAATTGCATCTCTGCTATTGTTACTAGTTCTTCTGTAGCAATACCTTCAACCTTTCTTTCATTAAAGGGAGGGGAGGTGGCAGGAGTCATCCATCCTCCCGGGCTCCACTGAGTCACAGACAAGGGCCCTGTACAGATGCAGTATGCCTTCCTCCATCCTCAGGCTTGAGTTGCTTGGGATCCTTCCTACATTGGTCTTCCTGAGTCAGTCATCTTACATGTTGTATCTACCCTTGTTCTATGGTTTCATTTTTCTCTACGACAGAAATACCCTTGGTGTCTCAATGCCATCAGCAGAACCTCTGCCTGGGAAAACGCTCACCTCTGGAAGCTATCTGGCAATGGACAAACTAACTAGAGAGCTCCTACTCTTCCAGCATTCCAGGCCAGCTCATTATGTGATTCACAGTCTCTATTGTCCCAGAGAAAACAAAGCCAGAAGCAACAAGCAGCCAAGGCCTTATAAGGACTGCTACCAACTCTCTTGATGTTCCAAGAGTCTTGTGTTCCCCCATGGACTCTGTTCCTATCCTAGCTGTGCTTGTTTAACACCTGATTTTTGTTGTTGCTGTTGTTGCTTCCTTCTGGATTCTCTCCAGTTGACCCACATCTTTCTTGAAGCATGGGGCTCAAAGCTTGACCCTGTGCTCCACCTGAAATCTTTACCTGTGTTGGACTGGAATGATAGATTTACTTCACAAATCTTCCACATAACCCTCCTGTTTGTTTTATGCCAATATGACACTGCTGGCTCAGTATTCCTTGTGCTCTCTCTTTAGCTGCAAATATTTTTTTTGTAGGGAGAAACCCCTGTTTGACTCTCTTTTAGATAATATTAAGAATAGTATGAAGTGTCTCTTTCTTGGGAAAAGAGAAAAAAGTATAGCTCAGTGGTTCTCAAACTTTTTTTTTCGCGAACCACTTGAAAATTGCTGAGGGTCTCAGCAGGCCACTTAATAAACTTTTTTTTGTTCTGCAAATCAGAGCACACAACTTATATTTTAATATCATTAGTCTTACCTTTCTAATGTGATGGATATGCAAAGTTTTTTGAGCAAAGTTCTGGGAAGTTGGGTGTAATGTTTGTCAGCTTTAGCCTTAGGTCACCTTTCTGCGGACCACCTGAATGGAGCTCACGGACCAGTGGTGGTCCATGTACCACAGTTTGAGAACCTCTGGCTTAGGTAGTCTAGAGCTGCTATTATTGTTGGAGCCCAATCCTGTTTTTATTAGGACAAAACAAGCACAGGCAAAAGTGGAAGAAGAAAAATACCGACAACACAGGAAATGTAGCTTGTTTCTACTGACTTCCACTTGCAACCTAGCTGCTGGCAAAACCCAGGGACATCACACCATCAGCACACACACAGCATGAGGCCACATGCAGATTTGGCAAATGAAACAGTGTCAACAGTTTTAGAGCATTGTTTTAGCTACCCATGTAATCACAGGTTCAAGCAGCGCTGCAGAAGGTGGGGTTATCTTGGCTAGATTAGCCAAGGTGCAGCCCAGAGATGAAAGGAAAGATAGAGGAGATGTAAATGGGGAAAGAGAGGGAGAAGGTGACAGCAGGAACCCAAGGCTCAGATGCCAGGAACTGTTTAGCTGAAGCTGGTTGAGAATTTGAGGTCATTTCAGTACTGCTTTCTGACCCAGACTGGTAAGGGTGCCTTTCAGTATTAGGGTAACAAAGGTTCAATGATATCACTGTAGATTCCGGGATCCCAAGATATGATGGAGGCATGGATTATTCTGGTAAAGCGGGGCCCTTCCAGATCATATGACCCCCATACCCCCAGGAAAGGGGGTATTTTGTTAACCTGAAACAACCAAAACATACAACTCAGCTCAAATAATTTCTTCTCATTTCTAGAATCTGTCAGATTGTCATGCGAAACCACAACTTTGCCAGAAGCATTGAAGTCATCTTATCACAATTTTTTTTTATGTAGTCAGTCCAGTTTGAATCAATGTCTTTGTCCAGCTTTTGCTAACTTTTATAAACAATTCTATGTTTGACTGAACTGGAGTTTTGTTACCTTTGGCAGAGAGCAGGTCTGTGAACAATATATCTTATGTTTGTCTTTAGTTAAGTAAGTGTTAAGATTAGGAGTCTGTGCATGGTAGGGAAAGGAACTTGTAGTTACATCATTCCTAATCTCTACCATCAGTGCAGAACTGACCTGTCCTATGGACAAATTTGGCAGTTGCCCAGTTTGGCAGAACTGGATTAATAATCAACGGTTTCTAATTGGTCAGCATGGTTAGTTTGTGAATTTGCAAGAGTGGGTTAGAAAAAGTTATTTTACCCAGGGCTGCAAAATGAGTAGGGCCAGCCCTGTATACATATTTGCATCTGTAGCCTGTAATGGGGTTTGCCTTGATTCAATTTATTCTGGCACCTTTGTGGAATACCAATAAAGTCTTGTTTTAACTCCAGCGCAGGACATGTACTTTATGCATATTGAGCAGGGTTGGATTAATGCATATGCAAACTAGGCACATGCCTAGGGCCCTGAGCTGCAGGGGGGGCCTGGTCCTTCCCTCCGTGGTGGCGGTACGAATGGCCCCGTCCACTTTCTGTTCCCCTCCCCCCCACCAGCCTTGCCACCTTGCAGCAGTTTCTTCCTAGTCGTGATTCCAAGCCCGGCTCCCCATGGGCAGCAGCCAGGGTGAAGAGGTGGGTCTCGACCAGCCCAGGGCCCATGAGTTTGTTTGCCTAGGGCCTGCTAAAGGGTTAATCCAGCCCTAGCATTGAGCATAGTTTAAATGTTGCAGATGGAACTAGAGCCTAAGATCTTTGGATATAACGTCAAGCCCTGTTGAAACAGAATGATTCTGTTTCTTAATAAAAACTGAGAATCCATCAGAGTGGATGATCCACCATAGGTGACTCTCTTTATCGTGTTTGTCATATGCATCTACACTGCAGTCGAAGTTTTAACTGCAGGTCACGTAGAGTTACAACTTCAGGTCATGCTAGCAGTGTAGCCCCAGCAACATGGTATTTAGTGCAGTATGCAGGGCCCATCAGGGATCCTTGGTAAATGCTGAGGCAGTTAGCCCACACTGAGCTCTGTGCCTCTGTAGCTACCACACTAATGGTACCCACACTAGCTAGTTTGCAATTAGTTCAGGTATGCATATCTGAGAACTTTGACTGCCATGTAGACCTATCCTTAAAAGGAATAGATGGAATCCATTAATATAATAACATTTGAGGGCTTTCTGGAGAGTAAATGTAAAACACATTTGAATGATTATAATTTTGCTGTTCCAGCATTGGTTAAATAGTCATAGCAGAAGCAATTACTGAGTACATTCCTTCATGCTATGAAAAGCATTTATTTCCAGATCTTAGCCATTATGAAAAGATATAAAAGTTTGTGGGGTTTTTTGGCCAGAACATGCACCATAGGCCAAATTAAAGCTGAACAGTGCTATTGATCCTCTCTAAAGCAGCAGTTAGCATATCTGTGTTCCAGTTTCAATCTGTCAGACCGTTTCTAGATATTAAAATTTTCTTGGCACAGCAGCCATCCATAAACTCTGCATCCCTCTGTGGAACATAGTTTTAAATTGGCTAATATTTCATTCAAGTCCTCTTAGGGTAATAGTTACCACTTGTATACAAAATGAGGATCTAATATAAAACATTGACCCAAAAAGCACACCCCAACCTAGAAAACTTTAAAATATATAAATAACGTTCTGCTTTTCCTCCAGCTCTAAAAATGACTCACCATTCTCCTCCACCGTGTTCTCTTATACATCTAAGTGACACTTATTGCTTTCTATTTTATTTGAATTTCTGTATTCCAAGGCTGAGCCCATCATTTTAGTTTTAAAAAGTGTCCTTTTCTGGCTGACTTTTTAAATCATTTGTTTTCTGTAAGATCATTTATCTTTGTCCATTAATTAACACTTTTTTCTTTCCTCTGGGTTCTTAGAACCAGGTCAAGGTAAAGTTTTTTTTGAAAGGAAGAAGTGACAAGCCAGGGAAAGGGGATGTGCAAGGAGCCTCCTTTTTGGCCCATATGCAAGTCAATCACAGCAACAGAAGCTATGACTAGCCACTTACTCTGAACTTTCTTCAGGGTGCAAGTCGCACATAAAGTGTCAGGAGGAGGTGGAATCCTAGCACTGCTCCCTTCCCATAAAGTAGGGCCATCAAGGTTGCAGGAGATATGTTCCCTGTAGGTCTGTTTGATAGTGTGTCACTCTCATGAGGCACCCAAGGGTGGTGCTGCTCTGCATACTTGCAGAAGCTTCGTGTCACTGACAGTACCAGTATGCTGTCCTTAAAGCAGTCAGTCATTTTCATATAGCTGTAATTGGCAGTGACCTTATAACAAGGAGGGCTGTCAAAAACAAGTTCTGTGCTTTAGACTGATAGACATTAGGGCTGGAAGGGACCTCGGAAGATCACTGAGTCTAGCCCCCTGCCCCAGGGGCAGGAAGTCAGCAGGGATCATAAGATCCCAGTAAGATAAACATGCAAATGTCTCTTGAAGGTATTCAAAGTAGGTACTTGAACCACCTTTGGCGGCAATTTATTCCAAACCTTGGGGCTCAGACAGTAAAGAAGTTCTTCCTTATGTCCAGCCTGAAACAGTCATGGAGGAGTTTGTGACTGTTCAACCTTGTCATCCCTTGGGGCGCTCTGGTGAACAGACGTTCCCTCAGATCCTGGTGAGCCTCAACATTTGAAAACTGGCAATCAGGATGGGTCCAAAATCATGTCTTTCCGTGAACCCTTAAATCTGGAGCAATTCTAATAAAGAGCTCTGGTTTTGATTGCTTTCCTTGTCTCAAACAGAGATGGGCATGTCTGTGAAGATATTTTCTTTCTAAGACCTCAGTGGTTAATTTTTCGTTTTGCAAAACCAAAATGATTCAAATCCTAAAGTCAGGGGAAGGGTGGTGGTGACCAGAAGCCCTACACAGGCCAGTCAAG
Source organism: Alligator mississippiensis (assembly GCF_030867095.1). Taxonomy (NCBI): domain Eukaryota; kingdom Metazoa; phylum Chordata; order Crocodylia; family Alligatoridae; genus Alligator; species Alligator mississippiensis. The sequence continues at coordinate 348,909,136 of NC_081824.1, forward strand.
AGTTAACAGGTGCCTGAATACTTTGGCATCTATGGTGTTGTACCTGAAGAACATAGCCACATCAGCTCTGTGGCAGACCCACCTGCATGGCTGCCATTAAGGAAGGAGATCAAGTGCATTAAGGGAAGTGTCAGGAGATACTGGTTTATCTTCTAGAAGCCCTGTAAAAGTATGAGTAAGCAATAGGAGTAGAGTTAGCTGGTTTTAGGAGTAGGCACAGAATTCCTGGGAGTTGTTCCTGGGATTAGTGTTCTTCCAAAAAGTAGAGAATGAGATAAAACCTTGAATGATCTGAAAAGGAGTCAGAATAGGCCTGAGGTGACTTAAGCTGTATGCTATTCAGTTGTTAAGCATCCATAGGTGCTTCACAAACAGGTCCAGGGAAGTGATTTTCCCCCTCTATGTGGCACTGGTCTGACTGCAGCTGGAGTACTGTGTCCAGTGCTGGACACCGCAGTTCAAGTGGGTTGTGGACAACCTGGAGAGGGTCCTAAGAAGGGCCACTCACCTGGTTCACTCACCTACGAGGAGAGACTGAAGGACCTGAACCCATTCAGCCTGAGCAAGAAGAGGCTAAGGGGGGACCTTGTGGCTGCCTACAAGCTCATCAGGGGAGATCAACAGCAAATAGGCAGAGCCCTTTTCTCCCTAGCACCACCTGGGGTGACAAGGAACAATGGTCATAAGCTGATGGAGAATAGGTTTAGATTAGAGATCAGAAGGCAATATTTTACAGTTAGGGTGGCCAAAATCTGGAACCAACTTCCCAGGGAAGTGGTCCTCGCCCCTACCTTGGGCAAATTCAAAAAGAAGTTAGATGATCACCTGTCTGGGGTCTTGTGAACCCAGCATTCATTCCTGCCTGTGGCAGGGGGTCAGGCTAGATGATCTGTTCAGGTCCCACCTGACCCTAGCTACTATGAAACTATGATTAGAGGCCTGCAGGGAAGGCCCTACGAGGAAAGGCTAAGGGACCAAGAGATGGTTGAGAGGGGACCTTGTGGCAGCATGCAAATTCATAAGGAGAGAGCAACATGAAGTAGGCAACAATCTGTTCACCATGGCACCCCCTGGAATAACAAGAAACAATGGCCATAAGCTACTAGAGATAAGGTTTAGGCTGGACATTAGGAAAAAGTTCTTCATGGTCAAGGATGCCAAAATCTGGAATGGGCTCCCAAGGGAGGTGGTGCTCTCCCCATCCTTGGGGGTCTTCAAGAAGAGACTGGACAGGCACCTGGCTGGGATCACATGACCCCAGGGTTGGTGACTTTTTTTCTTGCCTGCCAGGGGCAGGGGGTCAAACTGCATTGCCCACTGAGGTCCCTTCCGATTCTATGAATCTATGATGGAAGGAGGAGAGGTGGGGGAAGAGCCAACTAATAGACAAATGGGATTATAGAGGAGGCTTGGAGGGGTGGAAGGTGCCATGTGGAAGATAGCTATTGTGTGGGATGTTTTGTGTTGATAAGTCCTATTGCTTTCAAATCAACAGAAGAAAAATTATGCTAATACTGCAAAATATGCTCTGGAATGGTGGGTAGCGACAAAAACCCCACAAGAGAGCTGGGTCAGTGAGGTATGCTACTGGAAAGAAAGGGTGGGTATTAGATAACTGTTCACAATTTGGAGCCCATCTCTGGTTCTAAGTGTTTAAATATGTTTAGTTCCAGCATTACTTCTAATGTTTCCTTCAGTAGGCAACCCAAGTAATAAGCATTTCTGACCCTCTCAAAGACTTATTTTTATTAATTTTAGTTTAATTTAAAATAATTTCTGTCAATCCATTTGTGGTAGGTTACACAAACCTCAGACATCCCAGGAAAGTGTTACCAGGCTGCTCTGGAGTTAGTCAGTCCTGATCTACTTTACCTGTAATGTAGGAGGAATAAAAAAAAGAGAGTACAGCTCATCTGGGGATCATGGAGGAGGAAGTGAAAACCTCCAACTCTGGATCACCCACTCTTAGGCAAAATCTCAGCTTTGGGCAGAATGAGAGACTGCTGCCTGATAAAGCCTCCCTGAGGGAAGGCAGGCTTGATGCAGGACTGTTATTTCTACCCAGTGCTTTTCTGAATAAGCCAGCTGACAATTGTGCCGTATGTGAACGGCACAATTAAAAAACCTTTGCCTACTGCAACTGAGCAGGGAACCAATAGTGATTTGTCACATACCCAGGAGTGGCTTGTTCAAACCATTCTAGTGTCTGTCCCACTGGATAACGTGAGAATGTTATGGCGGTACCTTTACACTATGTTAAAAAAATATCCCTGTGTCCTCAAATAGAAACATTAACCTCCCCTTGCACTCTGCACTGTGCCAACACACCTGTGTTGGCATGCTATCAAATCCTCTGTTCCTGACATTAATTGGATCACCTACTGAATGGGGAACTGATGGAAAATGTAATGAGAGGAGATGACTATGGGAGAATAACTGTTATCCTGCCCATCAATAGTGACACAGAAGAGTTATTCTCTATCCCTTGATCCTCCTCCCACCTTCCCCCAAAAAACATTTATATGGTATCAAACATCACGTATGGTATATTGGTATATAAAGTCATTTTTTCTAAGTTTACCTCTGAGCACTCAGGGCAGCTTGAAAAATCAGAACCTGAAGTCTCAACAATAAAGCGCACTTCCTGGCAGGGTGAGTCACTCAGTAGATGGCAATTATCAGCTGATTTTAAGTGGAAGCCTGCTGCTTTCTTAAATGACCCACTATATGGGGTGAATTTTATGACAGGGTGCAATCCAAACATAAAAAAAACCCCTTCTTTATTTCTGCTTTTACTTGTTTCAGCACAGCAAAGAAAACAAATATAAGTACACTATCAACAGTGAATGACTTCAGAAAGAACTGCATTTAGCTGTGAGGCTTACACTGAAGTCTTAAAAAAAAAAAAAAAAAAAATGGAAAGAAATTATCTCAATGTTTACCTGAGATGATTTTTAACACACTGAGAAGCAGAAAACTTGATATCCTAAGACTGCATCATATAAAATTATGAGGATTGTGTTTGAGCTACACAGTGGGCGTGAAGTCAACTATTTAGCAATACTTTTCAAATGCCAGTTAAAATGCATTGGCACAATGAGTTGATGTAAAGCAGAAGCATCATCAGGTTCTGGGTAAACTGAGCTTTGATAATCAAATTAGCTGAAAAATGATCTTTGCTTATATGGTTTGCTGGTCTTCTAATGAGCACGTTGTGCTAGCAGTGCCAACCCAGCTCCCTTCCTTGGCTATGTGTGAAATCAAAGTGTGGGGAACTGGCATCAATGTCTGAAAATGGGTGCGTCTACACGAGATGCATTAATGTGCCTCAGTCTAAGATAATGCACATTATAGGTGCGCATCTACATGTTCAGGCCCTTAATGTGTGTTAACTTGGGCTAATCACACCTTGCAAATTCAAGTACCGAATTTAGGCATGATTAGTTAATGCTCATTAACACATGTGTAAACACAGCCCGGCACTAACTCTACTGACGGGTCTGCCCTGCCATTAGGGAGCTGGCCTGAGCCCAGCCCCAGGGAACACCCAGGGGTTGGGGTGCTGGACACCTACACTGGGGCCCTTCCCTCTAGCCCCCCCCCCCCCCCCGATGACTCCTTACTCTGGACTTGAAGACCCCAAATATTGTATGTCATTCTCCCCTTGTAAGCAGGTTTTTTATTATTGATGGGTGGGGAGGGTGGTGGAGGGCTCTGTTAGTTGAGGGGGGAGGGATGGGGGTGGGAATTGTGAGGGTAGTAAAGTGTTTTTGTTTCACCCATATGCATGTCCTGAGAGTGGTGCTGGGGGTGGGCGGTGGGCAGGCAGGCTGGAGCAGGGAGTGCAGGAGGAGGGGGTCAGGCAGGGCCTCCCACAGCCAGTGCCCTGGCCCCCCTGCCAGGTGCGCAGCTTTCCTGAGGCCTAGGTAGGGAGGGGCCTGCTGGGGCCAGCAAGGCCAGCACCATGGCCAGCAGGAGTACGGGGTGCTGCTCATTACTGGAAGGGGCTGGGCTGGGCTGGGCTGGAGCAATGGGGTGATGGGCATCACTGGCAGAGCAGGAGCAGGGGCAGGAGTTGGAGCTGGAGCTGAAGCAGCCCTGGCATGGGGAGGTAGAGTGGGCAAGGAGGGAGCTGCTGCATGCTGCCCATGCGCTGGACACATGGCTCCTGGGTAGGGAAGGGCCTGGCCAGGGATCAGTTTTCCAGATGGCTGCCAGGTGCTGGCAGCTGGGTCTGGCTTCAACATAGCTGCCAAGTGCTGGCAGCCATGTAGCCAGAGGCTGGAGCTCCCCCCAGTGGCCACAGGGGCACATGGCAGGGCTGCCAGGATGTGGGACTAACCTGCTCGTGTATCCACCTGCCAAATTTAGTCGCACTTAAATGCACTTGTAGACACACTCAGTGAGGATTTTTTTCCCCCATTCCATTTCAAATCCTCTTGTTCCACATCTATTGGGCAGGTGAAAGGATGGGGGAGTGATGTATGACTGACAGTCATACTGATTTTTGCCTCCAAGGGTAAGCACTCAGATACTGCTTAATAGGTTCAAGATAAGAACCAAAGGTTTGGGGGTTTCTTTTAACAAAGAGCTGTCTTCAGGATAGCAAATTACAGCTTCCTTCCCATGATATAAACAAATATATATTCTGATAGGCAGTATCCAGGAAGCAAATTACATTTCAGTTAGGTGCAAAAGTTAAAAATCATAAGCACAAAAGAACTTGAACAACAGAGGTTTGGAAGCCAATATCATTTTGTAACACTGAATGGCGCTTAGGTCAAAGACGCACATTTGAGGTGCTTATTGTTTTACTCCATGCTGAATTCCAGACACTACTGTCGGGGTTGCCTTAGAAATGTTTGCCAGGCTGAGAGTCTCTGAATTTTTCCTGCAACAGATTCCTCTAAAAATTGTGCATGAAAGATTATGGAGGGAAGGAATAGAAGAGCAAGTATCTGGCTAATCAATTCACATTTGTCATCTATGTCAGAGTAATTTTGTAACTGGAGAAATCTCCTTAAAGGAGACTGTAATGTAATTTTTCAGCAGATAATATGTGGGGGGGGAGTCACAAATTTGATTAAGCCGAATTTTCCTAGCAGCTCACAACAAAAGAAAAATAAATTACTTGAATATTAAATCCTCTGGGTTTTATAATTCTGGCTTTAACAAATTTCTTCTTTAAAAGGTGATTTATTTCTAACTATTATGTGTGCCTTACCCAAACTTACACATTTAGAAAAATTAACACTCCTAGCAAAAGGTATACAGATCATGGTTTGCAAAGGCCTTTTATACTAAATTACATCAAGCATCAGTTTGAAGGTGGTTAACTGAGTATCCCAGGTAGAAACACCCTTGCCCCTTCTGCTTTTGTGCACTTCTTACCTGAGTTCTGGAGGTGGCATGCTTCCAGCCAAATTGGATAGACCTCCATAGGGCTTTAGAGCCAATTCACCATCCAACCTGCAGCGTATTAAGGGTTACTTCTCTGACACCTAGGCACCAGCAGATCTAGGAATTTTTTTTTTTAAATCCTGGAGTGGGATGAGTATGGCAGAGTAAAGCAGAGTTGGGGCATGACATGGCTGCGAAGTGTCACTGCCAGAAGCCAAGTTAGCCTTTCCCTGACGGCAGCTGCTGCAGTTTTATATGGTGAGCAAGGACCAAAATTCATCATTGGCTGCAGTCAGGGAAGAGTTAACCAGGCTCTTGGTGGAAACATCTCCTCTTGAAGCAGTGCCCTACCCATGCCACACTCTTCTCCATTGTCTCATAGGGAGGAGAAATCAAAGTGGGATGTGACTGCACAGCTGCACTCCACCCTGGATTTCCTCTCGCCCCTATAGCTATGAAGTCTGCTAAGTTTTTCGGTGCCATGAGTTGGACCTACTGTTCTCCCTATGTGGAAAAGAGGCTGGAAAGCATAAAGACATTTCTTCATTGAAAGAAAATGGTTGGTGGACTGAAACAAAGACTGTGTTCCCTGGTCTACAGCACAACAGACTCTCTAGGCATTAGTCCATTAGCCACTGCACTAAGAATTATGATAGTCTCTCAAGTGGTTGCAGTGAGAATTTTATTTCTTCCACTACCCTCTTGGGTGAGGTAACACTTCTTCCTCCTTCCAAAAGCCCCACTGATATTCAGGATTCTCACCAAACACAGTCCTACTAATGTGGGTTAAGAGTGGGAATCTTAACATCTATTTTTAATCAATCTAGGATAGTTTTTCTGTCTCAGAAAACCACTGATAACTTTTCCCTTGCTGTGTTCCTGCTGCCAATGGGAATAAAAAGCATATTTGCACATCATGTATAGTCAATATCTGGACTCTTTACAGCTCCATGGTGTTTAGGGAAGAGCAGAGGAAGGGAGGTGTTAAAATCAGCTTAAGGTTTGCTTGAAAAATAATATCAATGTGGGCAAATCCAATCAACGTTCCATCACACTTTCTACCGCAGTTATATTTAATAAATTAATAATTAGCAAATTATCCAGTGACATCTCTATTTGTCCCTCTGTGAAAAGTTGAATTACAGCCAAAACCAACTTTGAACCCTTTCGCATTCTTTCTTCTGCAGCAGACCTATTTCTTACCAAGGTGGCTTACAGAATGAAACTCTATCGTATCTATATATGTCCTTTTCATATCACCTGCCCCTGACATGCAGTTCCTCTGAGGCAGATGAAACTACTCCAGCAATACTACACAACACTTCTCTTATACGAAGAGAGAATACGTTATCTGTCTGTGAAGTGGCAGGGGAATTTAGGTATTTGGAATGGTTACTTTGGAATTTAGCCAGGAAACCACTGACAACACGCCTGCTCTTTCAGAAATGCTACATATTGTTGTGCTTCTAAATAGCCCAAAGTGAGCAAGGCCTTAATGTCAAATGTCACCTGAAAGAGTCCTCACAGCAAGAGAGTGCTCCCTTGTGCAACCCTGGGCCTTTTTTTACTATTATTACTTCTGACTCCAAGTGTTGAATCTTCTGTCACCTCATGTTTTCCCTGGAGCATTCTCATCCAAGTAATAACCTAGACTGACCTAGTTTAGTTAATGAGATATTACTGGACTGAAGCCCAAAGTGGTTTGTGCAGATGTGTTAGCTAAACTCTGCTTCTCGGTGCTTTTCAACATAGTATGTGACTTTCCATCATACTATTAGGTTACGATACCCAAGCCATAAAGGACTGGCCTAACAGAAAAGAGATTAAATATTTCTTCTTGCAAAAATGTGGGTTAAGCTTATATTGGATGGGTTTGATAATGCAAATTAAACATGGTTTAATAATAGATATTATTTTTGATGCTATGATGACAGGCTTGTTTGTAGATATATAGGAATAGGTAGGCAAAAAGTGTCTATATACATTTGTGGTGGATATTAGCTTGCAAGTCATTTGTTAGAAAATAGTTTTAATAGATTTAATCAGACTTAAGTTTATACTAATGAATTAATAGATTAAAAAAATAAATAGCCATGTAGAAATATGTTTGGAGTTTTGGTCAGATGAGCCTCTGTAAACCTAGGAATATTCAGCCTTTATGTCCTGAAGCATTTAATATGGGAAAAAAATCGATGGCTTTATACAGAAATTACGCTAATTTTTTTTAAACTCAGTTAAAATGTGAGATCTTTGCTAGAGACATTTTCAACTTTTCTACAGAAATCTAGAACTGGGATATAATTTTGTACCAAATCAGGATACAACCTGATACAGGTCATTCTATAGAATTTTCCATGTAGTCAGAATAGATTATGAATAGCAGGAAGTATCACTTCTTGAAGACTGACATAAATAGCTGACCTAATCACTTGGAGCAGTGCTATGAAACTGCTTGAAAACAAATATAAGTTATGCACCAGATACCAACAGGTTAGCAGAAGCAGATGCTTGAAGATGGTTTCAGTTATCTGTAAATGTTATTACATATCAGAGTATGTGATATTCTCAAGTCATTTTAGAGATGACAAAAATTGCATGTTATGGTGTGGTATGGTATTGCAAGTAATATACACGAAGTGCTGTCAGGAGATCTTGGGACTGAGCCATTATTGTCTCACTAAGATTTAGCACAATGAGGGTTTGAATCTGATGATGAGCCTCTTGGATCTCTCTCTTGTAAAATATAACACTGATTTTATAGGTTAATATCTAAGAGTGTAAACTGATGTATATTTATCATGCTCCAAGTGTCTTTAAACCACTTTTTAAAAGTGAAGGTATGGATGAGTTGCAGTATTGAAATGCTATGACTTGTCCTAAACCATAAAATATATCATATTTGCTCAGTGTTAATCAACAATAAAAGATGGGCAAGACCCTCATCTTTATTGATGATACAGCATTCTTTAGTCCATTCCTAGCATCTGAGGAAGTAGGTTGTTTGACAGTTCATGACTCTCTGAACCAGTTAGCCTCTAAAGGCATTTATACACATACCTTTTTGCCCTATGTCATGCCGGAGATCCAGTGGGTCAGAGCTGACTTGATTAACTGAGTCTGCTCTGCACACGAGGCAACGTGCACTGCGCTGTGTCGCATGCAGTTCTATAAGTGGCAAAATGCGTGTCAGCACACAGAAAGTGGCAGTGGTGCACTTTTGAACTAAAGCACCTTCAGCGTGCTGGAGTGTTCTAATCAGAATGCTCCAGCGCGCTGCAGTGTCTCATGTATCCAGCATCAAAAAAGTTTTAAAGTGCCCCCATCACCACTTTGAAATGGGGGACACACAATACAAGAGACTCTGTGGGTCTTTTAACTAGACCAGCCCATGAGAGCTGCTTTAATTAAAATGCACCCCCCTCCATGCCCCAGAGCATGTGTAAAGATGCTCTAAGGTGCCACCCTGCTGTACCTTCGATCCTTACAGCAGAGACCAAACTTGTTTTAAATCTTCTTCAAAAAGAAGGCTGTTTCTTTGATTGCAAGGGGAGGGATTCACAGGACTCTGTGCCACACCAAATCCACATTTAATTCAGCTTAGAATATGTGGAAGTTAAATAAATGAAGTGGACTCATAATATTTAACATATGGTTGAGAGTTTTTCCCCATAAAATGGAAGGTAAATTCTAATATTAATGACTCTGTTCTGTTGCAAGCAGGAAGTTCATTACAAGGCTCTCTTGTAAAAGTGAATTTCCCCAGTTTATTTGCAAGGGACTCTGTGGTCAAATCTTTGCATGTCTGGCTAATGCTGATATAGTGGCAAGAGGCTATCATATTCCCTCAGGGCTATGATCTTAAACAGATATGTTATTTAATAAAAATTTAAATCTAGGCCAAGAACCCATGCCTTCTATGGTAATATTGTTAAATGGTTTCAGCTTATTACTTCTCTTCCTCTCAAAGTCAAACCATTAGCCTTCCCAACAAAGTACCACTGAGAAGTATTGAAAGAGAGTTTCCTTCTTAGATTTATTCATATTTTTAAGTACAAGAGTGTATTTGGAAAGCAAATTCTAAAGAACTGTGGAAGCAACAAGGAGAGCAACATCAGGTGGTTAGCTCATTGAAAAGACATTTGAAGGCCAATATGACCTGTAACAAATACTGATGTGAATTAAACTCTGAGATAAATGCTAAGTTTAATTTTTCAAGATATTCAACTAACATTTTCCAGTCCTCACACCCCTCTTGGGAGGTAAATAAGTATTTTGGCCAAACTGCATTACTCAGAATCAAGACAGCATAGTTAAAAGGGGTATAGTCAAAACTGGAAAGATTTCCCCGGCTGGTGATTATACCAGCCTTGGAGTTTCCCACTACTTATGCCAACTTCCAGTGCTCCCAGGCAATTTCATCATGGCTACTCTCAACGGATGAGTGGGTCCTCCTGATACTACAACTAGCTGGTGTCGTGAGCAGTAGTCCTGAGTCCAAGGTCAAGCTCACAAAAAATCATGGGTGGTTCCTATGAGTGCTCTTCAACATACTAATACCAGAAGAAACTGTGCATGGGAAAGAATCTAGCAAATTTCAACAGCTTGGTATTTAGTTCATTCTCTCCTTGTGCACTTCTTGACTCTGACCCTCCTGCAGCCCCTACCTTGTAGAGTCTTATTACCCATAGCACCTGCTATGGTCATCTGAGACTTCAATTAAAATATAGGATTGGAATGGACTTCCTGCCTCCAGTCCCCATGGACTTTCTGAGTCCAGTCCCCCGCTGTTGCAGATAACCATATCATGGAATCCCTTCCATAAAGAAAAGTTAAGAATAGTGGGAGCAAAGAAATCCACTAGAAGCATGTTTCAGAATGTCCTTCTGTAGTTAGAAACCTAATTTCTAATTTGTTCACATCTGGTTTATACCCCTTTGTTTTTCTGCCAGCACTGTCCTTTGCTGTAAACCAGTGGTGCTCAACCTTTTGGCTCTGGATCAGATAAGTGGAGTGGGACTGGTCTATAGGCTGGATTAGGCTGTGGGGCCCAGCACCACCCCGTCCTGCTCCCTATATCCCAATATTGGTTCCTGGGCGCCCAGAACCACCCTCTCTGACCCCACATGCTAGGACTACTATTAGTCTTAAAGTCATCAGTCAGTAGTTCTTTGTGCATGATAGAACACTATTTTAATGGTGTTTCCTGACTTGTGTCATCAAGAAAAACTTAACTTTTAAAATAAGATGACTAATGAAAGTATTAAGCAAGATCTATTCTGGGACTGATCCTCAAAGAAACCCCATGAATTTCCCCTTTTAGCCCAATACTTCTCCTTCTACCTGTTGTTATCTCCCCTTTAGCCAATTCCTTAGCCACCCTGCAATTCTTACACTAATGTCTATCCTACCTGATTAACTATTAATTTCTGTGCAACACTATTAAATGCTTAACTGATTTTCCAATGGAAAACAAAGGAAATGTAGAGCTAGTCAATTTGGACTTCAATCATTTTTTCAAAGCAAGATATCAGATTAGTTTGGTAAATCTAATGTTGCATCAATATACCATTTTCCATCTTTCTCCATCTCTTTAAGTATTCTTCAAAAATTATTCTAATGGATAGCATTGAGATCAGAAAGTCTGATATTTCCCAAATCACATCTTTCCCCTTATTAAAAATAGGTACTACATTTGCCATTCCGAAACATGACATGCCTCTGATTTGATGTATCCCAAATCCTTGATACCAGACATATAATTTCATGTGCCAATTCTTTCAGAAATCTAGGATGGAAATTGTCTTGTCCCCTTGACTGAATTAAGTAATTTGAGGTTTCCTACCATCTTATTTGTGGTGACTTTCATTTCTATATGCTTATTCCTGTTAGCCAATCTCCTCCTGCCTTTCCTGTTCCCTTATTGAAGACTGAGATGAAATACTTAATTTAACTTTAGGTACCTGCCTAAATTACCTTTAATCTCTACCCGCTATCTCACAGGATAGTAGCTCTACTTTGTCTTTCGTTGTTATTTGTATGGTTGAATAAGCTTTTGCTATTTAAAATCCTTTGAAAAGTCAAACCCAGACAGACTTTTTTTTTTTTTTGGCGGTTCTCACTTTATCCCTGCACTTGGTCTCTAAGTCACAGCTTTCTTTGCTGGTCACTTCTATTTTCCTATTACTTATTTTCTAGAATGCTGTAAATTCCCACTGGTCGTGTCTACACGAGATACTATGTTGCTGTTGTGCCATAGGATCGAAAACAACCCGTGCAGCACTGGGACTGGGCAGTACCAGCATACTGCATAGTCATTTAGTACGTGCTTTGGTGCACATGTAGACATGCCCACTGAGAGTTAAAATACATGTATATGAAATTCTGAAGCCTGTCTACTCTGACGTTCTGGGTATTTTTATGCAAGAAATATTTATGACCAAATCTATGAGAATTCTATTTATAAGTATTATTTTTACTTTTCAGTTAGCAGCTGACAGATACATTATCACCTCTTCAGCTGCCTCCCATTGGAATAAAGCTAAGCAGTATTTTCATGAAGATGATTATACAGGGTTCAGATAATTCTGTTCATTTACAAAGGCTTTTTCTGCTATCTCCACCTACTACACAAAAGACTCGTCAATGTGTATAAACACAAAGAGCTTTCACCTCCTGCCCTCTCCCCCACCAACCCTACCACTGAGGTGAGGAAATCATATTCTCAGCCATCTGAGAATATGATAGAGTTGTGTTTTTGGTCACTGAGTTTAGGGTTGAACACATGCCTTAGTCATGACAAAGATGTAGTCACTGGCCTTGGAGGTTGAGAGATGGAGTCCTAGAGTCATTGTCTATGTTTTGCTTAATGTAGAAAGAGGATTCTAGTTCATACGGAGCATGAATTATCAACTGATGTTTGTTTCTCATTAGAAAAAGATCACTGCAATGCTGAAGGAAATTGGAAAAATAAAATGAATGTTGTCTGGAGCTCCAGGCATTTATGAGATGTCTGACATGGTATAAATTTCCCCATGGTAAATATTGGCTGTGGGGGAAACTGGTAATCAGCGAACTGGTAATCAGTGAACCCTTTTTCTTTGGTTTATTCTTATCCTTCTTCCATAAGATTTTGGTATCCTATTTGGGTTTCTTTATACTCAGTAAGATATACAAAAAAAATCGAACTCTTGGTTCCAAAATGATACCTTTTATTAGACCAACTGGAAATAAAAGATATCATTTTGGAACCAAGAGTTCTAGTTTTTTGTATGTCTTTTTGTCTCAGACCAACACAGCTACCTCATACACCCCTTTACACTCAGTAAGCTTTTGCCATTGATTTCAAATTTGTCCTGCTCTATTAATGAAGTTGTCTAAATCCTTAGAAAAGTTTTTGTACTTTGCTCCTGTTCTACCTTTTGTTCTCTGTAGTAAAATAAATGAGAAAAGCTGAACAAATAATTGATAAATGTAGCACTGTGCTATTTATAGTGCTTCTGGAAAGTGACAAGGAGTAAGAAGATGGCTGTCATTGTTGAAGCATGAAAAGCCTCAGCCTAGACAATTTGAGAATGCAGACATGTCTCAGCAAGGAGTAAGGCTGCACTGGCCTTTTGGAAGAAAAAAAAAAAAGCAAGCTTACTGTCTCTTTCAGCAGCTGGCTTTGGACCATCTTTAAAAAATAAAAATAAAAAGCCTCTTGCACTGATTCTTATCTTGCACAGCTCATAACAACCTTAATGGAAATCAATCTAAGTAAAACACCAGCTCCTTGCAGAGAAACATCATCAGGGAAAAAAAAGAGCAATTTTTTATAATTGGAAAAGATTTGCAGTGTTTCTTCAATGCACTTTCTAGTCTAGCAGTTGAACAACCTAGAGCTACCTATACTCTATGTTTCAGTGGATGATATATAAAGGATAACTGCAGGCAAAATATAGAGATATAAGGTACTAGGCTCCACACATGGCAAAATAAACTGCATAAAATACCCTTTCTGATTTCACTATTGGCAAGAAGCTTTGAAATCCTACCATAACACTTCAAAAATCTCAGCTATTGATTGTTCTTTCTTCACTGTGGAACTCTGCACAAGAAGTCTAGCTGAGTTGCATCCTGACTTTATGCAGCTGCCAGTGTAAAATACCAAATTTTACCAAATGGTCTGATTTGCCCAGGACAGTCCCAGTTTAAAAAACTGACCTGTTTCCCAGAAGGAATTTTAATTTGAAACAAAATCTTGATTTTAAGTTTTGCCCCCAGAGAAATGCATACCACCCCAGTACAGCTCCAGGAAATGCTTTGGTAAGGCACACCATGCTCGTTCCTTGTGCGCAATCAGAAGTAGTCTAGCACCTCGGCTAAGTACAGACAGTCAAAAAGCTCAAGGATGAATCGATTCAGTCTTTGCAGGTTAGTCTAAGCTGCAAAGATTAAGCTGAGAAACAAGTGGACACATTTACCTTTCATTCAGGAAATGCAGCCACATACCTGCCATGGCCCAGGCCAGAAGCCAAGGGGTGCTACAGCAGGGCTTTCTGGCACTTATTCTTCTTGCTGCCCCCAAAGACTCTGGGATTTGCAGTCCAGCATCACAGAAGCAGGACTCCGCATGTTTGCTCATCATTTCCTCTTCCTGCTCCCAGGTGCCTCAGGGATTTGCAGTCCACAGTCACAGCCAGCAGTAACTTTCAGTAAGTTTAGCAGAGCAGGGCAGGGCAGTTCTGTACTTGGGGGAAGAGGAGGTTAACTGGGGACAGGGAGGAGGGTTTAAACCTCCTCCCTGGCCTTAGACTCCAGTCAGGGTTTGCCTGAGGGGAGGGATAGTCCCCGCCTATCTCCCCTTCCCCTACCCCCCAACCTTTTCTCTGCTGGAGCAGACAGTACAGCCCAGCACAGGGATGGAAAGCATGCTGTGGGACTCTGATTTAACTTGAACCAGAAAGGGGTCTGGGACAGAAGTTTCATAAACAGAAGTTTGGCCCAAATCAGTTCAGTCTGATACTATATTCAACCAGGTTTATCTTAAACCAGTTTCAGCCTTTTTGAAATTGGTTTATGTGCACTGAACTTTTGTTCTGTTACAGGTTTAGATCAGTTTCTGATCACTTAAACCAGTTTATGTGTCACTTCTGTCCCTAGCCCTTATGACAGGAGGCACATGCACTGCAATAAAGTAGGCTGAGAAGGAAAGCCTATGGGCATATGCTTAGCACTAAGATAGCAGGAGCACTGCTTGTGGTTCAGAAGTGTGAGGAGTGGGCATAGTGTATCTCAGCTATAATGGGGCAACTGTGTCCCAGTTCCCACTCCCATAATTTTGGTAGGTTTAGCAGTGCCTCTTTTGCTAAGATCCCTACCTCCAGCCACCATTCCTTGGATCCTATCCTATTTTTTGTTTGTTTTTTTAAACAAGCACGCACAGTCTAACTCTGCCTGAAGGTGTCAAGAGATATGCAGGTTTTTTGCCGGGGCTTTGTCATTCTGGAGAGTACTTAGTTCCCACACTGTTACGTAGTCTTCACAATTCTAAAAAGAGACAGAAGTCTACTACAGCACAGTTTCTCAAATTGTGGCCCAAGGAAGACTCTGTAGCAGTCTGCAGATATCAAGCTGGTGACATGATACTGGTCTGGCTTGTTGTTAATGATCATTTAAATTAATATACAGGTAAAAATATATTAGAATGTTTCTTAATATGGCTCTTCAATGTAAACAGATGTTAAAATTATCACAGAAATGTTATGCTACTGTATATGGAAAAGGAAACTTTTTGCAGGACTCCAAATCGGAAAAAAAATTGTCTGAGACAACCTAACCAAAGTCAGGGCCCCAGTATGACAAAATTTCAGAAGTCTCAGAACGCTACAGGTTTATCCTGCAGAGACTGACTATGCAGTTACTAAAGCTAATGGAAGTGATGCTATTGACCTCCATGAGAGTAGGATGACAGCCATCAGTTTGGTAATATAAACACATTTTTTTTCCCAGTGCTTATCCTTACACTAGCACTTATGTAATCCCTATTGAAATTCCACCCCTGCTTACGTGTACATATATTTCCCATTAGTCTTTAAATATAGGAAAAGTGACTGACCCAAGAATATAGCCTC
Organism: Alligator mississippiensis; assembly: GCF_030867095.1. Lineage (NCBI taxonomy): Eukaryota > Metazoa > Chordata > Crocodylia > Alligatoridae > Alligator > Alligator mississippiensis. Next base: position 348,924,648 of record NC_081824.1, read on the forward strand.
CAGACTCTGATTCTTAATGTAAGTAGAATTTAATTCTAAACCTACCTTACCAGCTGGGACTTCAAACCCATATTTATGGCCATTTCAGCAAATGATTAGAAGAATTTCATTTTAAATGTTTTTTTCCACTCCCTGCTGTTTTATACAATAGTTTCTTTCAGCTGAGCTCAGTTGCTAGGTTGAGAGAGGAAGCTGGGGCTGTTCCTATATAAAATGAAAGCCACAACGCAGTCATGACTGAGACTTGAAGGAAATGCAACTAACACCTAAACTGTGGATGGAGAGGAATTTTGAGACTGGCTACCTTAATCTACTGCCCGTCCAGGACTGTGTATAATAAACCTTGGAATCCAAATAACTCTAGTTTTTTGGAGAAAACTCCATAATTGGTTAGGGAAAGGGAAAACATAGCCAATATATTTTCTCACACTTCACCAAACACCCAAGTTTTATTGAATTCCCTTCCTGTCATTCTAACATAAGGCCCGATCCCTCAGGTTCAGAAGTCAGTAAGCATTTTGCTACTGACATCAAGTAGTCTCAAAACTAGGCCCAACCTGCCTGTGTTTACTATCTCCTTCCTATATACTTATGGCATGGGATTTTCAGAAATACTGACCACTGGACTAGTTCTGCTTGAGTGGAGGCCAATGGGAGCAAGGTTAGTACTATGCTGAGCACTTCTGGCATTTTTCCCTTTGCTTACAGTCATCACTCAAATTTTTCTCTTGGTTTCTTTGCAACTCACATTCACTTATTTGTTGATGGGTCATAAATGACACCCCTTTTTGCTCTCCTGTGCTGTGTCAGACTCTAAGAATTGCCTCTGTCACAAGAGAGGGAAGAAAATGGAAACACCATCCCCGCATCAGCAGTAAGTTGCATCTTATCTTAAAGGTTTAAAATGAGATAAAACATTTTGGTTATAATATCAGATATTACTACAAAGGTGCCATTAACTGATGATAAAATAAATATAATAAAACCCCATAAAATGGGTTCCAAAATTTTAGAAAGTTCAAAACAAAATTTCAGAACTTTCCATAGTGAAAATTTCAAAAAATATTCACTCACATTCTGAAAGTCAACATTTCTCAGGACCTGACAATTCGGTTTTTACCAACTCTAATCAGGAGTGCCTCTCTTCAACCTGCATGGCAGTATGTGTTTGCATGCTTATTCTTCTTTGAGAGAATGACCATGCTCCACAGCTTAAAAGGACCCTCTCTCTACCATGTTCTCATGGTGACTTTCTCGTAAGTCCTGGACTATTCAACTTAAAAAATAACCAGCTCAGTAATCTATTGTGGTCAAAGGTACCAGGCCTTCTTTAAACCTTGATAAATAAAAAAACCCTTCAGCTTCTAAGCCAAGTAGTTTCTGAGCTGCTATGTTACTTTAAATTACAAACAACAAAAAAAAGCTATAACGATTTTCAAACACTTCAGTACCTCTGAATTTTTTAAGCTATTATTTCTAATGAATGCCTTGGCTGATTTCCTCCCACAACTTTGTAAAAAGCCTATTCTGCCAGAAGAGTGGATGTGAGAAACTTCAGACAGATTGATTTTTCTTCTCTAGTCTAACTTTGCCAAAACAGCCAATATTAGCTACACAAACTTTACTAAGGAGAAACTACCAGCTCTGTACAGTAACACACAAAAGATAGTCATTTAAGTCTTCACTGAATAAGGGATTTAAAAGAAAAACCATTGTGATATGGATTCTGGAACATTTGTAATCTTCCTGAAACACCTGGCAATCAAACAACTAAAGACTTGAGTTTTAGCACAACATCACTCAGTCTTCCCACAAGGGAAAGATTCTACAGGTTGCGTAATGTATTTAACTTTAGTGTGGTTTGCCAAAAATAAATACCTGAATTTTCCATTGTATCTTGTTACCGGAGCAATGAGGAACTTCATTACAAAACCAGGCAGAATGGACTGAAGAAATGCAAAAGATCTAATTAACCCTGCAGTCCATCTTTCTGCCAATGCATGATTCCACCATTCAGGATGTTTCTTAGTTTGTGTACTCTGTCTGGTTTTAAAAAGCCTGAGCAACAGTTTCCACCATGTGTACATTATTCCTAGGCCTAACACAGTTGGGACCAACCTTCTCAGGTGTGCCACAAATTAGCCTGACATCCTCACCAAGTACCACTTTGATCCCCTTCCCGTTTCTGCCCTAAGCTCCCTGCCCAATCTGCTGTTTGGCCTTCTACTTCCTGCCCTACCTGTCACTGTGCTGCCTGTTCCCTCCCCAGCCTGCTGAGACTGTCTGTCACAGGTTGGCTATCCTTAATCATTTACTCGCAATTGTTTTTTACATGTAATCTGAGCTTTCCTTTTCTTTAGTTTTGTCCCTTTCCTTTTGTTTGTCTTCATCTTCCCTCTCCGGTTGCATCTTGCTCTGTTTTCCCCCATTTGTCACTGCTCAGTTAAATGATATATCTCCAGTACTCTCAATTCTCCAACCTCATTACTTGTGTTTTGGTGTTCTGAAATTTGTTGATATCTTCTGTTCAGAAGATGCACTAACTGAAAACAATACTTCTGGAGCAATTACATGAGAGCGAGGAAGACTGTCATCCCCCTGCTGTGTGATGCTCCTCTGCATATATAGCACACATTTGCATTGCCCCTTTTTAGCTGCCATATCACATTACAAATGCATACATGCCTTTCCTTGTCAGCCCTCAGTTTCTTTAAGTATTGCTGCCTTCCAGATTTCTCTTCTCTTCACACTGAATGTGCGTGTTTGCCTTATTTTCCTCCCAGTAGTATTCATTTGTGAGGGTCTTTTTTTCCCAAATGGAATCCAGCTTTCTAATCTCTCTACATTCCTTTAGTTAAGTCTCTATGCTAAATGATGTTTGCAACTCCTTCCAATTTAGTAGTACCTACAAGCTTCACCAGTGCATTATTTATTTGCTTTTTAAGCTCATTAATCAAGATTTTAGCTAATACTAGCCTTAATACCAGAAGCCAACTACTAAAGCATCTCTAAAAGTTAACAGTTCCAGGGCCTGTTGGGGGCTAGATCTGAGTGCACAGGAGTGCTGTGGTCTTCAGGGAACCCAGAAGCAGGCAGGGAAGGGGATTCCCTGCCCTTCCCTCCCTAGCACATCCACCACTCTTGGGCTGATCAGAGAGCAGGGCAGTGATCTGGGAATGGAAGGGTCAATGGGGGGCAAAGAGGGCAACTGGAGTAATAGAAGAGCAATCTGGGGAGTGAAGGGGATGATTTGGGGATTGGGGAGGCAATTTGTAGCACAATGGAAGCAACAGCCCGGCAGCTTCCCAACTACCCATTCCTCCACCCCTTCTCTTTGCCCTGCTACACCTGGCTTCTCTTCCACCCATTTTCCCTCTCTCCTCACTAACCCTATCCCCACCCTGGTCAGTTCAGGGCCATAGATTCATGGATGACAGGTAATCCACCAGGAAGCAGTGCTTCCTAAGATACTGGAGTACTAACTAGATTGGTGCTTTTATCTCAGGTGACCACCTAAAAGTTAATTTAACTCAATCTAGGTAGCCCAAGTCAAAGATAATACTTGTCCAAAGTAGTATAACTTTAAAATGCATAAGGGGCACTTAGCACTCATTAATGAGCCTTAATATGTGATCATTCAAGTTTTAAGGGCTCTTAACACGATCTAATTCTAGGGTGCAGACAGAAGTGACAATTTTTGCCTGATTTGGCCACAGAAAGTAGTTTATAGCTGTGACCAAACATACCCACCCCACCCTTAAGCACCAGCTGGGTAGCTCCAAAAATGAGCTCCCTCCACTGCCTTTCTCCACTCCAATTCTGAAAACAGTGAGCTCTGGCAGTGAGCCTGGCCATTGCTATGAAAACCTGGCCCACAGCTAGATTCCCCTCCCCCCTGGAATGAACAGTGAACTTATGTTTGGTCCGGGTTAATATTGGAGATACAGCTGGGAGCTGCACTTCTGTCTGCAACCCTAATGTCTAACTTCACCTCTAGTTTTTTGGTCTTTGATCTGTTGCTAGATCCTGCTTGTTTGTTCCTGGTTTCCTGTTCCTTGGGGCCTGCTTCCTCACTTTATCCGTGTTCTTGCCTGCATGCTCCTTGTCCCAAACTCCACCCTAGCCCCCTTGTGCTTTCAAACTTCTTTGCTGGCTGCTTGACCTAATGCACTTCTAGACCCCTGTCCCCTGATAGACAGCTCTAGGCACATGGTTTAGTTTGGCAGTCACCCACATTCCAGTCCCATACAGTTATAGCTGCCAGCTCCAGGCCCCCTGGCCAGTCTGGATCCCTGTTTCCTGTTTCTGACTTTCTGCTAGCTCATGGCTGTATCCAGGGTGACTATTTATTTCATAGCTCCTTACAGGCCTCAGGCTCCTGACCCATCTGCTTCTGATTCCCCTGAGTTACAACAATGTAAGATGAAGGCTGCTTGTAGGGTCGAGCCCACATTCTAGTTGTTTTACTCCTTCCTCTTCCAACATTTTTTCAACCCAAAGATGGTGTGGGATAGAAACTATTTAAATGCTTTTTTATTTGAAAGTTTGTGAAACACTGTATTTAATACTGAATCAGAATCCAATTCTGTGGCATCTGCTCTGATCCTATTCTTCCACCTATTTTGAGATTCCTAATAAACCTATCAAGTTTGTCTACTGGCACTTGTTACCTTTATTGCTGTTAAAAACTACTTAACTCCACAACTAGTCATATGAAAAATCAATGGGTCCACTTGTGAAATAAATATCTACTCAGGAGTCAGAGTGACACAATCTGGCTAGGTAGGTTAAGTTTGTTGTTCCCCCCATCAACATATTTTCTTTTACTATTTTACTTCAGTTAATTTTAAATGTATGTACTGGAATTTACCAGGATCCCTTTTCTTTCTTTTTTCTGAAGACCAGCATTTTGCTTACTTTTTCCAGTCCTTTATTAGCTTACCTGAAGCCCAAGACTATTCTGGTACAAGAAAGTTGCAGCTGTGCAATCAGTATTAAACTTAAACCAATTGCAAATCGGCCTTAAGCTACCACTCATAAATAAACAACTCATAAAACTGAAGTAAGAGTGTCCCATAGGATTCTACAGTATTTTAACTAAATTGGTTTTAAATCATACCGTTAGTTAAACGACTGCAATTTCCAACTGTAGACAAAGCCTCCAACTTGTATAATTGTAATAGGTCATTGTCCTAGCATATCATCAAAGCCACCTGGATTGTATATGTTTATGTTTTCCAAGTTATTTTAAGCAGGTTTCCTTCCTTGCCAATGTTTCAACCTTTTTGATCTATGTTGTTCTTGTTGATGACAGATTTGATAATAGTGTGAATTATTCAGTCACCTTTGAAACATCATTAATTTTGAGTCTTTTTCTTTTAGTAATGGAACTGCTTCCTCCCCATCCCTGAAAGCTCTTTGTAGTCCCTTCAATACCTCTGGCAAGTATTAACTCATTTTATTTTTCTACTCCTTGGTATCAAGTTTCATTCCAACCCTGAGGTTCACTCAGAGGTTCCTAAACCTTTCAAGTGAGGCAAAATCCAGTTTCAAGTGAATCTGCTCCCATTTATGGTTTTTCATCAAAACCAAACAAAATTCATGGTTATAGTAACAGTCCAGATTCTACCTGGAGGTCAAAAGACTTATGGATTTGCCTCGGTGTTGTCCAACAAAACCTTGCGTTTTTGCATGCTTTCAGTGCAGAGCTAGGCAAAATGGTGAGTTCTACCTGAGCTTTGTTTTGAATTTTTGTGTTATTCAAGCCCTAAACTCTAAAACCAAGCACAGATGGAAACATCCTTGTACAGCTCAAAACTGGGGAAGAGACTAGCCCGACCCTTGGTTAAATGAAACACTGACTTTCACACAGCTGCACCTATTTCCAAAAGGGCATCAGGTTCTAACTACTGTATGGGAATATATCTTATCATGTGTGTTAGTGATGGCTGTGCTTTCAGTTCTTATTCTAGGGACTAAACAAGCAATCACTGAAGTCAAAGCACGAGCTGTTTCAGCTTAACCCAGGCTCTGTAGTTATGGGTTTGACAATTCAAACCTCTTTGGATCAGTACAGAAGGGGAAATATAAAATGTATTTCAGCAGTATGCTATATTTGCATAAAGTTTTTATATTGGTAGGGTCAAGTTATGTCAAAGAGGGATGGGTGGCTGGGTGATGGGGGGGCTATTGCTATGTCTGGGTCATAAGGCCTGGAAAAGTAATAATGTCTCCTTTGAACCAATTTGTCAAAAATATCTAAATGAAGCAGTCAGATTTTCAAAAGTTCTCAGAGGCAGTAACATAACTAGGTATGGACAAGAGGAACATGAGCTCTGGGCACTGACTGAGAAGGGGTGCTGGAACAGAGCCAAGGGTCTCAAGATTTCAGCAGTTATAGCCTCCATCGGGCAGGGGGCTTGCAGCATGTGAAAGAAGAAGTCTGCAGCCAGGGGATTAATCCTGCTGCTGAATAAGACATTTTATAATCATCACTCCACATGACTATCAGTGGTACCCTCAAGCCCCACTGCCTGCATCCTATGGCTGCGCAGCCCAAGATGCTGGACTTTTGAGACCCCTGACTACATCCTGTGGATCTTAGCTACTTCCTGCTGCTCAGTGCTGACCAGAGACCACAGCTGCCAAGCCTCAAGCCCCACTGCTAGGTCTGCTCTGCTGCTCAGGGCACCAAAAATAGTAGTTATGCCTCTGCTCATAGGCTTCCACTTGAGAAAATCAGCAAATCCCTGCCTTCCCACCAGCAGTGTGACTAGGGGGAAGTAAGCAGGGCATGTGCCCTGGCTGTTGACTTAAAGGGGGTGCCAGAATCACCACTCCTCTTCCCCTCCCCACCCCGAGTCTTTGCTAGGTTGGCATAGCTCTGTACCAACCACCCATAGAAGCTGGGCACTCCTGCACCCCACATTGTATGGGTGGGAAGCAAAAGGGTATACCCCAGCCTTGATTTTTGCCACAGGAGGCACAGGTCTCCTCCCCACCCTCCCTAGATGATACTGGGCCAGAGTAGGGCATTAGAGACAGCCCCTGGGATGCCCCCACTGCAGGACTGCTGCAGTTGACAGGCAGACTCACTAAATCCCAGCTGCAGGAAGCCTGTGGCTTGGGCTTCCTGCCGCCCAGTAGCGTTTCTATGGAGGGTGGGAAAGGAGCAGCATCTCTTATGGCAAAAATCCTGGAGATGGGGGTGCCATTCTGCTCCCCCCATACACTACAGTGCACAGGACTTCCTGGCTTCTATTGCTGGGTGGCATGGGGCTGTGCTTGCATAGCACAGGCTTGGAGGGACAGGGGCTTTTTGGTGCCCACAAATAAGCCTGCTCCTCAGCTACAGCAGCATGAGCACATGCTACTACAGTCACAGCAAGGAGAGAGCCCAGGGAAGTAAAAGTCTTTGCCTGCCTCCCCCCTCCTCTTCCCTAACTCCCCATGGTCACCACTTTGTCTGGGGCACTGCAGGAGATTGCTATGTCTTTCCCTCCCACTTGGAGAAGAGCAAGGTTGGCTGGGCTCTGACTGCAGTGGAAAGTCTGGCCTCTTCTTTAGGTTTCTAAATGGGAGGTGAGCCACTGTAAAGGGGAAAATTTGTTCTTGGTGTAACAACCAGTCTCCCAGAGCTTGTGGCAAGCAGTGATGAGTTTATGACTCCCCAAACAATGTCTCTTTGGCCCAGCCAGTGCTGCTGGCAGTATTAACTATTACCTCCTGACTCACAATTGGAAACTTTAGTGATAAGGATCAATTAGGCCTGCATTTTATACTGTGTGCTGGAGGCTAGGAAGGATGAGATTCTTTCAGACAGATTTGCATCTAGTGCATCTTGCAGTGATAATCACAATTTACCCTATCTAATCTTAAATGTCAGCTTGAGTAGGGATGACTGAAGCTGATTCTTTAACCTTCCACACCAGCTTGATGCCAATATAAATAAATACACTGATACTGAGGTATTGGCATAGAGAACTACACCTTTTGTTTACCATGTTTTATCCATAAGGACCAGAGTTCCTTTGCTTTTAAAAAAGAGAAAGCCTTTACTTCTGTTTGTTTTTTCCCTGTCGTTTGTAATTAGAACGATCAATGTGCTTAGACAAAAAGCAATGAGATAACAGCATTATCATGCTTTGGTGAATGAGTCCCAGTTCTGTTTGAATCCATGTATCACAGATTACTGTAATATAATTACTGTTGTTTTTGAGTCTCAAGAGATTTTTACAAGTACGTTTTCAAATGAAAATTGATCGTAGCTAGCTGTGTGAAGGAGCAGGAATAAAAAGTTTAAGCTGTGAAAAGTTCAAAAAGTCTGTTCTAACAGGCTTTGGTATATTGTGTAATATATTGTATAAGGCCTCCAATGAAACTCTGATGAATTTACTGAAAGCCCAAAGCGCTTGCTCTGGTCTGAAGGTTGTTTTAATTGGGAGCTCATAATAAGAGCCTAGAATGTAACAACAAAAATAAAATGGAATTTCAAAAGATGATGGTGGTGTTGCTTTTCCTTCCCTTACTCTTATACACACAGCTGGCTCTTAGTCATTCTTCTAAAAATAATTCAATTTCTAGGGAAAATGCATAACTCTTTATTATTGAAGGTTTTCCTCTAGGCAATAAATGGGGGCCTAATTTTTCCCAGGTGCTCTATTCTGGGGCCTCTTTGGATCATATTTCTTCCCCCTCACCACCTTTTAATGATCTAATCTATGGCATTTCATTTGGGGTAATAAACAGATAGAAGTAGCTTTCCACCAAGCTCATGAGTGTTGTTCAATCTACAGCCAAAGGTGATTGCTGCAGCTTGCTTTATGGCACCTGAGCCCTTTCCTTTCACGGTAACAGAACCAGTGTTGTATCAAGTAGCTGTCCATGTGGATGGTGGCATTCACCTTTAGAAGATCCAAGGATATGCCCTAGTCCATTTGTCTCTCTGATTTCCACCTTTTCCTGTTACAATAAATATCTCACATAGTTTATATCATATATTTCATCCTCAGGTAGATAAACTGTGCTACTGCCCGTGCAAAAATTGCCTGAGTAAAATACAGTGCTCCTCTGTAGTGGAGGCCAACAGCCAAGTGGACAAATACCAAGCACCAAGTACCCCTTACAGTGTGAGGGGAAGGATTTAGTATACATCTAGTATAAGCTAAATGTACCCTCTTCTTATGTGAGGGGCCATAGGATTTTACAGAACAGATGTAGAAGTCTCTGTCATGAGATCTGATTCCTGGAGGGAAGGTTGAGTCAGCCCCTCTGGGACTTGGATTTGTTTCAGGAAGTTGAAGTATTTCACATAAGAAGCTTAGCCTACACCATGGAGTTTTGCTGACAGACTCTGAATGCATTCATACTGCAAGCCCCTCTGCAGTGCCACAGCACTCCCCACTGTTACTTCACCTCTGCTGAGAGATGTAAAGCTTTAGCCAGCTACTTCCCTCCATTCAACAGTTATCTTTCTTAAATGTAATCTGCATGCTAGCTGAGTTAAGCTGCCTAGCTCCCCGCCGGGCCCAATGCATGAGCATGCTCACACCCCAGTGGCTTGGAGGTTATCGTTTCTGTCTGTCTCCAGAAATTCCCTCAAAAGAGGCAAATGAGAGTCAACCTTGCCTTATGCTGCTGTGCCTTCTTCTCCTGACTCTCATTCCTATCTTCCTCCACGCCGCTCTCCTCTTTCAGGGACATCTCCTTTGTGTGGTCCCTTCTCTGTCCATTACTTTTCAGTACTGTTCTCTGATATACTGGATCCAGCACGGGGAACTGGAGACAAGAATCCACAAATTCCAATCTGGGCTCACCATCTGACTTGTCCTGTGGTCTTAGATTAGTCACACCTTTCACAGGACAAATTCAGTCATGATATAAGTAGCAGCAATGATAGGTAAGGATTGAGCTAGCCAAATATGTGTTGTCAAAACTTGCTTGAAATAGAAATGTTTTGTGGAGGCAGCATGACTTTGAGGATGTAATTACCTTTCTCTGTCCAACTCCAGTAATGATACTTGACTACCTCACAGGGGAACTGAGGACAGATTAAATACTGTGTTGTGACAATATAAAGCATTGTATAAGTATTAAAGGTTCTGTCTTTCTCTCTTCTATCATGCCTATTTCCCTGTCTTTCTCCTCTTCTTGTCCTTCTGTCATGCATACTCCTCTACTCTTCTATTTTTTTTTTCTTTTTTGCAAGTTCAACAGCAGCAGCAACAGTAACACTGTACAGAATGGCTGAAGACTTTCAAAGAAGGATTAGGAAGGATGAAGGAATCCAAAATCAAAATGGCTTACTAGGATTCTAGTCAGTCTCCCTCTGGAGCATCACCCTTGTGTAAAACCTGTCTGTCCTTAATGCAGAGAACAATGGACTAAGATTGTTTTCCTTTCACATCAAAATCTTACCAAAGAAGGCTGCTTGCTTAGAGAGGAGCAGACTAGACTGCTTTTGCTTTTTGCAGCTAGCGTCTTGCATAAAAATGCTTTGGTGGGGGAATTGCAGGGCACGTCTTTAGGTTTGCCTAGTTAATTGAGTATTTTTAAAGCTTGTCCTTGTCCTGAACTTGGATTTCTTAGAAGAGCATGTAGTGCTACTGCTAGGTGCCTTCCAGCAACTCTAGGGCCCACATGTCTTAGCTTATTCTCTTTATTCTACCCATCGGCTCTTTATTCTACCCATGTTTCTATACTGGGACTTCAGGGATCACCTTAGACTCTAGCAGTAGTGTGACAGAATGGATGAGAAGCAGGTAACTGGAGGAGGGAAAGAAAAAGAGAATAGGGGAGCAGGTGGCATGCTGCCTAGAACAGAGGTAGTTGGTGGGCCCCAATTCAGCACTAAGAGCTTGTCTAATGTTATAAAATCTTAGTACTTTGGGATATAAGGATTAATGTTGTCTCTGTTAAAAACTGAATGCTATTAGTAAAACAGTGAGGCAGCATAACATTATATACCACAGTCACTTTATACCATTCCAGTCTTGTAATTAAGACCTGGAAGTGAAAGTAAACACAATTTGTGCCTCTCTTATGGCCCTTTTAGATGCTAGAGAGGTGTCTAGTGGCTGTAATGTAAATGAGAATAAGGCACTTTCATTGCCACAACTGCTTCACACATAATTAACTAACATATATCCTTCTATGATGCAATCTGTCAGCATTAGGCATGGTGTAGAGGAAGTTCATAGAATCACGGAGAAGTAGGGCTGAAAGGGACCCCCATGGCCCATCTTATCCAACCTCTTGCCTCAGGCAGGGTCATCTCTCTCCAAGGCAGCTGTAACAGGCCCCCTGCCCCATTAGTGAGGGGAAGAGGGAGCCCAGGGTCAGCTGGCCAGCCCCAGTCCCTTGAACAAACTCATAATGGAAAAGGGGATTTAAATAAAATGGCCACCTGCCCCAGGTGCAGGTAGTGATTGACAAGCCTGAGGCAATAGTAGAAAATCAGGTGACTCTGGGAGAGGCTTATATGTTACCTGTCATCTCTGCGTCCCTGGGGAACACTGGTGCAGTGCCCAGCCTGTCTGACTCAAGAAGGACTCTTCCCCTCCCTGCCCTTTCCTCTGCCTGAACCAGAACTGATCAGAAGGACTTACAAAAGGCAATGAAGATGCAGTGAGAGATGCACCTAAGCCCCTCTGGATAAGAGTGACAGGATTAAGGCAACTCCCCTAGTCCCATTTGCATCAGAGGTGGGACAGAAAAGCACCTTCATTAGCAGTCAGGATGGAGAATAGAGATTCCAAGGCAAGGACCACACTGACCTCTGGGACCAGAGAAGCAGGGGAGCACTGCATGGTGGGGGAATCCCTGCTCCAAATGCTAATTACCCCCTGTCTGCACACACCTAGCTCAGCATTTATCAGACCAATTCTAGTGATGACTCCTTTACTGGTACCCAAAACACTGAATCTGCCTATTTGCATTGTGAGATCCCTCAGGGTACAAGATCTTTCCTGCAGCCAGGAATGACCAGTTCCCATTGTCCAACATAACAAAACAAGTCTGGTATACTCCCTTGAGCCATCGTTTACCCATAAACAAACCTAGTGTTCCCCCTTGAACCACTGTTATTTCCCTACAAAACCCCCCACACAAGCTCAAGTTTCTGTTCAAAGATTCATAGATTCATAGATGCTAGGGTCGGAAGGGACCTCAATAGATCATCGAGTCCGACCCCCTGCATAGGCAGGAAAGAGTGCTGGGTTTAGATGACCCCAGCTAGATGCCTATCTAACCTCCTCTTGAAGACCCCCAGGGTAGGGGAGAGCACCACCTCCCTTGGGAGCCCGTTCCAGACCTTGGCCACTCGAACTGTGAAGAAGTTCTTCCTAATGTCCAGTCTAAATCTGCTCTCTGCTAGCTTGTGGCCATTATTTCTTGTAACCCCCGGGGGCGCCTTGGTGAGTAAAGCCTCACCAATTCCCTTCTGTGCCCCCGTGATGAGCTTATAGGCAGCCACAAGGTCACCTCTCAACCTTCTCTTGCGGAGGCTGAAGAGGTCCAGGTGCCCCAGTCTCTCTTCATAGGGCTTGGCCTGCAAGCCCTTAACCATACGAGTGGCCCTTCTCTGGACCCTCTCCAGGTTATCCACATCTCTCTTAAAGTGCGGTGCCCAGAATTACACGCAGTACTCCAACTGCGGTCTGACCAGCACCCGATAGAGGGGAAGTATCACCTCCTTGGTTCTGTTCGTCATGCATCTGCTGATGCACAATAAAGTGCCATTAGCTTTTCCGATGGCTTCGTCACACTGCCGACTCATGTTCATCTTGGAGTCCACTAGGACTCCAAGATCCCTTTCCGCTTCCATGCCACCAAGCAGGTTATTTCCTAGGCAGTAGGTATGCTGGACATTTTTCCTCCCTAGGTGCAGCACTTTGCATTTCTCCTTGTTGAATTGCATTCTGTTGTTTTGTGCCCATATGTCCAACGTGTCCAGGTCTGTCCGCCAACTTGGACAGAGTACACTTCACTCCCTCGTCCAAGTCGCTGATGAAGACTTTGAAGAGTATCGGTCCAAGGACTGAGCCCTGCGGGACCCCACTGCCCACACCCTTCCAGGTCGATACTGACCCATCCACTACGACTCTTTGGGTACGACCCTCTAGCCAACTCGCCACCCACCGGACTGTGTAGTCACCCAAGTCACAGCCTCTTAACTTGTTCACCAGTATGGGGTGGAATACCATATCGAAGGCCTTCCTAATGTCTAAGTAAATGATGTCAACCCCTACTCCTGCGTCCAGGTGTTTTGTAACCTGGTTGTAAAAAGAGACTAGATTAGTCAGGCATGATCTACCTGCTACGAACCCGTGCTGGTTTCCCCTCAGCATAATTTTTCCTGCTGGGCTCTCACAAATGTGAGCCGTGATAATTTTTTCAAAGACTTGCCAAGGATGGAGGTGAGACTGACTGGCCTATAGTTGCCTGGGTCCTCCTTCCTCCCTTTCTTGAAAATGGGGACCACATTGGCCCTTTTCCAGCCCTCCGGGACCTGGCCCGTGCGCCATGAGTGTTCAAATATTCCCGCCAGTGGCTGCGCAATGACGTCAGCCAATGCCTTCAGCACCCTCAGATGGAGCTCATCCGGGCCTGCCGACTTAAACGCATCCAGTTCCTCCAAGTGACTCTGCACCATCTCAGGGTCTACGCATGGTAGTCTAGCGCCCTGCTGCTATTCTGGTGCTTGGATCCAAAAGATCCACCAGTTCCACTGGCACTTCACCTTCTCTTTTCCTGCGTCAAGTACCTTCACTGATCACGCTGGGGGCTCTGCCTGTCTCAGGCACTCTGGACCCTAAGCTGAGCAGCTTGTCTATGAGCCCTAACAAATACCTGGGAAACTCGACCAGTTCAAGCTTCGCTGAGTGCTGAGACCCCAACTCTCTCTCTCTGTGTAAACCCACTTTCTAAACCTCAGACATGGTATAATCCCTCTCTCTTCCTCTCTCTCTTACTCCAGGCACAGCTTTCTAAACCTGACTTGTGCTGATCAAACCTGAGCTAGACTTCCCCAAATACCCAATTGAAACTGTGTAATATTGTAACTGCTTTGTTTTTTTCTCTCTCCTTGTATGGCTATTACTACTAGTGTCATTATAAGTCTCATATACCTGGCAATAAAATGACGTTTATGGTCAAGCTAGTTGCCATACTCTCTCTCTCTCTGAACTTCATTTATTCTTTCTTTTCCATAACCTCCCTATTTGCTCAGCAGCAATGCTTCTTTTACTTAAGCCAAAGATCCCCATAAAGCCCCAAAAATCCTGTGGGGTCTGCTCATCAAGCGAGTTACTACCAGGACAATTGGGAAGTGCTGAGTCCAGGGCATATGAGGGTGTCAGCCTGTAAATGCTGAGTAACCCTGGCCACTCAGACTTGCTCTGTTAACTTGTGTGTGTGTACATTATGTCTGACTGCATTTTATTGTTGCCCTGCTGAACTAAGCTCTGTGCTGAGTCCGAGGCATATGAGGGTGTCAGCCTGTAAATACTGATTGACCCGGTCCAGCTCAGATGTGCTCTGTTCCTGTGCTGAGTTCAGGGCATGTAAGGATGTCAGCCTGGAAATTCTGAGGTCACCCTGCCCGCTCAGATGTGCTCTGTTAGCTTGTGTGCATGTGTCTGACTGCATTTCATTGTTTCCCTGATGAACTAAGTTCTGTACTGAGTCCGTGGCATGAGGGTGTCAGCCTCTAAATGCTGATTGACCTTGCCAGCTCAGACGTGCTTTGTTCCTGTGCTGAGTATGTGGCATATGAGGGTGTCAGCCTGGAACTGCTGAGTAACCCTGCCCGCTCAGATGTGCCCTGTTAGTGTGTGTGTGTGTGTGTGTGTGTGTGTGTGTGTGTTTGATCAGCTCAGTGGCTGAAAGAACCCAGTCCCGTTGAAACTAAACTCTGCAAGGTAGCTCCATTGGGAGTGAGGACTTGCAGAAGGGAGAGATAAGCTCCGTACGGAAACACAAGTGACACAAGCAGTACATTGATAGAATTACAGAGACCCCAGAAACGTAATCCTAATAAATGAGCATACCCCAAAAAGGGACAGGCAAATCTAGTAACATAAGCCTACAGCATGACCCAGAGGAGGTAGTCTGGCTGTAGGAGCTGCAGAAGGCAGGGATCCAGGAAGGAGCCAGTACAAGTTGCTCATAGAAGAACAAGAACTCTTGGCTGCAGAGGAGCTGGAGAAGACAGCAAAAGACCAGTGCTATTGAAGGGTGAGATCAACCCTAGGAGGGAAACTTTTTGTTTTAAGAGCAGATTCTCATGTTTTTGGTTTGTGTTTAAACCAGAGGACTAGATGTGACTGTAAGGGGAGTACTGGAGGCCACCAGGGTGCTACAGAGGCCAATAGAGAGCATTTCCAGGGCCTGAAGCCCATTGGGCTGTGTGAGGGCAGAAATCCAAACACTGCAGATGGATGATGGTTGTGTATCGGAGGACTGAGTACCTGACTGCAAAGACTGAGGGGGTGCAAACCCAGAGCACACAAGGGTGAGACCAGGGGGCCAAGAGGCTCAGAGCCCACAAGAGCAAGGTGGGGCATGGGACCATGGGGTCCTGGTATAGTGAACCTAGGGCAGAAAAACCCACCTAAAGTGGGCCAAGGCCTCAAACCTACTTCTGCCTCCTAGAGGCATCCTCCCTACAAAAGTATAACATCAAGGCATGGCAGCTGAGATAATAGGGTCGTCAAACCCTCAGAAGCTAGAGAGGGTAATAAGATAGGGAGCAGCCAGGAGGGGAAATCTTGCTGCTCCAGTGCAGGGCATGTTACAAGTGGTGCACTGGCCAGGAAATGTGGTTAGTCAGTGACACAGTTTCCTGTACCAGTCATAAAGGAAACTTGGGCCCAAACACGAGCCATCAACCTTGGCAGGATAAAGCATGGAAATAAAGTAGTTGTTATGGCTACTAGCCAGCAACAAGCTATAGCCAATGAACAGACCCAGAAGCAGGAAGCTAAGATAGAAGATAAAATATACATTTGTAGTTTCACCAAGATAAAACTCTGCAAATATTAGTCCTGGAAAAACAGAAAGTGATCATGAAGGCAAAGTAAACAAAGACTGAGACAAAATAGCTGTTGAGTAGCTGCGCCTTCTTTGCATCTTCTGTTAAGAGTTCACCCTGGCTATTTAACACTGGATCCATGGCTTCCTTGGTCTTTCTTTTCTGGCCAACATACTTATAGAACCTCTTCCCATTGTCTGTAACCTCCCTCACCAGGTGTAGATCATTTTTTATCTTTGCCTTCCTGATTTTGTTCCTGCAGGTTCTTGCTATTTTCTGGTATACTTCCTTGGTGACCTGCCCACTGGCTCAGTGAGTCTGCAATAAGGGAAGAGAGACGAAGCTTCTTGTTCATCTCTCAAGTCTTTTGACCAGCTTTCCTAGTGACATCTTTGCCCCACTCAAATTATCTTCCTTCTAGTATTTTGTCACATCTCCTTACAGTTCCACTGCAATGCCTTCCCTTCTCTCCAAGCCTGAAATCACCATTTTTTCTTGTGTCCCTCACCAGTGACATATGGCCTGACATGTGGCCCCTTGTCCCAGTTCATTCTTGTTCCATCCTTTAATCCAGTCTTAACTATACCCTGCTCCATGCCCACTTCTGGAGACCTGACTTCCTCACTCAAGCCAAAATCTTCTGATTATCACTTGTTTTTCTCTGGACAAACTGTTATCCCCTGATGAACTGCCAATCCCAAAAGCCACCACCATCTTCCTCCTCATCCTCCAACCACAACCTTTTCATTCATGAGGTCTAGAAAAAGAAAAGGTTGATCTTGTTCATCAAGAATTGTTTTTAATTTCATAATTCACCAAATTCACAGGCATAGCCTGTGAAGGAACTTGCTTCTTGGGATACATTTCTAAAATGCCTACGCTTTTAGATGTTTATTTCAGAATGAGCAGTTGCTGTCAGTTAATTTCATCTGAGAGTTAGTTTTGATTCATTCTTCTCACTTCCTCCTTTCCTCTTCATTCAGTTTATTGAAAATTGAACATCTCCATTTCCCTCATATTTAAAGTTAGAAACGTATGCCTCCCCTTCACCTGCTGTATTTCTTCTGAAAAGGGCAACCCAATGAGAGTATGATGTAAGAGTTGTTCTGTAGTTATTTTTATTGATCAGCTGAAGGAAAGAGCACATGAAGCCCATATAAACATGGTGCCAGAAAATACACTATTCATTCCTACTTGGAAAAATCACTTTCTTAAAAACATTAGGTCAAATAACCTCTGAAATAATGACCTTGCCTCCATCTGAGTTACACTAGGAATTAATTTGGTCCGTTATGTAGAAAAGTTAATGTATACCCATGACTTTTCCTCCTATTCCCGACTCACTCTCCATTAGGCAGTAGCCACTGGAATGGTCAAATAAAGCTTTAGCATATTTTGCTCTGTCTCTATAAAAATAAGATCAAAGGAATACATTTCATGTAATAAATGTCATAAGCAAATTTCTCCATAACAGAGAAATGGCATGTGGCTGGTAAAGGAAAAGCAACAAATCAGGAAGATACACACAAACTTGTATCCTTTAATATCAGGAGGGATCTTTACATCATCTAACTTGAACACTTGTGTGTCACGGCTCACTCCATTTCATTCTTTTCACCCAGTATTGAGCCCAATAACATAGGTTTGGGTAATGCCCATCGTCCAAAAGTTTTGACTAAAGAGACATCAAGAGCTGGAGAATCTACTATTTCCTTTCAATGTTTGTTCCAATGGCTAATCACCTTCACTGCTGGAAAAAAAATGCTTCATTTCTAAATGGAATTTGGTTGCCTTCCTTCTGGTACTGGTTTTTGTTATGACTTTTTCTGCTGCATAAAAGTGCCCTTTATTATTTTCTCCTTGTGCAGGTACTTATGCACTGTAATCAAATCTTCTCTCAGTTGTCTTTTTGATAAGCTAAACAGATTGAGCTATTTAAATCTGTTATGCTCACAGAAGAATCCACGTTTCTTAAAACACCTGTCATTCCCTTGCGGTCTTATGTCAGTGTACAACTAGGACCATCCAGGAATAAGTCTGAAAGAACAGACAAGAGCTGACATTCTTAAACCAGTATATTGTAGGTATTTGCTCTTGTTTTTACATCCCTGGGGAAAAACTAAAATCAGTTACACTGTATAATATGCCATGATCTGAAAAAAAAATACAGAATATAGGGTACAGGTTTCCCTTGCTTTATGCTGTACATACATTCCTGGAAAATGGTGCATAACCCAAATTTGCATAAAGGGAACCTACTTTACAATGTAATAAATAAGGATACATTTCAAGACCTCAACTGTACTGACCCCCAGACCCATCTCTACCACTTTTACAAGACCATTTTGGTGCTCACCAACAGCACAAGCACAGGTCACTATCATAATGGAGAGGGCAACTACAGAAACACGTGTCACAGGCAACAAGCAAGGAGCACAGATCCACACAGGAGACTATATTTTGGTGTGCATCACTCCCACAACACACTGAACAAAGCAGCTGACTGCAGGCTTCCACGACACTGATTGCATAAGAGTCAATTTACCTTGCATATAAAAATGTGGGGGTGGATGTGGTGGTGAAGAGCTCACTGGCCAAGTTCACAGACAACACCAAGTTATGGGGAAGCATGGTCACGCTTTAAGATAGGCTACAGATACAGGCAGACCTAGACAGGCTAGCAAGTTGGACAGATCAGAATCTGATAACGTTCAACGTTGAGAGATGTAAAGTGCTCCACCTTGGGACAAGCAACCCCCAACACAACTGCAGGCTTGGTGGCACCAAACTGACTAGCACCACAAATGAAAGGAACCTGGGGGTAATAATAGACCACAGTATGAATATGAGCCAGCAGTGAGATGCTGTAGCCAGTAGGGCAAATAATACTCTGGCCTGCATCAATTGATGCGTCTCCAGCAAAGCCAAGGAGGTGATTCTTCTGCTCTACTCACCACTGGTGAGACTGCACCTGGAGTACTGCATCCACTTCTGGGTACCACACTTCAACAAGGACATGGACAAGCTTGAGACAGTCCAAATAAGAGCCACCCATATGTTCAGAGTCTTACATGGCAAGCCATTTGAGAAAAGACTAAGGGATCTGGGACTTTTCAGCCTGAAGAAGATAAGGCTGAGGGGGGACATGGTAGCGGTTTACCACTACAATGGGAGAATACATCAAGGGCTTGGTGAGCAACTGTTCACCAGGGCACCCAAGGGGAAAACCAGGAGTAATGGCCACAAACTCCTGAAAGACCGATTCAGGCTCAACATTAGGAAAAATTTCACAGTCAGGGTGTCCAGACTGTGGAATAAGCTCCCTCCAGAGGTGGTGTGATCACCTACCATGGAAATCTTCAAGAGGAGACTAGACAGTCAGCCTTACTGACCCCCGGTTATCTTTCTTGCTTGGTGCAAGGGACTAGGCCTGATGATCTTCCGAGGTCCCTTCCAGTGTTCCAGCCTTACAATCAGGGCCGTCCCTAGTGGGGGGGGCGAATCGGGGCGAAAGCCTCAGCCCCGCACTTTGGGGGGGCCCTGCATCCCACCACTCACTACCACCCCCATACCACTGATGCCGCCGCTGGCATCGGTGGTGGCAGCTTCTTCAGCTCCAGGGCCTGGATCGGAACGGGACTGGGGCCCCGCATGGGCTGATCTGCCCTGAGCCCTGCACCCTGCTTGGGTCAGCTCTGCTTACAATCTATGAATCTATGAAATTTTTGGTATAGAAAGGGTCATCTCATAAGACTGAATTCACACATACAGAACTGCATAAAGTGAGAGAAACCTGTACTTCAAAGTATACGAAGTGCACACATGTATACACATATATAATATCTATCAACATAAGAAAGGAAAACAAATGTTGAAGACTTAATTCTCATGTGCCTTTCACCTTGAATAGTCATCTACAGTTATCTAAAAGTAGGTATAATGTGATACTGAATCAATGGCTTTCATAATCACTGTCTTTTAAGTGAAGGCACAAGGCAGTAGAGAATCAGGCTTTATATTTCTTCAACCCAGCTTGGCATGACATAGATTTTAAGAAGGCTAGAGGCTTCCTTTGGAAGGCAAGATCCTTGAAGTAGAATAGGTGTCAGGTTCCTTAAAACAACTTGCCATTTAAGGTGGTCTTAAGAGAAACATATTTAAAGTAAAGTTTCACCAGATTTTTGACTCTCTGTTGTTACGTACTGCTTGACATCTCAGTATGCAAGTTCCATGACAATTCCTCCTTTCATTGTTCTGTTTCTGTTTTCTTTCTGCTTCTTAAACTGAAATCTAAACTTTTGTTCTCTATCACCTCTAAATGTATTATTACTTTCTGAGTTTCCTCCTGTCTTTGGCATACCTATATTTTAGGTTATATGTGGAGTTTTTGTTTCTCTGTTGTTTTTTGTTCTTTTTTACCTTAGATGTATGAGCCAACGATTTTCCAAGTTAAATGTCATTTTATTTCCTCTCCACGTTTCTAACTTCTCTCATGGGTCTGTCTCAAATTGGTGTTTTCAACATCTTTTAATTTTCCATCTTAGAATTTAATACTGTCTAGGAAAAGGAACACCCCTTTTCCTACATAATAAAACCTGATAGCTGCTGGCTGTAAATTAGACTGACACCCACTTTAAGCCTCCTTTACTCATCACACTGGCATAAAAGGGCCTTAGTATGAGCAAGAATCAATTAAAAGGTCGTGTCAGTATGAGTTATGTGTTTTGACTGCTGTCTAAACCAGTTTCTTGTCTACTGCTACCCCAATCCTTCTATTAGTTTTGGTGATTTTTAGTTAAGGAGTATCACATGTGGTATTTGTAATGCTGAACTTTGGCTAACATAACCAAGTCTTCTCCAAACCAAGAATAACCCAGAATGCCTTGTCTTTGAACCAAAGGAACCATGAATCACTTGGTAGTTAAAAGATGATCATCAGGGAATGTACTACTTAATTTCTTCTAGGATTGATCTTGAGACTGATCTTGGTTTAATATTCTGATTAATGGCCCTGAGATATAAAAAATTAGGAGGGTGCACTGATAATGTTTGCTGACCAAAGGCATTATCAATACAGGGGTGAATCAGGATATCACACAAAGAACGAAGGGTGCTTATACATGTGCTCCAGGAAGGATTGGGGGATGAAGGAGGCCTCCAAGACCCGCTTTAATTAAAGAGCCCAGAACATCTCATGTATCAGCATCCCTGGGCTTCACAATGACAACGGGGGCACTTCATCTAAAGGTCATTCCACGAGTTTTAGATAAAATGCCCCGCCACCATTTTGAAATGCAGGGATGCGGAAGGCTGCTGGAGCACAGTAATTACCATGCTTCAGCAGACTTGATTAATAGAGTCTGCTCTGACATGCTGTAATTACAGTGTATCAGAGCAGCCTCCCTGCTCATGTATAGGCACCCTAGATGACCTTGAGGATTAGAGCAATAAAACAGGGTGAAATTCAAGAGTACAAAATGCAAGTTTATGCCATTTTACTGCAAGATGGGAGTTCATCCACTGACAATACCTGAGGGAGGTGAAGGATCTGGGTATTATAGCTAATGACATAATGATTATGAGCTGCTTATGTAGCACACCTGCAAAAAAAGGCAAATGTAACCCTAGATTGCCTCAGAAAATGTTTTTTTGGTAGTGTTGGCTACAAATGTCCAACTCGGGATCCTTAAAATTCTGGTTTATTAGGCGGATTGAAGCACTGTAATGAAGTTAAATCATAAACCTTGGGGCTGGTCCACACACACACACACACACAGACATGCACACACACACAGTAGCAAGCTACAAGAGTCAGGTATGCCTATCCCACAGGTGCTGGAGTCTGTCGTTGAGGCTTCTTTCAGTGTGGTGTTATCTTCCAGAAGGGGGTCACCGGCTGGTCCTTCTGGCTGAACAGGTCGGGTGCTAGTCAAGTTGGAGATCAAGAGGGCGCCACTGAGGGTCACTTTTCACTGCTTTTTATCTGTCATTGGCAGACTTTGGTGACTCCCCAGTTTTCAGGTTTGCCCAATCCGGGGGTCGTTGACCCTCGTGGGACTTCCCTCCCTCGATGGCTACTGGATGGCATCTATCAGCGCCAGGGGTCGTCCGCATGTACGTGCAGGTTTGGGAGTCTGTTGATGAATTTTGAATAGGGCTCTGGGAGCGGTCGATCTGGAGATATTCAGCCCAAAAGTTGGTCCCTGGCGCTGATTAACTCAGGCCAGGGCTTCTAGCCCTTGATCAGTGACGTTTAGAGATGTCCCGGTTGCTACATTGTCTTCTGTTGAGTTTTTCCATTGGTTGATCTGCAGTTTCCTTAGGTGTTAATTGCTACCTGCTACCATGTTACACATTCAATCACTGATTCACTCGCTCTTTCAGGGGCCAGCCTGATACAGGGAAGGGCAGTTTGATTCCTGCCCTTGTTAACATTGTTACAATGTATAACTTACTTATGAAACTAAACACATTTAGTTGAAAGTTGAAAGGTGGGGAGTATAAAATATAAGCTACAAAAGTAATGCCATGGCACACAAACAGATAAAAAATACCAAAATACAAGGGGAGATACAAAATGCACACATACAAATTTCAAAACACAATTCCTTATCTTAAAGTGAAAGAATGAGGAAGGAAGAAAAGGTAGAAGAGGAAAAACATATCCAAGGAGGGGAGAGCAACTGCAGGCAAGAGGAAAAGGGGCTTTCTGCTACAGTAGAAATAAGAAAGCACAAATTCACTGTACAACACATTAATAAAGCTGTTTTTACTGGAATACTATGTGTGGTTCTGGTCACCAATGTTCAAAAGAGTGGGTGGGTACAGAGAATGGTTTACTATGATGGTGAGGGGAATAGAGAAACTATTAGAAAAATAGGAACTTAAAGAGCTTATTGTTCACTGTTATAAAACAAACGCTGGGAGGGGATATAAATTGACAGTGAATATATTTACACTAGACATTAGAAGGGCTTTTCCAAACAGAGCAGAGGCTCTAAAAGAATCTTCCCATAGAAGAAGCAGGACAAAAGTAAGAACAGCAACAACAAGGGAGCTTAAAAAGGACTTTGATAAATCTATGCAAGGAAATAGATGATGTGCTTATGATTTAACTGCAATAGCAGAGGTGGTCTCAATGACCCAAGTCAATGTTCCTAAGAAAGCTAGATCTGCTGAGATCCTAAGATTGATGACAACAAAAGTTGGACATCTGATGCCATTTGGCAGTCGAGGAAGGAAGGTTTCAAGTCTAGTACTTATCTAGAGGTATTTGAACTCACAAGAAACTTGGTGCTCAGACATGCTTAATTGAAAGGAAGATTAATATAATAAAAATTATTCTGTGCTATTTTCACAAAACAGATAACTGATGAGCTAAAATATGCTTTTTTATTCATAGTTGGGTTTTTTTCTTTTGGGAAATATCCCTTCTGAGGAGGACATTCTTTTTTTCAATATGTGTTTATATGGTGAATCTTTATTAATTAGTTAAATATTACTTACTAATTGAGGCAAATTCCAGGTTCGGCCAGAACCTTAAGACATGGCCTAATGTTAGTGAGTATTGAAGAAAGTACACAAGTACTGAAGAAAGAATTAAAGCCTAAAATACTAGTTGCATGATCCTGAGAGAGCAGGCTCTTCTCTACTAATTTGCATCTCAGGCCTGCAGAAGACATACTGCTTTTGTGGGTTGGAGGAGACAATGTTTCATATTGGCTGAATTTTAAAAAACGGTCATATTTTCACTGATCATGTAGGTGGATAATCTATTTGAATGTCCTGTACTTGATTGTACTTGGTACCTGAGACCACAAAAACATCTCTAGGAAGTGACCAGGAGTAATACTGTGTACACAGGCCATTTAGAAAAAGAGGGTATTTATGACTGCACTGCATTAATGTAAGGTTCTCAAGTACACCACACTTCTCTATGTAAAAATAGGTGCAAACCTGCTGTCCCTTTCCTTGCATTCTGTATGCATTCGAACCACGCGGTTAAGCTAATTAAGATCATGAAACCCCTGAGCTATAACAATACTTGCAGTTCAGTTTCTTGGGAAACTGCAAGTGGGTTAATATGGCTGCTGTTTGGCAGAATTCTGAAAAAAAACGGTAAGGCAGCACAAAACAGCAGATATCACATAAAATAGGCCTGCATTATTGGAATAACTCTTCCATCATATGCAGACAGGGTTCTTTTCTACTTAGGCTTTCCTCTTGTTATGCTTTCACATTTTTTGTCTTACTACTTTGCCTGATTTCCATCACATTTATTGTCTGATGATTGCTTTTTCAAGAAACCTGATCTGCGTGAAGGACTTGGATTACCAGAGTGGTTAAAGAAAAAGACCACAAGCTGTTCTGCAAATGACAGTCTGGCATCAAAATTTAGGATTTTCCCAGAGTTAGATATAACTTGCTCTGAGTTTGGACAAACAGGTCTACCGTCTCTCCCCCATCTCCCTCTTCATGCCTGTTAATGAGAGTCTTGGGGTTGCTGGATTATGTTACCACTTACAACTTCTGCAAAATGGGGTGGTGTTTGCAAAGAAAGAGCTGCATACAGATTCACAATTACACTACTTTAGCAGCACAGCTTGATGTATTCAGCAAATAAAATATATTCTTCACTGGTGGTAGAAGACAAACTTAGCTTTCACCAAAGAGAGTGCCCTAATTTGCCCTAATGTTCTTTCTTCTTAGTCTTCCTAGTGATCAGCAGACTACCAACCAAGCCTCCATGCTGAGCTGAAAGGAAGCACACAGAGTTCAAAGCACTTCAGCCTTAATGCAAACCCCTCATTAAGAAACATGAAATGCTCTATTTGATATGGTAAAGTAATGGGCAATGAAAAAATGAATACAGCAACTATGAAAAATAGCACATGAACAAAAAATCTTTTCCCTTATACCAGTCCATATTGTAATCCTTTTGGTGCATCATTATTTAGACCTCAACTTGCTTTGAAAAAACTCTGCTGGATTGTGGTGGTGTCTTTTTTTCAAATGAGGAAGGAAATGCTTTTGCTTGTGGAGGGTGGGAGGAGCAGATTCTGCCCCCTTTGCACAGGCTGAGCGGTATCTTATTCTATAAATAATTCTGCTGAATTCACTGAGATAATACAAGGTATAAGTATTGAATAAACTAGAGGTCTAGCACCCCTGACACTATCTTACTAAGACTTCAGCAAAATCTTAGCTCAACAAAGCCTCAGCTTCCAACAGATCTCCCTTCCCCTTTTCCATAGTTTAACAAGGTCTCTGATTCTAACCAAGTTTCTTCCTTCTCTCTTCCTTCCTGGAGCATAGTACCAGACCCATTGGGGCTGACAAAAATATAATGAGCGTCAAGGCACTTACAAACTGCATCTGAAAGATGGTAAGTGATGTATCTTCTAGGAAGATAGGGAGTTTGATGGGAGGTTCAACAACAAGGGGAAAACTAATTGGGTACACAGAGCAAAGTAGTGAGATGGGGTACACCTACCCAGGTATCTGTGTGGGTACTGGTGATGGTTTTTCTTTTAAAATCATTAGAACTGATTATTTTCTTTACTTATTCAGTGTATAACAAAGATGTAAAAGATTCAAGTGTACTATCAGACTTTGGACTTGTAACCCCTGCACACTTCCCCTCTGTAAGCCAGTCTGATCAGCTGGTCAACAGTAATTAAAATTACACTTCAGTAGTTACACTTCTGGGGCATGTCTTCAAGAGCCTCTTTTAGTGGGTTTAGCCTAAAATCACCATTTTTAAGGCACATTAAGGGCACGTGTCTACACATGCGCACCCTTAATGTACCCTAAAAATGGTGATTTAAGGCTATGGGAGCCTAAATTTGATATCTGCATGAAGTAGGTATCAAATTTAGGCGCAAATTACTAAGTTGCATTAGCACACGTGTAGACGTGCAAATGCATGTTAACACAGTGTGAGCCAATGGATACACACCGTGTTAAAGTACATTAGTGCATCTGCACATACACTAATGCCGTTAAGCTAGTCAAGCCTACATTTAATGTACCTTCATGAGCATTAGCGCGTCCACATGTAGAGGTGCATTAAGTTAAGGCACACGTAAATACATGTGCCAACACACCCACTGGGTCATTTCTTTAATCCTAATTAGTACTACATGCAGTAAACCAGGGACATAAATGAACTATGCGGAGCTGGGGCCTGACCAGCCTAGCTACTCACAAAAGTAAGGCATTGCTGAATCACAAACACAAAACAAGAACCAAGTGGTAGCAACTGCCTGAGCCACGGTGCCTGTCTGTATCATGTTTCATCTCTGTCCTTAGCAATTCTTGAGGCATCAGTGAGAATGTTGTGGATACTGAGGCCCATTTCCTACATAGCATCATATTTAATATATCTGCAAGGAGTTTATGCTAATTTTAACAAAGCATAGAACAGACAGGCAGTAATAAATATGAACCTACATCAACTGGGTCTTGGATGTGTAAATTCCCCAAAATGTTCATCATTAATAATGGCCCTTAGTCATTCCTCTGGTAACAATGTCCTTGAGTCTGATGAGCTATTGTGGTGAATGGTAATCATTTAGCTTCATTTCATCTTCCTAGAAACATTCCCTTTGAATTTAACTCACTGAAGAATCACTCCAAAGATTTTTATCGTCCCAAAAATGTACACATTAGCTGAATGGCTTCATATAACATGTTTTTTTCTTAACTCAGCAGAATTAAAAAATGTGTTCCCAGGACTATTGTGGTGACCTACATCTGGCAGTTTCCTTGGAGATACTGGGGTTTTTTAAGCTTAAAAAAACCTCTTTGGTATATGGAGGCATTTGCATCTTTTTATTTAGCAAAACTACAAATCCAGCTACTACAACTCATCAAACTAACAAAATTAATACACTACACCCTCACTGTTGAGACGTGAGTTGAGGGAAGGTTTTACATCATTTCTCTAGATATTAAAACATTTAATTCAGCTCCACTGAAACATTGTCAAACCTCAGGTCATTTCAATGTTGAAGCAAAATACTCCCTGTAGAAATTTCACAGATATCAGCTCTGAGTTACTGTTGATGAAAGCTTCAAGAGCTATAAAATTTCTTCAAGCCCAAGAGCACTTTTTACCCTAGTTTACTGTGGCCTTTCTGCCTCCTGGAAGAGTGGCCATCATTAGTGATATATCAGCTGTGTTAATGCAGTGCCATACAATAACTAAACATTCCAGGGTGCCCTCTTTCTCAGTCTGAAAAGTAGGAAAAGGAATTCTTCCCTAACACTGGATCCTGAATAGAAATAAAATTTGTAAGATTATGCCAGCCTGAGAAGTCATGGAGAAGGCAAATTGAAATTGTCTTCCTCTGTTCTGCTTTGGCTTCTAACTTAGCCAAGATATTATATAAATAAATATTATAAGTCTTGAATTTTCCGGGAGCTTCCAGTGCTCTTTACCTAATCAGTGGGCACATCTACATGTGGAATCAATGTACCTAAATTTTCTGCGCAGAAAATTCCGGTATATTAAACTGTCCCTGGCCATGCATCTGAATGTGTACCTGTATAGGAAGCAAATTTGCTCCTGATGGGAGTGTCCAATCCAGAGCTACTCCTGTCCTGCTCTTCCCCCCTGCAGCAGCCAGAGGGAGCCCCAGCCTCCCCTGGGTGCCAGCCCTGGACTGGCAGGGGTCACTGTGGGTAGCCCCAGACTGGCAGAGGGTATGGGGAAAGGGTTCAGGCCTAGTCTCTGAGGAGGTAGGAGGGGACCTGGGAACAGCTCCGTGACCACCCCCTAGAGCGCTGTGCAATGCAGAGCTACTCCAGGGAGTGGGTGTGGAGTTGTCCCTAGCTCCCCACCTGCAACGCCCTCCTCCTCCCCCCCCCCCCCCCCCCCCCCCCCCCGGAGCTTAGGGCTAAGTTTTGGCTCCAGCTGCCTGGGCTCCTGGGCTGATCAGAAGCAATTTGGTCCCAGTCAATGTCTACACATGCACTTCAGCACATTAGTTTAATGTGCCGCTTTCTAGTACCTGTGTCTACCAGTACTAGAAAACAGTACATTAGATTAATCTACTGTGCAGTAATTGTTGTGCAAATGTAGATGGTGATGCTTTACTGTGCATTAGATTTGTCTAATGTGCAGTAAAGCATCTCATGTAGATGCACCCAGTGAGTAATAGCTACATGTGGGGCAAAATAGCTTTTCTATAGCCTACTTATTTGTTTCACATTATTAATTAATACCTTGTATAGGTTACCAGTAGTCACATGCATGCATTATTTCTAAGGCCAGACAAAATGCTTTGTATTTTCCTCTTATAAATGTGTTTAATTTTAGTTATAGGATTAATTTCTTTCTCATGGTATCCTTATTAAAACATTTGAGTTCTGGTGACTCACAACTCTATTTTATCATGCTGTATCTCTCTGTTGAATTCCCACATCTTACCTTATCTCTTGTCTTGCTGGTAAATTAAGCTCTATATAGCTTTTTATTTTCCCATCAAACTTATTTCTTCTTCATCCTTCAGCCATTACCCTGAACATCAGCATCTCCATGCCACTTGTACCTTTAATGAAAGGGTTCATCAACTCTTTCCTTTCATTTTCCCTCTATATCCATGTCATGTCAAAACCCTATCATTTCTTTCCTTACTCTATTTAATAAACTGGACCCTTCTTTTCTGTCTTGACAGATAAAAATCTCATCTATATGGTCTCTTACACTAGCATGTTGACATCACTCCCTATTTCACTCAGACCTCGATCATGCTCCAAAGCAGCTTTACACAGCATAGAACTGGGAACTCTGTGGAGAGCAAGCAGGGGCTGGGAAAAAATTAGGTTGACCATATAGGTTTAAATGAATCACCTTGGACTAGTAGAGTTACACATATTCAATGGAGTAACAATGGGATCATTCTATTGTAGCCTATACCTTTTTTATCCAATCTCTTCCCAAACATTCATTGTCCTCACGTATGTCACAATTAGAAATCAACAATTTAGATGGTAAATCATTAAGGAGAGTGAAATTTGGCTACCCAGGAAGATTCATTAGCTAACACTTGATATGGGAGCGAGAGAAGATGCCTAATGAATGGAATGAGACTGCTATATGCCCGATTTCTAAAAAAAGATAACAAAACAGTGTAGAAACTACAGGGGAATTAGCTCTGCTCCTAGCTACATATAAAATATTGTCATAGATCTTATCACAAAGATTTTCTCCCTACATAAAAGAAAACTTAGGGGATTATCAATGAGGTTTTTGCAGAGATAGACCCACATTAGGCCAGATCTTTGCTATACAGCATCTTATGAAAAAGTACTAGGAATATGACTTAGACATTCATCATTTGTTCATAGACTTAAAATAGGCTTATGACAGCATTCATAGAGCCTTTGGAGCATAATGATAGAATTTGGATTCCCTCAGAAGCTCATGACATGATTAGGGCATGTGTGACAAACACAAAAATGAGAGTTAAAGTGGATGGAAACCTCTCTGAAGCCTCTATCACTACAACTGGTCTGAGACAAGAAACTTTCCCCAATATTGTTCAACCTAACGTCGTAAAAATTGTCAGATTGGTGACTAAAATTAAAGAAGGGGTCCTACTCAAGGGATTGCACAGTAGTTTTGGGTACACAAATGACCTATTGTATGAAAGAATATTAAAAGACTCTGTAGACTGTGTAGCATACAAGAGAGTAGGGCTTATACTGAACAGCAAGAAGACCAAATATATGGAGGTCACATGCAAGAATGCAACTAGAAGAGTGAAACAAGACTTTGTATAGGAAACAATAGCTTCCAGAGGGTCCAAGTATCTTGGCTCATTGTTGACTGACACAAACAAGATGAGCATGGAAATTATTACAAGGATACAGAGTGGGAATAAAACATCTGCTGCTCTAAACAGACTTCTCAAATCCAAGATACTGTCCAAAAGAATGATATTGCATCTAGGCAACATCATTATTAGACCTGTTGTGATATATGGGAGTGAAACTTGATGTATGGTGCTGAAAGACCAACAGAAACTGATTTGTTTTGAAATAATATTCTCAGGAAGATAGTTGGAAAAGTGAAAGACACAGAGAAGGGGAAATGGAGGTAAAGAAATAATGAAAAACTACAAAATATCACAGAACAGACCCTTTTTACAAGTGTAGTGCATGCACAGTTGTTAGCACTGATCAGCCATGTTGTGAGAGTGGAGGAATTGAGAAACATCAAAATTATCTTTAAGCATTAACTGATAGGACAACAGCCTCCAGGTAGGCCTTGCCAATGGTTGATGAACAACATAAACCTGAAGGTACAGAATCTGAGGCAGAATTAGGAGGATACAGGTCATAATAGATTAAAATAGAGGCACATCATCAAGGAAGGGCCAAAAGGGGAGCACATAAAAAGTGGAAACAGGGAGAGATCACCAAAGACGAATATACCTCCTCTGCTCGTGCTTGTAGGGAGGCAGTTAGACGGGCCAAAGCTACCATGGAGCTGAGGATGGCATCCCAAGTAAAGGACAACAAGAAATTGTTTTTTAGATATATAGGGAGTAAAAGGAAGGCCCAGGGAGGAATAGGACCCCTGCTAAATGGGCAGAAACAATTGGTGACGGACAGGGGGGACAAGGCTGAATTCCTCAACGAGTTCTTTGCCTCAGTGTTCCTAAGTGAGGGGCACGACAAGTCTCTCACTGGGGTTGTAGAGAGGCAGCAGCAGGGCGCCAGACTTCCATGCGTAGACCCTGAGGTGGTGCAGAGTCACTTGGAAGAACTGGATGCCTTTAAGCCGGCAGGCCCGGATGAGCTTTATCCGAGGGTGCTGAAGGCACTGGCCGACATCATTGCAGAGCCACTGGCAGGAATATTCGAACGCTCATGGCGCACGGGCCAAGTCCCGGAGGACTGGAAAAGGGCCAATGTGGTCCCCATTTTCAAGAAGGGGAGGAAGGAGGACCTGGGCAACTATAGGCCAGCCAGTCTCACCTCCATCCTGGCAAAGTCTTTGAAAAAATTATCAAGGCTCACATATGCGAGAGCCCAGCAGGACAAATTATGCTGAGGGGAAACCAGCACAGGTTCATGGCAGGCAGATCGTGCCTGACCAATCTAGTCTCTTTTTATGACCAGGTTACGAAACGCCGGGACACAGGAGGAGGGGTGGATGTCGTATACTTAGACTTCAGGAAGGCCTTCAATACGGTATCCCACTCCATACTGGTGAACAAGTTAAGAGGCTGTGACTTGGATGACTACACAGTCCGGTGGGTGGCGAATTGGCTGAAGGGTCGCACCCAGAGAGTTGTGTTGGATGGGTCGGCTTCAACCTGGAAGGGTGTGGGCAGTGGGGTCCCGCAGGACTCGGTCCTTGGACCGATACTCTTTAATGTCTTCATCAGCGACTTGGATGAGGGAGTCAAATGTACTCTGTCCAAGTTTGCAGATGACACAAAGCTATGGGGAGAAGTGGACACGCTGGAGGGCAGGGAACAGCTGCAAGCAGACCTGGATAGGTTGGACAAGTGGGCAGAAAACAACAGGATGCAGTTCAACAAGGAGAAATGCAAAGTGCTGCACCTAGGGAGGAAAAATGTCCACCACACCTACAGCCTAGGGAATGACCTGCTGGGTGGCATGGAAGTGGAAAGGGATCTTGGAGTCCTAGTGGACTCTAAGATGAACGTGAGTCGGCAGTGTGACGAAGCCATCCGAAAAGCCAATGGCACTTTATCGTGCATCAGCAGATGCATGACGAATAGGTCCAAGGAGGTGATACTTCCCCTCTATAGGGCGCTGGTCAGACCGCAGTTGGAGTACTGCGTGCACTTCTGGGCGCCGCAATTCAAGAGGGATGCGGATAACCTGGAGAGGGTCCAGAGAAGGGCCACTCGTATGGTTAAGGGCCTGCAGACCAAGCCCTACGAGGAGAGACTAGAGAAACTGGACCTTTTCAGCCTCCGCAAGAGAAGGTTGAGAGGCGACCTTGTGGCTGCCTATAAGTTCATCATGGGGGCACAGAAGGGAATTGGCAAGTATTTATTCACCAAGGCACCCCTGGGGGTTACAAGAAATAATGGCCACAAACTAGCAGAGAGCAGATTTAGATTGGACATTAGGAGGAACTTCTTCACAGTTCGAGTGGCCAAGGTCTAGAACGGGCTCCCAAGGGAGGTGGTGCTCTCCCCTACCCTGGGGGTCTTCAAGAGGAGGTTAGATAACCATCTAGCTGGGGTCATCTAGACCCAGCACTCTTTCCTGCCTATGCAGGGGGTCGGACTCAATGATCTATTGAGGTCCTTTCCGACCCTAACATCTATGAATCTATGAATCTATGAAGCCAAAGCACTGTAAGTGCTGGTTAGTCATTGTAAATAAGTAATCCTGAGGAAAAGGTATACATTAAAAACACATTCCACTGGGCACTTTGAAGTATAATAGTAATAATGGCAAATCAAGAAAGTAGTTGTAGCAGGGTAGTATCCACCTTCATAACAATAGTTATTCCTAAATTATCAAAGCACTGTATTTGATGGAGTCCCTAGTCTGAGTTTTATAAGTAAGTAGAGGAGTAACAGCAGTACTTAGAGCAATGCAACAAGTGCTCTCAGTGCACAAATTTGAAATGCTGCTGATGGATTTGGGCAGTACAGAGTGCTATCTGTCAATACATGACAAATTCTTCTTTAGTATGCGCATGGAAATCCCAATAGAGAGGGGCTGTCAATAAAAGGCTGATGACAGAATAGTTAAGGTGTCTTGTTACAGACCCAGAGGTGCCAATTCAAACCTCTCTCTGGTCTCATGCAAACCATCCCCACATCGTCTGTGGGTTGCTGGTCGTTTAGAAAGCCAGATGTGAATGCCTCATCATGCCTTTGTGTGCCATTGTCTATGCAAGCCTTAACTCTACTAGTCCAGGGAGTCAACAAAAAATGTAAAAATGGAAATCTAAGACAATGCTGTGATTTGTTCAACAATTGCATCTAGAATATGACATTCATTGAGTGTAGAGAATAAATGAACATGAAGAAACCATTGCAGATCTCATCTGGCAAACAGAGGAGCTGGAGAAAGCTTAATACATTATTCACTAGGAAGTGGTGAAATCACAGAGTGAGCAGATGTAAAAGATTCATTGTAAAAGATGTAAAAGATTCATTGTACAAGATATTCAGCTTCTGAAATGAGAGTATATTGCATGCTTCTTGAATCCCACTAAAAACATTAGTATGCAAAAATTATGACAAAAATCTAAACAAAACTGTGCCCAAAATAAACTTGATTTTGGATTATACCTTCCTGTGTGGGTTTTGTTTGATTGTTTGTTTTAGTAGCACGTAAGTGTTGTAAGTACATTTAATTTAGATTTAATAAGACATTTAAATCATACTAAATAAATAACAACAGATAACTGAGAATATATTTCTTACAGAATAAACCAAAGAAAAAGATATATAACAAAATATATATGCTTCTGTTTTTAATAATTGCAAATGCGTCGCATGTAATAGAGACTGAAATTTAATATTTCTCAAATCATGTGGGACTATATTTTCAAATGCAGCACCTACATTTGTTCACAGAACTCTGCATTTGCAATATGCATGAACAAATACTTGCATTCAAACCTACATCTTGATTAGCCATCTAGTTATCCAAGCTATATGGACAGATGGCATTTGCACATGCAAATTTGAGAACAAATTTGCAAACCAGGTTAAAGTCCCATAATACTTTGGCCCAGCTTGTATCTGTCTTATTTTATCTAACTGTAAATCAACTATAATAACCATCTGTTTTTTTATTAACTATCATTGTATTCCATTTAAACAATACCAGTCTTGGGTATTTATTTTTAATTACTGCATATGCTGGTCTTAGAAGAGGAATGGTCCATCTAGCTTTTGGTCCAATAGCTTTTGGTGCTATCTTGCAAAGCTAGGCTTACTAGTCTGAGAACAGAGCCAGGCTAAAGCATCTATACTACTTCTATTTCTAGAGCTAGCATATATAGTTTGAATTATCAGCATCTCCTGGCAATTTTTTGGCTTTGGTAAATCCAGAAATTATTTTGGAGAGGCATGAGACAACATGGAAGTTACAAACCTGGTCACTGAATGGTAGGGTTTTGTTCTCTCTTCTAGCCAATTAACACTGAGAAATCATGGTCTGGCAAAGTTGCCCATATCTGGTTTGGATTTGAGTTGAATTTATCATAAGCATTAAATTAGTACAAAGTTAAAGAGTTTTAGGTACAAAAAGAGGTCATCTGAGCTATGCACGTTTGCAACCATTTTGACTGACGTGTTCACAGCAGGGGGATGCTAAGTATAGAAGGGGATGAGCGGGCACACCGGGACTGGAGTGTGATGTTCTGCTGCTGAGTAGAGAGTGCGGGCAGATGTCTAAAAAGTGTGACTGTTGGATCTCTAGGTAGAGCTGACAAGCTTGCACAGTAGATTATTACAGTTTTGATTTTTGGCAGCCAGTTTTACCACATGGTCACTTATCAAGGATAACAAGGTGGGTTTTGACCTGCAACAATTTTTCATCTGAGTAATTTATGCTAGTTTGTACACCTGTGTAAGTTAAACCTGTGCCTGGAGTGGATAGATGACCATCTGTCTCACAATGGATGCCTGCAGTATATATAGTTTCAGTGCCTCACCGATTGGGTAGTAGGGAACCCAATAGGAATTGATTTGCATTGATCAAACAGTTCCCTCTGAAAAAAAATGACTACAGTTGAAGACTCGTGATCTCTATGCCAGTGTAGCTTAGCCCAGTGAAAAGTTGCTCTTGAATTTCTGAGGGTTGCATTGTGGGTGTGGACACACATAACAACTGAACTGTTCAAAAGAATGTCACTGATTGGTAACCGGTTTTCACTTGTTACAGTTTAGAGGTATCCGCACATACCCACTCAAGGGTTCTAATGAATGGTCACCTTTTAAACACTGCAGTGCTGTCGCACCACCATGAAGGAGTGGGAGTGAGTACCCAGTTCAGCATGCTTTGCGGTGGCAAGTGCCCAGTGTTCCCAGAATTTTCCTAGCAGGCAAAAATGACCCCAGTTGGCAGGACGGGAGAGAACGTGAGGCTGCTTCTGCATCCCAGAGAGCTGCCCCAAGTCTCTGCCTGAGGATCCAGCTCTAAGAAGACTTTCCCTAGAAAGCTGCTTAATTAATTCCAATTTACCCCCTCACCTTATGAGATTGGCTGGCAGCCTTTAGTGGTAGACATTTGATTGCTGTATGAGGGGAAACTGAACCATTGAACAATGGGCACTTAGTACCAAAAATGGCTGTCAATATGTTTGATCAGTGTGAGTTGCCCCAATAATTATTCATTGGTCCTTGTCCTCCACAGTATACCTCCCCTCTCCCCAGCCTGCCCTACCTGTTCCACTCTACACACATATCTCAATGCAACTGGAACAATGCCAGTTGTTGGAGCTGTTTCAGGTACCGCCCCCCAAACCCTCGCTGCTCCTCCAAATAATACTGTGACCCCATGGACCAGGCTGGATCATAGGCAATGGAAGCAATTTAATAGCTCAGTAGAGGAAGTACTTTTAAAGGTGCAAGATGAGGGAGAAATCTTGGGCAGCCCCAAGACCACCTAGACTCTGGGAGCCCATAAGCAAGGGGGCCCTTCCCACCTATTTGGCCCCCCTGCACCCTCATCCCAAATTAGCCTGGGATGCCACAGACTGCAGTTAGAAGCAGTTTGGGGAAGTAGAGTTCTGGCTGGCAGAGCAGACAGTTGCCATGGGGTGGGGAAGAAGTACAGTGCGGGATGCCTGGAGGACCAATCAGACACTAGTTACAGAATGCCTGGTGTCCACACATAACACTAAACTGGTTCACAGAAAACCAATTCAAAACAATACCTCATTATCCAGGTATCATTTGGAAATATTTCTTGAGATTTAAACCAATCTCAACTGGATTGTACATTTGGACACTTCTAATTTAAACTGCATTTTAAACAGCCTATGTGTTATGTGTTCCTGTACCCTACATGTCTGCTCCACATTTATATCCATGTGAAGTGAGATTACCTCATGTGTGTCATGGATCAGCCCCTAGAGATAGGGAGATTGTATTTTGCTGGGTACCTGTGGGAAACATTCATAAGCCAAATTGCAAAGGTACAGTGAAAATGAAAGATGCAGAAAGCTGATTTCAGAATACTCAGCTTCATGCTACAGCAGAACTTGAATATGACTCTCAAATCAGAATTCAAGATGTTTTCGAGACTGAAAACCCCAAGATTGAGGGGGAAGCAGATACCATCAACATGGATGAAATGATGTGACTTTTGGGAAGATTGTTAATAGTTAAAAATAGTTAAAAATAAATGGAGCTCCTACATAACCTTGAGGTAGGCTTTTGCGTTGAGGTTTCCAGAAACAGTTTGTCATTCATATGGACTCTGAAGTATAACTTTTCTCAAGGAAGTTCTGCAAAGTGAACAAACTAATGAAAAAGTATTCTAGATCGGGGGTCAGCAATCTACAGCCCACAGCCTGCATCCAGCCTGTGCAGCCTCTGGATCCAACCCATGGAGCCACAGCTTCAGCAGCATTCAGTGATGAGGGGTGCTCCCTGCATTGCACTGCAGTCAGCTGCCTGGGGCTCTGGGGGAGGGGGAGTTCTGCCCATGCTGCACTGCACTTGGGTGACATGGGCTCTGGCAGAGGCAAAGGGTGCTGTTATGCCATGCTGCAGCTGAGTAGCAGGGGGAAGCAGTGATGGCATTTGGGTCCTAATGCCTTCCTACCTTCAACTCAAGTTGGGTCATTCTGGACCCCTGCTGGAAAACATCACTGATCCCTCTTCTAGATGGTTTTCTTGCAGGCTAGTATGCTGTAAGCACAGCAAAACCTGGTGTAATCTGCAATTAGAAGGCAGTCTGATGTTAGCAAGACCAATCTGAACATAAAATATTCTAATACGTTGTAGTAAACCCCAAGCAATAATATAAAGCAACAATTGGATGCCTTATAAACAACCTACCAACAGGGCTATGCTCTAATGACACAACTTCATACGTCCCTCATGAAGGATTCTTATGTAGGGCAGAGCTGAGCAAGCTGAGTTTGCTCATGAAAGTCAAGACACTGTTGGAATTCACTGTCATACCCTGGGGAAGTGCCAGTGTTCAGTTCCTACACCATTGTTTCAAACTTGTTCACCAAGATGGCTTCAGGGCAGTTCTAGTTAGTTTTTTTTCAGAGGAATAGTCCCCATCTGTTGAATATCTGACACTATGTTCTTGCCCAAGGAAAGGAAAAGAGGGACTATTGATATTAAGTAGATGAGTTACAACCTGGTTGGTGTACTGGTAGGGAGGAATTACTCCCCTACCAAAGCTCATGTAGTAAAGAAATCGCCTGACAATTACTCCCATAGTACAAAAAAAGATTCAAAATCTGTTGCTGAGCTGTGTGATTTTCACCCATAGAAAAGGTCTTTAAAAGAGATTAAATTATGCTATAGTGCAAAATTATGCTAAGACTTAAATTATGCTATAGTGCAAACTGACAAAATGTGTATTTCAGTCACTTGTTCCATGTTTCACTGCATAACCTATTTGTCAAAGTGTGTGTTATGTGTTTCCATTTGGGCTCAGTGCACAGAGGATGTGAATCAGTTATAAGAAATTACTGAAAATGTGAAATTCTAATTATTTATTTCATTTTCACCCCAACAGTCCTAAACATAACATGATGTTCTGAAAAATTTCAGTTTGAAGATGATGAAACAAAATATTTTGTGCTTTTTGATAAAAATGAAGTGTTTGATCATGACTGAAGCAGTGTCCCAGTTTGGTTTGTCAGACCAAAGAGCAATAATTTATTTTGGCTTTGCTTAACGTTGAGTTACATTGCGTTATCTCATCAGACATGGAACCCTGATGGGAAGAGTCATTTGGGTGCCTTGTGTTCTTGTTCTCTTTTGCAGAGCAGGCTTCCTGATTGTTGTACTGTATCTCTCATGATGCATCTTGGTGGACAGCAAGGGGGAATGTGACTGCAGGGAATATAGTGAGATGAAAAAGTAGTTTCTCAACCAACTCTCTGTTATTTCTGATATTTCTCATCTGAAAGACTCATGTGCTAAAACACGGGAATTTGCTAGTTCAATTGCTGGTATTGCTTCAGAAGTCCCTTGTTTTCTTTGTCTTCCACAGGTGTATTTGAAGGTGGAGAGATATGAGGTGTGCCAATGATGAAGAAGTGACAGGAACAGGTGAATCTGCTGATGTAATAAAAGCACATACACCCTGATGCTGCACCTATCCCTGGTTGTATCCAATTGCAGTCTGGGAGAGACTATGGAGTGGTTCAGAATGTGAGTAATGACCAGGGATCCTGATTTTCTCTGATAAAAGAAAAATCCCCAGTTTTCAGGTTAAAAAAGGTAACCCCAAATCCACATTTTTTCATGATTAAAATGAAACACTACTATATATACATCTGTGTATTACTGATGTTTCATTTTAATCACAGAAAAAATGTGGATTTGGGGTTCCTTTTTTTAACCTGAAAATTGGGGATTTTTTAATCAGAGAAAACCAGGATCCCTGGTAATGACACCCCCTCTTGAGCAGAAGTTCTTGACAGCTGGCAGGTTATGTCCCACCTGATAAGCATGATGAGCTGCTCTTGCTGTACATATTTCCAGGAATCTTTAGGGAGCTAAAATGTGAAAGAGCAAAAAATAAATGAACT
This sequence comes from Alligator mississippiensis, assembly GCF_030867095.1. Taxonomy (NCBI): domain Eukaryota; kingdom Metazoa; phylum Chordata; order Crocodylia; family Alligatoridae; genus Alligator; species Alligator mississippiensis. Next base: position 348,963,419 of record NC_081824.1, read on the forward strand.
CAAAAGCTCACCACAGCCTCCCATATTCTTCGGAGGAGTGTATACAGTCAGTGGCTGCTTCAGTGGTGCAGTTTCTCCCTGTAATTCCAAGGCAGGACTAACTCCTCATCTCACAGATTCTCCTGTGTTATGCCCTGAGGCACAGGAATGCTAACCAGAAACACACTAGGAAACTTAACAATGCCCGCAGCAGCAGAATAGCAGAATAACCCCAACCCAATGTATGGAATGTGTCAGTCTCATGTACCACTCTGCTAACATAATAGGTACAACAGCATATGAAATCATTTTTGTTTGTGTTACAGTGCAAGTTTAATGACACTGCATTGCATTTATGTGTATGTTGGAAATGGGAGTGAAGCATGCTCTTGAAAATCATGTAGGCAATATAAAGGTGGAAAGGGACACACAAAAATTGCGCCTTAAAGTCTGTGGAAGAATTCTCTTCCAGACTCCTGCTTTTGGGGGGTGAGGGGTTGTTGGTTTTTTCCTTTTCTTTGTCTTGGTCTCCTCACCTGTCTGTCAATCTGATTGCCTCGGGTTATCGCGTATGTGACCTGGATCAGGTAAGAGGGGTAGACCTAGTCTCTTATTGTTTGGAGCTCTGACCTCATGACATGGGGGCAGGGGCTTGAGTCCATGTCAAGGTGTGATGCTTTTCAAACTGGTTGACCAGCATCAAACAACACCTGTCCCTGACTGGGTCTAGAAGGTGAGGTCAGGAGGCCTATTTAAGAGAGAGGCTCTCCAGGAAGAGGGGGAGACATGTTGGGCCTTTTGCACAGCAGCTAGAACCTCTGCAACTCTCTCTTCTGGGATGCTGAAGTGGGTAAATTACCAAAAACTTAACTAGAAAGGTAGCTTATAGTAATTTAGAAGTGTATTAAACTGCTATCAGGCAGATTCTGTTTGCTCAGGGTTATTTTTTTGATACTTCTCTGACTTGTACCCTTCCCCAAGCCTACCCTCTCTACCCAATAAAGCTCTCCACTATAGCAAGCTTTGTGGTACGTGCTTGAGAGGGATTGGGCATGCCTTTATGCTCCCTTTGCTTGGCTGACTAAGGGAGGCTACTTTCTGTGCTTCAGATTAAAGAAAGCACCCCAAGATTTTGCAGTGGGTCAAGCACCCTCAAGATCTACAAGGCCTGTGTACCCTGGGGGGCACAGGGCCTGAACAAAGACCAGATCCCAGGGGGTGGCAGTGGTTACCCCATACTTGTAAGTGTGCTCCAGGAAGGGGATCAACCTGACATAGGCACCCCAGGGGAGATACTCAAGACTTGGTTTTTGGTCAGGTGCAGTGAGGCAGGTGGCTCAGCACAAAAGCGCCCCCTACTGGCCTGCCTACTGGTCTATCTAAGCTTTTAGGTTTTGAGTACCTCTTCCTTTAACTCTGCCTACAAAAAAGTTTTGTATGTTATATTAATGTGATAGCTGATTATTCCGTGCTTTTGTTTGCCATATTCCTGTTAATTAACTCTAGCAGTGTGTGACACCCCACTGAGACTGCCCACAAGTGGTTTGAAGGAGTTTCCCTTTCTACACCTAGGGCATGTAGGTGAGTTATTTATAAAGAACTCCTGTCTCTCACACTTCCTTTTACTTGACCACTCTCCCACTTTTCATATGTTTAATGTTATCTCCATGGGGTTGAGCAAACTGTCCCATTTCTTTTGGAAAATTATTACTTTCCTATTCTGCTTAGCTGTCTCTAGCTCGCTAGACATTATTCCTTTTTCCTTCAATATTATCTTTCCTTTCCAGGATAGAATCTTTCTGACTATAGAGACTATTGTATATCTAATTAAGGCTGATGAACAATTTCTTAGTGAATAACTCTTCACACCCTCATGGAAATGGAAGTAGCCCTAATTATAACAAAATTAGTGCTACAAGTGGAGGAATTTATTTCAAGGAGAGAAAAACATGCCCATATGAAAAGGCTCTTGAGAGCCTTCCAAAGTCTATATAGGTGACATGGAGAAAGATACACCTGAGTCAAAAGCTTTTCGAAAGTCCATTAAATTATATCAGTCAGTTCTTTGGTCTCTAACATATTGATAAACTCAGGCTAGGTACAGACGTTACACACAAACTGGTATAAGTGGTCGGAAATCAGTATAAACCCTTAACCAAACAAAAGTTCAGTGCATATACGCTGGTTTAAAAAAGGCAGAACCTGATCTAAGATAGACCTGGATTGATGTGGTCTCAGACTTAATAGTTTTAGGTTAGACAGTATATCAAGCTTCTGTATCAGATCCCCTACCGACTCAAGTTAGGTTGCTGCCTGCCAGCATCTCCAGCTGCTTTGAAGTCCCCTGCTACCCTCCCCTTACAGGGAGGTGTGCTAGCAGCTGGCCTGCGCTGCTCTGGCTGAGCGCCTAGCCATCCCTGCCCCAAGGATCTCAGAGGTAAGTCAGCACAGCCCCTCTGCCCAACCCCACTCCTACCTGTGGCCAGCTATGAACCACAGCCAGGCAGAGGAGAAGGAGGGGGAAATGAAGGTTTCTTCCCCACAGAGCTGGCACTGACTCTTTCATACCAGAGCCCCTCTGCCCAGGCCTGCCTCCTGCCTGTGGCCAACACTTAACCAGAGCCAGCCAGCAGGGAGCAGGGGTAAGGCAGGGGGGAAGGAAGCATCTTCAGCTCAGTATTTTTCTATCTTTAACAAAGTCCCTAGATGGGGGAGGCACACCACAGAAGGAAGGATTGGACCCATTGGACATCTGGTGACCCGCTTTGGGGCTCTCCTAGAAGCCTAGGGATGGGCATGGGGGGTGGGGTTCCATGGTGATGGCAGACACCTGGAAGCCCATTCTGTCTGGCATGGAAAGGGCACTCAGAAGAAGGAAAGATTGGGTCCCTTGGAGCTCTGGCAAGTGGCAGGTGGAATCAGCAGGCACACGGTATAATTTTGGGAATTGTATTGGGCTCCTCCTGCTGCTACCTGCCATTTGCTAGAGCTCTGAGGGACCCAATCCTTCCTTCTGCAGAGTATTTCCCACCCACCCCCACCACTGCCAGCCAGGCTGCCAGGTAATCCATGGTGACCCAATTTGGGGCTCTCCTGGAAGCCTAGAGCTGGGCATGGGGCAGGGTGGTCCCTGGTGACAGGGGTTGGTGGTGTGCTTGCCCTTGCCCAGCAGCCAATCAGAAGTGGCCTGGCCACTCAACTCCAGTAGACATTCTCTGGCAGCCCAAGGAGCTCATGGGGCATGGTGGGAGGTATGCAGCAGCACCTGCAACCTGCTGGCTTCAGCCAGTGCAGACAGCCTACTTGCACCCCCCGCACCCTCTCCCCACCCCCGCACCAAAGGGCAAAAGTGTGTTCTGTTCAGTCGCAATCTAACCTATACCACTTACAGAAACCTGCATAGGTTAGATAGATTCTGCCTCGGGCTTTTTGAACATCTGTACTTGGCCTCAAACAAACTACGGTTTAAGGATATGCTTTTTGTTTCCAGAAGCTGTTTTGTTTTTTTAGCTAAGCAAAGTAGTACTAACTGGTCTGTAATTTCAAGGATTTTACTTAGGAATATACCTAAAGACAGGTGCTCTTCCTCTGGCAGCTCAATTTAATGAGGTTCATTCATGGATGATGAAAGACAGGTAGTTCGTCTTTTGGGGGAGGGGCTGTCATTTTTGTATTACTGCCTTGTTTGTATGATTATATATGTAACTCGTCCAAATGCTTTCTGATCCTGTGATACATGAGAGATGCAATGTAAGTACTAAATATATAATGATTATATACTTTACAAATATATTAACATATTTTATGAATACATATATTACATCTGGTTTTATGTTCTGTTGTTAATATTTTGCACAGATATAGTGCTATTAATTCTGTTTTTCCACTCCTGCAAATCTGGGAATTACTTTAAGGAGAGAATGAAAATACTTGCAAACAAGATGTTTTCCACTTGCTGATTGCATGCATTGTTATATTTTATATGAGCCTGTGAGTGAATGTAGTGTTTATGAAAATGAGGGATTATCAATACTAGCTCAAGCCAAGCAAAGTTTTGGCAGGTGTTGTGCAAGCTTTCCCTCCACAACTCGTCCAATGTGCCTACAACCTGTTCTTCAGCACCCTTGCTGATCCAGTCCTGGGTCTCTCTTGAGCTGAGAGTGCCAAATATAATGAATTATGTTAAATTGTATGGATGTTTAGAAACATGAATAACTGAGGATTAGAATGAGACCGCTAAAATCAAACTTGCTTAACATAGCATTTTAATCACACTCTTAAATAAATATTGCTACTAAGCTTTAAAGGGAAAATGAGGTCAGATGCTGAGGCTTCACCAGCCTCAACAAGGAATCATTGAAGTCTGTTCTATTCTTCTCCTTAGTTGGCAATTGCATGATGCCAATTGGAAACTATGAAAGATGCTCTTCCTGTAGCTGCATCTGACTCCTTGGCAGGCTGGCCTGGCTGGTTTTGCTGGCAATCTTCAAGTTGCCTGCAAAGCTCTCACACTGTCATTGAGCCATCCAATCTGGCTTGCACTCTTCAAAAATGTTTTATTTAATTCATCTTTAATTTTGAGAATTTCTGGAATTTAATTCTATTCGAAAAACCTCAATCCCTCACCTTCGACTACAACATTTCCTACAGAAAGAATTTGCTAGGATCAGAAAGAAGTGTTTTGTGACTGAATCTAGCGAATAGGGCATGGGTCAAGGATACAGAGCAATCTGCCTTTCTTGTGAATTGTTACAGCATCCAGCATGCTGGAAATACTATCTCAGTTGAGGCCTTGAAACATTGCTGTCATGTAAATAATAAAATCATATTATTATGTTTATTACCAGTTGTATTATCATGTTGTAATCCTACTTCAGTATTAACTGGCATTTGCATTTATAGTCTTAGGAATCCTGCAAGTTCCTTAGTTAATTCAGAGAGCTTTATTAAAGGCTTCTGTCTAATACTGAGGTATTATTCTGCAATATATTTTCACACTTTATTCCCTGGAAGTCTCCTGATCTGCTCTGTTATGAAAAGTACATCAACAATAAATCTAGAACAAAATTTTTGAGCCCAGTTCTAAAGTACCCAAGTAAACTAGCTATATATTTTTAAAAAGCTGGCCCTCCGCATCCTTGGCAATAGCAGTTGTGCAGCACGTTAGACAATCAAAGCTTCTGAATGCTTGCTAAATGGGATAAAGAGAAGTATTTTAGGCATCAGTCTAGAAAATATTGGCCTTATTTTCCATTTCTTTTTTAAAAGCAGGTCAGAACTTGGAATTTCTGGTTTTTAATGCATGTTGAATTTTCAGATTTTGCTGTTTCCCAAACCTGGAACCAATTCTGTTCAATGTTTTACCATTAGGGTGGCCATCACACAGGACAGTCCAGTTGTCCTCTGTCCTCTATTGATACAAAACCAGACATAAAGGCATCGGGTTTCATATCACTAGAGGACAGAATAGCAGGAAACAGGAATGTCCTCTATGATGGCCACCCTATTTAACTTACAGTGGAATTTCATAAAATGTTTGTTTCACAAACATGGTGTTTCCCAAATGAAATATGCTTTCCCAGCTGCAGAATGAAGTTGACAGGAATTTTGTCAGTTCCATTCCTGGTGTTTCTTTGTGGCTAGCTGGGAAGCTGACCAGCATCACACCCATTTTAGTCAGCAGCTGCAGGGGCTTTCAGGATCTGCAATACCAGCAGGTCTGTAATCCCAGGTTCTTTCAGGGTCTGCAGTCATGCAGATCGCTCAGTAAGCAAAGACCCTAAGGTTACCAGGCGACTGGATCAGCTGATTGCCTGGGTTGCCTGGTTTTCAGATTTAATAAATCACCATACAAGCTAGCTCAAGTCTTTATGCTTAGGGAGTCTGCCTGAGAGTTGCAGGCTGCAGAAGTCAGGGAGCCCAAGGAGAAATCTGGCTCAAGAGACTGGAAGTGCTGGGCCCCTGGCTATAGGATTGTTCACAGGATGAGCCTGCCCTGGAGCAGGAGACTCTGGAAGCCTTTCCAAGGACTTCCAGGCATTTGATTCCATGCAGAGAGCCTGAAAGTTAGTATCCTAGTCTGAATTATGGCTCTCAGGCACCCATGCTCCTGGCCACACGGCGAGTGTCTGTGGTTGCCAAGTTCCTCATGCAGAAGCTCAGGCTCCAGCTGTCTCTGGGGCTCTCTCTCTGGGGCACTCCTGAGCTGTGAACTGTGTCAGATTGCTGTGAAGCCAGGTGAGCAAGCTGGCAGGAAACCTGCCCATGTTTCATTGGAAGACTCATCAGATGTGACATGAAATATTTCATTTCTGATGAACAGCGTTTCTGATGGAGAATATTCACTCCAAAACATTCCGGCTGGCTCAGCGTGGGATATAATGCGAGAGCCTATTTAAAGTGAAGATGCCCATTGGCTGAAGCTGTATAAAACAACAACCATCATCACTCTACTTTAACAAAAGGAAGTTATTTTAATGTCAACAACTATCCTAAAGAAACTTGGCAAGCCCTGCAGTGTCCGGGCAGACTTATCAGTGAGTGAATGTGCTTGGAGTCGTGACTGCTGTATGTCAGGCTTTATCTCCCATGTGTAAAAGTTGCCATGGCAACAGGAGCTCTGCAAATAATTATATAAATAATAAATGAAAGATTTTTATAAGCATGCATTAAAGCTGCACCTCTTATACAAGCTGCTTTTGTTACACAAATGTGAGGAAAAGTGTTGTGCGGAATTTTTCTGCATTTAATGGTTAAACTGAAGAAAGTAATATGTTCTACAAATATTTGCTGGAAGTGAGCATCCAGAATTATTGACCTATGTGAAGCACTATGTTTTGTAAGACAAAGAATGATGTTATGCTCATTGAAACAGGATGTCAGTAGCCTGATGTTGGGCCCCTCTCCAGGCAAGCAAAGGAGTTTGGAAGACCCAGGACAATCCCCGTTTGAAAGATTTTTCAGCAGGTATACAACCATAACAACCTTGCTGTGCTGATAGCTGTGCTGTGCTTTTTTGTCCCAAACCAGACACTGTAGCCATAGAAAAGGGACTTGGCTGGGACATATATAAGCTCCAGGGGGCTCTTGCTAGTCTAGTCCAGCGAGGACCAAACTTTTGGCAGGTGAGCCATGAATTAGTCCTGCACCCTTCCCAAGTGCCACTCCAATCCCTTTCCCATGTCTGATCTGCTGCTTTACTTTCTGGTTCCTTCCCTGTGCTCCCTGCCAGATCTGCTACTTGGTTTTCTGCTCCCCTCCCTATCTGTCCCTGTGCTTCCTGCTTCCTCCCTGATATGCCACATGCCAGCACAGAGATCGCCCTTGCCATACTTGGCATCTATGCCACAGGGTGGCCACCCCTGCTCTAGTCCATACAAGTGACTATCCCAGATCTCACAGATGGCATCGCATGAAGCTGATGTAACACCATTTATTCACTGTTTCTCACAATTTGTGTGCCGAGCCTATCATTGCTCCCAGCCTGAATCTGACAACATGCATTATTCTATACATTCCAAGGACCATTGTCCTGTGGTTGCTCTTTGCCCAGGATCCTGGTTTAAGGCAGTTGAAGTTCCCCTGCCAAGAGGAACTGGGGAATTGAATTCTGAATATTTTAGTCAGAAAGACCCTGCAGTCTCTCTGTTATGTCTCAGAATGCATTGTTTAAAAATATTCTTTTAAAACTAAGAAATGGAATTAGTGCTCCAGGAAAAAAAAATACAAAGCTATTGTTCCAGGGTTTTTGGTTGTAGCCGTGTTGGTGTAAGGACATAGGCAGGCAAGGTTCCTTGGGCAGAGGTGATATCTTTTATTAGCCCAACTGAGTATTAGACTACTCAGTTGTTCTAATAAAAGATATCACATCTACCCAAAGAACCTTGCAAGACTATTGTTCAGCACTTAAAACTAATCAGGAGGAAAATGTGCATATGTTTACTGGATTGGTTCATCAGAGATTAATAATGTTTTTAGTAAGCTCAGTGACTCAGAATGCAGTATTTACAAATGCAGTCTGATTGGTTAACATGATTCCAGATAATCTCCAGTATTTGTGATTAATGAATAGGTAAACATACTTGACTCATTTCAGTCAAAAGCTTTGACTGAAAATTTCAGCCAATTATGAGCACTGATTTTCTTAATTATTTCTTCCTGTTTATTTAAAGTTATTATAATGGCTTTTGATAAATCTGCTATGAATAAATATAGATATAAAATATACAGTTAATAAAGATTACCAGGACTAATAACAGAATGGAAAGAAGATTCACTTTTCAGCGTACTCTAAAGGTCAACAAATTTGCTTTTTTGAATGAAGATGTTGAATTAGCTCCAAGTTTTGGGTTCTAAACTCAAGAGAAATGCACTGCCACCAGCTCCCTGCTTTTCATGTTAGAAGCCAACAGTCTAATTACCTCCACTTAATGAAACTGTGTTGAGTTGTTAGATAGGCAAATCCCAAATCATTTAGAGCTTAAGCATGTACTTCAGCCACTATTTCAGACTGTAAAGGGCTGGCATAGTAGCCTTATGGTATAAACACCTGGTGAAACTTGTGGTCAGTTAGAAATTAGTTCAGATTCTTAAATGGTGTTAAGGGTAACCCATAAATAAAATGTATTATTATAACCATCAGCAGTCCCTCACTATGACACTGACAGTCTTCCAGTAAAAAGGTAAGTAAGTAATGAATTTGCAGGTGACTGAGGAGATAGATCAGAGATGAATCAGGCCTTAAGTTCCCCAGGTACTGATGTTAATATCGCATTTCTCAGATTGGCCTTAACGGTATCCTTGAATCTCTTTTGCCCACCTCTAGAGCAGTGAGCATCAGTGAGTTTGGAATATAGGGCCTGTCTTGGGACCTGGTTTTCAAGCATCCTGTCCAACAGAGCTGGTGCCATATAAACATGACGTCAAATCCTGGTAGTATCTGCTTGAGCCAGAATGCTGGCATTCATTCTTATGTCCTTCCAACTAATATGAAGGGTTTTCTGAAGACATAATTGATGATCATGCTGCAAAGCTTTCAGGTGTTTCCAATATGTACTCCAAGTTGCACACCTATACAACAGGGTAAAAATGACAACAGCCTAGTGGATGAGAAGTTTGATTTGGGTCCTGATGTCATGATCATCAAAGGCATGATTTTGGAGACATCCAAAGGCAGTGCTAGCAGATTTTATCCAGTATTGAATATGGTTATCTACATTTACTTTTTGGAAAAGGTTGCTATCCAGGTATGGAAAATGTTCAACATTCTCCAAGGATTGTCCACTAATTATAATATGTAGAGGGGTAGCTGGTTGGTTTAGAGTAGGTTAGTAAGGTATCTTGGTTTTCATGACATTGACTGTGAATTCAATAATTTCGTACACCTCACAGAAGCAGGCTAGAGTGTCCTGAAGCTCTTCAATTTAGTAGGCACACATGATGACACAATCTTTAGTGTGTTGGAGATCTTTGATTTAGAATGTAGCCAGTTGATGTTAAAGAGATTTCCATCTATGCAATACTGGATGCTGACTCCAGATTGAAGTCTATCAGCAATGAGATGTGGAATAGCTATGATATAGATGGAAAGGAGGGTTAATGTGATCACACATTCTTGATTGACTCCAGTTCTAATAGTAAAGGGCTCTGTTTCCAAGCTGTTGCTTAGGACAGTTGCTGACGTGTTATGAAGAAGTCCGATAATGTTAACAAATTCTGGCAAGCATCCAAATCTTATCAGGATCTTCCATAGGACCTTTCTGTTGGTTGAATCAAAGACCTTAGTGAGGTCAGTGTAGGCCAAGTAAACAACTCACAGCACATCTCCTGCAGCCATGTAATAACAAAGACCCTATCTATTGTACTTCTGAGTAGGGGTGCAAGAAATGGGCCCTATTCAATTCAGATTTGGATTCAGATTCAAGCTGAATCAGGGACAGTGATTCGATTCATTGATTCAGATCACTGTCCCTGATTCAGTTCAGCCAAATCCGAATCTGAATATTCAATGCTGATTCAGGGAATGATCAATTCTGACATAGACAGCTTTAAAAGTTTTTTCTACCTACCTTGAAGTACCAGGCATAGCTTGTGAATGCTGAGATGCTGGGGTGAATGGAATGTCCCACAGAAGTGCGGAGGGGGGGGGGGGGCGGGCTGTGTGCTCAGCAGCAAACCCGGAAGTGGACCTGGAAGTGGACCCCCTGCACCCCCCAGCTGGGTGATCAGCTGCAAAGAGACCCTAGGTGCTCCCCAAATCCAGGAGGCAACAGTCGCCAAGCCGGAGGGGGGCCCCAGCGTGCTCTACCTGGCGGACCCAGAAGTGGATCAGAAGTGCTCCTGGTCCACTTCTGGGTCTGCTGCCAAGTGCGCTAGGGAGTCTCCTGTACTTCTGTGGGACACTCTGTGTGCCCCACCATCACAGCATTCATGAGCTGCCTGCTACCTAGAGGTATGTAGAAAAAACATTTAAAGCTGTGTCTATATCTGAATTGCCAAATCTTTCCAAATCTCTCCGAATCAATTTGGAGGGTTCTAATTAAATTCAGAGAGATTAGAGGGTCCTCTGATTTGATTCAGATTCAGAGATTTGGCCACCAAATCGGCCCAAATCTCTGCTGAATCGAATCAGGGACCGGAGCTTTGCACAGCCCTACTTCTGCGTGATCTGCAACCATGCTGGCACTTAGGTATAATCTTTTGAGTGAAAAAAGTGAGTCTTTTATGGAGAATGCAGGGGAGGCTGCCACAATGCTTGCAGCAATCTGCTCTATTCCTTTCTTGATTACGGTAATGATTATGGCATCTCTGAAGCCACTGGGAATATATTCTTGTTTCCAGATTTTCATAATAACAGTGTGTCATGGGTGAGAGAGCTTTTTTTCCACCTTGATTATAAATTTCATTTGGTATTAGCCATAAGTAGAATGCATTATTGTTGTCTAATCCCAGGGTGACAAGTTCATGGATGAATATAGCAAGATCTGAATCCTAATGATACAGCTACATGCCTATTGTAATGTATAGCTAGAAACAACATCTATGCCACTGATCATTCAGGAACAGCATCAAAATGAGCAATAAAACATTGTTGTGCTTGTCATTTCTGCCATTTCTTCCACCTGATTCTCAAGACTTCTGAATGTGATATGTCCTACAGCTTTTGTTGTGTCTATGGTGGCTTTAGCTTAATGATCCCCAGAAAGGATTTGGACCACCTACACAAAGGCTTAGCTATCAATATTTGTACCCTTCTTAGTGTACGCCAAGCACCAGAGAGAGGAGGAGAGTTTGGAAGGATTACCTTTTCACACATGGACTGCTGCTGATACTGCAAGATTGTAAGCTGCCCACACAAAGGCTACTACTGCCATGGCCCATACATCCCATCAGTTGGTGCCAGGGCCTGTTTCCCTGCTCTCCTACCCCAAGTCACACTACTGCAGCTGCAGGAAATTGCTGTATTGTACATTTCATTAAACTAGGCAAGCAGTGACAAATTGAAGTCTCATGGGTTAGTAGGGAAGATTACTTCACTCATTAAATCATGATACATTTAGTTGCAAATAATTCTGGATTGTCTTTATGGAATTGCTGAAAGAATGGTGAAAGAAGAGTACTTTCTTTTCCAATTTAGTTTCCTGGCATGTCACCTCAGTGAGGTTCCAGTGTACATCAGAAAGCTAGCTTTTTTTCCTTTTTTTTTTGCCCTCATTTGCCCAAAAAATGCTATGCTGAAGGCAGAAATATGTTAGCATGAGAATGAAATGCCACAGAGACCAGGTTGTCAATGTATTTTTATATACGAATTGTTTCCAGATCCCTTTGTTTTATTTAAACTGATCATACCACTGTTCTAACCTCTTCCAAAATACCATAGTGCTGGTAGAGGTCATACCCTTTGCTAACTGACAGCTCACTTGTCCCTTGGAGAAAAGGAAAACTGCATCTCAAGTGTAAGAAGAAAATCATAACATAACAGGTCTAGAGCAGCCTGAATTTGATCAAGCCAACTAGGAAAGAATTCAGTGTATTACCCTACATCTTTTCCTATTCCTACAATTTTTAAATAAAGCTAACTGATTTATGTTTGACAGTGTCCTCTTCCCCAAATAACTACTAGCTCATGCACTTTTGTATCCTGTATACAGTTCAAATAAAGGTAGTAACTTACTGGTTTTAAGAGTGGAATAACTTAGGGCCCCCTTTATTGCAAAGGAGCACAGAAGAGACTCAAGTACAGTAAGCAACAGTATTGAATTATTTATTACCACAGATTTTCTTCCCTTTACTGTAGCACTACAGTCTAGTGCCTGTACCACAATGCTGATTCAAGTAACAGTCTGGTAATAGCACATATGAAAACTGCAAAGGTGAAATAAGCTTGTACAGATCTAAATCAGGGAAAGTTAGTGGAAGGGCAAATCCTGCCAAAAATGTTTGTATGTATAGTAGTTATTTTCTCTTGCTCATTAGGAAAGCTTATATGGAGGAATCTAGCAATGAAACTTCGATTTTAAATTTCTCTAGTAGTCCAACATGAAATATTTATACAGCTTCAGCTGCATTGCATTTACTAAATGAGAGCAAATGTAGTGAACTCACTTTACATTTGTTTCTCCACACATCAATTTTAATGGAAATCATGCTTATCCTATTTTCAGTTCAGTCTGGTCTAAGCAATGGCACATTTTTACTGCTATGTTTGGCCTTCAGGTGGCAACTGTAATCACCTCTGTGGTTGGTCACCTCTTTGCATTACTGCTGGTGGTGTAACTTTGAAACATGATAAATCTCAAAAGAAACATTTTTGCTTCTTAAAAGCATATGGTTCTTATCCCTTCTTTTATGGATCTGGATGAGAATTGCATGATCATGTCTGTTAGCTAATGCAAATATTTTGAGGGTATTCATGTCCAAGTATTAATTCAGCAGTACTAATTCAGTGATTGTTTGGTAAAAATCAATTTTAACTTATTTCATATGGAAAGTATCCCATTGAACCTCTTAATGCTTGCAATGAATTTGTATATTTATCATGACTTCAGTCATCAGTGTAGCATACCATCTTTTTCCATAATAAAGTCTTCACTAGTAGAAGTCTTTTGCCTAAATGTTAAGTGACTCTGCTGCCTCAGTTTTTGGGCAGAGACAGAAGTGACAATTTTTGCCCAATCTGGCCACAGAAAGCCATTTATAGCTGTGACCAAACAGAAGTGCACAGCTGCAGACCACTTCAAAAATGGCCAATTGGGTAAAAATCTGAACCCTCATTGCATGAGGGGTAAGACAAAGACTATTCAAAACAGACTGTAACTTCTATCTGCGCTGCCTCCCAGCCTGTCACTATTTTCAGAATGGGAGTGGGGAAGGGAGGGAGTTTAGTTTTTCAGCCCCTAGGTTGGAGGGTGGAGCAGGTATATTGGCCCCCCACCCTGAGGTTGGAGGGGGGCTCCAATTCACCTACCCCATCCTCCAGCACCAGCTGAGGACCCCCTAGAGCAAGCTCCCTCTGCTGTCCTTCCCCCTTTCCATTCTGAAAACAACCCAACCTTGCAGGGAGGAGGGGCCATTGCTAGAGGAAACTGCCTGCAGCCTGAAAGCCAGTGGCTAGGTTTCCTTCCCCCCCTGGAACCAACAGTGAACTTCTGTTTGGTCCGGGGGATCATTGTAACACGGAACACTTCCTGCAATGCATTCTCAGTTACAGTGGGGAGCTGCACTTCTGTCTTAGTCACCTAATTTCCCATAAAAGCTTCATTTCACAGTTTTCCAGTCATGCTAGGGCAGTGGCAGTACCTGTGGTGGGATGCTCCAGCAAGTACCATGGAGATCATTGTCATTTAGACTATAGGCAGGGGTATGAGAGGGCTTGAGAGAGCTGGAGAAAGCCATAAAAGCTGAGTTACTGCATGTGAGAAAGTACATGCTTTGTTGACCCGGTTTGGCTGGGGCACTTGGAGCAGGTAGATTTCTGCAGGATGAGTTTGTCCTTCCACGTGTCAAAAGGGCAAATTTCCAGGGTCTTTCTACTGATGTGAATGGCAGTGAGTCTTTCTAATACAGGTTTTTAGAAGCTAAAAGAAAACAGCAGTAGCTCCTTCAATCAATAGAATGTATCAGACTAACTTGTCCTTGATATAGTGTTAATAAGCAGATGAGTTACAGGCTTTACCTTTACAGAGTTCTGTAATCTGGAGGGATTTCTGGAGGGTGGGTGTTTGTTTGTTTGTTTATTTGTTTGCATACCAGCTCATGTGTACCCGATTGCTGGTGAAGTTGTCTGCAAAAACTGGTGGGGGGAATTGAGTACTAAAAATAGCGTTTGTACACATTTATAGCAGGTCAAAAAAGCAATAATGAAACTTTCATCTTTTTTTTTTTACATTTTTTAAAATTATGCTGAGATTTTTTTCCAAACATGCTACCCAGTAATCTTAGAAACCAGAACAAATTGGACAAATTACTAACACAAAAAATAGAAAAGAAAAAGAAAATCTATATTCTTAGTAGAAATCAACATTTTGATGTAAATATTCATTTAAAAAGATGTAGAATAGTCTGACCAGATCTATAACATAAATGGAAAGAAAAGAGGTAAAGAAACATCCACTTGAAAATGTATACTTTTAGATGGAAGCTATTTACTAAAAGAATGATTTTGTAAAGATGGACTGTTCTACTCTGAAATATGGACAGTTTCCTATCTTAAGATGCTCTTTTAACAATTTCAGATTTTCAACTTCAAATTTTTTTCTTGGCCCCCAAAACTCCTCATCATAGGCATTGTAAATCACAGAATCTTGTTATGGTCTTCTGTTTCACTAGTATCTATTACTAATATTTTATAAATACTAAAACACATGATTTACAAATATTATTTGTCATTATTATTTTGTTTCATGAAACATTAATTTATTCTTACCCATTAAGTCATGTTGAAGACTTAAAGGTGATTGGCAAATATTTTTAGAAGCAAGAATATAGTACATATATGTTGAATATCCCACATCAGAGAGAACATAAGCAAACAGTGTAGGATTTTCACTTGCCATTAATCATTATGGGTGCCTATACATGTGCAGAGAGGCTGCTTTGACATACTGTAATTACAGCACGTTGGAGTAGACTCGATTAATAGTGTCTGTTGGCGGGTGGTAATTACCGTGGCTCCAGCTGACTCCAGTGTCATGTGTATCAGCATCCCCGCACTGAAAAATGGTGGTAGGGGTGCTTCAACTAAAGCTTGTTCTACAAGTTTTAGTTAAAGTACCCCAGCCACTATTTTTCAGTGCAGGGATGCTGATACACATGACATTCTGGGCGCTTTAACTAAAACCGCTCCTAGAGCTGCTCTAATTAAAATGCCCCACCCTTCCCACTCCTGGAGCATGTGTATAAATGCCCTATGGTTATAATGAAGATGAGGATCTAGCTCATAGTTTTTAAAATTGCCCATAAATTATATTTAAACTCAAAGGGTTAGAAAGCAATATCCTGCACTTCACATCTGTAAAAATCCTGTTTTTTCTGAAACACCTAACATGAAAGAGAAAAGTCATGCATGGAAATATAGAAACAAAAATGAAGTCTCTGTGGAAAAATACTTCTTATAAAGAAGAAAGATAAAAAACACCTGCTAAAAGGAAAAATAACAGTATGATACTATAGACTGAACTCTGCCTTCATTGGATTGCTTTTCAGAAGGGATAAAAAGCAAAAGGCAAAAATAGCTCATTCTTTCCAATCATATCTGCTCCTCCCAAGATGTCTGACATGCTTTTTTTGTACTTTCAGACCATCTACACATTATTTTCACTTTTGATATAGCCTACTGTTGTAAGGGATATATGGAATACTAAACTCTGCATGAGACAGGTATAAAAGAAGAAAATTTATCTTCAAACGGTGTGCATTTCATTTTATAACTGGTGAACTAAAATTATAAATTCTGGTCTCAGATTCTCATCTTCAGCCCATAAAGAAGCCAACAATGCCAGTGTCTATTCTTATGCTGATTTGAGATAAATATTTTTACACATCTTTCTCAAACTTTCTGCTAGTTTTCCTTCTTTAGTGCAATTCTTTCCATGGAACATTGTTAATAATGAGATTATTTAAATATATAACTGACATGTATCTAATGGTGCCCTAAAATATGAGTTGAATGTTTTCCAAAGGAAGCTGCAAAAACCACACTTCTATGGGCTACACTATTTAGATGCATATGTGCCAATTAACGGATACTTAGGCACCTTAGATCTAATTTCAGAAATCGTAGAATCATAGAAAATTGGGGTTGGAAGTGACCTCAGGAGGTCATCTAGTCCAACCCCTGCTAAAAGCACGACCATCCCCAACTAGATCATCCCAGACAGAGCTCTGACTATCTGGGTCTTAAAAATCTCCAAGGATGGAGCTTCCACAACCTCTCTTGGTAACCTGTTCCATTGTTTTACTGCCCTCCTAGTTAAGAAATTTCTTCCCAGTATCTAACCTAAACTTCTCTTGCTGCAACTTGAAACCACTGCTCCTTTTTCTGTCATCTGCCACCACTGAGAACAGTCTAGATCCTCTTTCGAACCCCCTGCCAGGTAGTTGAAGGCTGGTATTAAATCCCCTCTCAGTCTTCTATCCTATAGACTAAAAGCCCAGTTCCCTCAGCCTCTCCTCATAAGTCATGTCCCACAGCCCTCAAACAATTTTCATTGCCCTTTGCTGGACTCTCTCCAATTTGTTCACATCCCTTCCGAGTGGCGGCCCAAAACTGAACACATTACTCCAGATGTGACCTCACCAATGCTGAATAGAGGGGAAGATCGCTTCCCTTGCTCTGCTGCAACACACCTACCAATGCAGCCCAGTATGCCGTTAGCTTTCTGCTGACTTATATTCAGCTTATTGTCCACTGTAACTCCCAGGTCCTCTTCTGCAGAGCTGCTGCTTCTGTAGCCTCCTTTTCCTTTCTTAAATATGGTCACTATGTTTGCCCTTTTCCAATCATCCAGAACCTCTTCTTATAGCTATGAGTTTTCAAAGATCATGGCCAGCAGCTCTGTAATCAGATCAGCCAACTCCCTTAGCACTCTTGGGTGCATCACATCTGGCCCTGTGAACTTGTACACGTCCAGCTTTTCTAAATAGTCTCTAAGCTGTTCTTTCACCACTGTTGGCTTCTCACCTCCTCCCCAAACTGTGCTGCCAGGTTCTAGTCTGGGAGCGGACCTTCCCTGTGAAGACTGAGGTGAAAAAGGCATTGAGTACTTCAGCCTTTTCTGCATCATCTGTCGCTAGGTTGCCTCTCCCATTCAGTAAGGGACTCACACTTTCCCTGATCCTCCTCTTGTTACCAAAACATAATCATTCTAAACTCAAATTGAAGTCAATGGGAGCTGTGGATGTTCAGCATCTATAAGTATCAGGCTCAAAATCCAATATTATTTCATGTTTAGAGCCTAATTCTAATCTTGTATGAGTTTGGCACCAAAATGACACTAGAATCATAACTATATGGTACTGACCCAGAATCCAAATTAGCCTATATATTAGATAAGAAGGCATTTGTACTTTTATTGAAATATGATATACATCCTCTCCTTCTTCTACTTATTAGAGATCGATAGGAGATTTTGGTTGAATCAGGAGTGCAGGGTTGGGTCCTGTTTAGTAATGTTAGGAGTACAATAGACAGAGCTAAAAGCATATCTCCTCTGTTAAACAGTTAAGTATAGAAGTTCTTACAGTACTAAAAATATATCCCTGAGCAAATGGTGTTACACAACATGCATAAAGGTTGCATTTGGACAGGGAGCTTTATCATGAATTCAGAGGTACCTAGCAATTAAAGGGCAAAGAGCTACCCAGAACTATCACTTATGTCAGTCTCCCACACTTTTTGGTGCTCTCTTCATAGAAGGGATGCACAGTAGAAAGACCATTATTAAAGGTTTACCTCTTCGCTCTGCCAGCATCCAGCTGCTAGGTTGCCCAACAAATGAAGGCTATTATTATCACTGAGGCTGACTTTGGAGATGCATCTCCATGTTTCAACAAACAGTTAGCAGTGGAGTGAGACTTACAATGGATATTTACTGTAATACAGTAATACTGGCCTAGATCCACAGAGTTCAATAAAACTTAGACCCAAAGATATGATCCAATATATTTAAAGCTAATATAAGCAAAAATATGATCCATTTTTCTAGAAATAGCAACAAAAAAATGGAAGAATAGATCAAATTAACCTATTAACATATTCTTGAATTATTTCCATCAGGTGTGTCAGTGCACACGGTTTATATGCTAAACAAGCTGTCCAATCATTCCAGAGGACTAAAGTGAGCACCTCTTCCTCTTACATACAGAGATTTTTTTTAATTACTTCTCGGATCATTGGGTACACACAGATGCATATGCACCCCCTGAGATTGGCTGTACACTGCCTGGAAACACCAGCCAGGAAACTGGAAGTGCCAGTGGAAGTGCACTTCCAGTTTCGCTGCTGGTGATTTTGGGCTCCGTGATCAGCCCCTGGAGGAACCACCCCATCCCCTGGTCATCGATCAACCACTGGGGACCCGTCCCCCTGGTTGGTGATCTGGTGCTCCCCCAGACTCGGGAGGCACTAGACTCCCATGTCTTAGATGGAGCTGCTAATTGTTTCAGGAAAGGAAGCTTTTTCATCTTTTGACACTCTCTCCTTGCAATATTTTTTCTAGGTATACTGAAGTGGCAGTTAATGGGGATGCTTGGTCCTGTTTTGGTGTGTTTGGATAGGATGGTGCTTCTGACCCACAGCTGCTTCTGTGTTTGGGAGATGTCTCAGTTAACGCATCCTCGTAAAAAGGATGTTATTATTTATTAATTCTACATAGAACCTGGGACTAGATGGTATAAAACCAACTAGCTAACCAGAGCTATTCCTAGAGGAAAAACTGCTGAATACTCTAGGACAGAACTCTAAAAGGACAGACGCTTTCTAGGCAAAGTGATTTGAATTCTGTTTTAGAGATTAAATTCATGCTTTATTGTACTATCAAAAGGGAGACATTCTAAAATCGGGGCTCATCATTCAGCTTGCATCCCTATAGAGTCTGCTAGTCAGACCACATCAAGTTTCCTGTTCAGTTCCCCAACAGCTGGCTCGTCTGGCAAGCAGCGGCAGACCTAGAAACCTGGGAAGCCTGCCGTCAAGCTGGCCCTTGCAGTGCTCCAAGGCTCCTACACCTCAGCACAGAGCCTATCAACTGGCTCAAAGCAGGACTGTGTACAGGTTTCCAGGCTCCTCTCAGCTCAGTATCCCAGCAGGTGGCCTGCCAGAGCCCTGAGCAGCTTGGGGAACATTGCCAATTGTATTCAGAAAAGCTTTGAAACAATGTTGCTTTGATACTTAGAAACATAACATTTTGGATTTTGTCCCATTCTACAAGAAATGTCCAACTTACGAGTTTTTGTGCTAATGTGAAACAATTTATTTATTTTTTTTATTTCTTGTTTGAAAATTCAGAATGTGCTGGGGAAGGTGGATTCTGGGTTCTGACCAGTTCCAGTATTGGAGCCTAAAAATGGATGTAGGTGACTAGAAGGATTTTCAAGCCGTGTGAAAACATTTAAAATCCAGGGCTAAAGGACTAATTTCACTCACTTTGGAGCCCATTTAAACTACTTTTGCAATATACATTTAGCACTTGCTATAAGACCTGCTTATGTTTACATGTAAAATAAACATGTTGCAGTGAAAATGGGGATTAGGTGTTAAAGCTTGGATTTTTAAAAGGATTTGATTGCCTATTGAAATCAGTAAGGTTAAGCAACTTAATGCCTTAAAACAATCTGGGTCCAAATTCCTATATCTCAGCTGATTTCCATCCTGTACTATTTTTGCACTCATAATACTATTCAGAATCAGGTATAATGTGCATTTGAGAAGTTGATTAGCGCTAGATTGAAGATATGACTTAGACATGCATCCCTTTTGGTTTTAGTAAAACTGTACACTTCACACTCAACCTCATGCTGTTTTTTATACTGTTTTTAAAAATATCTCATGCTCCATCCCTCCACTCTTTTACATAAAAAATATCAATCAGCATTCCTTTGATGAACTGCATGGACACTAGTGGTGAAGACTAGTTTAGACTTGCCTGCCTAATGAAATCCACTTCCAAACACTTATTTTTAAGGAAGTAATAATGAGCCAGTTATAAGTTCACCCAAAAGGGGGTCAGAGGTGAACAACAATTACCAGATGGAAAAAAAGCTCCTCAGTCACTGCCTGCAAGGTAGGAATTCCTTTTAAAGTTTAGCCATTGCTTTAAGTGCATGCCCTTGTACACATGCTGTGTAAACTGTCTCTCATGTGGAGACAAGAAAACAGACACCAACAAAGATACAAAAAGAAGCAGAAGTGGGTAAAATGAATGACACAACAAAATATAGCCAGAAAATTATCATTAAATGATTGAGCTCCAACTGACTTAAAACAATTACTTAAATCAGCTTGCAGAAAATCACTTTGCTATTGCCCTCCCCTCCCTCGCTGCCTTTCTGACTCCTTTTATTAGATGCTTCTATAGGCAAGGAACCTTCTTGTACATCTGGAAAGTGCTTCAGTTTTCATTAAAACCAGTCAAGCCTACAATTTATGCAATTAATTTGGGGTCTAAGGTCTTTGGGATAGAGGAACCAGCATTTTGTAAACCAGTATGTGGAAACAAAAGGGTAAATTTCAGTGACATTCCTCAATTTAATCTTTTGATTAGAAAATATGTACCAAACTGTATGTGCAATATGCAGTACACTCTAAACAATACTATTGATATGTTTATTTTTATATATACTCCATGGATTTCCAAACCAGTTTGGTTTCTGTTTTGAAAGCATCAGTAATCTATGTTGGCTTCATCTTTAATTTCCTTGCCATCCATAGCAATATATAAGCATTTTGAATATCCTGCAGCCAAGCCCTCCTTCATCCTCCCTCCCCCCAACATCAAAAGGATGATTGCTATGTAATTTCTATAATCAGGTTTCTATGCTTCCTTATGCAATTTACTCTGTGTTTTGGATGATCTGTTCATACTCTCCTGTTATTTATTTATGTATTTATGTATAGGCCAGCCAAATGCATACATGTTGATTGTGTTAAAACCAGACTGCAAACCAAATGGTTTGTGGACTGTATTTAAACTGTGTAACATGGACCCTGGACCTCCCCTTTACTGAGAGAGGAGTCAGACAGTGCCCCAAATTGCAAAGCTGTTAAGAGAGCATGTTACAAAGAACAGAGTTCTGTGCAGTAAATTAGGTAATGGCTGCATCTGAGCTGAGCATGCTCCTATCAGTGAGAAACCCCTGTGCCCAGTTCTGAGAGAGAGAGAATAGATCACAGGATTGAAAGAGGGCAGAACCTAAAGCCATATAAGCCTGGCTTCTAGGCAGAGGAGCTCATTTTGGCCAGGAGCAATGAGGGAAAAGGAGCTTCTGTGAGATTAGGCTTCAAACCAAAAGAACTAGAGGGTGTTTAGCTGTGCTGGTTTCAAGGTGATGGTTTTCTGTTTATGTTAAGGCATGGGGTGGCTAGTAGAGGAATGAGAAGGCCACTAAAGGGCACTGTGAGAGGGTGCTATTAGTGATTGGTTTGTGGGTGATTGGTTTACATTTCCCCCAGTGAGAATACTGGAAGTCTAAAGACGCTGGGTGTGTTCTGTCCAGGACAACGTGGGCATTGGGCATTTATGCCCAAGCGAAGCTTGAACTGCTCCAGAGGGCACTCCAGAAGTACCAAGATAGCTTACATGGGATAGCAAGCATGTCTAGTCAGCAGAATGGAGTATGAAACTAGAATACCAGGGAGAGAGGGCTGTGTCTGACTGAAGTGCACTGTGGAGTGGACTGGAGGGTTAAGCCTGAGTTTAGCTTACTGTGAATGGAGCTGCCATAAATGGCAACTGAGAGCTCAAAGAACAAACTACCCAGAAGTGAAGCAAATGGAAGGCAGGCAAGGCCTAGAAGGATGGCTTCAAGATGCTAAATGTGGTTAGGAGAACCCGGTTAGGAGTAGAAGCCCTAAGATGGACATTGATTGTGGGCAAGAAGTCCTGAGACTAAGATTGGCTATATGAGTTTGATACAACTTTCAAACTGCAGAGCAGGCTTGATAGAGTAAGTGAGACTCAGTTGTAGACCAAGAGGGCCAGAGTCTGGTTGGACCAAAATGGGTGTTAGAACAGTAAAGAAGAGACACAAATCTGGAAAGTCAGCAGGTGGTTTCTGGCAAGGAACCACTACAGGGCTTTCTATTTGGGCCTGACAGGCCCATCATAGGGTGGCCAGGCAGGCTACCCCATGATAAGCAGGGCAAAAGAGAGCACCTAAAGTGCAGCTCTGGTGACTAATGGCACCTTCGCAAACTATAATAACAATTTAACAGCAAAGGCAAAGCAGGTGGAATAAAAGGGAAGTAGCTAAAAGGATAGGGGACCGGGCACATAGGGCAGACTGCCAAGGAATGTCAGATTTAGCAGTGCAAAACCTGTTACAACAGTGATTCACAACATACCATTGTGTGTTTCTATGCAAAAGAATGGAAGCAGAACATCACACTTTCCTATTCTCCCACTCATGCCTTTATTGAAAACAGCTCACCCAGAATCCAGAATAAGAGTCACTTTCCTCAAAATACAACTGATGGAGTGGATAGATTTCCCAAGCCACAAAAGCATGGATTTCTCCTAATGGATGGAGAAACCAAGTCAGGGAACAGTCATAAACTGATAAAACATCTGTGTCAGAGATCTATACCAAGGAACTGTTCTCATTTATATTCCTTAGTATAAATAATTCAACCAAATCCAACTCTCCCCAATCTCTTCATTAGTTTCTATTAAGTCTTTCAGCATCTGAACCAAAGCCTCAGGTTTGCATGCAGCTCAAGGTACTGGGCTCTCTGCCATGCTTCCTTACAGATTTTACAGGCAGTGATTCAGTAGTCTGAACACTCAATGCATTTGCCCTTTATGTGTAGGCATGGCTAGTAAATTTACACAAACTATTAGGGGACTGAATTCCACCCATATGGCAAAGAGCAAATGAAATTCAATAATGCATTGGTGAGACCTTGTTTATCTCTCTGTTCCCCTAGCCATTTCTTCTTGTACTCTGTAATAATTATATGGGTTCCTATTCTATTGCTGAACAGATATTGGTGAATGAGAACTGTTCTCTTCATTATATTAGTATCTATTAGTACGTCTCTTTTGCTTGACAGTCATAATCTTGTATTTCATATGGGGAAAGAAAGACAATAAAATTGTAGGTTTGTTTTCAAGATGAATGCTAAGAGAACAATGTTTTTAAAAGCACAGATTCTAGGTCTTTGCAACATTATTGGGAAGAAGCATAGAAATGCAAGATAATGACAATACCAATGAACTCTCTTAAATTCCAGGAGATGTGAGTGATGGGAGGGAGTGATACAAGTCAGGTGAGTTTCAGTTAGTTTACCTTTGGTGTGCATTATCCTGGAGTCTATTGTTTCCAGGGAAGAGAGCATGTCTCACATGTTATGTTTCTGGGAAGAAGAATGGAAGACAGTCTATCTAGAGCAAGTCTGGTGATTCATTGCTGCAAAGGTGTTCTTAGAATCTGTAAGTAACATAACTCCCTGGCCTGTAGTTGAGCTAGCTTTGCATTATAAAAACATTACAAAGGAAAAGGAAAAGAAATTGTGTTGCACATAAAGTAAGAGGAATGTAACAGAAAGGTCCCTTCCATCCCTAAATTTCTGTGAATCAGGGGCCTTAATACTTCCAAAGAACAGTGCATGAAAGGGAAAAAATATAAGGAAGTAGGAAAAAATAGCAAGAACTCAGAATGGGTACTTAAAATGAAAGCATATAATTCCATCCTAATATCATATTTACTTGGGTTTTTTTACTGCTGCTGTGCACTAGGCAAATATTTACATGGCTCTGTCAATAGTGACATCTAAGCGCGTTTTCCCCTCTGTATTTACAGTGAACTTAGAACCCATCATGAGAAGTTTAAATTGTTACCTTTGATACATACTATTCACTTTTCTGCATTGACTTACATTCATTGCCATTCTGGTCAAGTATTGATTTTTGGTAAATCTTTACATAATTATATACACTCTATATACTTACCTATACTTAATACCTAAACTAAAGCATCCAGTTCCACATTTGGGCAATTGCATGGGCACTTAGGTACTTAAAATGCATGAAACATCTGAAGTGACAGTTTAAGTATCCAAAGTCATAATAGTGCTACACTTCAGAATCTAGTTTGTAAATTGCCTTGGTGAGTTCAAATGCCTAAGTAGTTATTAATTTCTGTTGTTGTTATAAGCCAAGTTGCTGACACATCTATAGGTGTATAGAAAGTATTTTTAAGGGATCTGACTTGGCCAAATTATACAAATAATTTACCTTCACTAAGTTTACACACACACACACACACACACAATTTATATATACAAACCAATATAAGTTTAGTATATACAATTAGTGTGCATGTCTGTGTATAAACTTAGTGGTTTAATTATTAAGATTCATTTGTAATATGTTTAATTATTAAGCCTAAAAGACAAAAAGTTTTAGTCTGCTAGGCATAGATGTACACAAGCAGAGAAGAAAATATAGTTGTTATAGTTGTGCAGAGAACAGTAATTCCAGTTTTCAAAGTATTTCAAGACTTAAAAGTTTGTCTTGGTTCCAATTTTGAACAAAACCACAACATTTCAGTGTTATCTGTGGGAGGAAATAACCGCACCCCACCCAGTCCTAGAAGCCCTGCCTTAGGGGCCATCCTCCTGGCAGACCTTCTCTGACCCAGTGACTCTGGAAGGCATGGCACTCCCAGCCCTTCAGCAGTTTACCTCTAAGACTTCCCTTGGAACTCAGAGTACCAAGGAGTCCCAAGCATGGGAACTTCAGAATGGGCTCTAGGGCTTCCCCCCATCCAAATTCCCCTTAGTTTGATGCAGACAGGCCATGGTTATTGGCAGGTGAGCTGGGAATCAAGCAGGTATGTACAGCAGTCCCAGGTGTTCAAATGGTGCACCCAGGAGCAATAAACTCCAGCACAATAAGTGCCAGAGTTTATTGCTTCAAATTAACTGCACATGTAGATGCACCCAAGGACATTTACATAAGGCTCAGTTCCACAGAAGTATTTATGCAACTACTGTCCATTTAGGTGCTTGACTCCCATTGAAACTAATGAGATGTCTAAATGACTACATGAGATTCGGGGACCTAAATTACATTTAGTGATCTAAATACCATTCTGGATTCTGATTTAAGTTACTTCCCCAGGATTAACAAGTGGTAACAACAGAACAGAATTAAGACCTAGAACTCTTGATTCCTTTTGTGATATTGTGTTTGCTAGACTACTATTTAGAAACATGACTGCATTATTTGGAGAACATAGATGTTGAAATAGGATTGCCCTCTCTCTAGCACCTACCCATCTATCCTTTCTGAATTTTAAAAGTAGGTGCTAGACAAAAATGGTGGAAATTTGAAACGGGAAAATGAAAAAAAAAATGGGAAATGTGTTTACAATCTAAAAGTGACTGGAAAGAAACAGGGGAGGGAATAGCTGTGATAGAAAGACCTAAAGATGTGATGACCAAGC
Source organism: Alligator mississippiensis (assembly GCF_030867095.1). NCBI lineage: Eukaryota > Metazoa > Chordata > Crocodylia > Alligatoridae > Alligator > Alligator mississippiensis. The sequence goes on from NC_081824.1 coordinate 348,989,060, forward strand.
AGAACTAATCCACCAAGCAGAACTTTCAATGCAAGGCATTTTAAAACTTCTCAGCTGTTACAGGTAATCACTAGCATGTCTGAGAATATTGCACTGAACAGTTAGTGAATAGGATTGAGAAACTCCTTCATTCACAATTGACTTGGACTCTCAAAAGCCTGCGCAACTTATTTAAGGTTCAAGCTTTGATGGCTCAGATATTAGGAGGCTTCTTTCCACAGAAGTGGCGTACCACTTCAGGGTTTGCTTTGCTAAAGCAGGATAGGAAAGGTTTCTTGGGTCCCAAGATAGATATTCTGGGATGTGAAAATGAAAGAAACCGATCCCTCCAGCATAGCCAGTTCCCTACTGGTTAGACTTACGTCACTGTAATATCTGATTCAGAGCAGTAACTTGACCTTGGACATCTCATGTAGGCTGAAATGTGCCAGACAGGACAAGGCTTAACCAATGCTTCCCAGTGCATGAATACATATTTATTCATTTAAAAGGTAGAAAAATTCAGAGAATGAAAGAAACCCCAAATAAACTAGCAGCCAGGTTGCTAGAGCACTCACCTGGATGTAGGGTATCCAGGTCCAAGACCCTGCTCTGCCTGATGCAGAGTGAATATTCTCCGTATGTTTCTGGTCTGTCCCACTTTGCACCCTGCTGTAGTTTTTGTCTAATCATTTCAAATGATCTTGGTATCATATCAACCAGGAACCAGAAAATATTTGAAACCCCATATATTTCCATGAGGCAGGAGAACCATTTCCTGCCCAGCTCAGCTCATTGTACCTTCATTCCAAGAAGCTCTATGCTCTTGACTACACTCTCATCTTAGCCATAATATATCAGTTGTACCTTGCACTTATTACATCACTTCTTTTTCATCCATGATTCCATCAGGCTGGTAAAGTAAATCTGTGAAAAAAAATCAGTTACTTGTTCATTGTTTTGATACTGGGAAAGGATACCTGCAAACAAACAAAATAAACAACCTTACAGCATAGATGGCCTCCTTGAGAAACAAGGAAGTACACCTAGAAAAATGAAACACTAGCATAAAAAGCATATTCTGGGTTTTAGCCAATCATAGGTTCTGGCACCAAATACATTAAGCGAAGCAGAGGCTATATGTGTCTTGAAAAAAATGTCCATATGGTCTTTTATTAGAGACCAGTGTATTAAAGGAATTGTGTTGCTGGTTTCAGTGTAAATCTTCTATAAAATAAGCAGAAAGAGTGGCTCTTACCATATTATCTTTAAAATTGGCTAATGTGTCATCTGATTAGTGTGGCTGTTTGAGTTGGGTCATCTGGGCTGCATGAGGTATTAGGTAATATCATGAAACATGTAGGAATTCATTATCAGGGCAATTCTGTACCAGTTATCTTGCTATTCCCGCTACAAAGAACAAACAAGTACTTTCCCTTTAAACCTGCTCCCTATTCACTCCCCAGTATAAAGTACCAATTAGCTAAAGATAACAGTAAAATAAACTACTTTAATTAGGCAACAGAAATTGGCAGTTAAACATAAAAGTGAATATGTAAATATGCTGATTATCCTCAGTACTTGATAAATCATTCCTTTTCTCTGAAGAAGGCAGGTATTTCTTCCTAACTGAAGCATAGGAACATCTACCATCTTAAAATTACTTCATTAGATACATTTAAAATTAGTTCCAAATAATTAAATTGCTACCTCTGTATTTCTGAGAGATGCTTGCTTATTTTTCTTTGGTAGACTAGCCTCTCAAGTACAGCTGTGAATGCTGAATTTTCATTCCAGAGAAGATGGCAGCATTGTAAAATTTCCTTTCATCCTGAATAGGAAGAAAAAGTATTTGTGTTTCTCACAAAACAGATCACTTAGGAGGTAATGAAAACTTACAAATGAAGCATTTTGTTTTGACTTGTATTTTATGTCTTTCAAGCATGCAGACTTTGGTCTTATTAAACTGACAGCTTTGTGATTATCAAAAAAACAAAAACAAAAAAAACCTCAAAACCAAACCAAAACAAAACAAACTTGAATAATTTTTTATCGAAAGTTTCAAGAAAATCAGTACATTCCTGTGACCTGTTTTTCTTTTCATTTCATTTCACTGAATCAGTATTGCCAGACTGCAAAGTGCTCTATCAGAATTTTTTCAAGCAAGTCTACTGTTAGGTCTTAAAGTCCTTCATCAGAAGGTATCAAGGTCACAGTTAAGTCTTCCTCTCTAGCTTTCTTAGTTTAGCTGAAACAAGTGTGCTTCTTACAGAGATACCTTTCTCTATTCCATTACAGAATTAGCTTCTTTTATAGAAATATTACAATAGGGTATCACCCACTTGGTTGAATACTGGAGTTAGAGTGTAGACAAACAAACAAATTAAAACCAGTGCCTAGATGGCAATATTTAGCAGATCAAATGTAAAACCATAAAAATACAAGCTAATTTGAGGAGAAATTTGCTAGACATAAAAGGTAATAATAACAAATTATTTAAGTACATTAGAAGCCAAAGACCTGTCAGGGGGTCAGTTGGACCTTTGCATGATCAGGAGTGCTAAAGGATAACAGGGCCATTGCAGAGAAACTAATGCATTATTTGCACCCGTCTTCACTGTTGAAAATGTTAGGAAGTTTCCCTCATTGGATCTACTCCTGTCTAGGGGCAAGTCTGTGGAACTGACACAAATTGAGGTTTCAATAGCTGAAGTTGTAGAGGAAACGGAACAGAAACTCAACAGTAGCAAATAACCAGGACCATAGATAACTCTCAAGTATTGACAGTGAGGGCGTACAGCTCTGTGCCACTGGTGCCCTCGCCCCCATCCCCACTGCTGCTGGGCACTGGCTCCAGCAGGGCTGCAGCCCCTCACTCCATGGCCCACTGTAAGCATAGAAATCGTGGTGCCGCTCCTGCCTCTGCTGCTCCTGGACCCTGGCTCCAGCCAGGTTGCAGCCCCTCACCCCACTGTTGGCATAGAAATAGGGGGAAGAGGGGACACATGCCCATCATTCCCCTCCCATGAATCACCTATAACCAGGACCTAAGGTCCTGAAGGAGCTCAGATCAGAAATTGCCAATTTCTTAACTACAGTAAGTAACCTAACACTAAAAACAGCCTCAGTATGGGAGGAATGGAGGGTTACCTGTGTTAGGGGTGTGCAAAGTGGGCCCTATTTGATTTGGATTCAGATTCGGCCCGAATCAGGGACAGTGATTTGATTTGGCTGAATCCGAATCTGAAGGTTCAATACTGATTCAGAGAATCAGCGATTCGGACATAGACACAGCTTTAAAGTTTTTTCTACATACCCTGAGGTAGTAGGCATGGCTCATGATTGCCGTGATGCTGGGGCACATGGAACGTCCCACAGGAGTGCAGGGGGGCCCTCCACATGCTTGGCGGAGAACCCAGAAGTGGACTGGAATTACTTCCAGTCCACTTCTGGGTCTGCCAGAGAGCACATTGTCCCCATGCCTCCCCGACTCAGCGATCAGCCACAGGGGGACCCCAGATGCCCTCCCCCCGACCCAGGAAGGACCAGTCACTGAGCTGGGGGAGGGGGTGCAGAGGGCCCCTCAGCACACTCCCCAGCAGACCCAGAATTGACCGGAAATGCTTCTGGTCCACTTCCGGGTCTGCTGCCAAGCGCACTGGGGAGCCCCCCATGCTTCTGTGGGACACTCCATGCACCCTAGCATTGCAGCACTCAAGAGCCCCTGCTACCTAGAGGTATGTAGAAAAAAACATTTAAAGCTGTGTCTATGTCCGAATCTTCGAATCTCTCCAAATCAATTAGGAGGGTTTCGATTTGATTCAGAGAGATTAAAGGGTCGTCTGATTCGATTTGGATTTGGAGATCTGGCCGCCAAATCTCTGCTGAATCAAAGCAGGGAGCAAAGCTTCACACAGCCCTAACCAGCATAACTCCAATATTTAAAAAGGGCTGTAGCAGGGATGCAGGGCAATACAGGCTGGTGAGTCTAACATCCATTCTGGGTAGAAATGATAGTAAAAATAAGAATTGTTCAGCACGTGGAAAAACATAATTTGCTGGGGAACATGACATCAGCATGGTTTTGGGCAAAGGGAAATGATGCCTTTGACAAGCACCCTTATCAGAGGCTCTTAATGAAGTAAGATAGTAATGGGATTATAGGAGAGGCCCATTAGTGAATTAGAAATTAGTTTAATGATAGAAAACAAAGAGTGAGTATATATGGACAGTTTTGGAGATAGAAAGAAATAAGCAGTGGGTTTCCCCAGGGATCAGTTTTGAGACCAGTCCTGTTTAACACATCCATAAATGATCTGGAAAATAGGGTGGCGAGGTGGCCAAATTTGCAGATGACGCAGAATTATTCAAATGTAGGCTGTGAGGAACTACAGAAGGATCTGGAAATACTAAGCAAATGTACAACTGAATGGCAGATGAAATTCAATGTTAGATAAGTGTAAAGTGATGCATGCACATAGACAAAAGTAACCCAAGCTATCCTTGCACTATGATGGGCTTCTACAGTAGCTGTTACCACACAGGAAAGAGATCTGGGTGTCATTTTGGTCAGTTTGCTAAAACATCAGCTCCCTGCTCAGCAGCTGTCAAAGGGCAAACAAAATACTGGTAGGAATTGCTGTATTTACTCGAATAGAACATGGCCCTGATTATAAGACAACCCCCCCCCCCCAAATAATTAGTTTCTATATATAGAAAATGTATACATTAGTTATAAATTTCCAGGTGGTTTGCCTTGAAAGTATCCTTCTTTCACTGCTACAGTGGGAAAAATAAATCTGGGGATTTATTTATGGCTTTCTGGTTCCCCCTAACTTTTTCCTCTAGTAGCCCTCTCTCCTCTCCTTGCTAGCAGCCCCTGCTGTCCCTGAGTACATGGAAGGGAAGAGTAACTATGGGCACTATGGTATTTCTTATTCAGATGGGCTACACTAATCTGTTATTGTAGTAGATTCCTACCAGCTTGTTTACCCAAAGTGGACCATGTGTTTTATAGTCATGCTTAGTGCTGGCTACATTTAATCAACTTCATAAACACAAGCTTCTTTTGGCAGCAGTTTAATGATAGATAGTGTATTTAGTGGGATTTCCTTGTTTGCAATTATAAGATGAAGGTCTTTTTCCCTCATGGCAATTTGGGGGAAAAAGCCTTGTCTTGTATTCAAGTAAATACAGTAGTAAGAAGGGAATTGTGAAGAAAATGGAAAAGTATCATTTTGCCCCTTTATAAATCCATGGTGCATCCACACCTAGAATACTGTGCCCAGGTTTGGTCCCCACACCTGAAAAAGGAAATAGAAAAACTAGAGAAAGTACAGAGATAGGTAACAAGGATGATTAGTGGCATGGAGGGGCTTCCAAATGAGGAGAGGCTGAAGAAGGTAGGCCTATTGAGTTTAGAAAACAAGATGCTTGAGGGGGTAGTTGATAAGAGTTTACAAAATACTAAATGTAAAGAGAAAGTAAATAGGGATTTATTATCTACTCTCTCACACAATACAAAAACTAGGGGTCATGAAACGAAACTAGTAAGTAGTAAGTTTAAAACTAACGAAAGGAAGTTCTTTTTCACAGTGTGGAATTGAAGTGTGGAATTCCTTGCCGGAAGATCAGGGTCTTTGGGTTGATGTGATATTTTTTTATTAGAGCAACTGAATAGTTGGAGAAAAGTTATTTGCAAGCTTTCGGGTGCAGTCACTTTCAGGCATAGGGAGTCTCTGCTATTTTGAGATCTCCAAGGAATGAAAGAAGCTAAAAGTGTGACAGGATGCCAGTGAGAATGTACATAGGTAGACATTAGGAAAACAAAAGGTAGAGAAGGAAAGGGAGGGAGAAGCCAAAGGTAAGTAAGGGAGACTCTACTGAAGTAGTTTTCCAAGGCAGAAAAGAGGCTGTCTGACAAATGTTATGGAAGCTGACAGTTTAACCAGATCCAAAAGAAGGGATCAAATTCTTGGAGGAAAGTTGCGTCTGTAGCTACTGAACATGGGAATTAGTGGTAGAGCCTCTGAATCAAAACTTTTTAGATCTTAAATGCTGGAAGCTGCAAGTGGGAGAGGAACAGGGGAAAAACCCTGGTACCCTGTTCACTCCCCCTTTCAGCATCGTCTCTGCCACTGTGACAGGATATTGGCCAAGATGGACCCAGGATCTGACCCATAAATGGCAGTTCTTATGTTCTTTTAACCTTATCATGGTACAACTGATGTGTGGTGACTGTGTCCCCAAGTGCCCTATGGCAAAGAGAAGCTAAACTGGGGTAGTCAATTCTGCAGTGAAGGAGGAAAGGTAAACCCTCTGAATCTGATATTTGTCCATACCTTTACACCTATATTAAAATAATGATGAAATCTTACCCTGGTTTGGCTTCTATTTACCCCAGTGTAATTGGAGTAGTACATAAGAGAGCAGGCAAAGAACACAGGGTAGAGAGCTGAAAGCAGAGGAAGGTGATCAGAGTGCTCGGGAAGGACACAGGCTGAATTTGTGGCATACCTGCCAAAAAGGTTGGCCCCCAGTGCTCTAATACATACCAGTAACTAATGATCCCATAGAGATTCTTCATACTCTGGAATTAGGTAGTTGTAAAGGAGCTGTGGACATGCCCCTCTTTATATGGCCATGCCTCTCACAAGAGGAGTAGGAAGAATAGCAGGGGGACTGCTGTGGTGGCAATTTGACTATTAAAGCTGGGCAAAAACCTAATGTTTTTTTTAAGTTTAGGCAAGTGTGTATATATATATATATATTCATTTTAGATTTAAAAAAATGCTTTATTCTACTCAGAACTAAGCTTTTTCATGGCAAAGGGTTAGATTAAAATACTAAGGAGTAGGAGTTACTGCCTGCTTCCTGTTGGAGCACAGTGGCTAGGATATTCATCTGAAATGTGAGCAACCCAGATTCAAAAAGGGATTCTAACTGAGGTTTCCTGCACTAACCTCCAGAATATACCAGGGCATTCTGGGTGGAGTTCCTCTCTTGTGGGTGCTAATTATATTTTCTTAGGATAATTAAATAATGTCATTGAGGATTTAATGGCTGTGAAAACCTAATACCCAGATTCTTTTGGACTCAGACAAAAAAGTTGTGACTATTGACTTTAATTGTTTATTAAATTTCACTGAAGCGATGTGAACTGTTTTGTTTCCTTCATCTTGCATTATATTTGCTCGTACATACGTTTTCTGAATTCTTATGCATGTTTTTCTTTCAAATGCATCAATTCCACCTTTCTTCATCTGTTTCTAGAGAACAGCAAAAACCTGCTTGTATAAACACTAGGTGATCATGAAGGCAGGAAGACAGAATACAAACATCTGGCTCATGATGACATGATCTTATTGAACATAAGACTTTTCTCTGTGAAGTTATGTTCCCTGGGGTACTTGCTAATAATCACCATGACAAAATTATCTTATAGGAATTGCAAAGCACCCAATATAAAATATGTTTAGACATTTGTGCTGGAGCAGAGGGGCCCCAAGAGGTTAAGAACACTTGGAATGTAACACACTCCCTAGGACTTAGTCTATTGCAAGGTAACATTGAAGGAATGAAGTTGGACAAGGCTATTAGTAATTGATTTCTACAGAACTATGCTTATTTATTCCAAAAAAAGTTCTGTTCCCTAAAATTCAATTAAATCCAGTTTTCGATGCTGGAAATATATTCCAAACTGTAGTATCTCAGGCCTAGAACTAACTGAAAATTTCAAAATTTTTCCAAAAGAAAGATGGACAATTTTTTTTCTGAAAAATGTGTGATATATTTTATGCAAAATATCCTATTTTCCTAGAAGTCATTATTTACTTTTCAGTTTCGTTTTACAGAAAGACAGGATAAATTCTTTCTTATTCTTTTGATCTGTCCTAGTTAGGACACTGATGGAGCCAATGAGGCTCTGCACTGCATGATTATCTAGTCATGGAATCATAGAAAATGAGGGTTGGAAGGACCTCAAGAGGTCATTCAAGCCACCCCCCTGCTCAAAGAAGGATCATCCCCTACTATATCATCCCAGCCAAGATTTTGTCTAGCTGGGTCTTAAAAACCGAAGGATGGAAATTCCACAATCTCTCTGTGTAGCCTGTTCCAATGCTTTACTACCCTCCTAGTGAGAGTTTTTTCTAATATCTAACCTAAACTTCCCTTGCTGCAACTTAAGACTATTGTTCCTTTTCCTGTTCTCTACCACCACTGAAAGCAGTCTAACTCCATCATCTTTGGAACCACCCTTCAGGGAGTTGAAGGCTGCTATTAAATCTTCTCTCAGTCCTCTCTTCTCCAGACTAAATAACTGAAGTTCCCTCAGCCTCTCCTCATAAGTCATTTGCCCCAGGCCCCTCACCATTTTTGTTGCCCTCCACTGGACTCTCTCCAACTTGCCCACATCCTTTCTGTGGCAGGGGCTCTGACTGGACAGAGTACTTCAGATGTGGTCTCACCAGTACCAAATAGAAGGGAAGAATCACTTCCCTCAATCTGCTGGTAGCGCTCTTACTAATGCAGCCCACTATGCTGCACTATGCTGTTAGCCTTGTTCACAACTAGGGCACGCTGTCGTTTTCTACAGCTGCAGAGCTGCTGCTTACTGTTGGTTCACAGCCTGTACCACTGCATGAGATTGTTCCAACCTAAGTGCAGGACTTTACACTCATCCTTACTGAACCTCACAAAATTGCTTTTGGTCCAATCCTCCAATTTATCTAGGTCTCTCTGAATCCTAGCCATACACTCCAGCATATCTACTACTCCCCCCAGCTTGGTGTCATCCACAAACTTGCAGAGGGTGCACTCCATCCCATCTTCCATATTGTTTTTGAAGATGATAAACAAAATCAGCCCCAGGATTGATCCCTGGAGCACTCCACTTGATATCTAGGTGGCAGTTGGTATTGAGCCATTGACTAGTACCCTTTAAGCCTGATGATCCAGCCAGTTTTCTATCGATCTTACAGTCCATCCAACCCATACCTCCTTAATTTGCTTGCAAGAATGTTGTGGAAGAAAGGCTGTAATAACTGCCTTCCTAAAGTCAAGGTATAACACATCCACTACTCTCCCTGCTTCCACAGAGCCAGTCTTCTCATCCTAGAAGGCAATCAGGTTGGTCAGGCATGACTTGCCCTTGGTGAATCCATGCTGACTGTTCCTAATCACTTTCTCCTCAAAGTGTTCAGAAGTAGACCTGTTACATGAGGACCTGTTCCATGATTTTTCCAGGGATTTAGGCTGGTCTGCAGTTCCCCAGATCCTCCTTCTAAAGATGGGCACTATATTTGCCCAGTTGTCCAGAACCTCTCTGAATCACCACAAGTTTTCAAAGATAATGGCCAGCTACTCTGCAATCACGTTGGCCAACTCCCTCAGCACTCCCAGGTGTATCATGTCCAGCCCTATGGACTTTTACACATCCAACTTTTCTAAATAGTTCCTAACCTGTTCATTTGCCACTGCCAGCTGCTTGCCTTCTCCCAAAATTGTGCTGCCAGGTGCAGTAATCTGGTAGCTGACTTTGCCTGTGAAGACTGAAGAAAGAAACATTGAATATTTCAGCCTTTTCTACATCATCTGTCACTGGGTTTTCTCCCCCATTTAGATGGGAGGGATCCACACTTTTCCTGATCTTCCTCTTGTTACTGACATACTTATAGAAATCCTTTTTGTTACCCTTCACATCCTTTGCTAGCTGCAACTCCAGTTGTGCTTTAGCCTTCCTGATTTCATCACTGCATGCCCAAGCAATGCTCTTTATACTCCTCCCTAGTTGTTTGTCCAAGTGTCCATTTGTATGCTTCCTTTTTGTGTCCCTGCCAAACCAAGCTGGTTTTCTGTCATACTTGCTAGTCTTCCTGTGTATCTGGATGGTTCATTCCTGCACCCTTAGTACAGTTACTTTAAAAGTAAAAACAGCTCCTCTGGACTCCTTTCCCCACTCAAAATGGCTGCCCAGGAGATCCTGTCTATCAGTTCCCTGAGTGAGTCAAAGTCTATTTTTCTAAAGTTCATGGTCCTTACTCTGCTTCTCTCCATCCTTCCTTTCCTTAGGATCCTGAACTCATCTTGTAGTTACTGCTGCCCAGCTTGCCATCTACTAGTACATATTCTACCAATTCTTCTCCATTTGTGAGCAGCAGATCACAAAGAGCATGTCACAAAGAGCATGGCCCCTAGGTGGCCTCTCCAGCACTTGCACCAAGAAGTTGTCCCCAACACTCCAAACACTTCCTGGATTGCCTGCGCACTGCTGTATTGCCCTCCCAGCAGATGTCGGGGTGACTGAAGTCTCTCATGAAAATCAGGGCCTGTGATCTGAAAAATTCTAGTAGCTGTTTGAAGAAAGCCTCATCCACCATGTCATCACTTTTGTTGCTCTCCCCTCTGGCCCTAACCCAGAGACTTTCAACAGGCCAATCTCTAGTGTCATACTGGAGCTTTGAGCAGTTATATAGCTCTTTTACTTAAAAAGCAACTCCTCCTCCTCCTCCTCCTCTTTTCCCCTGCCTGTCCTTCCTGAACAGTTTGCACCCATCCATGACAGTGCTCGAGTCATGCAAGTTATCCCACCAAGCCTCTGTTATTCCAATCACATCAAAGTTCCATGACTGCGTGAGGACTTCCAATTCCTCCTGCCTGTTTCCCAGACCCGTGCATTCATGTACAGGCATCTACAGTAACTAGCCAATTGCCCTACTTTGCTAGGAAAAATGAGAGCCTCCCCTGTTGCCTCCTTCTGCTTGTGCTTCTTCCAGGTCACCTGCTTCCCCATTTACCTCAGGGCTTTGGTCTGCAACACCCACCTCCCACAGCAAACTTGAGTCTATGAAACTTCTCATGGCTGATGCTTTGGAGCCTTGTCACCTTCTCCTGTAGCTCTTTTGCCTCTTGCCTGCTCCTTGAACATACCAGCAGGAGACCTCCTTGCTAGATTCATAGATTCATAGATGTTAGGGTTGGAAGGGACCTCAATAGATCATCGAATCCGACCCCCTGCATAGGCAGGAAAGAGTGCTGGGTCTAGATGACCCCAGCTAGATGGTTATCTAACCTCCTCTTGAAGACCCCCAGGGTAGGGGAGAGCACCACCTCCCTTGGGAGCCCGTTCCAGACCTTGGCCACTCGAACTGTGAAGAAGTTCCTCCTAACGTCCAATCTAAATCTGCTCTCTGCTAGCTTGTGGACATTATTTCTTGTAACCCCTGGGGGCGCCTTGGTGAATAAATACTCACCAATTCCCTTCTGTGCCCCCGTGATGAACTTATAAGCAGCCACAAGGTCGCCTCTCAACCTTCTCTTGCGGAGGCTGAAAAGGTCCAGTTTCTCTAGGCTCTCCTCGTAGGGCTTGGTCTGCAGGCCCTTAACCATACGAGTGGCCCTTCTCTGGACCCTCTCCAGGTTATCCGCACCCCTCTTGAATTGCGGCACCCAGAATTGCACGCAGTACTCCAACTGCGGTCTGACCAACGCCCTATAGAGGGGAAGTATCACCTCCTTGGACCTATTCGTCATGCATCTGCTGATGCACGATAAAGTGCCATTGGCTTTTCGGATGGCTTCGTCACACTGCCGACTCATGTTCATCTTAGAGTCCACTAGGACTCCAAGATCCCTTTCCACTTCCGTGCCACCCAGCAGGTCATTCCCTAGGCTGTAGGTGTGCTGGACATTTTTCCTCCCTAGGTGCAGCACTTTGCATTTCTCCTTGTTGAATTGCATTCTGTTGTTTTCTGCCCACTTGTCCAACCTATCCAGGTCTGCTTGCAGCTGTTCCCTGCCCTCCAGCGTGTCCACTTCTCCCCATAGCTTTGTGTCATCTGCAAACTTGGACAGAGTACTGTGCGGGCCGGGGGCGAGCCGGGCCCGTCTTTGCGCACGCGGGCTGTGGCCAGCAGCCTGGGCACGTGGGGCCGGAGGAGACTGGGGGCGAGCTAGAATTAGTCACGGAGGCGTAATGGTAGATTTAAAGATTATTTACTTACACCCAAGATGGTCGCGGTGTAGGCTGAACAGTTTCCAGGTGCAGCTCCGCTTAAATCCTCGTTGGAGGACTACGACAAATTCGGTTCTCTTGCCCCAGAGTTGTTAAAGCTCCGCCGGTTCGGTAATTTCTCTCCCACGGTGTTGTCAAAGCTCCGTGGGTTCGGTTCGGTTCTCTGGCCCCGGAGTTGTTAAAGCTCCATGGGTTCATATCTTCAATATGCAGGACGAGATACGTCTAGGAATTTATCGGCGCTGGGAAGAGGCTAGAGGCTGTTCAGGCCTCAGTTGCCTTCTTAAGAAATGCATTGGGTCTGTAAGGATCCGCAGCGCTTAGAGATCTTCACGCTCTCCCTCTCGAACTCCAATTGCTCTCTCTCCAACTCATTTCTCTCCAACTTGGGCGGAAACCACCCAAGCTCTTTATACGGCTAGCAAGCCAATTGCTAGCCGCTACGTGTGCATGTATTAGAATCGGCCAATAATGTGGCACAATTCTTCATACTAATGGCGGGAACTCCTTTGCACCGTGCATTTCTTGGATGCAAAAGAAATGCACCATGCAAAGAAAGCTTCAAATTTGGCGGGAATACTCCGTTGCACCGGGGTTCTCTTCTGCAGCAGAAAACTCCACCGTGCAAAGAAGCTGCAATTTAGCGGGAAAATAATTTAGCAGTGCAGAAGCACACACAAACAAAAAATCACAACTTTGGGTTGTGACAAGTACTTTTCACTCCCTCGTCCAAGTCGCTGATGAAGACATTAAAGAGTATCGGTCCAAGGACCAAGCCCTGCGGGACCCCACTACCCACACCCTTCCAGGTCGAAGCCAACCCATCCACCACAACTGTCTGGGTGCGACCCTCCAGCCAATTCGCCACCCACCGGACTGTGTAGTCATCCAAGTCACAGCCTCTTAATTTGTTCACCAGTATGGGGTGGGATACCGTATCGAAGGCCTTCCTGAAGTCTAAGTATACGACATCCACCCCTCCTCCTGTGTCCAGGCGTTTCGTAACCTGGTCATAAAAAGAGACTAGATTGGTCAGGCACGATCTGCCTGCCACGAACCCGTGCTGGTTTCCCCTCAGCTTAATTTGTCCTGCCAGGCTCTCGCATATGTGAGCCTTGATAATTTTTTCAAAGACTTTGCCAAGGATGGAGGTGAGACTGACTGACCTATAGTTGCCTGGGTCCTCCTTCCTCCCCTTCCTGAAAATGGGGACCACATTGGCCCTTTTCCAGTCCTCTGGGACTTGGCCCGTGCACCACGAGCGTTTGAATATTCCCGCCAGTGGCTCTGCAATGATGTCGGCCAGTGCCTTCAGCACCCTTGGATGGAGCTCATCCGGGCCTGCTGGCTTAAAGGCATCCAGTTCTTCCAAGTGACTCTGCACCATCTCAGGGTCTACGCATGGAAGTCTGGCACCTTGGTGCTGCCTCTCTACAACCCCAGTGAGAGACTTGTCGTGCCCCTCACTTAGGAACACTGAGGCAAAGAACTCGTTGAGGAGTTCAGCCTTGTCCCCCCTGTCCATCACCAATTGCTTCTGCCCATTTAGCAGGGGTCCTATTCCTCCCTGGGCCTTCCTTTTACTCCCTGTATATCTAAAAACCAATTTCTTGTTGTCCTTTACTTGGGATGCCATCCTCAGCTCCACGGTAGCTTTGGCCCGTCTAACTGCCTCCCTACAAGCACGAGCAGAGGAGGTATATTCGTCTTTGGTGATCTCTCCTTGTTTCCACTTTTTGTGTGCTCCCCTTTTGGCCCTTAGGCTGCCCTGGATTTCTGCGGTCAGCCAGGGAAGCCTCCTGGCCCCTTTCCCTCTTTTACCCTGCACGGGGATTGTCTCGCTTTGTGCCCAAAGGATCATTTCCTTAAGGCACAGCCACCCTTCTTGGACTCCCATCATTTCAAAACTCCTACTCTGCAGTGCGTCCTTGACTAATCGCCTGAGTTCATTTAAATCAGCTTTCCTAAAGTCTAGTACTTTCACCCTAGTAGTTACCTTACCCACTTGACGTCTTAGGGTGAATTCTATTATTAGGTGATCACTGTCCCCCAGATGTCTACCAATCTGTAGGTCCCCTACCATGTCATCCCCTGTTGCCAATACCAGATCCAGTATGGCATTCCCCCTAGTGGGACCTAGGTTGGTGAGCCTGTCTGTAAAGATGCTCTTCCTTCTCTTAATCAGGTGTATTGTATCTCTTCCTAGTAATCCTTTTTCTTGGAACAACATCTCATGATCTAAGAAGCCCAAATCCTGCTGGTGACACTATCTGCACAGCCATGCATTGATCTTCAGGATGCATCTTCTCTTGCCCAAGCCCTTGACTGGAAGGATCAAGAAGAACACCACCTAAGACCCTGACCCCTGCACCCAGAGTCCTGTAGCCACTTTTGATCTGCTGAGGGTCCCCTCTGGAAGGAGTATTGGTGCCCACATGGATAAGCAGCATGGGGTAGTAGTCAGAGAGCCAGATGAGTCTCAGTAAACCTTTGGTGGCATCTCAGTTCCAGGCTCTGGGTAAGAAGCAGACCTCCTGAGACAACAGGTCAGGCAGGAAGAAGGATGCCTCCATCCCCTGCAGAAGGGAATTGCCATCCACTACCCATCATTTCCTCTTGGTGGCAGTGGCTTTGATATTTTTAAGTTTGGGGAGGCCTGGCCTCCTGTGTTGCTAGGGCTCCAACTATTCTCCAGCCAAACTTCTGCAGGTGGAGATGAAGACTTCTGCTTACTGCCAGAGGTCACAAGCTTCCAGCTTCCACCTTCCTGGGAGCCCATGTCTTCTTTCTCTGGCTGCCTCTGGCAGTCCTTCCCCCACAGTCCTAGAGGTCTCCTCCAGCACTGAATAGATGAACTATTCATGGCTGGGGATGCTTTGGAACCTCACCACCTCCTTCTGCAGCTCTCTTGCCTGCTCCCTAAGGACACCGCCAGGAGGCACCACTCACATCTTAGGCACTCCCCCACCTGGCTGTCACTGGAAGGAACCTGCAAGTCACATTCCACAAAGTAACAAATCAGGACCTGGATGGAAACTGGTATTTCGCAATCCTGCCTGGACAAACACCTCACAGGTTCAAGCAGAGCAAGAGCTGGCAGTGGTAGTGGTTCTGGCATTGCAATGTCCTCCAGCCATCTTCCCACTCCCTCTGTTCTCTAGCTAAACAAGAGACTTAGGTACTGATCTAACTTCTGAGTTTTAGCTATTTATGCTAAATATCTAAGTTAATTTCTCTTAACTAAAGAAAAAACTTACCTTAAAGTCTCCTATTCAAAAAAGTGGGGTGGTAAACTGACCAGTTTGCTGTCCCTGTTTGATGACTTTCTGGTCACTTGGGGAGTCTCCTTTTATACTCTCCTGGGCCTGGACTGGCTCCACCCCCTTGATAGAACTTTTGTCAGACACAGGCAGCAATCACTCAACAATCACTCAGCTAGCAACACTCCCCTCTCAGAGCACACGCCCAAACACAAAACCAACCAAACAAGCATTCAGCAAGCCAAACACACAGAAAGCCCTAGCTGATCTAGTGCCTGGTGCCTGGCTCCACTTCCTCTCCCTATCCACCTCTTGCTCCTAGCTAACTGCTTGCAAACTGCCCTCTTTGGTATACCTGTTCATTTGATGACATACTTGCCCCAGATGGCTCTTCTTCCACCACTTCCACAGAACACTGCAGTCTACTGGTAACTAGACAGACATGGGAGAAACATGATGTTGCAGTATAGGGACTTTCCACACTCTTAAACCTTTTCCATGAATGAGGCCTTATTCACTGCAGCAGTAAATGCATACTTGCTGCTGGCAAAATTAATTTTCAATATGAAATCTTATCAACACGCAGCACTTGTTTTCATTTTTAAATCCTAATGTTTGTTTTACAAGGAATTTCAACCCTTTCTGCAGATAAAAAATTACCCATAACTGGAATAGAAATCATAGTTGATTAGATCAGATTGCAAATACCTTAGCATATTTCACAAAATGTGGTAAGTTCCCATGATTAAAATTCCCCTAAGTAGTAAAGCTTGAAGAACAGGTGGACTCTGGCTTCTGATATTTATTGATAGATTGTGCCAAGAGAGTTCACCAATGTGTCATGGCAGACGCAATGAGGTAAAGGCATGCTATTGGTCACTCTGACACAAACATCAGTCCATTTTGTCCCTACATCTGACCATTAGTTAAAATATCTGTTACCAATACTGCTTTGCACCCAGTCTTCCTTTTTTGAACAAAGTGACTGAAAATCTAGGAAATCACTTTCTACTACTAGCATCTAGCCAGGCATCACTTATGCACAAAGCACAAAAAGAGTATTGTTGGAGCTGGTGACTTGTATCCTACTTTTAAGGTACAATGGGATCTGATCCCAGATCCAAACAGCCATGTGTCCTTCCAGACCACATATGAAACATCTTTGTGGCTGCCATGTCACATATGCATGGCAGAGAACATGATTTTGGGATCAGGGATAGATCCAAATCATGCAACTGCTGGTATAGGAAGCCTGGCACTCGGACTGTTCTTCCCATAGTGCCCTTTCAGGTTGTCAGGAATGAGGCTGGGGGTTACCAATGGGCTCTGTTGTGCACACAGGACATACAGTGTGAAATAAAAACAAGCCAGAATCTTATCAGGGGATAAAGGCACAACATCGCATTTATTGGAACATAAAATATAAAACATGCAACATGAAAAAAATAAAGAACAGTAAGGTTATTTGCTTCACTTATTTCCATGCATATTCATTCATTCATTCATTCATTCAAAGAAACAAACACATACACACACACAGATAATTAGACAGTCCTGCAAAGGTTAAAGTGTTACCAAGTTTCAAAGTTGCTTAAGGTCAGTCTGGTGGCCAGCCAGGCTGACCAAGAGACTTGGAGTCAGGTCTTGTTGGACATGCCCAAAACTCCTTCTTGCAGGTGGAAGAGACCCAAAGCCTTGTCTTTGTGTTTATTCTTTATAGTAATAGCTGTCCATAGAGCCTATGGATTCTGCTGAGTCAGATGCGAAGGCTGTCCTTCTTGTCCTGTTGGCAGGCTGGGATTGGTAGGTTGTGACCTTTTGGCTTTGTGGTTTGCAATCTTCCGGGGCCATCACTTGCAGTCTTCAGCCATCAGGATGGAGCATGATTTAGTGTTTGGTAATCCTTCACTGCTGAGTTGAGTCTGCTATAGCCCTTAACCGTTAAACCACAGAAGGCTATTTTCACCTGCTGCAAGAGGCCAGTCATCTTCCGTCACTGCTACATCCATCATTCATTCTTTCATTACCTCTTTCCACACAAGCCAGATATATCTACACACACAAGACATACTGCAAACCCTTACACAAGCATTCTCCTTATCCTAAATTTAAGTTCTGAAGTTATGAGTCAAACATGTCTAAAATCATGTGACCAATGTCAAATACATTTTATGCTAAGCAATAAGAAATTTGAAATAGATGGTTAATTCCAAACACCAATAATGACTGATTAAATTATAATATATCATACCAAAATTAACTTTATCTTAATGGTTAGTAAATCATAACAAACTTAACCTTATTTTAATGGTTAAATCTTTTTCTTATATAAAAAGACAGGTAACAAAATAAACAGTCAAAATAATTATAGTCAATCAATAAGCAATCAAAGCAATTATAATCACAGCAATACTACAGCTCCCCAAACCCAGGAAGTTTAAACCTGTGCACTAGGCAACCCTGCATGGATTCCCGCCTCCCTCCCCCAGTATAGGTCTGCACCAATCAGTTTTTACCCTCTATATATTCAAATTAATGTGTGATACAACACTACCACAAAGCTGTAGCATTAATTTAATGTGGAACATCTTTGTGGCTGGTTTGTCATTTTATCATGGCATAAATTGCTTGCATATGTGGCACATTACAATTGATGACATGATTAATGTATTAATCTCAAAATTTCACACTCGTGCCATTAGATTAGTCAACCACAAAGTTGATCAGGAAGTCTGAAGAACCTGAATCAGTTAACTGATTCTGTGACTTCTTGGAAAGATCCAGGGCATTGTGATAAGATACTTCTGTGCTTATCTTGATTTTTCTTTTATGGGGGTCACATGGAAACCATAGATTAATTTAGTTGACTGTTTTTCTTTATATGATAGTAAATTAGTAAAGTAGACAAGTGAAGTCTCACATCCAAGAAAAAAGGTGGGATGACTTCAGAGCTGTGGGACAGAGTATACTGTGGCATAGTGGATATTGCATGGCAATGTATTTCTTTACTAACCTGTTGTTTTTATTGCAGAAATGAAACCTAATTAAATACAGTCCATCTTTAATTAATAAAGACTTCCATAATTTCCAGCTGTGGCTGTGTAATCAGCGTCTATGTGTGAAAAGGATTTCTTTTGTGGCCACGTTTTGTTTTGATATGCATCTGTGCCCATATTATATCATTCTTCTAAACTGGGTGACAATTTTTTTATACCTGCCTCTCACTACCGTCCTGTAGATTCACATATTCATGAGCAAAACCCAAAAACAAAATAACCACCAAAATCACCACAGATTACATTATGCTGCAGTTTACTGAAAATCTCCTCTATTCTTGATCACTTTAATTAATTAAATCCCATTTGTTTTTGCTTCCTATTTTTCAAATCACATAGCTCAGAAGATCTGATACACTGACACTATCTTGTTATTTTTGGTCACTCTTTCTACACAGCACTACTGTGCCACTGCTACATATTTTTAATTAGTTTCACCACAGTCATCAGCTTTATGATTATCTCTGCATCTTGAACACCTGGTCTGACTTTAGAAATTACTTGCCATCTGGTCAAATACAAGGTAATTATAACAATTTAATGACAGGATAAAATAATGTTTGTTAAGAGATTTTATAGTTCTCCTGATTCCTTCCCCTCATGCAGGTTTGTTACGTTACATCAAATTAAAATTAAAACACCACCACCTAGTTAACTTATTTCTGGTTAATAGACTTTCACAAAGTAACATTCAAAAGCATCCTTTGGAGTTAGTTTACTTTTACTCTCTGTAGACATTATGTTTTTGAGAAACACATGAGTTACTACTTTAAACTCACTGATATGATACTTATTCTATAACATCCATTGTATATGATGAAATGAAGCAGGAAATGGCTCTTGTCTGGCAAGCAAATACTGAGACAACTGGAGGGGAGCCATTTGTTAGGAGTACACACAAATAGAATATAACTAAACGTGCTACAAACTTTTTTTCTATACAGTTTAATATTACTATACTCATGGACTTGGCAGATGATATGCTGCACAAAGCTATAAATAAGCTGATTCTTGTGAAAAGTCACTGGATCATATAATGAACTTCATGCAGTCTGGCCCATCTTCTGATTGGTTCACTGGATGACACTTGGGTGAAATATCATTTTCCCCTCCCCACATTAGGTACTGGCTGAAGAAACTACTTGAAGAGAACTTTCACCAAGTGCCTTGCACAAGCATTATTAATACATTACCAACAGCCCTTTTGTTTAATAAGGTTACTTGGAGGGGTGGGGAAGGTGGGGAAATGGATTCATGGAATTTGTTTTACCTGCCGCAAGACATACCAGTATCTTGATTTTTTTTATCCTTAATTCTTATCCGCATTTTTAATTTCCTAAATCCTGTAGTTGACAACAAGAAGAATTCAAGGTATCTGTATTAGAGCACAGATTGTGTATCTGTATTAGAGCACAGATCATGTATGTGACCATGATTCTGCCAGGTGGTTTTGACAACTAAAAGGCCTGGGATTCAAGGGTTCCTTCTGTATACTTACCACATAGGACCAGTTTCAACCTCAGGGCAGAAACTCAAGAAGCTAAATACCATTGAGAGAGAATTCTTCCTCCTTATAAGCAAAAAACCCATTCTTCAGAACAAAATAAAGGCTGCTTATGGATGTTAAAAAAAAAAGTGCTTTACCAGAAGCAGCGGCACATTAGTTTGACTTGGGTGCAGTGTCTGTATAGATTGGGCGCTTCAATGGGGCTTTTTGGTGCTCTTATCTAATAGCTGATTCAAACAGCTATTAGATAAGAGTACCAAAAAAGCCCCACTAAGGTGCTCGATCTATACAGACATCGGGCAACCAGGTCCAACTAATGTGATGCCTCTTCTGGTTATGTGCAGGATTAAGCACAGGAGTGCACCAAGTTTAAAGTAAAGCAACATTTTTTCTAAATGTCTTTAAGCAGCCAGAATGTACTGGGGAGCAGAGAGGAAGCACAGAGTTAACATATGAAAGCCAGTCACAATAAACAATGCCTGTCTAGATCTATTAAACAAGAGTCCCTTGACTAGGCCCTCCCTGCCTGGGTATCTTGGCAGTCCTTCACTTCCAATGTCAATAAAGCATTGTTCTCATCATAGCAACTTCCCTCCTTCATGGTACCTTCACTCCCTGCTGTCTGAGATAAATAGAATCCAGCATTTGACCTGGCCTTTTTCCATGCCCTAAGAGAAGTACTTGGTCTCCCATCCCAAGAGCTGTAAAACCTAGACCAGCTATAGTGATTACAGCTTTTCTTGATTACTGGTTGGGCAAAGCAATACCAGAATTCCTCAACTACATTTTTCTGTGGTTTCAAAAAGGCTCCCTCTGTGCCACTATCTTCCTGGAAAAGACAGCAAAGTCAACTTCTGCTGACAAAAGCTGCTTCTACAGCCTTTACTCTATTCTCCAAATAACATCAATAGCCAGCTCCCTGCATCTGGGACAGTGATGCTTAACCTCCAGCCCAGGGGCCAGATTTAGCCCATGCAGCTGTGTCATCTATTGCACAAGACTGAAAACTCGACCATGGGGGAAGCAGTAGAAGTCTTAGTTGCTGCTCCCCTGCTGCCAAATGTTCAGACCCACAGGGAGCTCTACAGGCCAGATAATGTGGCCCTGCATGCTAGATACTCCAGTGGTCAGCTGGATCTGGGTGCACAGGGTTGGGTTGGACTGTCAGTGGACCTACAGAATGGTGCTATGTAGGATCTAGCCCATGGATTGACTCTGCACCATTCATCTGGTCCATGGAGCCAGAAGTATGAGCACCACTGACCAAGATCTTCAGGCCACAGGGCTCACATTGGTAAAAAAAATAAAAGCCCTTGAAGACTCCATAGGAGCCAATGAGAAGAGAAAAAGGAAAAGAGGATTTCTCAGAGTAAAAGCACATTATCGACAAAAACCTGACTTTTGTCATAGAAGAATATTTCTTGATAAGTCATATAATGAACTCCAAACAAAACCTTTATTGGATAGATGCTGAACTCTGGTAACAGGAGATTATCTTCAGACTCTTGCCTCTGTTGTGTACTTGAATGAACAAATCTAGAACTTGATTCTGCAGTCAATTCCACACAGGCAAGCCCCTGTCTCTAAACACAGCCCCACTGACTTCTGATGCAGCACCAGGGCCTTAGAAATATACTTCAAATACAATCCCAAACTATTTTTTTGCATTGTCTTAAATGAAGAAAACACAAGGGACTTCTTTCTTAGTACATTTTAATTTTATAGGAAGACCTTAAAAAGAAGCAGCAACACAGGGTTAATATGAGGTAATGGTTTTTGGTGGATTTGGAAATAGACTATCAAGGAAAAGAAAGTTTAATTTCAAGAACTATACATCTTTCATTCCCCAGAGCACAGAAATAACACACACCCTGAGAAATAATAAAGATGCCAAATTCAATAGTATAGTTTGGATAGATATACAGTCCTGACCCTAGTGAAGCCAATGGCAAAAGTCCCATTGCTTTCAGCAGGGTCAGGATGTCAGCCAGAGATGAGAATGAAGATAATATGATAGAGGTGGATTTAATAGGATATGAAATATATTCAGGATACAAAGCAAATCAACAAATGTGACCATAGAACTGGAAAAAAAGGAGTCTTTAGACATGAAACTTCAGGAACCTCAGTAAATAATATTTTATTCATAACCCTGTCAAAATTTCAGTATTATCTCTGTGTGTGTGTGTGTGTGTGTGTGTGTGTGTGTGTGTGTGTGTGTGAATAACCTTAGTGTCTAGACTTTTCATTTTATTTCCAGTGCTTTGGATATGCTGTTCCAAACTCAAAAGTTTAAATGACATTAAATCTAATTTTAATTCAAAAAATAAGATTTAGATTTTAAATTTGTATGGCTTGAAAAACTGTTTCCAGTGAAACATTAGATATTATTTCTGGAACAATAGGTTTAAGGGCAGATTGCTATATCTGCAAGTTTAACAACCTAAAGAACAGAGGCAGCTAGCAAACTCTACAGAGTGAAATACACTGGGAAAATAGCCCACATTTAAAAATGTGTTAGCTAACATTCCTTTAAACACAACCTTATGCCTAGTGTAGGCAGAGCATGTTAACCCATCTTGATTGAAACTAACATGGAATGCACTGGAAACAGGGCCAGAGGGGACCAAGATAAGAGACATTTTCCATTTTGTCAGTTCCCTGGTGTGTTGTTGCTATATCAGTATGGAGCAATCTTCTTGTAATGCTAATCTTTTATTTTGTTTTGTATGGTAAAGGAAAGAAGTAGAACAAAAAAGAAAGAACGATGGAGATTTAATTCCCTGCTTTACAATTTAATCTCTGGATCTGATTTTGACCTTAAGGACCTCTCTGGAATCAGGAGCAGGATGAGAGAGAGACAAAATTTCTGCCGTGCCATATAATAAGCAACTCCACTGATGACAGCTGTACACAAAGTTCTGAGGAAAGAATCCTGAGTTCACCTTCAGTAAACATTTTTACATACAATGAAGTCTTAAAACCAAATTCTGTCCTTTACTCCATATCCAGCTTTCTATTCATGTTTCTAATCTGTTTCAGCAGATAAAGTTGTCTTTAAATGTTATAGCCTCCTAAAGATGGGATCAAACTAACTTTTTTCAATCTTTTATTATTCTTGGGTTGCCAGTATAACAAAATCCCTGGGCAGAATGTAATCAGGGTGTAAGGAGCTGCTTAGCCTGCTGCTCAGCCTGAGACCCAGCTGCAGACAGGCAGCAGTTAGGAGTTCGCCTGGCTAGAAGGCTGGCAGCAGCCGCAATTGATGAGTGAATTAGGGTAGACTCACAAATGCTAAGGACAGAAATTACACGTAAACCAGTATAGTAATCACAAACTGGTTCAAATCTGTAAAACAACAGAAGGTCTGTGTACATAAATCACTTTCAAAATGTCCAAAACTGGTTTAAGATAAAGCTGGATGGTTGTAGTGTCAGAAGGCATTTATACACATACATTTTCATCCCACGATGCTCCAGAGATCTGCCACTTTGGAGCAGACTTGATTAATCGATTAGTCTGCTCTGCACATGAGCTGATGCAAACTGCACTGTGCCACGTGCAGTTGTATAAGCAGCTAAATGCTCTTCAGCACACAGAAAATGGCAGCAGCGTGCTTCTGAACTAAAGTGCCTCTGATGTGTTTTAGTTCAAAAGCATGCTGCCACCATTTTCTCAGCGCCGACACCCATTTTGCCACTTATACAATTGTATTTGCCACAGTGCCAAGTGCTTTTCAAAAACACCTGCTGCTGCATGTGTACAAATGCCCAGACTATGTAGGTTAAGTCAGTTTACTGAACTTCCATCCCAGGTCCTATCTAGATTTAAGTTAACTCCAGCATCCCATGATGCTTTGCACCTCCCCTGCAAACCCCCATCACAGGGTGGGTGGGCTAGTCTTGGCCAAAGCTGTCTCTCCAGCTGAGCAGGAATGTGTGCTCTAGCACCCTGCCCCCCCTCCCCCCCCAGCTTCTGGCCTGGGACACTGCTGGCATATGGCTGCAAAATGAGTGTCTGTTCACTTGCTTATCAGTTCAATCTATACAGTTTAGGCTAAACTGATAAAATTGAATTGATTCAGGCTTTTTGACTATCTGCACTTAGCCAAAGAAAGAGGTCTAAAAGTTCCATAAGGAGGGGAGAGAGAGAGAGAAGGTTGTTGTGCTGAGGGAGAAGCATAGAGACTGGGTTGCCATCAAGGTCAGAGAAAAGACTGCAGGTTTTGGTCCATCTGTTTCTATTTATTGTTTTCCATAATTTTTTGCTTTATGGTTTGTATTTGTTTCTTTAGGCTTAATGACAGAAATATCAGCCATCAGATGATAAAAGTTAGGAAGAAAATTTTCTTGTGAGTAGTTTATTCTATAATTGTTACAGAGGTTTCATGTACTTTCCTCTGGAACTTTGGTCCTGCCACTGTCAAGAGAAATGAGTACTCCATGAAAAATAAACTGGTTAGAAAATAAACTGGTTAGAAATAAACTGGTTAGAAACTGGTTAGAAACCCAGAACATAGAGCTGACTGGCATTGAGAAGAAAGGTGGGTGAGCGACCTGCTTACACAGGTTGAATCTGAGATCTCATGGTACAATCCTCTGCTGAAATCCATAATTCATACGCAGACATGGGCTCAAAACTCTGTATGTGCTGAAGCCACGTTGTCTATTGGAAGACAAAGAAGGAGATTGTCTTAGAAGATATTACCCCAACACATCAAAAAAGTTAGCTGCTAACCTCCTCCTGGACCTGCACTTAAAGAAAAAAAAAGTGGCAGGGTCATGAAGCTGCTGCTTATAGTTCCACCTAGGCTTTTGATAGCTGGAGTTAGTTTAGCTCCTTATTGTTCAGATTTGTTAACTCTAAAACTAAGCATCGCAAAGGATTTGTCTGTAAAGCAGATGCTCCCTCCAACCTAAGCTTTCTGGGAAGGCACAGAAGGAGTACTGCAACAATTGGAGCAGTCATCCGTCTAATTCAGTATTATTTCTCTTGACAGTGGCAGGACCAAATTTCCAGAGGAAAGTACATGAAACCTCTGCAACAATTATAGAATAAACTACTCACAAGAAAATTTTCTTCCTAACTTTTATCATCTGATGGCTGATATTTCTGTCATTAAGCCACAGTTTTATAAGAGTGATGCCTTTTCAAATTCTGAAGGTGAAGAGTGTGGAGGTCTATCCACAGTTTTCACCATACTGCATCTGATCTTGGTTCCTTATTGTTCTTTCTTTTGGCCGGGTGCAATGTGTCATTACTGATATACCACCAGGCATCACTCATTGGATTTTTTGCAAGTAGCTCTTATTGTGGCAGTCATCTTACCTACAGCTGGTCAGACACCAGTGAACAAGTTTTAGCAGAACAATGATCTCTTTGTCAGGTGGTCAGATCATTTGAGCAGCTGCAATTCCATAGGAATATACCCCCCACTCCCATGCCCCCCAAAAATAAAGCTATACTGTTGTACCCAAAGAAATTCCTCTCTTCACATACAGTTTGAAGGGATAAAGACTGGGTTAAATGTTTTTACATTCCATATACAGGCTCAATGTCTGGAATACTTATAAAAACATCATTATATTTAGATCCTGTCTATATAGAACTAAAGATTCATTGTGTTAAGGGGATGCCAGATCTGGGACTAACACCTATAGCTGCACTAAACCTTCCTGTAAAAAAATATTTATGTTGCATATAATATTTCCAGCATGTATATAGGGGCACCAGTGATCAATTGTATACCTTGTACAGCCTATATTTCTCACTCATCAAGTGGGATTAATGTGGAAATATTTCTATAGTCTGTCAAATTACATAAGTGATTTTACACTAAATGGAAAATGTATCTAGTGAATATAGAAGCCAGGTTTGTAACATGTTTTCAATACTAGGAATCTGACTTTTTGGCTTGCTACAGTTTAAAAAGTAACCTATTGCAGTTTAGCAATGCCATATTTTCTAATGACCACTGCTTTTAAAACAATGACTATTAGCATTCATTACTATATTTATTTAATTAGTTTTAGTTTATCAAGAAAATTTAGGCTCAGGTAATGCATTATTTCTAGTTTTCAACAAACTCTTAAATTCAATTGAAGCATTAGAAATGTTGTGTAGATTTTTTCCTTGTTTCTGTGGTCTGATGCCATATCTAACATTGTTTCAATGCATTTCTTTGACACAAAAGCACAGCTCAACATTATATATGTCGGGACTTAGGGCAGCTGGCTAGCAGCTTTTTTTTACTTTTATCTGGGTAGATAAGGGTTTGGGGCCGTAGAAGGCCGTAAGGCAGGTATTTGTGACACTTGGAGTGGAATTAATTAGGCGGACGCTTATCGGTTGTAAAACAAGATTGTTTATTTACGTCAAGGTGGTGTAAGACGGAGGTCAGAGATATTTAGTTAGTTATAGCTTAGAGATCGTCATTTAGTCGTTTTGTAGATATATATATACGGGCCGGCAGTCGGCTTATCGGGCATGCAGGGCAAGGGTACACCAGGGAGGTCGCGGCAGGAAGACGCTGACAACTGATCAATTTGTCAGATTTACTCCAAGGTGTGGGCAGAGTTGTCTTCGACTTTGCGAAAAATGTAAGCGGGTTTTGTTTGTATGATAGCCAATTGTTTTTTGCCACGTCATAAATCTAATTAGAATTGCCAATTATCTAGCGGTCTTTGCTAGGGTGTTATTTTCACAGGGTTACTCCTTGTTTTTTTTGACTAATTATAATGATTTATATAAAGCAGAAGAAGGCAAAAGTTTTTATCTCTGTTAGTGGCGCAGCAATAAATTTTTTTTTGACACGCGCAGAAAAAAGCAGTTACTATCATTATTGTTAACCCTTAGTTAACCTAGTGCAGAAAAAACTGTTTTAAATGGTTATTACTTGTTTGTGACATGGGCACTACTTAATTTGGTTGTGACATGCCCCCTTGTCCATGGCACAGCAAGTAACATCATGTTTATGTATAGACCATTTTGTTTATCATTGTTAGTATTTGGCAAGCGGATGTATATAAAAGCAAAAAGCATGGTTAACTTTGTTTTGAGATATTGTAAAATCTAACAGCTAAAACACACAAATATAGTAATTGATAACAAAAGCATAATGAAGGGTATTAACAAGTTGAGGAACCATGATCACGTGTCCCACCCAAACCAACGGAAGAGGTCTGATAGCCAACCTTGGCCTATACCCGAGAGTCGGTTTGGCGTTTTTTGTAATTTTTTTTATTTTTTTGTTTAAGACTGTCGAAACACATTAATCTTGTCATATATCACTATTTGTTTTTCTTTTTAACGATTTGACACTTTTTGTCTTCCATCCACCTACGACATATAATAAGCCTTTATATTTGTTTTTTGTGTTTTTTTGTGTTTTAGTTAAGAAACCAAACTAAAAAGGCAAAAAATTTTTTTTATTTAATGTTTTTGTTTATACTCAACCTTTTTGTGACATCCCCCAAACCTTCAGATTATCAATGTTGGGTTTTTTTAATAATTTAGAGTTTTTTATTTAAAACATTATGACTTGGCTTCACTGCGTAAAGTTTTGAATAGGCTTTAAAACAAAACAAAATAAATATGTATAAGATCATTAACAGGAAAAGAAAAACCATAAAATGAATCGTTAGTTGTGTCTTTGGCCTATAATGACAGAAGGTTTAGGACCGAGTTGGAGGTTTTGAAGTTAGCTCTGTTTGCCGAGAAATCTGTTGGTAACTGTAGGAATAGAGCGACGACCCTGCTTGCGACATATGAGCAGGCACTCATTGTGGCGTCTACCCGGGTGTGTTGTAGGTTGGTGTTTGGTGATTTTCGCGATCGGGCAGTTATAGATTGCTGCTTCGTCTTTGTTGGGCCTGTAAGGGGACAAAACAGACGGACAGACAAACAAATAAAGAAAAGGGTGGCCATTCTCGGTGAACAGCATGGCGGTGAGTTAGCCAGTTGTGATGAGCTATGATGAGCAACCAGGTTTAATCGCCTTTTAGGAGCACAGAGTAGGAGCCAGAATATTGTTCGGGTTTGTAGATGACTTCCGTGTGCACTCGCCGATGTGGTTGACGATGGTGTGGTGTCTACGGGTGAGCTTCGGCTTTCATGGTTGGGGGTTTTGAAGCTCTAGTTTATAGATGCCCCCTTCAAGTAGTTGTTTGTTGGGGCAGGCTGCGGTGTTATCCAGAGTGTGTTGTTAGGCGTGGGTGCCTCCGGGGCCCGGACCGGTTGGCGGGATCAGTCGAGATTGGTAGCCTAGTATATGTGCCAGTTGTCGTTGTCCCGCATCTCCTAGGACATGTAGCCATTGTTTGGTAAGCGTGAAGTGGTTTAGGAGGAACCCAAACATGGCTCTTTGTTTCGGTGTCCTCTGGGGTGCCAGTCTTGATTTCTTTTGTAAGTTGAATTGGGAATGTTTTGGCCCTTGGTATTTGACTGGATATGTAGTAAGATAGCTTATGGCCATGGCTGAGTTTGCAGTTGCTGACTTTATAAGGGCTTGTAATCGTGGAAGTTGACTTAAAAGATTTTTTGCTGGCTGAGTAACGAGCAGGTTGAGGAGAAGGCGAAGGTTGATGGTATCCTCTTCTCCATAAATCTTCATGTATGCTTTGATGACGTCAAGGGTGGTGGTGGTGGTTGCACCCTCTGGGTTGGTTATTTGTTTGGTTATTGTTACAGGATGAGCGGCAGCTGTAGTTGTTATTGTGTGTGGTGGGAGGATCGGATTCTCGCTCGTTGTCCCCTCCCTGTCGTACGGAGGTGGGGCCGTTGGGAGTGATGTCATCTTAGGGGGCGGGCTTGCTGGGTGGAGTTCCACCTGTTCTGTGGCTCCGCCCTTCTTTTTCAGGTTCTCCGGGCAGCTCATATTTTTCTCGGTGCCATTTTTTGGTGGCAACGGAGGGTTTTGGCACGCTGCCATCTCCACAGCAGCTTTGCTGACTGTAGCTAACTGGGTTTTTAAGTTTGCATTTTCACGCAGTAGGAGTGACACTACATTAATCATCTTTTTTTTGTCCCACTCGGAGCTTGCCCACTCCTTTCCGACTCCCTCCTCTCCTCTCAGCGAGAAGTAGCCGCTGACGCACCCTGTCTCCGCTCTGCTCGCTTGGTGATAAGTGATGTGGGCCCATAATTCATCCGCGTTATTTATACGGCGCCCCCCACTACACCAGGGGCAGTTCTTAATTAATTCCACCTTCATCACATTTCCCCTTGATCCTGTTCGTGACGCCATGTCGGGACTTAGGGCAGCCGGCTAGCAGCTTTTTTTGACTTTTATCTGGGTAGATAAGGGTTTGGGGCCGTAGAAGGCCATAAGGCGGGTATTTGTGACGCTTGGAGTGGAATTAATTAGGCGGACGCTTATCGGTTGCAAAGCAAGATTGTTTATTCACGTCAAGGTGGTGTAAGACGGAGGTCAGAGATACTTAGTTACAGCTTAGAGATCGTCATTCAGTCGTTCTGCAGATATATATATACGGGCCGGCGGTCGGCCTATCGGGCATGCAGGGCAAGGGTACGCCAGGGAGGTCGCAGCGGGAAGACGCTGACAACTGATCAATTTGTCAGATTTACTCCAAGGTGTGGGCAGAGTTGTCTTCGACTTTGCGAAAAATGTAAGCGGGTTTTGTTTGTATGATAGCCAATTGTTTTTTGCCACGTCATAAATCTAATTAGAAGTGCCAATTATCTAGCGGTCTTTGCTAGGGTGTTATTTTCACAGGGTTACTCCTTGTTTTTTTTTAACAATTATAATGATTTATATAAAGCAAAGAAGGCAAAAGTTTTTATCTCTGTTAGTGGCGCAGCAATAAATTTTTTTTTGACATGCGCAAAAAAAAGCGGTTACTATCATTATTGTTAGCCCTTAGTTAACCTAGTGCAGAAAAAACTGTTTTAAATGGTTATTACTTGTTTGTGACATGGGCACTACTTAATTTGGTTGTGACAATATAAAGAACTCTATGACCTTGGAAAGTAATCAGCACTGATATCCTTCAGCTATCAATGTATTTCAGGCTCAATCTGTCTCAAACTCTTCTTGACATGTGGAGTTTATTCAAGACTTCAAAGCAAAATAATTCTCTCTCAGAACCATTGTTTTAAAGAACCATCTTAAAACCATTGTTTTAAATAGAAATTGCTGATTTTTTTGTTGCTGAATCTAATGTTTTGCAAAATCTGTTTGTCTTCACTGTGATATATCAACATGTAAATTTGGCTTCATAAAGGCATAGAACCATCCCAAGTAAAGAAAGGAGGCAGAGTAATGGTATTTTTAGTGGTCATCCAATGACCATCAGGATACAAAGAGAGTTTTTGAGCATCTGGCTTTTTGGCAGTGACAACAACTGCTGGTTTCTGTTGAGACAATCTGTCAAAGCAGCTGGTAGGAAACAAAATTGTGCTAACTTACTCAGAAACCAAGCTATATTCTAATCCATTCATTCTTGGTATCTCTCAGTAAACATCTAATTTATCAAATAAGATTTACAAAAACAACACATTATGCAAGAGTCCTATCTAGAAATCATATGGAATTGTATTTTAGTGAAAGCATAGTCATTACTTATAAATCTGGATATGAAATATTTACAATGCTATTATATACATGCACAATAGAAAATACTACCCTACTGAAAAACATAAAATAATAACTACTTGAGCAAGCTTGGGATGATCATTCATTTCTCAAGTAGTGGAGACTCTCAGGATCCAATTATAGGCCTACAGTTTGCCCTTTTTCTGAATATCTGCATACTTAATTTAATCACATGTGCTCTCATGCATACAGTCCAATGCTGGTTCAACATACTACAGAACTCAAAATGCTGTTGATGAGATCAAAGCAAGTTTTACTCAACCTTGAAGAGTGCTTTGGACTAAACATCTGGGCTAAAGTATGTTTTTAAAATCTGGTTATAGCATGGCTGGGCCTCAAACAAGTTTAACAATTACTGGCTTACTCATTATTCTTTGCAGTTTAGACAGGACCTAATGACAGCTAGTACTGGTTTGTTTATCTAATCTACATTTTTGTCCATCGCCATCATATCTCACTGCCTGAAAGAAATAAAAGAAGAGAGTACTTGACATCTCACATTTCACTCGGAGAGCTCTCACATGCCAAACAAAACTGCATCTACTTTTTCTATTTTTATCATTACTTTCCATTTTTTTTTATTTTTTCCTCATTTATTTGCAAGTAGTTACATTCAGGCCAAGAATACTGTATTTTAGAAACAAACAAACAACCCTGAAAGGCAATATAATAACATATTTGGCATGTCCTTCAAGGAGTGTCACAAAGCCACTTGCTCAGTGCATGTTCAGTGTTAAGTGTGGCATTCAGATGCTGCATTTATCTGAAAGGAAATCCTTCATCCTTGCATCTGTAGAGGAGTAGCTTTCATCCTTTGCAGTTGTTACATTATTTTAGCAAATACAGCTGTGATGCAATAAAGATTGGAAAACATTTAAAATACTAAATATAAGGCAGAGACATAAACAGATGAGGTGGATAAGTATAAAAATATCAAAAGTGACTTAAAAAGGCATCATACATACTGTATTTTTTCACATGCAATTCACATTTTCTTTCTACCCCCTTCCCCCACAGTGAGGTATGTATTAAGCTAAGAAGCTAATTTTCTGCCTGGGATAGAAGAACACTGCTTTGATTCCTGCTCTATAGTAAAGCAACTGTGGCATTACTATTCAGGTAGTTGAAGAAAGTTGAAAAAGTGGCTCATTTTTTTTCACTCCACTGGTGTTAACAATCATTTATTTTTAATGGCCTTCATATCTATTAGTCAAGTTGACTTTTCTTAGGGCAATTTTGCTATCTGCTAGCTCAGGGGTGGGCAAAATGGCAGATCCAGCCTGCAGCCAGACTCCTTTTCCCAGCAGCCCCTGCCCACACGACTGGAGGCATGCTCCATGAAGACCCCAGCCACAGCTGTGCTGTGATAGTGAGACTGGGGTTGTCATGGAGACTGGCCCCACCCATGCTGGCAGCTCATGTGGCAGGGCAGGGCAGGGCAGGGGACTGCTCCAGAGCCGCTGGGATCTTGCGGCAGGGGCAGCTTGGTCTAGGACCAGGGCAGAGCCAAGATCTGCAGTCTGTACGCTCTGGCCAGGGATGCACAGGCAGTGAATCACAGCTGTGCCCTACCTCCTTGCAGCAGTGACAGCCTGGTCCCAAGCCAAGGCAGAGCCACAATCCACTGCTTGCACACCTCTGCCTGTAGTGTACAGACTACAGATTGCAGCTCTGTCCTGGCCATGGACCAAACTGCCCCTGCTACAAGATCCCAGCAGCTCCAGAACAGCACCCTGCCCTGCCCTGCCCTGCCAATGGAGCTAGGGCCAGTCTCTATGGCAACCCCAGCCTTGCACTGTCACAGCACAGCTGTGGCTGGGGTCCCCATGGAAACCAGTCTCAGCCATGCGGGCAGGGGCTGCTGGGAAATGGAGACTACTGCCGGCTGGATCTGGCCCAGACTTTGCCCAACCCCTGTACTAGCTGCTCCTGGTCTCTCTCCTCCTATTACAGCCATAGGGACTCTTTAGTTCTTTCAAAACCATAGATATTTCTATGGAGACCAGGCTTCAACAGTATATGGGGTTTCAGCTTCAGTTATGCAGGAAAAGGAAGGCAAGTTAGCTAAAGTTTAGTCTCTGTCCCTACTCTATGCATCTATAACATTGGGAAAAAAAAATCTTTTCTTCTTTATTCTGCCTTTCAAATGCAAGGTATATTGGTATATTGTATGAAAAATATGGAATTTACACATTCACTAGCCAACTATCTTGCAAAATTAGGGACAGATGATGCAACCCCTTAAATAAAAGTAATTTTATCCAGTTTAATGGAGGATTACTATGGAAAGAATCAAGGTAACATTCCACCAGTACAAATTACTGGGCACATCTACACATGCATTTAATCAGGGATCAGTTTACTCACTAGTAAACTACTCATGAGTAAATATGCTCCTGGGAAAGCATCTATACATGCAGGGAAGCGGGAGAAAATACACTGCTAATGAGAGGAAACTCCTACTGCTTCCTGGGACCTGGCAATGAGCCCCTGCCACCACAAGAGGAAGCTCTAGGCTCCCCCTGGGTGCTAGCCCAGGGGCTAGCAGAGAGCACCGGGCAAGGAGACAACTGATCCAGGGCCAGGGCTGGGACATTACACTTTGCCTCTGGGGGCTGCCTGCTGCCAGGGCAAGGACAATGTCCCCCTGCCCCAGCAGCAGGGAGCTTCTGGCTCCAGCTCCCTGATCAGGGCCAAGGGATTTGGAAAGAGATTCAGGTGAGGGGCAGGTCCCAGGCCCCTGCCTCAATCCACTGGTGGGACAGCTAGCAGCAAGCTTGCTGATAGCTGCCCTACAGGTGGATCTGGGCATGAGGCTGGGACCTACCCCACCCCTGCAGCTCTTTCTAAATCCTGCACCTCAATCACCTGACTGGGGCACAGGTCTGGAACCTGCCCCTGACCAGGACAGTTTTTAGACCCCTGCTTCATGATTGCGGGACAGAGGCTGGAGAGCTTGTTCCCCACTGAGCTTCGTGATCACAGAGCTGGGCGGGGAACAGGATCCCTGCCCCTCATCATCAGGGAGCTCCCAGTACCAGCTTTGTGGGCACAGGGCCAACACTGGGAGAGCCTTACCTCCCAGGCCAAGCTCTGCAGTCAAGGGGCTTGGGCTGGGAAACCCTTATCTCCCAGCACCAGCTCCACGGTCACAGGGCCGGTGCTGGAAAATCCTTACCTCCCAGCCCAAGCTTCACAATTATGAGGCTTGGGCTGGGAGACCCTTATGTCCCAGAACCAGCTTCACAGTCATGGGGCTGGTGCTGGGCTGGGAGATAAGGTTCTCCCAAGTTCCATGGTTGCAGGGCACAGACTGGGAAATCCTGATCTCCCAGCACCAGCTCCATAGTCATGGGGCTAGTGCTGGGAGATCGTTATATCTCAGCCTGAGCTCTGTGGTTGCAGGTATCAGGCTGGGAGATAAGGATCTGCCAGCAGCAGCCACAAAGCTGGCGCTGGGATATAAGGATCTCCTGGCCCCCACTCCCTGATTGCAATCTCAGAGCCAAGGGTTGGAAGCACCCTGCTGCCAGCGTAGAGGGATATAGTCCCTGCCCAGGGTCCAGTGGCAGTTTATTTAGGAAGTCATTTCTGGTCTTAATTTTCTGAGCTACCTTGGTAAAGTGCTACCATGTGTTTTTGAATTACTCCTAGATATACTGTATTTGGTTCATCTGATAGTTGTTTCTTATTTAGGAGGATATTGAATTCTTGTGAAAGGTTAGCGTGACTGAGATGAAAGCATGAGAACACTGTCTTTGACACATTGGGCTGTAGAATTCACTTTGTCCAATTAGCAATAATAACTGATTTGTCTTGGTTCAGATTGTCTGCCATCATTAAAAATCAGTCTCTTAAAGCCAGACAAATTTCATCTGCATATTTAAATGGCCTTGAAATTCTTGGAGGCAGATTATTCATAAATATGTTGAAAAGAGCTGAAGTGGTAACAGATCCCTGAGGGAGTTCATTCTTCTGAATACTCTGTGTACTCAGCTTATTGCCTGGCACTGCTTAGAACTGTCTGTCTTGAAGTATCATTTCCATAACCACAACAACCCACTGAGATAATGTCTTGCCATCTTGTCTAGTAGGCCAGCATGCCATATAGTATCATATGCTGCTGTCAAGTCAGGAAACACAACCTCTATCTTCTCCTGTCAGAAGTAATTTTCTATGTTGTCAGTAAGAGCAAGAACTTGGTCGCAAGTGCTCCTGTTAGGTCTGAAACACATCCGGTCCCCACACAGAGCTCATGGTTTTACATGACCAAGATTCTTTGCAGAATTAGCTTCTCCAGGGGTTTGTAAGCACGGCTCAGAAGTGATATTCAACTACAGATAGCTGGAATGAAATTATTCCCTTCTGGTTGTGGTATAGCTATCACTCTAGCCTTCTGCCATCTCATAGAATCATAGAAAATTAGGGTTGGAAGGGACCTCAGGGATCATCTAATCCAATCCCCTGCTCAAAGCAGGACCATCCCCTACTATATCATCCCATAGTTTCATAGATTCATAGATGGTAGGGTCAGAAGGGTCCTAAGTAGATCATCAAGTCTGACCCCCTGCCATGGGCAGGACAGGATGCTGGGATCAAATGACCCCAGCTAGGTGACTGTGTAGCCTCCTTTTGAAGACACCCAGGGTAGATGCGAGCACCATCTCCCTTGGAAGTTGGTTCCAGCTCCTAGCCACCCTGACCATGAAGGTTTCCCCAGCCAAGGTTTTGTCAAGACAGGCCTTAAAAACCTCCAAGGATGAAGATTCCACAACCTTTTTGGTGACCAGTTCTAGTTCTCCACCACCCTCCTAGTGAGAAAGTTGTTCCTAATATGAAACCTAAACTTCCCTTGCTACAACTTGAGGCCATTGTTCCTTGTTCTGTCATCTATCATCACTGACAACAATCTAGCTCCATCCTTTTTGGAACCACCCTTCAGGTACTTAAAAGCTGCTATCAAATCCCACCGCAGTCTTCTCTTCTGCAGACTAAATAAACCCAGTTACCTCAACCTCTCTTCAGAAGTCATGTGCCCTAGCCCCTGAACCATTTTAGTTGCTTTCTGCTGGACCCTCCAGCTTGTCTACATTCTTTCCATTGAGAAGCACCCAAAACTGGACACAGCACTCCAGATGTGGCCTCACCAATACAAAATAGAGAGGAATATTCACTCCTATTGCCCTGCTGGTAACAGACCTACTAATGTAGCCCATTATGGCGTTAACTTTCTTGGCAACAAGGGCACACTGTTGGCTCATATTCAGCTTATTGTCCACTGTAACCCCCACGTCCTTTTCTGAAGAGCTGCTGCTCAGCCAGTCAGTCCCCAGCCTGTACTGGTGCATGGGATTGGTCTGCCCTAAGTGCAAGACTTTGTACTTATCCTTGTTGAACCTCATGATATTTTTTTTGATCCAATCCTCCAAATTGTCTAGGCCTCTCTGAATCCTAGCTCTACCCTCCAGTATATCTACTACACCCCGCAGCTTGGCATCATCCACAAACTTTCTTACGGTGCAATCCATCCCATCTTCTAGATCTCTTAATGAAGATACTGATCAAAACCGGCCCTAGTACCAGCCCCTGGAGGACTCCACTTGATACCAGCTGCCAGCTAGATATTGAGCCATTCATTACTACCCACTGAGCCCTATAATCCATCCAGCTTTCCATCTACCTTACAATCTATATACCTAACCCATACCTCCTCAGCTTGCTTGCAAGAATGCTTTGGGAGATAGTATCAAAAGCCTTGCTAAAGTCAAGGTATATCATACCTATTGCTTTCCCTGTATCCACAGAGCCAGTTATCTTATCATAACCAGTTATCTCCTAGGGACCTGGTTCCCAGTTCATTTTCATCACACTCATGCAAAGAGCAGACTGAATCTGGATATACCAGATCCCAATTACAATGGAATGATAGTCACTGATTCTTCACTTTCCAATCTTCAACTCAATGCCAAGGAGCTAGTAGCCACAAAGTGCTCTGAAATGGAGAACCTGATGTCCCATTACAAACCTGACATAATTTTTCTCTAATAGTTTCTTGTAGTCTCTTTTCTAGCCATTATACTGAACATGGTGTTATTAAGAATCTATAATATTGTTGATTGCAGTCTTTGTGGAAAATAGGACAGAACCACTTCATACAAAATGTAATATCGTTAATATTGAAACCCTACCAGCTGCTTCATCTCACTATGTCATTATAATAGTAAATGTAAGCCTGTCAATGCTTATAATCCCCTTAAAAAAACTTGGATTTCCCCACCTTTGCAAACATATCATGATCCATTCGTCTAATGTTGAGGACTTTAAGAGGCAATGGAGAATCTGATAAAAATGGGCTTGATTAATCTGATCAGTGATCCATATCTCCTACATAGCCCCAAGCAGCTTCTCCCTCTGCATCATAGTAGAAGGACTAGACCAGTGGTTCCCAACGCAGTGCCCACAGGCACCATGGCACTCCCGCCGTACCTCCCCCAGTTTATTCAGGTGCCCACATGCATTTTCACGATCAGTAAAAGTCAGTATCCCAACAAAAAATGCTGTCACTGCCGATTTAACTCTGAACAGCGACACTTCAAAAACATTTTCACAGGCTGTGCACAACAGCCAGCAAAATGAGACCGAGTCAGTCTGACTGACACAGTGACGGAGTGGTGTTTACTACTCCCTCTCCAAACAAAACCGTGCCCGTGTGCATATCCAGGATTCTAAATTCTAAACTTTAATATTCATATTGGTACCCACTGCTTTTTCTTTTAAATTTGAATGTGCCCTTGGGCACAAACGTTGGGAACCCCTGAGCTAGACTCTCCCAGACTCATCCACATTCCCTCAGCGAGGAATCAGTCATCAGTCTCCTGCAGAGTCATTGGAAACATCCCACACATTCAATACCATCCCATTTTCACTCACATAGGAGCAATGATTAGCATAATTAGCATAATAGCATAATAACCACCATCCAGTAGAGCTATAGAAAAGCAGACTGAAAAAAATACTCCAAATTGATTAACAAGTACATAGTGTATATATCCGATTATAGTTCTGGAGAAAAAGCTGCTTATATTTGCTTCTTCAAACCAATATTCAAAACAGCCACCAAATCCATCTAAAGTGACTGCCAAAAATATATACCTTTTTTAGATAAGGAAAATACATAAGCTGATGACCCAGATATAGCAAACCACCTTTAACGATAGCCTCAGTGCCTATGACAGGGAATGTTAGTAAGAAGCTGTATCAAATATGGACTTGACAAGGTGCAGAGGAAAACTGTGGTCACTCAAAGGCAAAGTGAAAACAGCACATAAACCATCACTCATATCCTGGATTTCACCCTGTGCAATCATTTATGTTTGTGTAATGAAAATATGAAGAGCTACAGCTGGGGTGAGCAAATGTTAAATATTGATCTAGTAATGTTTCAAACCCACTTTGTACACATGTCAATCGTTAAAGGGAATATAACTAAGCAGTGAAAAATCATAAGTTTAGGTGGATCAAGATTTAGTTCTTCAATGTCAAATGTGGTTGCTCAGTTATTTACTTGAAGAGCTTTCTGTTTCGCATGGAATCACATGGTTAACTCAAAATTTTGGTTTCCAGAAATGCAAGTCATTTCAATTAAAATGCAATACATACTTTTCCTTAATACCATTTCTGGTAAGAATAACAAGTCTTGAAGCTATATCAGAAACAAGTACTCTTGAACTTCTTCTCACAAAAGAAAACAATTACAAAGTGTCCATACATTACTCTGAAAAGCTGTATTTCTGTGTTATACCCCAAAACTAGTGACTATCTATATACATATATAAGTGGATAGGTATGTAACTCCTCTTGTGTATGAAGAAATTTGTGTTAGATGATGAGCTAATATCTGTTTAATATGATAAATGTCCCTCATCTAGAAAAGTGACACTTCTCTAAAGTGTATATAGATATGTATTGTCACGGTAAGTTGTTTTTACAAGTAATTGCTGTCTTTGTAAGAGGTCATTCTATGTAACTTTATTATTAATAGATTTGGTTAAAACTGCAAGAGGCAACTGAACTGAGTTTAAATAAGCCAAATGCTGTGTTTTATGGAGTTTTATTAGTTGCTTTGAAATGCAGATTTGTATTAGCTGAGCATGAAATAAAAGGCATGGTAGCTGTACATGCAAGATAAGTGGAAGAGAAATATTGGCATATTCATGTTTCACCTCTCTTCTCAGGGTTGTTTTTTATATTTATGTTATTAGAGGTTATTTCTTTGGGGCATTACTGTTGCCTGCATTTTTAGGCACAGCAGGTGATAGGTGTTAGAAGCTTATTTTAATTCTATTTTTTAATAGCTTCACTTTTCAGGTGATTTGCTTATTAGTTTTAAGGAAGTTACACTGTCAAGAACAAGATCATGGGCACTGCACTTTTGAAAAAGAACATTTTTTTTTTTCAAAAAAAATTTTCAAATGTTGCTCCCTGTTGCCAGGAGGGTTTGGGTAGGTAAAGGACCAGGGATTATGCAGCTAATGAAGCAATTAATTGTACCTGGCCTTGGAAAAAGGACAAAAAAAAGAGCAATCAGGTGGCTGGAAGGGGGCTGGGCTAAGGAATATAAACCCTGTTTCTGAACTGATAAGGGCAGTCTGGCCCTGCGGGGAAACCCTGCATAAGGCTACCACAGGAGCAGGGCTGGCAGGCATTCAAGCAGTCCCAGAGAAGAAAGAAGCAAGGAAAACTCATGGCCTAAGGGGAAGTATTAACCCAGGGTTGGAAAGATTTTGCTTCACAGCCACCGTTGTGTTGTGTTTAAAGACTAGAGGACTGGTTTGTGGCTATAGTGGAGGATGCAGCCATGGACTGGAGTGCTTTAGAGAGCTCCCCTTGCAGTAAGCACCAAGAGTCTTGGCCCTAAGGCAGAGGTGATCAAGGTGCAAGGGACCCCTTACAAAAAGGCCAGGCTGAACCCTGGAGGCTGAGGACTTGAACAGTAGGTCCAGGTAAAGGGTGTGGCCAGAGAGGAAAAGAGGCCAAGTCTGGGATAGCCGAGACCTGGACAAGTGTCTTGGAAGCCTATAGGTGTATCCCTTTAAAAGGGAAGTATTGCAAGAAGACAAAAAGCCCCCAGGTGTGGCTGGTAGGTTGGACAAAGTGGCATAACCCATGAGGTGATTACTGCCCCTCAAGGACTCCTCCCATTATCAAGTAACACCAAAGGCATGGCTGGTGAGTGACTGGAGGTAAAGCAAGGGTGTGAAGGAACTGGCAAGTTGACAAACCCCTGACGGTACTATAATGCTTAATTTGCCAATGTCTTCCACTTTATGCATTTGCTAATACTTGTGCACTTACACCACATTCAGCTATCTACAGCAGCAATACTTAGATTCAAAGTGTATTTTGACAGTGGTTTTGTAAATGTATGATAAAAAGTTTGTACAGCTTGTAAGCTGTCAACAACTTAAACAAGTATTATTTTCCATTTTTTGAACAGTTTCCTGGATTAAACACTGAACAAAGCCTAGCAAAAAAAAACTTTTTCCTAAATAGAGCATTATAAATGTTTATTGACCACTTTATTAAGACTACTTTAGCCTCATTAGCATGCTCCTAAATGGAAGTCCATCAGCAGCTGAAAGTAGAAACAGTAAACTTCTTACTTCTGAATCAGCTGCATTGCATTCTCCTTTCCTTCTATTAAAAGTGCTTTTACAAAAATCATCAAGTAAGACCAGATGAACCCTTTTAACAAGCAGTACCAACCAGGAGTTCTTGAAAGCAGGTCACACAGCATGCCACAAAGGTCTTTAAGTCAAAATAGTCCCCCATGACCCAC
This sequence comes from Alligator mississippiensis, assembly GCF_030867095.1. Classification (NCBI taxonomy): domain Eukaryota; kingdom Metazoa; phylum Chordata; order Crocodylia; family Alligatoridae; genus Alligator; species Alligator mississippiensis. The sequence continues at coordinate 349,029,325 of NC_081824.1, forward strand.
ACATCCGAGAGAGCTTTCAGATCAGGTCGAATTGAGGGTATCCACTTATATGCTTACAACTTCTCTCGACAGAAGGATAGGAATAGTGTTCCAAAGCATACACCTAATTGATATCAGAAGTATACCTCAATGATCTACAGGCATTATATTTGAAAAATTGTATATCAGGTGAAAAGGGACCCATGACCATGGACCCAGAGGAACAGACTTCTATCTTAAACTCCATTTTTGCACAGAGGAAGCTGATTTCCTACCTATAGGAACTTTTTACCATCTCTAATTTTCCCTAAGCCTGAGAGAAGGCATGTGAGCCCAAAAGCTTGCAGGAAAAGATATTTTTTTGTGATTTCTTAGTTGGTCTAATAAAAGGTATTCTCTAATAAAAGGTCCTAATAAAAGTTATTATCTCTGAACCAAGAGTTCTAGAGTTTTGCATTTCTTTGTGTCAGACCAACACAGTTAACAAATACACCTCTATCAGTTGATAAAACATATTAACACACTTGCATGCAGGCTTAGCAGAATTCATAGACATAGATTTCATAGACATTTGGGCTGGAAGGGACCCCGGAGGATCATCGAGTCCATCCCCCTACCCCAGGGGCAGGAAGTCAGCAGGGATCATAGGATCCCAGCAAGATAAGCTTCCAAATGTGTCTTGAAAGCATTCAAAGTGGGTGCTCGAACCACCTCCGGTGGCAGCCTATTCCAAACCTTGGGGGCTCAGACAATAAAGAAGTTCTTCGCTATGTCCAGCCTGAATCAGTCACAGCAGAGTTTGTAACCGTTCGATCTTAACATCCCTTGGGGCGCTCTGGTGAACAGACGCTCCTCCAGATCCTGATGAGCACCCCTGATAAACTTATAGGTGGCCACCAGATCACCCCTGAGCCTGCACTTTTCTAGGCTGAAGAGCCCCATGGCTCTCAGCCTGTCATCATAAGGTCTGTTTTCCTGACCTCTGATCATGCTCGTGGCTCTTCTCTGGACTCTCTCAAGCTTCTCCACATCCTTTTTGAATTGTGGAGCCCAAAACTGAACACAGTACTCCAGCTGTGACCTCACCAAGGCTGAGTACAATGGGAGAATGACAGCCCGGGATTTGTTTGAAAAGCATCTATGGATGCAAGCCAACGTTTTGCTCACTTTACTAGCCACAGCATCACATTGAAGGCTCATGTTCGTCTTGTGGTCAATCATGATGCCCAAGTCCCTTTCATCTGTAGTGCTAACCAGCATAGCACTGCCGAGCCTATAAGCATGCTGCAGGTTTTTCCTCCCAAGGTGGAGAACCTTTCATTTTTCAGTGTTGAACACCATCAGGTTCTCATCCACCCATTTCATGAGCCTGTCAAGATCTGCCTGGATCACCCTCCTGTCCTCAGGTGTGGATGCTTTACCCCAGAGTTTGGTGTCATCAGCAAACTTGGCCAGTCCACTTCTGACACCAATGTCCACATCACTGATGAAGATGTTAAACAGTATAGGCCCTAGGACAGAGCCTTGAGGGACCCCACTGGTGACCATGCACCAAAACAATTGGCTTCCATCAATCACCACCCTCTGGGTCCTACCACGGAGCCAGTTCCCCAGCCAGCGGATTGTGGTGAGGTCGAGGCTGCAGTTAGCCAGTTTTGCCAAGAGGTGATCATGGGATACCAGATCAAAGGTTTTTTTAAAGTCAAGATATACGACATCAGTCTCTTCCCCCTTGTCCAGGTGATAGGTCACCTGGTTGTAAAAGGAAACGAGATTGGTCAAGCAAGACCTACCCGCAACAAACCTGTTCTGGGTATCCCTCAGGATATTGCCTTCAGCTAGTCTGTTAAGAATGGCCTCTTTGATAATCTTTTCCAAGACCTTCCCCAGGATAGAGGTCAGGCTGATAGGCCTGTAGTTTGCCAGATCTACTTTTCTCTCTTTCTTGAAGATAGGCACAACACTGGCCTTCTTCCAGTCTTCAGGCACTTCACTAGAGCACCAAGAGCTCTCAGAGATCCATGCCAGGGGCTGAGCTATGATGCTTGCCAGCTCCTTGAGTACCCTTGGGTGTAAACCATCAGGGCCAGCTGACTTGAAGGTATCCACCCTGTCAAGATGTTCCTTCATGAGGCCAGCTTCGATAGAGGGTAAGGAATCTCCCTCAACCGGGCCTCCCTGACCCATAGTGGGTAGGAGCATCCCATGGGACTGATGAAAGACTGATGCAAAGTACCCATTTAGCAAGTTTGCTTTTTCATGGGCATCGGTTGTCAGTTGTTCCATCTGGTTTAGCAGGGGTCCAATGTTGCCCTTGCTTTTCCCTTGGATCCCCACATATCTAAAAAAGGACTTTTTATTATTATTGATATTTGTAGCTAGCTGGAGTTCCATCGTAGCCTTGGCTTTGCTTGTTTGCTCTCTGCAGGTCCGGACCAGAGCAGAGTACTCCTCCTCGGTGGGTCCAGTCCTCCATTCTTTGTAGGTCTTCTTTTTAAGACGCAGGAGGTCCGCCAATTCCCTGGAGAGCCAAGGGGGCTGCTGTGCCCTTTTGCTGCCTTTCCTCTGAGATGGGATGGACTTTGCTTGCGCATCCAGGATTGCTCCCTTGACGAGCAACCACTCGTCCTGAACTCCCCTCCTTTTAGGGTTGTGGCCCTTTAGAGCCTTACCAACAAGCCTCCTTAGCTTGTCAAAGTCAACTTTCCTGAAGTCAAGGACTTCTGTATTACTGACTGACTTGCCAGCTTTACGGCAGATGGTGAAAATGATCAACTCGTGGTCACTGTCACCCAGCTTTCCTTCAATCATTAGGTCACTGATTAGGTCATCCCTGGTTGCCAGTACAAGGTCGAGCAGCGCTTTACCTTCATTGGCCCATAGACTTCCTGCGTTGGATAGAGGTCATCCATGCATGAGAGAAAGCTTTGTGACCGCTCAGATTTGGCTGAGCGCTCCTCCCATGAGATGTCTGTGTAGTTAAAGTCTCCCATGACAATCATACACCAGGAGCTCACAGCCTTAGCCAATTCCCTGGCAAACTCCTGATCAAGGTCTTGACCCTGGGCAGGGGGTCTATAGTAGACACCCACCATAGTATCCCCTGTACCATGTTCCCCATGGATTTTAACCCAGAGGGTCTCAAGTTGTCTACCATGGGTGGCAATGTCAGCTTGCAGGGATGTGTAGCTTTCCTTGACATAAACAGCTACACCCCCGCCCCTTTTGTCTACTCAATCCCTCGTGTACAGGGTATAACCATCTATACCTGTGGCCCAGTCATGGGTGGAGTCCCACCAGGTCTCCATTATCCCTATGACATCATAGTTATTTGTGTTTAGCAGGAGGACAAGTTCCTCCTGTTATTCCAAGATCCTGGCATTCGTGTATAGGCACGCAAGTGTCCCCTTGGGGGCCCTTGCCTTGCCTACAGATTGTTCCAGGGCTGGGTCAGGGGTGGGTTCCCTTAAATGCCTTGGCCTGCTGGCTTTGCAAGGGTTGCTTTGTGGGCCAGCAGTGGCAGTAGTCCCCCATCCCTGCAGTGGGCTTAGTTTAAAGTCCAGTAGAGCAGGTCAGTCAGTCTGGCTGAGAAGAGCCTCCTCCCCAGCGGAGAGAGGTGAAGGTCGTCCCTTCCCAGCAGCTTGCTGCTTCTCACCAAAGGATGGACTGTGGTCATGGAAGCCAAAGCCTTCCCGATGACACCAGCGCCACAGTCTTTGGTTAACTTTTATTTTTTAATAGCTCTGATCGCTAAAGTTGATGCTTATTTTTAAGCATTTATTTTAATTTTTATTGATTTAAAGTGAGGATTGTTCAAAGTTAAGGGTGTGGGGGACAGACAATTTTAGTAATGAGAATATACTGTTAAGAACTTTATAAAATCATATCAAAATACAAAAAGTAAATATCCATAAATAATAAGTCATACCTGCTTTAAATCATTCTGTCTTTCATCAGGAAAAAGCTTGGCAGGCAGAGACCAGAAGAGGGACTATTCAGCCTAGAAAACAGAAGACTTTGGGGGGGATTTGGTGGCAGCTTACAAGTATATCAGGACAGGGCATCAGGGGCTAGGCAAACAACTATTCATCAAAACGCCTCAGAGTAAAACCAGGAGCAACAGTCATAAACTTCTAGAAGAAGGTTTCATACTGGATATAGGAAAAAACTTCTTCATGGTTCATGTGTCAAGACTCTGGAATAGATTCCCAGCAGGGGTGGTGCAGGCACCTACCCTGGAGATTTTCAAAAGGAGACTGGATGCATACCCTGCTGGGGTTATTTGCCCCAGCAGTCTTTCCTGCCCAGAGCAGGGGGGCTGGACCTGGTGATCTCACAAGGTCCCTTCCAGCCCCAAACTTGTGTGAATCTGTCAGGAGGGAAGTGGCACTCCCAGAGCCCTGGGACCACAGGGAGAGGCAGTGGCTGCCCTTGGCCCTGTGCACTTAGCTGGCCCAACCAAGGCAGGACCCTGCTGTCACCTGGCTGGAACCTCAAATTCCCTCCCCTCCCCTCCCCTCCCCTCCTTCTGGGCTTTGGGTAGTGGTTTGTTTAAGTAGCCTGTTATCTCCCTCCAGCCCACTTCCCCACCTGTGAAGGAGCAACTAATGGTTTAACTGAATCATTAGGCCATAAGGAACAGTTAATTGCTTAATTGATGATTCATTAGGCCACTCAGTGTTTTTCCTCTTTAACCTCTCTGACTCTCCATCTCTCTTTCTTCACTGTCCAGTATCAGGGACAGGGGTTCCCTGCTACAGTCCCCTTTCTATACATTTCAGTAACTGCTGATGGAAACAATTCTCCTCCAGCCTGTGAGCATGAGGTGCAATTGATGTTTATCGATAAAAATTCAATCCTGCCAAGCCTACGTATGTGCTTTCAGGTTCCAAAGCACTCCTAAAATCAAATTGTTGCTATGTGAAGGAGTTACTTTTTAAAACAATGGTTTGAATAAAGCCAATGCATAGCTTTATGGTAAATTTTCTTAAAGGTTTAATTGAAATCTCTAGTGTTTTTTTCTGAACAAGTAAATACTCTTTTTTTAAACAAACATGCACAGATGTGATTGCAGCCATTTAATCTTTTACTAGGTCTACAGCCAAAATAACAGACATTTGGAAGATGCAGTTTCATTTGAAACTCAGTCTCATTGTCTGGCACTTCATAGATTCAATTTAGATGAAACTGGGATTGAGCAAGGGGGGACTTTCACACCAAGTATGTGAAGTAGTCTCCCCTCCCCTCTTCCAAGGTTCAGCATATGTGTAAAAATAGTGCCCTTGTAGGTGTTTAAGGACAGGAGGCAGGCATATAAATTCCTGTGAGTCTCTAGGCCCAAGTTCACAATAAACAAATCAGCCCAGTATACTTTTTCAAATCGTTAGATAATTGAGGTATAGCTGTGTAAAGGGATCGGCTTCTTAGAGTAGCCTGCAATGCCTGAATACTAGTCATACCTGAGGAATAGACAAGAGTTGGAAGACTGAAGTAGCCCCATTTTATTGCCCTGAGGGGCAAAGGACCAGAAGATGTGGCATAAAACTGATGTATGGCTGGCTGGGGAGGAGGGCACTTATGTGGGTATTAAGAGAATGGAGGTTTTCAAAGGAGATGGAAGATCCACATCAGCAAACATCATTTCAGGACATGATTTCAAACTCCCTACATTTTAAAAGTAATTTGGTCTTCTGTAATTCAGGTCTACTTGGGAAAATAGGCCTACCATATTGGTGTACTTATTTCATATAGCTGAAACAGGAAAATTAAATGAAAATATACATTATTAAAAATGCATCCAGCAGAAGATTATCAAATTTTAAATGTACTATATTTTTATCACTTAGCTAAGCTACCTAACATTAACTTCCAGAGAAACATGTACATTTAGTAGCCTCAAGTAATACTTGTATTGACTTGCACTTGAAATGTTTTTTTTTCCTAATGAAATTAGAAAACACGAGAGTAAAGGAATAAGCCGCTGTGATTTCCATGATCAAAATGAAGAGTGTGTGTGTGTGTGTGTGTGTGTGTGTGGTATTTTATTTTAATCATGGTAAAATGTGGATTTTGGATTACTTCTTTAAAATCCCCCAAAATGGGGATTTTTTTTTAAACCAGGGAAACTTAGGATCTCTTGTGATTTAGTAAATTGCTCAGTAGGCTAATTCCCAGATTTTCATCTCATTGCAAATTGATCTGAAACTAATTTTGATCACAAGAGAAAATTAATCTATAAATTTCCTCCAGGTTCCTAATATGAAGGTGAATTTTGTCATCTTATCACTCTCCGTGCAATTCTTATTCACATGTACTGTTGCTTAGGGAATTCTGGCTCTGTTTTTGGCCTATGTAAAGGGAACCATAAAATGGCACAACTTGATGGAATTTGGCAAGCTGTGCGCTGCAGTTGTCAAACACTAGAAAAAGTGGTGACTAGGGAAAATGGAAATTCATTGACAGAGTTCTAGTATTAGGAGAACTATAAATTTATCAGATTAATTCCAAATTTTTATATCCAATACCTCTCCACTGAAGAGATGTAGAATATTTGTGGTATTACCACAGGATAATACAGTAGAATTATATGAAGTTAATGGCTAATGTTTCCAACAAATTTCCCAGATAGTAATTCTGTCACAATAGTTCATGGCAGCACTGTTTAGTATAGGGTGCACAACATGAGGCCTGCCAGAGCAATCCCAATAGACTTGCTTTAATTCCTTAATAAGGGTTTTCTTAAATGAAATAGGATTTAAAAAGTAAACAACTTTGTCCTTTGTCCTCACTTCATAGCAATTCATTAATCTATGCCTGGGCCTACATCTGTGGTTCAGTTTTCTGTTTATAAATGTGCTGAATGCTTATATCCAGTCAGATCCCACTTGTCACAGTCAACCACTGAAAGTATACTTTGCTTGTGGCCATCAATAAAGTTTGAGTTGGACACTCTTGGTTTAGTAAATATGATACTCAAATCAGAACCATTATCACATAAAAGCTCCCAACCATAAATTGTATTTATGGGAATGATAACATTCTATGCTTGCTTCTTGCACTTCATTTTTACATCTACACATAAAAAATAAAGTAACATGATTACATATGACCTGGAACCCAACATGCATCCAGAATAACCCAACTGAACATTAGCTCAGTCAAATGATAATTCACAACAGTAGTTGAAAGGTAATGCAAAATAAGGCACAGAAGTGAGAGAGAGAGTGGGGAAAGGATATTAAAAGTAAGTCTCTTTATCCCAGAAAATTCTACTCAATCAATCAATCAATCAATCAATCAAATTCTATGATTTTTTTTTTTCCTCCAACAACCACACTCGCATAACAGCAAAAAATGTTATTGCCATGTGCAGGTGTGTATGCCTCCACCCACTCAGCAGTATCTTTAGGCTTCAGTTAGAAAGCACAGCAAAGATCAAACTTTCAAAGATTAAGCAGTCCTTGTTTCTCACCAAACTTTTAAATGAATAGAGCCAGCAAAGTGCCTCTGATGCTTTTCAGTGAATTTACTGCCCAAGACGTTTATTACAAGCGTTAGCAGTAATTTACCCATCATTAATCAGAGCAGTCGGTTACAATTCTTCTCAATCATTCTGAATCCTTACTTTACCAGTTGGCTAAAATATTTTATACTGCCATTAGTCTTAAAGCCTCAGCAAAAAGCTTGTAAATTTAGACAGCGCCTGAAAACTGAAAACTGTAGCACCCTAGTTTGCACTAATTTATTGTCTCTGTTTATATTTGTGCCAAGACTTGGGCTTTCCCACTGATCAAGATTTGAAATATGCAGTCATAAAGTGTTCTCTTGTGTTGGGCCATCAGATTAGTAGGAGCAAATCATGTTCTGCTTATTGTAGTCATTAGTTATAGAGTAATTCATTTCACAAGAATATCTGTCTTCAGATTTACACACTTAAATATCTCACTTGGGTTATTTGTCACATTACCTGTAGGATCAGAAGAAAGTTTCCCTATTTTTTTAATTGAACAACTAGAGATACTGCAGATAGTGTAGCACCTTAAAAATATGAGAAATAAATGGTTCGTTACACCACTGCAGGTATCTTTTTTTCAGTAAAACAATCCCACAGTATTTTACCATGAAAAGCAATTTCTGTTTTTCAGTGCATATCTCTCGCACCATGGAGCAGTTTGTGTATGCTAGGCTACATTTTCAAAATCAACTATAGCTGAGCTGTGATTACAGTCTCCACTAGCAAAAGGAAGTCACTGACTGTAGCACTTAAAAGGCAAAGCACTTTCATATTTATGCTTTCTTATGCTGTCAGAAAAGCCAATCAAGCCATACATTTGTACTAAAGATGCCCAAAGGAGGGAAGAAAAGGACTAACGTGCCTTTGTTAATACACCTCTTAATTCATCTGTAAAATTCATACCAGGACTCCAATCTTTGTGCCAGTTCAGAAAAACTTTGAAACAAAAAGCATTTTACAAATTCATTGATTTTCTGGAAATCATTTTGAGCTGGCCATTGTGCTTCATCAGCATGAAGTCCAGTGCTGCATCAGATTACTGAGGCATACCGTTACCCCCAAAGGCTTAAAATTCCTTCAGTTTCATATCAGTCATTTTGCCACAAGCTCTGGAATTCCCATAACATGATCCAGGTCATGGAAAATAAGGGTAGGAATACTTAAAATATTAACTTTAGCTTGTCCAACATACTTTATGCTGATAAAATATGCATTTCCAGATGTTTGGTTTAATAGTCTAAAGAAATAGGCATCCCATCCAGATTTTAACTAGCTAGTTCCATGTATCAGCTAGGCCTTGACAGATGACCTTGAAACAAAACCATTGTTTTAATTAGAAATTGCTGATTTTTTGTTGTTGTTGAATCTAATGTTTTGCAGAATCTGTTTGATATTGGCAGCACTCCACCAGACCCCAGCTTTTGCCTGGGTATTGAGCTGAGTCAGTGTAGCCGTGGCTGGCAGGGGACCCCCAGGGGTCAGCCTGCCAGCCTGGGGCTGCTCCGACCAGGCTCAATGTGCTGTGGAGGGGTTGGTTGGGGCATGCAGCTGCTCTAGTGCGAGGCTAGCCAGCAGGCAGCCCCTGTCCTGAAGCATCCTTGTGCTCCAGCCAGCAGGTTAATGTCTACATGTGCACTGATGCAGAGTAAAAAACTCGGCAGCAGGATAGTATTTGTATTTACAACTACTACCCTGCTGTGGAGCCTAATAGGGTTGCACACGTAGACATGAGACATTTACTGCAGAGCTTATTAGTAGGGGTGTGCAAAGCGGGCTGTATTCAATTTGAATTAGGATTTGGCCCAAATCAGGGACAGTGATTCGATTCATTGATTCAGATAACTGTCCCTGATTCAGTTTGGCTGAATTTGAACCTGAAGATTTGATGCTGATCTAGAGAACCAGCGATTTGGACATAGACACAGCTTTAAAAGTTTTTTTCTACATACCTTAAGGTAGCAGGCGCAGCTCGTGATTGCTGTGATGCTGGGGTGCATGGAGCATCCCACAGGAGTGGGGGGGGGGTCCTCCACCTGCTCAGCGATGAACCCAGAAGTGGACCAGATGTAGTTCCGGTCCACTTCTGGGTCTGCTGGGGAGCATACTGGGGGCCCCCCCATGCCTCCCCAGCTCAACAATCAGCCACAGGGGGACCCCGGGTGCCCCCCCCAGATCCAAAAGGTACTAGTCACCAAGCCAGGAGGGTGCAGGGGGACACCCCTCCCCCTGTGCACTCCCTGGCAGATCTGGAAGTGGAACAGAAGTACTTCCTGTCTACTTCCAGGTTCACTGCTGAGCACGTGGAGGGCCCCCCCCACACACACTCTGCTGCTGAGCACACTGGGGAGCCCCCTGTGCTTCTGTGGGACACTCCATGCACCCCAGCATCACAGTGTTCACGAGCCCCTACTACCTAGGGGTATGTAGAAAAAACATTTAAAGCTGTCTCTATGTTCGAATCTCCAAATCTCTCCAATTGATTTGGAGGGTTCAGATTCGACTCAGGAGAGATTAAAGGGTCCTCTGATTCAATTTGGATTTGGAAATTCGGCCACCAAATTGGGCCAAATCTCTGCCGAATCGAATCAGGGATCAAAGCTTCGCACAACCCTAGTAATTAGTCTACTACTACACAGTAAATGTCTTGTGTGGATACATCCCTTGTGTCTTAATTTACGAGAAGGGTAGTGATGTTGTTGGGATCTACATATCCATGTAAAGTTCTATAAGGGAGACGAATGAAAAATAGTAAGGCTTTTTATTACTCCTTAGCACCGCATCTCTGAGCTTTCTGAACAGTTTTTAAAATGTATTCTAACTGAATGGCCTGAAAAGATTGGCAATGAGATGTCAGCCCTTGTATCCTTTGACCTCTAGCATGAACTCAGCACTGGCAGGTACTTTTGATCTACAGATATTAATATCTGCTATTTTACTGGCCTCAATAAATAGCTATTTAAAAACAGTAGATTAAGGTAAATGAGTTTGAATGTTATAAAATATGATGTTCTGCACCATTTAGAATTCAAATTTGGAAAATATTAAAAGGACAAAGTTAACTTACTGTTAACAACTAGCATTTAAATGTCATCTCCAAAAAGCACTCAATTTTACAATTATATATGCTTGTCCCCAGGTTCAGGAGGAAGAAAACAACAAGTCTGGCTGTAGCTAGTTTAAGAAAAAGCTAAAAAGTGATACTGTGGTGTGAGATCTACTATAGATTGCAAACCAAGAAGAAGAGGTGAATGATGCATTCTTCAACCAGGTAACAAGAATATCTAAAATTTACAAGATAGTACCAATGAGGGTTTTCACTTGCCTAATATCTTCTGGATGAATAATACAGCAACACATATAATGTCTAGTAAATTCTGTAAATGTATAGAAGACAGCTTTCGGTTGTTCAGTGCATCATCTATCTTGAATCTTGTTCTGATCAATAGAAGAATTGGTTATAAATATGAAGGTGATATGAACTTGTGAAGAAGTGAATATGATATGATTGATTCATCATTCTAAAAAAGGAAAGGTTTGAGAACAGCAAGATAAGGAAACTGGACTTCATAAGCGTCCAGACTTCAATCAATTTGGAGAAATAATAGCTAAGATCCCATAAGACTGAATAATAAAGAGGTCCAGAATGACTAGTAGTTCCTAAACCATGTAACATGGAACACTCAACAAGAAGCTGTTTTGACATGATGGAAAGATAAGATAAACCACAGGAGATCAATGAAGCTACACAAGGAGCTTCTTAAACACTTCAAAACCAAAAGAAATATATAAAGCCAATTAAAAGAAGGGTGAGTCACCAAGGAAGTATACCATGGAAGAGCAAGAATTTGCAGGGACAAGAATAATGGAAGCAAAGTCAAAAACCAAAATACAACTCACAAGGGATGTTAAAAATGAGAAAAAAATGTTCCATAAGTATAATAATCCAAAAAAGAAAGACCAAGGAAACCATGGGTGCACTGCATAATAGTGAAGATGAGATGATTTATTAATAGAAGATATGAAGAAGGCAGAGCTGCTCAGTGGCTACTTTGCCTCAGTCTTCACAATAAAAAATCAATTACAACCATATAGCTAACCACATTAATACAGATAAAGAAAGAGAAGGCCTGTGGATTATGGTAAGTAAGAACATGGCAGAGGGCTTTTACCACATATGAACACATTTAAATTGGAAGGGCCTGATAAAATCCACCCCATGGTGCTGAAGAAATCTCATAACCAATTAAAACAGTAGTGATCCATCTCTAGCCTGTGAGCCAAGTCCAGCCTGCAGTGCCACAGCATCCAGCCCATGGGACTCCCCACCAGTCAGGAAATGTCCTAATGGGGAAGCAGTAGCAATTTAATACTGCCACACCTTCTCTGCTGCCAAATTCCCAAGCCCCACAGCTGGATCAGAGCTGGGCCATTCCCTACACACAGCCAGGTTGGGGGCAGGCCATGCTTCTTTCTCCCCATGGAGCTGAGCTACATCTTCTCCCCCTGCAAGGCTGGCTCAGAGCCAGGCTACGCCCCCTTCCCTGTCCTGTATGGCCTGAACTGGTATGTGGGTAGATCGGGCCCAGGTCATGCCCTCTCCCGCACAGGGCCAGATTGTGGCTAGGCCATGTCCCCTTCCCCTGCATGGCTGAATCAGGGTCAGGATGCCCCCTGCTCCCCTCCGCTTGGCCAGATGGCATCCTGCTATGCCCCTTCTGGATTCTGGATCAGGACCCCCAGCTGGATCCAGCCTGTGGACCGACTTGGCACCTCTCATCCAAAAAGGTTGAGCCCCAGCGACTGACAATAATATCTATAATATCATGGATGACAGGCAAGATCTCAGAGGACATAAGAACTTAAGAAATGCCATTCTGGGTCAGACCAAAGATTTATCTAGCCAAATATACTGTCTCCAGCTATGGCAAGTAGTAGATGTTTTAGAGGGAGACTGTATGAACAGGGCATGTCTAAACTAATCCATCCCATGTCATAGGTGACATGTAGAGGGGTATGGGGGGCATATGCCCCCCTGAAATTGCTGCCAATGCTGCTGCCAGCATCTGCGAGTGGTCACTACTTGCCACCCACCCCTTGCTGCTGATACTGCTGCAGCTGCCTGCAGACAATTCCTGCTCAGCCCACCCTCACCGCCAATGTCATCACAGCTGCCTGTGGGCAGTCCCCACTCAACCCGCCCTCCCTACCAATGTTACTGTGTAGGTGGACCCCGCTCGCCACCGCCACTCCCTCACCACTGCCTGTGGGTGGTCGCCGTGGCCCCCTCCCCAGCCTCAGGAGGCACAAATCATTCATGCTTGTCATGCTTTCCCTGGTACCAGCCATCACTGGTTGAGAGATGTCAAGGTGTTGGCAAAGAACTGACATTTGTGACACATGTGGCTATCAGAGAACTGAAGCAGTTGTGATGTGTGGGCCTAGGTAACTCAAAGCAGACAGCTAGCTACAGTATCAGGCTGATTTTTGAATAACAAAAGCCTACATTTACATTTCAAGGTAAAACCTATACATGACAGAGCTGAGCAGGAGAGGGTAGGGGTCACCAGACTGCTATTTTAAACAAGAAAGCAGGAAGCACATTTACATTCAGGCAATAACCTGTGGAGACAGTCCAACCTTATTTATCAATTAACTTTAATATTAAAAGAAAGGACCAAATGTACTGAATGTTATCATCTTCCTAATAAGAGATGCTTAGATATAAGAACAAAGTAAATCATGTCAAATCATAAACTAAAGTGAAAAGGTAACAGACCAGTGTAAATAAGACTTGCAGGATATAAATCCCATTTAAGTGACACCTTCCAGTTTTGCAAGAATCTGGTCTAATCTAGTTCTGAAACTTCCAGTGAAACAAAAACATCTAAATAAAGCCAATCAGGGATCTTTGGTTAAAATATTAAGATCATTTTTACCAGCCCCCCATAAATAGGAAATGTAACTGGAAAGAATTGGGAAGGGTAACTCTCTAGATAACAACACCTGTGGGACTGTTTTGCATGTACCAAGATGCTCATCTGATGGAATGTTGAAGAAGAATTCCCTCCCCTCCTGCTGTGGAGAAGCAGGCCAAGACCACTCCATGCCAGAGAAAGACTCATCCCATAAGATTATGCTTATCCTCTATAATTAATCTTGTTTTTGTCAATTAATCAATAAACTTCTCACATTGGTTGGAATGAACATTTAAGTTCTTTTTCACCCTTCCCACCTTGCCCAGAATTTTTTAACAAAGGGATGCATCCCTGACTCTCCTCCATGAATTTTTGTGTAATCCCTTTTTGAACCTGTTTATGCTATCTGCCTCTACAAGTTCCCATGGCAATGAGCTCCACAAGTGAAATACATGTTATAAATAAAATGAAAGTACTTTTTTGTGGGGCCTGGAGATGAGCTAATATAGTTCATGTCTTGTAAAAAAATGGAAAAAGGAGAACTACTGACAGGTCAACTTGATTTCAAAACCCAAAAATGTATTAAAGTAAATAAAACAAAACAAACAATTTGTAAACACCTGGAGATGTTACAAAATTTGTTAAAGGTAAGTTATGCCAAACGAATCTGAATCTCTTCTTAGGATAGTTTTGATGAAGGGACATAATATATCAGGACTTTAATAAGACTTTTGATAGTGCCCCTTCCCCCCTTTCTGCCTAGACATGTTCATGAGTAAATCAAAGAAATATTGGCTAGAACTACTGTTAGGTAGATATGTAGGTATGTAATTGGTGAATGACTTTAAGCAAGGAGTAACTATAAATGGTTTAGTGTCATAATGGCAGAAGGGTTCAAGAAGAATTCTACAGGGGTCTGTTCTGGGTGTTAACATGTTTATAATCTGATTGCAGGTATAGAGCTTCCTGATCAAGTCTGCATGCAACACAAAACTAGAAGAAGTTGCAAATACTTTGGAAGATAGGATTAGATTTGAATATTGTCTTGATAGATTTGAGAACTATGCACAAAATGACAATATGAAATTCAGCACAAACAAGTGTAAAGAGCTATACCTAGGGAAGGAAAACCAAATGACAAATACAGAATGGAGGATATGATGAAGTTGTGGGAGATAGGCGAGGTATCAAAGGACTGGAAAAGGGCCAACATAAGGCCCCTCTATTAAAAAAAAGGCAAAAAGGAGTACCCAGGGAACTACAGACTGGTTAGCCTCACCTCAATATCTGAGAAGTTACTGGAGCATATCTTATGGAAGGCCATTTTTAAGCACCTGGAGGAGGAAAGGCTGATCACAAATAGCCATCACAAATAGCTAGCATGTATTTACAAAAACTAAATTGTGTCAAACAAATGTGATCTCCTCCTTTGGCAAAATAACTACTTGGGTGGGTGAAGGGAATGCTGTGGATATAGTATAACTGGATTAAACTATAAGCAAGGATTTTAACAAGGTCCCAAATGACCTTCTCATAATAAATTGGAGAAATGTGGGCTGGACAAAACTATCATAAGGTGGATATATAACTGGCTCACTAGCCATAAGCAAAGGTTAATTATTAATATGTCCATATCAGAAGGTTTCAAGTGGAGTCCCACAGGGGTCTGTATTGGAACTGGTGGTATTCAACACATGGGTGACTGCCTCCTGGGTTTAGGGGGGGGGTCCCCCAGCAGCCGATCACTAACTGGAGGTGGGTTCCCTCAATGGTCAATCACCGCCCCTGGAACTGGAAGTGTCGCCAGCAAAACTGGAAGTGCCGCCGGTGCTTCTCTTGGCACCCCCACTCGCCAGCCGATGCCAATCTCAGAGTGAGCACTGGCCAGTGCTTCTCTCAATGCCCCCACTCCCCGGATGGTAGGGGCCAATCTCGGGGGGGGGGGGGCACGTGCCCCTGCACCCCCCCCCCATGTATCACCTATGATTCAACATGTTTATTAATCATTGGATACTGGCATAGAAGGCTTCTTGAGCAAGTTTGCAGACACCATGAGACTGGGAAGCATTGTGAACACATTGGAGGATGTGAGAACAATTCAGAAGGATCTCAATAGATCAGAAAGCTGGGCTAGATCTAACAAGATGAAGTTCAATGTAGACAAATGCAAGATGCTACACCTTGGGAAGATTATAAAAAACACAAATATAAAATGAGTGACACCTGGCTGGATGGCAGCACATGGAAAAGGATTTGGGAGTCTTGGTAGATCACAGACTCAGTGAGTCTGCAGTGCACAAGTGGCAAATGCAGTTTTGGGATCCATCGATAGAAGCATTAGGTGCAAGACACTGGAGTTGATGGTGCCTGTCTAAGCAAGGGTTACACATCTAGAGTACTATGTGCAGTTCTGGGTTCCACATATTAAAAAAGATGTGGAGCAGTTAGAGAGGGTCCAAAGGTGGGCAACAAAGATGATCAAGGTCTTGAAAAACGTGTCATATGAGGAGAGGCTAAAGATGCTAGGCATATCTTGCAGAAAAGGTGCTTAAGAGGAGATATGATAGAAGTCTTCTGACACTTGAAGGACTATCATAAAGAAGACACAAAGCACCTTTTCTCTTTTGCTGCAGAGAGACGGACTCAGACCAATGGCATGAAGTTGTAGCAAAGTACACTTAGATTGGATATCAGGAAAAAACTTCTTCACTGTACCAGACTAACACCAGGATCCATGAACCCCAACCCTTTTCTTGGATCAGCCTTTTTGGCCTCACCCCCTATTTCCTCTGGCTGAGACCCTCAGCCCAAGTCCACTGATTCAGGCCCTAGCTCTCCAAGCCTCAGCCTCACAGAAGATGATGCCTGCCATGCACCCTATTCCAACGCAACAGCCATTGCCAGTTCTCTGGTCTTAAATTTAAATAACAGAAGGAAACCAGGACACAAAAGGTTAATCAGCTGGTTATAACTCAATTGAGCCCCTCAGGACCATAACAACTGTTAATCTCACAAGGAGCTGCTTTAATTCCCACCAGCCCCAGGGGCAACTCCTTTTTTACTCTCAGTCAGCTCTGCCCTCCATTCCTTTCCCTATTGCCTGTGGGCCTGAACTGCCAGCCCCAGCTCAAGAGTCTGTGCTTATATGTGGCCAAGCCCTCCCCCTGAACCACTGCCCCTGAAGATGAGCTCAGGTGTTCCTGCTGTTTGGCTTTTCTTGCACCACAGTCTTCCCCAGCTTCTTAGCAGTCCCTGGTCTTCAACCTTGATTCTCTTACAGATTGTTCTCTGCTTCCTCTTTCACCTGTGAGTCCCTACATCCTGGGTCCCAGAAAGCTTCTGTTCCCCTCTTTGCTCCCTCCATTGTGCATAGGTAACAGGGTTTGTGTTCCTTGTTACAATATGCCTATGCTCTATTATGGGTATTTTCCATGCTTTTGGCCATTGCTGGTTGCCCCCACTCATTTCTGCTCTATGGGTCAGGGTGTTTTTAAGCCTCCCTCAGAGGCATTGGTTGTTGGCTACAGCCAGTACTGGGGACCTTGATTGGACTGTGCCAGTACCCCTGCTGAAACCAAAGCTGGATGTTCCTGGATAGAGGGTCTTGCTCTACCACTCAGGGTAAGATTCATTGCCATATTTGAGGTCAGGAGGGAATTTTAACCCATAGTCAGATTGGTATGGACTGTGGGGATTTTTTGCCTTCCACTGTAGCAGGGGTCATGGCCCCCTACCCAGGATCTCTTGAATTTACATATATTGACAAAATTTCATAGAAGCAGGACCTTGGCTACCATTGTTCCCCTGCTTTACCTCTGGCACATCAGGTGTTAGGTCTGTGTTATGTCTGGGTTGATCGTAGTCTTACATAGAGTTTATTGATGGTTTGTATAAGATGGTTTGGATAGGGAGGGGGTTGGATTAGTTGACCCCTGGAGGTCCCTTCCCGCCCTACTTTTCTGATTCTATGCTAATTTTCTAAGGAGTTTTGCTGCTGAAAAGAATCTGGTAGTTTTGCTGGATCATACACTCAATATGAGTCATCAGTGTGGTGAAGCTGCAAAAGAAACTAATGCAGTTTGAGGCTACATTAACAGCACTATTGTTTGTAGGACTTGGGAGTTGGGAGTACCAATCTACTTGGCACAGGTGAGACCTCAGCTGACATACTGGGTGCAGTTCTGGTCTCCACATTTTTGGAAGTATGTGGAAGATCCAGAGGCAAGCAATGAAGATGATAAAAGGAAACTTGAAGAAAACTAGGTACATTTATGTTGGGGTAAAGGGAGGGGAGATGAAGGGGAATCATGGTAACAATTTTCAAATATGTGAAAGAAGAGGGCAGGACACAAAGTAATGGGTGTAAACTGTGGCAAAAAATTTATTACGATTAAATCTCAGAAAAAAACTCACTAAATGTCAGTGGAATAAGCTGCTCAGAGAAATTGTGAAATATCTTACACTGGAGGTTTTCAAAAAGAAGCTGGATAAGCATTTGCCTGAGACAACTTAGGAATTTTTCACAGAGTTAGACTAGATGACCCTTGAGATCCCTTCCAACCATATGATTTGATAGTTTTACAACACCAGTCTTGAGAAACTCGAGGAACAGATAGCTACTACCTGGCAAGAAATAACAGCGGCAACTCAGGAATTTCTTTAAAAACTCCACAAAGTCATGGAATTTCTTTAAAGCCTTCACTTAAAAACATCATTTTAGTAGCTATGAGCATTTTTATTAGATAAAATACTGGTCTCAGCTGTGTCTGTGGCAGAGATTAGCCAGAAGTTGAGCAGTCCTGCTAGACTTTGCACCCATAAATCTTTAAGTAGACAGTGAGTATGAATGATCACTTTCTGACACAATCATGTAGTGCTTGTCTGTCTGTCTAACCTTGTAATATAAGATTGACAGACTCTACCCTTTCCAAAGTCCATAGATTGCAATCAGTCATTGAGGAATAACTGACTGCATTCATTACTCCCTGATGTGCCATTGGGAAAAGTTGAAAAGGGCTAAAATATTTCACCAGTTTTCACAAACACTGAGCATTTCCAAGTCTTTCAGTGGGTATTCAAAAGCACGAAAACTATACCACTTTATTTAATGTGCCTAATGTAGGCTTGGAATAGGGCCTAACTTTAAGTACCCAGGTATAAAAATTCAGGCCTAATTCTGTTGTAAGTTACAGGAAAGCCAAAAAGTACCTGGATTTTGTAAGCTTCTTCTACCCTTAAATTAAGAATGACTGCATGGATTTCTGTGATATAGTGATGAAAAAAATTAGCTCCCAGGCTTGGAAGTGAAATTTATCTCTGCTATGAATGTATATAGCCAAGTGATAAAACATTGAAAGGAGGATTTACAGTGTAAAAGATAGATATTTTAGTGATACAGCTGTATGAGTCTATGGCAGTAAAAATGAGAAGCAATATTTAAAATATGTGGTTTTAGAGGGAGAGCCTATAGATTCTTGTGCACAGAGTAATGTTAAAATAAGAATAGATGTTAATTATGTGCTAACCAACTATGTTTATGGAGAAGATACTGTGTATAGATATTATCTTACTCTCACAAAATAATGTATATGAATCTAATGATCACAGATGCAGTAGCTTAAACATTAGGTAACAGTTATTACTGTTTTGAGGAATACATGATAATTAAAAGTTAAAAATTACAATGGAAATGTGAAACAGAGCCATGTGTAGATATCTATGACATTCAAAGGGAAGAATCTTTTCTCTTGCTGTCCTGATGGCCTGGAGGCAATTTTGGAATTATGTTGTGTTTGTCAGAGGCATAACAAAGAAACAAGGCACCTGGGATACCCGAACACATGGGGACAGTGGCAATTTCCAGCTGCCGCCAGGCTGCCAGTACAATTGTGCAGCTATGGTGGCCGCTAATATTTTTCCACCCCCCTCCCTGCACCTCCACTTTGGCACCTGGGGTGGCTGCTGTGGCTGCCCACTCCTAGTAACGCTACTGGTTTTTATTTTAAAAAAAGCAAATTCTGGCCCTTGGTTTTTGAGTCAGATCCTCAGCATCTATATAGCAGCACAACTCCTCTGCTATCAGCCTATTTGTACCAAATGAGGATCTGACTCTTTAAGTTTTGTATCACTATATGAAAAAAATAATTAAATCCAATTAAACTAGCGAGGAGGTTGATCCTACAGTTCTTAGACCCTCTGATGTCTGGTGATTGTTCTCCATAAGTAAAATGTGCAGGATTAGGTCTTAAGAATTGGGTTTGACCTAGTTCTGCCCCCTAAAATCAATGTAAATACTCCCATTGACTTCAGTGGGACGTGGATCAAATTCTAAAAGCCAATCTTGTTAGGTGCTCAGACACTTCATCAATTTAAACAGTAGTAGATAATGCTCTGCATGACATGGGATCTGACCCAAAGGAAGTAAAGGTGTGGTTGGTGAATAAAATCTAAGTGATGTATACTTCGTACAAAGTGTTATTTGTGTGTATGGTACACGCTACTATGGGACATGTAGCAAGGCAGGCCACAGAGAATTATATGACTTTTTTTTTTTTCAATACATCTCAAAAAGAATAAGTTAAGAGAAATTTAATGAGGTTTAGAAATAATACTTTTAAAAATCTATACAGAAAACTTCTCCTCCATGGAAATAATTACATATAAGATTTAGGGAATAATTATATTCATTAGATTAATGGAAGAAAGCTAATATATTGCAGCAGTGCTCCTCCTACTCAGCATTCCTATAAATTATAAATAACATTCAATTTAGTATCACTCCATGGAGGAGACAGTGTCCTTAATCTTCAGATGGATTTCAAGCCATAGCCTTCATTAATCAGAAGAGAAAGGAGTTCTTTCCAACATGTTTTACATTTAGCAAGAAACAGCAAAGAAAATAACAAATTTTAGGTAGAGAATTAAAGTCAGACTGTAGCCATAAGAAACTCACAGCAAAGAAACACAGATCATTTTTGACAGTTCAAAATAACCTCAGACTATTTAAAAACAGTCTTTCCAGGCATGGGTCTGATATTCACATTTTGCAATCACTTGAATTTAAAGACAGCCCAAAGATGTTGTTTCTGAGCAGGTTTCAAAGTTGGGTCTTGGGTTCCAATATGAGGCCAAGTCAGGTCAAGTAACATTAAGGTTTGGAGTCCAAGATACTGTGCTGAAATGTCACAAATTGTAATTTCATGAATTTGCCTAATAATCAACCTTTTACAAGATCCAACAAAGATTTCATAACTATGATTATTTAAACTGAGATTTCATGAAAGCAGTAGTTCGAGATAGTGGCTTCACCTGAGCCAGAACTAGAGAAATAGATTTTTTGCATTCTGGACCTGACCTAAGATCAAAACTGTATGGGCAAATTCTTATCCACAGATTCAGTTTGAAACATCTTTAATTTCAAAGGGGTCTGAATTACAGGTTACAGTGCTGGATCTTCCTGGGAATGGATCTTCACATTATTATAAATGGCACTTTTTAAAATTTATTCTTTAAAAAATTGCCAAACATAAAATCACTTTATGCTAAGCTGCTTTCAGATGGGATGTTTTGGAAAAGCAGCACAACATAATATCTTCCCATTTTGCACTACTGGATTTTTAGAGACTACTAAAGCTATTGTCCTAGAATTCCATCTCTTCTCCATACCTTCCTGGATGTACTACTTTGTTCAGACATTGAAATGCTGAGAGGATTATCATAAAATTGTTTTAAACCTTTGGAAAGAAACATTGGCATGTGCAACTTTGCAGTCCAGGTTGTAAAAAACAATACAAATAATTTAGTTCAGGTTGGGAGTAGGACTGTAACTCACTGTTCACCAGAGGGGACAGCTGCTGATCCATATTTTATGGAACGTACATTTTTAATGAAATGAGGTACAGCATTCCATTTCAGAATGGCACAAAATGCTCGTGGTTCTCTAATGTGATTAAAAACCTTGGCTGCAGCTCCTGACTTCAATGATACCTTTTTAAGTGCCAGTCCCATTACTCCTTCCCCCATAAACAACAGCATGTGCCCCACTTTTCTCTCTCTCATGATAGATGCCCTCCAGTGCATCTCCCAGCTCTACTGAGGTATTTGCTAAGATTTGGCATGTCTACATGAGACATTTACTATGGATTGGGCTAATTAGCTCCACAATAAGCGTTACACATCTACACATGCAGGGCTATTAGGCTTGAGTAAATTAATAAACTCCCCAGCAGGGTAGTACTTGTAAATACAAGTACTATCCTGTGGCAGAGCTTTTTGTTTGCAGCAGTGCACATGTCGATGCTGACATAACTTTCAAAATTGCTTCTCCTCCTGCTGCCCTTTGCTTTTTCAGGCTGTCCAAAACCCTCCTGAGCTAGATTCTATCCTTTTATCTGCTTTTCTCCTCCTTTTTTGCAATTTTTACCCCTTTTTCTTGGTGTCTCCCTCCCTTGCTCCCTGCCATGAACTCACCTTTGCCCTGCTGAGGGGCCTCCCTAATTGAGGGTGGCTTTTCACTTCCTTGGTGGGCTTCAGCCCACTATTCTCCATTTACATAACAAACAGGCCTGCCTTACTGACCCAGAACTATAGCTTTTGCAGCTGCCTCCTTGCCCCAATCTTCCCTGCCCCTTTATTTTAGAATTTTGTGGTTCTTATCTTATTGATCTCCTCTTTTTGCCTTGTTTTACTGTTTTTTTTCTTACCTTTCATTTTTGTTCCCCCACCCTCACCCCCACTCCACACTAACACAGACATCCCCTCTCCTGGAACAGCAGCCTAAAAAAACAAAAATCTTTTGTTTAACCCTTTCCATACTAGAATGGCCAGCTTTAACAATCAGAGATCTTCAAATCTCTCAAAAGTCCACAGCTTGCAGGTGCTTGCCCCTGATTCTGTTGGAGTGGAGGAATGCAGCCTGGAAGTAGGAAACCTGGTGTGCTACTACAATATCAGATATGCTGCCTGGTTTAACAGAATGCCCATGGTTTTCCTAAACTCCCTGAAACTCATGAACAAGGTGTCACAATCAGAGGCGATTTCATCAACATGTTGCCCTTGGACAGTCCAGCTATAAAGGTTACACTGTTTCTTATCCCAGTGATGACAAGCTAGCTGAGGATCTGGTTCATGACAGTAAGATAATGAGCCCCCTTCATAAAATCGCACTTGGCTGTAAAGCCCTTGAGCTCAAGCATGTCCTGTCCTTCATGAGGCAGGTGTTTATAATGCTGAAGGATGGGGACATATCTTTGAAAACCACCCTCATCCTATTGGGTGAGCAGAAGTATGTGGTATACCGCTCCATGGGGAAGACCATGTGTTTTCACTGCCCAGTGACCACTTTACACAATGCCCAGTGAAGAAGCAGACTATAACAAGGAAATTCCCACCCATGCACAGGGGAACAGCCCTACCCCAGCCCGGTCTGAGGAACAGAAGGGAGAAACCAAACCCCTACTCACAGTGTGCACCTGCCTTTTCTGGAGCTATTGGCATCAGGAAGACAGATTCTCATCCACCCCATCCAACCCATTCAGGTGAAATCTTGATGCCTATTGCTGGAGCTGAACCCCAACAGCAAGGAAAACCTGCCCCACCCAGCCCAAAACTGTCCCAGGACTTTCCCTTCACTCCCAAGAAGCTAATCTCCCCCAACCCAGCCCCTAAGTATAAAAATCAAAAGCAGGAGGTCCATTCTGGGCCCAGTTTTGTTTATTATCTTTCTTAAGGATTTGGAGGATGGAACGGTATGCATGCTTAACAAATTTAAAATGATATCAAGTAGGGTTGAGCTGCAGACACTCTGGAAGGCAGGGATAGGATTCAGGATGACCTTGGTAAATTGGAGAAATTGTCCAAAAATTGAACGAGTCAGATGGGTCGCCAATTGGCTAGAGGGCTGCACCCACAGAGTGGTGGTGGACAGGTCATTTTCAACCTGGAGGGATGTGGGCAGTGGGGTCCCCCAGGGCTCGGTCCTTGGGCCCGCACTGTTCAACATCTTCATCACCGACTTGGATGAGGGGGTGAAAAGCACCTTGTTCAAATTCACAGATGACACTAAGATGTGGGGAGAAATGAGCAAGCTAGAAGGGAGGGACAAGCTGCAGTTGGATCTGGACAGGTTACAGGGGTGGGCAGATGAGAATACAATAGGATTCAATACTGACAAGTGTAAGGTACTACCTAGGGAGAAAGAACCGCAGCATACCTACAGGCTGGGGGTCTTCAAGAGGAGGTTAGATGAGTATCTAGCTGGGGTCATCTAGACCCAGCACTCTTTCCTGTCTATGCAGGGGGTCGGACTCGATGATCTATTGAGGTCCCTTCCGACCCTAACATCTATGAATCTATGAACTCCCTTCTCATCAGCACAGAGGCAGAAAAGGATCTTAGAGTCATCATAGACTCCAAGATGAACATGGGCCGCCCATGTGGGGACGCGGTCAGGAAGGCTAACCACACCTTGTCATGCATCCACAGATGCATCACGACCAGGTCCAAGGAGGTGATCCTCCCCCTCTGTATGACATTGGTCAGGATGCAGTTGGAGTACTGCATCCAGTTCTGGGTGCCGCACTTCAGGAGGAATGTGGACAGCATCGAGAGGGTCCAGAGTAGGGCCACTCGCATGATCAGGTGCAGTAGGGCAGGCCCTATGAGGAGAGGCTATGGGACCTGAACCTGTTCAGCCTCCACAAGAGAAGGCTGCGAGGGCATCTGGTGGCTGTCTATAAACTGACCAAGGGAGACCAGCAGGCAATGGGAGAATCTCTGTTCCCCCGAGCACTACTGGGAGTAACAAGGAATAATGGCCATAAGTTGACAGACAGTAGATTCAGGCTAGACATCAGGAGGCGCTACTTCACAGTCAGGGAGGCTAGGATCTGGAACGAACTTCCAAAGAAAATGGTGCTCGCTCCTACCCTGGGGGTCTTCAAAAGGAGGCTAGATAGACACCTTGCCAGGGTTGTTTGACCCCAGCATTCTTTCCTGCCCATGGCAGGGGGTTGGACTTGATGACCTACTCAGGTCCCTTCCAACCCTACCAACTATGAAACTATGAAAGCCAGGACTCAGAAACTTCAGCCCAGAAAAATATGGCCCTTAAGGGAGCTGGGGTTGATATAAACCTTGAAAAACTAATCACAAGGGAAGGAAGAGACCCAGAGATGATAACAGCCCTGGTGGGAAGGTGACTCCCTCAAAGCCTCAGCCCCATCCTTCTCCCACAGTCCCAAACCCTTCCTGCTCTGAACCAGACACTGACTCTGAATCTGAGGATGAGGAGAAAGAAAGGGAAACTATGGGTTCTGATGATGATGTGCTGGAGAGTCCCCCTCCCCACAATCAAAGAACAAAACTATTATCCTTTAGTGAGGGTATAATGCACACTTCTAGGAGAACCACTAGTCCTTGGATGCTTTCTTTGGGGATGCAGTCAAGGATGGTTACTGCCTTGAAAGCATGATATTAAGTTCCTTGATGATACCAAGGGATCCTGGAAGGTTGAAAACCAAATACCAGAACATTTACTCTGACGGTAAATGTTTCCTATTCTTGGCTCATAGAGCAACAAAGAAACTGCCAGCTGAGGAAGCAACACAACTCTGCCCCATGACTGCCAAGGGCAATGTTCTGGGCTATCCTAGATGATGCATAGCCCTTCCTTCTTGCTCCATGTTTCTTCTGTGTTTGCTGTCACCCTCTCAAACCTCTCACAATGCTGATTTTTACTCCTGGCTCACTCGGCGTAAATGGATGTTGGGACCTGCAAAAGTGAGCAATTTTCTCTGAGTACCTGAACCAGAAATAATTAGACTTTGCCTTGTTCCATGAGACACACACAGATGGGACTAATGAAGCAGACTGGCACAATGGATGGAGGGGAAGAGCCCTCCTCAGCTACAGCACCAGCTGCTTCATGAACATTGTTATCCTCCTTTCACAAAAAGTGAGACTGGTTTCAGGAGTTGCCTGGGAAATCATCTCTGGTCATCTACTAATGGTCCAAGCCACTTAGGAGTAGCTCCCCCTCATCCTAATTAACTCCCAATGAAGACCAAGAGACAGTATGCTTTTTCAGGATGCTGGCTGGCCTCTTGCAGACTGTAGCCAATGACAATGACCTCCTTGTCCTCCTTGTGGATCTCCTTCATATCACTGATCACCGCCTGCCTCTGCTTTGCTGCAGCCCTATTACTCTGTCAGGATTCTCAGACCACAGCCTAGTCTGGTGTGAACTGGGCTTTTCTGATCTAACTCACAGCTGAGCGCCCTACTGGTGTCCCAGTGTTAGCCTCCTAGAGGACACCCACTTTCAAGACTACTTCACGTACCTGCAGCAGAGTTTGAGAAGCAACTTTCTGTCCTGGAAAGAGTGGTGGCAAATAGGGAAAGCACAAATCAAGATTTTCTGTCTGAGCAGGCAACCCAAGACTGCTGCCAAAGTGTGCAGGAGCTCGAGAAAGGTATCCTGGATCTTGAGGCTGCCCTGAGGGATACCAGTAATGACCATGGGCTGTCTGAGAACCTCAAGCTCCAGAAGAAGCATTTGAGATAAAGGGTGGAGGGCATGGTCCAAGGCATAGGGGCATCTAAGAACTCACAGAGACCCAGTTCCTTTTCAACCTAGAGAAAAAGTGCACAGAACAAAAGATGATCAGCCTCCCTAAAACACCGTCGGGCCAGGTGCTAACAGACCCTGCTGAGATCCAAGAGCATCCATTAGTTTTTATATGGAGCTGTTTGCAGCTGAGATTGCCTGCCCAGAGACCATTCAACACAGGCGCAAAGGCTTCCCCAATCTCTCCTTGTCTGAGGCTGACAAGTTCAAACAGGAGCTATCCTTAGCAGAGCTGATTGATGCCATTGAGGGCCTCAGCACAGGCAAGGTGCCAGACCTTGACAGATTACCTGTCAAATTCTACAACACTTTCTGGCCCATCCTCTACCCAGACCTCCTGCACATCTTCTGTGAGAGCTTCAAAGATGGGATCCTACCGGTCAGCTGCCAGCAAACAGTCCTCATGCTACTGCCCATGAAAGGCTTTGGGGGTATTGGGATTTCAATCTCTGATGATATAAGTGTATTTGTTCCAACAAGATTCATGCTCAGCCCCTGGAAGGGCCACATACTTTTTGCACTTTCTCCTTTTGTTTGTCATATTTTTATTTTAAAGGTTTAAAACATCAAAAAGCCTCTTATACTCACATACATCCCAAAACTGTTATTCTCACTGCTTGCCCTGTTAAGCGTTTAAAGCCACACCAAGCTCCATGTTGCATTTGTATCCAGGGAGAATGGAATAGGCTTTCGGACTCAGTGCTCCTTTTGGCAATAGGTGGTAGATACCATTCCTCTTTCCTTCATGGAACAAATATCTTATTCAGAAAGGGGAACCCTTCCTGTAGGTCTAAGTGGCATTTTAGGACCCCTTTACATAGTTAATACTAAAGGAGTTATTGTTAGTGTAAGGGCTAAAACAAATGGGGTTTGTGCTGCAAGCTAAATCTGGCATTGTGTATTTATTTTAAAGGTAGCCACTGTACTTTTTTCAGATTGCTTTTCTCTCTCTGTCTCTCTCTCTCTTAAAAAAAGATGGTGTAGATTGATGGCATTGGCAGGGCAACACAAGGACTGCAGATGCCAGCACCATGCCTTGTCTGAACAGAAAACTTTCTCCTTTCACAAAAGCTATACAAATGCTCAGTCATCTATTCCCCAGAAGAAATAAGGGGCAAATTATCTGAGTAGTTGGCAGGCTGCCATATGACTAAAAGGATTAATACACTGTATTTATATTTTGATTCCTGACCATTTTATAACAGCCAATTTCAGGTCTCTTTAAAGGGCAATGTGCACTGCTACAAGTAAAAAAAGAAAGACAGAACTGAGAAAACATCCAATGACAGTTAATGAGAAGGCTTCTCTGAGAAGAAAATAGTTTGTGCTTACTTTTTAATTAACTAGCACCAGATGAGTTCAAACCAGACACATCAAGGGCATGAGTGAGTGAATGAGCCAACTGCAATAAACTTGCCCTAAACATGGGGGATTTAGAAAACAAATGTCTTAATTTGCTTTGTCATTTTGTGCTCTGATACTATTGTGAAACTTCTATAACACCCTGGTGAATAGCTATTACATTTGCAATTCTCTTCCTGCCATGGCTTTTTGAATTCTTTTCCTGTACCTCCCTCTAGTGACCTGAAAGTGATGTAACACAGCAAGAAATACCCAAATGTCCTCAATGAAGTAAGACAACAATTATTATTTATGGGAAAACTTCATGTAGCAGGACCCCACTGAGCCAACAGTACATTTCAGATGAGGCTTTGTTTTAAAAGAACAATATTAGGTAAGTTATATTTTATTTTCCATAAAACTTCTTTCCTTGGAAAACTGTTTCCATGCACTTGCTCAACTGTGAATCTCACTATTGGTTTGGAGATAAATTACATTGCTAGCCTTCCCTGTTTTCGGTGCATTTTATATTCTAATTGTCCAGTTGGAGGAAGTAGATGCAGCTTGTGTTAAATCCCTGTCATGTCTGGTCTAAATTCTATATCTATATTCATTAATTAATCCACATGCCATAGTCAGTTTATACAAATCTAATTGTGCCACCCGGAGCTAATCCTACTCATAAGAACATAATCTTTTTCCTGAACCATCTCACAGAAGTTCAGGGACTGCTCAATAAGAGTATACTTTAAGGAAGACAAATGCATAAATGAATAAATCCTGATGAGAGAACATTTAGGCAGTTGTTGACAGGCCTATAGTAATCAATTGGTAAACACTGTGTGTCTATTGAGCATTTACAAGTATATTGGCATTTCTCCTGTTTCAGGTCTGTGTGTCAGCTGAGCCTCAATTATAAAAGGTAATTATTGTAGAAGGTAACAGTGATGGCCAGCAGCCAATGCAATTATTTAGATCCCACTGACAAGGACTACTAATGCAGCAGCATGTAGGAAAACTGTAATTCATAGGATGTGAATCAGATTGCTTTCCCTTACAGTGAAAAAGGTACATTGTACAAGGACATGCAGCTGTCCCGAAACAGACTGCTACTGTCCTACTGATCTGAAGCCAAGGACATAAATGATCTGACTTAATTTAAAATTTAGTAGTTGACCAACAAATATGACATGAAAGACTTCCCATACACCAGCCAATGCCATACTGGTATCAGTGAATGAAACTTAACTATTTTTCCACTAATTTTCTGAAGTACACCTTGGTGTTAGCTACAGGGGATGACCTGGTGGGGAATCTGCAGGTACAAGGCAACCTAGGGGATAGTGACAATAGATCGATTGAATTCACTATCCGGCAAAGGGTGGGTAAACTAACCAGCAGGGCTGAAGTGCTAGACTTCAGAAAGGCTAACTTCACTAACTAATTTCCTGAGTACATTGAGGCATTAAAGCTCAAGAGCATTGGCAAAATGGGGGTCCAGGAAGGGTGGTCATTCCTCAAGGGAGCGATCCTACAGGCACAGAAGGAGACAATCCCATTGCACATAAAAGGGGGCAAAGGGGCCAAGAAGCCCTCTTGGCTGAACAGGGAAGTCCAGGAAATCCTAAGGGCAAAGAAAGAGGCTGTGGAAACAGAGGGTAGCAAGGAGGAGTATACCTCCCTGGCTCGCACTTGCAGGGACCCAGTTAGGAAGGCCAAAGCAGGATTAGAATTTAGGCAGGTGACAAAAATTAAGGATAACAAAAAGTCCTTCTTCGGGTATATAGGGAGCAAAAGGAAGGTGCAGGATAGCACAGGCCTACAGAACAAACTAGTAATTGGTGACAGAGAGTGGGAACAAAGCTGAGCTCTTCAATGAGTTCTTTGCATCTGTATTCCTAGACACAGACCAAGACAAATCTCCCAATTGTATCAGAGATAGACACAGGAGGGACACCAGCCCACCAGCTGTTAGCACAGGATTAGTAAAAGGGCACTTGGAGGGGCTGGATGTGTTCAAATCAGCGGGCCCAGATAAACTTCAGCCAAGGGTGCTAAAGGAATTGGCCAGTGTCATAGCAGAGCCACTGGCATGGCTGTTCAAGCACTCATGGTGCTCTGGTCAGGTCCCAGAGGACTGGAAAAGGGCCAATGTGGTCCCTATTTTCAAGAAGGGGAGGAGGGAGGAACTGGGAAACTAGGCCAGTTAGTCTCACCTCTATCCCTGGGAAAACTCTTGAAAAAATCATTAAGGATCACATTTGTGCGAGTCCAGTGGGGAAAATAATGCTAAAAGGAAATCAGCATGGGTTCATTGCAGGTAGATCCTTCCTGACTAACCTTGTTTCTTTTTAGGTGCAGGAGTTGAGGTAGATGTCATCTACCTAGACTTTAAGAAGGCCTTCGGTATGGTATCGCATTCT
Source organism: Alligator mississippiensis (assembly GCF_030867095.1). Classification (NCBI taxonomy): domain Eukaryota; kingdom Metazoa; phylum Chordata; order Crocodylia; family Alligatoridae; genus Alligator; species Alligator mississippiensis. The sequence goes on from NC_081824.1 coordinate 349,059,121, forward strand.
GTTCTCATAAATAAACTGACAGGCTGTGATGTAGACGATAGCACGGTCAGGTGGGTGGCAAACTGGCTTAGGGGTTGCACCCAGAGAGTGTTGGCGGATGGGTCAAAATCGACCTGGAAAGATGTGGGCGGTGCAGTCCCGCAAGGTTTGGTCCTCGGACTGGTGCTATTTAATAGCTTCTTCAGTGACTTGGGCAAGGGCATAGAGAGCACCTTGTCCAAGTTCGCAGATGATACCAAATTATGGGGCAAAATTAACACACCAGAGGTGTGGTAGGGAACGGTAGGGAACAGAGGGTAGGGAACGGATCCAGGCAGATCTGGACAGGTTGGAAAAATGGGCAGAATGAAACAGGATGCAGTTCAACAAAGACAAATGCAAAGTGCTGCACCTGGGCAAAAAGAACCACCAACACACTTACATGCTGGGGAATGACCTGCTCAGCAGCACAGCAGTGGAAAGGGATCTTGTGGTCATAGTTGACTCCAAGATGAACATGAGCTGTCAATGTGATGAAGTGATCAACAAGGCTAATTGCACTTTATCATGCATTAGCAGATGCATGACGAACAGGTCCAGGAAGGTGATGCTTCTCTATGCGGCACTGGTCAGACCACAGTTGGAGTACTGCATCCAGTTTTGGGCACTGCACTTCAAGAGGGATGCAGAGAATCTTGAGTGGGTTCAGAGGACGGCAACCCTGTATAGTCAGAGGCCTGCAGGCAAGGCCTTACAAGGAGAGACTGAGGGATCTAGATCTCTTCAGCCTTTGCAAGAGAAGGCTGAGAGGTGATCTTGTGGCTGCCTATAAATTCATCAGGGGAAGGCAGTAGGGAATAGGAGATGCTCTATTTACTAAGGCACCCCCTGGAGTAACTAGGAACAATGGCCACAAATTGATGGAGAGCAGATTTAGGTTGGACATTATAAAGAACTTCTTCATGGTAAGGGTTGCCAGAATCTGGAATGGACAAGGGAGGTGGTGCTCTCCCCTAACTTGGGGGTCTTCAAGAGAAGACTGGACAAGCACCTAGCAGTGCTCTTTCCTGCCCAGGGCAGGGGTCAAACTCAATGATCTACTGAGGTCCCTTCCAACCCTAACATCTATGAATCTATGAAAATATCTCAACATATCTATCTATATTTGTGTGTGAGACTTGTTAATTGTCAACTCCATGCTGAAATACAAAAGCAGAATTTGGCTTCTTGAATTTAATGAGCATTCCTCGAAAGTGAGAAAGTACAAAGGCAACTTTGAAACTCTCCAAAGTTCAAGGACCATCAGCACTAAAGGCCATGATAAATGTTATACTTTACAACCTGATAATGTATTACAGCCTGTAACATGATACACATGCATGGGGTGATATCTCGTTTTGGGGACTAAACATCATTTGATAACTAAAGTTCAATGGACATGGTTTAGCTGAACCAGATGTAGTTGAACCAGGTCCTGTAACTGGTTTTGTAACATCTATCACATTAGGGTCTGTCTGCATTGAGAGTTGTGTAGTTCATCCATCAGGTGTAGCTCCAGAGCTTGTAATTTCTTATCTCCACGCTTCCTTGTTGTAGAATGGGTGTGAGTGAGGTTAAATAGATAAAACCAGGTTCTGCTGGTTTTGCTGGAAATGCAAAGTACTCAATTATCACCTTGGTATTTGCCAACTTGAAAATTCAAGTAACCACTTGAGCTAGTAGGTTTCAGTAGTGAGATCCTAGACAGTCCTTAAACTATAGACTTGATCCTCAGTGCCCTTGTCTGCCTCCCCATCCCCTGCTCTAGATTGCACCAGGGGCAAGGAGGCAGCCCAGCTGTGGTCTCACCAAGGCTGAGTAGAGAGGGAGGATGACATCCTTAGCCCTGCTCAAGATGCCTCAATAGATACATGCCAGTGTTTGATTAGCTCTTGACTAGTTACAGCATCATATTAGTGGCTCATGCTCATTTTGTGGTCTGTTATGACACCCAAGTCTTGTTCACCTATGGTGCTGGCAAGCGTATCACTGCTGAGCTTGTAAGTGTGTTGGGGGTTTTTTCTCCGCAGATGGAGCACTTTACATGTCTCTGTATTAAACACCATCAGGTTGAAGTCCGCCCATCTCGCAAGTGTGTCCAGGTCATCCTGTATGGCCAGCCTGTCCTCGAGCGTGACCACGCTCCCCCATAATTTGGTGTTGTTTGCAAACTTTGCCACCTCGCTTTTAATACCCAAATCCAAATAGTTGATGAACATGTTGAAAAACACTGATCCAAGTACTGAACCCTGAGGGTCAACAGTCACCTTCCACCATGTTGACTCAGTTCTATCAATCAATACACTCTGGGTCCTACCTCGGAGCCAATTACCTAGCCACTGGACTGTAAAGTAGTCAAGGCTGCATTTTCCCAATTTTACCATGAGGACATCATGGGAGATTAGGTTGAAGGCCTTGTTGTAGTCCAAATATATTACATCAACCTCATTTCCCCTATCCAGGTGGTGAATTACCTGATCATAGAGGGAAATGAGGTTGGTCAGGCATAACCTACCTATAATGAAGACATGTTGGCTATCCTTCAGAATACTGACTTCCGTTAGCCTAACAGTAATGCATTCTTTGATAATTTTTTCCATGATTTTACCAGGGATTTAGGTCAAACTGATTGGCCTGTAATTCCTCAGGTCCTCCTTTCTCCCTTTCTTGAAGATAGGCACCATACTGGCCCTCTTCTAGTCTTCTAGGACCTCTCCTGAGCACCACAAATCTTCAAATAACTGCCATAGGTCATGCAATGAAGTTGGCCACTTCTTTTAGCACTTGGGTGTAGTTCAGCCAGTCCTGCTGACTTCTAGATATTTAACCTCTCTAGGTGCTCCCCCACAAGATCTTCATCAACTATGGGAGGGTTGATCATCCTGTATCCTGTCAAGCAGGCTAACACCCTTGGACTTGTGGAATACCAACATGAAGTATTCATTCAAGAGTTTGGTTTTGTCCTGAGTGTCGGTTATCAGCCATCCCATTTCGTTCAGCAGGGGCCTTATGCTTCCCTTATTTTTTCTCCAACTTCCTACATATCTAAAGAAGGACTTTTTGTTGTCCTTGATTCTGATTGCCAATTTGTATTTGGTTTGTGCCTTTGCAGTCCTACGCCACTCCCTACAGGTGCAGGCTATTGCTAAGTACACCTCTTTGGTGATTATTTCTAACTTCCATCCCTCGTAAGCTTCTCTTTTTAATTTCAGGAGGTCCATAACTTCCCTATTGAGCCAAGGGGATCTACCAGCCCTTTTGCTGCCTTTCTTATGAATGGGAATGGACTTCCTTTGTGCTCCTAGGATCACTTCCTTGAGGAACAACCACTCTTCTTGTACTCCCTTCCTCATCAGACCATGGTCCTGCAGGGCCTCACCTATCCATCTCCTAAACTTATGGAAGTCAGCTTTCCTAAAATCAAGGATTTCTACCCTACTGTCTGATTTCCCTGCCTTATGGTGGGTGGAGAAAGTGGTCATCTCATGGTCACTGTCACCTAGCTTCCCTTTGATCCTCAGGTTGCTCACTAGATTGTCCCCTTGGGCAGAAACAAGTCTAAGAGCGCCTTGCCCTTGGTCAGCCCATAGACTTCTTGAGTTAGAGAGAGCTCTTCAATGCAAGTGAGGAAGCTTTGTGAGCGATCAGATCTTGCTGAGTGCTCATCCCAGGAGATGTCTGGGTAGTTTAAGTCACCCATGATGACCATGCTCCAGGAGCATGCAGCCTCTGCCAGTTCTCCAGAGAATTCCTGATTGAGCTCTTCCTCTTGGTTTGGAGGTCTGTAGTAAAATCCTACAGTCAAACCCCTTTCTCCATGCTCTCCCGGTATCTTGACCCAGAGGGTCTCAAGTCACCTTTCTATCCTTCCAATCTTCACTTCTAGGGAGGTGTAATGTTCCTTCACATGGAGAGCAATTCCTCCACCCTTCTTCCCAACAGGATCCTTCCTATACAGGGTATATCCCTCTACACCTGTGGTCCAATCATAGGTGGAGTTCCACCAGGTCTCTGTTATCCCTATGAGATCATATTACTTGTTGGTTAGCAGAAGGGCCAGTTCCTCCTGCTTGTTTCCCATGCTTCTGGTGTTCATGTACAGGCAACTAAATCTACCATTGGAAGCCCTAGGCTTCCTGGTGAGCTGTGGAATAACCTGTCCTTTGGCCAGTGTCAGAGTATGCTTCCTATTGTACCCTGGTATTCTGGTTTCAAGGTTGCCATTTCTTGGGCTTTTACTAGTCATTGTTGGCCCCTGGTTGGCCCCCTCAGTTTAAAGTTCTGCTAGTTCTTTGCCAGGAATCATGGCAAGTTCTGCAAACTGAAATCCTCCATATAAAGATGGTTCTGTTATGCCCTGTTAAATTTATCCTTATGCTAACCCGCAATAATTTTACCCTTATGATAACTAAAAATACAGGCTGCTATATCCAAAATAAGAATGCTCACACAGCCTTTAAATTTTACAACCAAATGGATAGAAACTGGAAGGCTAGTACATAGGAGGAATTAGTGAGTAATTAACTTGGTAATTGCTACCATTGTGAAGTCAAGTAGCCCCTTGACAACAAATAATGGTGGGATGGCCATCTCCTCCCCACCCTCCCCCGCTCCCCCTCAGAAAAGAAACCAGGCTCAGAATAGCAAGCAAATAAATTTTATTCTTTACAGAGAAGAAAGCTTTAATTTACTTTATATACATACATACACAAATTAATTACAGCTAAATTAAAGCTAAGCTATTAAAGCCAACTATTTAAATCTTAAATATATAAGCTTTTAATATTCATTTATTTATTTAAGATTAAGTATTTAAGCTTTCAGAGTATTTAAGTTAAAGTTAAGTAATTCAAACTAAATTAAAATTCAAAAGATATATTTTCTGTCTAGAACAATACCACCTAGAGCATAAGAATTCAAACTACATGAATCTACTCTGTAAAAAATATTGTGGCATGTAAGTGCCATCCAGTGGCTCTACGACATACATAACTTAATACACATGTTCAAATGAATGTCTACCATGCCTCTAGACAGAGTATGCAACTAAATTGGATGCAGCTGATTCCACATTTAGATAAATCACTTGCATGTGCATCGAGGCCATCCGTTCCTGTCTGGCACCATCTCAACTCCCTATGCAGTAACTTGCAAGTTGTTTGCTCTAATGAGCATGTGGGGCAACTAAAGCTTCTCTTCAGGTTGTGCCTATAACAGTATCACTCTGCAGGATGTTTGTGAGAAGATGATTTGACTTCATTCCCTCCTCGTACAGAAATTCTATGAATTTCCAAGTATGATCCATCTGAAATCCATCTGTAACTGAGAGCAAATACTTAACCTGCTATGGAAGGTGGTGCCTCTATCTCCTCTCGGGTCAATAACTGACTGATATTTAAGCAGCTGAGATTTTGAATCCCAAGAGGACAGTGAAGAAACACTAAATGCTATTTCTACACCATGGTTAACCTGTAAGTTGAATCCATTTAAGGAAGGAGACTTGATGATCCTTTCAAATGGACATTTACTCACTTAGAAACTAAGTTTTAGAAGACATTAGATGACCAGTCTGAGAACAAGTAGTACTTCAAATCAGTTACACCACAAACCACATGCTGTATTTGCAAGCATCCTCCAGGTAGGAGCTGAATATTTCAGTTCTGAATTTTAGCGGAATGCTATTCAGATGTCATGCAGCAAAAGTGATTTATCACTCCACAGTATTTGCTGCTCACCATGTGACCTCTATCTAGCCTTCATTTGATGCTTCCATTATCAGGCATTTATCATGTCTGCATGAAATGGAGTTCCTACCCCATTTGTCAAGAGGGGGGAGCCAGGGAGCAACCGGCTGGCTCCAAGGTTCTGGAGGAACCAGTATATATGCAGAATCCTTTAAGAAAAATGACTGCTTTCTCCAGGTGCAGGAAGTATAATCAGGACTATGATTGCAAGGCCTGGCGGGGAAGTGGTTGGACAGGTGACCCAGGCTACAGACTGCATAAAGCTAGAACCATGGCTGAGGACCAGGACTAACTCTAACCTACCAGAGCAAAAGAGGTCCAAATCACGGGGTCTGAGAAGAAGCCCTGCAGCACCAGGCACCAAAGCTAAGTTATTTTGGTTATGTGTTTATTTTTTATCATCATGGTTGGGGATGGGGGATTTCCCCCAGGCTAGAGAAAATAATTTAGTTTGGAAGTAGCCTTCTTGTAGCTATGTTTATGTTTGCAACCAGAGGACCAGAAGCAGCTTCAAGGGGAGGCTTGGAGGCTGTAGGGAGCACCTAGAGATGAGCTGCTGTTTTGCTAGAGGTCCAGACTGAGGATTGAGCAGCAGAGCCTGCAACCAAAGAGACTGTTTGCATAAGCCCTGACCCCAAAGAGACAGAGAGTGAAAGACGGCCTGAAGCCCAAAGACTGTGTGCACAAGCCCTAGGCTGGAATGGTAAGACTAGAGTCCAGAAGTCAAGATCCAGGAGTATTAATCACCTGGGCTGAGGGGCACATCCAGAGTAAGAGGGGCAAGGCCAGAAGGCCAAAGCCCAGACAAAGATTTAAAGCCTGAAGGGCCAAGTGCTTCAGGCTTTAAATCTTGAACAGAAGCATACCTCAGAACATACATAATTAAGAACAGAAGCATGTTCCACACTGTTCCATAACATGAAATAAGGGACTCTACTGTGGTGGCCAGGTCACAGTGACCAACTGGAGAGCGCTTAGGATTTCCAGTTTTGGTAGATGGACCAAATTAGGATCCCACTAAATGACCAAATTAAAATGGGTACATGTGATGGGCTTGAGAAACAAAGGAATATGCTGATAGGACAGAACATGGGCAGTATGATGACCACAGGGAAACCAATCAATGGTATCCAGAGATGAAAAGTCATTGAGGAGGAAAATACGAAAAGAGGGGTTTCAGAGCAACAAAGGGTCCCCAAGAGGGGAACCTGAGACTACCATCGACAGAGGGTGTATCACCAGCCCGTTTCACCCACCCCATTGGTGGGGGGGCCTTGGCTGCTGATTGCTCACATTCAAAGAGAGAGAACCAGATGGTGAAGCTCACTTACTGGCCAGAGGTACTTTCCCTCTGTGAACCCTAGGACTGGTAGATATAGAATCAGGTGGGGGAGGGGGATATTTTGTTTGCCTAGCCTACATTATTCTTATCTGCTATCACTGTGTATCAATAAAATTCGCCTATTATTGAATGAAGAAGTCATGGTCAGTCTGAGGGTTTGGGTCCACCTGAAAAAAGGTATCTGGGTCATAAATCTAGTGCCAACACCTACCATGAGTCCCTGCTCCAGGTGAGTCCAAACAGGCAAAGATAGTAGGTGGGAACAAAACCCAGGGGTGAAGTGACTTGCCCAAGATTAGAAATTAGGCCAGTCACAGAGTCAGGAATAGAATCCAGGTCTTGTATCCTCTGCTTCACAGGAGCTGAGAAATGGATCAGGACTGAACCCTTACAGGAAAAGGCTTTCACACTTCTCCAGGAAGGGAGAATTGGCTTAAGAGAAACATTTTGTAAAAGGGAAAGGAAAGGAAAGCAAGAGAATTAGCAACTAGGATAGGAGGTTAAAATCAAAATTGTCCCTTGTTGTAGGGGAATTAGAGAGAAAAGAATTAACTGGGAAATTGGCTGAGTAAAGCTACTTGTTTTGAAAAGCAAATATGAGATGTCCTACTGGCAGAAGGCATTGGTATTAAATAAGATATGGGCAGCTGAAAGTACACTACGGGACTTTGCTAAAGGAGAATGGCCAAGCTGAGATGGTTGCTGGAGTTGTAAAATGATTTTAGTGGCTGAATTAATAGATCAGATCACAAGAAGGTTTACTAGAGAGCCAACCAGCAACAAGGGTGTACTAGGTATGGGGTGAGGTATAGGAAGATCATACAGAAGTAATGTTTTCTCTGTGCTCTAAGTATTAATCACCAAAAGTGATACGATTGTCCGTCTGAACGATCGCACAAAATGTAGCCCAGTGTCTCCTGATATCAGGCTGGGATATCAGTTCTGACTGAGGAGGAGGAAACTCCTACCAAATCATCAATACCATCTTTTGCAATTCATGGCATATGTTACTCAGAAGAGAAGAGAAGGAATCCTCCACAGCCTTTAGTACTTACAGCCATAACTAGGAACAGCACAGTCCGAATACCGCTCTCTCTCTCTCTCATACATACACACTCCTTTTCATGCCTAGCTCAGAAGCAGCTAGTTTGTTCATCCAGCAGAGGGCACCATGCTACTTCTCTATCTGTTTTGCACTCCTGCTTTCCATTTCTCCTACACAATGAAGGCAAACACAAATGTTATATTTGTCTTCACACTCAACTCTTTCCCTAGGGCAGACAATATTTAGTTAATGCTAATTTCCTCCTTGCCATCTGCATCATTGTTCCCAATATAATAAACCCAGCTTTCCAGATAAGTATAATTTTGAAAAAGTGAAAGAAGTGAGAGAAAATAGTCTCAAATGTGTTATGCTTTTTCAGCCCAAAGGAAGCATACCTCTGAAATTTCATTAAAATCTTTCTCCTGACAAATGTGTAGTTTGGTGTGTGTGTTTTCACTTCTGTCTACAATGGAAGCAGGTCATTTAAGAATTCATAATCTATCAGATGTATAGTATATAAACTGTTAAACAAAGTGAATCAAATCATGCCCTTAATTATGTTGCTGCCAATGCTAAGTAACTCCACCAAAGTCTGCAGGGGCTGTGCACTGTAATTTAAACCAGGATCTGATCCGGTAATAAGTCTGGCCATTGGTTCAATTGGTCAAAATGACTTTAGAGGAATTTATGAAAAACAAGACCAAATCTTGCCCTACTTTTTACAGTGCCTAGCAGAATGAGGCCTTGATTCTGACTGGGGATTCTGGATGTTATGCAGTGCAACTATATAGTAGTAATATGCAAAAAAAAAATCATTACTCAGATAAAGTTCAAGATCCGACTGTATGGCACTTTCATATACGTTCCTCCAGACAGAACTTGAGCAGGGTTGAATAGGTGCATGCTTAGATAACTAAGTCAACTTATTCACTTCATACATGGAGCAGGATCTGGTCATATGTATTTTTTTCTCCTTTCTCTGGTCTTTACCCCCACCAAACAATTGCAGACAGACATCATGACTCCTCTATAGCCAAGTTAGAAATATTTAGTTTTTATTATTTAGTTATTATGTCAGCCCCTTCAGCCTCCTAGATTCATGGATTCATTCATTCATCTGGGTGCAATGAATAGAGAAAGATCTAGAACTGATATTCCATCAGAGCCATAGGGAAATGTGATGTATATGCAGCTGCAGGTTATAACAGGCATTTTTAAAGCTATAGTGCTTTGTAAATTGCTATCTAATTTCATATCTGGTGTCAACCTCCTGACATCTTGGCATTACTGCTTTATAGGGCTCATCCTCCCTTTGACTGTTTCAGGTATATTTTTCACCAGATACATTCTCTCCATTTTCCAAGTTCAACTCTGTTCCTTCCCCAAAAGTCTTTTCCAATATTCCCCAGACTTGCTTCCTGAGACTGTTACTCACTACCCTGCCTTCTCCTGTCCTCTCCTCCAATCTGCTGTTACCTACTCTTGCCCCTTTTCCTGCTCAAACCATTCCCCTATTCCCCTTAGAAGAGCAGAAAACATAAGGCAGAAGAAACATTAGGGATCTGAGGCCTCTTCGCAATTTTGGTGTCATTATTCAACTTCCAACAGATTCTAAAGTTTCATTTTCAAAAATCTCAGCCTAGGTTGTGTCCTTCTCTACCTGGGCAGATATAGGCTATGTATACACAAGACACTGACTGTGCAGTTATTACTGCGGACTTATTTAATACTTATATAAGCAAGTATTAAACTACGGCACAGTAACCCAAGTGCCACCGAACGCCTTTTTTGTGATGCTACTGTGCAGTATCCTGGTACTATTGTACAGTAGTGTCACATCATGGTTTCTGCCACACAATGCTACTGCCCAGTAGTATCGAGCTACTGTACAGTCAGCATCTCATGTAAATGCGGCCATAGAGTAGAATGCCAAGAAACATGCAGTTGGTTGCTAACTGAACTTCAATGCAACTGTTATCTATGGGTGCTCCTGTAGCAGTACAAGTATAACTAAACCATTGCAACATAAACCTGTTTCATTCATGATTAAATTGAGGGAATATAGTATCACTCTGGGAGCAGGCTGAGATAACAGTTGCTCCTGGGTGTTCTCAAGCAGCACCGTGCCCCACCCCTCCCTTTAGAAGCATTTAAATTTACCTCGCTCCATAAGATTTTGTTTCAATTCACTTTTCTAAATTCCCTTATGTTAACAAGGTATTTTTTCCACGCTCTCAAAAGTAGCATAAGGTTTTCTAAGGAAAAAGAAATAAGAACTCTCCAGAATTTTGAAAAGGGGGGAAAAAAAAACAACTACACTATAAGAACATGAGATAGCATTCGTTAATTGGGCAAGGAGTAGTTTGGTGTTCATCTGTGTATGGTACCATATTTTCGTGCATATGCTGCAAACCTTTTTCCCCCAAACCAACGGCTGGAACTTTGAATGTGCATTTTATGCAAGAAATATGGTAAGAGCAGATTTTTCCTTTTATTAGCCGAAATTAAAAGTAAAGATCCATGGGAAGGAGAACAATGAGCAGACTAAGATCCCTAGCTACTGCTACTTACTGGGCATGTCTGCATGAGACGTTTACTGAGGAGTTGCCTAATTAGCTCTGCAGTAAACATCTCAGCATCTACAGATGCAATGCTATTAGGATGGAGTAAACTAATTCACTCCACCTATTAGTACTTGTCAATGCAAGTACTATCCTGTGGCAGAGTTTTTTACTCTGCAGTAGCACATGTGTAGATGCTGACAGGGCTGGCTAGGGCACAAGGGTGCTTCAGTGTTGGGGCTGCATGCCAGAGTTTATTGCTGCATGCTAATTACACATCTAGATTCACTTGCTTACTACAAGGATGGATCTCTTTTTCTCTATTCTGCCTTTCAAAAAAAAAAAAGGTGCATACTATGTCCTGGAGTGCATTGTTTTCTGTTGCACTAATATCATTCTGTTCCACTAATATCATTCTATTCTATTCTATTCTATTCCATACTAATATTATGCTTCAATCCCTGTCTACTAATTGAATGCTTCACTTAACATGTTCTAACTATGTCATTTAAAATATACAGGGTGGGCTAGACAGCCAAAATTATATTGCTCTTTAGCTTTTTCATTTCCTACATTTTCATTATTTTAAAACATTCGATCCTCATACTATATTTTTGTCATATTTTGCATGTCTCAACTGTTGCCTTCTTATTTCTGAACTTCTGTGGCTGGCACAGCAGAGAAGCCAAAATCCCTCATCCTCCACGAACTGCTTCTCAGGGAAACAAGTTTCCTTGGGTAAATGTGATCTCTTTTATTGGACCAACTAAATAGTTGGAAAAAAATGTTATTTGCAAGCTTTCAGCCACAAACACCTTTCTTCAGGCATAAGGAGAATCTGCTATTGTTTTGTGTTCTCCTGGGTGGAATAGAAGCTAATATGCAAAATGCAGGTCTGTGAAAATACAAAAGTGTAGCAGTGAGGATCAGAGGCCATGGGAGACAATAGGTGTGAGACAGGTGGAGGTGGGGAGGGTAAGGAAAGGGGGAAGTTTGACCTGGTGATAGAATGTAGCTGGTAAAATGTAGAGGTTACCTGGGGTTATCAGATGGCAGGCAGGTTATAATTTGCCATAAATCTAATGTCTATATTTAGTCCTTGATTTTTTGTATCCAGTAGATTTATGAAGTGAAGTTCATAGGCTTATCTATGAAAGGTATTTTATAAATTCCCTTTGAGGATTAGAACTGAGAGATTGGAGAGAGAGTGGTTCTCTTGTGAGAAGTAGACACCCACAGGTAATTGGACATTTTTATCTTTGATAGATATTCAGTGTGCTTTCATTCTAGTATGCAGCTGTTGTTTTGTTTCTCCTACATATTTTCCATCAGGGCATTTAGCAGGGCTGTGCAAAGTTTCGGTGGCTGATTCAATTCAGTGGAGATTTGGCATGATTCAGCAGCCAAATCTCCAAATCCAAATTGAATCAGGAGACCCTTTAATCTCTCTGAATTGAATCAGAACCTTCTGAATCAATTTGGAGAGATTTGATGATTCAAATATAGACACAGCTTTAATTTTTTTTCTACATACCTCAAGGTGCCAGGCAACTCGTAAATGCTGAGATGCTGGGGCAGATGGAGCGTCCCATGGAAGCATGGCGGGGGTCCCCAGAGCACTTGGCAGTGAACCCAGAAGCGGATCAGAAGCACTTCCAGACCACTTCTGAGTCCACTGGAGAGTGTGTGGGGGACCCTCCCCCCAGCTCAGTGACTGGTGCTTCCTGGGTCTGGGTGGGCACCTGGGATGTGTCCCCATGGCCAATTGCCAAGCCGGGGGAGCATGGGGGAGTAGATGCACCACCAAGCACACATGGGGGCCCCCCTGCACTCCTGTGGGGCACTCCACCTGCCCCACCATTGCAGCATTCACGAAACATGCCTGGCACCTCGAGGTATATAGAAAAAATATTTAAAACAGTGTCTATGGCCAAATTGCTGATTCTCCAAATCAGCATTGAATCTTCAGATTCAGATTGGGCTGAATCGAATCAGGATGGTGATCCGAATCAGCTAATCACATCACTGTCCCCAATTTGAGCTGAATATGAACCCAACAGGGCAAAGATACTGTAGCTGCACTTCGCTAATGAGTTAGTTAGTGATGCGGAGCACCAGCAGGGACTTACCTTGAGGTTCTCCAGGGCAGGGATCATCTCCAGAGCTAACAGTTGGTTCTGAGAGAAAGTTGGGTGGATCCCTGTGAGACCCCGGAACACCAGTCATGGTGTGAGTTCAGAATGCCCCGGTGAGGGCAAGTTTATATATCTCATTAGATCTCAGGTAACTTATTCACAAGTATCATCCAGAGGCAGGTGGAGATTCCCTCTGGAGGCAGGCAGTTCATTGATCATGAGTTTTGAGAGAGAAAGCAAGTTTCAGATGGTTCAGCTCTTCTCTCTCTCTGAGCCTTCCTCATGGCTGCTGCCCCGTCCTCCTGGGCAGTCCTTAACTTATATAGCCCTTGTGACCTCATTTACCTGGTCCAATGGAGGCCAACACCCGTTGGCTGTCAGCCAACCAATTTGAAATGCATCACTAGTTGCTGGGCAGACTGGCAGTTCCTAGCTTCCCAGGGAGCAAGCCGCTCACCCAGGTATGTGATGCCATTCACGTAGGCAGAGGGAGCAGGTATCCTCCCTCCCTCAGGAATATATCCAGCTCAGGTTACCTAAAAAGATAGGGTAAGGTGTGTACCCTCTGCTGAGCCCCTCCTAGCCAAATTGTCACAGAGCAGAGTTTTTGGGGAGAAACAGAGGTGGCCTTTTGCCACAGCTAGTACAAGAGGAAACAGGTGGTATTGTACAATCCCGACAACACAGTGAAGTGATGACCAGTGGTATGATGGCTCACCAGAAGTGTAGGTCTATTAACGCATCTGTGAGGCTGGGTAATTTATGTGTGGTTCCAGTGTGTTTTACACAGTTAGGAAAATAACTTGTTGTCTGTTAGAGATAAATAATCAATTACTGGGTTTGTGGGGAGAAAGGCCTTAATGGTTAAGGGCTGGGCACAATAGGCAAGCATGCTTCACTAACCAAATATGTGAAGAAACTGATCTATTAGAGTTTTAACCAAGTTTGCACAGATACTTACTTTGCCAGCCACTTACTGGTGAGTAGAAGAAAGAACCTTCTAGGAATAATTTACTCCATAATTTGTTCCTGAGGCTTTTTTGTGTTTCCTTGCTATTAACTAGGTAATGTTTTATCTCAGAAACAAATAACTTGAAAAGTAACTAGCTCAGTCTGGAGTTCTGCATGATGAAGTTGTTTGCATTTTGGAAGCATGGTTATAGTCTGTGGCATCACAGGGAACACAGCTCTTTTGACACTTTCTGTCCTGTACATTTTACATGAACTCCTACCCCACAAATGTAAGTTAAGATCAATAGGGGCACGCAGCAAGTTCATATAACTTCTCCTCATGTACCAGGTCAGATACAGTGTTCAAAAGATTGTTATAGCTCAGTAATCATAACATAAATTAAAATATCAGACCCTCTTCTGTCACCTAACCCATAACATAAAAGAATGAAGATGCACTGACTGACAGAAAATGTAGAGGGTACATTTCAACAATAATTAGCAAAAGAGTAATGGCTCCAGGAAAGACAAACAAAGAAATGATCCTTAAAATATTGAGAATATTTAGAGGTCCTGTAATAGGGGTGCCTCTTTGGGGTCCGTCAACTGGTGCCCGCCCCCACCCCACCTGTTATGGGCCAACTGCCCACCTTCTTTCCTGCCACTCCTTGTTGTTAGTTGATTAATAGATGTAATTGAGCGGGAGGCTGCCCATTTTCTGCCCCAATGCCAGGGGGCACTATCTGTGGCTCCGTTCCTCCCCTACACCGCAGCCCAAGCCTCGCAAATGGTATTTGTAAATTCGTTATGTTGGGGGTCTAGGCAACTGTGGGCCTACCCCTTTTCTCTCTACCTAGGCCTGTCAGTCAAAAAAAACCCAACCCACTAATCAGGGTTTGACTCCCAGGCTCTAGCTCTCAAAAACAACCCCTCACTCGGGCTCCTGCCCCTCTGTGGCACTGGGGTCTACTCACCCCTGAATATTGCACCCTCTCTGGCACTGGGGTCAGCTCACCCCCAAATATTGCACCCTTTCTGGCACCAGGGTCAGCACACCCCAAAATGCTGCGCCCTCTCTGTCACTGGGGTTGGCACGCCCCAAAATGCTGCATCCTCTTTGGTGCCAGAGTCCATGCACCCCCAAATGCTGTGTCCTCTCTGGCACTGGGGTCAGTACACCCCAAAATCCTGCACCCTCTCTGGCACTGGGGTCTGTGCACCCCCAAATGCTGCGCCCTCCCTGGTGCTGGGGTCTTCACGCTGCCACAGGTCCCCTATGAGGCCTTCTCCATCCCCTAATAGCCTCACCCAAACCACCGGTTAACATTAAGCAAGGGAGGCAACATGCCTGCTTACTTTAAATGATCGTGAGGATGGCTCTGGGCATGGTGTGTTCTTCCGACCGAGACTGCAGGAGCAGCACCATAGACATTGGAAGTCCACCTCTCTGCTGCCCCTCTGTCCTTCTCCACTCGCCTTTTGTAAGGTCCTGGCCTTCCTTTTCCTGTCACCTGACTGGCTGGCAGGGCCTGAGCCTTAACCCCTACTTGACCAGCCGGCCGTGACTGGAAGGTTCTGGACTTAAAGGGGCCACTCTGTCTCTTAGTAACAGGGTTAGGGTTCCCTACTACAGGTCCCTACAAAAGATTGTGGGTGTGCTATCAAGCATGGGTGCTGAGTACATGGGGGTCAGAGGGCCCTGGTCCCCCTGGGGAAGAGGGTTGTCACCTGAAATGCATAAAGCTTTCTACATGCCCATCATCTTAGGCCACATCCTCCTCCATGCAAAAATAAGTCAGCTGTGCTATCAAGAGAAAAAAATTCTGCACCGAAGGAAAGAAGTGCCTTAAAAGGTAGCTTCTACAGGAATAGCAAAGACATTAACAATGATTAAGTTCAGTTGCTTTTGAATTTGGTGCCATTAACCAATGTGTTGCACGTTCATTACTGAGATATATTTCATATTAGCTAATTAGGACAAAATATAATCAGCTCTGAAACTTGCAACCTTAGACCCTTTTTTTAAATGTTCATCTTTTTGTGGTCTGTAATGTTCAGTTCTGGGTTTTGGTTTTGCATCAGACTGTCCAAACAGCACAAATGAAGCTTTGCGGTGCATTGGTATTCTATAGACCTCACTGTTCTTCAGTCTTTTTGTTTTCCTTAATTCAAAATATATGTCAATTTCAACCAAAAATGCATGTTTCCATACACTAAGAGCAAAACATGACAACAGCAGTTAAATACCAAGTTAAATGTTTAACAAAATGAGCCAACATTTTTACTGGCAAAACTCTATTGATTTCAATGGAGTTGTATCATAGAAAATTATGCCCAGTAGCCAAATATTTTCCAGAACAGTTTTGTTGGTTGACAATGAATTTGTAAACTGAGTCGTTTTCTTTCCCCAGTACTAGCAGTTAAAGTGAAATGAGGTCTTCACTTTCTCTGTTCTTTTGTGTTACTCTATGGAATCTCATTTAATAATGTTGTCCTCTGCAAATAGAGTTCTTGAACTACAATACTTAATAAAAGACTTGGTTTTCAGTATTTCTCTTATAAAGTATTTTTTTATGAATTATTAAAGGAGTTATTTACAGCCTCCTAATGGCATTATTTCAAAGATTAGATGAAATCCTAATGATATAAATGCACTATATATATGCACATATTTTAAAAAATAATATGCATACAACACACAAATCAATTTAAGTAGCACTTTCATTCACAGATGTACAAATATTAGCTTTCACACAACCATTTGCCCCTTCTCAATTTATAAGCAAGTTTCAGCACATCAAAGCAGACATCAAAGGACAGCTCCCACTCAGTACCCTTCTGCAAGAGATTGACAGTTTTAATAACATTTAACATGTCACACATCATCCTAAAGAGCATCATAATACCACTGCACTTGGGACAAAAATAAGGTATCTATCAGGAATACAGAGAAAGGTAGATTGAAGAACAAGGTAGGCATTTGTTCATAATCTGAAGTATGTAAGAAGCATCAAACCTTTAAACATCTTGCCAAGCCTCATACAGAGACAAACAGGTTTATTTTGCAAATATTAAGAAAAAGCAGACAAACTAAGAGTAGATGCACTGAAGTGGGTACTGAGGAATTTAACTCTCCAAGTCTGATAACAGAGGACAGACTAAAACTGGATAAATAACTAAATTATCTAGTGGCATGACCAGGGTGGGTTGAGTAGATTACCAGACCCAGTAGCTAATTTCAAGAGAATACCAGCATTATCCAACAGTGCTCTGAATCCCCATTCTCCAGTACTCACATTACACACTCTTCCCCCCTGTTCTTCAGCACTCAACAGCATCTCTGCCCAGGGCACAAAAATTGCTAGTTATAATTCTAGAATTGTCTCTTAAGCTTGGGAGGGCACTTGCATTACCACTGCCATCAGCCTAATCCCAGTACTTTTATCAGCTGCACACCTCCACTGATAATCAGATAAACAATGTTATCTACTGTACTGACCCATAGACTTCTATTTGTCACCATTTCAGGTATGAAATAATATTACAGGACTTTGTCTCCATCTGGTTCCTTTTGATGCCCCAAACACCTTACATTTCTGAACTGAAGTCACTAGGTATTTCAGGGGCACTGAGAATTTACACAGATAGGGTTTCCTGATTGGGTGTCAGTAATACCGTTCTTTTTCCACCTTCCTAACATTAGTGCAGGCAAGTAACTTCTGCACTCATGACAGAAAGGCTTGGTCCTTGCATTTCCAGGAGGAGGTTGTATTTTCAGCAGGTTACATTTACTTGGTCTATGACCCTGTATCTTAAACCATCATCCAAAATATTAGCTAATCTCCCATAAATTAATTGCCTAGTGAACAATAGTTGGGATTTTTTTAAAGAAAACTGAGAGAAAGAATGATTAAAAGGCCAATGTTAGTGTATTTTTTAAAACATACATTATCACTTTAGCCTGCTTAGAGGACCATAAGGGACCCTGCATTTTTCCTAGGAAAAAGATCTTCCCACTCTTAGGAATTAGTAACTGGGGAGGTGGTTCTACAAGCCTTCCACACACTGGGCACATCTTGACAAGCAGGAGTGTGCATTTCCCATGGGACAAACAGTAGTCCCCAGGCATGCCCCAGCATGTGCGCTCCTGCGTGTGGCAAAGTGACCCAGGTGGCGTAGGGAAGGCATGGGTCAGCACCTGTGCTTACCTCAGCTGCCTTACCTAGGGTTCTACAGGCCTCCCAGGGCAGCAGCAGCACTGAACTGGCCACAGAGAGCCTGGCCTACAGCCAGAGTGTAGTTCTGACCATCCAGGCTCTGGTTGCTGGTGGCAAATGCTGCTGCCATGTGCACCACGCCACTTTTCTTAGTGGTGGTTATTTTTGACACCAGGATCTCCTGATATCAAAAAAACCCACAATGCTGCAAATTAGCAGTGTGGCAAATGGGTGTGTGTATACCACATGCAGTTTGTGAAACCTCAAATGGATTTGCAGTGTTGCAGACTGTATATGCACTCACTTCAGGATGCGCCCACTGGATGCATCTATATGTGCTATTAATGTGATTGAATAAACTCCAGTGCAGTTTGTGCCATGTTTACATGTGCACCCAGGGCTATAGCCCTGCCAACCTGGGACTGTTCTGACTCAGGTGGAGGTGCTGGCTGCACTGAAGCACCCTTGTTCCCCAGCCAGCCCCATCAGCATCTACATGTGCATTGCAGCTCATTACATAACACTACCTTAGAATAGTACTTGTGTTTACAAATACTAAGCTATGGCAGCATTTATTAGTTTACTGTGGCCTAATAGAGCTGCAAACATAGACCCTGAGACTTTACTGCAGAGCTAATTTGGCAATTCCACAGTAAAGATCTTGTGCAGACACACCCACTTGAGTGTGCAGTTCCACTGACTTGCATGGGAGACTGCCTCACAACTGTATACTGCTTACAAGGAGCAGAAGCTGCAGAAGCCAGTTTCAGGCCTAGCAGCAGTTGCCTATAAACAAAGGCCTCTGAAGCCTACTTGTGGAAGAGTTGGGAATGAAAGGAAAAGGAGGCACCACCAGCTAGGACAAAGCAAATGAAAATAGACAAATCAAGCTTTGGAATATTTACGAAGGAAAGCAGGGTTTCCTCAAAGGAGCTGTGCTGAGGAGCATGTGGCTAGAAGGAGAGAGGTACGGGCTGGCAGGGGAATCTCTGTAGAAGGTAAGGCTGGGAAGCTGCATGAGGAGACTCAGGAAGAAAAGGGGACACAGTGAATGATGTACACAGGGCAGAATTACAACCAGGCAGTGAAGCTAGCCCTCTTTGGCTAGGGACAGACATTACACATAAACCAGTTTAAGTGATCAGAAACTGGTTTAAACTTGTTAGGCTAGGGACAGATATTAAAAAAGCCTGAGCCTGAATTGATTCAATATTTGCAGGTTAGTCTAAACTGGCTAGGCTAAATCAGTTTGTAACCATGCAGACATCCCAGAAATGCAGGCACATGCCTGCAGTGGCAAAGGCTAGAAGCTGGGGAGGAGGGGCAGTAGAACAGCCCTCCCTTCCCTTTTACAGTTCTGAGCTGAGGGGAGTGTAGCCAGGTAAGATGCTCTGACTATGGAAAGTTAATTTCCACCCCCGCCTCCCCTCCTTGATAACAGAGCATTCATCAGCTTGGTTATCAACATTTATCCAGGGCTGCCCAGAGGGGGGAACAACTGAGGCAATTTGCCCCGGGCCCATGCAAAGCAAGGGCCCCCTGCCTCATCTCCTGTGTGTACCATTGGCCCCTGCCCTTAGACATTGCTCACCAGAATTCTTGGTATTTTGTTTTCATAAAAAAGAGGAAATTGGTGTATTAGAGTGTAAGATGACACTGAATCATTCTCAACATGTAATTGTGACATTATGGGACCTGTCCCCAACCATGAATTAAATATTATGCATAGTTGTGTGTGAAACAGATGCTAATTTGAGGCTTAAATGATAGTTGCATTGATGTCCAAGGGGGAGTCTAAACCAATCACAGTAAGGTAACATCTTTCTTTATCTCTGGGCAGCAATAGAGACAAGATTGATCAGGCAGGCTTTTGATTAGCCTAGCCTAGGGCCTAGGCCAATTTGCCCTGGTTACAGAGTCTGTTGTGAGGAGAGAAGGAACAGGGAAAGTTTAAGGAGGGATCTGTGGCAGACCTGGGTTGTTGTCACAGAAAAACCTCCAGAGGAAAGAGGTTCGAGTAGTGAGTGAATGTGAGCTCTGAAGGGCCAATTTTCAATAATATACTAATTAAAATGATATATATTGTTTTATTTATATTTGCCAAGGAAAATAACAACATTAGATATAACACATATTCAGGTTCACATATTTCCCCACTTGAAAAAGTACTTAAATGCAAAGTGTCTATATAACTCTTGAGGGGAAAAATTTAAAGTCCTTGATTGAAGAAGCCTGTGCTCCAAACTGCAAATCTTGCTTTCAGTATTGCAAAGGTGACTTGCTCTCTTCTGGTCCTTCAAACAGCAGCAGTAGCTTACTAAGGCCCATTGAGAATATGAACAGTCTCACAATGCCCTTAATCAAGGGGTTAAAGGCTAAGTGTACACATTTATTCTTGTACATAAAATATTGCCCTTTCATGAGAGGTAAAACAGAAAAAAAATATCAGCTCTAATGGCAAATGCTTTGAAAGTTAAATGGAAACAGTTTTTATGACTCTCTGCCATACTGCTAATTGCTGACAAGTACTCTATATTAAAGTGTTGTTCATCAACACCTTGTTATGGAGTGCTGCATTATCCCCAGGACACATGACATTAGGGCCTGATGCTTGCAGAGCAGTAGGGAAAGAAACCATTTATATAAAATGTGTGTGTAGCATACTCTTACAAGTGAACATAGAGGGCCTGTCCATCTGGAATAAAACAGATCTTCACAATCAATTACTGGGTATGTAGCTAGATGTATGTTCCTATTGATTCTTAGTTGAACCAAAATAAAACAAATACATTTTAACCTTACAAATAAGAGCTCAGGTATCTCAAAGACTTTGGAAACCATTAATTATGTCTTAACCAGTTTCCCACAAACTCTATTAGTTATTAAGAGAGCACTTCCCTGATATTTTGTTTTACAAATGAGCTACTTACATTTTTTCAAGTGCTTGATCACCTGTTTAATAAATCATTGTGAGGAGATAAAAACCATATACCTGCTCTTGCGATCCTTATTCATTGTAGCATTTCTGCTGTAATTTGCAGGTTGGTTTGTGTGAGTGAGGAAGACCTGTAGAACCAAACCAGGTTCTACTCCCTTAGCTAGATCCTCCCTACTTATATTTTATACTATTATATTTTCTTACTACATCTTTATTGATAACCTAGGCCACTGACAGGTATTCATTTAAAGGCATGATGGGATCTGATCCCTGATCCCAACATCACACCATCTGCCATGCCAAACAATGATTTTGGGATTAGGGATCAGATCCCAACCACACCTAATTTTTTAAAGGATGGGGCCAGGATCATGATCCCAGGCTTCCCCTGCACCAGCAAGTAGAAAACTGGGTACCCAATGAACTTGTGCAGTCCTGGGGCTAGGACTGCCAATCACCTGAGCTCAGCCCTGGGACCACACCAGTTGATAAAGACTCCAATATGGTTCTCCAACTGGGACCACCTATCATCTGATGGCAGGTCCTGTCCCCAGGACTGCACTGTAGTCTTAAACTGATTCCAGTGCAGTCCTGGGGCTGGGATTGCCCATCAGCTGATGGGTTGTCCCAACCCCAAGACCTCAACGAAGTGAGTTCCACACTCTAATTGATGGTCCCAGCACACTGGCCACACATTCAATTTAAGTCACAATGGAAACCAACCACAAAATTACACATATTTTGTGGAATAATTTTGTGTCTTAATCCCCATTTCATTGCATCATTAACAGCATGAACATATGCAACATTTAAGACCTGATTAACTGGTTAATCTCACCTTGAGTGTGAAATCTGCCATGGCCACTTCCGGATGTTATACCACAGGTGTTGGAATTGTCTGAATTATTTTTCCTTAGGCCCCTCATTTGTCCCACAATTTTCCAGTTCCAAATGTGTCTCACAATGGAATGCAGAAAAAGGCATATTTCCTCTTCCTGCTGCCTTCATCTAACTAAAATTCCCTGTCAGAATAGTTTCCTCCAGAGAAACAGGACTACTTGTGCTTGACTATCTTTCAGATCTATAACACTCTGAGAACTTTAATTAATTAAATCAGTGCCCAAAAAAGTACAGTATAACAGAATAATAGTACCTAGTTCCTAATTATCCAGGATCCTGGTTTTCTTTGATTAAAAAAATTCCCAATTTTTGGTTTTAAAAAAGTAACCCCAAATCCACATTTTACCATGATTAAAATGAAACACCACTAATATATATCTATATCTATATATTAGTGGTGTTTCATTTTAACCATGGTAAAATGTGGATTTGGGGTTGCTTTTTTTTAATTAAAAAATTGGGGATATTCTTTTTATCAGAAAAAACCAGGTTCCCTGCTAATTATACATAAAAGATACATGTTCTCAACTGAGTTTACATCTTAATCTTCAGTCTTTTTTGCTTTTGGTTCAAAAAAGTGCATTTTGTGAGTGCTACAAATTATTTAAATAAAGACAATGGAGAACTTACTACATATAATATCCAAAGCTAATATTTCCAAGGATGGCTTCTGCTTTGGAGTATCTTGGGTGAAATCCTGTTTGCACTGATGCCAAAATTCCCACTCAGTTTAATAAAGCCAAGATTCCACTCCTTAATTTTGGCTGCCCATCTCCAGTCATATAAAAATGCAAAAGAAGGAAGGAAAGAAGACATTTAAAATTTGATCAAGTCCAAACAATGTAAGCACTCATTCAAGATAGCACCTATGTTCTTAACTTGTGGGCCTAGTGGTGTCAATGAATCTTAAGCGCATACTTAAATCTTCTCATGATAGATTCTTTTCTGAATTGGGCCAACCCCTATAAGCATATATGAATCTGGGCTCAAAAACAGATATCCCATGTCTGTTAAAAACACTTTTCAAATAGGCTTTTTAAAGAACACTAAGGAAACTAGGCATCTAATTACCATTGAACTTAATGGGACTGAAGTATTGAACATCCTTAAGTTCCTTTGAACATTCCAGAGTGAAGGTATACCTAAACCATTTACAACATTTAGTGTAAATATAAAAACAGAAGCTTGGGGTGAAAGTACTGAGTACTATAAATGTACCTAACATTATAAATTGTATAAGTGATTTGAAGGA
The DNA here is from genome assembly GCF_030867095.1 of Alligator mississippiensis. NCBI lineage: Eukaryota > Metazoa > Chordata > Crocodylia > Alligatoridae > Alligator > Alligator mississippiensis. Next base: position 349,082,224 of record NC_081824.1, read on the forward strand.
TGATCTTGTGCAGTAATTAGATTCAGATCTTTTAAGGCCAGATGAGATTGTTGTCATCATGTTCGTATAGCATGATATGGGCCATAGAATTTCCCAGATGATTCTTGCAACCAGCTCAGCATACCTGGTTGAGATCAACCAAATCATTTTAGAAAGGCATCCCATCTTGAATGAAAGGATGCCTATACCACATCCTATATGTGTCTGAGAGGAAACATCTCAAAGCACATCCTTCCCACTGCTTCTGCTTGCATGCACTAAACCCAGGAATGTGGCAGAGAATCAGCTGTAGGTTTCCCCACAAAGCTGCTTTCAAGATGCCAGTCTCCTGCATGTTTCAGGATGGCCATAGGGATGTCCCCAGAGTGGCTTAAGAGTGGATTCACTGATTCATTTCCAGGTTTGATGGGTGAGGTATGCTTACAAGTGCCTCTTCCTTAAAACATGTAGGATATGGTGCAGACATACTCTTAGAGTGAGAATCCAGCATTACTCTAGGTGAGTTGTTCTAGTGGCCAGACATCTTCAAAATTAAAACTATAAACCATATCATAACCAGGGTTTGAAATACAGAGGGCTACAGGGGGGCTGAGTCCCCCCATAAGAGAGATGAGAGCCCCTCCATAGGAGACAAGAGCCCCCAACCCACCCCACACCTTTCTAAGCAGCTCAGGTAGCAGTGGCATTGGCAGAGGCAGTGGTGGCAGTGGCTGCAGCTCCTTCTGGCTTCTGACTGCCACCACCGCAGACCCCCCCCAAGAGTCAGAGTCTAATCATACTCTAATCATAACTCATTTTCACACATGTTATACAAGAATCCTTAACTTTATCAGTCTCTGACTGTTTGAGTGCTTTAGGTCCCTTCTGCATATGCAGGTGAAGATGTGAAGGGATCTAATGCATGGTCCACACAGTCATGCTTCCTGCCATACTACACAAGCATGGCAGGCGGGTTGACTGTGGGATCTAGTATAAGATCCTATCACACTTGATTGCTGGCACAGATGGAGCCGGTGGTTGCCATCCTGGGTTCCCCCTGCACTAGCAAATAGTAAACTCCCACAGCTGCAAGTCCTGCAGCTGATGGGACTGTCATCCCCAGCTGCATCCCACATGCAGCCAGGACTGCGAGTCCCACATCTGATGGGTGTGGGGTGCAGCTGTGGCTAAGAGTCTCTCCCAGGTGCAGAGGTACCTCAGGCACAGCTGAGGCTGCAAGTCCACCAGCTGACAGGACTGTCAACCCCAGCTGGACCCCACACATGTGGGGCACAACTGGAGCTAAGAGCCCTTTTAGTTGGGGGACCTGCAGCCCTGGCTGCATGGTGGGGGAGGGGCCTGAAACTGAGACATCACAGTCGCTGCAGTCTCCCAGCCACAGGGGTACAGACTACACATGCAAATTAAAACTGGATAGATACCAGCTATAAAGTTATTACATGTTTTCCAGCAATAACTTTATGGCTTGTTGGCCCCTTTTAAGGCACCATAGTTAATTTACACATGTAGCCAGGCTAAATTAATCATGCAATTAACCAGGTAACTGTGCAGTAGATATTACATATGAAGGAGGCCTTAGTGCCCAACCTGTGTTCCGTAGAATGACAGAAGAAGTTATCCATATTAGCCTGAAGTCAGGCAGCAGGCAGGGAAGGGTGGCACCCTAGGGCCATGTTTCACATGATGCTTAGCGCATGCTGAATACACTTAAAATGCAAGCAAGCACGTGTTCAAAGCAGTAAAATGTGCTAAGCATGTTCATATCATAGCAAAGTTAGGATTTTTTGCATGAGGCATATACATAAGTAGTGTGCTCAGCTATCATCAGCCTGCTACATGGAGATATATGAACAATTTGCTCATACTATCACCCAGCCATGATATTCTTAGGTATGATATTAGCCAGAGACCTCTCTGCAATTCCAAGAAGGGAAGAGAAAAGCCACAAACATCAAAAAGAAGGATCTCGGCTCTTTCACTTGTGCGGTTCCTCCAGACTCAAGTTGAAAGCTGGGTGCCCACAGCCCTGGAGATTCTGTGGTTGGGACTGGCAATCAGCTGATTGTTAGTCTCAGCACCAGCACCACACTAGAGCCAGTTCAAGGCTCCCTTCCCATACCAGGGTTGATTGTTGGTTCTCATCCCCATGTCACACTGGAGCTGGTTCAAGACTCTGGTGCAGTGCTGGGGCTGGGACTGACAATCAGCAAGGTATGCATGCTAGAGATCATAGTAATCATTATTCTGTGACTACTTAGAACATATTTTAATTTTACCACCACACAGATTTAACACATGCAGTAAGGTCCTTTGTGATTAACTCATTCAGAAAGAAATAAGTTTTCATAGACAACAGCCTACTTTGTCAGAGGCTATGAACTGCCGTGAGTAGGCTGTTGGCTATGACAGCTTATGCCTTTCTGAGTGAGTCAGTCTCTAGATGCCAGCTTCCTGTTCCTTTTGATGTATTAGTTCATCATTTGCCATTAAGCAGGAATTCGCTTTTGTGCTGTCTCTAACATAAGCCTCCCTTGCACAAGTCTCAACATTAAAACCCGCCTCCACCCATAAACCACACTAGGCAGCATTTGGCAACTTAATTAGCTAATTTAGAAGCAAAATCAAAAGCTGAACTGACCCTGGGAATGCATAGTCGTGTTTTATACACTAAAAATAATAGTATTCTCAGTGTATCTACTTGTTATGCTCACTGATTTCTTCTGATCTTGGTGAGACTTTGTGGGAAAATGTACTTTTGCATGTGATGTAACTTTTGTGGGGGGAAAAATACTTTCATATGGCATTTTTACCATCATTAAATGCATGCAAAAGGTCAGACCTACACTTCAAATCCACAAAGCATCATTAAAGTCATGGATTTGTGCTGATCCATATGAGTGGAATATCTAATCGAAAACATGTTTTTGAAAGGAAAAGATGTCAACCTTGTATAGAAGGGTATTTTCTTTATGCAAATGAAAAAAAATGTATCTTTTGCCTGAATATTTCAGTGTGTTGTTTGCACGAATAAAAACCTCACACTACAAGTATGTGTTTTATAATAGAAGTGCCATGATAAATATCTTCTATACAAGTGTATTTCAATTTGGGTCTCTCAAACTGGGGAGCTATCTACTTTTGATCATTTGTGTTGTTGCAGTCTCTGCCTGCTCAATTGATCTCCTTGTTATTGTTTTTCTGTCTTCTCATCTATACCAGTGGAATGATCTTGCCCTTTTCTCTGCTGTGCCTGTTTTCTCAGGTCATTTAACAATGAGGTACAGTTTCCTTCTATGGAGGTAAAAAAGCCCTGGGAATGGGCTAGAAAACTGTAAGATAATGTCAAATTATTGTAAATCGTGTCTGAGTAAAATCAGGTTTTTTTCTAATTTTCCTAAAGGTTTCTTGTACTCAGTCTTACATAAATCTCACTTTCCAGTGGGATTCTTATTCAGTCATTCATGACTGAAATTTAGCTGTATTTTAATCTGCAACTCTATTCCCACATCAAATGATCATTAATTTTAAACTATGATTACTTGATGTCATGCCTAACAAATTCAAAATATAAATTATGAACATTGGAGTTGACATCATTCAAATCCCAGTCTTTGCTCCCATCCTTAAGTTACCTGCATCTCCATTTTAAGCAGACACCACTGAATTCTGTAACTTGAACTATGTACCTGCTCAGAGCATTACTACTTCTTCAAGTTTTGCTTACCCCCCACAGACCTCAGGTTTGGGCTCTGGAATGAGTGGATGCTGAGCATTTACTGCACCTCCTCCCAACCTGAGGATGGGTGTAATCTTGGCCCCAGCACTACAGAACACTAACTGATACAGTTGGACCAGATGTAATGATTTACTACCAATCCGTACTAATAGTAATCCCTCAGGATTAATGGGAGAAGGGAAGGAATTATGCTTTCGGCATAATTGCACTAATTTAGGCACTGCTTTGGGCAGTGTAGCTGTGTACTTCACCTTACATGAGGCACATTATATGCTCACATCTAACCTAGTATGTGCATGAGCTCTCATAAGCTACCTGGTATGCCATTCTGCCTCTGGTCTTGTATTGGTATCTGTAAGTGTTGTATACAGCTGGATTGCAAGTGATACCTATGCATTGTGTTGGTGTTTGGATAAAGTTTAAGTAAATGGATGACTGATTTGACTGATTGTTACCTGCACAGTGCAAGCTTATGAGATAGCATGGTACTCCTTGGATTCACTTGATGGACAGCCAAAACAAGGGAGGAAAAAAGAACAAGGGTTAGCTACTCCCCTTTCCATGAAGATGAACAAGGAGTAGAAGAGTAGTGGGTAAAGTTAAAAATAATAATCAAATCAATGCACCTATGTTGTTGCATGGTGGGAATGACCCGTTCATTATATCAGGTGCCACAAACTACTGCCCCACACCCTGGGGAAGCCAGAAGGTTGGCACCAAATTGTGACTCATTGGGCATGTCTACACAAGATGTTTACTGTGGTGTTGACTAATTACCTGTGCAATAAACATCTCAGCATCTGCACCTCTATTAAGGCACAGGAAACTAATAAACTCCACAGCATGGTAGTCCCACCCTGCTGTGGAGTTTTTTCATGCACAGCAGTGCATGTGTACATGGCTGGGTCATGAGGGTGCCTCAGTGCAGGGGCTATCTACCAGCTAGCCCTGCACTGAAGCACCCTCATGCCTGAGCCACTCATTCTGCACAGTTGGAGCAGCCCCAGGCTGGCAGGCTGACACTCCAGGTCCCCTGCCAGCCAGGACCACTGTGGCCCAGCTCAGTGTGCTGTGGCCTGGGTGAATGTGTAAACCATGTGCCCAGGAGCTTCTCAGGAACAATAAACTGTGTAGCAATAAGCCCACTGAGTGAGTTTTGTCCTTCATCTGCTTTTAGTGCAGCACAATTATGCACTGTCTCTTTACAAATGGTGCTTTGGTCAAGTTTTTAAAGCCCTTTTTCCCTTCCTTCAATTTGCATGTCAATGCAGCAGTGATGATGCAGTTGAATGAAGTCTTGTCATTCATTTAGTTTTTGTGTCTTAAAAGTTATCGGCCCCAAATCCAACTCTGCCTTTAAACAAACAGGTAAGGAGCACATGGCTATCTTTAGCAGTGCAAAGGGCATTCAGGCTACTTACGTGGATTTGGATTCTACCCTATGAAAGCAGAAGAAAAATGGAAAAGGAGGGGTTTGAACCTACATCTACTGCTCCTCAGCAAAATGCCTTAACTGCTAGGTCCTGGGCACCTCCCACCTCTTCTGTGGAAACTTGGCCTACTGTGCAGTGAAAAGGAGAAATGTTGAGCCAGGAAATCAGGACACAGGAAACCTGTGGCTCAGGGAGATTAATACTGCCCTGGGAGAGAAAGGCGCTTGAGTTCTACTCTTCTTAATAGGCTAAAGAGGAATTGGATTTGGGCCCAAGTGCTTGACCAAAACTTCCTGGTTTGTACTATGGTACCCGGGATTCTAAGGTAGCCACCCATCCAAACATTAGTCAAGGTCAACACTGCTTAGCTTCCAAGATGCAGTTCCGGTGGCAGTTGCCCTTTTAAACTGAGCAACAAAACTAAAATCTGCATGTGTGTGCAGTGGCATACTATCTTCAAGGCCTTGTGAGCTATGTCACCAGGTGGATCTGCAGATTTAGGAAGACAATGATGTATTGATTTATACTGAGTTTACATTTCTTTGAATTAATTAAAAAAACCCCAACAGAATATATCGTATTAGTATGGGACAGGTTTGGGAATAATTGGGGAAGATATTTATGAATGTCAAGGAGAGATTTACACACACACAATCTCAGCATTTTTTCTTTGAATGACCTGTATAATATACCATCTCTTTGTATTAACAGCACTAGGAATATGATTGTTTTACTTTTTAATAAATAATAGCTAAAGGATCAAATATATTTTAGCATTTAAAAATGTTCGTATACCTAGTGTCCAATTTGTAGTTTATTTTAATAGACAGTTATTGGATAACTTGGGGAAATGTTACTGATTTGTATTATCTTGTTATCAATTTAAGAAGCTATTTTCAAAGGAAAAAATTGCCATTCAGCACCTAATTCTGTAGTAATTACATGCTTTTCAGCCATTTATGCCTTATAAAAATATTTTTTATTATATTTCAGATGTGCTTGCTATGTGCCAGATCCTGTCAACATACACAGGAAGAGATATTCAGTTCCTTGGGGCAGGGACTATGTGAAAGTTCTGTTTTATATGAGAAAATGAAACTTACTCCAATTCTGTACTTTTGGCATCTGTTCTGACAGCTTTGAACTTAGGGAAGATTTGCTGGTTGAGAAGGTCTCCTTTCTCCTTCAAGCAACTAGATTATGTATGTTAATGTTATTGCAATATGATCTTGATGTTAGATCCTGTTATAAAATAAGATTTTTTTTCCCCTCTGTATTCTGTCTGCAGGGTGGGGAGAGGGAGAGTGGATTTTTAACATTGGCTTATTTAGATTTATCAGATTTAAATTTAAATAGAACCAACTTCCAGCACTGCCACCCTATGAGCTTATGACAGCTTGAATTTCTGTCCGTGGTGCTGATTGGCTGTCAATTTAGTATTGCATCTCTAGGTAGCAACAAGGAGCAAATATCAACTCTGTTTTGTTTTTAGTATTCAATGGACACATCTACACATTTGCCTGACTGTGCAGTTGTTACTGCATGGTCATTTAGTACTTGCTTTAGCAACTAGACTTGGGATTCACCTCCAAGGAGGAATATTCTGCACTGGTCTGGTCCTGCAGGGAGCAAACCAGGAAAGCCAAGGCTGCAACTGAACTCCAACTAGCTTTGAGCATCAAGGACAATAAAAAGTCCTTTTTCAGATATGTGGGGAGCCAGAGGAAAAGCAAGGGCAACATTGGACCCCTGCTAAACCAGATGGGACAACTGACAATTGATGCCCAGGAAAAAGCCAACCTATTAAATGGGTACTTTGCATCAGTCTTTCATCAGTCCCATGGGATGCTCATGCAGGACAGGGAGGTCCAGGTGAAGGAGATCCCCTGCCCTCCATCAATGCTAACCTCATGAAGGAACACCTTGAGAGGCTGGATACCTTCAAATCAGCTGGCCCTGACAATCTACACCCCAGGGTACTCAAGGAGCTGGTGAGCATCATAGCCCAGCCCCTGGCACAGATCTTTGAGAACTCCTGGTGTGTAGTGCCCAAAGACTGGAACAAAGCCAATGCAGCGCCTATCTTCAAGAAAGGGAGGAAAGTGGATCCAGCAAACTATTAGCCCATCAGCCTGACTTCTATACCGGGGAAGATCTTAGAAAAGTTTATTAAAGAGGCCATCCTTAATGGACTGGCTGATGCCAACATCCTGAGGGATAACCAGTACGGGTTTGTTGCGGGTAGGTCTTGCTTGACCAATCTCATTTCCTTTTATGACCAGGTGACCTATCACCTGGACAAGGGGGAAGAGATTGATGTCATATATCTTGACTTCAAAAAAGCCTTCAATCTGGTATCCCATGATCACCTCTTGGCGAAACTGGCCAATTGTGGCCTTGGGTCCACCACGATCCACTGGCTGGGAAATTGGCTCTGTGGTCAGACCCAGAGGGTAGTAATTGATGGAAGTCAATCATCATGGAGCCCTGTGACCAGTGGGGTCCCCCAAGGCTCTGTCCTTGGACCTGTATTGTTCAACATCTTTATTAATGATGTGGACATTGGAGTCAGAAACAGACTGGCCAAGTTTGCCAATGACACCAAACTTTGGGGCAAAGCATACACACCAGAAGACAGGAGGGTGATCCAGGCTGACCTAGACAGGGTCAGCAAATGGGCGGATGAGAACATGATGGTGTTTAAAACTGAAAAATGCAAGGTTCTCCACCTTGGGAGGAAAAACCTGCAGCATCCTTATAGGCTCAGCAGTGCTACACTGGCTAGCACTATGGAAGAAAGAGACTTAGGGGTCATCATTGACCACAAGATGAACATGAGCCTGCAGTGTGATGCTGCGGCTAGTAAAGTGACCAAAACACTAGCTTGCATCCATAGATACTTCTCAAGCAAATCCCGGGACGTCACTCTCCCCTTGTACTCGGCCTTGGTGAGGCCGCAGCTGGAGTACTGCATCCAGGTTTGGGCTCCACAATTCAAAAAGGATGTGGAGAAGCATGAGAGAGTCCAGAGAAGAGCCATGCGCATGATCAGAGGTCAGGAAAACAGACCTTACACTGACAGGCTGAGAGCCAGGGAGCTCTTTAGCCTGGAAAAGCACAGGCTCAGGGGTGATCTGATGGCCACCTATAAATTTATCAGGGGTGACTACCAGTATCTAGGGGAATGTTTGTTCACCAGAGCGCCCCAAGGGATGACGAGGTCGAACGGTTAAAAACCACTGCAAGACCAATTCAGGCTGGACATAAGGAAGAATTTCTTTACTGTCTGAGCCCCCAAGGTCTGGAACAGCCTGCCATTGGAGGTGGTTCAAGCACCTACATTGAACACCTTCAAGAGTAAATTGGATGCTTATCTTGCTGGGATCCTATGACCCCAGCTGACTTCCTGCCCTTCGAGCAGGGGGCTGGACTTGATGATCTTCCAAGGTCCCTTCCAGCCCTAATGTCTATGAATGTATGAAATGTAGAAAGTACTAAATGACTGCACAGTAATTACCAGCACAGTAATTACTGTTACTGTGCAGTCCTAGGGGCACATGGGTCTTTTCCAACCCTACTGCACAGTAGCAACAAGCTACTGCACAGTAACTCATTGCTGCTGCACAATAGTGATGGCATCATGGTTCGTGCCTGCTGGCATGACTTCACTTTAACAACAGGTTATCACTACAGCGAGGCAGAATCTCATGTAGACACACCCACTAACTCTGAATAATATAGTTAACAGATTTAAAAGTAGGAGGTTTAAAACACAGTTAGTAGTTGAAACACTTCATTTTACATAATTATTATTATAGTACCTCTCATGTTAAAAACATTTTAATTTTATCTTCTAAAATGACACTGCAGTTAATACCATCACCATAATCAAGTGCCAAAGACTGTGCATACACTGAGTTTATATAATTCATGAAAATCACAGTCGATTCATAAACATATTAATCAATCCATGATAGTTTCAGGCCCTATATCAGCTTACAAGACACACAGAAATGAAACCACAGAGTCACACACAATTATGTTAAAGATCTCACAAAATCAAGAAAATTCAAAGCTTAAAGACACTCCTTTTCCTTCCCCTCTTTCTTTGATTATGTTAAAAGTGCTTGGCCATATTTTGGCTACAAATGTTCATGTAGAAAGAAAGCCTTCAATTTGGTATCTCATCCTATTCTTATAAATAAACTGAGTGGTTGTGACGTAGATGATTACATGGTCAGTGGGGTGGCAAACTGTCTGATGGGATGCACACAGACAGTGGTGGTGGATGGGTTGGCATCAACCTGGAAAGATGTGAGCAGTGGAGTTCCCCAAGGCTTGGTCCTTGGACCAGTGTTGTTCAATGTCTTCATCAGTGACTTAGATGAGGGCGTGGAGAGCACTCTGTCCAAATTCACAGTTGACACCAAATTATGGGGTAAAGTAAACACACTAGTGGGCAGGGAATAAATCCAGGAAGATCTGAACAGGTTGGAGAAGTTGGCAGAACAGAATAGGACACAATTCAACAAGGACAAATGCAAAGTGCTACACCTAGGGAGAAGGAATCACCAGCACACTTACAGGGGGATGATCCCTCCCTTCCCCCCCCCCCCCCCCCCAGCAGCACTGTAGCAGAAAGGGATCTCAGAGTCATAGCTGACTCCAAGACAAACATGAGTCATCAATGTGATTAAATGATCAATCAAGCTAACCACACTTTATTACACATTAGCAGGTGCATCACAAACAGGACCAGAGAGGTGATACTTCCCCTCTATGCAGCACTGGTGAGGCTGCAGATAAAGTACTGCATCCAGTATTGGGCGCCATACTTCAATAGGGATGTGGACAACCTTGAGAGGGTCCAGAGGAGGGCCACTCATATAGTTAGGGGCCTGCAGGTAAGGCCCTATGAGGAGAGACTGAAGGACCTGAATCTCTTCAGCCTCTGCAAAAGAAGGCTGAGAGGTAATGTGGCTGTCTACAAATTCATCACGGGGGAGATCAGCAGGACATGCTCCATTTACCAGGGCACCCCTTGGAGTAACTAGAAATAACAGCCACAAACTGACAGACAGCAGATTCAGATTAGACATTAGGAAGAACTTCTTCACAATAAGGGTTTCCAGAATCTGGAATGGGCTTCCAAGAGCAGTGGTTCTCTCCCCTACCTTGGGGGTCTTTAAGAGGAGACTGGACAAGCACCTGGCTGGGGTCATCTGACCCCAGTGCTCTTTCCTGCCCAGGGCAGGGGGTCAGACTCGATGATCTTCTGACATACCTTGTGACCCTAATATCTATGAATTTATGTATATTAGAGGTCAAAACATGAACACATACTGCATTTACTGAAATACAGTCCCACAGTGGGCATGATGAATAGAGCAATAGCTTATATTCTATGTGTTTTTGCTTCTTTGAGTTTGTCAGACCTTTTAAAATTACTTGAAAGGAACATTTTTTGAGGTTTACCATCTTCAGCTAGAGTATACAAGGTCTTGTTTCCTTTTTCTCATTATGTCTAACAACTGCAGGATGGATAAGTTGTACAGCTACAAAGTGTGCAATAAATTATGAATCACCTTGACAGACTGTTTTTATAAAGAGGCATATACAAATATTATGTTTACCTGCAATTTGTTTAACTTATGAAAGTGTACATTGAAAGGATGACTTCACAATAAATCTGTGAGAGCACTTGGGTAATGAAGCCTAGCTTCCTTTTTTGCAGCTCTGGGAAACTCTGCTAATTTATTACCTCCTTTTTTATGAACCTTGTAGTTTAGAGCAGTTAGTAACAAAACCTCAAAATGAAAAGTATCTTGGAAGACCCACCAGACTGGATTCCATTTTTCATAGTGCATTTTCCTAATTCAAGTTAAATGAAAAACAAATCCTAAAAAACTGCTTGTTTTCATGCTATTTACATTTACCTCCCCCCTGTGTCAAAGCCTAATACCTGAAGGAAAAGTTCATGAATCTGTACTGCATGATTTATACTTTTGCATAAATAAAGCATGAAATTAATTCCTTTAATTAAAATTTTAACCCATCAAAACTGCTGAGGAAAGTCATTACCAGATAATTAATTCCACTTGTCTATTACCAGCAGTTCTGTTTTGTGCACCAGATAACCTCGTTTCAATCCACAAGACAAGTTTAATGAAGACTGTGTAATTTTCCCACCTTCTCTACTAGTACCTCTCTGCTCTATATGGACCATATCTAGAGTTTGGAAGGTCTCCTTTTTGCTTCAGACTTTGCCTATCAGAAGACCACCAGCCTGTTTCTTTGACAATGGTAATACAAACTTAAACTAATGACAACCTGCTGAAAGCTAACCAGGCTCCCTCTGCACAAGCCATTACCATATTAATGGGACTGGCTAGGACATAGTCTATAGCTCCATTCCACACTGAGGGCCTTATCCAACCACCCTCACCATAAGGATATTTTTACAGATCTAAAAATATTAGCCATAAGATGTACTATAAGCATGGGCATGCTCTATTCTGATTCTTACTTCAAGCATTCAGAACAGAAACAATATGTCAAGCAGTCTGCTGTAGGTGGGTTGTTCAGCAAATCCTGGGGGTAGCAGATCTGACTGTGTATTGTCTCTTATTGCAATTATGCTGACGCACCATAGTAGGAGAGACATATATTTTGCTATGACTGATCTATTTTCTGTCTTCTCCCAGAAACATTCTTACTGGTTCATAGCTTTGAGTCCTTTCTATATACTACCATTCAGCACCATACGTAGACTCCTGGTGGCCCCGGGCTATGTTCCCGCTAAGGAGCAGCAGTCTGTGAGCGCACCGCCTCAGTCTGTGAGCTACCACTACTTTCTAGTGCAGAATGAGATTCCAATAAACCAGGAGTTTCAAACTCACTCTGGGCCCCAAGCTAGATCTGGATCATGGGGGCTGCTCTGAGGCCAGATCCATGAATCCAGCAGCAGCTGCAGTGAGTCCAGGTCCAGGGCCAATGATGTGGGTCCTGAAGCAAGTGACACCATGGGTCAGGGATTAGATGGTAGCACAGGTCTGGGGACAGGTAGCAGTGTGGAGCAGGGAATGGGCGGTAGCAAAGCAAGTGAGGGCTGTAACTTCACCATCCTCATTTGCAAGGGCTGTGTGAAGCTTTGGTCTCTGATTCAATTCGGTGGAGATTTGGTAGTCCAGCATGCTAACAGAACAGTTCTGCAGGCTGGATCCAACCGATGGGCCATATATTTGACACCCCTGCAGTAAGAGATCTGGAGCAGCTTAAGTGCACAAAGGTTATAGGAGAAGGTACTCAGTGTTAATGGAAAGTTGCTTTTAAACAAGTCAGATGTTTTTCTGGCTGAAAACAAAGTTTCAAACTTATAAAGTGGGTACAAAGTGGGTATAAAGTGGGATACAAAGTGGGTTATAAAGTGGGTACAAAGATACTTTAATAGTGCTTTCTGGTACACAATTGTTGGATCAATGTCTTCAAACAAACTACACCGTAAGGCACAAAGCCACTGCTGATTAAAATATGCTTTTTCACTTAACATGGACTTTTCCCTGAAAAATTGTTTCCTTTTATACCTGTCAGTTTCAAACTACCTTGTATGTACCAGGTTTCTTTTTCAGTAAAATACATGCATGTACATCAGAAATCCCAGTGTAGTCTGTGAGATTACTCACTTACTAAAAGCTAATCATGTGTTCAAGCATTTTTATCTACCAAGGACCCAACCACTGACACCAGTGTCAAAATCTGCCAGACTGGTAACAATGGGTTGTGAAACACAAATACGAATCATTGTTTGAACTACTTAATTTGTTAGGCTAATAGCTTTTATTGCCAAAAATCCAGCTGTCTTTAGGCAGCAATGATTGACGTTAATTGTTGAATGTCTAATAAAGAAGGAGAGCTGTTATGGGTAAATTTCACTTGGGCGTAGAATTTACAAAAGTCTATGTAGCATTTTCCATTAATGTCCTTAGGCTATGATGAATAGCCTTTACATTTTATCTACTAAAACCCTTGATTGTTCTCATATTAATCAAGTTGGCTCCCCATTCTATCCCAGGTAATTCAGAATCAATGTCCCATTTGGGAAAAAGTATCTGATTCTTTGTTTGAAATGAAGCCTGGTTCTATACCCAGTAGGAATTTCATCCAGTTTCTTCTCAAGGAGAAAAAAACTCCCCAATTAAGTTCAACAAAGTGGTCCATCAGGCAACTGTCTCTGTTGTCCAGGCTACCAGGAAACATTTGTGAATTCACAATTGTATGCAAACAAAACAAACTGATACTTCTGGATGTTTAAGTCTGAAGTCGCTCAGTTGCAGTATAATAAGCTTTGGATCTAAAGATATGTCCAGTTCTGACATTTGGGAGAGATTAGATTGTATCTGAAACCAGAAGTGCTGGTTCTGTTAACTTTATTCCATAGTGCAAATATTACAGTTGGACAATTTCACATACATTTGATACATATTTGATAAATATTGAAAAGTAGTTTACTCCGAATAGAACTCTAATAAACTGTTACATTTTGTGTTAGTTTGGGGTTATTCTTAATGGATGAGCTATTTCTTTTGTATTTCTCTAAGGTTAGCTCTACTGTGATATTTTCACAAACAAATTATGAACTTTGCTTTAAATAGTTTTCCTACACCTTTTAGATGTAAGCATGCTTACAAAATGAGCCCCAATGTGATGAACTTAGTTAAAAGAATGGCTTCCAAAAAGAAAAAATGAAGCCTTTTGCTTACAAATGTAAACTTAAATTTGTGGGAGTTTAGGAAAATGTTGATAATCTATTGCTCTGGAATAATATTCATCTCTCTGTGAAGGCCAAGTGGGATGTTTGTTATGAAAGCTTAAGTCGGATATAAACAGTGCATATGGCTTGTGTTGGTCTTTCCTACAGAGAGACTGCATGCATAAGGAACTTTAATATAACAGCTCTGTGAGCTTCTGTGGTCTCTGAGGTTGGAGGAAGCATGCAGAACCCTGGCTCCCTTAGTGACTGTAGGTGACCCGCTTTCTTGTCTACTTTTCAGGCAACATACTACCATTGGGTCGTAATAGCTCCTTTTTATATTTTTAATGATTTTTCTTTTCTAAATCTCTTACAATAAAGCAGTTTCTCTCTGCATTTTCCCTGGTTTCTCAATTTTAAAAACCCTACCTGAACTCCATTAAATTACAAGAAAACTATAAACATGTGATATCATACTTTAACATTGTTGCATGTTTTTAAACATAACTTGACTAGGATACATTGTAATTATTTTCATAGGCAAAGAATGGCAATACCTATGTTTGTGTTTACCTAACACAAAAAATAGACTTCCCCTAAAGTAAAAGAAGTGGGAGATTAAAATCTTTCCTCATCTTATTTCAAAAACAATGAAAATTAAAATATGTGTACTGAACGAGTATATATAGTCACAAAATTTATTACCAGAATTATGCCAAGTACTTAAATAATTTTAATAGATTCAAATAGTGCAAAGAAATGTGATGATTTGCATGGATGCTGGAAAGGAACATTGTGAGGAATTCTGGTAAGCGTTCCATTACAAATTAATTTAAATGCTTGAACAATGTTTTTCTCCCTCAACAATTTATAAATTACCTGAATTAAACTCTGATATGATCTTCAAGTTTGTTATCACTTGAGTCCATGCTCATAGAAACCAGGGATATAACTTGTTAGGGACGTGTAGTTTATTGTGTTGGGAAACATTGATTATACTTCCCAAGAAAAGTCCAGCATCAGCAAAAAAGCTTCAGTTTATCTAATCCTGAAATCTTCACAGATGGTCAAATCTGTTCCACCTTTTTTTCTCCACAAGAAGGATTGAGCCCATCAGAAATAGTTCAGTAATATTTTCCGGGATTTTCCAGACACCACATCAACCCAGTAATATTTTAGATGAAATATGTAGATATGGGAGAAAATAAAATGATCCTAAATAACATCATCTCTAAGCAGCTCCTCACTCTGAAAAAAATGCAATCAGTTTTAGTTGCTGGTAAGTACATCTGGATACTCATAGATTCATAGATTCATAGATGTTAGGGTCGGAAGGGACCTCAATAGATCATTGAGTCCGACCCCCTGCATAGGCAGGAAAGAGTGCTGGGTTTAGATGACCCCAGCTAGATGCCTATCTAACCTCCTCTTGAAGACCCCCAGGGTAGGGGAGAGCACCACCTCCTTTGGGAGCCTGTTCCAGACCTTGGCCACTCTAACTGTGAAGAAGTTCCTCCTAATGTCTAGTCTAAATTTGCTCTCTGCTAGCTTATGGCCATTATTTCTTGTAACCCCCAGGGGCGCCTTGGTGAGTAAAGCCTCACCAATTCCCTTCTGTGCCCTCATGATGAACTTATAGGCAGCCACAAGGTCGCCTCTCAACCTTCTCTTGCGGAGGCTGAAGAGGTCCAGGTGCCCTAGTCTCTCCTCATAGGGCTTGGCCTGCAAGCCCTTAACCATATGAGTGGCCCTTCTCTGGACACTCTCCAGGTTATCCACAGCCCTCTTGAAGTGCGGCGCCCAAATTGCATGCCGTACTCCAACTGCGGTCTGACCAGCACCCGATAGAGGGGAATTATCACCTCCTTGGATCTGTTCGTCATGCATCTGCTGATGCACGATAAGGTGCCATTAGCTTTTCTGATGGCTTCGTCACACTGACAACTCATGTTCATCTTGGAGTCCACTAGGACTCCAAGATCCCTTTCCGCTTCCGTGCCACCAAGCAGGTCATTTCCGAGGCAGTAGGTATGCTGGACATTTTTCCTCCCTTGGTGCAGTACTTTGCATTTCTCCTTGTTGAATTGCATTCTGTTGTTTTCTGCCCGTATGTCCAACCTGTCCAGGTCTGCTTGTAGTTGTTCCCTGCCCTCCGGTGTGTCCACTTCTCCCCACAGTTTTGTGTCATCCGCAAACTTGGACAGAGTACACTTCACTCCCTCGTCCAAGTTGCTGATGAAGACATTGAAGAGTATCGGTCCAAGGACCGAGCCCTGCGGGACCCCACTGCCCACACCCTTCCAGGTCGATACCGTCCCATCTACTGCGACTCTCTGGGTATGAGCCAACTTGCCACCCACCAGACTGTGCAGTCATCCAAGTCACAGCCTCTTAACTTGTTCACCATCACAGCCTCTTAACTCATTCTGTTTGGATGTGTAATGTTAAGATTCTGGGTCTCTATGTGACTGTCTCAGGCCTTCAAAGATTCCCTAAAATCAATTACATTTTCCTCTGATTTCCACTTAGAAAATCCCTAGCCTTTGTCCACTCAACAGAAATTAGCCTCTCTCCATACCTAGTGGAATGATGGCAAGAAAACACCACAGGTTGAATCTCCTTTATTTATTTATTTTCTGTTTCCATACATGTGTTTTCTCAACCTAGTCCTTAGTCCACTACTGAAGAAGTTATCAGGAGCTTTGCTTGAGTTAATACTAGGGGTGTGCGAAATGGGCCATATTCAATTCAGATTCAGATTTGGCCCAAATCAAGGACAGTGATTCAATTCATTGATTTGGATCACTGTCCCAATTCAATTCTGCCAAATCCAAATCTGAAGATTCGATGCTGATTCAGAGAATCAGCGATTTGGCCTTAGACACAGCTTTAAATGTTTTTTCTGCATACCTCGAGGTACCAGGCATGGCTTGTGAATGCTGAGATGGTGCAGTGGATGGAGCGTCCCACACAAGTGTGGAGGGGAGAAAGGGGGGTGCATGCTTGGCAGTGGACCCGGAAGTACTTCCAGTCCACTTCCGGGTCTGCTGCCAAGCATGCAGGGGACTCTCTTTCCCCCCCACCCCATGCCTCCTCTGGCTTGGCGATCAGTCATGGGGGAACCCCAGTGCCCCTCCCAGACCCAGGAGGCACCAGCTGCTGAGCCAGGGGGCAGGGAGAGGCATTCCCCAAGTGCTCCATGGTGAACCCAGAAGTGGACCAGAGTGCTTCTGGTCCACTTCTGAGTCCACCACCGAGCATGCTGGGGACCTCCCCCCATGCTCCTGTTGGATGCTTCCATCCATCCCACCATCTCAGCGTGATGAGCTGCCTGGTACCTTAAGGTATGTAGAAAAAACATTTAAAGCTGTGTCTGTGTCCGAATCATCAAATCTCTCCAAGTCAATTTGGAGGGTTCCGATTTAATTCAGAGAAATTAAAGGGTCTCCTGATTCGATTCAGATTCAGAGATTCAGCCACCGAATCAGGCCGAATCTCCACTGAATCGAATCAGCAACTGAAGCTTCGCACAGCCCTAGTTAATACTAAGAAACATCTTCAGCACTGGACCTACAGGTAACAGCAGTACTTCAATGACACTGGACTTATAGTAAATCATACAATAACTCTTCACAAATGAGTCAATGAGCTTCAATTTCCAGGTTGGTTTGCTTTTATTCCAATTGCTTTGTTTCAGTGGTTCTTGTTCAAAGATTCTGTCCACAAATTGCAGAAGAACTGAAAATTATATGGAGAAAAAGTGTCTGCCAGAGGCCAGATCAAAAATTCTGTGAAATTTCTCTCAGACGCTAACACAAAATCAGAAACAGTACAATCTTGTTTTCACTGAAGGTCAAGAGGAATTCCCTGCTGAATTCTATCACAAATGGCTTTGTAGATTTTTTTCCATGTTGCTAATTTTTCCTAGCTGGTCCCCATCTAAATTGACAAACAGGGCTTCAAAATTCATCTCCCTTAAATGCTTTCTCAATATCCAAAAGGTATAGTTGATGTTATTTTTAAAAGGTACCTAAAATGTAGATAACATCAAAATGATGCACATTTTGTATTGTATCCCACTCATCTACTGTCAAATAAGGGCAGAATCCTATACCATCTAATGCATGATCAAAGTGCAACTTGAAGTTAACTCTGAGTTACCTGAGTATGGTGTAGGAGTGATTCCATCACCTCCTCCAGGTGTGTGAGTGCCACCATTATACAGGTAGGATCACTCTGTGGAGATTCACAGACCTCTTCCTATTCCTACAATGGTGTAGAATATGGGATTTACAGTAGGCAGTACAAAATAGTGCTTGTACTCCTCAAACTTCCCATAATACAGGTTCTGTTTTCAGCTGCCTATAGCTTGCCCAAATGTTATCTACTTAGGGTTAACTTTTTCATGAACAGTATCTGCCTGAGGAGGAGCTTGTTTATTTATTTTGTTTCATTTATCAATAGGTTTAGCCATTTCTGTGAGTTTTGGTAAAAATGAGGTAAGATAGACATTTCTTCAACATTTTTTCCAGTATATGGTCAAGAAGCTCATGTTTGTGGTACACACTGGCTGAGGACTGAAGAGCACAGAACTCTTAATTGTTGCAATATCTCCCTTCAAGATAATCATCAGTTGTTAATTTCTTTCAACTTTGTTTTCCAAGTGTTTTTCATCCCAGGAGGTTTGGATGAACTATTGAGTAAATGGATGGATAATTTCTTCGGGAACTCCATGGCTAAGAAAAACATTGCAATGGGAATCTAAGGTGAATGGTATCAAATTCATCTAGAGGCTTTGCTTTTAGATAATTCTACCATAAACCTTTCTTTAGCATCTGCCTGAAGAAAGCTTTTATTACAGGCCTTAAGCTAAGCTGCAATAAAAGCATTATGAGAGACAACCTCCTCAGAAGTCTCTCGAAGTGCATTTTTTTAAAACAAACCGTGTGTGGTTTATTCACTATTTCAAACTATTGCAAATTATTTCATAAAACTTTGCAAAATCTGTCAGAAGAGTACTTTTATCTCTGAAGAATTCTTGGACAGGGAACATATTCATTTCTAATGGATCATACATTGTAACCAGCACAGAGATTCTTGAGTATTATGAATTATGACTTTTAAGTTAGCCCCCAAATATTTTGATTTTTCAGTATAATTAAGATATCCATTGTGCCTAATCTATATATTCTATATGCTCCCATGATCTGCAAGGGATTTACACACATTTTTTTTTGTGGAGATCAAGTTATACTTGCAACTAATTAGACTCTAATTCCGTAAAACACCATTTGGCACACTTGCATAAATTAGTGATGCTGAGGAGAGCAGGTTGGAAAATTTTCATGGAAATATGCTGCTTTATCAAAGTTCAAATATTTTGTGGAAACACCGTGGTTGCCATAAAACTGAAGGGAGACAGGGGTGAAGAAAAAGAGAACAATTAAGAGGCTGACTCACACTCTGTATTTGATGATAAAGATGCTGGCTTGGAATCTGGAGACTGGTTCAGACCTTTAACCTGAGATGATAAAATTATCCTCTAAATCAAGCACCAGAGCAAGGATCTGAAGCTGTCTCCCCCACATCTCGGGCCAGGGCCTGATGCCCCTGCAAGCTGTCAGGTTTTGTTAACATTGCCATAAAAACAAAATCTCAAAACCTTGAAAGTTGTCACAAACAGAATTGTAATTCTCCAGGCAGCTCTAATGCTGAGTAATAACCTAGATACAAAGAGTGAAAAAGTTCAATTGAAGTCCAGAGTATGCTATGATTTAAAGCTGTATAAGTAAGAAGTGACTCCTTTAGCTTCAGTTGAGTTACTCCAGACATATTGTTGTAAATTAGAATAGAATCAGAATCTGGCCCTGGTTTTTCATTCACAAAATGCTCTAAGGTAAAACTGACAGCTGCAAGGAAGGGGGCTGGGAATCCTTGAAAGATGCTTGCAGCTGGTAGAAGTGACCACCTTCCTCCTGCATGTTGGCCAGGGGCAACCAGGAAAAGTAATTCAACAGATACTGATATCTTAGCAAAGACCACTTCCTATCCAGAAAACCTACACAGGAATATCAGCAACAAAAGTCACACACACACGCACACAATGCCTATTTGTTTGTAGAGATGCTACCAGCTATTCCTCATTCTAAGAAATTCTTTAGCTACATGTACTGTCTATGTTGCAAAGATTTTCATTCAGATGTGTGATGCTGGCAGATGATTTTCATTCAGATGTGAAACATGGGGAACAGGAATTAAGCTATCATCAAACTGGCAGAGGTCTTCAGAAGAGTTCAATTGAATAGAAATAAACTGTGCACATCCTTTGACTATCCCAAAGAGTAATTAATGAGTCATGATGGACAATAGAAAATTAGACTCCCAGGCAAAAACACAGTAAATTCCACTTTGGACACAGAAGCAAGGCAGCTGATACACAAGATAGTGATGGTGCTCTGAGTGATCGTAAAGGAGTTCACCTAATGGTATCTTCTTCCTCTGTGCTTCCTGTCTCACCACTGTCTAAACTAGAGGGGCATCGGCATTTCACCAAGTACAGGAACAACTTTTGAAAATCAGTGAGATCAGTGCTGAGTAGTCCAGGCAGAAAGAAAAAATACAGTTAGATATATCGTATTTTATGGTGTACAACTTGACATGGTATAATTCCATGCCATTTTCTAATCTAAAAAGTTAGGATTTCTTCAATCCAGTGTTTAAATCAACCCCACCTCACCAGAGCCACCTCCAGGGGAAGCTTGCCCCATGGGCAGTGCAGGGGGGGTGGGGGTATGGCAGGGTGTGCTGGTGGTGGGAGAAGGTGGTTGGAGATAGTGTGTGAGGTGCTCGGGCAGCACCCAGCCCACTGGCAGTCTGCTCAGCTGGGCCCAGGGGGCACTGCCACTGCAGGTGAAAGGACCCAGGCCACCCACAGCTCAGGGGCTGCCTAGCCCACCAGCAGCTCAACCCTTGGCCATGGGAGAGGTGGGCAGGCTCCACAGGAAGACAGAATCAGGCCCCTCACTGCTTCTGCCTTCAACAGGGTGCTGCAGGCACCAGGATGCCTGGGGCCACCCAGGAAGGGCCTGTCTTGCCCCATGGGCAGCATGGGGAGGTGACAGGAGAAGGTGGCAGTGATGGTGTGCAAGATACTGGAAGTCCGGGCTCAGGGAACAGTTGGATCTGGCCTCCCAAACTCAGGAAACACCCAGCCCACTGGCAGCCTTCCCAGCCAGGCCTGGGTGGCACTGCCACCATGGAGGGAAGGCCTGCCCTCCCCCCTCCCCAGCTCAGGGACTGCCTGGCCCACTGACAGCTTGCCAGCCACTCTGTGCCCTGGTGCTGCTGGTTGCAGGTGGCAGTGCCACTACTCCCACACCATTGGGTGACAGCTCCACCCCATTGGCCAAAATCTATCCACAGGGCAGACACTGAGCCATGGGTAAGTGTCTCCAGGCCAGACTCGACAAAATGCAGGGTATCAGGCAGGGGCACAGAGGAGCTAAGAACCTAACCTGGCCTCAGTCAGCACCAGGGAAGCCCCTAGACACCAGCATGCTGCCTCCCTACGCAGCAGAGCACTGGCCTGGGGTCCGACAGAAATACTGTTACAGTATATAAGTTGAGATGGAAATTTAGGGATAAATATTTTGGCTTCAAACCTGAACTTATACACTGTGAAATACGGTACTCTAGTTCAGCAGCTGAAGTAATAGTTCTCATTTTTATAACTACTGCAAGGGCAGATCAACTACACTGTCTTCTCTATACAGGTGTGAAGAAAGTCCAAGCAGTTGGTTAAATTTGGAGGTGTCTTTTATTTCATGTACCTTCAGTTGTTTTAGCCTAAATCCAACACAGCGTCAGGGATGATCTAGCATACTGCTATCAGGCTTTAGAATCCTACATAACTGTAACTGTAGGCAAAATGTTATGAACTCATTGGCCTTCAGATACTATGATGATAGTTAATCTAAAAACATCTAAAGCAGGTAGAAAAACAGTGAAAATTCCAGAAAAATAAAGGCTGTTTTCTTTTAGAACTGCTGTAAAATGAACAAAGAGTTTTTTGACCTGGCTGTTTTTCAGCTATGCTCAGAGACAAAAAATTAAATTAAAAGAAACAAAATGAATAGACAAGAAATGAAAAGAACTAAACAAAACTACTGTTTTTCTAAGCCCCATAACTTGAAGATGAACTGTCTGATTCCCTTTTACCACTGCCAGGAAAAATGGCATAAGCATGTAAATGTCAAAGACAATATTCCTTTGAGACGTGATTAGGCCAAGCAAGAAAGCCATCATGTAGTCTTAACTAAAATATTGGTGGTACCATCATATATCTAATTCCATCTTTTTCCAAAACCTGGGAAAATGGTATATATTTTTGAAGGAGGTACACTATTTCTGAGTTTCAAATGGATATCATTAGATAGATCAATTTTTAGAAAAGGAATATTTCCCCTTAGAGTCCTATAACCTTTAGATAGCTTATTTATTTATGTATTTTACCACTGGTTCTATTGGAGCACTGTAACTGCATTTATGAACTTTTAATTGCTGATATGGTTTTAACTTGGGAATAGCAATGTTATTTTTAGATCGGATTGAATTTTTTTTCTTTTTAAATGTAATATTTAGCCAGAAAAATATTTGGCTTACTTTTATTCTGTATTTTGACTTGTCATTGCGCCTTTTTCTCTCTTCAGCTGGAGACAATTAACTAAGTGTAATTAAATAAATCTAGTTGTAACTGACCTCCTCCAAGTCCTTCAATTAGCACCAGAAACACCTTCATTTTATACACAACGTATGCTGGAAACAAATACAGTTTTCCTACGGGAACGTAATTTTTTTTAAAAGGCAGGCAGAGTCCATCACCATAAAAATGAACTCTCTCTAAGTTACAAAGGGGCCATGCTTCCCTCTACAGAACAAGGCAACCCCCAAACCCCAACCCTCCCCCCCCCCCATCCAATCTCATCTTGGGGTAAAATTCCTTCCTGCATGGGCGACTGGGTGCCACCACAGTCAGCGATTGGGTGGCGGGGCACCCCTGGAGCCAATCGCACCAGCTGGGAAGCGGCTGTGGCACTCCCAGAAGTGGCCATGGTGCTCCCACTCCCCACCCAGTGCTTGCAGAGGGGCCACCAGCACTCTCACACAGTGGCAACACCCCCCCCCATGTGTCGCCACTGCCTTCCTGACCCCAAACATGGTGATCGGTCTGACCCTGAGCAGAGGGGCAAGACCATCTAGCCAGGAACATCTGACTTTGCTTGTAGCAAGAGCATTGGAAGACCCCAGCTGAAGTCCGTAGTAATACCCAATGCCTCTAGGGGGGCTTAAAAATACCCAGACACATATAGCAGAAAAAGGGGTGGGGGGGCAGGTATGTTAATAAGAAGCCTTTATGAACCCCCACTTCCTGACATGTTTTTCTGCTTAAAGAGGTTCTTTCAGCTCAAAGAGGTTGTTCTCCAAGTGACTGGCTTTAGAATCATAAGTTTGACAATGTTTATATTATAAATAAATTATTATTAATATCATTTACAAAACAATTTTTGGCCTCTTTTTTCTTTGATTTCTTGTATTTCTTTTTTTGTTTGGTATTGAGTAATTAAAAGTGGTATTTTCAAGCTTTTCTCAGTAATTATGAAGGCTCAAAAGTTTATTTTTAAATAAAAGCCAAGATTCTTGAATGACCACATAATTCCCTGACTTGAGGCTTTAAGAAAAATATCAAATATTATGAAAGAAAGCATCACCAGGATGGGCAGTCCTGCAATCAGGGGATGAGCAGGTTCATGTTGGATCTGAAAGGACAAAGTGTCCTGAACTGCAGGGGTGACAGGGGGTGCATTTCTCACTTCATTTTCTCTTGCCTCACGTTAGGCCCATCTTCAAAGTGACAGTGAGGGTGCTGAGGAAGTTGATGACAACTCCTACTTTCCTCGCTGGGCTTCCTCTAAATTATCTTCTCTCTCATTCTCTGCTCACTCTTCTCCCCCACAACCCACTGGGTCTGTTCAATCAGCCCTTTCCTTTGTTCCCTCTCCGGTCGCACACCCACCTTTACTGAACAGCAGTCCTTTTCATCCCTTCCATCCCTGTCTCACCTTTGCTTTGCCTCTTTCTCCCTCCCTCCTTCCCCTTGCAGTCACTCTCCTTTGAGTCATCCTCTCTCCCCACTGACGTCTTTCTCCACCCCTCCCCAACTCTGACGGACACAGCTCTCGCTCACCCCACTCATCCCTCCTTCCTTATAAAGGGATTTTTCTCTATGCCTACAATAACCACTCACTGCCGTAGAACAAAGGCAAGCCACATAGAAAGAGGTGACTGTGTCTTTTCTACACTTGTCACCTGAGGTCTAGAGAAACTAAGAAGATTTGGGGAACAAACCTGCTGCTCAGCTGTCCTTTCTGCAGCAGCTCAAAGAGCCCTAGAGAGCTCTCCTCTGGGGATGGGCTGAACACTTAGTGCTTCCCCCCATGGAAATCGGGAATGCATGAGTAGAGGTGGGGAAGCAGCATTTCCCAGGAAGGGAACCCAGGGCATCTCTTAGCTGGCGGAGAATGTGGCTGTATGTCAGTGGTGTGCACTGCTGCACAGGACATTGTGTGCATGTGCTCTGGTAGACTTGATGCTGCTGAGGGGCTGGAGCCTTTGCAATGTGCCTGTCCCTTTAAAGAAGGGGAAAGCTGCTGCTCACACTCTGCCTCTGTGGGTGGACACAAGGCACTGGGATCCGACTGCTTGATGCCAGTTCAAGTGAGAGTGGAGACAGAGAGCTGAGACAGAAGGGGAAAGAGGAAACCTGCTGCAAAAGAGGTGAATGAGGAAAGAGAAAAGAATAAGTAACACTGGAGAAGGGAATAGCTTTGAGGGGGAGAATATTTGAAGGGAAAACCTTTGGCTGGATGGAACAAAAGATACAGCGAACTATTTTCTCTGAATGTGAGTAATGAATCTAACTTGCTACTGTGGCTAGCA
This sequence comes from Alligator mississippiensis, assembly GCF_030867095.1. Classification (NCBI taxonomy): domain Eukaryota; kingdom Metazoa; phylum Chordata; order Crocodylia; family Alligatoridae; genus Alligator; species Alligator mississippiensis. The sequence goes on from NC_081824.1 coordinate 349,107,137, forward strand.
AGAGAGTTCAGGGTTTGCCTGTTTGAACTTAAAACTGTCTCCAGCTACTGCTTTGCTTAAATGTAAAGGTTGACTGTGTATTTCACAGGTACAGGATAGTGATGTGCACAGGGTTGGAAGACTATACTGTTCTCCACCTAGATTACAACAGCTCACCAGGGTGTAGTTAAACCTCATTTGGACTTGTGGCAAACTTAAATATTTTGTTTAGCTAAAGATCCACAGAGTATGCTGCCTTAAAGATTTTTGTTAAATACCAGCGAATTAAAAACTACCTGTTTGTGGAATGGAAAATCTGTATTAAAAAAAAGAGCTAGGGTGCACTGAATGTTTTCATTTTGTAAGAGTTTCAATCCTGTGCAGTCTGTTTATCTAAGATAAATTTCAGTCTTGCTATTTTGGCAATTTGGCATGTGGAAGTCTGAATTTAAAATTAATGAAGCTGTTTATCTAATTTATGACAAAACTGAAGAAAGTCACGGGATGCGGGAGGAATTCTTGTCTTATCAAAAAGAAAATTCAGATGTATAAATATAAGAGATGAGGACAGAGATACTAGGGAGCAGGAAAGTGTGCTGGATTTCAAGTCTTTTATATTCTTTTGTGATCATTATTTGTCCAGAGCTTTTGTCAGTCATTAATTTTGTAGTGTGGCTTTAAACTCTCTAAATGCTTTCTGTTAAAATGAATGACTCAAGAGTGTCTTGAGAAGAAAGTTCTAATATACCGAGGTATATATTAAACTACTACAATTCTACTTTAATAAGTGGTTTATTACAAAAGCAGTTCTTACATCCTGTTTCATTTAAATCACATGTTCCTAATTTTTCTGTTACTGTAACAAGTTAAGACCTTTTCAGGTGACAATTTGATTTTAGTTTCAAGGTTTTCTTAGAAGTGTGTGAAAAATCGGTGCCAATTGTATTGTTTTAAACCGTAAACATACACTCTTGCTTGTTACGTCTGAAATAATGCTTCAATAATCTAATTATCATAATCTCACTAATAACCAGCTGAGTTTTCAGTATATTCTGGCTCTAATTAGTTTCATTGTGCCATGTACCATTAGCTGGTTTGTTAAAAGCAATTGTATTATTGCATTCTCTCCAGAAATCTTAATGAAATAGCATTTCAAGGAACAATCGTGATTTCAACATGCCTTTCCATGTGGAGGGGCTGGTAGCTATAATTGTGTTCTACTTGGCAATCCTGCTTGTTGGAATATGGGCTGCCTGGAAAACCAAAAATATTGGCAGCAGTGGAGACCGCAGCGAAGCCATTATAGTCGGTGGAAGAGATATAGGCTTGCTAGTCGGTGGATTTACAATGACCGGTATGTTAAAACCTTTTTTTATATACACAGTACACAGCATGTCATTCTTTCATAGAAAGGTTTCACAAGCAGGTTCGGTTTTTGATAATCCAAAATGGAGAAACAACATCTTGAGTTCTAAGCGCAATTACGATTTAGGAAGAATATTTCTTGTTTGCTTGTGTAATGCTGTCCTTTAAAAAAATGACCTCTCTTTTTTTATAATTATCATATATAAAAGCTTTAAAGGGAAATACGTATTCAGTTTCTTTTTCACTGAACCTGTTTTAATGGTTTAAATAGAGATGCCTGGAGCAATAATGATTTCAGAGTTTTCAGTGGAGTGAACATAATTTTTGTGTACGTTATAACATGCTAAACTAATGGGCTAGTGCTGTGTTCAATAAGAAAAATAGCCTAAATGCAAAAATGAATTAATAAAAAATTGCTGCACCAAGCCCGTTTTTTGATGCACTGGGCCAGATTTGCCCAATGAGTAGTACTGCCAGTTTCAATAGACATACCCTGGAGTGTTTTAGCCTCTTTGACATGAGTTGGGAAAATGGTATAATGTTGTACTGTACATGCTAATATTAGCAGGAAGAGATTATGTGATGATTGACTTCTAATTGCACTTACCTTAGTGAAACCTCTTTTACTTTAAGAGGTTCACTGAAGTGTCTGAGAGGACTGGTTGGCCAACCAAAGCTAATGGGACTTGTTGGGTGAGTCATTCCTCCCCAGTTGGAGTAAGTTCACTGTTAGCCCTGAAGTTACAAATATCGTCTACTATACTGTGTACTTTTTCACAAATTTACAATATATGAATCTCGACTTTAGCAGATACATTTTATTTCAAAGCTTTATGATATAACACATGCCTTTCAAGCAAAACCCTTACAATTCCATATTAGATTTATCAGATCTCATTTAAATTTCCTTCTTTTGTCAGGTTTTCAGGTTCAGCCTTGTCTAGGAAGAAAAGACTCATTAGGGCAAAGTTGTGCTATCCTTGATCAAGCAAAATTCTTATGGGCAGCTATAGAAGTTTTGCTGATTTAAGGATTGCAGACTTTCCTGTGTTGAGAAGACTGTAAAGGATGACGTTTTAAGGTACACAAGTTGAAAGAGTTTGAATCAAGGCTAATACTTCACTTCTTTCCCTCCACTGTTTGCTGTTTGGAGTAGTCATTGCTTCTGAACTATTCAGATCTGGCTGGATATCACTAGTAGTTTTAGCTGCTCAGACTTGTTTTTGTTGAAATTAAACCTTGCCAGAAGATGCTGTTTTATCGAAGTGATTTTTTTTTCTTGAGACATATCTATTTCTACAAAATTTGTATTTGGAAACATTTTTAAAGACACTGATTCTATGGCTGAGGATAATGGCCTGGGGTGGGAAAGATGAAGCGTACAGATTTTTATTCATCCTGTATCAGAAACCCCAGGGTCTGCCATATCCCAAGCCAGTATCCTAATCATCCATCCACTTCTCTCACCTGTTCCCAAGAAACCATTCCAAATATTTAGTTTTGTGCTAATGTAGAATGAAAATTAGATTTCAGAACCAGAAGTTGCTTCAAAATGGAATTGTCATCTTATAGTCAGCTCTCCTGGTGACATGATTTTTGCATGTACATTAGGCCCTAGTTTGTAATTGAGCACCTGAGCAACCTAGGTATCAGCTAGGTATCATTGCTGATACCATTGCTAGGTATCAGCAATACACAAGGCAGTATCAGTGGCTGGAGCACTTGGACAAACAACATAGTTGGACTGTTTTTGCACCCTTCACCACCTGTGTTATACTACTGATCGGGCCTGACTCTGAAGCCTTTGTTTGGATAAAACCCCCATATATGTTATAAGATAAGGTCTGACTACGCAAAGCTATGGTATATTTGCATCCTCTCCTGTTAAAGTGAGCATGAAACTACCGGTAGTGTATAAAGTTTAGTACAACATTGTTTCTAGTAGGGACATTCATGGTATGTTAGGTTAAACGTGTTCACAGGTCCGCAGAATCAGAAGATAGACTGAATTTTGTCTGCATTGAGATGACTGGGCAAGAGTCAAAGGCAAATTATAAACACAAAATCATTTTTAATAAAAATTAAAATTTTGCTGCCTCATACAATAGGCACTTTTAATTTTTTAATTTTCAACATTGCATGTATTATAATAGCCAAGTATTAATTAAGGAAAATGTCTCAGTTTCTAAGTTCCTGAGTGGTAATATGATTATTTTAGTATAATTTCATGTATTTACCTCTCTTGGATATCTATATGGTAATTCAGTAAACAAAGCTTTTCATGTAAATGAAAATGACAATGTACATTAGAAATTGCTGGGAGCTCCTCACAGCATAGCCTGTAAATAAGTATTTAGAAAATAATAAAATACTTTAATTGAAACACTTTATGTTTATGAGATAGGGTCTTCTGCCACTCTTCCCTGTGGTGAACAACCATTTAGTACTGAAATAAAAGGAGTTATTTCTATAGCAGTATGGTACTCAAGATGGCTATAGAAGAATTGAGTCTATAGATTTTAATATGAAATATAGGGCCTAATCCTAGAGTCAGTGACAGTTTATTACAGTTACAGCCATTACAGTTTATTTTTAAAAATAGCTTTTGCACATTTTGAAAATTATATACTCCCCGCAAATAGTGCCTGTGGGGAAAATCCAAATGTATGCTATGCTTCTGAAGAAAAAGATGTATTAAAAAGTAATTAATATGCCTAAACACAAAGCATGGTTGAAGGCTGAATGTATCTGCTGCGCTTAAAATACAAACAGATAAAAGACTGAATCATGAATAAATCTCAACATTTCATTTTAAAACTGAAATTATTTTACAGATATAGAAAAATATTTAATTCATATGTTAGTTTTACCTGTATGCAATTTAAAAATTGAACTACCTCTTAGCATTGTTATTTGTAATAACACTTACCCCAACCTCCCACTTCTGTACATGCTGAGATCAGTAGCAAATTTCAGCCTGCCATAAATTTGTATGATTGAGTTTCAACCTTGGGGAACCGCTGAAGATTGTCTTATCAAAATACTGACACAGCCTAGCAATAGCATTCCAAGTGGAGTCATAATAACAATGATCCTCAGATACCATTATTCATTTTGGTTGTCTATATATTCTTCCATAAAGAAAATTAGTATCAAAATGCTGTTCATGTAATCAGTAGACAAATATCTGTTTTACAACATATGATTAACTCGATGATGATTTGACTGTGTAGTAAACAGAGCATCTCATAAAGAATGCTGGATTATTTTTTATTAAATATTCTGATGCTCATTATCATAGAAGGTTCATTTAATATGTGTTTCTGTGTTTTCATCTCTACCAGGATTAGACTTGGACTATATGCCACTAGCACACATGTAATCTGTAGTATTTCTCACAGAGTTTGTATAAATCAGTTCATATTGTGTGGTTTTTATTTTTGTGTTTTCAAGAATGTAGTTAGATAAACTAAAATAACTTCCCATATAAATGTTACTAATCATTCCTTTTGGCCAATTCTTTTATTTAAAAAAAGACTTGACAAAAAGCTTACATTAGAATAACTTAAAAGTTAGCATCAGAAAATTCACATTGAAGAACGAAAATCCATCCTCATTTCATTCTAGGTATTTCAGCTCTAACTGGTCAAATGGTCCCAAAAATACTATCTTCCAAAGCTCAAGGTTCTTTGGACAGATGTTTAAAATAATCTGGCAAATAAAAATATAATAATAAAAGCTGCTTCTCATCCCCAAATCCAGAAACAGAATAAATAGGAAATGAAAATTAGCACCAAATTGTACTCCACCCTCCCCACAAACACTAGTCTTCAGTTCATCCTTCCTCCACAAAGCGTGAGGAAAGTGGATGGACTCTGCAACCGCCCATGAAGGTTTATAGCAATTTGGCCTACTTCTGGCAAGGGTGAGGGAATCCAGTTCCAAAGACTAATTGTCCCCATTGACAACATCTTTAAGTATAAATTAGAGCAGTGCCAATTGAAAAAAAAAATCTATTACTGCAGCTCTGACCCCATGGGGACTTAAACCAGCGGTGGAAAATTGTTTCAAGCGGAGGGCCGCTTACTGAGTTTTGGCAAGCCATCGAGGGCTGCACGACAGGCAGCCAGGGGCAGATACATATTAATTTTCTAAATTTTTTAGGGGCCCTGTGCACTGTGGGCCAAATAGAATGGCCTGGCGAGCCAAATTTTGCACACCCCTGACTTAGACCCTTAGTACTGGGCATCATTCTGCAACTGTCCTACACAAATCCTCTCCAGTAAAGCAGATAAAAATGTCCATCCTTCTGCCTATTTACAATGTGACTGTAGCTATAGTATCTAGGGGCCTATCACCACTTTCTTCTTATAAAACTAGTAATAAGCCCATTTGCATGCTGCAGGACTAGAGTACACTGCAGGACATTTTCTCCAGGCTTTTTACCAGCCCTTTTTTTTATAAGTCACCATCAACAGATGCAAAAGAGCTGATAATGTGAGCTATATACTGGTAATTCTGTCTTGCTGGGTTCTGGTGCCAAGGATCAGTAATGAGAGAGTGTTCTCTCTGTTCCTTTACATATAGGCACACACCTCGTCTCCATGGCCAGTGTCTATATATGTTGCATAGTAAATCTTGCCAAGATGTCCACTGACAATAACAGGATCACAAGCAAAAAGGTTTAGCCATTCCCACCAGACCTTCTTTTTCTCAAGTATCCCTAACATATCCCCTATGAATACACACAGCTATACATAAGACTACTATTTTGCTTCTAAATGCAGGGTAGAAGAGATCTTAGCCTTTGGAAGGTTGCAATTTAACCAAAAATATAAGTGTCCTCAATTTCTCCCCACTTGTGGGCTAATTCAATTGGTGTGAAGAGAATATTAAAAATACATTTCCATCAAAGTTTCCCGAGCTATTTATAATAAATCTGTTTTATCTATGTACATGCCCGCTTTGCCATTGCTTTCCTCAAATATCCTAACAAACTAATTTACTGGCTTGAATGCCTGTTGAAAAAATTGTGGCTAAAATAATATTGCAGGATACTTGAAGAATGTGAATTGCTGATTTAGAATCATAAGTATTTACATGGGCAGTATGATTATAAAGGTTACACTCATTTTCATCTAGTCACAGAAAATATCAGCAACCACTTGTGGCCTTTGCATCAAATCAAAGCAGCTCAGATTTTGTTGCATTGAAAAGTCTAATGCATATAATGAACTATTTGTGAGCAAACTAGATCCAAGAATTCATAAAATTAATCAGCAAGTAACTCTAACTACAACTGTATTCTAAAGGAAATCAAGGTATATTTACAGATCACCTGCAAACAGAAAGAGAGAACATTCATTAAATCATTTGTTAAGAATTATTTGTCAGGATTGAATTACAATATACTTCTGCATATGAGAGCTGTACTTTACAGGCTTAAGCTAGGGGCAGGCATTCAAAAAGCAGGAGCTTGAATTGCATCCATCTTTGCAGGTTAGTCTAACCTGGCTAGGTTAAACCAGTTTGTAACCATACACACATCCACTCTGGACTGAAGAAATGCAGGCACATGCCTGCAGTGGCTTAGGCTACAAGCCAGGGGGTGCTAGAGCAGCCCTCCCTTTCCTTCCACAGTGATGAGCTGAGGTAGGCAGGATGCCGTGATTAGGGAGGGGTTCCCCCACTCCTGAGCAGCCCAGCAGGGAGTTGATAACACAGTGTTTATCACCCCTAACTCAGTGTTTATCAGCCCATTAAGAAAACAACAGCCTTTCTCCATTAGTTCAAGCTCTTCTTAAATAGCTTTTCTAAGGAAGGAATGGAGGGACATTACCAGCTAACTGTTGATTAGCTCCAAAAAGCCCTAAGCACACACAGTCCTGTCTCCCTTTGTCCCGTCTCCCACAGCACAAACCGTAGCCAGCATGTGGTATGCTAGCTAATGCTGAGAGGTGTCTGTGTAAGGCAGAGGGGAGGGGGTGATCCCTGCTTCAGCAGAGAGTGGTGAGAGGGTGCGGGGGGAGGAGGAGAAAGACATGCAGACCCCTCTGTGCATCCAGTCTCTGCTGGAGATCCAGCCAGGGAGCAGAGGGGATGGGCCAGCTGAGCTCTCTGGAGCAAAGAGCCCAGCCCAGAGAGTATGCTGGGATGCTGAGGGACTCTGATTTAACTTAAACCTGGAAGGGGTCTGGGACAGGCGTTGTATAAACCAGTTTGACCCAAATCAGTTAAGTCTGATACTACATTCAACCAGGTTTATCTCAAACCATTTTCAGCTATTTTCAAGTGGATTTATGGGCACTGAACTTCTGTTCTGTTACATGTTTAAACCAGTTTCTGATCACTTAAACCAGTTTATGTATAATGTCTGTCCCTAGCCTTAGTGTTAATTCTCAAATTCCCAGGTTTGGCAAGCTGCCTATAAGAGACAGGAATCAATCCATTATCTGCCATGACTTGGTAACACAACTTATATTGCACTTCCTCATATAAATGAGTGGAGAACCTATAGATGTAGCATATCTCAATTCAGGAATATGTATGTAGGAAGCTTAAATACAGATATGACAAATTCTAAACACTGGGTAGTTAAAGCAGTACACCACAGATCCCGTTAGCATTGGGATCAGTCAAAATTGGCCTAAAACAAGAGATTTTTAACTTGTCTGGGGATGTAAAAAAATCAAGCCTCATTTTAAGAGCACATCTTTTAAGTACACCTTAGTCAACAATGCATTTGTTGGGCTTTCTGCCAGCTTTAAATATACAGAATGTTCCTGGTTGAGCCAAGTCTTATATATGTAGATATTTTTTTTCTCCTTCGAATCTCCCTTTAAAATGTTTGTTCAGTGCTATGCCTCCAAAAATAATTCTTAGGCTGTTGCTTGTTTAGTCCATTATATTATCATGGATGACTAATATTGTCTCATATTTTCACTGTACACTATGGACATGTCTACACAAGATACTTATTGCACAGTAGACTAATTAGTTGCACAGTAAATGTCCTGCATGCACATGTGTGTCCCTATTAGGCTGGAGTAGACTAATTTACTTCGGAGCAGGATAGTACTTGGATTTACTTAATTTACTTGTAAATATAAGTTCTATCCTGCTGCAGCACACGTGTAGAAGCTGCCCAAGGTGGCTGGGCATGAGAGTGCTACAATGCAAGCACTGCCGGTAGCTAGCCGCACACTGAGGCACCCTTGTGCTCCAGCCACCCCCTCCACAGCACGTTGAGCTGGGGGATCATCCCAGGGCCAGCAGGCTGACCCCAAGGCTGCCTGCCAGCTGGGGCTGCTCTGACTTGGCTCAGTGTGCTGCAGTACCAGGCACACGTGCAAACGATGCACCTGGAGCAAAAATGCTTCCCATTAATATGCATGTGTCAATGTGCCCTTAGTATGACTGTTGTCTCCTCTATAATATATAGATTGTAAATGCTTTTGAGGACAAGAAACATCTTTCTAGTTAATCTTTGTACAGCCCCCAGCACATTGGCAGTTGTAGGGGGAGGGGATCCATGACTGTGACTCATGTTTAATACTCCTAGTGACTATAGTAAAACAAATAATAAATAATTGTAATATTAGACCTCATGGCATGGTTTACTTCTTGAAATATGACATGAGTGTTTTTCCTTCTTTATGGGCATATCTACATGTCCACTGGACTGTGCAGTTGTTACTGAAGCAAGTACTAAATGACTGCACAGTAACCACCATGATTGCGCAGTCCTGGTGCTGCATGGGTCATTTCCAATGCTACTGCCCAGTAGCAGTGAGATACTGTGCAGTAGCATCCATGTCATGGTTCATGCCTGCTGACACTATGTCGCTGTAGCAACAAGGTACAGTGATGTAGCTTGTTGCTACAGTGACATGACATTTCAGGTAGATGCATCATATACGTTTTAAGTTTTTCACCTTTTCATTTTCAGCCACTTGGGTTGGAGGAGGCTACATCAATGGGACCGCAGAGGTTGTGTATGTCCCAGGCTATGGGCTGGCTTGGGCACAGGCACCCATTGGATATTCCCTTAGCCTGATTTTAGGTAAGCAAAGAACTAAAATGAACTAGTATCTCAGTATTTTTCAGAAGTATGCTAATGTCATAATTGTTTGATCCCTGTAGCAAGGGCCTGATAAAAAGGCCATTAAAATAAACAGAGTTTTTCTGGTGTTATTACCAGGCTTTGGAGCAGGCCTTTAAACAAGAAACAAATGCACTACTAATTACTGCAAATAATCTGACAACTTAAATCCTAAAGAATTCCTTTGATACCAACAGAGTATGGACACATGCACGCTTGGAGCCATTTCAAAAGGGGAACTTTTGAAAAGGGCAGCAGCTGTTATGTTCAAATTGCTATGTGTGGATAAGTTAGGAAAGAAACAGAGGTAGCAAAACTGCTCCACTGAATTAAGAAGTGTTAAAGTTGGAGAGGTTTTGCTGCCTCTAGAGCTTTCCTGGCTTGTCAACATGTAACGATAAGAATATAACATCTTGAAAACCTCCCCCCCTCCCCCTGCATCCCTTTTGAAACAGCTCCAAATGAATATGTGTTCATAACCATGGTTCAAACCCTTTGAACTCATTAGCCAAGTATGGCAATCAAACAAGCTTTTCTTTTCTCTGCTCTTCTCCTCTCTCTCCTCTCTTCTTTTTTTATATTATATCTTTTATATTTTTATATTTTTATTAGCTTTTGCTTATTCAGTTCACCTCCGTTAGGTGCTTTGATGATGTCTGTCACTATAGTATCTGAAAGCTTCACAATTGCATTATCCCCATTTTACTGATGTGAATCTGGGGCATATGGTGCCTATGGGCCAGAAGGCTTGGGCAAAATCTGGGTGTTTGAGTCAACCATGTTCAGTGGGTGCAAAATTGCTTAAGAACCAAGATTCACCATGCACTTACCCATAAATTTGAAGGCCTGTGTTCTAGGTCCACCATACCTTGATGGGATTAAAATATGTATTTTAATACTACTTAGTATTAAAATACATATTTTAGATTCTATTGAATACATTAGAGCTCTATAATGAAGCATGAATTATATAGATATGGAATAACATTATGAAGAAAACCAGACCTGAGGTCGTTTCAGTACTTGTTTCCATTTCTGGAGGGTAGTGATGCATTGGACAACTACATAATTAAAATATGAGCAAAAAACAATCTCCTGTGCTCTACCAATATGCTGTTTGTAAGCTAAGCAACACTGTTAGATGAAAGGCCACTGAGTGCCACCAACGCAGGCTGAAATCTCTGAACCATAGAGACTTAAAAGTCCAGATTTATTTCATAATTAGACCATACTGCAGGTAAGGATTGTTAATGATTTTCTTTTAGTTTTATCCTACTCTTGGAAAAAACCCTTTTCTTATCTCAAAATAAAATCTCCTTTGTAGGATATTTTTAATTATACTTATTTCTGTAAAAATACGGTATGGCTACTATTTGTATACCTGCAAAAAACAGCAAGGTTTTACTTAAGGTAAATGTATTTCTCCACTCACATTGATGTCTTTTAATGTTTAACATTTTAGGTGGTCTGTTTTTTGCAAAACCTATGCGTTCCAAAGGCTATGTTACAATGTTAGACCCTTTCCAGCAGATGTATGGAAAACGAATGGGAGGGCTGTTGTTTATCCCTGCATTAATGGGAGAGATGTTCTGGGCTGCCGCCATATTTTCTGCATTAGGTAAGGAATTAGTAATAAAATAAAATAATAGTTCACTGCCTCAAGGACAAGTAAAGAATATCAGAAACTCATGAAAGCAGCATAGATTAAAAATCAACTGCTAAATCCAGGGGCTGATTTTAAACACTGATTGTTTTGGCCAGACAGTTTGGAAAGGGATGGTTTCCATCTATTTGATTATCAGAACCTTGATTGCCTCAGCACTAAATGAAGTGTTCTGGAGTCTTTATTTTTGAGCAAAATGTTTTCAAAGCAACAAGAAAAGTTTTAGCTACATCATTTTCCATAATTGTAATGGGACTTGAGTGATTATATTCCAAATAAAAGTATATCTCTTTGTGCTAAGTTTGAGCAGCCTCACAGTCACAAAAATTATAACAGCTCTAAAAAATAGCCACACAACTTTATTGACAATACATATAAATAGTATAGTCACTTCCATCTGACCACAGCAGAAGAAGCTATAAAGTGCTTTTTCTGGACCTGAAACTTATCAGGGAATCCAAGTTTATTATGCATCTGTACTTCTCAAAATAAGAATGATAATAAAAATCCTAGCACTCAAATGATTCAGAGAACTAACTGAAACATGGCTCAATACAAAATCATCAAACCTCTCATCCATCCCTGAAAATAGTTATGTTGCTGAGCTCTTTAATTATAACAGAGACTTGGATTTTCTGTCTCTTTTAAAAGTGAGAAAGCCCTTTAGTTGAGTAACCATTAGCACTCTTAATTGTTTACCAGCAAATAATATGCACAATGCACCCATATTGCCTTTATTTTTTAGCACAATCTTTTTTTAAAACAAAAAATAAAATTTGGAGCTTTTTTCCCACTGTGCTCTGATTAGCTACAAAGCAATGGGAAACTTGTTTACCATAATTTTGTCACAAAACTCTTAAAATTTGAGAACAAATTTCATGCTGAGGTGATGTGAGATGAGTGGCCTGAAGTATTTTCTAAGGATTTAAAATGTGCTTTCTTTTCTGAATGAAGCTCAGATAATTTTGGAGAAGGGTCTATGCGGTATTTCAAAGCAAGCATTGTGAACAATTTTTGGTGTCTTAACAACCGAAAGTTAATGATTATACACCTAGGAGGCTTCTGAATTATAGCTTCTGTGTGAACAAATGTAACCATTTTATGCCCTTGAATTTAATGGGCCATTCTCCACATAGAGAGGTTAACTTTCCAACAAGGAAAATCCACCAGGTCTGGTCTTTCCCTCCTGCCTTAAAAAGCTGTGTCGGAAACTCAAGGCTCTTTATCTATTCCATCACCATGAACTGGCCTGAATAACAGATGGCAGCACTGGCAAAAGTAAACTTTTCCCCACATAAATACTCAAGGAAACTCTCCATGGGAGAAAGGAGAGTGCAGCTCCCTGCCACTCCTTCATCTAGGCTGTATTATAAAGGCATGGCGGAGCCAAAGAGAACCATTCTGCATTGTAGAATGATACACATTTTGAAACCAGTGCAAGCCATTGGCCTAGAGAATATTTTTTAAAAAGAAAGAACAAACAGCTAACAATTTGTATTTTGTTGCCCCCCCCCCCACAGGTGCCACAATAAGTGTGATAATTGATATAAATATCAATATTTCAGTTATTGTTTCTGCTCTGATTGCAACGATGTACACTGTAGTGGGTGGACTGTACTCAGTTGCCTACACTGATGTGGTTCAGCTCTTCTGCATCTTCCTAGGGCTGGTGAGTTTGACTATTTATTTTTTTCCATTTTTCAAAGCAAAGTGGTTTTGCTCTCAGCAATGGGACTCAGCACCCATCAGAGACCCAATGTTCTTCCTTAATTGCAGATTAGGACGTGGGTGTCTTGACAGGAAGTAGGGGAAAAAAGAATCTTTTCCCTCACTTGGCTAGAGAACAGTGGCCCTAAAAAGGCATCACTACTTCACCTTAACAGTGCTACAAAATAGTCCTCTATGACCTCAAAGGGCTTCCACTGAATGGAGGATGGCAAGATCTACAGAGCTGAGTGTATTCTTGGCCATACACCTGCCCATAACCAATGTCTCTTACTTCCTTTTCATCATTCAAAGCCTCCAAATCCACCCTGCACAGCAGAACTGCTACATTTGCTCCAATGTGCCTGAGCCTAGGCGACATGTTGAATGGGAACAGGGGGGCATGTGCCCCCCCTGAAATTGGGAGCCCCCCCAGTCAGCGATCGACCACTGGTGCCCACCCAGAGTCACCAGTCGCCCATGTGCCTGAGTTTACAATGGTGATGCAGGATCCTATTCTCTAGCTCACTCCAGTCTCCTTTCAGCTAGTGCAAAACCTCTTGTAACTTCCTGGTGTGCGGAAGCACCAACAGGCATAAAGTTCTGGAGCTGACACCTTCCTTGCAGCCAGTGGCACAAAAGATAGGAAAGGCAGAGAAGAAAGCACTCCAGAAATACCCCCCACACAATTTTTCTAGAGTCATGGCAAGATCTTGGATTTTGAAAAGGGAGGTGAAGATTGTGCACTGCAGTATCACATATAACACAACACATTTTTTTCTCAAGGTAAAAAGAAACTGAAAGCTTTAATAGTATGCTAGGGGGCCTAGGACTATATTATTCGGTTTAAGATCAAAGCCAAAACAAGCACATAACTTTATCGAAATATGCAGTAATTTGCTATATCATGCATCGGGTGTGTCTACACGTGGCTGTATGGCACCATTGTTACTGCACCATCATTTAGTACTTTCTTTTGGAAGTACTAAATGATGGTGCAGTAACAGCTTATACTGTGCCATGCCAGCCATGCGTGGTTATCTTTAGCTGCTATGTCACCGTAGCAGCACACTATGAGGGAATGCATTGCTGCAGCGATGTAGCATCAGGTGTAGATGCACCCAGTATGTATTAAAAAACACAAACTAGGCAGAAATACTCAAAAGATGTTTCTTTAATCCTGTAGTCATTAGATTAGTATGGCCTCCTAGCATACTATTAAAGGTTTCAATTTCTTTTTACCTTGAGAAAAAAATGTGTTGTGTTGTGTTGTGTTATATGTGATACTGCAGTGCACAGTCTTCACCTCCCTTTTCAAAATCCAAGATCTCGCCATGACTCTAGAAAAATTGTGGGGGGGGCATTTCTGGAGGGCTTTCTTCTCTGCCTTTCCTATCTTTTGTGCCACTGGCTGCAGGGAAGGTGTCAGCTCCAGAACTTTATGCCTGTTGGTGCTTCTGCACACCAGGAAGTTACAAGAGGTTTTGCACTAGCTGAAAGGAGACTGGAGTGAGCTAGAGAATAGGATCCTGCATCACTATTGTAAGCTCAGGCACATGGGCGACTGGTGACTCTGGGTGGGCACCAGTGGCCAATCTCTTTACACATAATATACATCTCTTTACACATAATATACATCTCTTCCAGATTCATAAAACAAAATCAAGCATCCTGACTGTGCACCCAATGCTTCACTGAAAGTTATTTCCAAATCTGAGTTAATTTTTCCCCACCTGAAGCATTTCACAGCCTATAGGGCTGTGAAATAGGAGCTGCATTACCAGGAGCAGCTAGCAAACAGCAGAATTGCAGCAGAAAGAATAGCTTGATTAGAACATTAAGACAATTAGAAAAGAAGGGTTGTTAATTCCTATGGAATGAAGTTTAGAAGGAATCAGGTAGATTATAATGAGCCATAAAGTGACTCCATCACTGCTGCCTGACTATAGAGGCTGCTATCACTACCAGGCAATTCATTTTAAACATTGGGTAAAGCAGGAATCAAAGGTGGGGGGGTGCAACTGCACCACTGTAGCCCCCCCACCTCCCCCATTCTCCCTTGACTAAACTACCTTTCCCTGTTTTATTTGCCCAACATAAAACAGAGATAGCAAAGAATATGCCCCATACCAATCTCTGCATGGTGTCCTGTCCTCCCACTGCCACACCAACACTCAAGAAAAGCTTATATATAAAAAGAATAATTATTAAAGTTACAAAGTAAGTACTCAAACACTAAAAAATGCTAAGAATCAGGTCTGCCTGTTTAATTTGGTTCCCTTGTGCATCAATGTAGTAATGGAGTCTTTAAATACCTGACGACCTACTATTTCTTCCTCAGGACTGATAACAGGAACAGATTTTTTTAGCTGTATGTTTTTGCTGGTTGCCGCATGGGGCTGGAAAGGAATTTTTCCCCCTCCTGTTGCTACATGTGTCAGGGGTGAGAAGGAGGACAGTTCACCTTCCTAAAAACATTGGGTGGTGGCTGCAGCCAAGGCTGGGGATTTTGACTAGGATGTGTCAATGTTCCTGCTGGGACTTAAATCCAGAAGTTCCTGGCTAGAGTGTCTTGCCCCTCTACTTAAGGTTAGACCAATCACTGTTTTTGGGGTCAGGAAGTAATTTTACCCCATGGTCATATTGATACAGACTGGGGAGTTTTGCTTTCCTCTGTAACAGTGGACATAGCCCTTTTCCTTGGATCTCCCAAGCATATAACAACTTGTCCTTTACCTGTGGTAGGGTAGGGTGCTATACCTTGCAGTTGTGACAGTTTTGACTGCATAGTTTTAGTAATAGGTTAGACAAGGATTTGTATAGGATGCTTTGATTGGGGTTGATCCTGCCTCAAGCAGGGGGTTGGACTAGATGACCTTTAGAGGTCCCTTCCATCATAGTTTTCTATGATTCTATGATTATTTACATGGGTCAAATGCTCCTTTCATGCAGAGAATGGCCAGTGTCTGTTCTGTGAGCATCTATTGAATATTTTTTAGCTCCTTATTGTTCAATGAGTGGCACTCTGTCCGATTAACTGCACAATTTTCAAACTCTGCTCTGGGTTTTAACCAGGAGTGTACAGCCTCTTTTCTTCGTTTGATGAGTTTTGTTGCAGAATTTGGAAGGTGTGCATTGAATGAATAAGGAAAACTAAAAACTAATGGAATCATGGTTCAGACAACCGAATACTGCCCTGGAGACCTGGATTTTTACCCCTGCCTCCATCACAGAGTTCCTGTGTGATGCTAGAAATGTAACAAACCAAAATAAACAGGTGTTTGCTAATTGTCTATTCTTCATTTTCTGGTTGCCTGACTTGAGACCCTGTGGTCTAATTTTCAGAAATGCTGTATGCTCACAGCTCGAACTGAACTCTTGGGAGTTGTGTTTTAAAACACTATAGTACCCAGATAAATCAAGTCCAGAACCTCTCAGATAAGACACAAACTTGGACTTAAACTGTCTATGCCTTAATTCTCCGTACATAAAATGGGAACAGTGCCATCCTCACCTAATCAGCATGCTGAGATCAATTAAAATGGTTTTTTTTAAATGTAGATCATATAATCATGTATGCCATAGAGATACCCACATGGAAATAGAATCAGAGGGCATGTCCAGACAAGCGTGGACATTTGGTTCCCTGGGGACAAGTAGCACGGGCACATCTTTCACTGCAGCTGCTTGTCCCTGGGGAACTACCCATGCCACACGCGCATTGGCATGCAGCAAGTTACACTGGGTGGGGAGGCTGAGGCCAGCACTGTTCTGGCCCCAGCAGCCCTACCTAGGGTCCTGGGGGACCTCCTGGGACTGCAGAAGCAGCAATCCTGTCAGACGGATCCTGGCTGGCAGCCACAGCATGGCTCTCAGCAACCTGGCTCCACTTTTCAGCATTGCATGTTGCCTGCACGTGAGCTGCTCTGGGATTTTTTTCCATGGTTTCTTAGTCAAAAAAACCATGGGGAAAAAAATGGAGCAGTGCATGCACAGACAGCATGCCCTTGAAGCATGAAGAATACCTGATTGTGCAGTATGTGATGCCACAGACATGTTTGCAGCACCACATACCTCATGGCTGCGTTCATTTGGAAATGCCCATAGAATCATAGAAAGTTAAGGTTGGAAGGGACCTCAGGAGATCATCTAGCCCAACCCCCCCCCTCAAACCAGGACCATCCCCAACTAGATCATTCCAGCCAGGGCTTTGTCAAGCCAGGCCTTAAAAACCTCCAAGGATGGAGATTCCACCACCTCTCTAGTTAACTTGTTCCATTGCTTCAGCACCCTCCTAGTGAGAACATTTTTCCTGATATCCAACGTAAACTTCCCTTGCTGCAACTTGAGACCATTGCTCCTTGTTCTGTCATCTGCCATCACTGAGAACAGTCTAGCTCCATCCTCTTTGGAACCAATGCATACATCTGCATATGTCTGTCCCCAAAGTATGGTTTGAATAGTATACAGAGAATAGAGAACAGGGCCACACATTTAACAATGAGAAAAGAAAATATCTAATAATGACTATTCATTAAGTACTATCCAGCATGTGCACTGAACAAGGAGGAGTCCTGTGGAAAAAATAGTATGTGATTATGTGCTTAAAAACTATAAAAATGCATGTGCACAAGAGAAAGCAAACTAAGGTTACACACAGAGCTTTCATTCCAGCTTTTTCTCATTTCTGAATGAAGAACTTTGCTTATCCTCAGTAATACTCTTTTTGAAAACATATCAGATTTAATTTCCTATTTAAAGAAAAAAACTAAAGATCAGAATGTGTGTTGTATGGAATATTGCCAGCCACATGACTAATCATGGGGTTGAGACCTATAAATATATAACACAGATCTTTATGACTTGCGCTGTTGGAATAACTGATAACCGTGGTTGTCATCTTCTGTTTTGGCCAGCACTCAATGAGAATAGGACTCTTTCCACTGGGTCTCACAGCAATTTGCTGACAGGAGAAGACTGGTGCAAGTCAAGAGCATCAGGTCCAAATCCACACTGCAGAAGTTTGTGCTCTACTGAGCACAAACTCTTTTTCCCTTTCTCTTCACGTGTGTCCCCATGCACCCCTGTCCTAATCCAGTGTGTTTTCCCATCCCTGGTTCCTCATCCTCATTTCTCTGGTTTTACCTCATAGTCCCAGTCTCCTTTCTCAGAAAGTCCTAGTTCTACCTTGCAAGAATTCCCATATCTCTAGGCACAGTCAATGCCATATTATTGCCCAGGCATTTCTAGTTTCTTCTCCTTTTCCATCACTCCCTGTCTTTAGTTTCCTTACCCAACCAGTCCCACTTTATCCCTGACTCCCTTCCAGGCCCTTCCTGCCTTAGATCTAAGTCCCAGTTTTCCTCTCTCCCTGAGTCAGTCTCCAGTCCCAATTTCTTACCGCACTCTTTGTCTCAGCATGCTTCTCATCTCACCTCTTATGTCCAACTTTCATTCACTTCGCATTTAAACCAGATAGCTTCCTACTCCATGTTGACAGGGGCCAGTGGTAAATTTAGGCTCCCTGTTATCAGTTCCATTGCTTGGATCCAGAATCATTTGTAGCACCTCATAGCTGAAATTGTAAAGAAAGCCTGAGCTGAAGCTTGTTCAGACCAGAATGAATCCCCCAAATGTTTCTCTGCTAAAATCTAAGATGTCACAACTGAGCATGTGCAAAGTGCAATTTTTCAGGGGTTTATAACTTGGTAAATTTGGCATATTTTCAGAAGGACAAAAGAAAGGTGCAGCCATAATTCAAGTCCTTATTCCAGAGCAGAGTAATACAGCTTCCTAAAGAAAAGATTCCCAGATTTTTATTTTTTTTCCATCAGCAAAGCAACTCATTATTTCATAGCCTTAGTATTGGAGATAGCTGAACCATTTTCAAGAAATTTTCTCAGAAAAATTCAGCTGGAAACACACACTCAGAATGGAAATTTGTAACCCAAATGCCCAGTTTGACAAAGTTACAAGCAACTGAAAATCTTTTGGAAAGTATTGAGTAACTTTAATTGGATGTGCTATGTGGCGGGCCAGTAGGGGGAGCTCCTGCGTTGAGCCTCCCACCTCACTATGCCCATCCACCTTCCGGACTCCACATCTCTCTCCAGGGGTGCCTAAGCCCTGGTAGACCCCCTTTCAAGCCCCACTGCTGAGTCCAGGGGTAACGTATGCTGCTACCACCCTGAGAAGGGACTGTCTAGGGCCTGTGTCCTTGGGGAAACACAGGCGTAATAGTCCTACAGGTAGTCAACCCAATACAAGAACCTGGGGCACTTCCCCAAGTCAGGGGCCAAAAAGGATAGTCTTCCCTAGTCGCAGACCAAAGGGCCTCCTAGGCATAATTAAACCCACCCCTCAATAAGTCTCCTACACCAGTCACAAAAGAGAACTTTATTGGTTACAGAGGGTAGGGTTAGAATAGGGCACAGGGTAGAGCAATATCAGAGAAATCCCATAGAGCAAACTCACATCTGAGTTACTGCAAGCTATATATCTAGTTGGATCTCAGTTAGCTACCCACAAGTATCATCCAGAGGCTGTTGGAGAATCCCTCTGGAGGCAGGCAGTTCCTTGATCATGAGTTTTGAGAGAGAGGGCTAGTTTCAGATGGTACAGCTCTTCTTTGTTCCTGAGTATCCTTCATGGCTGCTGCCTCCTCCTCCCAGGAAGTCCTTAACTTATATAGCCCTTGTGACCTCATTTACCTGGTCCAATGGAGGCCAGCACCTGTTGGCTGTCAGCCAACCAATTTGAAATACATCACTAGTTGCCGGGCAGACTCTAGCCCACCAGGAAGGAAGCCCCTCACCCAGGTATGTGATGCCAGTCACGTAGGCAGAGGGAGCAGGTTTCCCCCCTCCCTCAGGAATGTATCCAGCTCAGGTTACCTAAAGAGATAGGGTAAGGATGTCTCTCTCTGCTGGGCCCAACCTTATCAAATTGTCACACAGCACAGTTTTTGGTAGAGAAACAAAGGTGGCTTCCTGCCACATGCTATAGGTCCTCTCTATATTTTACGTACTATATATGTAGACCCAATTTTCATCTAATATTCATCAATGCAATTTGGGAATAAGTTCACTGGAACTAATTAAATTATTCAAATATAAAATAGGTGTAGGCTAAATTAGAATTAAGGCCCCAAAATTGATTTGTTGAATGAGACAGAATTTGTCAGAAAGTTAATTAGAGCAGATTGTTATTTCTCAGAAAATGACAATTCATAGAAACAAAAACTGTTTCTGAAAAAGGTATGTTTCAACTAATTTTTTATTAGGAAAGTTTCTCAGGCCTAGAATAGAATTTCTGATCCAAACTAGAGACAGAAAAGAAAAACAAAAGAGAGCAAAGAAAAGACAACAGAAGATAGCTAAATACCCAAAGAACCTTGTTTGCTAAATACTATGATGCTTTCCTGATGTGTGAAGACCAAAGATTCAAGTCCCTGATCTGAGAAAGAGCAGATACTTTAACCTGTATTTCCACATTTCAAGGGAGTACCTGAAGAAGGGGCTTGCCCATATTTTTTTCATGATTTTTTAATAGATTGTGCTTTCATTCCCCATAGATCAAAACTCCATTCCAAATCCCCACAATGTAATGAAATTGATTTTTCTAGCTATCTCTCATGTTAATACATAAGCTCATCCACTTTTTGGTAGTGGCATTCCCCAAAATCTGGTGAGCCTTGCCCAAAGTTATGCAAATGATGCTCAGAGTGAAGAATACAGGAGTTACATGAATTCAAAGATGTAGGTCTATAACAACAACTGGCTTGCTTCAGGGTTGTAGTAGGTTTCATTTTCCTGAAGAGGGGTTTAACTTTCAAAAGCATGGGAATGTATAGAATAATTCATTCTATAAAATATACAGACACATGAATTTGATATGTGCTTAGGGGACTGCTTATTCTTTATTGACATAGTTATACCAGCAGCAAACTTGATTCTCTTGTGTTCCAATCTGACATTAGGACTGAATCAAATAATAAAGAAAATAGGGGTTTTTTTTCATTTTCTACTTTAATATTTTCACTCTTAAAACCTAAATAAAATGTCACTCTTTGATTGTAGTGGATCAGTGTTCCTTTTGCAATGTTGCATCCTGCAGTTGAAGACATTGGGCGCACAGCTGTGAAGAAAGTACACCAGGAACCTTGGCTTGGAAATATAAAATCACTTGATGTCTATACCTGGATTGACAATTTCCTTTTATTGGTAAGTGATGAATGCGCAAGAAAGTAAAGTATGTAATCACTTATAAGTAGGTGATTTCACTGATTTTGCAAAATCCAGCATGAAATCAGGCAATGCCCATGAAATCCACAGGAAAAAACTTACCAAAAAGAAACTGCTGCCTCCCCAGAGGGAGCCAGCAGTCCTCAGAGGGCATGGGGGTCTGCCTGCTTGAAGGGCTGCCGGCAAGATGGCTGCTGCTCCCGCACTTCACCACTGATTGGCTTCTAGGGATGCATGTTATGTGGCTCTGCCTTTCCACCAATTGGTGGTGAGGGGCAGAGCCACATGACAGGCAGCCTTCTCAGCTAAATCAGTGGTGAGGCATGGGCTGTATGACAAGTAGCCATTGCAGCCAATCAGTGGTGAGAGGCAGGGCTGATGGAGCCCCTCAGCCAATCAGAGGTATAGGGGGCTGCCAGAGCCTGCCCATGAAATGGCTACTGGGTCCTGCATTCTGCCTATGAAAGTGGAGGTCAGTCACCTCGAATTCGGTATGTCCCTACTCATAAGGTCTTATGTGATTTTTGTGAAAGTGAAGTGTCTAATTAAAAATTGCCAGTAACTGCCTCAAGATTTTTGACCTCTCGACTGTTGATGAATACCGCATATGTTTGCTGGTAGTAGATTGATTTCAATAAATACAGCAATGTTTCACTTCAAAGTAGCTCCAAAGTAGAGAACCATTACCAAAATAACTATATATATTTTTAGCTATGAAAACTGACTTAGGTTTTCAACCCATGGTCCACAGAGCACATCTAGAGTCCAAGAAAGGTAGCTGTAAAGATGGCAGCCCTGCCCACAGGGAAACCACTGCTGCTGCTGCTTCTGTTGCTATAGTTCCTCCCATGGGCAGACACCACCCAAGCAGCAGCAGCAGGCAGCCCAGAACCACAGGGGGATATGGAGCAGCAGCAGCTCATGCTCTGCCTGCTTGCATTGGGCTGCCTGCTGATGGCATTCAAGTAGCCTCTGGCCGTGGGAGGACCTTGAGCACCAGCAACAGCACATCCTCTGCCTGCTGGTGCTGGGCTGCCTGCTGCTGGTGCTCTAGCAGCCTCTGGCCACAGAGCATGTTGCCCCCACTCAGGATGAGACAGTTTTTTTGCCATGAGGGCCGGCAGTGTGTCGTGGGATACAGGGCACTAAGCCATGGCACAGAAGTATAGAAGTGGATATGGGGCTTTTGGCCTTTCCGCAGGCCCACCCACAAATTGTGCCTTCCCTCCCTGCCCCCGCCACATACCCCAGACTCGGGAGGCACCAGTCACCCCTGACAACCATTCTGCTAAGTTAATTAACAGGCTAAGGGATAACATTTAGTGGATAATTTTCCCAGCAGAGGAGTATGTCATAGGAAGCAAGAAATAGCTTATGCCTCGGGCTGTTCAACTGATGGCCTCCAGGCTGCATGCAACCCATGAGGAACCAGCATGTGGCCCACAGGCCCCCACAACCACCTTTACCACAGTTGCAGAGCAGGGGGTCTGGGGAGAAGGACGTATGCCATCAGTGTTGTTCACATGGCAGGTAAGAGACTGTGCGCTGAACATGCAACCCACACTGCAAGGCACTGGAAAGGGCTGCACATTGCCTGTGCACATTGGATATGTTATGGGGGGCACACACCACCAGCACTGCCCATGTGGTGGGGTAAAGAGATCCCAGAGGCTCAGCCT
Organism: Alligator mississippiensis; assembly: GCF_030867095.1. Taxonomy (NCBI): domain Eukaryota; kingdom Metazoa; phylum Chordata; order Crocodylia; family Alligatoridae; genus Alligator; species Alligator mississippiensis. The sequence goes on from NC_081824.1 coordinate 349,129,871, forward strand.
AGCAGTGTATGGCCAGCACAGTATGTAGCCCAGAGGGCAACATGCCAGTGCCATGTGTGGCCCCCAGTTGTGCTGAAGTTGGACAGCCCTGTTTATGCAGATAATTGATGATGTCACAATTGTAGGTGATTTAGAGAAAACTTTGATTGGTGGATACAGATATACATTCTATAATGAAGCGGAAGTATTTAATGATCATGAAATCCATTTATTTTAGGCAACAATAATAGCTCCACCCATTGATTAAGTTAACAAACCCTTCCCATTACAAGACTATGTTTTCAGTAGCATGTAAGTGCCACCTTTTAACAATTTGTGTTAAATTTTTCCATGCCAAGTGGATGGCTCACACTGGGATTTTGGTTGGTTGGTTGGTTGGTTGGTTGGTTGGTTTGAGGTCATTCTGAAAAAATTAACCAAAAAATTTTCAGCTGTCTCTAAAAATTTAACTAAGAAAATATATTATCTTGCCCATGGAACTAAAATTTGATGGACTTTGTCAGGGATGGAACTTTCTGTTTTCTAGAAAATTCATACAGGTTTTTACCACATTACTGGCCCTTGCAAAACTGTGGATAGGTTGTTTATGGCTTTGCCGCGCTGCTAAACAGAACCTTGGTAAGATTTCACAGCTTCTGCACTAAGCATAGTTCAGCCTAAGTCTGCATGGAACTTAGCAAGATTTTCCTTGAACTTAAGCAGAAGACAAGGTAAAAATGCATCTTATAGAAAATATATACTAACTAAAACAGAGATACATAAGTTTGCATAGTCAACAGTTTACTTCATCAGATACTATGAAGAGACTGCAAGGAGCAGAGCTTCTAAATAGAAAACAGTGATCTGAGTACAAAGGGTAAGGGCTTATAATTTTTAGCTGCTCTGGGCCATGTCCAGACTGAATTCAGGTACTTGAATAGAGAATAAAAAGACTCTCTCTCCTATGCTGTGAATGGAAGCATTGCTAAAGGGACTGAAGGAAGAGGTCTGCCTGATTCAAGTGTAGAGGTGACAAGAGCTGAACCTGCAGGGCCAGTGAAAGGACTTGGAGGGAAAATACTGAAACCTGGAGAGAAGACTGGGACTGAAGGTTGTTGGGCTGGAGAGTTAGTAGAATTGAGATTTAAGAGTTACTAGGAGATTTTGGGGGGGGTGGATACTGAGGCCAGCAAGGAGCTATAACTAGAGATCTGTGGAGTGAGATGAAGTAGATGAAGTGGACAGAGCAGAGAGACAGACCAGATAGGAGCACAGTTGGGGGGGGAGGGTGGAGCAGAGGGAACTAGGACAAAGAGGATGGGACCAATTTTGGAGGGAAGTGGATTCTGAGATTGGTCAAAGCACCTGGAGAAAGAGACTGGAACTGGAAACCAGCAGGATTGAGGAATGTGAGCATTGGGAGAGACTGAAGACAGGATAAGAAAAGGGAAAAAGTCTGAGTGACAATATGGGAGTAGAGCATAGGGACTGTACTGCAAGGACACTGCAGATAATGGATCACATGTGGGAAAACTGATAGTGGCTGAAGCAGGAGTTTGGAACTTCGGGCATGGCCCGCGCACAGAGCTCAACTGCAACACAGCCAAAGGGGAATGCAACTCTGGTTCCGCCGCTAGGACTGAGTAAAAGACAGGACTGGAACAGGGCCAGGATAGAAAAGAGGGAGTGGAAAATGACAACCTACTACAGTCTAACGTACATATGGAGGGCTCATTTGACAATCAAAAAGTGGCAAGGTAGGCTGATTCTTCTAGTCAGACTCTGCTGGTGCTGGATCATTAGCAGCCTTGAGACTGACTAGGTCCCATTAACTTTATAGATGCTATAAGAGGCAAGTCACTTTGAGCAGTAATGCAAAAAACCTTCCTGGGCACATCTACACAAGACACTTTACTGCACAGTACACCAAATTACTGCGCAGTAAACGTCACTGTCTACATGTGCAGATGCTTACTGCACAGTAAATTGGTCTACTCCATGGTTAATTTGCTACCTGCAAATTCAGGTAAAAAATTAACTGCAAAGTAGTTACTGCACAGTAAGGCACATGTAGATGGCTGACCAGGAGCAAATCTGCTTCTGGTCAGCCAGGCAGCAAGAGGCAGGAGATTGCTCCCTGCCCCCGGAAGCTGCCTGCTGCCAAGGCAGACTCCAATGGTGGAGCCCATGCTAGGACAATGTCCCCCTTCCCTGGCAGCAGGGAGCTCCTGGTCCCAGCTCCGCAATCAGATTAACTTTTGCTCTGATCATGGAGCTGGGACCAGGAGCTCCCTGCTGCTGGGCAGAGGGACACTATCCCAGCCTGAGTTCTGCCATCAGAGCCTGCACTGGCAGTAGGCAGCTCCCAGGGGCAGAGAGCAATTTCCCAGCCCCAGTCAGGAGACAGCTGTCTTGGTCCCATGCTCCCTGCCAGCCCCTGGCTATCCCTGGCTGCTGTAGGGAGGCAGAGCAAGGTGGGAGCAAATCTGCTCCCAAATGCCTGCACATGGAGATGCCTGCCCAGAATGGGTTTACTCTGCAGTTAATTACATTTGCACATGTACTGAGGTGCAAACAGCTGAGGGCAAGCTGTTTGTCCACAAATGTGCAGGAACCATTGTTTTAAGAATTACTTTTAAGATAAAAATCTATGAGATCTAGCAAATGTAAATGGTTGCTTGCCTTCCCTGCTGATGGCATGAGTAGTCTTTACTGAAGTGCCATCAGTTAGTCCATTAACTCAAGTGTCAGAGGTCTGTTTGGTGTATCTAGATGTTTCAACCCATTAGGAACTAAATGAGTGTCAATATGATACTATTTAATGGAACTGACATTTTTTTTACCTTGCAGTTTTATTAAGGTTACAACGCTAGCACTCAGAGGGTGAGTCTGCATGTGCAATTAGTGCATATTAATAAACTCTGGAACTTATTTCTCCAGATTTTTGCTCCCAGGCACACCATTTGAATGTATGCCTAGGAGCAGTTAACTCCGAAGCAATCCACTCCAGAGTTTATTCTTGTGCAGCACATGGATGCTGGTAGGGGCCCGGGGGATCAGCCTGCCAGCCTAGGGCTGCTCTGACCAATCCAACATGCTGCAGAGGGGCTGGTTGGGGCACAAGGGTGCTTCAGTGCAGGAGCTAGCCAACAGGCCACCACTGTACTGAAACACCCTTGTGCCCCAGCCAGCCAGCTCGGCATCTACACATGCACTGCTGCTGTATTTATAAGTACTACCCTGCTGCGGAGTTTATTAGTTTCCTGTGCCCTAATAGGGGTGCAAGTGTGGATGCTGGGATGTTTACTGCAGAGCTAATTAGTCAGCTCTGCAGTAAACATCTTATGTAGATGTGCCCAGAAGATAGGAACTGCACAACCTTCTTGGGTGCATCCCCATGAGGGGGAACATGTATTTCCTCTGGGACAAGTAGCAGTCACAATGGCCACTGCTACTTGTCCCCAGGGAATGCCCAAGCCATGGGCGCTCTGGGGCATGGCAGGTTACCCCAGCTGGGAGTAGGGGAGGCTGGGGTCAGCAGCCTTACCTGGGGTCCTGGGGCCCTCTGGGAGCTGCAACCACAGCGCTTCTGCAGCAGGGAGCCTGGCCAGCAGCCAGAGAGGGTGGCTCCAGCCAACCAGGCTCTGGCTTTAGGTGGTGCATGCTGCCACCATGTGCACCACCCTGCTTTTTTTTTGGCATGGGTATTTTTGACCCCAGGATTGCCACATACTACACGTCCACACTCATCTGGGCGTACCCCTTGTGTTAATGCATTATTGAACTAGTCTTATTTCTGCAGGCCCCCTACTTTATTCAATGCCTAGGATGTACTGTTCATTTAGTGAGTAACCATTCAATAGTTTGTTTTCTCCTTGTTTGCTGTGTGCCCAGTCCCTTATTTTTCATACACTACTGGCCTGGCTCTGAAGGCAGAAGTCATAGTGCTCAACCTTTCAGCATTATTCTTTTACATAATTTTTTAATTTAAAATGTACTCAAAGCTATTTCTAATACACAAGAAGGCAGAAGACAAAAGGTACTGCATTTTTAAAGAAAAACAGGTCTTCCCTTTTTATGGTTTGAAAGATCTGTGCCATTTCTGTGTAAGACCTACTATTGATCTTATTATGGGTCCATGGCTTAGGACAAGGGTAGCCAACCTGTGTCACATGTGCCACAAGTGTCTTGGGCAGCCTCTGTGTGTGGCATGTAGCAGATTAGATAGGAGGCAGGCAGCACAGCAGCAGACAGGGCAGAGAACAGAAAGCAGAGCAGCAGATCAGGCAAGGAACACACAACAAAAAGCACAAAGCAGAGTAGCAATAGATCAGGCACAGAGCACAGGGCACGAAGCAGAGAGCAGAATGATGAATGGGTAGGGGAAGGAGATTAAACTAGCATTTTAAGGAGGGTGTGGGACTTACTTTGTGGCACTCCTGCCAAAAACTAGATTAACAGAATAAATGCTTGAATGAGGAAGGTGAAAATCAAATATTACATAAGATGTGTTGCATCATTTAGATACTAACACCAAGAGAATATGGTGGTATTATATTCCACTATTGCTTAAGGTAGACTGTTGACTTGAAAAGGGCTTTGTTCATCAGTTTTCTTCACACATGAAATGGGTTAATAATTTTTTCAAACCTATTAAAAGGGTTAATCAAGTACATGAATCTCATTGAGATCCTTGTCACAAGTGCAACGTATTAATGAGAATTGTTCAAAGAAATATCTTGCCTAACAAAGGAGAGATGTGGTTAAACATAGGTATTGTACGTACTTTAAGGCTGAAAATATTTGTTTCTAAAGGGTGGTGGCAGACTGAAATTTTGGTAATCAGTCTATAAATGAGGTAATAATAACCTTGGGGAAGAGCATACGATTGGTGATGTTTGTTTCAGTGCCTGTAAATACTCTGACGAAACCCTCTGTCAACCAGAAATGACCGGTTATGTTTTATATTTGCAGATGTTGGGAGGAATCCCATGGCAAGCATACTTTCAGCGAGTTCTTTCTTCATCTTCTGCCATGTATGCTCAAGTATTATCATTTCTGGCTGCTTTTGGCTGTCTTGTGATGGCTCTTCCAGCAATACTCATTGGGGCAATCGGAGCATCAACAAGTAAAGACTGAGAAGACCAAATATGACTATTGCTATCAATATGTGGAAACCCTTACAGAGCTCCTCGTTAATTTATTCTAGCCAGACCTTTACTAATCTCCTGACTTCCTTCATATGACACTAGACCCAAATTTAATTTTACAGAACTATCTCCAGACTCAGATTACCCCATAGCTTAGTTTAACACCATAAATATTTGATGCATTTTAAATACTCCCTTGAACTGTCTAGTGTAAGTGTCACAGACTGACCACAACTGACCAGAATTGGAGGATGTTAACCATGTATGTCGTAGATCAGAGATTCTCAACCAGGGTGCCACAGGGGCCATGAGATGCTTTTCAGGGTACTGTGGGGTGCTGTACAATATTAGTACTATTAAGTGTGCAGACACCCACACATGAGTCACAAAATAAACCCAGGGATTTCAAATAGGAATCCATAGTGTCAAAAACATTTCTGACCTGTTTTGTTTTTTCTTTGCAACAGAAGATTCACTCTATTATTTTTCCATAGACAAAATGCAAGTGAAAGCTAAGAGCTGGTATTTTCCAAGGTGTCTTTTGAACCTCAAAAGGTTGAGAACCACTGAATCTGTGACCCTACTTTAGGGCATGCAATCCCACTTCCAGTACATGCAAGGCTTTTCCAATTGAATTTGGCCTGATGCCACTTGATGTCATTTGTAAGTTCTGAAACCTCACAAGGGGTCACAACCTCTCATTTCAGAGCCACTGTCCAAGGAGACCGACTAATCAGTTTTAGGCATTGTACAGATATATCAAAAAGATGGGCATTACCCTGAGTCCCCTAGGTAGTTGTGCAGTGATTAATAATCACTGATTATGTAGGTAAACATAGAAGCTATTCTGCATTTAACAAGAAATTACAGCTTCAGGCTCTAATTCAGAAAGATAATTAAACTTACAATATATACCTTATAAAATCTGTGCCCTGGACCTGTTTATTGAGGATGCTCAAAAGAAAATTTGTTTTCATCTGTTTTGAAAAAATGCCATGAGAGGTTTAACTTCCTAGTGAAAGTGGTCAGAATGAGCCTTGATACAAAGTGTCAGCAAATAAATGAAATCTCTAGTACTGCTGCATATCTTCTTAGCCTTGTACCTTGTCAGTATGATGCTGAATTGTCAGCATTGGGTACATGTTCAATCATGAGACCTGACTCCAAAAACTTCTGGCCCAAAGACTATCCAGTTCCAACTTTTTTGAGGTAAATAAGCAGTCTGCATGGTCATTAGTGGTACCACTTATTTACAGTTAATATCACCCTGAGTTCATCTTTCAAACTTGACCTCTATCAACTAAATGCATGATGAACACACTACAGACTCACAAACACATTTTGGGGGGCAAAGGGATTGTTTTAGGTTTAATCAGGATGTGCAAATGAATTTGAAATTCTGCCTGGGGACATTAAGCTTCCATCTTCCCTCACTAGTCCACCAAACTCAATCTTCTCCTGACACAGGTCCATACCCCATTTAGCTCCTGTGGCCAGAAGGAAATGAGGGAAATGGCTTTCCAATCTCACCCTTCTTTCTATGCCCCAAAGCAGCAGGAAAGGTGGTTGCCCCTGTTCCTGCTCTGTTCTTTGTGTAAGTCTGAGATCTGATCTATGTCAAGATATCCAGCACAGTAGCTAGAGAAAGACAGGGTTTCTTTAGTTCTTGGGTCCTGTGAGTTCAACAGCTGCCCACAACGGTCCTTGGCATTTCACAGGAGACTGAGTGATTCAGAATATTCATCTGCCTTGCCAAGAGTCTTTCCTGTGTCACTAATAATGAAAGGGAGCATATGGGAACAAGCAAACTGTTATGGATTGGGGAAGTACTGGTCCTTTTAGTTGATTAGGGCAATTGATTTCAGAGAATCAGATGGAGGACATAAGGTGATCAGGAAGTCAGGGAGATGCTGCTGAACAATGTTGACAAAAAAAGGAAGGGCTAAGATGTAGAAGTTATTAGGAAAAGCAGCGACTCAACACATTAGTTTCATTATAAAATGAGGACATTTAGCAGGCACACCTGAAGTATTCAGGCTGAAATGATAAGGCTGAAACTGCAGTCTAATCTCAGAGGGACAAGTCTCCTCCAAATCAGAATAGCCGGTTTATGTTTGCTGGAATTCAAATTGTTGAGGTTTACATGGGATCAGCAGGGATGAAGGAACATGACAACACATACCAGATCATGCATTAATCATGTAATCAATTATATCTGTACTTATATTGCAGATTGGAACCAGACTGAGTATGGTCCTACAGAACCCTGGAGAAGACAAGAAGCAGATATGATTTTACCAATTGTGCTTCAGTATCTTTGTCCTGTCTATATTTCCTTCTTTGGTCTTGGTGCAGTATCTGCTGCTGTGATGTCATCAGCTGATTCTTCAATCTTATCAGCAAGTTCTATGTTTGCTCGGAACATTTATCAACTTTCGTTTCGTCAAAATGTGAGATTATATTTTTATTTGTTCTTTTTTTAAAGACAAGTGATGGTTAAAAGATGGTTAGATTGCCATTTGTGTCTTTAGAAGTCTCTTCTTTGTTACTGTTTCTAGTTGGGTAAAATACAGCACTTCTCTTATCACAGCATATTCTATAAACTAAATGAAAAAGCCCAGAAATATCTGTTACTGTGATTAATTGTATAAGAGAAGAAAGCATATAGTGAAATTGTATTTACTAGTTTTCCTAACATTGCAATATATATGAAGAGCTCCAGGCTATTACAGTCACCACAAGTTCTTTAAAAGTCTTAACTAAACAAGATGTTCTGCTCCCTAAGGGCTTTCTAGGGGAGGGGGAGGGGGAGTGGGCCTGTGGGCTGTCAAGGTCCAAGAGGATGCTGAGGGTCCAAGAGGCTCTTGTAATGCTACATACAACTGTCAACATGTTACACTACAAAAGGAACTTTCTTATGATGGATCTGCCACATGTTTAGAGATACTAATAGCCCAAACATATGCACACTAGCTTTGTGTTGTTTATATAGCTATATAAGTAATGTGTGCATATAGCCTGTTCAGTTTATTTAAAAAAAATAGTTCTATCACACTATTTGTTTTGTTGGACACTGCATTAAACTATGTTTTCCTGGAGGGGCAAGAATTTTGGGATAAGAACTTGACTTTATTTTTGGGAGCTTTTTTTTTTTTTACCTGCTATATATTTTTCATCTTGCACCTTTTTATCTAACGTATAAATCATGTAAAAAGGGTTCTTGGATATTTTAGGGTCTTTAATAAAATATAATCTTAAGAAATCCATACATCAATTGCTACATGCAAACTAACTCTCTGTGGGTATTTTTGTTGCTTGTTTGTTTTGTAGGCTTCAGACAAGGAAATAGTATGGGTGATGCGAATCACTGTTTTTGTGTTTGGAGCATCAGCAACAGCAATGGCGCTGCTAGCTAAGTCAGTATATGGACTCTGGTACCTCAGTTCTGATCTCGTTTACATCATCATCTTCCCCCAACTGTTATGTGTCTTATTTATTAAAGGAACCAACACTTATGGGGCGATTACAGGATATTTGTTTGGCCTCTTTCTCAGAATAACAGGAGGAGAACCCTACCTTTACCTTCAGCCCTTGATCATGTATCCTGGTTGTTATATCGATGAAAGTGGTATCTATGTCCAGCGATTCCCATTTAAAACACTCGCCATGCTTACTTCTTTCCTTACTAACATTGCTGTCTCGTACCTAGCAAAGTACTTATTTGAAAGTGGTACTTTGCCACCAAAATTAGACTTCCTTGATGCTGTTGTTGCAAAGTACAGTAAGGAACACATGGACAAAACAACTCTTGTAAAAAATGACAATATTATATTAAATGAACTTGCACCCGTGAATCCTCGTCACAGTCTAACTCTGAACTCAACTTTCACTAATAAAGATGCTTTCAGTGATATAGATTCAAGCCCAGAGGCACCCAATGCTAAAGATAATTAAAATGAAATCTTGCTTTTACATGAAAAGCAATGCAATAGGGTAGCCCCATCAAGAATGGTAACAGAGACAAGAGTTTTTCTGTGATATGTTTTATTGGCCCTAGACTTGAAGAAGGGTACTTTGTGCCCAAAAGCTTATGCAGCATCTCTCCCAACTATACGGTTGATCCAATAAAAGATATCACCAAAAAACCCTTGCCTTTTGTACATTTCCTGGACCTTCATGACTACAACAATGCTCCAGCTCTGCTGCAAAAATGGTAACAAGCATCTTGGCAGGAGAAAAATGGAACTGGGAAATACAATTCCATTGCACAGTTCTTTAAGTCACTTCCAGGACTTCGAGTACCCTGTGAAATAAATTGTTTTGTGCCACCATCTGACTCGTTGGATTGAGTTACACAAAGTTTAACAAAGGATAAATCCCACCCCCTGCCATTCAAGCAGAACTATGTACAACCGAATGTAATAAATATATCAAATGCAGACTATAAATAACATGAACCTGTGGTAATTATTTAGTTGAGCCAGTATATAAAGATACTCAAAATTGTATACAGTCATTTAAGAGATTAGACTATGGTGGCTGAAATACAAAAGAGTCAACATTTTAAATGGCACAAACTGATATATTGTCAATACTGTGCACGATTATTACTAAGGCTGTAAATAAACCTTACATTTGTCGCAGGAGAAAGCCTTTTGTCCCTCAACCCTAGAGTTACAAGACCACTGTCTCACTTCAAGTCCCACCAAAGTATACAGAATAAACTGTACTACTGCTTTTTCCTGGGCCATCATGGTGTGCATCTGTAAAATTATAGAAGGTCATTTCCTAACAAGCTGGCCAGGCTGTGTACTCTTTCCAGCCATCTACTAGCAGAGGAGCAGCAATGCAACTTGGAAGGGCTATGTGTGTAAGGACCTTGTCACAGTAGCAAATCATTGGAATATTGAGATGTATTAACATTAGTACATGTTAGGGTGGTGCCATATGTTCACTTGCAACAATTGCAAATCATTACAATGTAGTGACCTACTAAATTTAGTATGTGTTAAGAGATAATCTTCACCTGAAGGGGAACAACTTTGCAATGCCATAAGGGCCTTTAACACTTGCTAAACTGCTTGAATGTGTGTGCGCTTGTATTTTAACTATACTTAGTGGTTTGCACCTACATGTGCATCGTTACTGCATGGTAACTTGGGTTACTTCACAGTACCCGAAAGTTACTGCGCAGTATAGATGCATGTCTACACATGCTGCACAGTAAGGTGCATGTAGACACTTTACTGCGCAGTAGCACTGTATGTATGCTCCAACTTGGGAGTAATTTTACTCTCTTACGTGGGAGTAACTTTGCTCCCAAGTTGGACCACACACAGTGTAACTGCACTGTAATGTTTACATGTGTAGATGACGGTCTAACAAGCACTTACTGTGCAATAAGTTATTGCACTGTAAATATACATGCAGATGCATCCAGTAAGTGTTAAACTGAACATAGAACAGTACCCTATATGACTGTGCTGCTCCTGTTTTAATCTGCGTCAAAATCCAGAGCAATCAAGCCCATGTTAAATGCAATATCTATTTACAGCCAAAATGCCTAGTTGCTTGATCAAAGAAATATTTCTTGTTTTGCTTATAATTAATTTTAAATATATATACCAGGTATTTTATTATTTGTAATAAAAACAAAGTTTATAATTAGTAAAATCTTTCTTATAGGAGTTTTAAACTTATAATACTTAGAGAAGGATATAAAATGTATCACTATTTTAAAGTGTTATTTAGGGTGAAATTACACATTACACTCAGATTACATACTAAATCTGTTGAATATTAAGCAGTGTTAAATTTAGAACATGCTGTGAGTAGTCACATATTAAGGATTAATATCGCATTTTGCCTGCACAGCTCTGACTTGCTGCTAGAGGGTTGGTAAGCAGAGGCGTGACTAGGATCCAGGACCTGGGAACTATCTCTGTCCTAGAAGGAAGGAGTGATGCATCCTGGGATGCATGAGGACAGCAAATTGCTTGTTTTATCTCCGTAGAGCAGACTGAAGTTACCCTAATACAACCTAGGGAGCACATCCCAGAGTAAACCTTGTCTGAAGTAGCATAACTTTAAAGTGCTCCAAGGGACTTAGCACAACCCAATGAGCTTTAACATGAAGACACTTGCATTTTAAATATCCACAGTATGGTCTAAATGTAACATGCAACTTCACCGTTACATTATGCAAGACAAACTTAAGCAACATATATTACTAGAGGTTGCCCTTTCTTCCTATCTGAGTGACTGTCACCAATGGAGGCTAAAACCCTTGTTTAAAAAATTAATTTTAAAGCAATATTTTGAGTTGAAGACTAAGCTTTGGGGAAAGCAATGGATATTTATGTTTTGTTGAACTAAGTGCAGCTCTTTTGTTATGAGAAATGCAGCAGTTTTTGGCTTACTGTCAAACTCATTGTTCAGCACAAGCAAACGAATAATAGGAAAATATAGTAGTTCAGCATGCATTGGGAGCAATGGGTATCAGAGCCGATAAGAACATACAGCACATCCAGACAAATGTGTATGTGCATTTCCCTGGGGAAAATAGCAGCACGTAGTTGTCCATGCGGCGGACAACTTTGGCACATGGCAAGTTGCCCCTGGTTGGGTAAGGGAGGCTGGGGCCAGTACCTGGACTGGCCCCAGCAGCCTTACCTGGGGTCCTGAGGGCCTCACAGGGCTCCAGCAGAGGCAACGGGGCATGCAGAGCCTGGCTGGCAGCTGAAGCATGGCTCAAGCCAGCCAAGCTCTGGTTTCAGGTGGCCCACGGTGCCACTGTGTACACCACCCTGCTTTTTTCTGCCACAGTTTTTTTTACCCTGGGGTCTCCCAGGGTCAAAAAAGTTGCTGTGCTGCAAATTAGTAGCATGGTGAATGCCTACACATGTGGCAAGTGCAGTTTGTGGTGCCACAGACAGGTCTGCAGCGCTACAAACTGCATGTGCCCACTTGTCTAGACATGTCCGTTTTTCATGTGGAAAATTTGACTTTTCGTCAGAAATTTTTGGGCACAAAATGAAAACTTTTAATTTATGGGTTTGGGGATGTACCATGAAAAGTGTAATTTTTCTATAGAAAGTAAGATTTGTGAGATGAACTGGGTGCGGGGGGGAGGAGGGGGGGGGGGTTCAGCCAGTGGTGTATGGAAAGCTGACAGCTGGAAATCTCCATTTAGTTGAAAACCAAGTTTTCCACTGAACCCAGTCTTCATGGAAATGTTCAGCAGCTACAAGCATCTGTTTTCAAAGCTGACATCAGTTTGTAGGAGAGCTAAAAAGAAAGACCAATCCAGACCCTTAAAAAAGGCACAGCTTTTATACCAGTCTTCCTTGAAGAGGGCTGCTACTGGGCAGTCCCAGTGCCTCCATGAAATAATAGGGTTGGTCAGCAAGTTAGGGAGCACCACACATAGAATTATAGCACTAGAAAGAAGCAGGTCTCTTCCTTCTTAGCCCCTGGCATTGTAAACTAAGAACAAATTAAGTTGCTCTGTTTGACCAAATCTTAGATGTGTGTGCCTGTGTGTGTATGTATGTGTCCTGAATGATATCTGCCCTTCACAGGGGGAGGTCTAATGCCTACATTCTTGTACAATGAAGAGTTACACTTCAATAGTCTGTTTAATATTGATCTATGACAAAAACCTGTAAAGTTGAAACTGACATCTTCTTGTATTTTAGTCACCAGTGATAAGTTCTTATCAACATCCATAAACCTATGAATTATAACAGAGAACGGGAAATGTAAGAATGTTTTTTGCTGCTAAAGGAAGAAGCCATTGACTTTTGTATTCCACATCAACATAGCTTTCTATAGGTCGATCCATCAGTGTTTCTTTGCTCATTTTGTGGAGTTCTAATTACACGTGTGTGTATGCTGTATACTGTTGTGTTTTCCAACTGTTCCGTTTCAAAAACAACACTGCATCTCAGGTCTGAATACGCACCAAGAACTGTATTTAAAAAAAAAACATGCTCCAGTGAGTATGGATCATAAGTAGGCTGTGCTTCAAGAGCACACAACACCCAACGAATGAAAAAAGACAAGTTTGCAATGGGTCGGTTAACAAATGGATGGGAAATTCCATTCATAGGAGGGTCTACAACCTGCTTCATATACAGTGGCAATCTCTATCAGAGCATAAAAAAGAGAAAAGAAGAGTGACTGTGAAGAGTAGGGGAAGGAAGGGATAAAGAAGTTTCCAGGGTTTGGCCAGAGGATTTATGTGCATTCAGATCCACTGGTTAAAAGACCCACATTGAGTGAAACAATAAAGCATGACTCTATTGTCATTCATAAATTAGGCTTCAGGCTGATTATGAGGACTCCACCCTGCAACCAGTTGCAGATTACCCTTATGAATACTTTTATTTGGGGCTTTGTATACAGATAGTCAGAATTTTACAGTAAGAACTAAATTCTAACACATTCTTTGGGTTTGAACAGCATGCATACAGCAAAACTACTGCAGATATGCTATACACAAGGGCATACTTCAGTGAGCTATCAGTAGAGCTTTGGGGAGGATGAATATTTTCAATTTCATAAGAGATTTTGAACTGCAGCTTTATTCTGAATTAGAACAACTGCCCTCCTCCTCCCCCTCATTCTCTGCCAAAGGAAGTTCTGGGGGGGAAATCTTTTTTAATAAAATTACTTTTTTATGTATAAAATCATCCCATTTAGGTATTTTTTCAATTAAATTGGAACATACACTTAGCATAAAAAATTCAAAACTGAAAGCTATTCCAAAGCAAAAAAAATATATATTTTGTCCCCCAAATGTTAAAATGAACTGCTTCGACATTGCCAGACTTTTTTGTTTTGATTTTGATTCCCTCCTAAACAAATTTTTGGCAAAATCAATGTGATTTTGCAACACATTTCAATTTAGATGGAATTGCATCCTCTGAATGAAAATAGTTATGTCTGTTTTGTCTGACCACATCTACTTAGGAAGACTTGCTAATTTTTGTTTTCCAAAGAGCATTACTTAATGGCTAATCTGTCATAGAAAAGAGGGATGGAGAATCAGAGGTGTGGGCAGCAGTCCTCACCTAACCCAATCTACAGGCTAAAGAGTTATGCTTATATTTGAGGGGGTGATAGAAACTGCAAAGCTACTGAATCAGTGTTCTCTATGTTGTGTGTTGGAACATTCCAAGAACCCTATAGATATTCTCTGTACAAGGTTACAAGTCTTCTTCCTTTAGTTCAATATATTTGGCATTGCAGATGTTAATACAATTAAGGGCCATATCATAGTTTTGACTTCTGTGGGTGATAAAAATAAAAATAGAATTTCACATGCAAAATGACACTAGGATACATGCTTTGACTCTTAAACATTTTATCAACAGACTTCAATCTGATGTGTAAGTCATCTGCTAGTTCTTCCTTGTTTTAAAGTTAGTAAACAATAGTGTCTTGTGATAAATCCTCTCAACAATCAATTAGGTAAAAATATGGAAAAAGTTCATTTTCAGATGCTGAGGTCAATGTTTGTGGGCCTACCACTTGTAGATGAAGCATTATGATGATGATTGTACACTTATTTTTGTAATCTTAAAATTACTTTGCATAAATGTTCATTTGTTAAGTTTTTAGATCCTTCTGCATGATATTTGTTCATAACAACAAGCTCATTACATAGCTGAGCTGTCAAAAAATAGTACAAACAATCTATGAATTGTTATTTTGTCTATATATGTCCATGTGGGAGAGCATATGTATTATAAACTATCTTCTGTGAACCTGAACTGAATGTAAACATAAAGTGAATCAAATATGGCAACAGTCAGATTTAACCTTTATTTTCATATAGTACAAATAATTTAGGATTTTAACTATAAATATTATAGGAATAAAGTGGTCGTTCAGTTTATTTTCTGCCCTTCAAGTTTATTTGATCAAGTACAATGTGCAATTACTATTTATTGTACATGTGCTATTAAACAGGGCTGTATTTGTGGCTGTTCTTATAAAAAGTATATTTTGGTCTGTGCCAGAAATGTTATTTGAAAAGTATATTTAACTAATGAGCTAAAAAACATACTGTAGATGTATATGTTTAACTGCATTAGTACTGTATTAAATAGTGCCCATGCAATTCAGGAAAATAGTGTCTAATTTTGACTCTGTTTTTGTCCATCTATTAAAAATAAATACATTTATTTTATTATCAAGCAGAGTAAATTGTGTTTGGTGACAAAAATTTTTTTTAAAATCATCCTGCAGTCAGGTTAGCTATAAATGCCTATAAGTAACTACTTTACTCACTCTACTCATTCTGCCTTGACGAACAGTAAGACTGGATGTACATGGAGGTACAATAGATATATGTCTGAGGCCCTGACACCTGCAGTTGTGGGATTATATCAGAATTTTTAAAAATTAATAAATAAATATCTAGCTTCTGTAGTTGTGAAAATAAGATGAGCAGCTGATCCTGCCTGTAACTGATGCAACAACCAAGGGTAAAGTTAGATGTTACACTTAGCCCCTACTAAGGGCACTTAAAATGTTAATGTCTGCACATTAAAGCTCATTAACTCATGCACTAAACACCTTCTGAAGTCTCAAAGTTATGCCACTTCAGGCAAGGATTAACTCTGAGCCATTCTAACTACCTTGTGTTAGATTAACTTCACTCTGCTCCATGAAGATAAAATGAGCAATCTGTAGTCCTCCAGCATCCCAGGATGCACAGCGACCAGATCTCTCCACCCAGAGCCAGGATAGAGCCCAGGTGTCCTGGCTCCTAACCGTGCCCCTGTTTGCCAGCCCCAGCCCTCTAGTGGTGAGTCAGAGGTGTGCAGCCAAGAACTGGTATTAACCATTACCATGAGACTGCTCAAAGCACATTCTAACACCGCACATTTAACATCAGTTAACATGCCACAGATTAAGATCTAAGTGTAACATGTAATGATGACATGGCATTGGTGGACACAAACCATGATGCTGACATTACTGCACAGTAGCAACAAGCCATTGCACAGTAACTCATTGCTATTGTGCAGTAGGGTCAGAAACGACCCATATACCACCAGGACTGTGCAGTAACAGCAGTTACTTGCTTTAGCATGTACTAAATGACTGTGCAGTAATAACTGCACAGTTGGGGGCACATGTAGACTCATCTCCTGAGTCTTCCAACACCCTGAAAGCAAACAGTATAGCTCTAAGAGGTGACCTGGCCTACACGCCTTGGCAGGATTTTACCTGAAAGACCTGTGCAAAGATGTGTCAGCGCCACTTCAGCAGAAGCCTCTTTATGAAGAGAAGAGCACAGAGCACAGTTATCCAAGCAGATACTCCAGGACTGCTACATAAAATACTGTTCAATGTAAAATATAGTTACATAAAATACTGGGAAAAATCTCCTCCTGTTTGACTACTTAGTGCAAAATGAATTAATCAAATGGGGATCAGGAGTGGGGTTAATAACAGCAAGGAGGACAACAAGCTATTTAAGCTAAAGAATAATGTTGGTACAGGAGCAAAAAAAGCCTAAACTGGCCATGAATACAATTTGGCTGCAAATTAAGAGGCTTCTCACCTTCATAGGAGAGGTCAAGCGAAGCCTATCAATAGAAGCAATGGGGCAAACAACTTAATTTTAAAATGGACTTTGTGGGACATCTAGACATGTGTGGATGTCTGGTTCCCCGGGGACAACTAACAGTGGTGCACCTTGCACTGCAGCTGCTTGACCCTGGGGAATGCCTGTGCCATATGCGCTTTGGCCTGCAGCAAGTTACCCCAAGGGCAGTAGGGGAGGCTGGAACCAGAACTGTGCTGGCCCCAGCAGCCTTACCTGCAGCAATCCTGGCAGACAGAGCCTGGCCTGCAGTTGCAGCATGGCTCTGGGTGGCCTGGTCCCATTTTTCAGCAGCACACACTGCTCATGCACGCAGTTGTATGGTATGTGGTGCTGCAAGCATGTTTGCAGCACCACATACCACACAGTCCAGTGTTCTCCATGCTGCAAGGACATGCTGCCTGTGTGTGTGCTGCTCCATTTTGTTTTTTTTCTACCGTTTTTTTTCACCTCAGATATCCAGGAGTCAAAAACAAAAAACAAAAAACAAAACAAAAAAACAAACAAAAAAACAGAACAGCACACACATGGGCAGCGCACCCTTGCAGCATGGACAACACTGGATTGTGCAGTATGTAGAGTTACAAACATGTTTGCAGCACCACATGCCACATGACCACACTCATCTGGACACGCCCTGGGAGTGGTAGATGAGATGGGTGCAAAACACAGATGTGATGGCCCAGTTGCCCCTGTCTGTAGTTAATCCTGTGTTCCTTTAGATCGAAGGTCCAGTTCTAATTTCACCATTGTAGTGGTATAAAATGAGCATAAATGAAAGTAACAGCACTCATCAAGCCCCTCCACACTGCTGGTACAATGTAAAATAGATTAACATGATTGAGAATCTGTTCCTGAGTTCCTTATTATTCCTACAAAGCAAGAAACAAAATACTGTGTAGTATGGATAATATTGAAACGCTACAATTTATCTACATATTTGAAAGTGGACTGGGCACTTTTTTCCAAGCCATTAATAACATTAACTTTAAGTAACAGGAACTTAATATTCCCAGCCAATTTGCTAATGAAATGTAATCAATAGCTGTATATCAATAAAGGAACTCAGAGGCCGGGACCGTCTTCATGTTACAAAGAACTTTTTTTTCAGCCAAGGGGTAGGACACTACTAAAGTCAACCAAAACTCCTGATCATGGACACATATTTCAAAAGATGGGGCCAGTTTTAGTCATCTGGTTCATTTGAGCTCCCTTTCAATGTGGTTTGATTAAGATACAGCAGAGGTGGGCAATTATTTGGGCCCACAGGCCACATCGATAGTTTTGGGGAGCTGCTGCAGGCCAGTCAGCACCTCCTCTCCCCCCTGCCCTCAGCACAGCAGCTTGGAGCCCATGAGCCCTGTGGCTCCTCCCCACCACCACCAGCAGTGAGTACACAGCTCTAACCCTGGCCTGCCCCATGTCCACTCTGGACTCCAGACCATCTGGAACTCATGCACACAGCCCCGACCCCAGCCCATCCTGCACCAGCTCCAGACTGCCTGCCCACGCTGAACAGCAGTAGTGGCCAGGCAGAAACTGCTGTCCTAAAAATGCAGTCCAGTTGCAAAGCCATCCCAGCCCCTACTACATGCCCAGGGGGTAGTGGGATGTGCCACAGGCTGGGTGGTGCCTGGGCCAGTCAGGACCAAGGGAATCACTGTGGGCCAGACAAAGTCCTTCTGTGGGCTGGATCCAGCCTGCAGGCTATATTTTGCACACCCCTAGAATATAGAGACTGCATCTCTATCTTGTTCTTATGACTTAGCTCTGATAATGGATATTGGTCCATATAAATATATATAAATGTCCCACTTTTATTGGATCTGTTAATTGTCTTTGACAGAAGTGTAACTACCCTGGGCAGAAGTAGTGGCAGGAGCAGCCGCAGCAATTAGGCTGGTGGTAGTGGTTGCCATTCTTGTATCCCCTGTAAATGGGCTGCCACCCTGGTCACTCACCCCTAGTTAAGCTATTGACCTTTGTTAACAGTGGGTGTATCTACATGGGACCTTTACTGTGAAGCTGCTTAATTAGCTCTGTAGTAAACGTCTCTGCATCTACACATGCACCCCTATTAAGGCGCACGAAACTAATAAACTCCTGAGGCAGGCTAGTACTTGCAAATACAAGTACTAACCTGCTCCAGTTTTTTTTTCACGCATAGCAGTGCATGTGTAAACACTGCCTGGCTGGCTGGGGCATAAGGGTGCTTCAGTTCAGGGGTTGCCTGCTGGCTAGCCCTATGCTGAAGCACCCTTGTGCCGTAGCCAGCCCATCCACAGCATATTGAAGCCAGTTGGAGCAGCCCTGGGCTTCTGCCAGCCAGAGCTGCTCCAACCAACTCAATGCGTTGTGCATGAATAAACTTCAGAACAATATACTCCAGAAATGTTTACTCCCAGGAACATGTTCAAATGGTGCACCAAGAAATCTCTGGAGCAACTTTATGTAGATGCACCACCCAGTAACCACTAACTTGCTGGTGCCTCCTATGACATCTGACATCATACAGCACTGTCTGCACTCTTCCTTTTCTGAAATATTCCATAGATGGTGATGTACAATGGTTCATTCACCTAAACATCTATACATGCATGGGCCTTGATATTTCCACTCTGCCACCCTTCCTAATCAGCAAGAAGCAAATAAGGGAGGTTGTAAGATTTTTTTGACTATATTATTTGTGATATAATAACCCTGAATTCTTTGTCTCCTTTAAAAAAGAGATAAATTATATATATGTAGCATTGCTTTCTTAATACCTAACCCAAAACTTGGATTAGAAATGTCTGAATCTCAGTCATGATACAACGGATACAGGGAGAAAGAAGCACAGTTGTCACCTGTAAGTGGACTGTGTCCAACCATCCCAAAGACATTTCTGATCTCTGGATAGTTTTGACCCCAACTGCTCTTGGATTTTAAGGACCTGACTGTTCTGAAACAGTGCATACTAGTTAATAAAAAGACACAAGTGCAGCAAGGCAACTGTCTGGGACTTGGTTTTATTTAACATCAAACAACTCCATAAGGCATTTTTTTATTAGTTTTTATACTCTGTATATCAACACCTAGGAAATCTACACAGTATCCTAATTTACCTTCTTCCAGCAATCTAGGAGTGACTAACTGCAGCTGACATCATAAGTGTAACCCATTGTAAATAGCTCAGCATGCAAGTAGGGAGCTCAAGTAAGGACCTCGCCATCTAGTTTTACTTATGCTTCTTCCACAAACATTGAAATGACAGAAAAATGGTTGAGAAATAAACTGAGTACAAGAAGGCTATAATTTACTGGGTTTCATATACAAGGGAGCTATGTAAATTTTATTAGTTTGTGAGAAAGTATTCCATATGATTATAGAGCTGCAACTCTAACAAGTCACTAAGTTCCTGTACCCGTCATCTACTGTTCAGGAAAAGAAGAATTTGAGAAGACAATATATTCATAGATTAATTTTCAAGAAAGTGCTGTAAGGCATCATTAAATTTGCAGCTTAAATACACCATCCAATTAATAAGAGAATATCCCAGCTACTGATGAGTAATAAATTTCTTTAGTTGGACGTGTTTTTTATAGATAAAGTCCATCTTAATAAGATTGCTCACATTTCTTATCTTTTAAAGCAAGCTGTTAAAGTAGACTATTTATGTGTAAAGACAGACAGAATGCCACCGTACAATGTATTTCTACTATACCAGTAAGAAGCTTCCATGACAACTATTAAGTTGAAAAATGGCTATCCACAGTCCTGAATTCATTCCTGGTGGGGGATTATTCTGCCCAGAACAT
The DNA here is from genome assembly GCF_030867095.1 of Alligator mississippiensis. Taxonomy (NCBI): domain Eukaryota; kingdom Metazoa; phylum Chordata; order Crocodylia; family Alligatoridae; genus Alligator; species Alligator mississippiensis. The sequence continues at coordinate 349,150,417 of NC_081824.1, forward strand.
GGCTATACCTAGGTTAACAAATTCAGATGCTTGGGTAGTCTTATGGGTTATCTTCAATGATGTGTGAGTTTGGTAATGTGAGGTGAAACATTCCACGTTGCATGAAAAGCATGAAACAAACTTCCGAGTGGCATCATCTACTGACAAATGAAGACCTATCAACATCAATATTGAAGGAAGGAAGGATTTATACCCAGGGTGGCTAATCCACATACACATGAGCCATGAGTTGAATTGTCAGCTGGCTCATCATATAATGCTGCGGAAGCTACTACCAAAAGGTTAATTAGTATATTTGCATCACAAAAATTAGAGTCATATATGTATCTGCCATACATATACATTGAATGTACTCTCTCTCTCTCTCTCTCTCTCTCTCTGTGTGTGTGTGTGTGTGTGTGTCCCTGTATTTACTCAAATAGAAGACAATCCTGATTATAAGACAACCCTGCAATAATTAGATTCTATATATGGAAAATGTATACATTTGTTATAATTTTCTAGGTATAGAATCTAATTATTAGAGGCATGCTTGAATTTGTCCCCTTCCCACTGCTACAGCCAGGTAAATATATCTGGGGGTCAGGTAGCTCCTTTGCTTTCTACTTCTCCCTAACTTTTTCCCCTGGCTGCCCCTTCCCTCTCTCCTTACTGTCAGACCCTGCTGTCCCAGAGCACACAGAAGTGAGACACAAAACTGTAAACAGTGGCCTAAAAATTAAATGTGGATGTAGCATGCATGTTATCCTTTTTGTTGAAACTGCTGCAAGTTTTAGCATGGGTACTCCATACACCATGGGTGGCAAATTATTTTGGTTGGAGGGCTACTTAATGAGTTTTAGGGAGCTGTCAAGAGCTGTATTGGTAGCCCTGCCCCTTCACAGGTGCCCCACCCCCTGGGGTTGCCATTTTGGACTTGGAAGTCCTACTCCTTAGCCTCTGACCTTTGCCACTGGAAGTACCTCCCCTTGCCCCCAGAAGGATTCCTTTGTGGGGTGGGGTTGCCATCTTGGAACCAGAAAAAATCCAAATCATGTACTAAAAGTCAAGCATCTACTATAACATATTTTAATTTTATTTCAAAAAGTATTTTTGTCCTGATTTATGTGTTTGTGTAGCATATGTAGAGGTGATTGCATAAGAGCTCAAAAATGAAGTTTTGCTCATGTATACTGTTTGTGGGGAGTATATAGGGTGTGGCTGGGGGGTAGGTATGTGTGCATGGTGGGGTATGGGATGTATATGTGGGTGAGTGTGTGGAGGGGGATTGTGAGGGAGTATGGATGTGTGTTGGGGGATGTAGGGTATGTTGGGGAGTGTGGGTATGTGAGTATGTGAGAGTTGTGGGGGGTGTGGACAGGGTGGGGATGGGTGTGGGGTTTGTAGGGTGTGAGGGAGGGTGGGGGATGTGGGCACCGCCCCACACATCCCCGCAATGGCACACAGCTCCTGCCTCCAACAGCAGCAGCAGCAGGCAGCAGGCCCTCTGAGTGGTTATGTCCTGCATAGGCGCAGCCACCCAGTAGCATGGGACTCCAGCTAGTTCTGAGAGTGGCACCTGGTGGCAAGGAGTGGAGCCAGGCCAGCCTGTCTTTATCACATAGGGCTCATGTGCAGCTCCCAGGACTCGCATGACACTGAGGGGAAGCCCTGCACAATGGAGCCAGCAGCCTGGCTCCTCTCCCAGCTGCCACATGCAGCAAATGGGACTTCATCAGGAAGCAGGGAGCATCACTTCTGGGATGTCCCAGGAACTGCATGTGGCAGCAGGGAGCGGGTCCAGGCCACTGGCTCCATCGTGCAGAGCTTCCCTCCAGTGGCGTATGAGTCCTGGGAGCTGTACATGAGCCCCATTCGATAGAGGTGGGGTTGCCTGGCTCCACTCCTTGCCAGCTCCTGGAAATAGCTGGTGCTATGTGCTACTGGGTGGCTGTGCCTGCATGGGCCACGAGCACCCTGAGGGCCCGCCTCCACCGTAAGCAGCTGTGCACCATGCGGGGGGTCCATGTTGGGTGTCCCCACACTCCCCCACCCTCTCTCCCTACACACACACACACACACACACACACACTAGTAGATTGCTTCTTGATCTGTGGAGCCAGCTGTAAAAACATTTTATGCTCAGTTTGAGACAAGAGAAAGGCTGAATCTATTACTCAAGTGGCAGAAATGTGTGTTTCTTTGATACTGGCTTCTTTGCTAAAACAATTTAATTTCTTGGGCAAAACAATGTGTACTAGATCAGACCCATATAGGTTGAATGCTTATTTCAGAATGTGTATAAACAGCTATCTATGAAATACTAAATTTTTAAAAAGTAAGGGTTTAGAAGCAAGATATTCTGGTTCATTTTCCTGCTGTAATTCTACTCCTTTCATAACCCACTTCTGGCAAGATTAACTGCAGGAATGATACAATATCTGTACATGTACCGTTATCAAAAGATGCACATACATAGGCCAAATAGACATACCAAGACCTATAACATTCTTCCATCAGAAATTGTCCTTTATGGATTTTGTTGATGCAGTTGCTTAGAACCAAAATCTGACAAAATCCTTCATTTTGTACTGCTTCCAAATCAGTCATGTTATTTTCTTCTGAATTTATATTATATTTATATTATATTATATTCCTCTTTAACTTGAATGATTAAAAGGTGTTTATGGAAAGTGGACAAATTGTTAGCAAGTAGATTCACTTCCCAACACCACCAGTCCTTTAAACCAAATAGTATAAACAAATTCAGAAATATACAAAGCATGCCATAGCAAACAATGTCTAGAAAATGTTCAACTTAGCCTAGGAGATATTTGACAATATGATTGTTAAATCCTCCCTAGACTGTAATACCAAGACTATGTTGAATATCTCATTTAAGTAGTGAAGGATAATGGTTCCATCTCTTTCTTCACAGATACCAGAGTAATCATAATGACAAATATTAAGCATGCAATTAATGGAGATACAAACTGTAATTCAATAATCAAAAATAAAAGTAACTTTAGTGTGAGTAAGCAGGATCCCCTTCCCTAAACCTGCTCCTGGGCTGGTGAGGAACACCCAGGGTGCCTGGGTGGGATAAAGTAGCCTGCCTACCCCGGCTGCTGTCCCTGGCTCAGCAGGAGTGGCTCTGGAGCTAACCCTTCCCTCCCCCTGCCCCCCCCCCCCCCCAATCCACTGCTCGGCTAAGGCCAAAGAGGACAGTGGCAGCAGGGGAAAGGTGTGTGGGAGGGGACGAGAGGGGAGGACACATGTCACTGAGCATAAAGGTGAAGGGACACAGGCAATTTTTACCTGCTTTAGAGGCTTAAAAAGGCCCTGGCTGCTGTTCCTACACTGTAGTCTGAAAGGGAACTGCGACCATGCCACTGCTCCCCCTTTGCATCTGTCCCGGCATAAATTAACCAAATGTACAATTTATGAGTTCAGAACATTTTTTTTTTCACAAAATACAATAATAGATAGCAAGCTATTGCCACATGAACCTCAATTCTCTGTTGCCTCAGACTCTATAGTATTTTATAGTATAGTACAAACAGCCTGCCTTGTCTAAGATGGAGCGTAATCAGTTTACAAGAGGCTCTATACAACATGGTTGTGTTCAGTAGTAGGGGACTGGATTCCATGACCCTGAAAGTGCCTTTAATCCTATGTTCCTTCTGCAGTTCTTTGCACCTCTGAAAAATAGACATAGTATTTTATAGGAGAATAACATAGTGCACCCACCATGCACAGGTGTAAAAGACTATACAAGGCACAAGAGCTATGGAGAGTCAAGTCCAAAATATTTGAAAGACTTAGACCAGTTGTTATCAACCTTTTTGGACTCAAGGCACTCCCATTAGACTTAAGGCACCCCTTCATACCTGTTATGAGTTGAGTGGCACTCAATTTTTAAAAGTCTGTATATATTGCAGTGCTTATCTCCTTGAAGAGGGGTCCAGCAGTGGGATCGGGGATCAGCTTGGCAGGGACAAACCCAAGCCTGCTCTTATCTGCTTATCACTTCACACTTTGCTTATCTCTTCACACCTCACAGCACCCTTCAAAAGATCTGGCAGCACCCCAAAGTGCTGTGGCACCATGGTTAAGAACCCTGGTTTACACAAATGTCTTTGCCTCTTCTTTCCCCTCTCACTTCCTCTGTCATGTCTCTATTGTGAGTTCTTCAGGCCAGTGACTTTCTTTTACTAAGTTCTTATACAGGGCCCAGTATATAGAGGCCTGAACTCAGTTAAGACCTCTAGCAAATATTGTAACATAAATACTAAAAAATATTAGGAAGTCAGTTATTACATCATGGGACTACTGTTCTAACAATCACTTGCCTGGTACAGTATAACTAAAAATATTAGTTCCAAATGCTGCTGTTGTCTCCCTTGTTTTATAAGTAAAGTCTGAAATGTTTTAAATGAGCACCTTTTGAATGCAGTGCAGCTTTAATAATTAACCATGCAAAGAAATTTCTTATAGTATAATACTTTATTCAAATACAATTATTTCTCTCTAAAGGCAATCCCTCCTAATCACATATTGTAATTTCATAATATTCATGAGCAACCTAGACACTTTAATGTGATTTTAAAAAATGTTTAAGAAAAAAATACTGTATTGGCATATAACAAGCATACCCTTTTCCAGCCTTTCAGGTATTTGATAAGCCCATCACAAACTTCATAACGCTTATGGTTTAAATGCCATATTTATATGTCTAAAGCAACCTCAACTTTAATGAATTTGTGGCCTGTAAAATGTAGTGCACATCATAGTTGCTTGCATTCCTAGTCTGTCATTTGCTTTATGAGTTGTTCTTTATGCTGTTGTGTTTGTAATTTACCTACATTTTCATTTTTGAGCCCAAGGGCTTCTACCCCATACTTCTAATCTGGTATATATTTGAGCTCCACTGCCTCCACCTTGGAGATAAAGAAACTTTCTCTTTCAAGAGATTTCCTTCTGAAACATTTTATTAAAGGAACGGTGGAACAACAGCCAAGTCTGCTGTAACTGGTTCTAACTAAAGGCTGCTAATAACAATGGGCATATCTACATGTGGCATTAACAGGCAGCAATTTATTGCTCCTGGGAAGTTCCCGAGAACAGTTTACACGTGCGTCCGGAGCACAGCACATTCATAGATTCATAGATTCATAGATGTTAGGGTCGGAAGGGACCTCAATAGATCATCGAGTCCGACACTTGCTTAGGCAGGAAAGAGTGCTGGGTCTAGATGACCCCAGCTAGATGCATATCCAACCTCCTCTTGAAGACCCCCAGGGTAGGGGAGAGCACCACCTCCCTTGGGAGCCCGTTCCAGACCTTGGCCACTCTAACTATGAAGAAGTTCTCCTAATATCCAGTCTAAATCTCCTCTCTGCTAGCTTGTAGCCATTATTTCTTGTAACCCCCAGGGGCACCTTGGTGAATAAAAACTCACCAATTCCCTTCTGTGCCCCCGTGATGAACTTATAAGCAGCCACAAGGTTGCCTCTCAACCTTCTCTTGCGGAGGCTGAAAAGGTCCAGTTTCTCTAGTCTCTCCTCGTAGGGCTTGGTCTGCAGGCCCTTAACCATACGAGTGGCCCTTCTCTGGACCCTCTCCAGGTTATCCGCATCCCTCTTGAATTGAGGCTCCCAGAATTGCACGCAGTACTCCAACTGTGGTCTGACCAGCACCCGATAGAGGGGAAGTATCACCTCCTTGGACCTATTCGTCATGCATCTGCTGATGCACGATAAAGTGCCATTGGCTTTTCGGATGGCTTCGTCACACTGCCGACTCATGTTCATCTTGGAGTCCACTAGGACTCCAAGATCCCTTTCCACTTCCGTGCCACCCAGAAGATTATTTCCTAGGCAGTAGGTATGCTGGACATTTTTCCTCCCTAGGTGCAGCACTTTGCATTTCTCCTTGTTGAATTGCATTCTGTTGATTTATGCCCACTTGTCCAATCTATCCAGGTCTGCTTGCAGCTGTTCCCTGCCCTCCGGCGTGTCCACTTCTCCCCATAGCTTTGTGTCATCTGCAAACTTGGACAGAGTACATTTCACTCCCTCGTCCAAGTCGCTGATGAAGACATTAAAGAGTATCGGTCCAAGGACCGAGCCCTGCGGGACCCCACTGCCCACACCCTTCCAGGTCGAAACCTACCCATCCACCACGACTCTCTGGGTGCGACCCTCTAGCCAATTTGCCACCCACTGGACTATGTAGTCATCCAATTGATCCAGGTCTCAACAGGCCTGGCTGGCAGGGACCCCAGGGGTCAAGCTGCGAGCCTGGAGCTGCTCTGACTAGGCTCAATGGGCACTTTTACACACGCTGGGGGGGGGGGGCGAGGGTGTGGCACAGTGCTTTAATTAAAGCAGCTCCAAGAGGTTGCCATAGCATCTTTTGTATGTGTGAATGCAAGTGATTCAAAATGGTGGCGGGGGTGCTTGAACTAAAGCTCATTCAACAAACTTTAGTTAAAGCAACCATTTTGAAGCAAGGGGGCACTGGTACACAAGATACAGGAGGCTTTGGACTGCAGAAATTATGCTCCAGCAGACTCGATTAATTGATTAATCAAGTCTGCTCTGACATGCTGTAATTACAGCACATTGGAGCAGTCTCCGCATTCATGTACAGGTACCCAAAGTGCTGTGGAGGGGCTGGCTGGGACACAAGGGTGCTTCAGCATGGGGCTAGCTGGCAGGCAGCCCCGTAGTGATGCACCCTCGTGCCCCAGCCAGACAGCTCAGTGTCTACATGTGCGCTGCAGCACATGAAAAAATTCCACAACAAGGATACACGTATACCACTTAAAGTACCAGAGGAGTCCCTTTGAAATCAACAGGACTATTTGCACATTTACTCATGCATATGCTCAAATTCTGAAGTGGGGCCATCAATTGTAAGCACCTCAAGAGAGAAAAACTAATATAGTCATCTTTTTTAACAAAGCTTAGGTTTTATTTTTAAAACTAACAAATAGATATACATTGCTCTTGGGCTAACTACCCAGCTAAAATCCAATGAAAACCCACCAACTTCCATAATGCTTAGCTAGAGTTTCAGAGCTGTAAGGAAATAAAATCCCAAAGCAGCGGAAACAGTTTTAACTCAGTAACAGAGCAATGATAAATTAAAGAGGGAACATCTACCTTTACATTTGTGGTTATATTTTTGTAGTTGTAGTAATAGAATACAAATAAATTGCACTTAATAATAAAGATTTAATTTTTATGTTGCATAGGAAATGTGATTCTTTGAAAGATTTTTTACCTGCTGTAATGAGCAATTTTAATAACTCTGTAATAACTCTGTAAGCATACAGAAGGGTATGAGAAAGATTTGGAAATGATAGCAATGTTAATATTTGATGGCAGCAGAGGTTAATCTGGATTGGACATTCTTAGTGTGACATTTGAATTTTTGTCTACATTTATTTTAGTAAAAATACTTTATTTAAATATAAGCTATACCAATTGCACTTCTAGGCTCTTAATTTCATAGTACAATGAGTGTGTTTTTTAGATTGTTGGGTTTTTGGTTGTAGTTGTGTTGGTCTAAGGACATGGACAGGCAAGGTCCTTTGAGTAGGTGTGACATCTTTTATTAGACCAACTGAGTAGCTGGAAAAAAGTTTGGTCTAATAAGAGATATCACATCTACTCAAAGAACCTTTTAGATTGCTGTAGCTTTTCATAAGTTAAATGCCAAAGCACCCTGATAGTAACTCACAAGCAACATACAAACCAGCATGGTGTAATACACAATAAACATGTCCGGTTCTATTGATGCAATACACTTTTGTCCAGTGTGATGTGGATGACATTCAGCTGCTTTTCTTAGAGCAAAAGCTCCTTACCAATTTGTTTTGCTCTACATTAAGTTCAGTGGAAGATGAGATAGTTTGCAACTCGATCATTTCTAGTAGACATAAAGTAAAACCTAGAGGGATCGTAAAGTGTAAGTCACTGTCATCCATTTTGTTCCAGTCAAAATATCAAATGCAAGGTCAATGCAAAGAAGGAAAAGACACTTGATTCACTGTTCACTGTGGGTCTTATTTCCCATAAATAACATTCACAGCTGCATATTGGTATCTTTTTACTACACTTTGCACGGATGAACATTTTAATTTGCTACTACCACTATTTTAGGAGGCTTTCCTTTGGCTAACATTTTTCTTCCCCCGGTGGTGGTGTCTTACCACAGCAACATAAGCTAATTGTGTCAAACTTATAATGTTTCCTAGAAATCAAAATCGTCAATCAAGCTTGTTTCTGCAGTCGCATCATATTCCTTCATGCTGTCTTAGAGAAGTCAGATTCATTTGCAATTTCATCTGATGAAATGAAAATGAACCAGATAAACAGCGTTATATATAATAAACTGCAGATTGCAGGAAAATTTTGCTACTGTAGTAAAGCATTTCAGGCATGGCTATATACCACTCTGCATCTGTACTGTCTTGCACTGCAGTCCTTCAAAAAATATAGACTCTTTGGGGCAATGTCTTTCTAGTGCTTGATGCAGTGCTGGTATTATAGATCATTAGGGCTAGGGACAGAAGTTACACATAAACCACTTTAAGTGATCAGAAACTGGTTTAAACCTGTAACAGAACAGAAGTTCAGTGCACATAAACCAGGTTCAAAATGGCTGAAACTGGTTTGAGATAAACTTGGTTGAATGTAGTATCAGACTTAACTTATTGATGTCACGCCAGTTTATGAAACCGACGTCTGGCCATGCCCCCAGCCCTGCCACTGCATCAGTGGGGAGGAAACCCTGACACGGGCTGCTCTACCCCAGCCAGGCAGACCCCAGCATGCCGGTAGGACAGAAGAGGGAGGGGGGAATTAAACCCCCCTCTATCCCCTGTTCTTTGAGGCTAGTGCTCCCCCCCACACACACACAAACACTCAATCAGTGAGGGGGGAGGGTGAGAAATGCCTGGCACAGCTGCTTCCTCATTCCCCCTCTAGGCACACCCCAACTGGGGACCATGCAAGTCAGGGTGGGGGTTTAAACGCCTCCTCAATCTTACTCAGGCCTTACGTGGCCTGTCCACGCCCCCCCAGCTCAGTTTCCCTCCAGCTGAGGGCTCGCTCTAGTGCCCTGAAGCTTCTGGCCTGACCACTGCAGGCATGTGCCTGCATTTCCAGAATCAAAAGTGAATGAATATTCACTTGCAAATTGGTTCAACCTGCAAAGATTGAATTGAATCAGGCTTAGGCTCAGGCTTTTTGAATGTCTGTGCTTAGGTATACTTATGGTACTGAATAAATAATTATTATGAATGTTTATATTTATATATAACAGTGACACAATTAGAGGTGCATATCTCACTCTGAAATAGAGTAAAAGCTATTTGTATGAGGGAATAAAATAGAAAGTACCCTTAGAACCTTAGCTTTTCGATATCTAAGACTACGAATCATTTTGTTTTGTTCCTATGGCTAAAAAAACTTAAGGGTATTACAAGTTCATGTTTTGTTTTCCATACCACACTGGAAGTGTGTACTACTGTCTGTGCTACTGTATGAATAAAATGTCTCATTGGCCAGGTCAGTGTTTTTTGGGATACACTAAAGTTGCCTGGAATACAAGCAACTTGAAGTTGGAGAGACTTGAGTTTGCTAACATTAGACATCTAACTTCTGAGGAGAGCATTGAAAAACTGAAAGAACTTAAAGAAATGACCAGACCAAGGGATGGAAAGAAGCTCAGCAATTTAAGATATCCAATTATCTTCATTATGTGTGCAACATCAAAACTTGTCTACACTGCAGCAATGACAAGTTCTAGCCAAGATGAGCTTGGACATGCCCCATCCACACCATGTTCGCCTATGCCTGCAGGCCCACTCCAAACCCAGAAGCATGGTGGCAAGGTTGTTAAAGACTCATTCTTAGCAGCCACTCTTGCACCTCACTAGAAGCCAAAGGCTCAAGAGTAGCCTTAGAGGGATTTCCCTGAGTGTCCTCAGCAATGTGTTGGCTTGGAAATGGTATTTAAAGTTTTGGTTTTGGGGAATTGGCTTATATATATATATATATATATATATATATATATATATATATATATATATATGTATTAGAGTGGTTAAGATGGATAGCAGGGGTTAATTGATTTCTAAGAAGCCTGGGTCTCACAGTCAGAGTGTCTCACAGCCCTGGAAGCAGACAGGCTATCTAACACGACAAGGCCAATAAATGCACACATAGCCTAAGAATTGAGGGGAGCATGCCATAACAGGAGATCACAGCCTTCAAGGCAGACAGGATATCTAACACAACAAGGACACCTGATCTATAAGCCTGGGAACCAAGGGAGTATGTACCATACTGTCCCATAACACAAGATAAAGTGACACCAGCTGCAAAGCCCCAGAGCAGGGGGCCTGGGGGACAGTGGTAATGCATAGGGAGTGCACAAGGGAGCACATGCACCCCCTGAAAGCATTGATGCACCCCCTGACAGGCCATGCTTCCCGCTTAGGCAGTGGGTGGGGGGCCAGGCGGGAGAGTCAGATAAAGTGCTGCGTCCACTTCTGGGGGCGCTGTGGCCACTTTCAGGAGTGCCACGGCTGCTTCCTGGTCAGCGTGATCAGCCATGGGGGGGATCCCCCCTATCAACAAGATTGGTCCCCCCCGTTGCTGACTGGTTGCTGGGGGGGTGCACGTGCCCCGCCAACTAAGGTGGCACCAGTCGTCCATGCTGGATGATGCTGAGTCCCAGTTTTGGGGAAACAGACCAAATTAGGAGAAGGCCCAGAAGGCTAGGCAGATGTGTGACCACAAAGAGACAACCAACCAGAGATAGCCACAGATAAAGAGTCATCAGGAGTCATCAAGAGGGAAGGAGAATACAAAAGCAGAGTCTTGAGAGTAACAAAAGGTCCCACTTGGGTCCCTCCTCCTTCTTCTCCTTGAGAGGGGTCCCCATCCCCATCCCCTGGGAAGGGTCCCTGAGGTCTCCATGGACAAAGGGCAAATCAGCAGCCCATATCATACACCCCACTGGAGGTGGGGTATGGGTTTTGGCATCCCACCTCCAGAATGCTGACATGCTGTGCTAACATCTGACACCTAAGAAAGAGCCTCAGAGTGAGGACTGCATCCTGGCCAGATGTACTTTGACTCTGATGACAGCCCAAGGATTTGGTAGATATATAGAATTGCTTGATTGTTTGTATTGTTTCTTTTCTGTTATCACCGTGTATCAATAAATTTGCCTATTATCGAATGGAAAGGTCGTGGTCAGTCTGAGGGTGGGTGTCCCCCCATCCCTCCTAAAGCAAGGTATCTGGATCCTAAATCCAAAGCCAACAATGAACTTCCAGGTTTAGAATGTGTCTGTACACAGGGGTGGGTGAAATTAGAGCAGGGTGTATTCAGGTCAGTCTTGGCCAGAACATGCTGCCACTGTGGCATACAGAAACTCTCAAAAGCCAGTGAGCCCTTGAGATAATACATAATGATGCAACATGGGAATGGCTGGAAATCCAAGAAGATCTCCAGATCAAGGCCTCACCTAGAGAACTGCATCCAGTACTGGGCCCCACATCCAGTACTGCATCCAGTACTGGGCCTTCAGGAAGGATGTGGACAGTTCAGAAAGAGTCCAGAGCAGAGCAGCAAAAATGATTAGGGGCCTGGGAAGCAAGCTGCATACTGGCACCATGAAGGTTAAAAGAGCTAGGATTATTTAACCTGGAAAAGAGAAGCCTGAGGATGGCTTTGATAACAGTCTTCAAATACCTGAGGAGTGATGATAGAAAGGATAGAGATGGACCTTTCTGGGCCGCATCAGTCCAGCCCCAATTGCACCACAAATTAACCTTAGGAAACACAAGTTCCCTAAAGTGCTCCAAAGTGGAGTGTCTTCATCTGATCCCTCATTTGAGGAGGGTTAATTTGTCTCATGATCAGCCACTTTAAAAGTATTCTGCAGCTGTGCACATGTCATGGCTTGGCCGTAGAGTGCTTTCATGGGGCCGATCATACAGCAAACATAACTTCTGTCTGTGCCACTTGTGGACTGTTTTGGAGTACCTCCACAAAGTTTTGCCTTTATTTTTGCTGAGGTTTCTTAGGAAAATTAATATTCTCCAGGTGGAAGTTTCATAGAGCATATGAGATTCAACAAGGCTAATAGCCTGGCAACCCATATTCAATGCAGCAAAATAGATGTAGGAAATATCACAGGTTTTGGGTACTAAGGTCAGTGTATTTGGGTTAGAAGTATGCAGAAATTAAATTTAGGGAAACCTGGCAACTGTGCTGAAAGCCATTTTGTTTCCCCATTTTTAAGAGTTTCTTGTCCAGCAGCTACTATAGTTGGAATTTTGAAAAGTGATTAGGGATTCTGAGTGCTGCAGGCCTGTGATTTTCACAGGTGCTGAGAACTCTCAGACTTTCCTCAGACCTCAGCAGATTTAAAAATCAGGCCACGCAGATTTCTTGTCTACCCCTATGTGCTGTTAAAACCCACAACTGGACAGCTGAAAGATGCATGTATTTTCAAAAGCAAAAGCAAATCAAATGTTCATGAATAAAGAAAAGTGTTTATACTGTAAAGAATAAACTTAATCATTTGTGTGTGGGTTCCAGTAGTGATTCATTAACGAAGGCTCTACTGCCCATAGAAAGATGTGTGTTGTATGTATCTAAGCTATAGATAGCATGCTTACAGCCCAAAGAAGGCCTTGCAAGAATTTTTGCAGCAGCAGGCTTTGAGTACAGAATGGCAAAGAGACAAGTGTTTCCCTCAGGGGCTTTCAAGAAGCAGAAACCTAAATAAGCTCATCACTTATAAAGCTGAATACCTGCCTAGGGATAGACAAGTGAATGGCAAAGGAATCATGTGGTTATGTTTCTCTTCAAGTGTAACCTTCCAGGACTTCAGTTAAGCTCATTTTCTGAATGCTGCCACACAATGGAATGTATACTAAAGCAAGGCTCAGTAAGACAAAGGTTACATTAGCCTAAAATGACATCTTGTTTTGTCATTATTTTTGTAAAGGACAAAATTACAAACTCGTCCAGCAAAAGAAGCTTTTCTACTTACCTCTTCCCTTAAGAGTCTCTAACAAAAAAACAGTGATTGCTAAAAACCTGTCGCATTTCTGGCACTGATTACATTTTTCAAAACAAACTTTGGCTATGTATTTACCCTAAATACATAGATACAGCTGGACAGAAAAGCAACATTTCTAAAATATTTAATGTTCTGCTGCTCAAATGTTATAAAATGCATTGTATTATTTATTGGGACTCTATTAAATTAAACTTCGTAATTCTTGTGGAAGGATAAGGTCTTAAAGAGTATAATTTTATTTTCCCAGTTTGAGTCAATGGTATGAGATATATATATATAAATTGTCAAGAACACCTGCAAAAAACAATGGTGCCAATCACAGTGGCTAGTTATGAAGAACTTTCTGAACCTCAGTATGGAGAGGGTACATTTTCCAAAGGGAACATCACAATGAGCACTATAGCTAATGGTCATTTCAGTTCAAGTAGCTCTTGTGTACTGTTAATATTTTGCAGTACAAACATAACTGAAAGACAATCTGATTGTTATTGTGGCAGAGTGCTTCTCCAGGGAAGGCCATGAAGCCCCTTGAGTCTCTGCAGCTCACATTTTCTGGGCACTCACTCCTTTCATTTTCCTGTCATGCCTTGATGTCTATTATTATTATTATGAGGAAGCTGCCCCAGGGCTTCCCAAATTACCCTCAGTCACTGCTGATGTCTCTGCCTTACAAGCTAACTGCATGGCTCCATTCCTCCCTAACACCATGCCCCATGCCTCGTAGATGGCATCTTCATAGACATTCTCTTTCACTTACCCCCACCTCCGAGGCTTCTGGACTTTCACTGATCCCAACTCTTAGCCTCTCACTAGGCTCCTGGACTCTCACTGGTCCCACACTCACAGCCTCTCAATAGGTTTCAGACCCCACCCTGGGTCCTTAGGAACCTCCTCAAGCCCCTTAGTTCCTACCCAAACTTGCAGACTGCTTCAGCTGTCCTCTCTATGGTGGTGCTACAGAGCTACAGTCCTCCTGCTAAGGTGGTGTTCTCCAGATCTTATTGCTGGCTTCTCTTAGGGCCTGGACTTATACCTGCTCCAAGCCCAGCCCTCCTCCTGGGTTAAATGATTCCCTCTATCAGGGTCAGGCCCTGCCACTGTTATGCCTTGCAGTTAATTAACTTGCCTTGTAGTATTGAATATTTCAAGACATGGCCTCAGGTATGAGATGGTGGAAATGAAGGCAGATTTTCACCAAGATGATTTCGACTGAACAAATTTATTTCCAGATTGTTTTTAGTATGTATTCAGTTAATAAAGCCCCATTAGTTTATGGTCCAGGTGTTTTGTCTCCTGTGATATCTGAGACAATACAGAAAAACCTTGCAGGGGACCAAAAAATAGTGACTTAAAATAAAAGAGTTCAAAATAAATTTACTCATAGCTATTTGCTTATATGAGAATACTATACTATGTGTAGACTTAGATGTGCAGGAGGCTATGGAGGTGTTAATAGAATGGTACAGAAAAACCCAGTCATATAAGCACTGTTTTAGTTCTATCTTTTTGTAAACTCCTCTAAGTTTGAGCATAAGCATTTGATAAACACCCTCTTGCAAAGTACATCTATGTACATGGGGCTGGGCCGCAGCAGAGCCAACGGTGTTTCAAGCCATGGTGACCCCACAGCCTAGCACTGCTCAGTATATACCTGACCCCAGATTCCCCCAACAAAGAATGTGTGCTAATTAGCTCCCACTCATAACTGGAACCAGATATTCTTGTCACGAGACCTGGGACATTCCAAAAATGTATATGTAGATGAGGCATGGGGCTGCCTGGTTTGGTTCCACCCCATGGTGGCCACACCAGTCTATGTGATGGACCAAAAGAGGGGGCAACAGAAGGGTGCATCTACACCTGTGCTTTACTGTACATTAGACTAATCTAATGCATGGTAAAGTGTCACCACCTACATGTGTGTGACAATAACTGTGCAGTACATTAATTTAAAGTACTATTTGCTAGTAGTGACAGATGCAAGTTCTAGAAAATGGCACTTTAAACTAATGCACCAAAATGCATATGTAGACACTGACTGGGAGCAAATTGCTAACCCTGAGCTCCAAGCAGCTAGGAGCTGTTCCCAGATACCTGGGAGCTGCCGGGACAGTTCACTGTCCCCCTCCCCCTGCCCTCAGCCAGAGCTCAGGGCTAACCCCAAGCTCCATGTGGCTGAGAGCTGCCACTGGAGCTGGGGACAGCTCTCCCTCACCCGCTGGAGCCCCAGCATGACCCCCGTGTCCTCCCAAGGCTGGCACCCAGAGGAGCCTGGAGCTGCCCCTGGTTGCTGCAGGGGGGCAGAGCAGGGAAGGAGCAGCCCTGGACTAGGCCGCTCCTGTCAGGATCAATTTACTCAACCTAGGCACATGTGTAGACATGTGAGCAGGAGCAGTATAATGCACCTGAATTTACTATGCAGTAAATGCAGTAAATTCAGTAAATGCAGTAAATTACTATGCAATAAATTCAGGCACATTTATTGCATATGTAGACATGCCCAGAGTCTCTCATCTACATAGATGTTTGCTGATGTTTGCTGGATATTTAAGGGTGATAAAGAAATGGGAATCATTGGAAATGAGAAAAAGGGGCACTGTTCAGCTTTGGGGATGAAGAGCAATTTAAAATATATGCAATGCAGTGGTTCACTATGACTTGAAAAAAAGAGTTGGTGCTGAAGGGGACAGAGCACACTGGGCACATCTACACAAGATGTATACTGCCAAGTTGCCTAATTAGCTCCACTGTAAAGTCTCAGCATCTACACATGCGACTCTATTAAGCAGCAGTAAACTAATAAACGCCGCAGTAGGTTAGTACTTGTAAACACAAATACTATCCTACAGTGATATTATTTAGTGCACCACAATGCACGTGTAGACACTGACAGGGCTGGCTGAGTCACAAGAATGCTTCAGTGCTAGGGCTGCCTGTTTTTTAGCCCTATGCTGGAGCACCCTCATGCCCCAGCCAACCCCTCCACATCATGTGGAGCTGGGCTGGCAGGCTGATCCCCCAGACTACCTGCTGGGGAGCACAGCTCCAACCTGACTCTATGTGCTGTGGTCCCAGGCACACAGGCAAACAGCACACTCAGGAGCAATAAGGTCTGGCACAAACAGTGCCAGAATTTATTGTGTTGTGCTAATTGTGTAGATGCACCCACTGAGTACTATGTCTTATTCAGATAAGCTGCACTAGCCTGATTTTATGGTAGGTTCCCATCTGTATCTCAGCCTTTTAGCTAAGATCAAGCATTTCTGACACCAAGAGCATGTCAGGGTTGCCTCAGGCCCTCCCAGTGCAGTACCTCTAGGCCTGGTGTCAGTTCCCTGTGGAAGGACCCACTGGTTTTTTTAAGGGACAAAAAGAAAGAAGGTTCCCACTGGAATATTTAATAAGTACAGACACTGGTCTTGTGCAAGTTGCTCTGTGGACATGCTCAGTATGGGCTGCATTCAATGAACTACACAGCTGGTTCCCATGACTGGACATGTGCTGTCTCTGGTAGCAGTTTAATGATAGGCAAAGTATTTAATGAGCTATTACTGGTCCAATACAGAATTATCTGTATCTGAAAGCATGCAAAAACCCATCCTTTCTGCTGGGAAATGACAGTAGCCTCAAAATATCCAACACTTTGAACTATCCCATGTCAACCTAACAAGTTTTTACTGCAGAAACTTGCATGGTATTTCATAGATTCATAGATTCATAGATGTTAGGGTCGGAAGGGACCTCAATAGATCATCGAGTCCGACCCCCTGCATAAGCAGGAAAGAGTGCTGGGTCTAGATGACCCCAGCTAGATACTCATCTAACCTCCTCTTGAAGACCCCCAGGGTAGGGGAGAGCACCACCTCCCTTGGGAGCCCGTTCCAGACCTTGGCCACTCGAACTGTGAACAAGTTCTTCCTAATGTCCAATCTAAATCTGCTCTCTGCTAGCTTGTGGCCGTTATTTCTTGTAACCCCCGGGGGTGCCTTGGTGAATAAATACTCACCAACTCCCTTCTGTGCCCCCGTGATGAACTTATAGGCAGCCACAAGGTCGCCTCTCAACCTTCTCTTGCGGAGGCTGAAAAGGTCCAGTTTCTCTAGTCTCTCCTCGTAGGGCTTGGTCTGCAGGCCCTTGACCATATGAGTTGCCCTTCTCTGGACCCTCTCCAGGTTATCTGCATCCTTCTTGAAGTGTGGCGCCCAGAATTGCACGCAGTACTCCAACTGCGGTCTGACCAGCGCCCTATAGAGGGGAAGTATCACCTCCTTGGACCTATTTGTCATGCATCTGCTGATGCACGATAAAGTGCCATTGGCTTTTCTGATGGCTTCGTCACACTGCCGGCTCATGTTCATCTTGGAGTCCACTAGGACTCCAAGATCCCTTTCCACCTCTGTGCCACCCAGCAGGTCATTCCCTAGGCTGTAGGTGTGCTGGACATTTTTCCTCCCTAGGTGCGAGCCCTGCGGGACCCCACTGCCCACACCCTTCCAGGTCGAGACCGACCCATCCACCACGACTCTCCGGGTGCGACCCTCTAGCCAATTCGCCACCCACCGGACTGTGTAGTCATCCACATCACAGCCTCTTAACTTGTTCACCAGTATGGGGTGGGATACCATATCGAAGGCCTTCCTGAAGTCTAAGTATACGACATCCACCCCTCCTCCTGTGTCCAGGCGTTTCGTAACCTGGTCATAGAAAGAGACTAGATTGGTCAGGCACGATCTGCCCGCCACAAACCCGTGCTGGTTTCCCCTCAGCATAATTTGCCCTGCTGGGCTCTCACAAATGTGAGCCTTGATAATTTTTTCAAAGACTTTACCAAGGATGGAGGTGAGGCTGACCGGCCTATAGTTGCCCGGGTCCTCCTTCCTCCCCTTTTTGAAAATGGGGACCACGTTAGCCCTTTTCCAGTCCTCCGGGACTTGGCCCGTGCGCCATGAGCATTCGAATATTCCCGCCAGTGGCTCTGCAATGATGTCGGCCAGTGCCTTCAGCACCCTCGGATGGAGCTCATCCAGGCCTGCCGACTTAAAGGCATCCAGTTCTTCCAAGTGACTCTGCACCACCTCAGGATCTATGTATGGAAGTCTGGCGCCTTGCTGCTGCCTCTCTACAACCCCAGTGAGAGACTTGTCGTGCCCCTCACTTAGGAACACTGAGGCAAAGAACTCGTTGAGGAGTTCAGCCTTGTCCCCCCTGTCTGTCACCAATTGTTTCTGCCCATTTAGCAGGGGTCCTATTCCTCCCTGGGCCTTCCTTTTACTCCCAATATATCTAAAAAACAATTTCTTGTTGTCTTTTACTTGGGTTGCCATCCTCAGCTCCATGGTAGCTTTGGCCCATCTAACTGCCTCCCTACAAGCACAAGCAGAGGAGGTATATTCATCTTTAGTGATCTCACCTTGTTTCCACTTCTTATGTGCTCCCCTTTTGGCCCTTAGGCTGCCCTGGATTTCTCTGGTCAGCCATGGAAGCCTCCTGGCCCCTTTCCCTCTTTTGCCTCGCTCGGGGATCGTCTTGCTTTGTGCCCGAAGGATCGTTTCCTTAAGGCACAGCCACCCTTCTTGGGCTCCCATCCCTTCAAAACTCCTACTCTGCAGTGCGTCCTTGACTAATCACCTGAGTGCATTGAGATCAGCTTTCCTAAAGTCTAGCACTTTCACCCTGCTAGTTACCTTACCCACTCGACCCATTTGTTTCCAACTGGCCAGGGGTGTTCTGACTTAGGGTCTGGGACTATATGGAAAAATTCAATTCACATGTGTTTTCAAAGGGTTACATGTAGGAATGAACATACTACAGAGTCATTGTTAAAGGTATATGGTATTGCATTTAGATAACACATTGTCCCACAAAAATAAGCCAGTGTGCAATTTTAAAGATGTGTTGGGTTTATTGCCAACACATTGTGATTACCAATGTGTTCAAGAAACCTGAATCAGATTACATAAATATACCAAACATAAATATAGAGAGCAGTATGTATGTATATGAGCCTGTATTTTAAGGACTAAAAGAGTTTTTAAAACTATCAAAAGCCCTGTGCCACCATGCTGCTACTCCCCTTTTGCCCTACATCTTCTCAGCTGATTCAAAGAATCATAAAATCATAGCAAATTAGAGTTTGAAGGGATCTCAGAAGGTCATCTAGTCCAGCCCCTGCTCAGAGCAGGACCATCCCCAACTAGATCATTCTAGCCAAGGCTTTGTCTAGCCAGGCCTTAAAAACCTCAAAGGATGGAGATTCCACAAACTCTCTAGGTAACACATTCCAGTGCTTCACCATCATCCTACTGAGAAAATGTTTTCTAATGTCCAACCTAAACTTCCCTTGCTGGAATTTGAAACCATCGCTCCTTGTTCTGTCATCTGCCACCAAAGAGAACATTTTAGCTCCATCCTCTTTGGAACCACTCTTCAGGTAGTTAAGGCTACTATCAAATCCCCCCTCAATCTTCTTTTCTGCAGATTAAATAAGCTCAGTTCCCTTCATCTCTCCTCATAAGTCACATGCCCCAGCCACCTAAGCATTTTCATTGTCCTCCCCTGGATTCTCTCTAACTTGACTACATCCTTTCTGTAGTGGGGGGCCCAAAACTGGACACAGTAGTCCAAGTGTGTCCTCACCACTGCAGAATACAGAGGATAATTACTTCCTTTGAACTTCTGGCAACACTTCTACTAATGCTTCTATTAACCCACTGAGCTCAGATGCCTTTGTGTTTGCTCCATCTTACAGCAATATTACATATAAAGACACTTGTTTATAAAAAGTTCCAGAGTTAGTCTCTTCTAATTAGATTTTCAAGATCCTTTTGTGATGGTTTAAGCTGATTTCAACATGGTAGTGACCTGAGTGTTCAGTGATTAACATCTGGAGGGGATGCTATCTTGCAGCCAGCAAATGTTTACATATACGTTAGAAGTAGTTTGCTTTTTGCCAGAGTTTTCCAAAAGTGCATTGTGGTTCTGCTGCTCATGTCAGTAGCCTGTTGCCTGAAATCTGTACCTAGGACATGGTTGATCAGCTGCAGCTTGTCTCCCTCCATCTCAGTTAACACTAAATAGAATAAGTCGGCACAACAAGAGTAAATGAGCCATGGCAAAATTGATCTAAACCTCCACCCTCTGATTTAGCAGCTAGGCACTAGCTCCAGAGATAAGATAATTTCTATCAGCCTCACTGGTTTTTCTAATACAACTTGACAAATCTAATATATAGCTCTTATTAACATAACCGAATGAATTATCACAACTCAGAAAGGTGAATATTGATCTAAATTGCTTTATGTATGCATGTTGCTTTTTCAGTTTCCTTTGGCTTTAATTTAGGTTGCTGTAGCCTGAGATATTAAAAAAATTATAGTGTATAGGCCCTCAGTCCAAGAACTAACCATTTATGGTTATGGCTATGACTCATCTCCAGGGAGAAACAGAGGAGAGAGAAAGAACCCCTGAGGAAATATAAAAAGCTACTGATAGAAGAGGGTTTCCAGGCTGGCATGCTTATTTTCACTAATGGCCTTCTATGCCAGTGAAAATTGATCTAAATCAGCCTAAAATGTCACTTATACTAGATACCTTCTGCAAAAATTAGTTTGAGATGTGAACCTGGCTGCAGTCCTCAAGTCAATCATTTTGGACACCTATACACAAGCAACAAGGCTGCTCCAACGTGCTGTAATATAGCACATCCGAGCAAACTTGATTTATCAAATCCGCTGGAGTGTGGTAATTACAACACTCCAGCCTCTTGTGTATCAGCATCCCCACACTTCAAAAAAATGGCAGGGGCACTGTATCTAAAGCTTATTCGATGAGCTTTAGATAAAGTGTTCCCGCTGCCATTTTTAAGCGTGGGGACGCTGATACACAAGATGCTCTGGGCATTTAAATTAAAGCACATGTCCCCCCTCCCCACCCCACTGAACACACACACACACACACACACACACTCCCAGAGTGCATGTATAAATGCCCGGTAGGCATAAGCCTAGGTACTGAAAGCACATCATGGTAGCTATCACATATGGAAAGATAGTTGGGTGTTAGTATATCTATACTTTTTAACTCAAATATCCAAACCTGGGCATATAAAGTTAGCGCTTAAATCTATAATGTAAAGACATCCATATTTCTGTTATATTGTTGGCATTGGCGTAACTGGGGCAGGGCAAGAGGTGCAACTGTCCTGGGCACAAACAGGGCTGAGGGGCAAAAAAAAATGGCTTTTGCCACAGCCGTGCGCCTGGCTGTATTCTTATACTACTGGTTGTTGGTGCTTTGACACTCTCTGAAACCAAGCTGTCTGACCGATCTTAAAAGAAAGCTAAACTCCCATTTCTTAGCATTTCTGCATGTTAGGTCTAAGGAAACTGACAGAGAGCTCGCATCCTCTCTTGTACCATACTCACTGAGCTGAGAATCATGCCAAGATAATGCCAAAGATGCAGCAGAAGAAATGAAAATGAAGTCCAAAGAAAGAGACTGTGATCTAGTATGCAATAGAGAGATCCCTCTTAGAATCTTCAAGTGCATGACATTGCTAGGGAAAGTGATTAACTCCTGGCTTCTTATATCTAACATTTCTGAGGGGAATCTGGCAACATAACTCTCCCGTTATTTCACACACATGAGACTTTGTCAGACTTCCCAGCTTTTATTTTTCCTAGGCAAAATGATGATGCCCCCACCTCAATAGCACGAGCGGTGCAGAGCCAAGCAGACCTGTGGAGGGGCATGGGAAAATGCAGGCTTCCTGCTGCAGGCCCAGTGCTCCCTGACCTGCTGTCCTCCCTTCAGGAGCTCAACACCTGCTGCACCACCATGGGAAAGTGCCTCTCTCCTGCCTGACAGCAGCAGGGACCTACCACCCCCGCAGCTGCCAGGCAGGCAGGGTTGCATCACCATGGCAGTGTGGGGCTCCCAAGGGGAGGGCAGCAGGGTGGGGAGACCCAAGGCTGCAGTGGACAGCCCGCATCCACCTCCATCCCATGCACAGATCTGGGGGGCACATGCCCCTCCCATTCCTCCTTCTCAGCAATGTTTGCAGTGGCAGAGAGCTGGTCCCAACCCCTGCCCCGTGGATGAGCCACCCATGGCTCTGCTCTGCTCCCTGCTTCCCGTGGCTCCATGCACCACCCTGGCTGGGCAGCAAGCCCAAGCCCAGCCCCTGCCCCACTGCCTCCCTCACCATGGGGGCCTCAATCTGCTCCCTCCCAGTCTTGCCTGCAGGCTACTGGGGGAGCTGCAATCCACTGCTGCCTGGGGATGTATTCCTAGCTACATGCATACATGCACATAGCACTCCCTGTGTCTCACTCCTTGTAGGCTGGAACTCTGCCAGCCTGCAAGGGGAAACCTACCATTTCCCACATTTTTCTATGGTGAATGGAAAACACAGATCCCTGCACACTACTGGGAATCTGAGACAAATGCTGTCCCAGAGTCATGCAGCCTGAGACCAGGACTTGATGTTTGCATTTCAGGACTGTCCTGCTCAGTTAGGGACAGGTGGTCATCCTGCCCTATTCCCAAGGGGTGCCAGGGCTCTTGGGCTCCCAGGTATCCAGTGCCTATGTTGTCAAGTGATGGAAGCACGTTAAAAATCAGCTTTCCTTAGCCCAGCTAACAGGCTGCATTATTTCTCATAGATCGGCCAAAATTACAGGTTTTTTCTTAGACCTTGCAGCTCTGCTGAAAGTATTTAAGAACTAAAGCCATTTACTCCTGAAAAAGGCAGAGACGGTTAGTTTTTTATTTTAAAAAACACTATTTATAAATTATTTCAAGTACTACTGGCTATTGTTTCCACTATTTCCCAGTTTTTAATTCTTCCATTTTGATCCTAAAGCAGTTCTTTGCTAGTCTGTATTTCTAGCATATCATAAACAATGAAGCATATTCATCAGTTGCCTTAGTGTTCATTTATATGATGATTTTTATTAAGATAGAATTCTCTTGTGTTTACATTGTACATTTTTAGTAAAATATGCTTCTGATACCTAAAAATCTTGAAAAATCACTCAAGTGTGGCCAACTTCTTCAGAATATTCTGAAGAAAATTGGGGAAGTGGGCAGAAGAAGATTGGGATTGGGAAGATTAGGAGCGTGGCTAGAATAGAATAGGATGCATTTTAACAAAGATAAGTGCAAAGTGCTGCATCTAGGGTGGAAGAATCACCAACACACCTATAGACTGGAAGGTGACTTTCTAAGCAGCACAGCAGCAGAAAGGGATCTCGGAGTCATAGTCGACTCCAAAATGAACATACATCATCCATGTGATGAAATGATAAGTAAAGCCAACCACACTCTTTCATGCATTAGAAGGTGCATCATGAACAGGTTTAAGGAGGTGATACTTCCCCTCTATGCAGCACTGGTAAGACTGCAGCTGGAGTACTGCGTCCAGTTCTGGGCACCGCACTTCAAGAATGAAATGGATAACCTTGAGAGGGTCCAGAGGAGGGCTACTCATATGATTAAGGGCCTGCAAGTAAGATCCTACGAGGAGAGATTGAGGGACCTGAATCTCTTCAGCCTCCGCAAAAGAAGGCTAAGAGGGGATCTTGTGTACAAATTCACTGGGGGGAGGCAGCAAGATACTCTGTTTACAGAGGTGACCCTTTGGGTTACTAGGAATAATGTCCCTAAACTGACGGAGAGCAGATTTAGATTAGATATTAGGAAATATTTATTTACGGTGAGGGTTGCCAAAATCTGGAATGGGCTTCCGAGGGAAGTGGTGCTCTCCCCGTACCTTGGAGGTCTTTAAGAGGAGACTAGACAAGCACCTAGCTAGGGTCATCTGACCCCAGTGCTCTTTCCTGCCCAGGGCAGTGGACCAGATTTGATGATCTACTGAGGTCCCTTCTGACCCTAGAAATCTCTGAAATCTCTGAAATACAAGTTTTTGCTAAGTTTTTTTTTAATATTTAGTACAACAATAACCTTCCATTAGAAACCTAGCAATACCAATATAGTGATTTCGTGTGCAATAGAGAGAGCCTTGGAATCTTCAAGTATGTGGCACTGCTGATCTAAGCTCTTCCAAGCTACAACAGAATGAAAACTGTCTATTTTTTCTTATGTCTGCTGGTGCTATTCAAAACTCTACAAGCAGCAGGGAGATAAAGAGCATGGACACACATAACACATAGAACAGAGTAAGTGTGGTTTAAACCTGACATGGACAAACATAATAAGCCTGTTAACTGATTTAAAGCTATCTAGAATGGCTCCTGGAATGGTGTTTCTGGAAAATCAAGTACTATTTTCAACTGGCTCACTTGGACTGTTCAATGTTTTGTGTAGATACCAAGTGCTCCATAACACAGGTTTGGTCAGTCTCCCAGCATCCCACACTGCATGGCTTCTCCCACCCCACTGCTACAACTGGCTGCTCTAGTAAGCAGCCAAAACACTTCCGTGCCCTCTTGCAATTTTTTGTTCTTTAGTAACCACTTGAGCTCTTTTGCACTGCTTGTTCAATTAAAGCTATCTTTCTAACTACCAGTTGTATCCTCACTCCTTTCCAGACTGCAGCACCTCACCATGCTGCCCCCTAGCCCCTGGGAACAAAGCAACCCCCCTTCCCAAGTCAGGCTATGATCAGGTACAGGCTATGGATATATGTTGACCTTATGCTCACTTCCAGCCCTTGCTCACAGCATTTCCTAGAATTGTGAACCTCATCCCAGTCAATGACATTTTGGAATGGTTGAATTGTCATGTCTGTCCACACCCTGAAAAGAATCTGGTTAGTATCACTTTATTGCTGGAAGAAAAGCTGAACAGCAGCTCTGAAGACTCAATAAATTAGGAATACGGAGGATTCATAGAGTACTGGAGACTTCCTTTTATAGCCACTAGAAAGCTAAAGGCAAAAGAAGGCTAACAAAAATATCCATTTCCTCATTGCCTCAGTCAGGAGATTCTGGGGTGACAGGCAGAAATAGAGACTTGGCTTATTGTCTTCCAGAAATAAGAAGAGATTGTGGTGACTCCAGATGTTATCAGACACAAAGATGGAGGTGCTATGCAGGATCCTCAGACAATATCCAGGTCAGAATACTCAGCACCCCTATGCAAGGCAAATAAACAGAACGCTTTTTCTATTCCTTTATGTTTTGGAGGTTGTACCATTGAGGGAAACATAACACTGAGGAGTAACAGCACAGCTGCCTTTCACTCCTGCCAGCAGGCTTAACATCTGGGCTAACAGAAGTTAGGTAAGCTGTTTTGAATGCTAAGGATAAATTTTACTTACAACACTTTTATTTTGCACTTGAAACATTTTAATCTAATGCGCACAAATGTTATGATGTGTGTTAATGTTCTCATTCACTTTTGATCAGCCAATAATTATTCTGCCAAAGCATTTTGTATCATAGCCTTTTCTTGATGGAATTCTCAGGTATGTACATTGCTGGGGAAAGAGCGTAAGGGCTTGTCTATATCACCGTGATAATAGATCTCAGGGAGGATGGAGCTGAGCACAGCCCAACCATGTGGCACAGAAGGTTATCATTGGGACTGCTTTTAGGCCCAAGGGAGATTGAAGATTTGAGAGTGCATAATGGGTGCATCTACACATCACCCTACTGCGACACAATGACACACTACATTGCTGTAGCGGCACGCTATACCTGGGGAGCATGCTGCTACGGGGACGTAGCTGGCAACAATGTGTAGACACGTGATCACCTGCTACATCACCATAACAGTGCACTCCCTGGGATAGCACACCGCTACAGCAACGTAGTAGTGTAATCTACCCATGCACCACACACACGGTACAGGAACTGCCCATACTGCACTTTGCTTTAGTACTTCCAAAAGGTACTGTAGCAATGTCGCCATACGGTGACATGTAGACATGCCCAATGGGGAGAAACCCAAAGAAAACTCACTGGAAGATGCCAATGAACTCAGGTGAAGGGGATGTTCTCAGCCCTATGTTTCCCAAGACCTTCCCCTGCCACAGTATATTAACTCTAAAAATACTCAACCTACATGCACCAAAGTCATAAATAACAGAGACTAGACAGGTAGAAATCTTCACAAGGATCTCCCAGTTTCTGCATGGAAGGGAAGGACAACCAGCACCTCAGCAGTTTCCCTGTCTCCTCATGGGGGCATAGATATAGGGGTCAAAAAGACCAGTTGCAACAAGGTGCCAAATAACAGAAAGTTGTATTCCTCTGTGACAAGACATACCTCTCAGGACACATCATCTCTGCAGGATACCCCACATATGGGATCAGGACAAAACTCCTGAATACTTTGCCCCAATTCTATGAATTCATCTGTGTCCCACCATGCTCAATTTGGGGGGTCCACCTGTGGGAAGAAGCGTAAGCCACCAAGTGGAAAATCTATCAAAAAGTAAATATAGACACGGCTTGAAATAATTTTTCCATGGAGCCCTCTGATTCCATGTAAAAGATACAGGTTTCCCTTGATTTATGCAAGTTCTGTATATATGAATTCGCACTTATGTGATGACCCTTTTTATACCCAAAATTTGTTATATACGAGGTAAATTCACTCTTAACCAATAGGCATAGATGTGCTTCTCCCTCCCCCAAGCAGTTAAGTCTGTGGGGGGAGAGAAAAGAGCCATGAGGCCAGGGCCTCACTCACCCCAGACCTTGATGCAGCTCCTCTGGGAGTGGCCACACCAGCTGCCTGCAGCCGCTGGGCTGCACCATGCTCACAGGCAGGTGATTTGGGCCACTCCCGGGGCAGCTGCAGGAGGAGGCCTGGGCATGGCAAATTCTGGGGTGGTACCAGCCCCCTTGCATCACCATGGCCTGCCCCAAGCATGGGGAAGAGCCCGGTGCCACCGCCAGCCCCAGCCTGCAGCAGCAGCCAGCTCCCATGTGCAGGTCCAGGGGCATGGTGCAGCCCTCTAGCCCACAGCCCTCCTGGGCTGCACATAGCAGCAAGAGCCATGCCCCACCATCCCACGTCCCACACCCACTGACAGTTCCCTCTGCTTTGCTTCCTGCTGCAGCCCTGGGAGCGGCCAATGGGCTGCACCTCACCCCTTCCCTAGTCCCTGCCTTGCTCCTTCCCTCCCTCCCCACTGTGGGAATGTATCCCTATCTGTTACTTTATAAACTGGGTTCCCTTTATGCAATTTGGATTTATGCACAGTTTTCTGGGAATGCATGTACCACATAAAGCGAGGGAAACCTGTATTTAACTTTCTCTCAAGATTTCCCTTCAAGTAGGCAGTGACCCATAAGAAAAGCTCTTATGGAAGAGAAGGAGAATCCCAGAGCTATTGTGAAGGCACAGATTATCTATGTAGATAACTTTTGCCACTGAGGCTAGGGACAGACATTCAAAAAGCCTGAGCCTGAATTGATTCAATCTTTGCAGGTTAGTCTAACCTGGCTAGGCTGAATGGATTTGTAACTGTACAGACATCCCAGAAATGCTAGCACATGCCTGTAGTAGCTCAGGCTAGAAGCCAGGGGGTGCTAAAGCAGCGCTCTCTTCCCTTCCACAGTGTTGAACTGAGGGGGGCATGGCCAGGCCCTGGCAGGATGCTCTGATTACCCCAGCAGGGAACTGATAACAGTGTTTATTACCCCTAACTCGGCGTTTATCACCCCATTAAGAAAACAACAGAGGGACATTACCAGCTACCTGTTGATTCTGGTTGTTGATTCTACCTGTTGATTCAGCACGTACCATAGCCGGCATGTGGTCTGCTAACCAATACACAAACACCTCCTCAGCAAGGCAGAAGAGAGGGGCCAGCCCTGCTGTGGAACAGAGAGCCCCACCCAGCCCAGAGAGCATGGTGGGATGCTGGGGGAATCTGGTTTATCTTAAACCAGCAAGGGGTCTGGGACAGACATTGCATAAACTGATTTGACCCAAATCAGTTAAGTCTGATACTACATTCAACCAGGTTTATCTCAAACCAGTTTCAGACATTTTCAAACTGGTTGATGTGCACTGAACATCTATTCTGTTATAGGTTTAAACCAGTTTCTGATCACTTAATCCAGTTTATGTATAATGTCTGTCCCTAGCCTGAGAGCAATCTGCTACCCTGTTGATTTCAGACAGCCATGCCACTTTTCTTTACCTTCTCTGCAGGGGATGACTAAAGAGTCTTCCTCTCCTTAGTTTTTTTTTCTCCTGGGGAAGGGGACAACAGTGACCAAAGTCAATTCTGATCCCTATGATGAGATAGAAGTATCCTTTGCAAATAGGACTACAAAATAAAGCCCAGTCTCTTCAAGTAATCTGGTGTTTCACCTTTTTTGTTACTGAGAGATATCTATTGTATCTGTAATCTTACATGTTTTTAAGCACAGAATAATCACAATGTTTTCCTTGCTGCATTGAAATATATGCATATAATAAGCTAGTGATATTGGATAAGATCTGACTGCATCTCTGCTGTACTGTTCTATAAACATGTGTATACCACTATTAACAAAGGTTCCTGGAGTATTGACAAACAAATTACAAGGCTTCCTGACTTTTAATTAACTAAAAGAGCAAACAGAACTCAAATTAGCTTCTAAAAAGGACTCAGGCAAACAGTGAATCAGACGAATGGCAAGATTGCCTAATACAATACAGCATCTTTGTGTACAGCTTCCATAGCCTATTTATACATTCTTGATAAGAGACGAATAGACCTGGCCTAACGGAGGGGAAGAGTCCTGTAAAAGAATCCTGAAACATGTGGGTCTGATTAGTAGAGAAACCCTCAGTCTTGAAGAAGAAAGTGAAGGGATCAAGTTTGAGGAGGGAGGAGTTACTGTAACTTTCATACTCAAGAAAATCAAAGGGAATTGAAACAAATCCTGATGATGGCCAAGTTCTTTCTTGTCTTAAAAGGAGCAGATCATTGGAGAGCAAGTTACAAGATCTAAGTTCTGTTCCAGGCTCTGGAAAATTGCACTTAAATAGGGTTTAAAACTACAGCAAATGTCTACCCATGCAATTTTTGACACTGGATATCTTGGACAAGTCCATAATCTATTGTAACTTAATATTTCTACTGTTCCTTCTGCTCTTTTCTCTTCAGACCACACCACAACAAGGTACACTGGCTATTTTCAGCCACAATATCTTCCAACTTTAATTAAACTGAAATACAAATTGCCTGCCATCCTTCATCTTCCTTGGTACCCTGCAATTTGTTAAATCATCCAGGAAAGTGAAATGCTGCAATAATAACTGTAAAACAATAAGAAGATATGCACACATAATCATCACTGATTCACAGGACCGTGCCTTATTGTTTCCCTGAGCAATAAAATGAGGTACAGAAGTAATATATAGAAAACTTTCTTAGCTGGTATCAAATCTAAACTTTGAGGCCCTTTTGATGTTATTCTTTCTAGATTTACATAGTGTTTGCTTTGCCTGAAACTTCAATCAAAGCTCATTTACTATGGTATTTCCTATCTGTAATAAATAGGAATTTGAATTTACTTTTAATCTTACAGCCCTTCTGAAAAACATGCCAGTGAAGAAAGGACAAGACTACCTGTATGCTTTATTAGTCATCTATCTTTGAATATCTCGGCTTCTAATTTTACTCACGCTACTGTATTCCTCAATTTATCACTAGTCTGGCTGTTACCCACCATGCATTTTTTTTCATTTACCATACTGTGGCCCACATATTTGAGGCTGCACTTGGTATAG
The DNA here is from genome assembly GCF_030867095.1 of Alligator mississippiensis. Classification (NCBI taxonomy): domain Eukaryota; kingdom Metazoa; phylum Chordata; order Crocodylia; family Alligatoridae; genus Alligator; species Alligator mississippiensis. The sequence goes on from NC_081824.1 coordinate 349,180,210, forward strand.
GTATAGTTCCTAAAACCCAATCACAATTTTGAGTGCAACTCTAAAGAATCTGAGTTTATGTATTCCTCCCATCCAATTTCAATCTGCACCAACTATTTGTGATTTGTTTTACAGATGGACCTTACCGTAAGCCTAGATTTGAATGGAATAAGGACAAAGCTAAGATGAGAAGGCATTGCTCTGGGTGCTCTCAGATGTACTTGAGGAGATGGATAAAAATTCATATAGTTAATGTTTCTTGGTGGTTAGGGCACTGTCCTAGGAGATGGGCAGGAGAAGAAGCTGATGAGGGCTTAGAACCCAGGAAAACCACTTATCTAAAAGATGAGTAGTAACATCATTGCCTTCCCATCACCACTGCAACTATATCATGTGAGAAGCCTTATTTTTTTGGTGTAGTAGGCATTCACTGAGCAACTCTGTCTAGTTTCCAGATTTCAAAGTGAAAGCTAAGACTTCAGCAAGAGCTAGACATCCCTAAATGCTTAGAAAAAGGATATTTCTTGGCACTTTCTGGCTGAAGAGGGAGGGATTGACTAAGCTGGAACACTTTCAGGGTTAAGGGACCATTGAAGAGGGACTTTTTGGATTTAGGCACCTAAATCCAGGCCCAAGTTCTTTCTTAGGGTTGGTCACCAAGAATTCAGCTTCAGTGGCTGTCAGAATAGATCCTATGTGCATTGGCCTTTGCCTAATACAAGGGTGCAGAAAGGAGGTATGTCAAAATAAATTGAATCTGTGAGAAACCAACTTACTCTCTGGAAGTGAGGATTCTGCCCCAGTATCCAAAGAGAGTGGAAATTGTTGGTTTATTTGCTGACAAGTTTGTAACACTGTATTGCCATAAATCTTTTAAATCTTGAGTTGCTGATAATTTAAAATAAGTAAGTAGGCCTTGATATATTGATGTGGGGACTGGTTACTTATTTTTATTTTTTCTAAGAAACAGTGAAGGTGTCAGTTGAAAAGTGAATTATGTTAGATCTTTGGTGTGATTACTTAGTTATTGAACCGGGGAATGGAGAGAAGAAGGAGGCCTACAAAGGCTGCTTATTGAAGCTTTTCTGTTGAGGTCAGATTGAAAAAGCCTAGAGGATGGTACTTGCTTTATTGGTAACTTTTATTACTGGAAGTGGTAGAAATTGGGAAAGCATAGTAGCAATCATCTGTTCTTCAATCAGTTTCCTTGGAAAATTGCCTGTGCTGTACCATGTGGATGTGTCCGATTCGTTTTTTTTATTGGAAATATTTGCTGCTTAGCTCCAAGATTTGATTTGGGCATGACATTACTTTCTCCCTGTCTTTCACCTTCCACTAATTAGTCCTCAGTGAATAAAGCTAATTGTAAAAGTTTTGTATCTTATTTCATTTTCTTTGTTGTAAACTATTACATATGGTTAAATAGAAGGTAGGGAAGGGTGTGGTCTTAGAGATTAGCTCCTTCAGAAATACAAAACTTTTATAGGCAGCAGCCTAAATTGTCAGATGATATGAAGTAGGCAATTACCTATGAAAATTTATACATTTCTGAATGAGTTAATCTCTAAGGTGCCACCCCACTCTACCTCTTTCTATATGGCTAAGTAATAATATTACCCTTTATTAAGCATTAGGGAGGAGTTAGATATGAGTTAAGATTCTGCTCTCTTTAACGCAATGCTAAAGACTCATTAACTTCAACATGACCAAAAGTGACTATCAAAACTAACCTGTACTTTTAAAAGGGGATTGGGATTTGTCTTGAAGAGGAGGCCTCTTGGATGAGATGCAGAGCCTGATGTTTCTAGTAACAGCATTTCACACACACTGTAGTGCCAAGTCTGTGCTTAAAGACTGAGGGTAAATAACATTGTCTACAAAATCCAACACACTTCATTGCAGTCAGCTGAGTACAGCAGGACTTACCCCATCTGCATCCAGTCACTTTGTCTATTCCCTGCCTGCTCCTCCATTTCAGGGCCATTTGAACCCCTACCTATCACCTAACCTCCAGCCATTGCAGGGAATCCATTATAAAATGCTTGTTTGTACTCCACATCTTTTTTCTTTCAAAGATAGGAACTCTGGGCATTTAAAGTGACATACACTTGGATTGAGCACTAAGTCTTTATAATGGATATAACTTTGCCAGAACCCATGGTCTTAAGGACAAATATGTATATAAAGTTAAGGTGCTATAGTCTACGAAGAGTCAATTGCAGTAAAACTAAACAAGAAAAGTGGAAAACAGTAATTTGTACAACCAGAGGTTCAGCTGTAACCAATGATGAGTGTGAATATGTATCCTTGAACAGATGTGGTTAATTTCATATAATGGACTAGACTTTCTTCTACCCCCATATCTAATATCTTTAGCTCATTATACTAAATATGTTTGCAGAAGCCATAAGCAGAATCATTGCCACAAGACACACACAATTGACTCTGAAAAGGCATATGGATTTGGGAAAGCCCGGAGGGGTTTTCAGTAGATACCATTTTAAAACTTACTAAACAGACAGTTTAGCAGCAGCCACTGTAATCCAAAAGGGATTGCATACTGGACTGATTTCCTTTGCTGAGGCCAAAAACTCTTTTGTATCTTAATAGAAAGAAAACAGAGGGTGTAACCCTACAGTAACCAGGGTCTAATTATTTCACAGACATAATCCTTCCCCAGTTCCCACTCCCACCCTCACCCCCTGTATAAAAATGTTGGCATCTGCTTTGCTTACTAACAGGATTCCATTTTTTATCTATTCCTTTTGCACATTAGCACTGGATGGATTGGCTCAAACAAACCAAGCACTCTACAGTTCTAGCAGTGGTAAATTTGCCTCTCTCTGACCAGCCTGTTCAATGCTGATGGTTACTTCAAGTACCCTGTTGGTACCCGTGCTTCCCAGCATCCAAGAGCTAACTAAACATTTCCCAGTGGAAATCCAATAGCAAGCTCTTCTCAACAGCCAAGGTTAAAATATGACCTAAGAGTTCCTTCACCAAACCTCAAAATAAAACCTTCCAAAACAACTCCTTTCTCTCCTGTGAATTAAGGTGGAACATGAGTTATATTTATTCTGAGATACTGCACCAGTACAATCAATAATGTTATTTATCATGTTGTAGTATTTGAAAACTCTCATCTATAAATCTGTCTGCTTAGCTATATCAACTGCATCAACTCGAAGTGATTTCTGGGTGATTGCTGCCTGTGTCTGACAAAAAGCCTTAACCAGAGTGTGAAGCCACTTCAGGCCCAGGACATTCTCCAAGTGACCAGAAAAAGCAAACAGGGCATTTTGCAGCAATTTGCTGGAAGCAAGAAAAGGAAGAGGAACCAGGTAGCAGGCACCAGATCCTGCTCTGGGAAGGTAAGTGAGTCAGGGCTATCTGTATGTTTGACTCGCTGAGTGTTTGTCTGGTAGGCTGTGTGTTTGGGCATGTGCTCTGAGCAGATGGGAGAATCTGCTAACTGAGTTATTGTTGGGTGATTGCTGCCTCTGTCTGGCAAAATCCCTAATCGGAGGCTGGAGCCAGTCCAAGCCAAGAGGAAGAGACAGAAAACCATCTTCACAGACAGGCTTGCTAACCTAGTAAGGAGGGCTTTAAACTAGTTTCACCAGGGGATGAAGACCAAAGCCCTGAGGTAAGTCAGGAAGCAGGTGACCTGAAGGAAGCACAAGCAGAAGGGGACAACAGGAGAGGCCTTCTCATTCTTCCTGAGCCAGTAGGACAATCAGCTAGATACCTCAGATGCCTATACACCAGAGACGGGCAATTATTTCGGGCGGAGGGCCACTTATCCAGTTTTGGCAAGCTGTCCAGGGCCGCATGGGTAGCCCTGCCCCTTGATAGGTGCCCCGCCTCCTGGCCACCATCTTAGGACCAATGCCTCAGGGCCAGCGCTGGTGGGGCCCGGAGTGGGGTGCAGGCTGGCAGGGGTCTGTGGAGCCGGGTTGGGCTGCACCAGCAGGGAGAGGGGAGAGCTGGCCCGGCTCTATAGAGCTCCTGCCAGCTGGGACCCTGTACTCCTGCCGCCCTGCTCTGGGCCCCACCAGCACTGGCCCTGGGACACCGGTGTGGGCCCCGTGCACCCGCTCACTCCCAGTGACCCCCAGCCCCACAGTACAGGTGGGGGGCAGCGCACAGCCCCCACCCCCTGCTCCACAGCAGGGAACAAGCTGGTGCTGAGCATGGGGAAAAGCGGTCCCTCCCCTGCCCTGTGGCCCAAGCAACTGGCTGCAGCTGCTTGCAGCCCACATGGGCTGTCCTGAGCAGACACAGGTGGGGGCTGGGGCAGAGAGGCAGCAGATGTTTGCAGCTGGCCCAGGTTCTGGGTAGCTGCTGACAGCTACAGAGCCCGGGTTGAGAGGCAGGGGCTTGGGGTGGGGGGCAAGAGGCTGCAGGGCTGGGGGGCACGGGTTTTGGGTGGAGGGTAGGGGCAACAGGGACGGGGGGCAAAGGGCACAAGCAGGGCATCCTACCATGTACCCCCTGCCCTCATTTTGTTTTGAGCAGGCACAGGCAGGCCTGCACGGGCTGCGAGCAGCTGCAGTAGGGAGCTCCGGCCATGGTGCGGGGGAGGGGCCAGTTTTCCCCATGCTCCACACCAACTCCTTCCCAGCCCTCCCTTCCCCCCTTACCTGAGGTTCCTGCACTGGGGCAACCACGTGGTCCCAGGCCAGAAGTCCCAACTGGGGCTTCTGGCTGGGGGGGCAGGGCCGGGGGGGGGGGCTACTGTTGCAAGACCCCGCTGGGCTTCCCCTTGGTCCTACTGCCCTTGGTTCCTGTCATTTTTTACAGGAACCAAAGACAGAGAAATAGTAATTTTCAAAAAAATTTAAGGGCCCCGCGAGCCAGATAGAATGGCCTCATAGGCCAAATCCAGGCCATGAGCTGGATTTTGCCCACCCCTGTTGTACACGAATACACAGAGCCTGGGAAACAATCAGGAAGAACTGGAAATCCCTGCACAGCCATGGAACTATGACACGATCGGAATAACAGAGACTTGGTGGGATAACTCGCATGACTGGAGCACTGTCATGGATGGGTACAAGCTGTTCAGGAAGGACAGGCAGGGGAGAAGAGGAGAGGCAGTTGCACTTTATGTAAGAATTGTATGAATGCTCAGAGCTGGAACTGGAAACTGGATATAGGCCTGTTGCAACTGGAGCTAGGCCTGTTGAAACTCAATGGGTAAAGGTCAGAGGGGAGAGCAAAAAGGTTTGTCATGGAGGAGGTCTGCTATAAACCACCAGACCAGGTGGATGAGGCTTTCTTCAAACAGCTAGTGGAAGTTTCCTGATCACAGGCCCTGGTTGTCATGGTGGACTTCAGTCACCCTGACATCTGCTGGGAAGGCAATACAGCAGTGCACAGGCAACCCAGGAAGTTTTTGGAGAGTGTCGGGGACAGCTTTCTGGTATAAATGTTGGAGAGGTCAACTACGGGCCATGCTTTTCTTGATCTGCTGCTCACAAACTGGGAAGAATTGGTGGGGAATGTAGAAGTGGATGGCAACTTTGGCAGCAGCGACCTCATGATTTGAGTTCAGGATCCTGAGGGAAGGAAAGAAGGAGAGCAGAAGAGTAAGGACCCTGGACTTCAGAGAAGTAGACTTTGACTCCCTCAGGGAACTGATGGACAGGATCCCCTGGGAGGCCAATCTGAGAGGGGAAAGGAGATCAGGTTGTGCTTTAAAGAAATCTTACTGAAGGCACAGGAATGAACTATTATGATGTTGCTCAGTGAGCAATATACATCAACCCTCATCAAGACAGAATCCGAGGCTGAGGAAGTAGAAGGATTGTCGGTTAGGCTACATGGGGGGCAAGGAGAAAGGGATTTGGTGGTAGGGGTCTGTTACAGACCCCCACACCAAGGGGAAGAAATAGATGCGGGGCTCCTGAGGCAACTCTCGGAGACCATAAAAGCTAAAGAGGCGGTAGTCATGGGGGACCTAAACTACCCAGACATCTGCTGGGAGACGCAGACAGCAAGGTCCCATCGCTCACACAGGTTTCTAACTTGTGTACAGGACCTCCACCTGACACAGGAGGTGTATGGTCCCACTAGGGGGAATGCCATACTGGATCTGGTATTGGCAACGGGAGATGACATGATAGGGGACCTCCAGATCGGTAGCTATCTGGGAGACAGTGATCACCTTATAATAGAATTCAACATAAGACGGCGAGTGGGTAAGGTAACTAGTAGGGTAAAAGTGCTAGAATTTAGGAAAGCTGATCTCATTGCACTCAGGCGATTAGTCAAGGAAGCACTGCAGAGTAGGAGTTTTGATGGGATGGGTGCCCAAGAAGGGTGGCTGTGCCTAAAGGAAACGATCCTTTGGGCACAAAGCAAGACGATCCCCGAGCGAGGCAAAAGAGGGAAAGGGGCCAGGAGGCTTCCATGGCTGACCAGAGAAATCCAGGGCAGCCTAAGGGCCAAAAGGGGAGCACATAAAAAGTGGAAACAGGGTGAGATCACTAAAGATGAATATACCTCCTCTGCTCGTGCTTGTAGGGAGGCAGTTAGGCGGGCCAAAGCTACCATGGAGCTGAGGATGGCAACCCAAGTAAAGGACAACAAGAAATTGTTTTTTAGATATATAGGGAGTAAAAGGAAGGCCCAGGGAGGAATAGGACCGCTGCTAAATGGGCAGAAACAATTGGTGACAGATAGAGGGGACAAGGCTGAACTCCTCAACGAGTTCTTTGCCTTAGTGTTCCTAAGCGAGGGGCACGACAAGTCTCTCACTGGGGTTGTAGAGAGGCAGCAGCAAGGCGCCAGACTTCCATGCATAGATCCTGAGGTGGTGCAGAGTCACTTGGAAGAACTGGATGCCTTTAAGTCGGCAGGCCTGGATGAGCTCCATCCGAGGGTGCTGAAGGCACTGGCTGACGTCATTACAGAGCCACTGGCGGGAATATTCGAATGCTCGTGGCGCACAGGCCAAGTCCCGGAGGACTGGAAAAGGGCTAACATGGTCCCCATTTTCAAAAAGGGGAGGAAGGAGGACCCGGGCAACTATAGGCCGGTCAGTCTCACCTCCATCCTTGGTAAAGTATTTGAAAAAATTATCAAGGCTCACATTTGTGAGACCCCGGCAGGACAAATTATGCTGAGGGGAAACCAGCATGGGTTTGTGGCGGGCAGATCGTGCCTGACCAACCTAGTCTCTTTCTATGACCAGGTTACGAAACGCCTGGACACAGGAGGAGGGGTGGATGTCGTATACTTAGACTTCAGGAAGGCCTTCGATATGGTATCCCACCCCATACTGGTGAACAAGTTAAGAGGCTGTGATGTGGATGACTGCACAGTCCGGTGGGTGGCGAATTGGCTAGAGGGTCGCACCTAAAGAGTCGTGGTAGATGGGTCGGTCTCGACCTGGAAGGGTGTGGGCAGTGGGGTCCCGCAGGGTTCGGTCCTTGGACCGATACTCTTTAATGTCTTCATCAGCGACTTGGACGTGGGAGTGAAATGTACTCTGTCCAAGTTTGCAGATGACACAAAGCTATGGGGAGAAGTGGACACGCCGGAGGGCAAGGAACAGCTGCAGGCAGACCTGGATAGGCTGGACAAGTGGGCAGAAAACAACAGGATGCAGTTCAACAAGGAGAAATGCAAAGTGCTGCACCTAGGGAGGAAAAATGTCCAGCACACCTACACCCTAGGGAATGACCTGCTGGGTGGCACAGAGGTGGAAAGGGATCTTGGAGTCCTAGTGGACTCCAAGTTGAACATGAGCCGGCAGTGTGACGAAGCCATCAGAAAAGCCAATGGCACTTTATCGTGCATCAGCAGATGCATGACAAATAGGTCCAGGGAGGTGATACTTCCCCTCTATAGGGCGTTGGTCAGACCGCAGTTGGAGTACTGCGTGCAATTCTGGGCGCCACACTTCAAGAAGGATGCGGATAACCTGGAGAGGGTACAGCGAAGGGCAACTCGTATGGTCAAGGGCCTGCAGACCAAGCCCTACGAGGAGAGACTAGAGAAACTGGACCTTTTCAGCCTCCGCAAGAGAAGGTTGAGAGGCGACCTTGTGGCTGCCTATAAGTTCATCACGGGGGCACAGAAGGGAATTGGTGAGGATTTATTCACCAAGGCGCCCCCGGGGGTTACAAGAAACAATGGCCACAAGCTAGCAGAGAGCAGATTTAGACTGGACATTAGGAAGAACTTCTTCACAGTTCGAGTGGCCAAGGTCTGGAACGGGCTCCCAAGGGAGGTGGTGCTCTCCCCTACCCTGGGGGTCTTCAAGAGGAGGTTAGACGAGTATCTAGCTGGGGTCATCTAGACCCAGCACTCTTTCCTGCTTATGCAGGGGGTCGGACTTGATGATCTATTGAGGTCCCTTCCGACCCTAACATCTATGAATCTATGAATCTATGAATCTATGATGTACAGGAACACTCGGAAGTATGGCAGAAGCCCAGCTTGGCTTAGGAGAAAAGTCTTCAATGAGCTAAAACACAAAACGGAAGCTTACAAGAAGTGGAAACTTGGAAAAATTACTAGGGAGGTGTGTAAGAGTATTGCTCAGGCATGCAGGGATGAAATCAGGAAGGCCAGAGTGTAATTGGAGTTACAGCTAGCAAGGAATGTGAAGGGTTTCTTCAAGGATGTCAGCAACATGAGGAAGATCAGAGAAAGTATGGGTGAGGGAGGCAACCTAGGGAGGCAACCTAGTGAGAGAAGATGTGAAAAAGGCTGAAGTGCTCAATGACTTTTTCACCTCAGTCTTCACAGGCGAGGTCAGCTCCCAGATTACTGCACCTGGTGGCACAGTTTGGGGAGCAGATAAGTCAGCAATGGTGGCAAAGGAACAGGTTAGGGACTATTTAGAAAAGATGAATGTGTACAAGTCCATGGGGCCAGATGTGAGGTACCTGAGGGTGATGAGAATGTTGGCTCATGTGACTGCAGAGCCACTGGCCATTATCCTTGAAATTTTGTGGAGATTTGGAGAGGTCTCAAATGATTGGAAAAAGGCAAATATAGTGCCCATTTGTAATAAAGGGAAGAAAGAGGATCCAGGGAACAACAGACCAGGCGGCCTCACCTCAGTCCCTGGAAAAATCATGAAGCAGGTCCTTAAGGATTCCATTTCTAAGCACTTGGAGGAGAAGAAGGTTATTAGGAACAGTCAGCATGGATTCACCAAGGGCAAGTCATGCCAGACCACCCTGATTGCCTCCTGTGACAAGATGACTGCCTCTGTGGATGCAGGGAGAGCAGTGGATGTGATATAACTTGACTTCAGCAAGGCTTTTTGATAGTCTTTCTCCCACAACATTACTGAAAGCAAGCTAAGTAAGTATGGGATGTATTAATAAACTGTAATGTCAATAGAAAACTGGCTGGATAATCAGGTTCAAAGGGTTGTAATTGATGTCTTGATATCTAGTTGGCAGCCAGTATCAAGTGGAGTGTTCCAGAGGTTGGTGCTGGGGAGGTTTTGTTTGATATCTTCATCAATCTGGAAATTGGTAAGGAGTGCACCCTCAGTTTGCAGATGACACCAAGCTGAGAGGGGTATAATAAACACGCTGCTATGTAGGGTTAGGATTCAAAGAGACCTGGACAAATTGGAGAATTGGGCCAAAACAAATCTCATAAGGTTCAACAAGGACAAGTGCAAAGTCCTGCACTAAGAACAATCCCATGCACTGGTACAAATTGGGGACCAACTGGCTAAGCAGTAGCTCTAGAGAAAAGAACCTGGGGTTACAGTGCACAATAAGCTGAATATGAGCCAACAGTGTTCCCTTGTTGTAAAGAAGGCTAATGGCATACTGGGCTGCATTAGGAGGAGCACTGCCAGCAGATCAAGGGAAGTGATTCTTCCCCTCTACTTGGTACTAGTGAGGCCACATCTGGAGTACTGTGTCCAATTTTCAGGCCCCACTCCACAAAAGAAGTGGGCAAATGGGAGAGAGTCCAGTGGAGGGCAACATAAATGGTTAGGGGGCTTGAGGCACATGACTTCTGAGCAGAGGCTGACTGAACTGGTTTTATTTAATCTGAAAAAGAAGAGACTGAGAGGGGATTTCATAGCAGCCTTCAGCTACCTGAAGGGGGGTTCTAAAGAGGATGGAGCTAGACGGTTCTCAGCGGTGGCAGAAAACAGGAATAAGAAGCAATGGTATGAAAAGGTGTTATATAAAGAGCATCCTGGAGACACCACAGTCAGGAAGGGATGACATGTCACCTGAGTGCCTGACTAATCCACTGTGGGAGTTTCCACATGATTTTGTTTCGACATACTGCTTTGGGTTTCTAATAAAAGGTTCTCTTCAAGTCACCTTTCTTCACTGCTTAACTTCCCTCAGCCTCTTGCAGGCTGCGCTAATCTTAATATCTCTACAGTACTTCGAGCAAAAACTAGTGAAACACAAAAGATACCAGGTTTAGAATTGCTAGAGGCTACAGCATGAAGAAACAAAACTTTTCCTCTTGAAAAATATGATAAGCAGCTTTATCTTTTCTTTCCTACTAGGAATGGACCATATATTGACAAGCTTTTTTAAAATAAACACCCTATTGCCACTGTTCCAAATGAACAGAATATCTACTAGTAATTTGCAATAACATTGTTCAGATTGAATATAGACATCTTGTGGGTAGATAATCTCAAAATGGCACAGGTGCAACTAATAGGAAAAATTATAAGTATATCATTCTTTTTCATTCAGCATTTGAAATAAATTCCATAATGCAACAAACACAGCATCAGAATGACATTCTGGATCATAATTTGAACAAATTCACCATGCCAGAGTCCAAATTAACATTGTAGTTAGAAGGATCTAAATATTCCACTAACAAAATGTCATGCTTCCCATGTGCATCTTCTGCTAAGCTTATGTCTCTCAAGCCAATCATTGTAGAGAGATTCTGTGTGTAATCCTTCCTGAAAAATAAAGATACCCAAGATCTTCCATATCTAATTCTAAATAATATTTTTTTATATTAAGTAACCTATCACACTATCCCATTTCATATCTGCAGTTTGTGCTTTAGGTGATCTAGTAACAATGCCACTGAATCACAACTACCAAGGTCAGTATCAACAATTTTCCTTTTATTTGCAGTTGCCAAGTGGAACGCTAGTTTCTCTGCTAAATCTATCCCAAAACATTCAATGAAATGTCCTTACCCAATATTTCTTTAATACAACCTTGTATTAGAGAACATTAAACTTTATCTTTTTCCTATAATTTGGTTATTTTTCAGTTTTTTAAATGCTGACCCATTATATCTAGTTACATCTTTATGTATAACTACAATTGGTGTTTAGAATGGTCAAATGGCTGAAAGGAAATTGTTGAATTTCCTTCAGGTCCCTGAGTGATAATTTCCCAAGCTACCTGCATTTTATCCTTTTAGTTTGTTCTCATAATTTCAGTCCTTCCAGCCATCCAGTCAGAAATTTCTTTCCTCTGGAATTATTGCTTGTTTGTATCTTTCCAGAATTAAAGTGTGTAGAACTGAGATTAGTATTATTGTTTATATAGAAAGAGATTATGCTATTTCCACTCACAGATAAATATATTTTATTACATATTAATTGGGGCCAGATTACTAGCTAACATAAACAGATATAGAAGTATTAATTTACACCCAGTGAGGACCGTGTCAGTAACTCTATGCCCATGTCTACACAAGACACTGACTGCACAGTCATTACTGTACACACAAGTACTAAAGGACTGCACAGTAACTGGAGTTACTGAGGAGTAGTGTCACCGAACGGCTTTTAGGCGACACTGACTGTGCAGTAGCTCATTACTACTGCGCAATAGTGTCGCATCACGCTCCGTGCGCAGTACTAATGAGCTACCATGCAGTCCATGTCTCATGTAGATGCATCCTATGTGTATTTCCTATTAAGGGAAAGCTAGAAAGTATGAAGTATTTGTATGAATAGGATGTTGAATGAATGAATCCTGCAGCCAAAGCTGAGGATTTTGGTTGGGGTGTGCCAGTATTCCTGCTAGGACTAAAACCTGGAGGTTTCTAGTCAGAGAGTCTTGTCCCTCCACTCAAAGTGATCACCACATGTGAGATCAGAAAGGATTTTTACCTCACAGTCAGATTGATACAGGCCATATCACTTTTTTCAGTCCTCTGTAGAAGGGGCCATGGCCCTCCTCCTTGATCTCTCAACTGCATCTTAACCACACTTCCAGCAGTGGGATACTGACAACCCCCTGCTTTACATGTCTCAGGTTAGGATGTTTTTGGTGTCTTTGGGCAATATACCTTTTTGCTGTGTGATAGGGATGATTGTGTACTTTTGGAAATAGATTAGACAAGGATTATAGGATGGTCACAAAAGCACCTCAGGGGAAAACCAGGAGTAATGGTCATAAACTCCTAGAAGAAGGTTTCAGACTGCATATAAGAACAAACTTCTTCATGGTTCATGTGACCAGACTCTGGGAATAGACTCCCAGCAGGGGTGGTGAAGGCACCTACCCTGGAGATCTTCAAAGGAAGACTGGATGCACACCTTGCTGGGGTAATTTGACCCCAGCAGTCTTTGCTGCCCAGAGAAGGGGGGCTGGACCTGATGACCTCATGGGGTCCCTTCCAGCCCCAAACTTCTGTGAATCTGTGAATTTGTTTGGATAGGGATAATTCTGCCTTAGGCAGCAAGCTGAATTAAATGACCTCTGGAAGTCCCTTCCTATCCTACTTTTCTATGATTCTATGAATAACTCTAGAGACCTCAATGAGACTGTTGAGGGAAATAAGGACTTTGGGAGTAAGGACGTATGCAGGATCAACCCTTTAGAATTCACAATTAATTTTAAAATAAACTAAATAATTTAGTTGGACCCGATCCAGCAGATTCTTCCTCATGTGAGTGGCCCAATTAACATCAGTTAACAGATCAGATTTTAATAGGATCATAGGGAAGTAGTGCTGGAAGGAATTTCACAAGGCCATCTAGTCTAGCCCCCTGTTTAAGGCAGGATCATCCTTGACTAAACCATCCCTGACTAAACCATCCCAGTCCATTTAACCTGCTTTTGAACATTTCCAAACAGGAGATTCCACAACTTCTCCAGGTACCTTGTTCCAATGCCTGACCACTCTCAGAGTTGAAAGCTCTTTCTAATCTCCAGCCTAAATTTCCCCTGCTGCAGCTTGAGGCCATTGCTCCTACTCCTGTCCCTACAGCCACAGAGAAAAGCCCATCTCCATCCTCTCTATAATCACCCTTCAGGTATTTGAAGGCTGTTATCAAATCCCCATGCGGTCTTCTCTTCTTCAGGTTAAATAATCTAAGTTATTTCAGAATTTCCTCGTAAGTCTTACCTCCCAAGCCACAAATCATTTTTGTTACCCTGAGCTGGATTCTTTCCAGTCAGCCCACATCTTTCTTGAAGCATGAGACCCAAAACATTTTCCAGGATCACATTTGATTACATATGTTAGAAGGAAATGTTATAACCCTATCCATTCAATTCATCAACACCTTTATAATACAGTAAGAACCTTTCCAAAAGGTGGAAAATTAAGTCATGAGTCAAATGCAAAATTATAATAAATCTCCCTTATAAATGGACCAAATGGACTCAACATATAAAATACACTTTGCTAAGCCATGTAGTGTTTTCCATAAATAAAACATATTTTCTTTTTCACTAAGTAACAACTCACTGCTTTAAAATAATTCAGTGTAGCTGAAAATGCTTAAAAGCAGCTGTAGTAGAGTGCACAGTAAAGGTTCTTATTGACTGATTAGCAATTTGTTTCGACAAACACTGCACAGCAGTTGCCCTACTCGGTGGCAGGCTATTAGACCCTAATGAAAAATGTGCATTTTCATTAGAGTTAATGGTCTTGAACAAAAGCCCTCTGCTTCTACCTAGCCTTATTCAGTGCTTAAATCCTGGACGTATGCCTACGATTATATCCGTTACCCTTTTAGTGTTATAATAAGTAGGCTTTGTGTGGTTAAGTGTGTAGGTTCAAGGTACAGCATGAGTGAGGTGAATGTGAAGAGTGTGGACTGTATCTCATGAAAATTAAGGGCACTTATCTGTCACAAGCTACAGTGGCCCTTTTGACTAGATAGTCTGAAGCATCTTTTGATGTTTTGGGTAGATAAGAATAGATCATGTAAAGCAACGTTAACTGGCTTTTAATAACTTTTTGCTATAAATGATAAGCTGTTAACAAAATTACATTACATTGTTATTGCTATTTTAAACAAAATTCCTCCTCTAGCACAGCAGGAGTTTATCGTGGATAAAAGATGCCAACTAAGATTGGGGCCCCATTCTGTAAAACTGTACCTTGTCCAAATATATAGTAACAAACAGCTCCTGGTCTGAGAAGGTTGCAGTCTAAATAGTCACAGAAAACAAGGTAGCACTATCCTCTCCATTTCAGAGATGGTGGAACAGGAAGACAGGCAGAGGGAGCAAGACTGACTCACCTAAAATCACACAAAGCTGGGGACTGAATGTTGATATCTTGAGTCTAGCTCCAGTTCCTTATGTATATACCAGCCTTCATTTATTTTCTTCCTCTGTTTTGGTGGAGTTGGGGAGCATACTTTGAAAATAACAGATCTAGAATACTTATAAATCCAGAAGTCATTTGAGTATTTGATCCAGAATCTAAATGTATCTGATTCCTACAAAATGTGATCTGAAAATTATGATAATTCTTGTTTATGACCTTACCTAGTAAGAGAAATTTTAATCGACATCAAGCTATAATCAAAATTCTATATACATATAGCCAATGTAAGCATTCAGTCAAGTATGGTATGGGTAAACAGCTAATTAGATATCTGCTTGGCCATCTGCGCAAAGTATCCAATTGGTAAGTACTCTTCTGCTATCTATATAGGTATTTTAGACCCACACAGTTGCACATGCCTGACTTTGGGACCGGCCTGCTATCTCTTGATCAGCGTTCCTCTTTTATTGTGCTATTTAAAAAGTAATGAGTAAAAGCATGAAGTAAAATGAAGTAAAAAGTTTTAAAACAAAAAACAAAAAACAAACAAACAAAAAAAACCCTACTCTGAGTTCTTGGACTGTGACAAATTCCCAGAACAGATGACCATGAACCATAATATGAAACTGTCTCCTTGACCTATCCCTCTTTCCTCCCCTTAAAACATTTTCTAGAGCGCATCATTTACAGGTTCCTGTAAGTATTTTTTTTTTTTCATTCCTCCAAATCAATGCTCATGGTGATTATGATGATGACAATAACTACAGTAAAATCAAATGCTGCAATGTTTTTCCATTATTGAGCGACTGTTTTCTGCAAAATAAGATTTATTGATTGTTCATCAAGTAACTGCCTCTCTCCATGATTTATATCCACTTCAGTGAAGATTTCCTCCGTGGAAATAGGTGGCAGACAAGGTAAACAAGTGCTCTGTGTCCACAATACTTCTGATTAGTAAACTTTATTAAAGAAACATCTTGAATATTTTGTGACTGAATAAATTATGAACCAGATTCTGTTCCACCTATTAAGTATCTAAGTGGACTTAGGCTCCTAAATAAGGATTCCATTCCACCCTGCTCATGTCCCTGAAAATCCACTAATCATCTCCACACCATCATCTTGTAAGACAGAAAGGGCCCTCCTACCTTTTGCATCAATTGTTTTTCAGGGACTTGAGCAGGGTGGAACAGAATCACAAGTAGGTGCCTAACTCCACTTAACGTGCCTAACAAGGGGAATGGGGTTGAGCCCTTTGTAACAACCCTGTTTATTGCCAGGAACCAAAACCCTGAAGGCCTGCCCTCCATGAAACAAGGCATTTGAATTTCCCCCCTTCCTTCTACTCAAAAATCATTTAGCTTAGTTAGTTCATCTAATCTTGATAGTTACTACAACCCTGAAACTCAGCTGAAATTCACTAAGGCTTTCAAATCGCCACTTACAACCATCTGGGACACATCTACCACTTGTGACATTTTGGATAAAAACTGATGTATCCAAATAAAGTGGATCGGCTGAGCCGAGATGCATTTGGTTTACTACAGCAGATGTCTGTTAGCTTTATTGTCAAAAAATGCAGGCAGCTCTGGGTTACTCATGCTCTCTAGCCACCAGAGCCTGAAGGGCCCAATCCTGCATGCCCCAGGAATTCCCAAGCAGGATTGGGCCCAAGGCCTGGGAGTGCCTGCCCAACTTTCCCCTCTTTCCCCAGAGATGTGCCCTGGGGAATCTCTGGGGCATGTCTCTGTAAGTAGGGAAGCCAGGGTTTCCCACTTGTGGAGATGTGCCTCAGGGAGTCTCTGGACATGCCTCTGCAAACAGGAAACACATTGCCGATTGTCCCGCAGGATCAACAGGTAGGACACTGGGTGACCCGTATTTTGTCCAGAGAGGCAGATCACCTGTGCAACATTTGTTTGCATCCTTTGAAATGTGTCTCTTATTTTTGCATGGGTACAATGAAGGGTCTTAAGGTTCTGAGTGGAAACCATGTTTGTAACCAGGAAGAAACCCATCCGTTTTAGCTGAGTTTTACTCTAGGTGTTTTGGGATTTCTCTGGGAATAAATCTTAGAACATATAAACATATTTATACTAAACCCCCCAAATTTTGCCAAATCACTACAGTATGAAACCACAAATTTCTCACAGCTTTCTATGTAGCCCATAACCATGGTACAGAAGGCTGCTACTTTAACACAGTGTTTAATCACATTTCTAAGCAGGAACCTCGCCAATGAGCCAAACTTCATCTACACTTGAAAATATCCAGGAATATCTCGGCTCTGGTTTATGCCCTACTTGCCTATCTTTTCAAAATGTTCTCACTCCACTACATTTCTACATGAAGCTACAGTGATTGTTCGTCTTTTTCACAATAATTACTCATGCAAATGACTAATAAGATTAAGCTGTTATGTGAATGCAGTGTAGTCATGCAATTATGGTCATTTATCATATCTTTTATACTGGGAAATGTATTTATTCTTTCTGATCACCAACATGTCTTCTATGGCCTTCATATATATAATATGGTCCCTGGCCCAAATTGAGAAGGTTGAAAGGCCATTAATAGGCAAACAGGGACAATATGGAGAGAGAAGAGATGATGACTTATAATAACATAATCCTGCGTTTACATAGCAAGTCACATATGTATGCACTGGATCTTAGTGGGCATGTCTATACAAGACACTTAATGTGCAGAAAACCAATTATACTGTGCATTAGCACAATTGGCAAAAACTGTGCTAATGCACAGTACATTTAGTCTGATGCTCATTAACATCATGTAAAAAGCATTCATCTGTACTAATGCTCAGTAGCACCAATTATAGCATTTATTATACAGTAATAACAGGTACTAAACTTAATGAATGTGTAGACACACCACCTGTTCAGTTAAAGGTGAAGGTAAGTGATAAAAGGATACTTTGTATTTTTGTTTGTTTGGTTGGTCATTTTTAAATCCCTATAAGCAATGTAGACTGAAAGGCTCAAAGGGAATCATCTTCAATATCTCTGCTTAAAGCCAACAGTGATAGAAAGTTTTGTAAGATGACTGACAATTCACCCTAAATATGAGTTTCTATAACATAATCTCTGAATCATTTCCATTTATCACTGTGGGTTGTTTAAAATTTTGAGAGTGAATGTGGATATAGTTAGTTGTGTTTTCTTTAGGGAATGGAGTCTGATGGAAGGAGAGAAAATCATTTGTGTGATGTCTCCCTTTAAAAGTATTTCAGTGTTTCAGGTTTTAACAAAAACATCAGGGATAAAGCTGGATGAGCAAAGAACCCCACATTTCAATAAATTGTCACTTAAATATGATGCCAAGACACATTTTTTTCCTTCAGTATGTCTGTGTGATCCCTCCTTTGTTTACTGCATCTCACTAATACCTTCCTCAAGAGAACTGGTATGTTAGAAAATATCTCAGGAAACATCCATTATCTTGAACAGTACATAATTCTTACACTTCTGAAGATTCCCCACTATGTAAAACCTGTTCTTTCAGTGACTCATTATCCTCAACACATATCCCATGAAATTTATTGAAACCTGTATATCTTGGAGAATCCTGGCATGATAAATTTGATTTGCCAAGGATGTAAATATTTTCTTTGCTAAAACTGTGCTATTTCTTATGGGGGAGGGAGTGGGGGGAAACAAAACAAACACAAGAGAGCTATTAAAATTTAACCTGTTACCTTTCCAGCAACTGGAATCTGATGTCTTGTCTTCCCGTAAAAATGATTGATTCTGAGTCCAATCTTCCAAATGGCTAATAGCTGGGGCTGGTTTTCTGAAGTGAGCTCAATTGACCTAAGAAGAAGGAGAAAATTACATTAAGCCAAGGACAGTCTAGAAACCCTGGCATCTTCACAGTACACTTGTTTACACATAAGCTTAGGATCTAGGTCTGTTATTTCTATATGTTCAATGTGTTCCAGAAGAAATTAAAACCTAAAAATATCTATACAGATGGAATCCATTCTGACTAGTTTAAAAGGTAACTACTTTTTGATTTATGTTGATGTCACTCATCTTAAATTACCCCTTAGATTTCCCTAAATCAAGGGAACTAGTCATAAATTATTTGCAGTTCTGTTAGGAGTGTTTGTCATAAACATTGAAAGAAGATGATGAAGAAAAATCATCTCTTACTGCTGTTATTACTATTACCATGTGCTTAATTTTGCTTTTTAATGTATTCTAACATAGTTGTATATCACTGATGCATTTCATTTTGGAAAGGGAAGATATCATTATATAGTTGCCTGACCAAATTAAATATATATATACCTTCTCTTGTCTGACAATGGTAAAGATTCTCAGGAAATGATGCTTTGTTCTAACATTGAAAACCATTTGACACTAATGTTGCCAATTTCTCTTTTTGCTTCTTTGGAGAACATGCCATTAACGTATGGAGGCTGGCTGGAGCTTATTTCTTTGTCTGTTAGTAGTTCAGCTAATGGTGCTGGTTAGCTATATATTGAATACTAAATGAAACAAATCTTTGTCAGACTTCATGGCCCTAAATGATACCTGAACACTGCATAGCCATCGTCAGCTAGAATTTCAAAGCAACACTTTTCATATTTTCCTAGCTTTTAATGCTGTTAATTTGGTTCAGTGAGTCAGAACTTTAGCTAGCTACTGCCAATCCTGAAAGCTGAACATTTAAGAATAGCAACAATGAAAAGCTGATGGGAATGGAGGTCTTTTTGTTCCATTCTGAGGGTGTCTACCCAAGACACTTTACTATGCAGTAGACTAATTAACTGTGCAGTAAAGCGTCACCATCTACATGTGCACACTTTACTGCATAGTCAAGTAGTCTACTTCACAGTTAATTTGCTACCTGCAAATTAATTTGCTAACTGTAGAGTGGTTACTGCACAGTAGCGCATGTGCAGACACCAACTAGAAGCAAATTTTCTCCCAGTCAGCCTCACTACCAGGGGGCCACCTGCAAGCTATCCCCAGGGCCAGGATTGCCTGCCTCAGCCCTTGGCTCTTAAAATACTCCAGTGACTCTGGGGCCCTGGGCCACCTGCAGCCAGCCTCTGGCCACTGGGTCCCACACCAGTGGCCCCCAGCCAGCTGCAGCAGCCTTCCTAGACCCTGGCACTGACCCCCCAACACAGCCCCACCAGTCCTGCACTGTGCCCCTACACTGGGCACTGCAGGCACCTGCCCAGGCCCAGCTGCACCCGGACTGCCATGCATAGGCCCTGAAGAGCATCAATGGAGCCATGCTGGTGTTGTCCCTGATGCTACACACTGCCTCCCAGGGATAGAGCTTCTCTCCAGGAGACCACAGACTTCATGGCATTGTAGGGTGAGGCTGAGGTCCTGAGCTAGTTCACCCAGAGCAGGCTGTCCAACACCTACATATAAGAGAGTCTGTCAGGCTGTATGTGGGAGTGCAGACACAACTGACCAACATACCAGTGCCACATAAAGGTCAAGGATTTGCGGGCACAGTGGGTTATTGCCACTGACCATGACCAGGGGCTGCCCACAAGTCCATGCCCCTTATGTGGCAGCTGGACCACATCTTCACACACTGGGACCCTGCCTGGAGCTATTCTGCATACTGTAGCACAGGCAACCTGCATAAGCCTCCACTGTTGCCTGGCAGCATCGATGAGGAGTCATTGGGGGAGGGCCCCTCGGGGCACCAGTAGCCCATCCCATCATGGTCTGTACCCGTGGCATTGTCCAGCAGCTCTGGCAAACCAGACCAGTGCCTGTCACACCAGATCCAGATGTACAGCTCCACCCAGGAGGTCAGGCTGGCAATGGTACTGCTGGCCCTCAGCAGCTCGAGCTCCTCCCTGGAGGAGGCCTCTGCCCGGAGAGCCAGACACCATGCCCATGAATCCCAGGACACCACCAGGAGCCACATGACGTTGCCACCAGCAGGGACAGACTTGGGCCACAGGGCATAGCTGTCATGCCCACCCAGTAAGCCCCACAATGTATAAATGGCCCTCCCCACTTCCCCTGCCTCTGTCCCACCCGCCCTCCCCACCCCATCCTACCCAGGCATAGCCAGCTTAAGCAGGGCAAAGACCAGCTGGGTCTCCACAGGAAGGGGCCACTGCATGGTGGTAGCCTGCTGCTCCAGGTGTTGGTGAAGCTGATCAAGGAGCTCCTGGAAGGTGGTCCAGGTCATCCAAAATTACTCCAGCCATTGTTTATCATCCCAGGTGTGCAGGACAATGTGCATCCCCCACTCCTGGCTTCTTGGCTGGGCCCACAGGTGATGAGGATGGAGCACCCAGCACTGGTGGTGGCATCCAAATGCATGTCATCAGCATCCCAGATAGGGTCCAGGTGGCAGCATGAGGTCTGGGCAGCAGCAATACAGTGGCAGGGGGCCTGAGATACCATGGTGAGCCTAGCCATGCAGCCGCACTTCATGGGGGGGCAGCAAGGGCTGAGACTGACCTGGGCTAGGTGGTGTTCATCTTAGTGGTGAAGCACAGCAAGCAGGGTGGCCAGCAGGAGCCCAGGGCATAGGTCATCGCTCCCAGGGCCCGAGGGCAGAGCAGCCATTGTGCAGTGAACACAGGCTTTGGCAACAGAATCAAAAAGAACTGTAACAGCACGCTGCAGCCTGCTCTGAGCCAGAAATGCAGGTAGCCAGGGAGCAGCATGAAGGCCTCCAGCCACAGACAGCTGCATCCAGAGCCTCCAACTAACCCCTGCCTACTGTAGGGGGGGCGGGGGAGTACAGAGCCAGAGGAGCCCAGGAGCAGGCTACTGCCAGGAGCAGCAAATCTGCTCCCAAATGCCCGCATGTGTAGATGCCTGGCCAGGGTAGGTTTACTCTGCAGTGAATTACTGTGGAGTAAACTCATATAGCACTAATCGCTTATGTAGACATGCCCTGAGAGTACCAAGCCAGAAGAAAATTACCTCAGAAAATCCTGCAAGTAGATCAGTTTCATGTGAAATAGCCAAAATTAAAAGCTGTTAGCCAGGACTGGGAGATTGGCAAAATGAGGCCAGAGAAATATCAAAATAACGTAACGGACCTTCCAGCCAGTCTTCTGCTACCCCATCTTCAACAGCAACATTCAATTCTGCTCTGCAACAACCACGTCAATGCTGAGATCAACTGTCACTCTTCCAATGCCAACATTGTTACTGATTTCTACATGAATATGCAAAAAGAGAGAAAAAGTAGTACTAACACAGAGGAGCTATTTATTTCTCCTTCAAAAATTAGCCATTAAATCCAAGAGCACAAAGGTATTTTGGCATCTAGCTTTCCACTGAAATCAAACAGAAGTTAGTTAATTAAAAGTGCTTTTTGGATCTGCTCTTCAGTTCTCATTGAAGAGTAAGAGGCAGGTCATCACTTGTTGCAGGTCATCACTTTTTGCTGTGCTGACCAAGGCTACTGCTGCCACAGGTCTCTGACCATTTGTATTATGGCATTTAGCAAAATCCTTTCCCTTTTCTGCTTCTGCAAGAAATAAAACTTTTAAAAGCCCATGTGGAACATAATGTTCTCACAAATCAAATATATGTAAGCCTGATAGATACATCAAATGCAAACAGTGCAGTCCTTTTTCTTGGAGACATACCAATGGGCTTGAGTCATCTGAAATCAGAGTCCAAGCTCCTCTGTTTTTTTCACTGGTGTTGGATTGGACACTTTAGTCTTTTATTCAAAGCAAGTAGCAAATAATTGTGTGACACTTAGAACTATGATAATCTGCCATCTTGAAAAAATACAGCGGTATAAAGATATGGAAAATTGTGCTAATCAAATATGCAGGTTCCAGTCCAATCAGAAGGATTCTATTTATGCACTGAATATTTCCCATAAACTTCTAGATTTTATCTCATGTGTAATTAAATCTCTTGAACACAGAAGCTTTTATAATATGTGAGTTCATTTCTCGAGCACTCAGCAATACTAATTAGTAGGCTCTGTAAAACAACTGAAGTGCGTGGTTCCAAAGTTAAATAAAACTCATTAGGTGTTTTATTAATGGCCTTTGCAGTTAGATATGCAGCAGTATTATTAGCAAAACTATTGTCTGTGTCTAGGATGAATGCATCTTGCAAATAAGCCAGGAGAGAGCAGGATATAAATCAAGGCAACTACTGCATGTCTTGTAAGTCTAAAATGAATCCCTTGTCTTTGGCTGAAAGCTGTGTGGCTCATATTTTTGCATCAGAATACAACTGTTGTATAACAGATTAATAATTAGCCCATATGCAAACATGTTTAAATGAAGTAAGAAGTCAGCTGTGGTTAGATGTTTGGCTTTATGAATGGATACCAAAGAAAGTATTATTTCATATAGTAATATAGTATTAAACATATCAGATAGGGGCATTATGGATATTTCTCCTGATATAATATTGGTGTCATTATATCAGAGTGAATTAATCATTGTTTTCTTATGATCACAGAAATCTTTATCTTATCATCTGTGTGGGGCAAATTTCTTGTCTAACTTGCACTCATGTAATCCCACTGATTTCAAAGGTCCTTGCACACCCCTATAAAGGTAAGATATGCTTCTAAAGGCAATGCAAATGCAATAACTAGATGATACACATACCCCAAATGAATAAAAATAAAACTTGAAAGTCAAAGCATTAGGTGGCTCACTGATGGAACCTGACTGTGTTATACAAATGATACTTTGGGGGTCTTGCTGAAAAAGTGTCTTCTGACTGTGGGTCCATTAGGATTAAAGAAGTCATTTGTCAACTTTTCTAGACACAGTATTTTTAAGCATTCAGGAGACAAGACAATAAAATGTATCCCCTTCTCAAAAACAAACAGGTCTAAAACAAATTAACCTATTCCTAAACCACATGCACCTTTTCCCCAAAAATCAGCCTTTCAACATTGGGATGCATGTCTTAAAATGTAACCTTTTTTTTTAATTCATTGGAATAGAAACATGGAGGAATAGAAGCAGGGAGACACTGCTGTAAGATGGCTGACATGGTTCCTCCTCTGCCAGCCTCAAGGAGGGAGAATCAGAACTACAGTGTTAACCCACCGGGTGAGATTAATGCATATGAAACCTAAGCACATGCCTAGAGCCCTGAGCTGTGGGACCACCCAGTCCTTCCCTCCATGCAACGGCACAAATGGCCATCCACCTCTCTTCCCTTCCTTCCCTTCCTCTCCCCTCCCCTCCCCCAGCTACAGCAGCTGCCTCCTAACGGCAGCTCCGAGCCCCACTCCCCATAGGCAGCAGCACCGGGGAGGGCAGAGGGGTCTTGACTGGCCCAAGGCCCATGAGTTTGTTTGCCTAGGGCCCACTAAAGGGTTAATCTGGTCCTGTTAACCCTCTCACAATCTCAGCCACTGAAGTCAATATCGCCTGTAGTCATTATTCAGCCATGACTGGAAAAAATCTTTTCTTCCTTGATTCTGCCTTCCCAAAACAAGATGCATGTCTTCTTTGTGTGCCTTTGGTATACAAGAAAGTATAGATAAATACTGGCCCAAGACAGAGACCAGTTCAATGTCAAGCTCCATTTTCTGATGGGAGAAAGTGGGGACTTGTTAGTAGCCACCTTGGCTAATCTACTACTAACCAGTGAGGCATTCTGTTAGAGGAGCAGTATTTCTGATAAAGGACTGTCCTGTGAGGTAAGAACTCTACTGAACATAGTGGTGAGATAGGAATATTCTGTAAATAGGCACAAGCGTATTGTGGCAGGAGGCTTGGTGCTCCCGCCACTTTAGGAAGCAGGCAGGCTAGTGCTGAAGCAGCCTGCAGATGCAACCAGGGTTGATTATGGAGTCATCTGACCCTAGAGGAAGACTGGGCTTTGGTGAGGCATACACCTAGGCCCTGAGATGAGCCTGTATTAACATCTTGGAGCCTACTAAGACCACCACCTCAGCAGGATGGCTGCAGCTCCAGAAGGACAACATGGAAGGTAACACCTAAACAGTCTGGAGGTTTGGGGAGGAACTAAAGGGAAGAAGAGGTTCCTAGGGACCCAGGGCAGGGCCCAGAGCCCAGATAAAGGCAAAAAGAGTGTGAGACCAGAGAGGATCCAGAAGCCTCTTGAGGCGCTGAGAGTGTGGGACAAGAGAGAGTCCGGGAGCCCATAGGAGTGGCTAATTGGAGGATAACAGCCAGGAGTGGTGACACCTGTGAGGCATGGTGTAGGGGAGGAATGGAGCTATGCAGTTAGCCCATAAGGCAGTGACGACAGGCAACTGGTGGTCATTTGAAAGTGCAATTTAGGAAGCTCTCCCTCATATCAAAGTAAAAGATGACATCAAGGCATGGTGGGTGACTGAAGGGGTGATTGCCCACAAAGTGAGAGCTGAAGGAGTTCCAGGGGCTTCATGGACACCCCTGGAAGGTTACTCTCACCACTAGCATTTACAAAAACTTAACCTAGTTACATATTAACAAGAATGGGTGCTGGTTGGCAAATAACTGAGATACAAATCTAAACTCTTGTAAAAGCACCACAGTCCTATCTGCCAGCACTTTGGAAGCTCATACCAGAAGGAAGGAAAGTTGCCTTTATTTCTGGCCCATGCTGATATGACAGCGTTTCTGCATTTTGCACTTAATAGTTATTGGATGGATAACAGTGGGATAGCTTCTGCCCCACTGGGGACATGAGCAGGGACCAGAACCCATCTCACTGAGCTATGTTCCTTCCCTCTGACTTTCTCTCCTTTTGCACACTACCATCTCTTATTTTCTCATTTTTGCTGCCCTCTGGATCAGCTTCAAAGGGAGGCATGGAGGATCTTCTTATCAGTACCTAGCCCATAGCCTTGTGGTTTGGGAATTTTAGTGGTCAGTAGGAGATATGGGTTCAAATTCCCTGAAGCTGAAGGGGGCCTGAACTTACATATTCTACTTCCTTGGCAATTTTTCTAACCATTTGGCTCCTTCTCTTCCATTATTGAAACTTAAGTGAAGTTGTGTGCATCTGCACAGGGAGGGGAGGCAGGAAGCTACCTTCTTTTCCTTTTTCCCCAATTAGAAAATCCAGTCATTCATTGTGCACTAGTCTACATGGTAAAATAGAAAAATATCAGTGGATAATACATTTTACTTGGTAGATACATTTTTATAAAGCACCACAGAGTAATAAAAACAACTGCAATTATTTGCACAAGTGCCTGAAATTTTCACTGTCTTTCAGTATTTCCATGAGTTTTGCTTTAAAGAATGAGGAGTATTTACTGTCTGTTGGCAACTGACAAGAATGTGAAAATCCATAGAGGGAATTGTCAGTGTCACTCTTCAATGGCATGAGAAGATTACAGAAGCCACATCAAATTTATAAAGATCTTTGTTTACTTTGACCATTTTAAACTAGTAAGCTTTTCTCATGCCCTGTGGGGGAAAAGATTTTGAAGAGAATGCGTGCGGTTTTATGCTTCTTGTCACAGCGGCGTAATTCATGCTGGGGTCTTAAGTGGTTTGTATCATCAACTTAAGTGTTTTATGGTTTTGTTCAGAATCAGAATAATGAGTAAATCTTCACTGCAGATACAGAGAGCTTGATCTGGGGAAGGAAGGAGCCCCCACAGTTTCTTTTCGATGCAGTGTGACAAAAACATGCTGGAACAACTCTCTTATATGCAAACTGCCAACCACAGGTCAGATATTAACTAGGGATATGAGTACTCACAGATGAAATTGGATTGCATGTGTTTATTTACCGACATGATTTGTAGGAAATATCACTTTTCATCCTTACTTAGCACTGAAACCAGGTATAGATTTATTTAATCTAGTAAATTTAAAAATACACAACACATTAATGCAAAATATTATACCCCAAAGTACTTGTATGAACTGTACTTTCACTATGGTGTTAGAAAATCAGGACTCCACACTGAAAGCATTATTACAGATATTCAGTCCCAGTTCTTATTCTGGAGAGACACATCCCAAAGAAACAATTGCTCTAATCCTTATATGAATATATTAGAATATTATAATAAAAGTACTGTTATTGTTATGATGGTGGTAGAATCCATAATATATTAGGTGTTTCCTCAGCACAGATCTGGCCTCAAAGAGCTTGCCACCTTAATTTGGATGGGGGGGAAAGGGTTATAATAATACATGATCAAAGTACTTAGAGTGAATATAAAAGCATAGGCACCTTTCCTTAGTTAGATAATGATTAGTTGCTGCTCCTAATATAATCTTTTTAAATTTAGCATGTGAAATCTTTCCTCCTTCTCAATTCTCATCCTTCAAGTTAACCTTCTTAAATCTTCTCCCTTTCCACATAGCACTTCCCATCCTAATTTCCAGCATTGTTGAGTTCCTACTTCTCAACATTCAGCAACCCTTTTCTCTCTCAATAAGCCATTTTCCCTTTAGGTATATGAATGGAACAGATTCACATTTTCTTGTCAATACTATAAAAAAGGAGGAGGATTCAGAAGAAATTTAAGTGGTCACAGATTGTCAATCCAGCTCTATTGAGTGTTTCACACCTTCCAGAAGTTGTTGTCAAACTCTTCCATGTGGTGGACTGCATCTTCAAAATGAGACTCACTCTCTAGCCACACCCATTTTATGTCTGTATTGTACAGACAACCCTTCCTGCAATCATGCAGGATATAATTTCTCCCATTTACCACTGCATAGTGTCTGTGGATGCCTACAACTAACATGCACATGATCCAGTAACTCTAAAGAAGTATATATAGTTACATATTTTGATGTGATTTAGCAGCTCCTAAATCATAAAGGTGGCATCAATTGACCAAGTGCAGCACAGAAAATTACTGGTAAACAGGCATGTGTACTAGAAGATACAAATATTGGCTAGTAATAATGGGTTTGCAAACAGTTTTAAGTTGTTTGCATCTCCTGTCTGCATTTTCAGTAGCAAATGTCATCATTTGTCAAACTTGTACTCTTCAACAGTGATGAAAACAGCATCTCTTCTAGGCTCATGCTGGTTGAAGTTCCAGAATTCACACTGTCACGTTACAAAGACAGAGCTAATGGTTTTATGCCTCCAGAACTTGGTGGGTCTCCTGGCACAGAACAACAGGCTCAGTGAGGTGTGTGCTAACCCCTTCTCAGCACTGATTGAAGTTACTGAAGGCTGAGAGTCAGTGAAGATCTTTTCCCAGTAGCACTACACAACAGAAGCTTCCAAGGGTTTCTTCTCTAATGGGAGTTGAATTGCAATCTGTTTCCAGCTTTTACGTTATTTTCCTTGGTATTAGCATTTCCTTTCCAGGATTTTTCATCCTGTCTGCCAGTGCCCACTGTGAAGTTGAAGTGAAGTATGGTTTTAGCACCAAGTTATCTCTCTCCTTAGATTCAATGGGCTCGTCTACACATGCAATTAATACACCTGAATTTTCTGTGCAGGAAATTCAGATGCATGAAACTGTGCCCAGGTATGCATCTGAATATGTGCTTGTCAGGAGCAAATTTGCTTTTTTCCCTACCCTTTGGAGATTGGGACTGGCTAGGAGGCAGCTGTTCCGAGAGTAGGGACAACAAATCTGCAAATCCTGCCCTGCTCTGCCCCCCTGCAGCAGCCAGGAGGAGCTCCAGGCTTCCCCAGGTGCCAGCTCTGGGCTGTCAGGGGGCGCAGGGGTGGAAAGAGCTGTCCCTACTCTGGGGGGAAACTACCTCCCAGCCACATGGAAATCAGGACCATCCGCAACCTATGTGGGGTGGGGAGAGCTGTCCCAGCTTTAGAGGCATCTGCCTCCTAGCCACAAGGAGATCAGGACCCGTTTCAATCTCCATGGGGCTGGGAGAGTTGTCCCCGCTCTGGGCACAGCTACCTCCTAGCCAGTCCCAATCTCCAAAGGGTAGGGAGAGCTGTCCCAGCTCTGGGGGCAACTGCCTCCTGATCAGGTGGAGATCAAGACTGGTTCTGATCTCCATGGAGTGTATGGAGATTAGGGCTGGCCCCAAACTCTGTGCAGCTGGGAAGGAGCTGTCCTGCAGCTCGGACAGCTCTCGCCACTAATCTCTACATGGCTAGAAAGCAGCTGCTCCCAGAGCTGAGACAGCTCTCCCCTCCCCATGAAGATCAGGACCTGTCCCAATCACCGCATGGCTGGGTTGCCCTGTAGCTGGGATAGCTCTCCCCACCCTGTAGATATTGAGGCTTAGGCAAGCAGCAGTGGCCCCCTGCTGCCTGGGCTGATTGGGAGCAAATTGCTCCCGGTCAGGCCCTACACGTGTGCTTTGGCACATTATTTAGTGTGTTGTTTTTCTAGTATCTGTATATATTGGTACTAGCAAATGACATGTTAGACTAATTTAATGTGCAGTAATTGAAGTGCACATGTCTACAGTGAGGCTTTACAATGTATTAGATTAGTCTAATGTGCAGTAAAGCATGTTGTGTAGATGCCCCCAATGTCACTGACATGTAATGATCAACTAAAAATGTTGTTGTATAAGGGCCATTATGTAATATATTAGCTCTCTTCTATTAATGTGTATTTTTACACACAAGAGATCATGCCCTCGGACCTTTGAGGCATTCATTTGAAAACAGGGCTAAATATCTTTCTTATCTGAGGTTACCTCTATTGTTAGATTTCATGATCCACATTGCAATTGGCAGACTAAACAAGTTCTATGTTCCTCTTAAAGATTTTATCTTAAAAGGATAAACAAGCAAATATACTTTTAAACTAGCATGAATCAAAGCTAATTTACTACAAGATTGTTATCTTCCAGCCCCCACTCCCCAATTGTGATCATGGAGCAGGGGCTAGAAGCTTCCTGCTGCTGAGGCAGGAGAACAATGTCCCTGTCCAGCTCCAATGGTGGAGCCCACCCTGGCAACAGGTAGCTCCAGGGGGTAGGAAGCAATCTCCCACCCCCTCCTACCCTGCTGACCAGGAGCACATTTGCTCCTGGTTGGCCATCTACACGTGCAGTACTGAGCAGCAATTACTCATGAGTAAATTTTCTACTTGTGATTAGAGCAAATTACTGTACAGTAGGTATCAGCACATGTAGACAGTGATGCTTACTGCATAATAATCTGCTCTAAACTCAGGGAAAAGTGTCTTGTGTAGACATGTCCAATAGCAGCTTTAGAAAAATTGCCATCAAAAGAGTCTCCTGACAAATTCAATAATAGTTTTGTGTTTTCTTTTAGGAAGCTATTATAGGCCATGTTTCCAAATGTCCTATATACACATATCAATGTAAACTAAGCAAAAAAACCTAAAGATGATGGTGTTACTCCAAAAATAAACATACAAATAAAAAGTTCAAACTATTTTCTATTCATTTGGGGATCTTTCATGCATGCCGTTGGGTAGACAATGTTATTACATAGAAGCAGGCCCCTTGGTTGGAACTTTAAATGCCTACAGTGTCTCTCTGCAAACTGCCTGAGGTGGCCTTGCCATTGACTCAAACCTTTCACCTCCACTCCCTCTGGATGGCTCAACCAGAAATGGTTAAGACATATAACTTTGGATATCTTGTTGCTGTCACAAAAGCATGATAGAACCACTTCTCTTTTGCATGACAAAATGAAACACCAGTAATATATAAATATATAATAGTAGTGTTTCATTCTGAACACAGAAAAATGTGGATTTTGGATTACTTTTTCTAACCTGAACATTGGGGGGGGGGGAGTTATCAGAGAAAACCAAGATCCCTTATGCTCAGCATGTCAAATCTGCTTGACAAAAATGCATGGGAGGTGGTTCTTCACAGCTGCCCCTCAGCTCTGGAACTCCTTCCCTCTTGAGACCTGCCATAACCTAAGCCTGGACATTTTTAGAGAGTGCTATAAGAGCTTCCTCTTTTGGGGCAGGCATTTACCAAACAAAGCTAGGATGAGATGTTGTTTTGGGGATCTGTTTTATCTGTATATTCTAGTTCCCTTTTTTTGTTCTCTTGTCATTCTCCTATTTTAAGTTATTCTATGTGCTTATTGTAAGCTTCCCTGAGCATTATAAATTGAATGAATGAATTAATTAATTAATTAATAAAAATAATACAAAACATGGGATACATCAGCAGTCTTCAGGGAAACTGATTTCAAATTCCTTTTTGAGGTTATGAACCTGAGACCCACAATTAGCAAACATAATTTTCTGATAATATATCTAATGACCTAATCAGTACACTTTCTCTGTTCATTCAGTATTGTTAAAGCTTTACTTTGCTATTTTTGGTGAATATTTCTTAAAATATTGCAAACTTTTTTCCCAACAATAAAGTGTGACACATAAATTCATGATGTTTTCTACTGATTATTTGCCAGAAACCACCGGCTGCTTTTATATGTTATCAAAATAAATGCTACTTGTAAGTAAATAATTCAAATATTGTATGTTCCCACTCAAATCTGGGCCCATGTTCCTTACAGACTACAGAAGAAATACTGGCCTCCAAACTTACTCAGTAGGTTAGTTTCAGATGATTCAAAACATTGTGGCATAGTCAACACCAAGTTTTACTGTGCCAGAACTACTTTTTTTTAACTTTTGTCTTTTCATTGAAAAAAATGTGCAAAAAACTTCACAAGTCCTCCAGTTTTACAAAGCATACTGAGTTTTTCTGCACACATTTAGCCTCTAATGAATTACATTCATATAAGAGGTGGGCCCATACCATGACATTTGCTTAGCATTGGAGGATGTTTGGATTTGAGGCTCTGGTTCAAGTCATTCTCCAATTATATAGTATCTTGATGGACTACACAGTGTTTTACAAGCTAAATGTTGATGGTCCATCATAGAAATATAATCACATCTAGAAGAGAATGTGGCCAACAATTTGTATAGACATGCTATGTATTACTACTTGAATGTGTGCGTAGAATGGGTTTAATTGAAGATACAAAGGGATTTTAACTATTCAAAGAGTGCTTTCCAGAGGAGAAACCATGGAAGTTTGCATCATTTGAAAACAGTGTCAAGAGATCTCAGAATGGTCTTGAGTGCTCCAGATCCTCATTTTACTTGTCATCCAAAAGCTGATCTTTCCAGCTGAGCAAAATCACTGTTATGATGGAGTAATTGTTCATTGCTAACCCAGATGGAAGAATGTTGCCTATGGAATTAGGTCACATTTCTTCCTCTAGGAAGTAGTTTTGCTTAGAGTAAAATACGGATTAGGGCCAGCTTTGCTTCTGTGCTACCTACTTAACAAGGGAGATTATATAGCCTCCTGTTTGTATTTGAATTCAGTCGACTTCCCTTTTCTACTGTATTAGCCTCCCTGGAAATTATTAGGGCTGTGCAAAATTTTGTCAGCAGTTTCATTTCAACGCTGTTTTGACTCGTTTTGAGCTCAAAACAGCAAAATTGAAATGAAACGGAGAGCTTTAAAACAGCCTTGAAACGAAATGAGGCAAGTCAAAACATTTAAAAAATTTCAAAATGTTTCAAGTTTCAAAACTCAAGCTGGGCTTGCCTGCAGGGAAACAGAAACTAAAGCAAGAAGACAGAAGGGGAAGAGAGAAGAAGGGGGGGAAGGACTGCTCTCATTATTGACTGTGTAGCTGGCCAGTGACTGTCATCCTTCCCTGAGGTCCTTTCTAATTCCAGTGCTCTGAGGGAGGGATGGAACAACTGCATAAAAGGCAGCATTGTTTGAACTGCCCTGCTTTCTGCCTTGGTGTCAGTTGAGTGAGGGTACACCTTAACACACACAGTGTCACCCACCCATGTCACAAGTGTTGCCTGTCAGCAGCTAGAGGTGCAGGACCCCAGAACCCAGACTCCCCCTGCACAGCTGGTAGGCTTCTTCGCCTCAGCAGGGGCTAGCAAGCCTGCAGCTTTCACCCTACTGTGCCTTAACACACACAGTGTCACCCATGTCACGAGTTTTGTTTGTCTGCAGCTTGAGGTGAAGTTTCCCCCAAGCCCCTGCACAGATCTCCTTGAAACTTGGCAGGCTTCATTGCCTCCGCAGGGGCTAGCAAGCCTGCAGTTTTGACCCTACTGTAACTTAACACATGCCTGTGACATGAGTTCTTTTTCTTTCAAGACTTTGAGGCACAGTTTCCCTGAAACCCCTGCACCTATCTCCTTGAAACTTTGCAGGCTTCATGTCCTCAGAAGGGGCTGCCATTCCTGCAAGTTTTATCCATATCAGGTGAGAAATTACAAAAGTTATAGACTGTTTTGAGCTTCCCCATTATAGCCTATGGGTGAAACATCAAAACAGCCTCGAAACAGCAAAACTGTTTTGATAAAACTAAATGGAACAGCAGTTTCGAATCAAAACAAAATTCAAAACAAAACACTGTTCCGTTGAAATGTCAAAACATCAAAATGCAAGTTAAAATGGAACGGTGCCATTTCACACAGCCCTAGAAATTATGGTGGTAAGTGAGCATAATCTGTACTTTGGACGGTTCAGCGTCATCCTAAACTTCCCTCTTGCCTATTAGGAGCTGGATTTGGTTCCTTTTACATTTACAATAATTGGCTACTGGGTAGCCTGAAGAACATTTAACATAGCCAAACAGGATCAGGCTTCTCACTGCTTTTTTTTTTCTGGCAGAGCCTAACCATGACTGGGAGGAGTGGGAAGGGGTGTTGAGCTGCCAGTGAGTCATCACAGTTTTGTAATACTGATGGAAGTCCCTAAATTGAAATGTTGGGATTTTAACTAACACAATTAAAAAACCACCATTTCAATTTAGGGAGAACTAAACCTGCATCACATGTACAAGCAGCCAGTGATGCCTAGCTCACAAGTCACTGATATGTACAGCTGACCAAAATTGTTTGGATTTCATTAACATAAGAAATGTAATTAAGTGTCACTTCAGTAATATCATTACTTTTTTACATGTATTTTTTAACCACCACCTTGTTGGGTAAGGACCATACTCCCTGCAGCTCAGGGGCTGCCCAGCCCACCATTATGTCACTCCCCTGCTACAGGGGGGAGGTGGGCAGGCTGCACCAAAATTAGGATCAGGCCCCTTACTGCTTCTGCTGGCTGTACCGGGGTTCTACCTGTGCCCCTCATTCCTGGGTTATGCTGGTGCCCTTCAGACCTAACCCACAGCCTCCCATCCCTGCTGCTGAACCTTACGTACTCCTGACCCTCACAGTCCCCCTGCCTTCAGGCCACTCTGATACCCCTCACTCCCAAAATGCATCCCCCTGAAGCCACAGCTGCCCACAGGAGCCTCAAACCCACCCCTAGCCCCTGACCCTGGCCTGGCCAGAGAAGAGGAGGCATGCACTGCCCACCTCAGAAGACTGTACCCAGGATACCTGCCTGTGCCTTGCTGATCCTGGCTCCCCAAGTGGGTCCCTGATTGCCAATGGCACCATCAGCCCATAATCCATGCCTGGTTCCTGCAAAGAGTTAACAAACACTTGGCTGCTTAACGTGGGTGCCTGGGAGCACTTTCATTTGCCATTATGAACAATGACACTTGGATGGTCACTGGACTGCAGCTTGTAGTCTCCAGGCATCATAAAATTTTTTGTTGTTGTGTGGACACAGCAGGCATGAGCTCACAGCACAGTCAGACCCATAATATGTACCTGGTTCGTGCTAGGAATAATAACTGCTTAGCTTCCTACCATGGGTACCCAGGAGCACTTTCTTTTGCCCATCACAGCAAATGGTGCCCAGCTGATCCCAGAACCTGTAGCCACCAGTCATCATAACTTTTTTTTCATTATGCAGGCTCCTCCTGGCTTGTCAGCAGACAGCCATGGACAGCCACCACTACTGCCACCTGCGTGGTCACCCATGTCCACCATGCATGGCCCTGGCCAGGGTGCCTACTTGGGCCATGCTCTCCCTGGCTCCCCACATTTATTTCCAGCACAACCCCTTCCCCAAAGCTAACCTACAATTTTAACAGGTTTTCTAGTTTTACAAGTTTTGAAAACCCCTCTACGGGTGCCTCTGTCAACTGCTATTGATTTGGCAGTGAGGAGACCAAAGCCAGGGAACCTGGCATGAGTACATGAGTATCTGCTAAAGGCCAGCATTGAAAGAAACAAGTGTCTGCCAATCAAGCTTATCCAAGTCCCTCCCTTTGCCCAGTACACACATGGAACATGAAGTCAAGTACATAGAAAGTTTTATTTCAATAATTAAATATAATTGATATATTAAGCATTAACTTAGTCACCCATCACACTCATTTGAGCTAAAAAAACACCTCTTTTGGGGTTAACAGAACACTTCTGGGGAACTCTTCCCCTGCACAAAGCACAATTTGGCCATAGCAGGCTGTCAACCGACACCTCTCCCACCTCCCACCCCCCAGCCATCACCACTGTACTAAGTATATGTGCTTGAAAAAGGAACTCGCTTTTGACCTGTGATTACAGATGGAAAGCCCTCTTAGGCCACCCCAAACCATGCCTCCTTTCATGTAACCTTGAGGTGTTCAGGACCCTGAGTTGGACTCTCCTTCACATACAGATGTTGGCTCTGCAGAGCCTAAAGGCAGAAGCCTTTTGTGAAACTTTGCAACATTTCAGAGAGATGATGCTCTGCACCATAGGTCATCTACTGCCTTTCCTCAGATCAGGGCTTGGCTGTGCACAGGGGTGCCCAGTGAGAATGGTAAGTCAACCTGTCAGATCTAGTGGCCAGGTAGCCACTAGATGCCCCGCACCTTCACAGCTTGCTCCACTGGGGTTGGTGGGCCACTGGGTGATGGCCACAGGCAACCACTGCCCCTGCTTCAAAACCTTCTGCCCCACCCCCCTCCCAGCCCATTCAGGCCAACTGCTCTGCTGCTACACAGTCCTCACTTCCCAAGCTCAGGGCACCCAGGGCTGCAGGATGACTGTCCTGGAGGATGGTCTGAATGGATGAGCAGTGTCACCCTGCCCAAAGCATAACTTGGCCATGGCAGACTGCCAACTGACATCTCCCACTCACCCCCCAATGGCCATTGTATTAAGTATATGTGCTCAAAAAAGGAATTGGCTTTGGACCTGTGATTACAGATGGAAAGTATCTTGCCCCATACATAAATGCCAACCTTGCCCCATAATGTTATAATGCCATCCTAATCCAATCTTCATTTAGCACTAGCTAACATGGCCAGTGATCAAATGAATGCTGATATAACTGACCCACTATAAAGTGGCCACACTTAATGGTCCTGTGGGCACACAGAACACCACTTGTTGGGTTTCTGTAAAACCAGAGAGCAAATAAATGGCACCCGGAGGGGGGGGAGGCATGAAAATCAGCTGTAGCTAGCCAAAAAAAGAATTTTTAGTGGTGTAGTGTGGAAGCAAGCAGAGTTTTTTCATGGTGGCTGCTTCTGGGCAAAATCTGGGGAGCTATGCTTTGCTAAAATATTTCCTGTAACTGTTGCAAGTTCTACTTGAGCCAGTGAGTGGCATGGCAGGCGGGGTTATGGGGCTTCGCACTAAGGAATAGAACCTTTGCCAACCTCCGTTACCCAGACTCTGTGACCCATTGACCCAGATACTGCTACTGGGGGATCCTGCCCAACCACCCAACCAACCAACCAACCCCCTCAACTGACCAGAACCACACCTGCCCCTTCCCTGGCATTTGCCCATGCACAAGCCTCATGTCTGGCTTGTGTATTCTTGGTAAAACTAAAGGTCGGGAGGGGGGGAGGATTGGTGCACTCAGGTAAAAATTGTTGTGATTCCTGCATGCCAGAACCTGCAATCATGAAATTGGACAACCCCATACTGCTTTAAACAGTACATGAAACCACGCTCAGGAGCCCACTTAAAATGGAGAAGTAGTTATTAATACTGTGCCAGTGTTAGATTAACACATGGTCCCATGGGGACAAGGCCCAGGGTTCCCTTGCCAATCATGGACTGCCTTGGGTGACAGAGGTAGCATGGCCCAGGTGGGCATCCTGGCCGCTGGTATCCGGGGTGGGCAATGCATGCCTCCTCCCCTCCCCTACATCCGCAGCCTGTAATGGACAAGACTCTGGTTAGGGATCTCCAGGAGATTCCTCCAGTACCGCAGAGACACGGTGTTGTATGGGCCAAAAAAGATTTGGAGATGTAATACCAGCAAAATAGCCAGTTTCTTATTTGAGTCATTATACAGAGCACATCGTAATTTTCCCCCAACGCCATTTATTCACACTCCAGTTTTATATAAAACATGCAAGCAGCTTTCTGTGAGCCAGCTTGAGTGTTAAATCGTCCTGCTTTATGAATAGTGGGTCAATTCTTTCAGTATTCATTCATTCATTCATTCCCTTACCAGCTATGTAAGAAACTGTAACCAGGGACTGGTGTCTTGACACATGGGTGATTGATGGGTAGCCCACTGTTGTGCCATGCCCTAGAAGGCACCCTCTGGGTGCCACTCATTGGCCTAGCCATCAGGCCATGGCTCACTGATTAGCTACACTTTGCAGATATTTGTGGTGCCAAAAAATTGCAAAAAACCATCTAAAGCAAGAATGCCAATAAGATACAAAGTTGCCAGCGTGGCACTAATATGTCCGTTGGCTAAACTTTGTGAACCAAAAGGAGGGTTGTAGGGAGGTGAACTTTCCTGGACCCAGTCACCTCAAGATCTATAAATTGAAAGCACAGCTTCCTGGGTACCTTTTATTGATCCAAGATGTCTGACACTGGGGAGAGAAGAGAGAAGACTAGGGCACATAGGGTGTGTAGGACTAGGACAACTTGGTCTTACACAAAAACAAAGAGCCTGGTGCGGGTGCTGGGGGACCCTGAAGTATTGAGCCAGTTTGTCAACATTCCATGTGCAAACTGGCATATATACCTTGATGTGTCCAGGAGACTTGCCAAGCATGGGCAGAACAAGATGGCAGCCCAGTGCCGGGGGAAGGCCAAGATTCTGCAGGATGCTTTCTGCCATGGTGTTGCAAGAGCAGTGGCAGGGGACCCCAGTGCATAATGTGTTGCATTATCAGTAACTCCATCTGCTAATGGAGGTATTTGAACATCTTGAACAGAGGCAATCAGAGGTCTCTGTGCTGTCCTCCACTCCTGAGACCTCGCCATCCATGGCACTGACTCGTGCTGGCTCAAGCAAGGAAGATAACAGCAGGGTACCAGTAATGGCACATAAGGATTCCTCCAAAGAGGATAGACTGGCAACCTCAACCTCCACACCCGGTATATGAAGCTCTGGAGACCCTTTAAGCCAACTGACACCTGAACTGACATCTGCAATTAAGCTGGAGTGTAAGGTGAAGTGGGAAGGGGGGATTGGGTTGACATCAGGCACTGCTTTAAAGACCCTGTGAGGTAGTGGGAAATGCAGGGAGGTGCAGAGCAATGCACAGCAGGGAGTCTGTGCTGGGCAATTGTTTGCAGCCACTCAGGGCCTGTAACCCCCCCATGCATCCAGGCAACCCCTTCTCAGTCATTTTTGCCTGACTGCTTCTTACCCACTCACAAGATTCACTGAGTCCAGAGCTCTCAAAAAGACTAAATTTCCTGCATTTCTTGAGTTTCAGCTCCACTGGTATGCTGCTGCTGAGCAGATGCAGACCAGATAGGCAGGCTCTGAAGCCCGGACAGATAA
The DNA here is from genome assembly GCF_030867095.1 of Alligator mississippiensis. Taxonomy (NCBI): domain Eukaryota; kingdom Metazoa; phylum Chordata; order Crocodylia; family Alligatoridae; genus Alligator; species Alligator mississippiensis. The sequence continues at coordinate 349,218,191 of NC_081824.1, forward strand.
GATCATCAGCGCCATCAAAACTTGTGTGTTGTAGGTGCACAAGATTGCAAAACAGGAACATCTTGCCACTGGCTGCTGGATGTCCAAGCACTGTGACATGAGGCATTCCCAGGCACAGGGGAGAGAAAGGCAGGCAAGCTTGGAAATGTAGGAATTAGTATTGCTTATCTGTAATAAATGTTGTTGATTATTGCTTATCATTATAGAAGATATTGTTATAAAATTTGTTGATTATTGTTTAGTGCTTTTTTGTCATTTAAAATGTTGAATGCTTATGCTTGTTGTTATAAAAGTTGTTGATTATTGCTTAATACTTGTCATTGTTAAAATTGATTGGTTATTGCTTGTCGTTCTTGAAGTTGTTATAAAAGTTGTTGATTATTGCTTACTGCTTATCATTACCTTGTAAGTGCTTTGGTTCATTAAATTATGTGAATTATGCTTAATATATCAATTACATTTAATTATGTAAATAAAGGCTTCTATTTGCTTGACTTCATGTTCCATGCATGTATGGGGCAAGGGGAGGGGAAGGACTTGCATAAGCTTGATGGCCACATGTTTCTTACAATGCAGGCCATTAGCATTTCATTTCATGTGTACATTAATCCAGGCTTCCTGGATATGTTCTCCTCACTGCCAAATGAACAGCAGTTGACAGTGGGACCCATAGAGGGGTTTGTAAAACTTGTAAAACTAGAAAACCTAGTAAATCCCCATCCTGGACCTCTCATGCTGGCAGGTTACCAGTGAGGGGCACTGTTGGGGCTAGGGGGACTGTGGGTGGGGAGTGACACTGAGGACCCCCTGACAGGTGCCCAACACCCAGCCCTGCCCAACACCTTTGGACCTAGGGGGTCTTTTGGACCTAGCTTTTTTAGATCTGGGGAGTCCTGGGACTGGGTAGGCGTCATTTGCTGTGAAGGACAAATGAAAGCACTCCTGGGTGCCCTCATTAAGTGCCCAAGTGGTTATTAACTCCTTGTAGCAACCAGGGGTGGATTATGGGCCAACAGGGCAACTGGAAATCAAGCCCTCACTTGGGGACCATGGGGCAGCATGGCCCAGGGGGGGCACCCTGGCCAAGGTCATGCAGGGGGTGCATGGGTGTCCATGCAGGTGGTGGCTTGGTGGAGCTGCCTAATGCTAATCCAGTCAGATTCATGGGTCTGACTGTGCTGTGAGTTTATGCCCTTATGCCAGCACAAGGGGGGAAAAAGTTAGGATGACTGGTGGCTACAGGCTGTAGTCCTGTGAACAGCTGGGCACCGTTTGCTGTGAAGGGCAAATGAAAGCACTCATGGGTGCTCTTGTTAGGTGCCCAAGTGGTTATTAATTCATTGCAGGAACCAGGGGTGGGTAGATTATTGGCTGATGGTGCCATTGGCAATCAGGGCTCCCCTTGAGAAGCCAAAGGCAGCATGGCCCAGGCAGGCACCCTAACCAGGGCCATGCAGGGTGGACGTGGGGGTCCATGTAGGTGAGAGAAAGATTGATTCATGTTGAGCTGAGCTGCTACACTTGGTATCTGAAAATACACACTACACACAAATACCTGCAAATTGCAGGTATCCTCTTTCTCTCCTATCTGCAAGTTGAAGTGACCTCTAGTGGACAAATGGCCTCGTTACATGTCATTCACTGAATGACCCTGTACACATGGAAGATCAATGGCTGCATCGTATTAATTTGCATCAATCCAAACTAAAATATATCATGATGTGGTTTATTTTGCACCACAACAAATTCATTTAAATTGCAAAGAACTGTGTAGATATAAAGTGTGAGACAAACTGCAAAAAAGGACAATTTTCATCATGTGTACAAGCGCCCAATGAGCTCAGAAAGGGACTACAAAGAACAGTTTGGGATAGACAGGAACAGTGGAACCTTGTTTTTGCCTTAAGCAACCTCTGAAAACATAAAAAGGATTCAGATTCAGCAACTAATAGAAGATGTTTTATTTGCCTCTCTTGTAAATACTTCACAGTTTTAGAACTTCATTGTTTCAGCTAGTGTAAACTGTAGGGATCTGGAAAGAGACTTTCTGGTTCCATGGAAGACTCTTCTTAGGGCAAAACTCAGCCCAGTAACTGCTGAGGGTTTTTTTTTTATCCTAAAGTAATACTTTCCAAGTTCATAATGGAAATCATAAGTCAAGCCTGGGAGGTGGATGAAATGTAAATCAGGATTAAAATTGAATTTGTAAAATGCCAACCAAGTTTGTTCTTCAGTTTTAAACCAGATCACTCCTTGCTGTTTCACTGGTGAAAAGAAAAACAGAACTTCATCCTTAGTCTACAAATACTATCTAGGGTTAATAATGCACAAGAAGTGCATTTTTATCTGCATATATGGGGCCCCTCTTTCCTAAACCTCTATCACAATAATCTACACCTATTTAAATTTTAATATAAAAATAAAACAACTATAATATTAAAAGGGCTGTTGGTTGTAGCTATGTTGGTCTAAGGATATAGGCAGGCAAAGTTCTTTGGGTAGATGTGATATCTTTTATTAGACCAACTAAATAGTTGGTAAAAAGTTCTTTGCAATCTTGCAGGCACCAACACCCTTCTTCAGGCACTGGGAGATTCTGCTGCTGTTATGAATTCTCCAAGGTAAAAAAGAAGCTGAAGTAAACAAGAAGTCTGGGAAGATTCAAATGGATGGAAGTTTGGAAGACAAAGGGTAGAGATAGGAGGGGATGGGGAGGGAAGGGAGGGAAAAGTGTGAAGGAATACATGTGGTCAGTTAAAGGCAGGATACCTGGTGTGTCAGATGTCAGGCAGGTCTTAATGTGTCATAAATCCAATGTCTATAATATTAGAAGTGCTTTATATAGTATTGTCTTACAGGATACATTATCACATTGTTTCAGTACAACCAATGTCAGCAGAGAACTTGTGCTGTGAGAAAGACGAATGCTGGTATGGATTTTGCATGGGCAACTGGTACCTCCCGAGTGTGAGGGGGGCACCGGCAGGGTACGACCAGGAGAGGGGAGGTTCCCCCCAGCAGCCATCCTGAAATGTGTAGAACTAAAATGTACATCTGTACAACTATTTTACTTTTTTGTAAATCTGATGAAACAATTCCTGTGCAGACTCTAGAATAATATTTTGAATTATCTCAAAGTGTTGGACTGGAGCAACATTTCTTCAGACTGATTGGGAGTGCCTATTAATTCAACATTATTTGTACCTCTTTTTGTTTCTTCTCTTGTCATCAATAATTTGCAGTCTGTACATTGGGATACGCAAAGTAACCTCATTCAATATTTTTTTTTTCAAACCCATCAAGAAAATGCCTTTGCAGGCCTCATCTCCCCTCTGCTTTCCAGCTGCGTTCTTCTTTAGGACAAGAAAATGGGCCATAAAATGTTTTGAAAGTTAGCTTTGAAGCTGCTCCAGAATTGTATTTAAAGCATGATTTTGCTGTAAAATTCTCCTTGGAGCTACACTTTCTTGATGTCTAATGGTTATATGACAATTAGATAATACGTAGTTATGTCAGAAAGAAAACAAACATCCAAAGAGCTTTCAGTTTTTCTATGTTCCAGCTAGCAATAACTTCAGCTAAAACTGCCTCTCTCAAAACATGTCAAAGAATGGAAAGAAAGGGTCAGGAGGGCAGTTGTCTGCGTCACTATAGGTTCAGCTAGACAGAATGCATTAGGAATATTTATGAGTTTTAGGAGCAGAGTCGTCTGTAATGTAATTGCAGCTCATTTAATTGAGCAAAGGGAATGAAAAATGCTTACCTAGCCATGTCTGTTTAAGCCATCCTCTGATTTACTTCATTTGTATCAATACAGGAAGTCAAAGAGGCAAATTAAATTTATAGACTAGTGAGAGATAAACTAATTTTCTCAGGAGAAACCCAAGTAACATAGCTCATACATAAGCTGCATCCCCTGTTTTTCATATCACTCTGTGGAGGCAGTAAAACAGTTTATATGATCCATATATACCAATTATCTTGTTCAAGAAACATTCTTACAATGGAGCTCTGGTCTCACTATGATTGTATTAGCTGTCTTGACTGCAGAATTAACAAACTCAGACCCACGTCAAGTGATAAGGTACATACAAGCAAGACACTTGTATCCACCTAAGTGTTCACTGACATTAATAGGGATCCCTGTGGATTCAGAGGTTCAGCCATAAGGTGTCTGATGCAGGATTAGGGCATCAGGTTGTTCACTTGCTGATGTGGTTTTCCAGAGTCCCACTAGCAAAATTAGGGCAGGGCAATGGTGGCAGCTGTCCCAAGTGCCAACTTGGGAGTTTGGTGAAAAAAAGCAGCTGCCACTGCAGCTGTGCAATCACACCAGTGGTGTAGTAGCAGCTGGAAGTCACTGCTTCCATTTGTCACAGGTGCCTGGGGCACCTGGATGACTTGTTATGCTTCTGCAATGTGTGAAATCATGGCATAATGTTAATTTAGATAATATTTCAAAGATTTTTTTTTTTTACATCTAGTTCTCTTCTACTTAGCATGTAAATTGTGCCCCCGTCAAGAATGCACATTCTAAATACCTCTTTCTATCACATTAATTCACTCAAACAGCAAAGCCAGAGGGTAACAATGGAAGGAGTTAAACTCAGCTAGACTGATAGATAAAACTAAACCTAGCCAGAAATCTTCCAATTAAATGTTTTTCTAAAAGAAAATACCAATTCATCAAAACAGTCTGTGGAAACATGTTGAGTTTTGACAATACTTTGGACAGAAGCCAGGCAGGTTCTTGTGGAGATCTTCCTGGCTTCCTGCCAGCTAACCTGTCTCCCCAGCCCCCTGGCAGCCTGCCAGGGGGCTGACACTTCCAGGCTCGGAGGGAGCCCAGGAACCATACTTTGTTTCTGAAACACTGAAACTGTCTTGCAGTGGGTCACTGTCGGGATTTATTCCAAGACCTTTACATCCCCAGCAGAGGCCTCTATCACTTGATCTGGAGAAATAAATAATGATGTTTAAGCTGTCTAGTGTGTGAACTTGCCACTACAGGGGGTAGGACCTGCACTTTCATGGTGAAGTCACTATTTCCAAAAAAAAAGCAGAAGAATATTGACAAGAATCCTGGGTCCTCCAACTACTACTAAGTTGGGGTTTACTGATTAGGTAAACAAGAAACAAGAATGGCGATCCACTCAGAAAGGCAATATGGCTAATTAATAAGGCCTGGATTTGCCTTATTAGAGAAAAGGTCCTGCAACTAAATTGACCTTAGCAACTTTTCAGTCATTCTTCCTATAATAGCAATTAAAGCTCCAAAACTTAAGGGGAGCAGATGTTGTGGAGCCCTGGGGAGACCTTTGCTCAGCTCCCTGTCTAGTTTATCCTTGCCGTAAACCAAGGTTGTCAAACTTCTGGCCCACAGGCTGGATCCAACATGTGGAGGCACATCTTTTCGCCTGCAGGACTCCTGGAGGGACTGGAATATGTGGGAGGGGTAAGCGGGGGGATGGAAGGGGGGAGCTGCTGCCAAAATCCAAACCATGGAGCTCTACTGGGGATGAGTCCTTGGGGAGGGTAAGCAAAGGCTCCATGAAGCCCCGCAGCTCCCTGACACCACTCACCTCACCATAACAGCATGTCTGACCCCCTAACAAACCCTGCAGTCTAGATGCAGCTGGGGGATGGGGGATGGAGAACTACCTTTACGTTCCTGCTGTAAGACAAAGGGTTGACTGTTCCCACTGCATTTTACCTGGAGCTCAAGCTCTTCAGGGGACCTAGAGACACCTGGAAAAGGGGCTGAACTGCCAGGTGAGACATAGTCTTACTCTATGTTCCCCTCTCAAGTATTTTTAAACAGCAGGTTGCTATTTATGTAGCAGACCTTCTTGTATAGCATAAAAGACCCCACAAGGCCTTAGCTACAGCTGCTTCATTGTGGTGATGATAACAAATCTGTAATGGCTTGACCTTTATTAGTATTCTGGTTGACAGTCAACTCGGGAAATTCTAGTCACTGTTTCGAGACAGTGAGAAGGACACTATGAACACCTAGGAGAAATTCTGATTGAGCTAGTAGTGAAAATATATCATTAAATAGCACAGTGAAATATCAGACATATGAGGAAAATACTGCTTTTAAGTTGATTTCTTGGGGAGTAAATCTTAAAAATACCAGGCCAGACCTTCAGCTATAGATCATTGAAGATAACAGAGCTATGCTGATTTATACCAGCTAAGAATCTGTTGTATATTCTTCAGTGAAAAAATAGTTAAAATGTTTCAACTTAATTTCCATAAGAATTTTTTGACATATTTATTTTGTAAATCCTCTGTATTCCGGATACATCTAATTTTATTGGAACCAGAATGACAGCCCTGTATCTGTATCTAGTGTTTGAGCAAGAATACCATCTGAATTCTTAATAGTAAACAGCACAGATCAATTATTACTCCTGAGACCTGAGAAACAGTCTATTTTAATTACCAGCAAATGTTTTGGAGGGCTATATGTTCTTAACTGCTTGAATGATGCTCCATTTCTGTCTTAACTGACACCTATAATAAAAATCAATACCATGGTTGTGATTTCTGGCACTTGTCAATTAAGAGTTGTAATTGATAGTGGCCTGGAGAAAGGACTGTATTTGAGAGGATGTTACTAAGCCAGATAAAATCTACCTGAATATGTGCCAGATGCTATCCTTATGCAGCTTACAACATTTAGCTGGAGTCAAGAAACTTGGAAATTTCCTTCCATAGTTTTAAGTCTGCTGAGTGCTCTGGATTATGATAGTTAATAAATTGATGTTATGTTGATTGTTAGTATTTCTGTATGAATAATCATGTGCCACTGTTGTTTGCAGAGAGTCACTGATCAGAAATCAAGATGTGCTTCCTTTCCCTCCTTAGGGTCCCTTTCCTCTTCATTCAGTTAGGTATGATCAACCCACACATGGAAGATGTAAATAAATGAAAAGTGCACAAGGCAAAACTAGATTGGAGGCTTTATTTCATGAATCTGCCGGTACAACTTGTGAAAACTGAATGAGATGCTGAACTCTGCCGAGCTTGCTATCTCCATTTGGGGGGATGGAGTCTTTAATCTGTTCTGTTGTTTTTTTCAAAAATTCCAAACAGGTTACAAGGCATAGGGTTAACAATAAGGGGCTTATAACTAAACATATTATTTTGCATACAACACACACCTTTCCCCCCAAAAATCCCCTTTCCTCAAAATTGACTTGCGTGTATTAAGCAGGGGAAGCTTACTTTTTGACCAGGATAGAATCACCCTGTTTTGATTCATGTTCCAACAGATGCATTAATATTCAGGCAATTAAGGGACTCATCTGACTTAGTGGCTTGTTGTTCTTCAGTCCAGATGGGTTACCAATCATCTCTCTTTTTTAATACTCTTGATGTTCCTCTAATCAAGCTAACCTTTCTTAGGACAATTCTGCTGTTTGCTAAGTGATCCTGGTTTGTCTCCTCCTATTTCATCCATTTAGTCTCACATCCCTGGAGACTCATTAGCTCTTTTCAAAATCCCAGATCCACCCACGCAGACCAGTCTTTAACAGCAGCTGGGGTTTCAGCCTTAAACAAGCAGGAAAGGGGGAGTGAGTCAACTAAAAATGAGGTTCTATCCCTGCTCTATGCAGCCATAATGCTGAAAAAAAAATTTTTTTTCTTTTTTCTGCCTTTCAAAAAACAAAAGTGTATAGTATATTCCAAGGTATGTTGCATGTAATAAAATATGATAAGTGGTAAACCACGGCCATATAAACACCTTAGACACAAAGTCAGCTCCTACCAAGGATAACAATTTGTCAAGAAGTCAACTAGGGATCTGTTGGAAGATGAGCAGAGTCCTCTGATACCAGGACTGGAAAGTTAAAAGGGCAGAAGTAGAGCCATTTGTGTTCTCCTTGGACATCATTTGCAGCATGGTATTAGGAGCTAAAACAAGGCTCACCACTTTATTGAGATTCTGGGCAAACATGTGCTTAAAGTATGTTGGAAGGGGGTGTGGGACAGGGAGTCAGGACAGGACCCAAGAAAGAGAGAGTTGGACTGAGACCATGTCTCCACATGAAACTTACCATGATGCTAAGCAGTAGGCCTGTGCAAAACAGCTAGTATTCACTTCGGATTTGGTTTCAGCCAATTAGGGGGACAGTGATTCAACTGCTCCCAGCACTTATTTTAAAAAAAGACCTGACTTCATGGGTGCTGCCAGGTGGGGGGGGCAATCCCTGCTGCCCCGCACTACCCCATGCTGCATGGAGGACTCTTCCGTGAGCTCTCTGACCCTCCCCCCCACTACCCCAGGCCCCCCATGGCTGCTCTGACAGCCCCAGCTCTGGCCCTTAAGAAAAACAAATGAAAAAACCCTGGGCTCATCGTTCCTGCTGGCGGGGGGCGAACCTGCTGCCCTGCGCCACATGGGGGGCTCTTCCACAGCCCCCTGAAGCCCCCAAGGCCACTGCAGGAGTGGTGAGTCCCAGGGCTTTTCTCCATTTTTTTTTTTCTTAAAGGGCTGGAGCTGGCCCAGACAGGGCAGCCATGGGGGGGCTGGGAGAGTGGAGGGGTTTGGGGGCTGATGCAGAGCCCCCCACACAGCGTGGGGCAGTGGGGGGCAGCAGGGATGGCCCCCCTGCCCAGCAGCACCTGGTGAGTAGGGGCTTTTTTGGAAAGGGCTGAGAGCTGGGGAGGGTGGAGCACCTGTGAGGGTGGGCTAGGGTAGTGCATGGGGAGGTCACGGGGGCTGGGGGAGCAGGCAGGGGATGGGGGCTGTCAGGGGTCCCTGCATGGTTCCCTCCCCACTCCCCCAGTCCCCCTCCCCCGCCTTTAGCACTTACCAGCTCCGAATCAGCTGCAGCTCCCTGCTGTAGCCACTGGAAACTGCCCAAATCATTAAAGCTCTCCAAATCTTTTCTGAAGATTCAGAGAGCTTTGAATCAATTCAGACCTTTTAATTGGTCCCCTGAATCGATTCAGATTTGGAGATTCAGCCACCGAATTGGGCCAAATCTCCTCCAAATCAATCACCAACCAAAGCTTCACAGAGCCCTACTAAGCAGTATCCTCAAGCACATTGTGCTGCATTGGGCAAGAGCCCCCCAGTTTGGAGGCAGTGTTGCCTTGCATTTTAAGCAGGCTAATTAAGTGAGAGTGACAGTGGAATTGACAATGGTTGTAAGCCTGTCAGACAACTTCTGACAAAGTGAGATGTTGCTTACAAAAGCTTATGCATGTATGATTTATGTGGTCCATAAGGTATAAGCCTGTCCCTATTGTCATTCATCTTTCCTCAAAGACACAGGTGCATTGCTTCATGGTTAAGGTGTAGCCTGAATGGTGCAATGTGCGGGAAAGTTCTGGTTTGGAGCATGATAAGTTTACAATGTAGACTTGGCCTGTGAATTCCAGCTCTCAAGATTAAGTGCTAGAGAGAGGATTTGGACCCTATGACTATGAGTTTAGAGACTAAAACAGGGAGACTGAGCCTGGTCTCTGTTCAGACTCCAAAGACTTGATACATTTGATCCCCCAACAGCAGTCTAGTGAGTGGCCACCAAGCAGTTCTTGGCCAGATTTCATCTCTCAGATGTTCTAGGATTGAGCTCAACTAGCCCAGAGGGTTTAAAGGTGCAGTCTGTCCTGGTCACACTAGTATTAGGTACTAACACATGGCTTAAATACCTCTGTTATAGCATCACCAAAGCCAGTAGAATAGATATGGATTAATTTAGCCAACTGTGTTTAGCTCTCCATCAGCTCATCCTCTGCTCCATCCATTCTTGCTTTCAGTCAGAGATCAGGTTTCCTAGATCAGTGCTTCTCAAACTATCTGACGTGGTGGACCAGCAATTTTTTTTCCAGTGGGCCAGGGACCGGTGCCCGGTTCAGCCAGTGGCAGCAACTGCGTGTAACAGCACTAAACAAAGGGTGTAACAGAGACCAGCTGTTTCTTTCTCTTTCCTCACCTCGCATGACGTGACGTCACGTCACCTGGAGTGTTGAAACATACAAACTGTGGCACTATGACATAGCAATGTTATGCTTCTGAAAATATATTTCTTTCTTTCCTGGCAACTCACTGCGGACCAGCGACCGGTGGCATGCCGGTCTGCGGACCACCACTTTGAGAAGCACTGTCCTAGATGGCAAGTATTTCCATAATTAAAAATGCACCTTCTCAGAGCTCCAGCAACATAATAGGATATGGTGTTCTTTCAGCTCCAATAGAATTGCACCCTATTACTCCATACATTAGTACCCAAAGGAAACATCAGAAGTCCCAGGAGACATGGACTTGATACAAACCTGAGAGTTCAGAAACAGTGTATTTTGGGAGCAGGGATAGATACTATGGATTTCAGACAACCTCAAAATGCTGGTTCCTATATTAAAGGACAACACAGTGTTTGCAAAGCTCAGCCAGCTATTTTAGAGTTCAAGATTTAGTTCTAAGAAAATATTAATCATACATGATAATGCTGTATTTTTATTCTTTTTTTTTTTAAAGAATGCTTTTTATGGTCTTATGGGAAAGCAAGAGATTGGTGTCATCTTGCTTCTTGAGCTAGTGACTAATGCTATAATAGGCTGTAGATCGGTGAGCCATCCTAAAAGCCATTCGGGCAGAGATTCGGTATATGTATGTGATACAATTGTGTTACATAAAGTGTTAGTTCAATAAATAATACTCACATAAATAACAGCTGCAACAAGACCAGTTGTGTATAAGTTAGAGTAGAGGATTGCTAAAATAATTAAAGAGTAAAAAGATAAACAAGGATTCTGCTATAGCTCCAATCTTCTCTACCTCTCAGCCCAGAACGATATAACTGAAAACCATGATTTAGCTGTAAGGAAGATTGGTTATACTACAGGGGTGTACATCCAGAAGCAAGACTGAAATAAATAAAAGTATCACATCTAATATATTGCAGCAGGAGTTGGGAACATTTTCTCACGCTCTACACAGCCAGCTACAACCATCACCTGGAAGGGTCACTTTGAGAGCTAAGAGGGTATTTCTGTCTCCATGCTCATACAGTTCCCTCTCACCCTGTTAACTATGGATGAGCAAGCAGACTGGGATAAAACTATAAACACTTCAGAAGATCTTCAGGGCTCCTCCAGTAAGGGTTTGGGAGTAGGAGTTTCTCAAGAGTCAGAATTTAGAAGGGACAAATACCAAAATAGGTCCTATATCTGGCCATTCTCCTTTCCCAATGGCCCTGTGGCCTTTCTCAGTGGTCCTGTGGCTTTTATGTTACAGAATCTGTAGCCTCCTGAACCTGGACTTCACACTTACTTGGAATTACCTCTAAAGTTAATTCTGTCAACTTTCCATCCTGCAAATCTCAGGGTCCCCTTTCCCGCTTCTTTGGGTGCCTGCCTGACTTGCTGACTGACATGCACACAAATTGCTAAGAAGCAGACTTCATGCCCTAGCCACAGTTCTTGATTTTTTTAAAGGGCTTATGCTCAGAAGAAGGGTTCAGGGTCAAGTCATAAAAATAGCCCACCTATTTCCAGAGCCTAAGAATGGATCTAAAGGATAACAAGCTGTTCCCCAAAGAAACAGTCTTTCAATACTGGGAGAACAGAAGCTTTGGGGTAGAGAAATAAGCCAACAAACTTTCCCTTGAAAATGACAAAAGTGAGAGAGTGAAATAAGCAAGGCTTATGCCACAAGAAGATGTAAATTATTGTGGAAACTTCTGTGTATCTCTGGGATTCTTGTCCCAGAGAGAACATGCAGGGAAGAACAGGGGAACCATCTGTATTAGCAACAACTAACTACCCTTAACACTAAGACAGATCAGCAAAAAGCAACATAAGATAATGCAATTTGGGCAGCACCTTCTGTTGATGGAGTACAAAACAAATACACAGACACTCAATACACAACAGAAACCTTAATTATTAATTAAGAAACCAATAATTTATCCTCTATTGAGGATGGGGGATAGAGGGCACTCTGAGGAGGTCATCATGACAGTCCAGGTTTGTATTCAAGTAGATGAATTCTTGTTTAAACCAACCCAAATGCAGCACACTTTGAGTTTTACTCACTTCTAATTTAAATTAATACAAATTGGAAGTGGTTGCTTTTGTTAGATGGACTTGTAGACTGGGAATTAAACTGTGATCAAGAGGTTAGCTCAGGCCACCAGACAGCCACGTTTCACTTGCTACCAGTTGCACTGAAACTTGGAGGTAGATTTGATTTAGAAACAGGAACCCGAGCATAGAAGATTCTGTTTCCCATTTTCAAGTTCCTGAGTCATGCAGGCTGATAAATTCTTATCAGCCTGGATGAGAACATTGGTCATCTCTGACTTTTCTTCATCCCTGAGTCATTCTGGGACTTGCAAGCAATGTCAAGGTTTTTGGAAGCACTGATAATCTAATTTTACCTGGTTTTATTTTCCTGTCTATTTTAGTTCTGCAAGAAAACGTCATGGTTTTGAGGCTCATTAAATTTATACTTTTTGAGCAGCACAAGCACAAATGGACCCTTAGCTCCTAAACTGTAAAGTTTTGGTATAAGTTTCATTTCCCAATCAAATAGAACTATAGGGATACAATAAAGTATTTTCCTGACAAATTGTTATCCTTGGTAATGTCTAAGGTGTTTATATGCCAGTGGTTTACGGCTTGCCATATTTTATCACATGCAACATACCTTGGAATATACTATGCACCTTCGTTTTTTGAAAGGCAGATAAAAGAAAAAAAAGATTTTTTCAGCATTATGGCTGCATAGAGCAGGGACAGAGCTTAATTATTAGTTGACTCACTCTCCCTTTCCTGCTTGATTAAAGCTGAAACCCTAGCTGCTGCTAAGACTGGTCTCCATGAGTGGATCTGGGATTTTGAAAAGAGCTAAAGAGTCTCCAGGGATGTGAGACCGAATAGATAAAAGAGGAGTAAACCAGGAGCACTTAGACAGCAAAATTGCCCTCAAAAAAGTTAGCTTACTAGAGGACGATCAAGAGCATTAAAAAAAGAGAGATGATTGTAATAGCTTCCAGAAAGTTCTTGTTAGTTACTATATTCTAATTATCATCCTGTCACTGGACTGTAAAGACTTTGGGCAGGTGCTACACAAAGTGTGCGTAAAAATTATAACCCTGTTACTTCTGTAAACCAGGGCTGGCTTGTGCTGGTGTGGCCTGCACAGTGCACAGCCCCCACTGATACGGCCTGTTAGGCTTGTGGCCCCTCATATCTTAGAAGTTGGAGAGCCCCAACTTAAACTAACACAATAACAACTTAATGCAAATGTGACTACATCTACGCATGCCCTACCCTTCTTGATACCAGCTTTGAGACGACTTGGAGTTTGAAAGAACATCTTAAGATGATAATTTATATATATATATATATATATATATATGTGTGTGTGTGTGTGTATGTGTGTGTGTGTGTGTGTGTGTGTTTATATTTATATATACACATATATGTGTGTGTGTGTACATATACATATATGAAGTGAAACTACTGCATTCTACTCATATGTAAAAAATGATTTTATCATTACTCATGTCCTCATTCCCATCTTACTTTTATGTTAAATTAATTTATTTTGTCTTTTCTATAATAGTAAGTTCCTTGCACAGAGATCTTGTCTTCCTATAAATGGTGCCTAATGAATATCTAATGAAGATCTAATCTTAATTAAGACCTTTAGGAATTATTATATTAAGATTGATTAGAAAGCTTCAAAGACCAGACAACATGCATGTGCACACTAGCATACATTTGTTCATGGGGAGGAAACCTCATTTAGAATGTTAATCACTGAAAGGACTATAGTCGACATCCTGGCTGCATTTAAGTCATTGGGAGTATTGCCATTGGCTTTAATAATGCCATGATTTCACCTGATGGGTTAAATACTGTAATACTTCTTCTGATAAATACCCAATTGATTTCAACCAGATTTGTCTGAAGAAAGGGTATTTTCAGTCTTATATTGCTGGTGTTGTGACTAAAGTAACAATTAATGACATAAAGTAAAATAAAATGTAATTGTCCAGGTTTCTATTAAGTTCTTTATAGGAATGACTGACATGCCAGAAAGCTGTGCAAATAAATTGTAAGAAGGGGAGTTCCATGGTTAAAGTACTAGTTTAGACCTTAGGTCTTGTACAAACTGCATTCAGTTGCTTGTTTTGCCACAGACACTCCATAAATCACTTAGCTCCAGTAAAGGTCTTGGGCTCCTAACATGCAGGGCTTACATGGAATTTAGGTACCTAAGTCCAAAATTACAGTCCAAAAAGTCCTCTCAGTTGCTGCTTGACCTTGAAACTATTCAAATACTAAAGGAATCAGAACTCATGGTAGAGGTGATATCTTTTATTAGACCAACTAGATTTTTGCAACCAAAAAAGGCTTTATTTGCAAGCTTTCGGGCAACAGGCACCCTTCTTCAAGCATAGGAGAAAAGACTGTAAAAGTTCTCCAAGGTAGAAATGAAAGTTCATGTTTCATAGAAGAGTTGAAGGTGTGGTAAAATCTCCTGTCTGGAACAGTTCATTTTATGCAGATTAGGCTCAGAGAAAAGTTGAAATAGTCTGTTTACCACAAAGTTGTTTGGTGGCAAGCAGGATGTAGAGTCATATTTCCTTCTGGTTATGATGTTTTATATTTCACAGAAGAGTAAAAATTTATTTTGCAAAAATCTAGTTGGTCTAATAAAAGTATCACCTCTAGCACAAGTTCTGACTCCTTTTGCCTCTAGACCAATACGGCTACAACCTGGATACCTGTCACATGGAAGATATCAAATTTTAGCCATTTTTTAAAATGAAATCTTCATAATTTTACAAGGAGGAAACAAGTTTGAACACCTGAAACCTGGGACCCTGCTCCTGCCTTTGTTCAAGGTAATTTGGGTTATCACAGAGCCCAGAGATACTTCACCACATAAGAAATTCCTGCCCAGAAGAGCATTCCTCCTTTTTACTGTCAATCCTCAAAGGGCTTTGGCAAAATGAATCCTAGTAGTAACAACCACCAGGATGTTATAGGCTCTTTTTAGGAAGAGAGCTCATGCTCTTTTCTTTTAAAGCTATGCCTCGTGCATCAGTACCAGGACTGATGGAGGCCAGATTGGGTGCAAGATTGCTGGATCAGGGTAAAAGTCAGAGTTGGAAGAAGCAAGCATAATCCTAGCACAAGCTGGGTCAGGAAGCCAAGGGGTCAAGATAAGAGCAGAGTTCACAAGTGAGCCAACTCAGGAAATCAAGGGGTGAACAGTTTATCAGAGTGTGGTCTAGGATCAGAAAACACTCTATTACCCAGACATTTCCCATTTCTCTCCCTGGTCTTATATAGGGGAAGTAGAAGATTAGATGACAGGAGCCAGGGATCAGGGAGTGAGGAGATTCAGGTAGTGACATGTTTTAAGGAGAAAAGTGGCTGGTTGGGGTAGGTAGCTGTGCTGCTTACACCAAGGTTGCAGGCCTGATTCTGTACATCATAGTATTTCACATTCAAGGGGCCAGACAGAGGGATCTCAGAAAGGAACATGGCTCTGTATTTAGGGCACCTGCCTGAGAGTCTGCACTTAAAACAATCATTAGATAAAATACATAAATGGTCCTTTGGAGCCAGGGACCAGAACTTAGGTGTGCTTGTACATGAGAAGAAAGGCTGCTCCGATGCGCTATAGTTACAGCACGTCAGAGCAGACTCAGTCAAGTCTGCTGGAGCATGGTAATTACCAAGCCCCAGCAGACTCCAGCACCTCATGTATCAGTATCCCTGTGCTTTAAAATGGCATCAGGGGTGCTTTAACTAAAGCTCATTTGATGAGCCACTTTAATTAAAGAGCACCCTCCACACTGCTGGAGCATGTGTATAATGCCCAAAGAGTTCCCCTTCCCACCTGAATGCCTGAATTACTGTATTTTCTTTCATACGATACACAGCTTTTTCTAAAAATCAGCTGCTGGAAATTTGGGTGCTACACATTAAGTAATAGCAGTTTGTGCTACAGGACCCTGTGCCGAGCCAAAGAGAAATTAAAGCTGCATGTGCTACACAGGGGGCTCCTTAGTTGCTAGCAGTGGACTCTTTCTCTTTCCCTCAACAGACGCGAGCTGCAGACTCAACAGAAGTCCCAGGGCTTGGCTCCACTTTGTCTAGGTACACACTATACTTTTACCTGTATAAGTGATCAAAAACTTGTAACAGAACAGAAGCTCAGCATGCAAACTGGTTTAAAGCCTGCCATCAGAGGTGGTTCAAGCACCTACTTTGAACACCTTCAAGAGAAATTTGGATGTTTATCTTGCTGGGATCCAATGACCCCAGCTGACTTCCTGCCCTTTGGGCAGGGGGCTGGACTCAATGATCTTCTAAGGTCCCTTCCAGTCCTAATGTCTATGAAATCTAATTCTGATCATCCAAAATTTTAGGAGCATTTGGAAGTTAGGTTCTGACCCATATCTAATGATTAAAAACAGACCACAGCACATTTGACAAAAAATTGTGGAATAGAAAGACAAAAATATTATTTATCAATGAGGAGGCACGTTAGTTTTGTGGATTTTTTTCTTTTCAACCATTATACTCATGCATAAGGAGTATGGCCAGAGAGATGCGGTACAACCAAAAGATGAGGTCCCATGGATCCCTGTGCCTGTATAAATCCAGTTTACTTCAGCTGTGATTGGCTATTATGATATAGCGACTAGGACCCAGACTCGAGGGTTTTTCACTTCCTCCTGTTAGATGAAGTATGCGTGGTGGAACATCTGGACTGACTGGGGGGGGGGTTGTTTTTGTTTTTGTTTTTTTTAATCTGTAATTATTTTCACTGTTAATTGCATTCTTTCTTTGAAAAACATAACAGCAGGAAACCATAATGGTGTAATCAATATACATTGCCAATATTACATTTTATTCAGTCTTCACTTACTGCCAGAAGGAAAAATTAAAACCAGGCTGTTTGCAGTCATCTTATCCTTTGAATGTTTTTCTTTCTGCAAAACCATTAATATGGAACATGGATCTGATCAACTGAAAAAAAAGGCTCTCCTTGCTTAAAATCATTACTGCTTAAGTGTTTGTCTTCTTGTTTATTCATATCATATAATGAAAACCAATATCTAAAATAAAGGTACATCTTCAATTCATAGCTAAAATAATCTATATTTAAAATGCCTGTGTTCTGTTATAGCTTTGTATTAAAAGATTTATGAATCTGACGCCAATGCCTTACAGATTTTTCTTTCTTTCTTTCTTTCTTTCCTTTTCCTTTGTTTATTTATTTATTTGTAATAAATATTTTGTTTAAAAACTATTTTCATCTATCTCCTATACTATTTTCCCCAGTTTATGGAAATAGGATCTTGTTTGATCCTGCTGTTTATTCCTCCCCTGAAATCATAATCTGTTGTGCCAGATGTGGATTTGTTTTTCTACCTTGAATGATTATTAATAATGAAACAACATGAATGCTTTATAATAAGGAAGTTTTTGGGTGGGTGGAAATAAAAAGAATGCATTTCTGGTGGCATGGGGTGAGGGTTGATAATTAGTTACTTGAAGTGAATTAATTGCTTTTCTTTGATAAAATAATCTTCCAACTGACATGACAATTGGTTGCTACAAAAATGACAATATCATT
Source organism: Alligator mississippiensis (assembly GCF_030867095.1). Lineage (NCBI taxonomy): Eukaryota > Metazoa > Chordata > Crocodylia > Alligatoridae > Alligator > Alligator mississippiensis. The sequence continues at coordinate 349,235,817 of NC_081824.1, forward strand.
ATAGAACTGGCACAAGGAGGACATTTTAAGAATCAATGTTCCCTGTCTTCATGCAAATGAAGAGCAAGGGAAGGTAGATAATAACTTATTGTCCAGTATGCAATTAAATTAGACTTTCTATGTTGTATGAGATGCTAGCTGTCCTTTTAAAAAATAAGTATTAGAAATATGTGTTAATTACTACAGCTGTTTATTGTGCGGGCCGGGGGCGAGCCGGGCCCGTCTTTGCGCACGCAGGCTGTGGCCAGCAGCCCGGGCACGCGGGGCCGGAGAGAACCGTGCGGCGGCAAGGCACGCACGGGCTAGAATTAGTCACAGAGGCGTAATGGTTGATTCAAAGATTATTTACTTACACCCAAGATGGTCACGGTGTAGGCTGGACAGTTTCCCAGGTACAGCGCCGCTTAAATCCTCGTTGGAGGACTACGACAAATTCGGTTCTTTGGCCCCGGAGTTGTTAAGGCTCCGCGGGTTCGGCAATTTCTTTCCCACGGAGTTGTCGAAGCTCCATGGGTTCGGTTTGGCTCTCTGGCCCCGGAGTTGTTAAAGCTCCGTGGGCTCTAAAATTGAGTATGTAGGAAAGGGATACGTCTAGGATTGTGCTCAGTGATGGGGAGAGGCCAGAGGCTATTTAGACCTCTGTTGCCTTCTTAAGAGATGCGTTGGGTCCGTGAGGATCCGCAGCGCTTAGAGATCTTCACACAGCGTGAAGATCTCCCTCTTGGTGAGTTCTCCAATTTCTCCTTCTCTCTCCAGTTTTTCTCTCTCTCCAATTTGGGCGGAAACCACCCAAGCTCTTTATACGGCTAGCAAGCCAATCGCTAGCCGTTACGTGTGCATAATTTAGAATTGGCCAATAACGTGGCACGGATCTTCATACAGATGGCGGGAACTCCTTTGCACCGTGCATCTCCAAGATGCAAAAGAAATGCACCATGCAAAGAAGCTACAAATTTGGCGGGAAATTCCCCGTTGCACCGGAGTTCTCTTCTGCAGCAGAGAACTCCACTGTGCAAAGAAGTTGCAATTTAGCGGGAACATAATTTAGCGGTGCCGAAGCACACACAAACAAAAACTCACAACTTTGGGTTGTGACATTTATATGTGTTGTTGCAATTTTATAATCAACTTTTGGGATGTGACCATGCAACCTATCAAGCATATGTTTACTTTTACTCATACGAGTAGCTATCATTATGGGACTATTCACATGAATAAAGTCATGCTTTCAGTGTTTTCAGGTTCAGAACTTGTGATTTTAAATCATTTATAAATTACACTTAGTTCTAACAGTTTAACTCATAGTACTCAACTTGGAGCCCGGTGGCCAGATGCAGCCCATGAAACCTATGTGAGTGGCCCATCCCCTAGCACCATTTCCCTGTCATGTCTCCTGTGCTGGCCAGCATGGACTCCTGCCAGAACTCTGTCTGTGCATTGAGCTCTTTCAGCTCACCAGCTGGTTGGGGCAGATTCCTGCCAGAGCCGCTGCTTTTGCAGGGCTTTTGAGCCCAGGGAGTGAACCCCACCACTGTTGGCACTCCTTGTCTTGCCTCCTCTGCTGGATTCATTGGCAGGGGAAAATGTAGGGAGGGAAATGGGGGTGGCATTCATCTCCTGAGCTCCAGAGTCCTGCAAAAGCAGTAAACCCAGCAGAAGCTTGTACTGCATGCAGCTCTTGGCCAACTTCTGATTTTAAGGTGTTGCCAACTTTTAAGAGACCTTTATTCCCTGGAGGGTGATAACTCGGAGCCAGTAAAGAGCGTGTACAAGGACGCCCGAAGCTCTGGGCCTCATGGACAAGGCCTGGGCTCATGGCCTGCAAGGCCTGCCCGTACACTCTAGACAAAAAAAAAAAACAACCAACACAACGAACATAAGGACTATTTACAGTATTTACAGTTCTGCCAGCAGGGACACCCATGGAGGCCTCCGGGGTCGACCAGCATGAGCAAAAGTCCAGGGCCTCGGCCCGCTTGACGCGTCTCTGCGGCTTGAGCAGCCGGTGGCATCACAGAACGAGGATCAGGCGTCCCGCCTCGACTCGGCACAGCACCCCCTCGAGGGCCCAGCGCTCCTCAAAGGCGGGCACCGTCCGCCGGAGGACAGCGTGCTCAAACTCGAGCGAGAGGCGGGCCCGCACCAGCAGGCGGAAGAGCTGCAGGCATCAACCATCCCGGTGCCGGTGAGCTGGTTTCGCCGGCTCTTCAGGGTGGCCATCTTGGCCTGGCCCAGCAGGAAGTTGGCCAGGCTGACCGTGGCCCGCTCGGCCGCCCGGTATGGAAAGGAGTGGACGTAGGCGTCTTCGGAGAAGTCTCGGCCCAGTACCCGAAGCAGTGCGCCCAGGGCGGCAAAGAGAGGCTGCAGCCGGGGGCAGTCGAGGAACGCGTGGAAGATGTCCTCGTCCAGCACCCCCAGGCAGAAGGGGCAGGCCACCGAGGCCGCTGGGTCCAAGTGACGCACAAAGGTGCCGGTGGCCAGGATGCCGTGCACGAGCCGCCACTGCAGGTCGCCGGTCTTCTTGGCGATGGGTGCCTTATACAGCGTGCACCACGCCGGGGTCCCGGGCCACGCCAGGCGCCGCCGCCACGCGGTGTCAGGGCGGCCGGCGAGCACCTGGGCGTGCCGGGTGCGCACCACCCACATGTAGAGGTCCTTGCGGGGCAGGGTGCCAAAAGGGCAGCCCGTATTGCTGCTGGGGGGCACCGGGAGCCTGAGCAGCATGTTGGGCCGCTCGGCCAGCTCGCCGGGTACCACTGGGATGACGGGTAGCGGTGAGAAGGCGTCTTCTGCGGCGTCTGCGGCGGGGAGGGGCCGGCGAGTCTGGAGATGGGCTTCCAGGGCGGTCGCTGCCTCCGTCGGGAGGGTGGCCCTAACGGCCCGCAGAAGCCGCCCCCCGGTGCGGACGGAGCGCATCGCCAGCCGGGCAGCCAGGGTCTCAGGTGACAGCCAGTCCGACCGAGCAGGGTCCAGGAGGTGCTCCAGGCAGGTGGAGCGTGCCTCGATGAGAGCTGCCGTGAGGCTGGCGGAGGCCAGGCTCGGCACGACCCGGTGCAGGGCCGGGTTGTGGACCAAGGGCTCTCGAAGGAGTTGCGGGAACCGCAGGTGCCTGGCCTGGGGACAGAGATGGAAGGCCGCCCGCCAGGCCCGCACCATGCTGCGGTAGAACGGGGGAAGGACCGCCCCATTCAGGAAGGTGAGGTCCAGTTGAAACAGCTCCCGGTCAAAGCCGAGGCCCCCCACTCGCCGCAGGAATCGGCACGCCAGCTGTCGCCACGGGAGGTGGCCTTCGGTGTACAGGAGCCGCTGGAGGGCCTGCAGCTGATAGGTGGCCACCCTGCTGGCCAGATCGATCAGGCCCTGGCCCCCCTCGCCGGTGGGCAGGTAGAGGGCAGCTCGTGGGAGCCAGTGGCGTCCGTCCCACAGGAAATCGACCAGGAGCCGCTGCAGTCTCTCCAGTAGCTCCGGCGGAGGGTCCAGCACCGCGCAGCGGTGCCACAGGGTCACAGCCGCCAGGTTATTGATGACAAGGACGCGCCCCCGGTAGGAAAGGCTGGGCAGGCGCCAGCACCACCGCTGCAGGCAGGCCTCCACTCCCTCCTCGAGGCCGTCCCAGTTGCGCGCCATGAAGGTCGTCGGCCCCAGGAACACGCCCAAGACCTTGAGGCCCTCGCGGCGCCAGGCGAGGCCCCCCGGCAAGTCCGGCAGAGGCCTGCCAGTCCATGCGCCAAGCAGCAGAGTGTCACTCTTGCCCCAGTTGATGCGGGCAGAGGAGGCACGCTCGTAGGCCCGCTGGCAATCTGCCAGAGCCCGCATGTCTTCCTGGGTGGCGAGGAAGACGGTGACGTCGTCCGCATAGGCCGACAGCTGGAGACGAGGGCCAGCGGATGGGCCCGTGGCCGATGGCAGGACCACCCCACTCAGGCGGCGGCGCAGCGCGTGTAACAGCGGCTCGATGGCCAGGGCGTAGAGCATGCCCGACAGCGGACAGCCCTGGCGAATGCCCCTGCGTGCGGGGAACGGAGCGCAAAGCACCCCGTTCACCTTGAGCAGGCTGGAAATGTCCCGGTACAAGACCCGGAGGGCCCTGGTGAAGAGGGGCCCAAAGCCAAAGGCCTCCAGCGTGCGGAAGAGGTAGGCGTGGCCCACGCGGTCAAAGGCCTTCTCCTGGTCGAGAGAGAGGAGGCCGACGTCGAGGACAAAGAGCTCGCTAGCCGTGAGCAGGTCCCGCAGCAGGAACAGGTTGTCTTGTATGGTCCTGCCCGGCACGCAGTAGCTCTGCTCTGGCCCGGTGAGAGAGGCCATGACCGCGCGGAGGCGGCTGGCCAGCGCTTTGGCCAGAATCTTGTAGTCCGCGCACAGCAGGGAGACCGGCCGCCAGTTCTTCATGTAGCCCAGGTCTCCCTTCTTGGGCAGCAGGGTCAGCACCGCTCGGTGGCAACTGATCGGCAAGACCTTGTCGGCGAGACTCTCCTGGAAGACGCGCAGGAGGCTGGGGCCGAGGAGAGGCCAAAAGGTCTTGAAGAACTCGGCAGGCAGCCCGTCGAGGCCCGGGGCTTTGCCGGAGGCGAGGCCGGCCGCCAGCTCTTCCAGGGACAAGTCCCGCTCCAGCTCACCGGCCTCCAGGGCATCGAGACGCGGTAGGCCCTCGTGGAGTTCCCGCGTGGCCTCGGGGCACGACGGCTCGGCCGCGAACAGGTCGCGATAGAAGGCGACGGCACGGTCGCGGACTTCGCCCGGCTCTGTAATGACCCGGCCCTCAGGAGTCTTGAGATGGTCCAAGACTTTGCTCGCTGCCCGCCGCCGCTCCAGGTCGAAAAAGAAGCGGGTCGGGGCGTCGGTTTCCACCAGCTCCTGGCAGCGGGCACGGATCCTCGCGCCGCGGGCCGCGCTCTCCGCCAAGTCGCGCAGGCATTTCCTGCGGAGCCGGAGGCTCTCGCTCAGTGCCGCGTCGCTGCCAGCGGCCAGCAGAGCAGCCTCGAGCTCCGCCACGTCCTCCTCCAACTCCCGGATATGGCGGCGCATCTCGTTCGCAGCCAGCTGGGTGTACTGCTGGCAGAAGGCTCGGGTCTGGACCTTGCCCACGTCCCACCACAGCTTCCAGGAGGAGTGGCTCGGTCTCGCAGCCTCCTACCTCCACCAAAAGTGGGCAAAGCAGTCCCGGAAATAAGAGTCCTGAAGCAGACTAACGTTCAAACACCAATACGGTGCCTGTGCACAGGCTCTCCCCGGCAGGCTCAGTTCGCTGAAGGCCAGGCCATGATCTGATAGACCCGAGGGAGCGATGCAGCTGCTGCGCAGGAGTGGCAGGTGGTGCCTGGTGATATAAAGGCGGTCGAGGCGAGCCATGGTGAGACCGCTGGCACTCATCTTGGCCCAGGTGTACTGGTGTGCATCGGGATGCAGGGCTCGCCAGACGTCCACGAGGTCTGCCCCCTCCAGGGCAGCTTGCAGCTTGCGAGCGGAGGGCAGGTGGGGCTCAGGCCCTGTGCGGTCGAGGCGCGGGGCAGTGGTGCAATTGAAATCTCCCCCGAGGAGGAGCAGGTCATCATCCTCGCTAGCGTCGCGCAGGAGGGCAGCCAAGCTCTCAAAGAAAGCGACCCTCTCCTGGCCATCGGAGGGCGCGTAGATGTTGATGAGCAGCAGACAGTGTTGCGCGAGGGTGACGCGGACGGTCAGCAGGCGGCCGGGGACGACCTCCCGCGGCACCGCCGCGTCAAGCTGCAGCTGCGGCGATAAGAGTGTCGCGACCCCCGCGCGGAGGTTGGTGCCGTGGCTCAGGAACACCTGTCCTCGCCAGGCAGCCCGCCAGGCCGCCTGGTTGAACCTGTCAGAGTGGGTCTCTTGTAGGAAGGCGACGGCCAGCCTCTTCTGTCGCAGGAGCTCCAGGACGGCCTCGCGCTTCACCGCGTCTCGACAGCCGTTGACGTTGAAGGTGCCAATGGTTGTGGCTGCCATGGGTGTGGGTGTGGGAGAGGAGGAGCAAAGCAGAGTGCGGGTGGAAAAGCGAGCACCCAAGAGCAGAGCAAGGCAATACAGACAGGTCAGGGAAGGCCTACCATGCCCTACTCTAGTCGAGGGACCCGCCCAGGCCCCACTCCACTCTCACCCTCTGGGCAAGCTTGTCCAGACGGTAGGCCATCTGACGTGTGCCCCGATCTTGCTGCATGAGCTTAACTGCCGCCCTGGCAGCCTTGACAAACACTTTGGGGTCCGCACACCACTGGGTGATGTGCCCCGCTACATTTTTCTGCCCCTTGGTTAGCTTCAGCAAGGACAGGAGTCCCCCATAGTCAGGAGGGACCCAGGGGGGCTCCGCCAGCTTGGGGTGGATGTTGCCTACGGAAGAGCGGCGAGGCCGCACCCCCGGCGAGAGCTCGCCCGCAACTGCAGCGTCGACCCCCTCGATGTCCAGGCACATCAGCCGCCTCTCGTCGTCCGAGTCAAGGACCGGCTCCGCGAGGACATTCCCTGTCTTCTTGGGGGGGGAGGGGCCATCCCGCTCACGACGTCTCTTGCGAGACTCCGAGAGCTGGATCTCCATCTCGCTAACTTCCCCATCTGCTCTGGTAGGCTGGGGCGTGACCAAAGGGGCAGCAGGCTCTCCCGCCACCCCTGGGGCCAGGCCACCGGAAGAGAGACATTCGCCACTATCCCTGCTGCCGCCAGACTCCGGAGGCTGGGGGACAGGCGAGGGGAGGGGGACCCCTGAGGGCCCCTCCCCCCCACCCGCTAAGTCTGCCCCGTCGGTGGCTACATCCAACGGGGCGGGTGGTGTGGCAGCCGGGGTGGGGTCCGGCTCTGTAGTGGGGGGGCCCTCGGCACTGGCCGAGGAGGGGTCTGTCAGGGATGGGGTGTCCTGAGAGGCCCCCCTCATCTCCCTCTCTTTGTCGGGTGGTTGGGAGGATGCCCGAGCCCCATCATCCGATGAGGCTCCAGCGCCGCAGTCCCCGGCCACCCCAGCCACTTCGGCCGGGGCAGGCAGGGGGCAAGGGGAAGCGTCCACCCCTCCACCCGGTGGGGCTGCCGCACCGAGGCCTGGGGGCGCCACAGATGGGGGAGGGGGCGGTGGGGCCATGGTAGTAGCACCAGCCCCTCGGCTGGACGATGGCTTCCCACTGGAGACCCCGGTCCCCTGAGATGGAATGGGGGGGGAAGGAGGTCGGGAGGAAGAGCTCCCAGCCTCCCTGGGCCTGCCGCGTGCCCCAGAGGTCGACGCGCCGTCTCTCGGCGCTGCCGCAGGCGGCGATGGTCCAGCTGCCTTGCCCCGAGGGCACTGCGCGGCCAGGTGGGAGGAGCCCCCGCACTTGAAGCACGTGGTCTCTCCCACAGATAGATAGATAATAAACCTCCGCCCCTCGAGTGTGAGGCTCAGGGAGCGAGGCAGCGACTGGGAGCCCTCCTTGAGGAGCATGAAGACCTGCCTCCGAAAAGACAGGACGTGCTTGCCCTGAGGGTTCTTGTTTCCCATCGGCAGGCGGCGAAAAGGACTCGCAGGAACCCCATAGGCCTCGAGTCCCCTGGCCAGCTCCCGATTGGAAACGTGCGGTGGGACGTTGGAAATCACCACCCTCACTGCCTGAGTCTCTAGGGGCGTGACAGGGTAGTGGATGCCCGCAATGTCCAGGCCCTCCGCACACACCCTGTCAACCAAGGCGGGCTTGCTCAAATAGATCATCGGGACCGTGTTCACGCGCCCCGCGTAGCGGATGGTACGCCGTCCCAGGAGGGCGGCCAGAGCCTCCACGCAAGCCTCGAGCCCCACATGGAGAGGGGCATGAACCCTCAGGCCATGAGACAGTGGGAGGTCCCGAGAGACATCCTCATGCCAGCTGCCAGGCGTAGGAGCCGCCATTCCTCGCCAGGACAGGGTTAAACTGCGAAGCGCAGCAAAAAAAAAAAAGCCTCAGGCTGACCCGGGGACTGGGACTGGGAGGGGGCTGAAAATGTCCCAAAATCGGCCTGAGGGGGGGCAGAGCAACCCTGCAGGGGCTCAGGGCAAGCCCCAAGGCAGGGGCAGATGGCAGGGACCAAGGGAAGGGGCCCTGGGGGAGGGAGGCAGCAGAAATCAAAGGGAGAACTCAGGCGGGGGTGGGGGAGGGGCAGAGGCAAACGAGGCTGCCAGAGCCCAGGGGAAAAAGGCTCAGAAAGTGGGGGGAAGGGGCAGGGAGGGGGTCCCCAGGGACAGGGTGGGGAGAGGCAAGGGTTGTTTTGGGGGGGGGGACAGGAAAAGGGGGGCAGGGAGTGCGAGGCAATGAGCTGAAAGCACCTGAGCTGGAGGAGCTTAGAAGGGCTTCAGCTGTCGGCAGCCATCTTGAAAGAAAGAAAGAAAGACTTTTTTTTTTTACTTTTATGAAGGTTTATTAAGGGGAAAAGGGGGTAATAACCCAACAAAGTAATAAAACACTGCCCACACATGGGCCCAGGTACAACACACACAGCCTAGGGCTTTGGCTTGCAAGCCCTGCATTCACAGTCTAAAAACAAAAATATCCAGTTCAACATCAGCCTGCTGAGACCCCTGCTGGTACCCCAGGAAGGGGGCTAGCAGTATCACAGTGCAAGAACTAAATGGCCACCCTCAACACTGCAGAGCACCCCCTGAATTGCCCAATGTGCCTGGAAGGCGGGCGCCATCTGCTGGAGGACAGCGTGCTCAAACTCCAGCAACAGGCATGCCCGCACTAAAAACTGGAAGAGCTGCAGGGCATCATCTGAGCTAGCCCCAGCAAGCCAGTTCCTGCGGCTCCTAAGGATAGCCATCTTAGCCTGGCAAAGTAAGAAGTTGGCCAGGCAGCTGATACCCGCATTGGCTGCCTGGTAGGGGAGGGAGAACAAGTAAGTTGCCTCCAAGGCCAAACCTAGCACCTCAAGCAAAGCGCTGACAGCAGCAAACAGCTGCGACAGCCAGGGACATCTGGAGAAGGCATGGTTAAGGTCCTCCTCCGCTCCCCCTGGACAAAAGGGACAAGTCGCAGCTGGGTCCATGTGGCAGACGAGAATGTCGGTGGCCAGTATCCCATGTAGCAACCGGAGGTCATCGGTCTTTTTGGAGATGGGGGGCTTATAAATTGTGTGCTACACGGGGCAGGCTGCCATGAGCGCCAGTGCTGCTATGTGCTTCCGCCACACCATGTCAAGCCAAGTGGCAAGGACGCAGGCATGGCGGACCCAAATCACCCAGAAATACACAGAAAGGAAGAAAGAAAGAAAAAATGAAGGAACATAAAGGTTGAGGAACCTTAGTTTATGCTATCACCGTCCCGCATTTTCTTTCCTTTCGAGATGTCTCTTTTCAGATTCAAATTTCCTCTGCATAAATCTTGCTGTTACACATTTTCACTAATTATTATCAACAGAGCTGTTGGGAGTAACAGAAAATTATTTTATTTAACAAATGAACACAATACGTTTTGCACATCCTACTCTTTCAAGTTTTGTTTGTACCTCATTTAGTGATCTTTATTCCAATTAAGGCTTTTTATTATATTAACCAATATAAGAAACTGTCAGGAAGCCAAAAGAACAGGCATTAAAGAGAGACAAAGAAGGAAATCCCAATGAAAAAAAGAAAGTTGCTAATCATACAAGTATACATTTTTATTTTCTGTTTTACTGAGCCAAATCAGTAATTAAAATTATCCAGATGCTGTAGTTTCAGAGGAGTGCTGAAGTAAAAAACATAAAATTACTTTAATTGTCCCAGACTGATCAAATTTAGAAGAGGTGGTTTATGCATCAGCCTTTTTAATTTTTTTAACACAAACAGGTCGAACTCCTAGGAATATTGAGCTGTGTACGTATGTTTTCAGGTTTTTTTCTTGCATAACTGTAGCAGGGTTATAAATTCAGTCTAGTTACACTTGCTGCTTGGTAGCATGCCAAAAGGTCCTCTGTTCATCCATATTATAACGTTTTCATTTCCCTTTGTTCTGCTTCACTAACTTCAGAACTTCTTGTCATCTAGATACGTGCACAACAGCCGATGCATATAGATAAACTCTCTGCGGAAAATCTTCTGTCTCTGAGGTAGAAATAGAACAGATTGGTGGGGTCAGTATTAAACTAGCTTCCTATAATGAGTTGAAAGCTCCCATCTGTTCTATATACTAATTTGGTTGAAGCTTGTAAGGAAAGAAAAAAGGATCAATACAAATTAATGGGCTCTTCATAAGCATTAAATTAACAGCAAGAAAAAAATGCAGGATTGCATGGAGGGGGTGCTTATAATCTTCCTCTGAGGCTTATAAAGCTCAATGAGTGCAAACAGGTATAATTATGGTGTTAAAAAGGACTCAAAGTTACTGGAGAAAAAGAACTCAGCGTTCTCTAAATAAAGAAAGCTCTCCAACAGGAGGCAAGCACATTCATCCTCCATCACTGATTTTGATTCTTGACTCTCTCCAGAGGCAGCCTTAGGGGAAAGGGCACTCTGGGCAAACTTGTATTTTGGTGCCCCCTAATGACCCACCCTGGCAGCCCCCCAGCACCCTACCCCTGTGCCTCCTCGCCCCCAAGTCAGCAGCACTGCTGCAGCAGAGGCAGGTGAACAGGAACGTGGGGCTCAGCTCAATTGGGAGGCAAAGCCTCCTACACTGCCCTACCTGGCTCCTTCTGAGCAGTGGCAGAAGGTGGGTGCACTAGGCTAGGCATCACTCCTCCTGCCTCCAGCTGAGGCAGGACAGGGAAGGAGAGAGCATTGCTGTGTGTGCGTGCGTGTATGCATGCATGTGTGTGTGTGGCACCCCCCTGACCACAGCACCCTGGGCAGTCACCCACATCGCCAACCCCTAAGGCTGACTCTGACTTGCTCTTTTCCACATTGATCCACAGTGTTCCCAATGTCCTTATTAATAATCCACATCACCCCCTTTCTACACATTTCACTGCCCTCACCTCTTCATTCAGCCAGCAGCTCTGGTTCAACAGTCCCACTCATCAAAGGGCTAATTACTTGACTTGGTCTTCACTAGCCACTGCTCCCCCTCTGACTTCTGTGTTGCTGAGGTGCACACTCTAGTTATCACTAGGTCTCTTTCAGCCTCATCCATAAGTACCCATGGCCTTTCTATGACTTCCAGTCTATCAACACTGATGGTTTCTCAGCTATTCTCAGGCCTTTCTTCCCTGCCCTCTCTTCCTTCATATGGTTGTTGATTCTCTGCATGCTTCCCCCCCCTACCATCCTTGACTCTGTTGCCCTACTCTCACCGTTCCAGACTGGCTCACCCCCAAGAGCTGCTACCTCAGCTCCTGCTCTCATACTGCACAGAATCACTGGCAGAAATCCTAAGACCAGACTCATTTCTTTCTCTGCAGATTTGTTCTCTCTTCCTTCAGTTCTCTTTTCTTCCTTACTAAGCAACTCTGCTTCTCCAGTTTGACTAGATCCACACCCACAGCTCCACAGCATTTTTGCCACCTTTGAGTTGCTCTTCATCACTTTCATTTTTCCACAGAATCTCACCAGTTCCTTGCAGAGGAGGATGATAAAATATACTGTTACTTCCTTTTCCCCTTAGTTTTCCTTCCCTTCCTACTCCCACTCATGCAATTCTACCCAAATCTCCCCTATCACAGGCACAGAGGTTTCTTGTCTTCTCTTCTTCTCTAATCCCTCCAACTGCCCCAAGGACTTCTATCCCATCTCATGATTTCACCAACATTTGCTTTTGTCCCATCTCCCTTACTCTTCTCCTTGCTCTCTCAATCTCCTCTGGCCCTATTTTCTTATAATACAAACATGCTTTAATCTTTCTGGCCCCTGAGACACATTACACTTAATATGTTATTAACTGATAATCACATCTTAAGTAACGGCGCTCATTCATTCAATTAATGGCATGATAAAACCAAAAATAAGCGACAACATTATCACACAGAATATATGTAAGAACTTTGTCCCTGGTTCCTATCATACCTTTAACTGAATATGTGACCAGTGTGCTCCAGAGGGTAGGAGAAACCAAGCAACAACTGTGTGCCAGAATGAATGCACACCGAAAATCTATCAGAGACAAAAATACCCAGTTACCTGTGGGGGCTCATTTCTCACAAGAAAAGCACTGTCTCCAGTCTCAGTTGTAATCCTCAAAGGAAATTTACAAAATACCTTCCAGAGACAGGCCCATGAACTTCACTTCATCAACCTACTGGATACAAAAAATCATGGACTAAATATAGACATTTAATTTATGACACATTATAACCTGTCTGACATCTGACTTCCCAGGTAAATCTTACCAGCTATTCTCATTCCCTTCCCCCATATCCACCTGTCTCCCATCCTTTGACTACAGCTACATTCTTTCCCCCTTCTTTCCCCTCCACCTGTCTTTTACCTACTGATCATCTTAATTTACATTTTAACTGACTGGCTTTCTTGCATACATACTGGCACAGACCATCTGCAGATGCTTCCTCAGCCTGACAAAGGGGCATTTGTGCCAGAAAGCTTGCTAAGTAGAATTTTTCCAATTATTTGAGTTGGTCTAATAAAGGATTTACCCAAAGAACCTTGTCTGCCAGAGGGTGGGAGCACTGATCAGCTGATCGGGGTCCCAGCTGGGAGAGCACAGTGAGCTGCCCCGGCTGGGAGTCCCAATCAACTGACAGAGTTCCCAGCCATGGGAACCCAGCCACAGAGTTCCAGCTTGCTGTCCCCTGTGGCTGGAAGCTCTGAACACTGATGGGTGGCTGGGAGCCCTATCAGTGATCAGAACTCCTAGCTGCCAGGGATGCATAGTGCCACCCTGCACCCCCATAGGTGGGAGCCCTATCAGCTGATCAGAGCTCCCAGCTACAGGGATGCATAGTGCTGACATGTTCAGCTCCTGGGGATCCCAGCCATAGGATCAAAGATTAGCAAGGGGAGCCCAGGATCATGACGTTTGGTCTCTGCATCCTGGCCTGATACTAGATTGACCCATTCTATTTGTAAAGAGTTGAAGTCCCCCTTTATTACTGTGTTTTCTGCTGTCACAGCTTTTCTCAACTCCATTAGCATTTCTAGCTCACTGCTGCCACCCCGGTCTGGAGGTCGATAGTATATCCCTAGATGTATATTTTTCTATTGAGACCCAGGATTTCTATCCACAAAGGGCATTTTTCCATGTGCTTCCAACGCAGCACCGAGTACTTTTAATTAGCAAACCACACTAATTAAAAACGCCCACTCATCATATGTACTAGCGGTGCAGCATGTCTCCACAATGAGAAAACAGCAGTGGGGCACTTTGAACTGAAGCACATCAAACATGTTTTATTTCAAAGCACACCATTGCCACTTTCTTAGCGCAGAGACATGCTGCGCCGCTAATATATGTGACATGTGAGGCTGCCAGAGCAAATCAGTTTACTTGCTGGATTTCCAGTGCATCAAACCAGGCTCCCTGCATGCCCCCTAACCACACACAGATTCTATGCTACTTCTCTTATCAATTGAAAAATCTACCCTATTTGATTCAATGCAGTCTTTGATGCAGAGTGCCACTCCCCCACCAGTATGACCTACTCTACTATTCTTGTATAATTTGTATCCTAGTGTTAGAGCATCCCACCGATTTTCCTCATTCCACCATGTTTCAGAGGTACCTACTATGTCAAAATCATTATTTACTGATAAGCATTCAAGTTCTCCTGGTTTAAATCTTACATTCTAGCATTAGTATAAAAGCATGTGTACTTTTTATTGTTGCCTAGTGGGCTATTTCTGTGTGACCTTCTACTCATTAAGTTATTTACTTCTGCTTGTCTTCACTCTGTTTCCTTATCCCCCTTTTTCACGGTTTCACCCTTATAGAGTGTATCAATCCAAACTGTGCGCTGTTCCACATCTGTTGGATTTGTCTCCATTTTTAGTTTAAAAGCTGCTCTGCCAACTTTTTTATGTTATGTGCCATCTGTACCACTCCACAATTAGTCTTTCAGAACCAGGAAAGATTCTTCAGCCAGAGTTTTACAGAATTTTATATGACTCAGAGTTTCTGATTGATTTCTTTCTTTCTTTAGGAAGATTGTGAATAGTGTTAATGGTTAAGGCATTGGTCACAGTAAGAGCTTTGCATGTTGTGTAACTTTTTACACCTCAGTAGTCCCACCAGGAACCAAAGGAACTAAACATGTAAAGTCCTTAGCATTTGCATGATTTGATGAGTTGCTGCTGTGTGGAGTCATTGGCACTTTTTCATAGGGATGACATATGCTTGAAAAACCCTAGTCTTTATGTTAAATAAAAAATTGCTAGGGCCTGTTACAGCTTTCTGTGCCAGGTACTGCAGATTATATTTACTGAAGCTAGTAGCGTGAACAATACGAATGCAGAAGGGCAGATTTAATTGCTGGTGACGAAAGCAAAAGTATTCACTGAAGAACAGCCTCTAATCATATTGGCCCAGATCCTCAGAGGTAATTAGGCACTGAACTCCCATTGATTTCCCTTGAGGACCTGAGCTGTCTCCTTCAATATCAGTTGTATTTCTGACTGAGTGGGAGCATCTACATGTGTCATTAAGGCAATGTGATAAATTCCAGTGCAGTTCACACCAGAGTCAGCTGCTCCCAGGTGCAGCGACATCACATGTGCCTGGGATCACAGCATGTTGAGCTAGGGTGGAGCAGCCCTGGGCTTGCAGGGGGATGTGTGGGGGTGGTCATCCCCAGGCTCCAGAAGTCTGTGTCAAGCAGTGAAGGGACTGGCTGGGTAACAAGAATGCCCCAGCATGTGGAGCCCTGTGGCTAGGTGACAGGAAGCTGTCTGGCCCTCTCCTGCCTGGGTTGACCAGGTGCAATGTACTCCTGGGTCAATGTTTACATATTCATTTTACCACAGGTAAACTCTGCCATAAGATAGTACTGTCCCCAACAGCACTATCTTACAGTGGAGTTAATTAATCTACTGCGCCCTAATGTGGGTGCTCATGTAGACAGTGACGCTTTACTGCAGAGCTAATTAGGCAACTCCTCAGTAAAACGCATGTATAAATGTGCCCAGTGAGTACAAAAGTTGTAAAAAAAAAAGGAAGAAAGCAGAGAATATTTAATAAAGTTAGTATGCACATAAGTGCATTTTAGATCCATTCTTCAGCAGCCCCCCAAAAAAGGAATGAGATCAAATTAAAGTAAAACAGTGTACACAAAGGTCAGATTTCAAAAGGACTGAAAGGACCCAATTTTCAAAAATGAAAGGACCCAATTATCTACTGCCTATTTACGTACCTAAAGGAAGGAGTCTGGTTCAGATGTGATAGAAATGGACGTGACTTACTGAAGGTACTGAAACTGATTTGATCCTAACAATTTAGTGTTGGTTAAGTCAGTATGCTTAGCCTCCAGCCACCTAAGAGTAGCCAATAGGAAAAAAACTGAATGCATTTCTGTGTCATAAATCACATCCTCTGGTAACCTCATATAGAGCTAAAGGGAAAAATCTCTGGCTGCATGGGGTGAATTGACACATTACACTTAGACCAGATTAAGGGCACTTAAAACATGAGTGTCCACATATTAAAGCTCCTTAACTCATGCAAAGTGTCTTCTGAACGTCTCAAAATTACACCACTTCAGGCAAGGGTTAACTCTGGGCTGTGCAACCTAACTTATGTTAGGGTAACTTCAGCCTGTTCTGCAGAGATAAAACAAGCAATGTACAGTCCTACAGCATCCCCAGATGCACCACACAAGCCCCCTATTACCACCCAGAGCAAGAGTACAGCCTAGCTGTCCTGGCTTCTAACAACAGCTGTGCTCACCAGCCCTCTGGTGGCAAGTCAGAGCTGTGCAAACAAGAAATGGTATTAATCTTTAATGTGCGACTGCTCACAGCACATTCTAATTTTACCACTGCTTAACATTCAACAGATTTAGTATGGTCTAAGTGTAATATTTAACTTCACCCATGAGGTTCACAGCTCTCCACATTATCTTTAAGTTAGGTGCCTAGTACTTTTCTTTCAAAGAACTCATGGGCCCAGTGGGGCAGGATCAAGTTTGAATAGCAGGGGCATAGTTTTTTAACTTATGCATTTCATTAGAGTGTTGTGGGGAAATAATTTTTTATCTACCTAGGTAAAGTATATACAAAACCAATAAACACTAATGATTATATTCTGGGCTCAGTTACACCAAAGAAAGTTCAAAGGTACTCAATTGTTCCTTGGAAACTGTGGTAGTTTTAGAAAGCTTCTTTTGTTATCTGGTTTTATTTTTGTTTTTATGCTAGAAGCTTTGGTCTTGCTTAATAGAATTTTCTGTCTAGGAACAGTCATTGGGTTAGTATTAGCCCTTTTAAATTTAGCCTTTTGTGATTCAAGGAGATGACAATAATGAAATTCAAAATCAGTATCGATCGCTGTAACTCAATAATGGACCCCTATTATATTACTGATGGCACATTGATTTACACTGCTAACATAGATGAATGTGTAGCATGACCCTAAATCGTAGAAACAAAAAATAAAACAAAAAACCTATTGGATTAGATAATCTTTAGCCATTCTTAAAATTTGAACCAGGCTATGTAGAGTCTCCATTACTGGAATATTGTTTTAAGTTGAATAGTGTGTTTGGGGTAATGCTGTGGTCACAAAAAGGTTTTGTGATGAGCACTATTTTATGTTTCAGAATTTTTTTTAATTATTATTATTATTTTGTAACTCAGTTTCTTCCCTTCCAGCATGTGAGAGAGTGTTAAGAAGAGTTAGCCATTCTTCCAGGTTTTGAGTTTGATAAGTAGGGATCCTGGTTTTCCCTGATAAAAAAATTCAAATTCTCTGATTAAAAACCCAAAGTACATGATTAGAATGAAATGCCACTGTATATATAAGTATCAATTGAACACAATGTTTTATTGATATATTTACAATTGTAAAGCAATTTGGAAGCCTACCAGTGCCTCAGTCACTATAATAAAATAAATTCTAAATACCTATATATTGTGGTATGTGATTATGGGTTTTCTGTCATGGAAATTCAGAGCTCCCACTGCCCCCTTAGCTCACAGAATGCAGGTCCAGGCCCTTCACTCCCAAGCCACAGCACCCCAGCCCCGCTGGTGCCCCTCATTCCACCTTCCCCCCCGCCCAACAGCTGCTCAGACCTGCTGGTGGCCCTCACTCCCCCCACCACACTCCCCTGGCTCTGCTGGTGCCACTCACTCCCCACCCCACACTTGAGGGAAGTGGTGGCTGCTGCAGCAGAACCCAGTTCCCCCCTCCACCCTATGGGCTGCACAGCCAGAGCAGAGCCCATGGGAGGGTGGGTGCAGGCTGCCTGCTGCAGGCTTAGGTGGAGGGTGCTGGCTGCCTGCCACTGTGCACACTCCCGGGAGGGGCAGGGGGAAACCATGCCTCCCAGATCTCTGCATGGGGCAAGCTGCCTACTGCAGGCTTGGGCTTCCTGCCCTGCTGTCCTCCCCTAGGGCCTCTGCAGCCTGGCGGGTGGGACCCAGTGTGGCAAGGCAAAGTGGGACCAGGAGAGGAAGCTCCTTGCCTCTGTGAGCACCATGCTGCCTTGACAACATGCCCCCTGCCTGCCCTGCAGCAGCAAGGGACACAACCTCATGCCACTGCCCCTGCTGTTGGTGGGCAGGCAGGGGGTGCATCACCAGGCCAGCAGAGAGCTCGAAGCAGCAAGGAGCTTCCCTTCCCAGCCCCACTCTGCTCTGCCATGCTGAGTCCCACTCATTGGGCTACAGAAACCCTGGGGGAGAGCAGCAGGGTGGAGAGCCCAACTCCACAGTGGGCAACCTGCCACCACCCCGTGCACAGATCTGGGAGGCACAGGTCCCTCCTGTCCCCTTCAGGAAGAGTGTGTGCTGCAGCAGGGAGCCAGCCCCACCCCTTCCATATCCCAGATAAGCCGCCCATGGCCCCGTCCTGCTCCCTGCCAGGACCTTGCAGCCATGCATTCTGGCCCCAGGCCCCAAACCCCAAGCACTGACTGGCTGGGCAGCAGTCCCAGCCCCAGCCCCAGCCTTGCCCAACTCACTCCCTCCCTCCCTATGGGGGCCTCATTCCCACCCACCCCCCAGACTTACCTGCAGGAGCTGCTCTCAAGTCTGCCTATATATGGACAAGTACCTCCTGCCTAACTGAGCCTCCTCCTACTCCCCCCAGCCCCTTCCAGGCTGGAACTCTGCCAGCCCACAGAGAGCTCTTTGCAAAACTGCAAAATCTGCAGGTTTCTCTGTCAAAATGAAAAATCTGTGTTATCCTTGGGTAAAAGGGGAAATCCATATTTTTTTCCATTTTTCCATAGGAAACGGAAAACCTGGATCCCTATTGATAAGTAAAACACACATACAGCATCACAGCTCTGGCATAAACCTACATTAATTTAATAGAAATAAATAAGGGAGATTAATAAGACTGTTTAAAAGCTCTGGATTTCTTTCAGCAGGGTGTTCTGGGGAAAACTGCAGCATTGCTTCAAAGATTTTCCTCCATTCAGATGTTCTGCATGGATAAAGATGGACCTAGGTAAGAAATACTAGCACTTGTATAAAAAGAACATTTTTCAGCATTTTTCAGGTGTGCTATGATGATACGTGATATAGCAATGTTGCCCAACTCACTCAACCATACGGGCCACATGAGTGGTATGGGGTTGGTCTATGGGCCCAACTCAACATGCACTTGTCAGTAAAGAAAACACATTGCCAGAGATTGATACCCCCACCCCCAGCGAGCTTCATGGGGTTAGACATTAGAAGTAGCTGTCTGTCTTCCACTTTGCAGAGTGCTTCCTTGATGGACCAGTGTGACACAAACTGGTCTTCATTGTCTTGTCAAGGTGAAATGTCCAAACTCAAATGCCACATGCATGTGGACCAAGAAGCAGGAGAGTTAGAGAATGTTGTCCGAGCTGGCATGTGCAAGCTGGTTTCTGCAGCTTTTGAGGGTTACCATCTTGTTCTGATCCAGCAAGAAACTGGTCAGGCAGAATACATCCTTTGGCTATGCAGAACAGAATAAAGAAAATGTATAGAGTGTCAGAGAAATCTAAGTTCAGCGTGCCACAGAGTGTACTGAGGGCAGCAAAGAGCAGCTACAGCCAGAGGCAATCCAGGAAGGTATAGAAAAGTCTCCTTCACCTCCTCCTTGAAGAATGGGCAGGCCACCAACAATAGAAAAATACTGAATTCTGTTAATCTTTAGAATTTCAATGTTATTGCAATGAAACGTCATAGGTCCTGATTCTGCAAAGCCGAGAGAGACAGATTAGCCACAATGAAGTCAACGATTAACTGCTATTCAAGATTAGTAAAAAACTTCTTAATTATGTCCATTGTTTCACTGCTGGGTCTAGGTGGTGGACAAAGATGCCTATGGCCAGGGCTCCATGTAGCAGCTGTAACCAGAGGTTGCCAATTCTCTTGGCAATGGGCAGTTTGTCCAGGGTGCACTGCACCTAGCAGGCTTGCTCTGGTGCTATTGCCCCTAAGCACTGCAGGTCATGTCAAGAGTGGGCAATCAGAATATGGGCATGATGCACTTCGAGAGAGAGAGAGAGAGAGAAAAAGAGAAATGTGGAGCCAGGAGGAACAGTGCAAGGGTGTGTGGCTCAGTGAAATGGCTTGCCCTGGATGGGAGGGACCCTGGACCTTTGCTCCCAATGGGGCACAAACTGCTATACTCTGTATTTTTTATCCTATGATAAGGTAATGCAGAGTGAGTTCAGCTTCAAAAGGAGTCAGAAGAATATAGGTTCAACCCCCAGCCTGGATGGAGTCTTTAACTTCCTGGCAAGTGTCCTAACTACATGTGTACATACCCAACCAATGCATACTGTCTACTGCATATGTTAAGCCTATGTGTGCATTCTTATATGTCCACTGTCCAGAGGCAAAAATCGCCAGATATATGTCTAGAAAACCACCATGTAGGCTTTAATCATATACAGGACTGAATGAGAGTTGAAGTTTTCAAGCCTGGAGGTCATAAAACTACAAGTTGCAGTTGCTCTCAGTAGAAAAGTGTGAAATCTTTTGGCTGCCGTAGATGTGATTTTGTTTGTAGGTGATGGCAAGAGCTTTCAAAGGAAGAGATAAATTACACTGCAGAGCTTTTGCTGTCTGGCTCACTTCCAGAATGGAACCAAGAATTCAGTGACTTACAGAGAGTGGTACAAGTAACTTCTATGTTGTCCTGCTTGTCATGATAGGTAGAGGGAGAAAAGATTATTTTAGGGGACTGAGTGCTGAAGTAAGTCTGTGGAGTGAGGGGTCAGAGGAGGGGGAAGGGCCATGGAGGGGTGTGACAGGGGGCCTTCCTGGGACTAGATCTCGTGATAGCCTGCCCACGTGCCTAGGGCAGTCTGCCCTGACTCATCTGCCACAACTTGAATGTTTCTCTGATTATATTAAGTGGGAGGGTGCCCATTCACTACCCTGATGCCAGAGGGCACTATCCACAGCTCCATACCTTTCCTACACGATGGCCCATGCCTTGCAGATGGCATCCAGACTATTATGGCTCTCCGGCTTCAGGTTGGGGCACATTCAGTCTGCCATTGGACCTTTTACACACTCACACTCACTCCTCCCCCGTCTCACAGGGGCCTCTCGCGTACCACCCATCAATGGGCCACTTTCTACTGCCCTGCTCCACTGAACAACCCCATTTGGGCCATCACACTTCACTACTCACACTCTAGTAGGATACACACAGCCCTTCGGATCCTGCAAGTTTATGTACTCTACATAACCTGACCTTATTCCAAATATCGGGCTGACTCCACCCCGAGCCCTTCACTGGGCAACTTGACTCTACTCCCACTCATGGAGGTTGGTCCATGTACTGTCCTTTAGGCCGCCCTTGCTGCCCTACTCAGTACCCACTGGTGCAAGCCTTCAAGCTTCTCTCAGTGGCCCTACTCTGCACCCATCACACACCATCCTTCAAGTGCCCCTTTTTGCACCCTACTCTGCATGGGCCCACACACTGATACCACCTCCTCTGGGGTCTTTGAGGTCTCACACCCCTGCTGGGCTAAGATGTTCCTTCAAAGCATGCTGTGCCCGCCTCTGCTCTACCAGGAGTTCTCATGAGGCCTTAGCCTGGACTATCAATCTCGCCTGTCCTGGGCTTGCGAGTGGACCCCAAAAGCTACCCTGGCTGACATCCGGGGATCCCCTTAACACGCCTGCCACGACTTCGAATGGAAACTCAGTGGAGGGGTTCCCTTTCGAGGCAGCCTCCAGGGTCATCACGCCTCTCGGCGGGTACTCACGGGGCTCCGACCTCCCCTACACCCCGGCCACCTGCCACCTTCGGTCGCAGGTCTTCTGGCCCTTTGGTGTCCCTGGTTCCACTCAGCTTCTTCCCCGGCCTCCTGTGGCCCTCCAGCCATGAGTCCCAGTGTCCCTTGGTCGCAGCCCGGGCATGAAGGCTTCGAGGCCCTTGGACCTAGATCCGACTATCTCTTATCCCTAGTGCCCTATTTCAACCACCCTGTGATGTAATGTGCGATCCCCACCACTGTGACTGCCAACAAGATGCAACCGGTGGACCTGGAGGCCACAAAGGAATAAAGAGTGCCCTTAGCCTATGGGTCCCATGTTTTCCCTGTGCCTAGGTGCCCCAGCCCCGGTTGCTTGCCCCACTCAGGGCTCCTATCTCTCCCCTTGGCTTGACCCTATTCGGGTATGGCATCCCGGCCAACTCTTCTTGGGATGTTGTGGGCCTGTCTGCCGCTTAACCGTCCCTGCGTGGGGTTTTCTGCCGTACCCCGTGGCTATCCCCGTTGGGGTTCCCGTCAGCCGAACCCTTGTTACCTCCTCTGCAGGCTTCCCTGTAGTTGCTCTTGCCTCCTCGGCTCTCACCTCCTCCTTTGCTCTTACCACTCATCACTGTTCCCCTTGTCGGCTTCCCTGCTGGCTTGCCAGTCAGCGTCCCTGCCGGCTTGCCAGTCGGTGCCTCTGCTGGTTCTGCAGCCGGCTTCACTGCCTCTGCCTCCGTCAGCCTCGCTGCCGGTGCTGCTGCCGGCTTCTCTGCCAGTGCCTCCACAGGCTTCGCTGCCAGCACTGCTGCCAGCTCCACTGCCGGCTTCTCTGCCGGTGCCCCCACAGGCTTTGCTGCCAGCACTGCTGCCGGCTCCACTGCTGGCTTTTCTGCCAGTAACTCCGCCAGCTTCGCTGCTGGTGCTGCTGCCAGCTTCGCTGCTGGTGCCTCCACTGGCTCTGCTGCTGGCTTCTCTGCTGGCTTCTCTGTCGGTGCCTCCACCGGCTCCACCCCTGCCATGCCCGGCTGCCCGACGCAGCAGCTGCGCCCCTCGGGGTGTGGCCTTCCCCATTGAGCCTCCACTCACCAGCTGCCTTCCTGTGCCTCCGGGGTCACCTTATGTTTCCACCAGGTGGTGTCTCCAGCTGACGTCACCCGGCCCCAGCTGAATATGAACATGGCTGACGAGCCGCATGGGCGGTTTCTCTGCCCGTGCCTTCTCACGCCTTTCGGTCCCTGCAGATGGTAAGTTGGGACTTTCTTCTATTTTGGGTTGGGGTTCTCCTGCAACCCCGGCACCCCTGGGACACAGGCCTGTCCCCTACCAGAACTCCCTACACTTCCCACCAGATGGTGGGGGTTGGGGTTAAGGCACCCCTACCCACCTTTCACCAGGGAGGTAAGTGACCTGGCATTTCTTGGGCACTGCTCAGCCACAAACAGCCCTGCGAAGCCACCCTTCCCTGGTAGGGTGCAGTTTCAGGTCATGCCCAGGACCAGGAGCCTTCAAACCTCCCCATAGCTCCTGCTCCTACCTCCAAGTTGTTCCAGGAGCAGTATCTCAGCTGGCTGATGTTACTCCCTCAACTGCTAGGAAGTAACATCATCTGGCTAGGGAATAACATCAGATGTTACTCCCTCAGCTGCTAGGGAGACTGCTGCCCCAGGCTGTGTGCACTAGGTCATAAAATGGCCACCCTAATCAAGCACCTGCCAGCTTCCTGTCTCCAGCCCTTAAAGTGGCAGGCACCCAAAGGTGCACTGCCACAAAGGGGGTGCAGATCAAGGCCCCAGTAGTGAGGGAGGGAGCAGGGCACAGGCAGGACCCACTTATCTCAGCCCCTACTCCTGCCTATGGCCCACTCCCTCCCTTACCACTGGGGTCTCGATCTACCCCTACCCCCACAGTGGTGAGGGAGCGAATGGGGTGGGGCAGGGGCAGGCCCTACACAGCCAGGGTGGGGCATGGGACAGAGTGAAAAGCAGCTTATCCAGGGGCGCCAGGTGCAGGGAGGGGGTGGAAGCTCCTGCTGCTGCATGCACCCTGAGAGGGCATGGGGGCCATGTGCCCAGGATCTATGCATGGGGTGAAGGTGGTCTGCAGGCTGGGGCCGTGCTCTTCCCAGTGGGGGGCTTGGGCCAGGCTGCACTTGGGGCAGGTGACAGTGACACTTGGAGGCGGGGTTGGGGGGGGCTATGGTGAATTTTGGAGTGGCTGCAGCCCCCCCCATAAGCCCCTCCTCCCAGCACCGCCGCCACCCACCTTGAGTGCAGCCCAGCCCAGCCCAGCCCCCGCTGCCAAGAGCCCAGCACAGCCCTGGCCCCAGCCCGCAATGGCAGCTCACCCTCACCCCATGCTTCCCAGCGTGCACATAGCAGCAGGAGCCATACCCCCCGGATGAGCCACTCGCAGCTCAGTCCCGCACCCCACCCCAGCTGTGCAGCCCCTGCCCCTACCCCTGCCCCACTCCCTCCCCACCCCTGTGGCAGCCACCAGAAGCCTGCGGCCAGGCTGCCTTGTGGCCCTACCACTGCCCCGTGTTTGTGGGGGCTAAGCCCCATTAGCCCCACCCCTTCTGCTGCCTATGGTCATGACCTGCTTGTTACATAGTTTCATAGTTTCATAGTAGCTAGGGTCAGGAGAGACCTGAACAGATCATCTAGCCTGACCCCCTGCCACAGGCAGGAATGAATGCTGGGTTCACAAGACCCCAGACAGGTGATCATACAACCTTCTCTTGAATTTGCTCAAGGTAGGGGTGAGGACCACTTCCCTGGGAAGTTGGTTACAGATTTTGGCCATCCTAACTGTAAAATATTGCCTTCTGATCTCTAACCTAAACCTATTCTCCATCAGCTTATTACCATTGTTCCTTGTCACCCCAGGTGGTACTGGGGAGAAAAGGGCTCTACCTATTTGCTGTTGATCTCCCCTGATAAGTTTGTAGGCAGCCACCAGGTCCCCCCTCAGCCTTCTCTTGCAGGGGCTGAACAGGTTCAGGTCACTGAGTCTCTCCTCATAGGGCCTGTCCTGCTGCCGTGTCCTGGTCACCAAGTCCTGCTGCCGTGTCCTGGTCACCAAGTAGGTGACCGTCCTCTGAACCCCCTCCAGGCTGGTCACATCCCTTTTGAAGTTCGGCACCCAGTACTGGACGCGGTACTCCAACAGCAGCCTGACCAAAGTCACATAAAGGGGAAGTATTACCTCTCTGGACCGGCTTGAGATGCACGTTTGAATGCATGACAAGGTATGGCTGGCCTTACTGACTGCAGTCTGGCATTGGCGGCTCATGTTCACCTTGGAGTCAATAATGACTCCAAGATCCCTTTCCACCTCTGTGCTTTCAAGAAGGGAACTCCCCAGCCTGTATGTATGCTGTGGATTCCTTCTCCCAAGGTGCAGCACCCTGCACTTATCCACATTGAAGCCCATCCTATTCTCGTCTGCCCACTTTTGTAGTCTGTCTAAATCTATTTACAGCCTCTCTCTCCCTTCAAGAGTATCCATCTCGCCCCACATCTTAGTGTCATCAGCAAACTTGGACAGCATGCTTTCCACCCTTCATCCAAGTCACTGATGAAGATGTTAAACAGTGCGGGCCCGAGGACTAAGCCCTGGGGTCCCCACTGCTCACATCTCACCAGGTTGAGTACAACCCGTCCACTGCTACTCTCTGGGTGCGCCTCATCAGCCAATTTTTTACCCATCCAACTGTGTAGGCATCAATGTCACAGTTGCTTAATTTATTGATGGGGATGGGGTGAGAGACAGTGTCAAAGGCCTTCTTAAAGTCTAAAAAGACTATGTCCATGGTGACACCATCATCCAAGGATTTAGTTACTTGGTCGTAAAAGGCAATCAGGTTGGTCAGAGAGGACCTGCCTTTGATGAACCCATGCTGGTTGCCCCTGAGCATGATCTCCCCTGCTGGCCCCCCACAGATGTGCTCCTTGATGATTCTCTCCAAGATCTTCCCGAGCACCGAGGTGAGGCTTACAGGCCTATAGTTATTTGGGTCCTCCTTACTCCCCTTCTTGAAAATGGAGACCACATTAGCCAGTTTCCAATCCCCCGGCACCTGGCCAGATGACCACGAATGCTCATACAGCCAGGCCAAGGGCTCCACGATGACCCCTGCCAGCTCCCTCAACACCCTTGGGTGGAGGGCATCTGGACCTGCAGATTTAAAAATATCTAGCCCTTCCAGAAGATCCCTAACTACATCTGCACTGACTGAAGGCCTGACAGAGCTATCCCCAAGATTGTGCCTACCTCTGGTAAGTGTGATGTCCCAGTCCCTGTTCAAGAAAACAGAGGCAAAGAAACTGTTAAAAATATCAGCTTTCTTGTCTGGCGTAGCCACAAGATTACCATTTGCATCTTGCAGGGGCCCTACATTGCCTGGTGCCCTCTTCTTGCTCCCAATGTACTTGAAAAAGGACTTTTTGTTGTTCTTAATCCTGAATGCTAGCCTGAGTTCCATCTCTACCTTGGCCTTCCTAATAGCCCTACACTTACAGGCTGAGGAGGAGTACTCCTCCTTGGTGATAGCTCCTCCCTTCCACTGGTTGTATGCCCCCCTTTTAGTCCTCAGGCATTACTGAATGCCCTTGCTGAGCCAAGGGGGTTTCTGAGCACTCTTACCCCCCTTGCTTCTCTCAGGGACTGTTATCCTTTGGGCCTGGAGGATTGCCCCCTTAAGGTACAACCACCATCCCTCATGGACTCCCATCTCCTCTACCTTCTGGACCCTCAGTGCCTCCCCCACTTGTCTCCTAAGCTCATTGAAGTTGTATTACTATGTATTCTTGAAGAACACTGCATCAACACAATGCAGAACTGGTATCTTTGCCTTTCTGATTTGGTCAGTGTACCCTTTCACATTTGCTCGTGCTACTGTGACATGGTTCTTGTTGCTTTAACCTGAAACAAAGCTGTTTTCTTGGGCTTTTTTAACTACAACCATACAAAAAGGTAGTAGGATCTGTGTAATTGGAACTAGGGAGAGTAGTCCTACAGTTATGCAGAAACTAGTACCGCCCTTCTATCAGTAAGTTATCCTAGCTGTGAGCTGAGTTTTCTTATAAATGCTTAGATATCAGGCCATAAGGAACCATTGATTATCTAGTTCCTTAACTTCTTGAATAACAGAGACGGTGTTCTCATGAATCAACCAGTATCAATTGGTAATTGATACTAATATGTTATAAATAGGGGAGTGATGCAAGTATATTAGTGCAGAGACATTGGATGTGTCCAGACAAGTGCGCACATGTGGTTTGTGGTGCACGTGCACCCGTTCACTGAACTGCTAATTTGCAGCATGGTGCCAAAATTTGACACCAGGAGATCCCACTGTCAAAAAAGGATGCAGGAAAAAATGCTGTGCGGCTCATGGCAGCAGTGTGCACCACCAAAAATGGAGCCTGGCCAGCCAGAGCCACACCCCAGCTGCCAGCCAGACTTCAGGAGGCCAGACTGGCACAGCTGCTGCCCCAGAAGGCTCCCAGGATCACAGGTAAGACTTCTGAGGCCAACATAGGTGCTGGCCACAGCCTCTCCTACCTCACCTGGGACAGTTTGCTGTGTGCTGGAGCTCACATGCAGCACCATGTCCTGGGGTAAAAAGCAGCGGCATAAATACGAGCCACTGCTATTTGTGCTGCAGGAAATGCACCCCCCCACACATGTGCCCACTCACCTAAACAGGCCCATTGTGTCCTTTCTCCTAGGATGACAATTCGACTCAAAACCTGTAAACCAAAAATGTTGTTCTTATGTGAAATGGAAAACCCGTATATCACAGTTCGCCAAAATAATGAGGAGAGAGACAGCAACAGATATTCAATACAGCTAAAGGATAAACCAATGGAAAAATCTAACTGCCAGGAAGAAAATATGTTCCACAGTACAGCTAAACTATCTTAGCCATTAATCATAGTCTGAAATCAGTCAATTCATCAAAATGCCATGTAGATCTGTATTTTTAATCTTACTCTCCCAATGTTAAAATATCCAGATCAATTTTTCCCTTGAAGTTCACATAAATGTTTGCCTTTGGACTGAGAGAAAAATTTGAAAATTAACAGGTCTTTTTAAAGAAATTGTATAGTTGCAAGAAAATTTGGGGATAGATTGGAAAGATGCTTAAAATGCCAGAGGATAAAACAGCATGATTATCATTAAGGTTTAGAGAGGTAGTTAGCTGTGTTAGTCTGAAGTCAGGAGGGTAGTTAGCAGAAGTCAGAGGTAGTTGTCAGCATCTGATGAAGTGAACTTCGGCTCACAAAAGCTTGTGCTCTGTATAGATCTTATTTAGTTAGTCCATACAGTACACATCTCTGCCTTCATTATTAAGCTTCCCATAGTGAACAGAGTGTGCTGTAATCCAGAGTATTATACAACATGTGTAGAATATTTAGAAAAGCTGTTACTTCTTCTAGAATCTTGCCTTGCTTGGATCCTGGGCAACTGTAATTTTGGAGGGGCAAATTTTACTTTTGAGATCAGAAAAAAATCACTGTGGGTTGATTTCTACAGAACAGGAAATATCATGACTTTAAAGATTTTCTTTAAACATATGATATAGAGTGTGTGTAATGGCATGGGATGAGATTAACATTTTAACATAATTTGGGGGGGATAACCTGTGAAACCGATTTCATAATTCCTCAATCTAAGTGTTCAAAATTTCAGCTGATTTAAAAAAATTTGTCATAAGCATAGTAACGGGAGGTAGGTAACTGTGTTAATCTCTAGTAAGAAAGAAAGCAGAGCAGAATGGTGCCTTAAAGAAAAAGTCAGAAAGACATACACTTTGTAGGTGAAAGCCTACTTCTTCAGATTCTGTGAGTGATGAAAGAGTGTGGTATAAAGGTTTTTATTACCTTATGTAATGTACATATAGCACTGTAAAACATTACAGAAGAGATATTTTTGAATTTTTTCCATATACTATTTTCTAACAATTCCCTGTGAAACAATGGACATAATCTATCAGTTTTTAATAATCATGAGTAGCAGTTAATCATATGATCAGTTTGACTGCAGTGTGGTTAATCTGTCTCTCTCAGTTTTGCAAAATCAGGGCCTATGAAGTTTCATTGAAATAACTCGTAAATGCTAAAGTTTAACAAAATTCAGTATCTTTCTATTCACAGACAGTCTACCCAACTTTTGACTTCCATTGCGGGCTGGCACATAATTCTGTTTAATTCCAAAAGAAGAGTGAAGGAAAAGTAATGCCCAATGAGCATGACTGATAATTTAGGACATGTACTCACCGAATGAATCACACATTGCTATATGGTAGTCATGCTCAGTTCATTCACAAAGGTAAAAGGCCTGATTCAGATCTCAAATCAATTTGCTCTTACATAATTCCAATGGGTTTATTCCCTATCTTGCACCAAAATGCATGAAAAGAAAACTAGGCCCAAGATGTTCTTACTGCATGACTGATTTTCAATAGCTATAGATAAACTAAACATAGTATCTAATCTTTATCATGATGCCATCATAATACCATAAAGGGATTTTAGTGACATCACGAGAAAAGAAATTGAGGCTCTAGAGCCACATGGCAGTGTTAGTGAAACCAAATCGATTCCCATTTCTACTGATATACATCTTGGTACTGGTATAAATCTAAGTACTGTCCCTGTATTATTACTGGGCACATCTACACAAGACACTACGTCATCATAGCGATAAGCTACGTCACTGTAGCTCATTGCTACAACAACATAGCATCAGCAGGCCCAAATTGTGATGCTGAAACTACTGCACAGTAGCAATGAGCCCATTGCTACTGTGCAGTAGCATGGGAAAAGAGCCGTGCAGCATCCAGACTGCACAATAACATTGCATGCTTAAGCAAATACTAAATGACTGTGCAGTAACAACTGCACAGTCTGGTGCATGTGTACATGTGCCCACTGTGATGTAACATGACTCCTGAGAGCCATGGGAGGTAATGACACACAGGGCAGCATCAGTGGCTGAGCTGCTGGTGGCACAGTGGTGGCCAGTCCAACAGGACAACTGCTTCTATTTTTTTGCTCCCCTTAAGGTTGGCACCTGGGACTGGTGCCCCGGTTGCCCATTGCTTTGTTGTACTACTGCCATTGCTCAAGTTTGAATTAATTTCTCTGGAATGTGGGTGACCAGATCTTTTTATTAGTATTGCATTTTTCTTTTTCGTGGCTGTTTGGGTGCTCACAGTCATGCTGCAATCAAACAGAGCACACAACACTCAAAACGATACAGTGTCCAAAAACATCTGTCCATAGGAAAGAAGGGGATGGGGGGGGGGCACAGAGGCAGGGGGAAGCCCTGCTGCTCGGGGGAGGGGGGAGGCGGGGGGATTTGTGCTGGGTAAACTACATCTTGATCATTAGTAAGAGCCCAATATGTGCCACTGACTTTTGCTCAGAATAACCCACTGAAGGCAATGGGGAGTTCTGAGAAAAAAATCAATGGCACAATATGGTGCTACAAAACAAACTAGCAGAGCAGTCTGCAACACTCTGTCAGCTTCAGTACCAGATGGATGAGGTCTTCTTGAATATTGTTCTCGGAAAGCAGAAAAATAACTCGGATGTGATGTGTTAGAAAGAACATGATTTTTTTTAAAACAAATCTGTGGAGTGATTAAAAAAAGTCAAAATAAAAACATTATGAATCCCTCATGCATAATCTGTATCCCCTAAGACAAAAGGATCATCAAATAAAGCAGTAACTGGTAGGCCTGTGTGAAGCGGCTAGTATTCGCTTTGGATTCAGACTCAGCCGATTTGGGGGACAGTGATTCTATTCATTGATTCAAATCACTGTCCCAAATTGATTTGGCCGGATCTGATTCAGAGATTTGGCCACTGCTGAATTGCCCAAATCTCTGAATCGATCAGGCCCCATCCCCTGCCCACTCTCCCAGCCCTGTTAATGGCTGCCCTGCCCAGTCCCTGCTCCCGGCTCTTTAAAAAAAAAAAAAAAAAGCCCCCACTCACCCACTCCTGCCAAGCAGGGGAGGGGTGATCCACTGCACTATGCTGCATGGTGGGCTCTGCTATGAGCCTTTCGACCCCCCAGAGAGCTTCGAATCGATTCAGACCTTTTTATTGGTCTCTAGATTCTTTTCGGGTTCGGAGATTCGGCTGCTGAATCAGGCCAAATCTCCTCCAAATCGAATCAGCGCCTGAAGCTTCGCACCATCCTAGTAACTGGGATGTAAGCACATAAACTTCATAGCAGAAGGGCACAGTGCTGCCTCTTAACAAAATGGCACTAAGGAACTTTTTTTACAAGCTTGTGTAAATCCTCTGGCTACCGGGCCAAGAAAGAAAACAGCTACCATGTCTAGGGTATTTCTGGCAGACAATCATGTAAGTATAAAAAGATGGAGAGGAAGAAAAAGAATAAAACTTCTCTACTACTGTATTATTTCAGACCAACTTAAGTAGCTTCCCCCATGGTTGACAGGTTTTTTTTGGTCTGAGTTTCCACAGTAGCAGCAACCTTTTCACCTTGTTCTGCAAAGGTTGAGGGGAGTCCTACAAAAAAGGGATCTTTTCCTTCTTTCCAAAACAATGGAAGGAAGATATATTTCATTAACATAAGGCTTCCATGTCCTTTAATGGGCTTTGTTTGCCATTCACCTAAATTCTCCCTCAGCTTGTTCTCAGGTTGCACACGTATAAGGTGTGCTCAATCTAGTCAGGTTTGATGTCAGTAGGAGTTCTGTCTGAGGAGAATGGTATAAGCATTGCAGGATTTGACCTTATGTGAAGAAATCAATGGCAAAGTGTCCATTTGAAAAGATCTGCTCCAAAACTGTGTCCAAGGTCACCCTAATGAAAATGCAACATATAGTTAAAATGGAATTGGAAAGTTTCACTGTACATTTGGCACAGGACGTTCTCATACATAAAGAGCTAAAGTTTGAAAGCATTAAGTACATTTCCCAGATATCTGTGTACCTCCAATTTAATCTTTTAAGTGGCTCATGCTGACCCTAGCATGACAAATGTGATCAAGTCAATTAGGCTTATTCACTAATGTGATACACCAGGTTCTATAACAGCATATGTAGTGCAAGTCCATACAGTATCCTGCTTCACCCACTTGTGACTTTGAGCTACGGTCATGATATTACAAACAATGGTGAAGCATGCAGATTTGTAAATGAAATTAGCACTGGCACAAGATAACAACATTATATCTACCAAAAGAACTGTAAGGGTAGTGCTGTGAAAGCTTTTATTATAAAGACAAGCAACATGCATGGTAATTCAGGTGTAAAGGAGAAGAAACTACAGATGATGTTATCTAATTTCTTTTGGCCTCCTTATGCACCATATACTTCATTATGAACATAAGAATTGCCATATAAGAAGCAGCTACAGTTCATTTCACAGAAGATCTAGGTTCAAACAAAAGCCATTTCCAGGTACTTCTCATTGTTCCTGAGAATGTCACCATAATCCCAGGCAGAAGACTTCTATTCTATTTATATAGTTAAATAAACCATTGAATAAGCCATTCTTGTCACACACCCCAACATCTACATTTATTTGAATTAAAATCCCATGTTTTCAAGTTATTTGAATATGGCATTATACACTGCTCAGTGAACTGTTACCAGTAGATATAAAATCACCTTAGGCACCTCAAGAACTTTTACACCACCACCTCCTCAAATGCTGAAAAAATAAGCTTTGCAGTACATCTAGAATATGAACACACCTACACCAACTGGGAAAGAAATCCTGCACCCTAGAGACACTCAGAGAATGACTGATCAACCATTCCCTCCATTTACAGTCGGGGGTTTCTATCTTCTTCATTTATCATGGTTGCAGATGTAGCAGGCTGGCACAGGGAGAGATGACATCTATTAAGTCCCAGCTAGTAAGTCCAAATAAGACTATTAAAGGTCAACATTGCACCATGAATTCTATCCAGAAATATACAGTCATACAGGGCAGCTCCATGGCTATCAGTGATATCTTGACATGAAATTCTATTTAGTAAACAGGGCAAACAAAAGGAGTGGGGGTTGCCTTCTGCCAGACTCAGTGGGTGTGTCTACACATGCATTAATGTGTTGTTGCTACCACTCATTAAGTTTAGTATCTCTAATATGAGGTACTACATAAATGCGCAGAAATCAGCACTAATGCACAGTAGCAACAGTGCACAGTCTTTTTGTAATGTTTAATGCGCAGTAAACTAATTCTACTGTGTATTAGTACAGTTTTTGCCATGACATGCTAATGTGCAGTAGAGTTAGTCTGCTGCATATTAAGCATCTCATATAGACGTGTCCAGTATGACACAATTTATAAAACCTTCCCCAGCACTCAACAGTACAACTATGCTGGTTATCACAGCTGGTTACAGTCACCAGGAAAGAGCTAGCATTTGTCCTCCCTTACAGAGGATGACTTCAATTGGAGGACTTCATCTGGACAGTGGGGATGTGGGCAGTGGGGTCCCCCAAGGCTCGGTCCCTGGGCTGGTACTGTTCAATATCTTCATCAGCAACCTGGATGAGGGCATGGAAAGCACTCTGTCCAAATTCACAGATGACACCAAACTATGGAGCAAAGCAAACATACTGATGGGAAAAAACTGAATCCAGGCAGACCTGGACAGGTTAGAGAAGTGGGCAGAGAACAATAGGATGCAATTCAACAAGGATAAGTGCTACACCTAGAGACAGAGAATCATCAGCACACCTATAAACTGGGGGATGACCTTCTCAGCAGCACAGCAGCAGAAAGAGATCTCAGAGTAGTTGTCAACTCCAAGATGAATATAAGTCATCAGTGTGACAAAGTAATTAGCAGAGCTAACTGCACTTTGTTATGCATTAGTAGGTGCATCACGAACTGGTCCAGGGAGGTGATGAACCCCCTCTGTGCAGCATTGGTCAAGCCACAGCTAGAGTATTGCATCCAGTTCTGGGCACCTCAATTCAAAAAGGATGTGGACAACCTTGAGAGGGTCCAGAGGAGGGCCACTTGTATGGTTAAAGGCCTGCAGGGAAGCCCTTATGAAGAAAGGCTAAGGGACCTGGACCTTTTCAGCCTCTGCAAGAGAAGGCTGAGGGGATCTTGTGTCAGTATACAAATTCACCGAGTGGGGCACCCGGGAATAGGAGATGCTCTGTTTACCAGAGCACCCCTTGGAATAACCAGAAACAATGTCCACAAGCTGATAGAGAGTAGACTTAGGTTAGACATCAGAAAGATCTTCACGGTTAGGGTTGCCAGAATCTGGAATGGACTTCCAGGGGTGGTGGTGCTCTCTCCTACCTTGGGGGTCTTCAAGACAAGACTGGACACACACCTGGCTAGGGTCACATGACCACAGCACATTTTCCTGCCTCTGGCAGGGGGTCAGACTCAATGGTCCTGTGAGGTCCCTTCTGACCCTAGCATCTTTGAATCTGTGGACTTGTCATTTAACAGGGAACTAGGGCAGGTAGAACAGTATTAGGGTTATGCTCATGGGTGGTTGCACAGTAAGGCTGCTGCATTTTGTAGTAAGTGACTCTCAAGGTGATTGAATTTATTCCTAGATATGCGTTACAGGACTTAAACCTGGAGCTGAATATAGATCTGGCCATCTATTTCAAATGAGCTACTGTACCATCTACATAATCTTCCAGGTATTTGTTCATCCAGTAGCACTGAACAGGATCACAGGGCTGTGAACAATTAGATTAAATGTTCTCCTTGGTGGGAATTGTTAGAAAAAGTATTTTCTTTGTGATCACTTTAGTTGAGTTCAAGAGCTACCTGCTCTTCATCCAGGGATTGACTTTAGGCAGGCATTGAGAAAGGTGTGAGTTTTTTCCTTATATTGTCCAACTCATTACCAGAAAATGTATAAATTAAGAGATTATATCTGTGTTAGCAGTTATACTATAGAGGTGTGGTTTACAGTATAACCCACTGTGGGTGCATCTACACATGCATTAATGCACTTTAGTTAATATATATTAAATCTAGTACCTCTGGGCACTTTTACTCATGCTCTGTGACGGTGAGGGGTGCTTTAATTACAGCGGCTCCAAGAGCCATTCTAATTAAAGCGCTGCAGCAGCTTGTGTATCAGCATCCCCATACTTCAAAATGGCAGCACAGGTGCTTGAACCAGCGAGGGGTGCTCATTCAATGCAGAGATGTGGGAGGCTGATGAAGCACAGTAATTACCACACTTCAGCAAACTTGATTAATCGAGTCTGCTCCGACATGCTGTAATTAAAGTGTGTCAGAGAAATCTCCTCTCTCATGTACAGGCACAATCCATTGCAAGGTACTAGGAAAATGCGCATTATCCTGTCTTGATGTGCATTAACTAAATAGCACAGATTTTTAGTGCTTTAATGCTCCTTAATATAGGCAAATGAGCATTAAGGTGTATGTGTAGACACACCCTCTGTAGAAATATTTTCACCACTATAATGGAGGTGTTTTTTGGTTTAGTTTAACCCTCCTCCCAAGGAATGAGAACTAAACCAAAAAAAGAAAAAAGGCTAAATTAATATGTTGGAATGTAGGTATTCATCTACTCTGGGGCATTATACCCATCTAACTATATTGGTTCCAACTCACAACTTAGATTATAGGTGAAAAATACAGTGTCAGGTGGGCATTATACACCATGCTAGAATCAATTGTTTCTAGCTCTCCAGCTCCAAAAAATAGTGTGTGAATACCCTGCTTCAAAATACCCTCCAGGCCCAAAAAATAGTGAGAGAAAAAAATATACAGAGACTAATTTCCTGTCTCACCAGCATCAATAAAATAATGTTTTTTAATATAAATACACTTGCTCCATAATACATGACATCAAATTATTCCTGTATAAATGTGTTAAATCTCTCTATTATTAAGGTAGGAACAAAAAAGTGGTAGTTCCTGCAATGCAATAGCTCTTCCTTACTAGATAGAATCCAGGGTAAAATAAAGCTCGTTTTGGAAGCCAGGTAACCTGATTATAAAAATGCCTTCACTAAATGGGACAAATGGCTAAATGAAAGCAGTACACTTTCTGCTGCTTTTATTGATTTTCAGTTTTGTTGTGCACATTCTAGCTTGCACACAGAAGCAGCTTTTCCATTTATCTATTCTCTTAGCTAATCTCATAGAAACGGCTGCATAAATTAGGATCAGGTCAGCTTGAGATCAAGATTCATAGTTATGGGTTTTGTCCATATCATCAAATAATTCAATAAACTAGGAATGGTGTTTCTGATGGGCTGAATGTACACTGTTCAAGTAAGGAAAGTTCAGCTGCTTTTTCACTTACTGGTGAAGAGATGAATAAATAATTACTCCAACAGTGAAACACAGAAAGGAAATTCAAGAACCATAATGCTTCAGGAGAAGAAACAAGAGATCCATTGCTTTTCTTCATTTTATAGGGAATTTTTTGGAGTGATGGTTTTTCTTAATGAATTAATCCTAAATAACTGATATGGATGTTTTCTAATGCTTGATAATTTTATCTAATTCTTTTAAAATTATTCTAATTGCCTAATAGTTTCCTTGTATTAGTATTAATTTATAAGGAGGGGGGGAACAAATGTTAACATAGAATGAGACAGTAAGCTCAGCCCTGAGATTGCATGATGTATAGCTGTACTGAACCAGGAGCAGTCAAAGAAATCACAGTAATACTTGTAACTCTCCTCCTGGTCTGGCAGGAAAGGAAATTACTTTTTGCTTCCCACGTGGAATTTGCTGCATCTCTTTTGCCTGACGATTGTTGGGAGCGAGCAAATAGGGTGAGTACAAACGTGGCTTCACCCACTTCCCACCTCCTTTACCTTCTCCAAAGCCTTCAGTTTCTAGGGAGGGTATGACGAATACAGACTCTGTTATCTCTCACCAGTTCCATCGAGACACAGCAAATAGCCCTCCCAAACTCACAAAGAGAGAAGCCTGGGCAGAATGGCACTTCAGAGACTAGCATTTTTTAGAGAGGCATAGGCTTTTGCAGGCAACACTCCACTTCATCAGATGCTATAACACAGATAAATGCACATAGGGGTATTAAAACTAATCACAATCTAGCCTGTTTTATATTAACCCCTGAAAGAGGTATCTAAGCAAAGAACGAACACTGGTACCCAACATCTTAAAACACTTCATATATTGCGCATCTAATGTCATTGATATATTGATGTCATTAGATGAAATTCTGACCCAGTGAAGGTAAAACTTCCAT
This sequence comes from Alligator mississippiensis, assembly GCF_030867095.1. Lineage (NCBI taxonomy): Eukaryota > Metazoa > Chordata > Crocodylia > Alligatoridae > Alligator > Alligator mississippiensis. The sequence goes on from NC_081824.1 coordinate 349,272,276, forward strand.
TGATTTCAGTAAGGCCAGAATTTCACTAATTGATTTTAATGAGCTATAGAGCCTATCTTTTGTAAAAGCAAAGTTTCATACACTTGCCATTTCAGCCATAATCCAGCAAACTAATTAGCCACATGCCTAACTTCTAAGCTTGTGAGTAGTGCCAGCTCAGTAGAGTCAGCAAAACTCTTCATAAGCTTTGCATTAAGCATGTGCTTAAGTAAACGTTTTCAGGACAGCAGCCTTGTATGTATTACACTTTTAATTGTGACCCTTATGTGACTGAAGCAAGTGCTTTCCTGAATCAAAATCATTAAGAAATTGTAATAATTTGCAGATGTTGTTCACCCAGTGCCCCAAAAATGGTTTCTCAGGAATGTTTCACCTAAGGCACATGTAAAATTTTTCTTGAGACATGATACAATGTTGACATTTATGGGTGCCACAATTAATTTTGCAATTAAAGTCTCATGTATAATTAGGTATTTTTATATATCAATACAACTTTACAATTCCTATTGTCCCATAACTAAATTCCTAACAAAGTAAAATTTCATCACTGCTTTTACGTTAAAGGCCCTTAGAATGAAGATGAGGTTGTTTCTGTCAGGCACAGACAGATATAAAGGGAAAGCATTGCTCTGTATCTATCTCAGTAAGAAATGTTACTGATAGAAATCCTTTTAAAATTATTCATTCTAATTAAATCATTAATGATTTCCTGTTCCTTTAACTGGGGAAAATATCATCTTTTTTTTCTCTGGCAGTCAGCCCAGAAACTGAATAAATCAGAGCACTAATTCTAAAGACGAAAGCACACATAATTTGGCCAGAGTTTTGAAGCGTGGGGTTCCAAAGTTAGGTGTCCTAATTCCTATGTAAGTACTAAATAAAAGCAGCCTGACTTGTAAGGAGTGCTGAGCACCTGCAGCTCCTGTTTGTGTCAGTTGCATTTGTAGATGTTCAGCACTTACATGTCTATGCAGAGATTAAGGATCCCAAACTTTAGGGACCCAAGACTGAAAATATAAATCCATTGCTTTTAAAAATTATTCTTGGTGCACTAAAAGAAGACTTCACCTTCCCCTTCCCTTTCTCATTTCTACCTGGTAGTTCAGTCTTGTATAGATTTCACAGTGTCTGGGATTAGGCTTGTTCAGAGTTTGGAGACAAGTGAGTCTAAGAAGCAAACTTCAGAGGGCGAATTTTGGTCAAATAGTAAATGTTAATAAAAGTTTATGTATCTACCCAATGAAGGAAAAACTTTTCCCTCTCACCAGAAATCAGGCCTATAGGTAATCTCTCAGTTTTTCTACAACAGACAATGCTTTTGGCACAAGATAGGCAACCATGAAACCTACTTTTCCAAAATCTAGATTACTGCACTCTTCCCCAATAGTTCGCCATAGCAAATTAAAGCATTTATGAGTACCTTCCTTTTTTCTCTCCTTCTGTCAGTGTCTTCAGTGATATGTTGGTCACTTATCTTGAAACATGGTCTAAAACTTAACATCCTCTGGAAAGAAGGTGGAAAGAGGAAGATGGGAGAAATGACCTAAATCAATGGAGTTGAACATAATTCCCAGTCCTTTTCCAGACTCCTAGTGTCTTTGTTCCCTGTACTTTGCCCTTCTTTGGTCGTTTTTTTCATCTGGCTCTTTACTGAAAGTTTAAAAAATAAATGCAATTATTTTTAAAGGATCAGTAGCACTGCAGGACAGCTGAGAGTTCAGGGTGTGCCTAAAATAATTCTGAATTTAAAAAAAAAAAAGACTTGCAATGTTTCAAAAATATTAGAGATGACCTTAAATCAGATTAAGTGCTAGCTCTTAGTTCTTATTATCTCGGAATGTTGCCAGAAAGCAATCTTAGTGATTGAGTCATTCTGCATTGGGAGGGATTTTTCAGATAATGCCCAAGTGACTCATGGTATTTAATTCTTTTAAAAAGAGCCATGAGACCCACAACGTTAATTATATTATGGTACTAAATAGAGGAATAGTTAATGGAAAAGGGGCAGCATAATGTATTTCAAGACCCTATTTAGAGAACCATAGTAACAGCAGTTATGACTTTTGTTTGAAAGCACTTTTTTTTGTCTTGAAACACACATTTAATGATGCACAGTGTCCTGGCTCTGTGATATAAGGATAGAAGGTGATATAAGGATAGAAGTCAGACTTGCCAATATACTGTTAATGAATTTGATAGGTGGAAGTTGGCTAGAACATGCTGGAGGAGCTGGTGTAGAAATATCCATAGCATGCAATTCCCTGCCTAAGTAACTTTGGCTGAAATTCTCCCTGGTGAGAGCATATGACAGGATATAGAAATTTTCCCTGATCATGACTGATAGGTCTGGATAAACACAGACTCAGACAGCACTTTTCATTATTCATACAGACACAGGCCAAGTTTTTCTGCATTAATCAAAGGCCAGGCTTGTTTTCTCTTATGGCTGGACGTAAAGGAGTGGGATCTGCACTCACGCAGTGTGAGCAAGCAATCCAGTTGTATCTTGCTCAAAATATGAACACAATTATTTAGAACAGTGGGCTGGGATTTACGTAGTCGATACAGATTTTGAGAAAGCAGGTATTTTGCATAACTTGTGCATTTGGAGACACAGTAAAAACCTATGTAGAGAGAAAAAGATATAACAGAGCCTTTATAATACTTATATGAATACTGCAGCTGAGAAAATTAGTGTGAATTGTCTGTGTACTAGTACTTCACTAGATTTGTACTTTGAGCCCTCAAGCAGTACGAGCTGAAAGGCTTTTTTCACTGTATTTTAGCTTTTGTTTCCGCTAACTCACAGAGCCCCCCCACCCAAATGTTTACATGTGGGTGAGATCTGCCCAGAAGCCATGAATGGGATAGCTCTAACAAACCAGTAACCCTTCAGTCTTCTTTCCTATTCTTCTGCACACTGCACTGCACTACACTGCACACTGTAAAATGCAGTCTGTGCTGTCAAGAATGCCAGAATGAAGAAAATTGGGGTAGGCCACTAGATTTCCAACCGGGTGTCCCACTGGATTCTCACTATCTAGCATTATGGGTATTTGGCAACAACCAAGCATCACATGAACAGACATCTTATAAACTTCCCATGCACCTAGTGCTACACAGGCCTAAGCCAAAGCATTCTGAAGTCAATCCATTCCCTGTTGGATGTCAAAGTCCAGAGCGGAAATTGCCAAAGATACTAGACATTACCATTCCACTGGGTAAGAAATCATAGATTCATAGATTCATAGATGTTAGGGTCGGAAGGGACCTCAATAGATCATCGAGTCCGACCCCCTGCATAAGCAGGAAAGAGTGCTGGGTCTAGATGACCCCAGCTAGATGCTCATCTAACCTCCTCTTGAAGACCCCCAGGGTAGGGGAGAGCACCACCTCCCTTGGGAGCCCGTTCCAGACCCTGGGCACTCGAACTGTGAAGAAGTTCTTCCTAATGTCCAACCTAAATCTGCTCTCTGCTAGCTTGTGGCCATTATTTCTTGTGACCCCTGGGGGCGCCTTGGTGAATAAATACTCACCAATTCCCTTCTGTGCCCCCGTGATGAACTTAAAGGCAGCCACAAGGTCGCCTCTCAACCTTCTCTTGTGGAGGCTGAAAAGATCCAATTTCTCTAGTCTCTCCTCGTAGGGCTTGGTCTGCAGGCCCTTAACCATATGAGTGGCCCTTCTCTGGATGATGCAAATCATCACATGCATTTTCTCTTGTGCCTTGATCTGGCTTTGAACCTTTAAATGTAATATACATTGTAATTCCCTCCTGCTTCTTCACCTGGCTCTTTGAACTTCTAGGCTTCCAGTGCTGAAATGCTAGCACAGGAACCTGCAGCATTACATAGTTACCTTGAGAAATAATGACCTGACTGACATAAGGTCCAATTAACACTTTTGTCAGTAGATGAAATGATCAGTTAAATCTCTAAACTTTTTATCTACAATATTTAACATGGTTTCTGCATCATTTCTTTATCATTTGTTTCCAAAATTAATTGAAATTGTGCATTCACTAAATCAGCTAAAGCATATTCAATTTATATGCATCTCCCTTCTCCGTGTCCTGACTATAAATGGAGTTTAGTGCCTTAACGTAACTAAACCAGTTGTAAGTTCCAGACTACTGAAGCAAGTCTTCCATAACAAGATGATCTGTCTTCAAGTCTTTTTTGTTTTGACAGTTGCAGACAATGATTTCATCAAGTCTAGCATAAAAATGTCCTATTTTCACCCCAAATGAATCCTAATCTTGTAAATCCAGGAAAAAATGTGACTCGTGAAAAGGTAGCACTTCAATCAGAGACTTCAAAAGCCTTCAACATATGGAATCTGATCTCATTTTGAAGCTGAAGAAAATGTAGCCTATAAGAAAAAAATTTAAAGAATGAAATAGTGATTGACATTAACAAAACAATTGACACTACCTGAGAAATCATTGATAAATATTAATCCTTTCAGAAATATTTCTTCTTTGATCAAAATTTAATGTGCAGTGCTCTAGGACCTGCATATTTAAATGCATGTATGTGTTTATGTATTCATGCAGACCCCCTCCTTATAGTAGACATCCTAGTCATTCAGAACTTCATTCTTTCAACATTTCTGCAAGACAGGGAAGTACAGGTCAGTCACATCATACGCGCATTTAACTTATGTGAATTCAACTATACGCAGGGTGGGAGGGGGGTGGGGCTTGAGTTTGCACATGGCGCTGCTGCTTACCTGGAGGCCCATTATGGCGGTGATGGCCACTGCCTCCAAAACCTCCCGCTGACACCATGGAGCCATGCCCAGAGCTGTGTGGCCGGCTGCCAGATGGCAGCAGCAGCGTGGTGGTGGCCGGGCGGCACACAGCTATCCCCACCACCCGCGCTGCGCTGCTGCCGCCGGCCACACAGCTCTAAGCACGGCGCCACCTGCAAACTCAAGCCCCGCCCCCCCTCCCACCCCATGTATAGTCACCAATTTTCGCCTTACGCGATTTTTGCCTTATGCACTGACTTCAGAACCTAACCCCCATGTAAGATGCGACTCCACTGTAGTATTTTCCTAATTTTGAGGGGTGGAACTGGGGCATAAAGCACTTATTCACACCATGGGAATGGTCCATTCCAATGGCCCTGTTCCCAACTACATGATGCCCACCCATGACCATCTACACATGCCAAACCTAGAAATATACCAGCAAAGCCACTCCATGGTCATCCCTATTGACAGCACCCAAGCACACCAAAGCCTGAGGCCTCAACAGTGGTCATGGTAGGACATCCTGGAGCAGCCTCATTGGCATGTTTCTGGGTTTAGAGCATGCATGAGGTTGCAAGTGCATGAGGTCTATTCAGAAATGGCCCAGCTGGAAAGCACTATAGCAGGGTTGGGCAAAATTTGGCCCACAAGCTGGATCCAGGCTGCCAACTGATTGGATCCAGCCTGCAGGCAGGTGCCCACCACTTGATTGGAACCAGCCCACAGCTGCCCCCATGGTGCTCTGCATGGGGCTGAGCCCTTCCCACTCCTGCCCAGGGCAGCCCATGCTGTGCTCCTGGCCATGTCTGCCAGCTCTGGCCAGCGCATACATCTTCCCAGGGGACACATCTACATTAGACACTTAACTGCACATTAGCATAGTTAACTGCCAAGTAAGCATGTACATCTATAGATGCACATGCTTACTGCACATTAAACCTCCCTAATCCCAAATAAATTTGCTACCTGCAAATGCAAGTAGGAAATGTACTTGATATTAGTAATGGTGCAGAAGCACTCATGTAGACACCTGACTGGAAGCGAAATCTGCTCCCAGTTAGCCAGGGAATAGGAGATAGCTCCCTGCCCTCATGAGCTCCCTGCTGCTGAGGCAGGCTCTACCACAGGAGCTCAGGTGGGGACTATGTCCCCCTGCCCCAGCAACAGGGAGCTCCAAGTCCTCTGTTATGAAATCATGATCATGGAGCAGAGGGCTGGGAGACCCTTATCTCCCAGCACTGGCTCTGTGACTGCGGGGCCAGTGCTGGGAGATAAGGGTCTCCCAGCACCAGCCCTATGGTCACAAAGCTGGTGCTGGGAGTATCCTGTTGGCAGGGACAGGGAAGCCTGTTCCCCACCCAGCTCCAAGAGCACAGAACTGGGGAGGGAACAGCCTGGGGAGTTTGTTCCCCACTCAGCTCCACACTCACAGAGCTGGGCAGGCAACAAGCTTTCCAGCCTTTCCTCCCTCCACTTACCACCCCCCCCCCGCCATCCCTCCCCCAGCTCTGCACTCATGGAGCTGGGCTAGGATAGGAACAAGCCCCTAAGGCTATTCCCTCCCAAGCTCCATAATCACAGAGCTGAGCGGGGAACAAGCTGCACAGCCTCTGATCAGGTAATTGAGGCATGGGGCTTGGAACGAGCCGCAGGGTTGGAGTAGGTCCCAGACCCCTGCCCCAACACCCATGTTTATCTAGTTCACTGATAGCTGCCTCACCGGTGGATTGGGGCAGGGGGTTGGGACCTGCCCCTCCCCTGCAGCTCTCTCCAAAACTCCTGCTCCTGATCAGGAAGCCAGGGCCAGGAACTCCCTGCTGTCAAGGCAGGGGAGTACTGTCCCCTCCCCAGCAGCAGGCAGCCCCCTGGGGCCAGGAGACAGCTGTCTTGTGGCCTGGTGCTCCCTGCCAGACCCTGGACTAGCACCCAGTGAGGAGCCTCAAACTCCTCCCGGTGGTGGCATGGGCTCATTGTAGGGATGCAGGAAACTTGGTGCAAAGAGCAGTAAATCTTCTCCTTAATCCCCACGTGTAGACGCCTTTCCAAAAGTGCTAACTCCAGAGTAGTTTACACCAGAGTAAATTTAGGCCAGATCAAATGCATGTGTAGACTTGTCCAAAGGGGCTGATCCCAGCTGCAGCTGCCTGGGTCCTCCCCAACCTCCAGCAGCAATTCCTCTTCCTGCCTATGCTGTGCCACTCCAGGCAGAGAATCAAGGGACAGCAAGACAGCTTCTGTTAAGCATGTGGGGCTCCAGCTCCAGCTCCCAGCAACCTTACACCCATTCAGCCACCCACAGGTAGCTACTCATCATGCCAGGTGGGCGGAGTGTGTGGAAAGTGGCTGGGAGCTGGAGCTGCACTGGCCCAGCTCTAGCTTCCCCCCAACCTAAAGCAGTGTGGCAGGGGCAGGAGAAGGAGGAGCCACTAGAGGTGGGAGGGGCTGAGCAACACCCAGACAGCTTCAGCCATACCAAGAGCAGCTCCACTGGGAAGCTTTGCACACTGGCTGGGGCCAGGACCAGCAGACATGGGCAGGAGCTTGGCACAGGCTTCCCCAGGTGCACTGCAGGGGAAGCTACAGGCTGTATGTGGGAGCATGGATCACACCTGCTTGTGCATCACCTGAGCGAGCTCTGCTGAACATGCCCCCAGCCCATCTCCTTTCCTCCCTCCCCTCTGGCTGGCTCCTGGGACCTAACCCACTGATGCCACCACCCCCACACACACACATACCCCCCACACTCCCCCATGCACAAACCCACACATCTACCCCACGCCCCTCAATCCCTGCCCAACACAATATACTAGAGTAAGACTATTTTGAGCTATTGTGTAACCACTTCTATAGATACTACTCAAAAAACATAAATCAGAACAAAAATTATTTTTTGGAATAAAATTAAAATATGTTATAGTGGATGTTTGATTTTTAGTGTATGATTTGTTTTTAAATCTATGATTTTTAAAATTACATATTTTAAATGATTTCATGTGTGTGGCCCTCAACAGCCCACCAAAACTTGTTAAGTGGCCCTCCAGCGGAAATGATTGCCCACCACTGCACTACATTGTAGACCAGAGGTGGGCAAAATATGGCCCACTGGACAGATCTTGCCTGCCAACTGACTGGATCTACCCCGCAGCTGCCCGCTTGGTGCTCCATGTGAGACTGAGCCCCACCTGATCCTGCCGGGGCCGTCCATGAAGCACTCCTGCTGGTGCCTGCTGGCCCAGGCCCCAGCCAGTGCTCAGCTTCTGGCAGGGCTATTCCCATGTGGCTGCAGCTGGCTGAATGCTGCTCTTCTCCCCTCACCTCCAGCAGAAGCTGCCTAGCTGTCTACCTGGAGTGGCACAGCAGTGGCAGGAGCAGGAGGAGGAGCTGCTACTGGAGGTGAGTGGATCAGAGCAGCACCTAACTGGCTGCAACCTCACTGGGAACAGCCCTGCCAGAACCCACCCACACCTGCTGGCCCCAGCCAGTGTGCAGAAGCATGTCACAGGCTGCCCCAGGTGGGGCTCAGCCCCATGCAGAGCACCACAGGGGCAGCCATGGACCGGGCATGCTCTACTGCATGCACCCCCTGCCTCCCCCTCCTTCCCCTCACCCCCAGCTGACTCCCAGGCAGCCCCCCAACACACACACGCATGTACATGCCCCCTCCACAACCTCCATACACCCCCCACCCACCATTTCCCCACCACAGCACAGAGCATGCAGGGAACAGATCATGCTTGTCCTACTCCTGAACACTGCTCCCCACCCATCAAAAGCCACATAGGGAGTTTTAGTTAGTTTTTGCACAGAGGGGTGGCCCAGCCCACATCAGCTCATCAAAACTCCCTGTGTGTCCCTCAGTCTCAAATAACTGCCCACCCCTGGTGGAGACATACCCAAAGGGATTAAGTGATTTGCCCAAGATGAGGTAAGAAGTCGGTGGTAGAGCCAAGAATGAAGCCCAGATCTTCTGATACCCAATTTAGTACTTTAGTATGAACCTTCAACTCCAGGTTTTGCATTAATACAATTTGTTATTGCAGAAAAATAGTATCACTTAGATTTAAAGAGCAGACTAAATTATAGGCTGTATTGATATCAGTGGGGAGTTCTGCCTCCATTTCAGTAGCATGTTATAACTGCTTTTTTTTCAAGAGAGAGAGAATTCTCTGTAATGCATGCATAAGAGACAAACCTGGTTATAGAATGGTAACTCCAAATTCCTACCATCAGGAAGAGGTTTATGCATTTGTTTATATTTGATATACTGATAAAATCCAAGAAGGATAAAAATCAGAATGAAAGTTATTTCATGTTCTTCCAGAATGCTTTCATTCCCTTGTCCATCTGCTATTAGATGATTTAATTATTATGCAGCAAAACTTGTAGGAATTGTTCTGTGTTATTTTATTTTTTCATTGAATGGGTTGGTTTCTTCCTTCTGTTTTACTGTCTGTTGTTCTGGCGGCCCAAACAAAATAGTAGCAGTTTAAAAGCCAGCTATGGCTAAAGTAGATTAAAATTAGAGTGATCTTCTCTCCTCATCCCCTTGAAGCGACTTTGCTGGGACAGGATTGTGCTCTGGAAGTTCTGGGATGGTAGAGCAGCTTCTCCAGATTGTCATGTGCCAAATCTGAGTAAAATTTGGATTTTTTTTTTCTCATTCTAGGTGGCAAAGTGGCACCTGGCCAACACCAGAATAAGGGGAGCTGAAAGATGGCAGCAAGCTACCTATGCCTCATCCTCTTCCTCAGGTACATTTGAGGATCTGGACCATTAAGATACAAGTTTTGTACACTTTTTCTGACATATATTTTATTGAAGTGTACTATTTACCAGCTGAGACATACTGAGGCTAAAGAGAACTGAAGGTATTTGGGATTTGTATCAGGGACTCACGTAGGGAGAAAGAGTGTCCTTCTATAAGAACCTTATTCCAGATGAAAACGAGAACTTACTGTGAAGTTTTAGGTAGCCTTGGGAACATTCAGGACAGGAAGCCACATAGGGCACTCACAGAGGTGTGTATAATGTAGAGCAAGGATGTCAAAGATATAGCCTGAATCCAGATGCAATCCACAGACCTCTCAGAGGAGCCAGGGATTCAGGGGAAGGGCTAATGCTAACCCTAGACTAGCACCTACCCTGCTGCCTCCACTGCTCACCCTACCACCACTGCCAGGTCCAGATCCAACCTATGAGGTTCCTGGGGACCCATGCGAATTTGACACCCCTGGTCAAACTTTTGAGTCTTACACAAAACAACCATTTTTCACTTCCATTCCATTGAACTGTAAATTACTATTTGGCTCCACTTTGGTGATAAACTAATATCCAGTAATAGATATGAAGTCTGTTTGTGAAATGCCAGTTCCAAAGACTAAGGTCCTCTCTGGATTTTCAGAAATGGTATTTCTTTCTTTCTGTTGATTCAGACAGATTTTCTCCTGAGAATACTAGGTCATGACAATCAAGATGAATACACACTCATCATACAAATTAGAGATGGAAAAGACCCACTAGTTCACAGACCCTATCTCTTGCACTAGGCATTTGTTTATTAGGACCTGAGCTAAAACTTCTAATTGAGTTCATGCAGTTTTTAGAACCATTTTCCAATAGTAATTTTTCACCCTAACTCCTGTTTTGAATATCTTACAAACATCCAGATCCACTCAATATCCCATGTCAGCTTTTTAACCACTATACAACTATTGCACATTAACAATAATTATCAGAGCATCTAAACAAATGAGTTTCTTCATAGATATCTCTTCTACAAAGTGGAGGTACAATCAGAAAGCTTTATTTTAGTTCGGAAAAGAAAAACCCTCTGAAGACCACACATCTTCAGTATTAAGTAGGGCATGTTAATCTAATCTCACCCTGGACAGCAGGAGTTCTCCCAATGATTTTCAAATGAGCTCAGCCATTGACTTCAGTAAGTGCAAAGTTAGACCAATGCTAAGCTCTTTTGAATATCCCAGACAAAGAAAGCTGGGGAAGAGGAAGCCAAGATCATTTGTAAAAGACAGGAATAAGAGAAATTTGAACCAAAAGTAATTTGTTTTTTAAATCAAGTTTTCTCACGAATGTAATTAGATTAAAAACAAAACAATGCCCCAGGCACCAGTTATATTCCAGCATTTTAAAAAAGAAACTCAGTTTAGTGTTCTTTTAAAAATATGCTTATTTTTATAAAATAGTAAGTTCTGTGTTAAAAATCTATCTGCCATAGAGTTTCCTGGAGAATCTTTGAACCATTCTTAAATCAGCTCTTTTGAGACAATAGCAATACAGTTTCATGCATACAAAATCAAATATGATTATTTTGATTAATTCAGTCCATGGTGTGCAGATAAGGATCTGTGTCTTCTCCCAGTTTAACAGACAAGAGAGAACAAAGTAGATAAGAGTTGTTGTAACTCGTTCTTTTAGTAAGTTACTACAAGGTGAGCATCGTGCACGGACAACATTTATTTAGAATTCTGCACTGATGCCTGATCATGCACTCTTGATGCTTTTATCAGGACACACTCATAATGTCTTGAGCCATTAGGCTAAAAAGGAACAAGCAACTTTAAAATTTAAATAATTCACTTTCTTAATTAAAGCTTGTCTCCCCGTGCAATTTAATTACATCATAACTCCTTCCTGCTTGTCCACTTGTGTCTTCTATTCAAATAGAAGTAGTCTGGAAGATACAGAGAACATCAGAACGTCTAGGAGATTTGAGCAGTCAAAAGGTTAAAATCATTAAACACAGAACACTCAATTTTGTTCTTACTTTACTCCTGCCCAAATTGTGGCTGTGTCACCAAATCACATTATGATCCCAGTGGGACAACAGATTGGAAACTGACTCCTGCCACAGCACAAGCAAACATGTCAATTTAGAAATGCTAAAGGTATCCTAAAGACATAGGGTAATTAAGATTTTATTCTTTTCTATAATATGTCATCAGTTCAGTGTTAAATTTGCCATAAAATGAGAGCATCTTTGAGCTAAAAATCAATGTATAACTAAATTCCTAAAATTGGAGAAAAGTAGCAAGCAGGAAAAAAAATTAATTGAATGCCTTATTACAACAAAATTCTTTCCTTGCATCCTTCACGTTGGCCTGCTCCAATGTATTGAGTTTCAAAATTAGCAATTAAAATATAAAAGTGAGAGTGTGAAATATTTTCACTGTCTCTTACCAGGCCTTTTCTGAATTTATGCCAGAAGAGCCATTAGCAGTGATTGAAGGTAAGACACTTACGATGAAATCCCCTAGAGAACAAGAAGAGAAACACCTTTTTGCCCTGGATCCATCAACTATAATGAATGATAGGTACAGTGCGTGACAGGGACTGAAATAGAAGACCGTGACAAAGACAGGCTCAGGAGTACTTCAGAATAATTCATTCAGTTGCATTTGGCAGAAGCAGGTCATAATATATTTGATGTAGATAACACTGTCAGTGGAAAATAAAATACAAAGCACTATTTATTTTGCAAGGAATATTGAGTTAATAAAATGTTTAGGTAAAATTCTCCGTTCTGTTTTTCTATTGTCTGTAAGCCCAAGAGGCAATGTAAGACAGCTCCACTAGGTTCTGCAAGGTGAAAGGACTACTCACTAATTTATTGATTACAATTATTTTCCCCATCTCTGATGCTGTGGTCAGTGCAATACAGGTGTTATTCAGTGATGTGTATTCAGCAGATTTGCCTTCCTGTTAAAAGAACAGTTGGAAAATCCTATCAGTTTTCATAGATTTCATAGATTTCATAGACATTAGGGCTGGAAGGGAACTCGGAAGATCATCGAGTCCAGCCCCCCGCCCAAAGGGCAGGAAGTCACCTGGGGTCATAGGATCCCAGCAAGATAAGCATCCAGTTTCATCTTGAAGGTGTTCAATGAAGGCACTTGAACCACCTCCGGTGGCAGGCTGTTCCAGACCTTGGGGGCTCGGACAGTAAAGAAATTCTTCCTTAAGTCCAGCCTGAAACGATCTTGTAATAGTTTGTGACCATTCGACCTCGTCATCCCTTGGGGCGCTCTGGTGAACAAACGTTCCCCCAGATACTGGTGGTCACCCCTGATAAACTTGTAGGTGGCCATCAGATCACCCCTGAGCCTGCGCTTTTCCAGGCTAAAGAGCCCCAGGGCTCTCAGCCTGTCATTGTAGGGTCTGCTTCCCTGACCTCTGATCATGCGCGTGGCTCTTCTCTGGACTCTCTCAAGTTTCTCCACATCCTTTTTGAATTGTGGAGCCCAAAACTGGACGCAGTACTCCAGCTGCGGCCTCACTAAGGCCGAGTACAGGGGGAGAATGACGTCCCGGGATTTGCTTGAGAAGCATCTATGGATGCAAGCCAGCGTTTTGGTCGCTTTACTAGCCGCAGCATCGCACTGCAGGCTTATGTTCATCTTGTGGTCAATGATGACCCCCAAGTCTCTTTCTTCCATAGTGCTAGCCAACATAGCACTGCCGAGCCTATAAGGATGCTGCGGGTTTTTTTTCCCAAGGTGGAGAACCTTGCATTTATCGGCGTTGAACACCATCAGATTCTCGTCCGCCCACTTGCTGAGCCTGTCCAGGTCAGCCTGGATCATCTGCCTGTCTTCTGGTGTGGATGCTTTGCCCCAAAGTTTGGTGTCATTGGCGAACTTGGCCAGTCCGCTTCTGACTCCAGTGTCCACATCATTAATGAAGATGTTGAACAGTATGGGTCCAAGGACAGAGCCCTGGGGGGCCCCACTGGTCACAGGACACCACGATGAGTGACTTCCATCAATTACTACCCTCTGGGTCCGACCCCGGAGCCAATTTTCCAGCCAGTGGATCGTGGAGGACCCAAGGCAACAATTGGCCAGTTTCTCCAAGAGACAATCATGGGACACCAGATCGAAGGCTTTTTTGAAGTCAAGATATATGACATCAATCTCATCTCCCTTGTCCAGGTGATAGGTCACTGGTCGTAGAAGGAAATGAGATTGGTCAAGCAAGACCTACGCGCAACAAACCCGTGCTGGCTATCCCTTAAGATGTTGGCGTCGGCCAGTCCATTAAGGATGGCCTCTTTAATAAACTTTTCTAAGATCTTCCCCGGGATAGAAGTCAGGCTGATGGGCCTATAGTTAGCCGGATCCACTTTCCTCCCTTTCTTGAAGATAGGCACCACATTGGCCTTCTTCCAGTCTTCGGGCACTACACCAGAGCACCCAGAGTTTTCAAAGATCCGTGCTAGAGGCTGGGCTATGATGCTTGCCAGCTCCTTGAGTACCCTGGGGTGAAGATTGTCATGGCCGGCTGACTTGAAGGTATCCAGCTTCTCAAGATGTTCCTTCACAAAGTCAGCATTAATGGAGGGCAGGGGATCGCAGACAGGGGGGACAAGGCTGAACTCCTCAATGAGTTCTTTGCCTCAGTGTTCCTAAGTGAGGGGCACGACAAGTCTCTCACTGGGGTTGTAGAGAGGCAGCAGCAAGGCGCCAGACTCCCATGTGTAGATCCTGAGGTGGTGCAGAGTCACTTGGAAGAACTGGATGCCTTTAAGTCGGCAGGCCCGGATGAGCTCCATCCGAGGGTGCTGAAGGCACTGGCCGACATCATTGCAGAGCCACTGGCGGGAATATTCGAACGCTCATGGAGCACGGGCCAAGTCCCAGAGGACTGGAAAAGGGCTAACGTGGTCCCCATTTTCAAAAAGGGAAGGAAGGAGGACCCGGGCAACTATAGGCCAGTCAGTCTCACCTCCATCCTTGGTAAAGTCTTTGAAAAAATTATCAAGGCTCACATTTGTGAGAGCCCAGCAGGGCAAATTATGCTGAGGGGAAACCAGCACGGGTTTGTGGCGGGCAGATCGTGCCTGACCAATCTAGTCTCTTTCTATGACCAGGTTACGAAACGCCTGGACACAGGAGGAGGGGTGGATGTCGTATACTTAGACTTCAGGAAGGCCTTCGATACGGTATCCCACCCCATACTGGTGAACAAGTTAAGAGGCTGTGATGTGGATGACTACACAGTCTGGTGGGTGGCGAATTGGCTAGAGGGTTGCACCCAGAGAGTCGTGGTGGATGGGTCGGTCTCAACCTGGAAGGGTGTGGGCAGTGGGGTCCCGCAGGGCTCGGTCCTTGGACCGATACTCTTTAATGTCTTCATCAGTGACTTGGACGAGGGAGTCAAATGTACTCTGTCCAAGTTTGCAGATGACACAAAGCTATGGGGAGAAGTGGACACGCCGGAGGGCAGGGAACAGCTGCAGGCAGACCTGGATAGGTTGGACAAGTGGGCAGAAAACAACAGGATGCAGTTCAAGAAGGAGAAATGCAAAGTGCTGCACCTAGGGAAGAAAAATGTCCAGCACACCTACAGCCTAGGGAATGACCTGCTGGGTGGCACAGAGGTGGAAAGGGATCTTGGAGTCCTAGTGGACTCCAAGATGAACATGAGCCGGCAGTGTGACGAAGCCATCAGAAAAGCCAATGGCACTTTATCGTGCATCAGCAGACGCATGATGAATAGGTCCAGGGAGCTGATACTTCCCCTCTGCGTGCAATTCTGGGCGCCACACTTCAAGAAGGATGCGGATAACCTGGAGAGGGTACAGGGAAGGGCAACTCGTATGGTCAAGGGCCTGCAGACCAAGCCCTACGAGGAGAGACTAAAGAAACTGGACCTTTTCAGCCTCCGCAAGAGAAGGTTGAGAGGCGACCTTGTGGCTGCCTATAAGTTCATCACGGGGGCACAGAAGGGAATTGGTATTTATTCACCAAGGTGCCCCTGGGGGTTACAAGAAACAATGGCCACAAGCTAGCAGAGAGCAGATTTAGATTGGACATTAGGAAGAACTTCTTCACAGTTCGAGTGGCCAAGGTCTGGAACGGGCTCCCAAGGGAGGTGGTGCTCTCCCCTACCCTGGGGGTCTTCAAGAGGAGGTTAGATGAGTATCTAGCTGGGGTCATCTAGACCCAGCACTCTTTCCTGCTTATGCAGGGGGTCGGACTCGATGATCTATTGAGGTCCCTTCCGACCCTAACATCTATGAATCTATGAATCACCCTCACCCGGACTTCCCGGCCCTGTAGCGGGCATGGGCATCCCATGGGGCTGATGAAAGACTGACGCAAAGTACCTATTTAATAGGTTGGCTTTTTTCTGGGCGTCAGTTGTCAGTTGCCCCATCTGGTTCAGCAGGGGTCCAACGTTTCTTGAGAATAGATTAGATGTAAGACAAAGACAAGGGGCCAGAACCTAAAAAGAGGATTTAGGCATTGAGGGCACCTATACACATGCCGGACATCTACTGTTACATGTATTCAAATGAGCTTTAGTTAAAGGGCCCCTGCCACCATTTTGAAGCATGGGATGCTGAATGCATGTGATGTTGCTGGTGCTTTAATTAGAGCAGCTCTTAGAGCCACTCTAATTAAAGCAACCCCCTCCACCCCAGAGTTGATGTAGACACCTGAAGTTCTGCTTCTGCGCATGCCTAGAAGCATGTCAGGTTTGACAGGGCCAAGCAGCTTGCTATCTCCTTCATGCCTAAGCCTAACTGGAATCCAGAAACCTTCCCCTGTCACCTCTAAGGGGTTAGATCAAGTAGGCAATATCTGAAAATGTATACTACAATCCCACTGGAGTGAACTTCACAGAAAATGCATTGGCAGCCACCATCTGCTGTCGTGGTGGTGGTGGTGGTGGTGGTAGAGTCCACCTTTTATCCCATAGCTCAGTAGTTAAAGCACTTCTCCCAAGGCACAAAAGGATTTAAGACACTTAGCATCTGATGAAGTGAGCTGTGGCTCACAAAAGGTAATGCATCTCTGATTCAGTTAGCCAGTTAATCTATAAAGGGCGCTTCTACTTTGTCTTCTGCCTAACTTCAAACTGTCATGGCTAATTACCTCTCTCTCCTTTTAGTGTTTCTTTATTGCCAAATTTTAAACAGGTTGCTTCTCAGCATATTGACTAAAGGTGGCTCCTTGCTCCGCGTGCTGGCTGTTGTGCATCCTTTACTGTGGCATCTAACCCTCTCCATGCATTGTAAAAGCTCGCAAAGGCACTTCACTTGGAGTTCTGATTTTCACTACGGAAGCTAAGCACCTACAACCTTTTCTGTATCCCACCTCAAGTATCTACCAGAAAGCGGAACACAGATATGTGCAATTCCTTTCTTCAGCACCGTACCATGTCATTTGGGGTAATTTGCAATCTCTTTGCCTTGTTCTGAGCAATGGGGTTCAGTTAGGGTATAAATGATGATGAATTATAATAGCTATTCTGTTAATATGGTTAGAGTGTTCAGACTCTATTTATAAGCTTAAGGTGCTAAATCTGAAAGAATAGAATTTTCTGAATATGAAATTGAGCAAATTTCGACTTCACAAAAGCATTTTGAAAAGAGTACCCAAGGCTTGTAAATTTGCTTGACATATGGTATGCAAAGATCACAGCAAGTGAATAAATAGCCACCTAGAAAATGATTCTCAAGTTATTTGATGTAGCTATTTGAGCTTCAAACAAGCAACCAAAGCATGTCAGTAGATTCTACTGAGTACAACAAGACTCTTCAGTGTTGAATGTATACATTAGTGATTATATGCATCCTTTCTACAACAAACATGTTCATAACTGACTCCAGTAAATGTACACACCTTGCACCCTTTCTACAACAAACATGTTCATGACTGATTCCCAGTAAATGTACATACCTTGTCAAATCATAGAGTGCAACTTCTGGCTTTGTAAGTCAGTGAACACTAATTGCAACATCCATTGGCAGATCTAGGATTTTGAACAGGGGAAAGTAGGTGGTATGGTGCATCATCACATGTAATACAACACATATTTTTCTCCAATTAAAGAGAAAATAAAAGTTTTATTAATATGCTAAGGGCCCAGATCTATATTATTCAGTTTTTGACCAAAGCAAAAACAAATATAACTTTATTGGAATGTGTACTAGTTCGCTAGCTTATATATCAAGTTTAAAAAATGTAAGAAACTAGGCAACAATAATCTAAAGTTATTATTGTATTAGTCCTGTAGTCTAAAGGCCGAAGAGCTTCAAGGTTATGAGCCTGAATGGGCATACAAGTTGTAGTGATCACTGGATTCAATGAATACATTCATATAATAGATGAGAAGAGCTAACAATAATAAACTTATTGTGGGGCAGTACACAACTTATGCAGACCCTTGGTCTATCTCTAGCTAACTGGCTATTCCCTAATGGAGGGTCTATCTTCCAGTTCCCAAGTCTTCTACATTAGGGAGTCTCTCTAAATTATAACTTTTATCACTATATCTGCCCTCTTAACAATAATTACAAAAATAATTGAACATAAAAATCAATTAACATCCATCTACAAAGGAGAGGTTTACTATGGCCACTTGTACACATGATGGGGGTTTAGTCCCCTAAATTGAAATGATGGGTTTTTAATTGCAATGATTAAAAAGCTACCGCTTCAATTTAGGGGCTTTTGTCACCATTACAGTGAGGGGCCTGATCCTTTTTTTTTTCCCCCCTGTGGAAACTGCCCGCCTCTCCTGCAGACGGGGGGCAAGCTGCCAACAGGCTGAGCAGCCCTATTGGGGACCCTGGTCCTTCCCTCTGTGGCAGCAGTATCCCTGGGCCACGCAGGCGGGGTGCTAGTTGCACAGGTGCTGCCCCAGCTTGCACGCAGCACCCTCTGGATTCAACTATTCCCCAAGCCCACACAGGGAACTCCTGGCAGGCTTCCAGCAAGTGGGCTTGGGGAAGAGTTGAATTCAGCGCATGCTGCCTGCCAGCTGGGGCAGCACCCATGCAGATCACATCCCACTCATGCAGCCCCGGGGGGTACCACCACTTTAGAGGGAAGGACTGGGCCCCCCTGCAGCTCAGGGGCTGCATGGTCCAGTGGCAGTTTGCATAGGCAGGCTCCACTGAGGGGAAAAAAAAAAGTTGTGAGGGGCCTGATCCTCTCTTTTTTCTGCAGAGTCTGCCCACCACTCTTGTGGCCCAGGGGCAAGCTGCCAGTAGACCCTGAGCTGGAGGGTGCCTCAGACCTTCCGTCTATGGAGGTGTTGCCCCCTGGGACCACATGGGAGGGTGGCTAGTGGGTGGGTGCTGCCCCTGCTCGCAGACAGCACCCAGCCCAATCCAAGTGTTGCCTGAGCCTGAGCTGGGGCAGCACCTGCCTGCTAGCCTCCCACCCGGGCAGCCCCAGGGGGCGCCACCACTGTAGAAGGAAGAACTGGGGCCCTCTGCAGCTCAGGGGCCACTTGGCCCACCAGCAGCTCACCCCCTGGCTGTGGGAGACACAGGCAGGCTCCGGGGGGGGGGGAAGGATTGGGCCCTTCACTGTTTTTGCTTTCAGCCCACCTCCCACGGTGGGGGAGGGCAAGATGTCAAAGGCTGCAACGTTATAAATAGTTATGTTGTAAACTAAACTGAATGAGGATGTGGTTTAGTTTGCAAAGTAGCAAACTCATTTAAATTGTAGAAAAACCCCCACACATGTACAGCATGATGCAATTAAACTGAAAAAATGGCCAATTTTCATCACGTGTACAAGCACCCTATCACTTCACTCTGGAATTAAACTTTACCACTCACTTTCCTATTCTCCCTTCTCTGCACCCTTTTTAACAAGTCTCTGTGAGTCTTTCAGGAGGTTTCAATTTCTTCTCACGCTGATTAAATATCAGATCCAGTCTCTCCTTTGTTTTTGGAGGGAAGCTTTTCCTGCAAGTCTTAATCGACTTTGTACTAAGTCTTTGTAATAGGATCTGACTGACTTGCACTTTGGCAGCTGTGCTTCTATAAAATTCATTAGATTGCTAAGGCTGATTTCTTCTTTCTGCATGATAGTATTTGCATTTGTGCCCAGAAATACATTTCTTCCCATAAAGACATGGTTGCTTCTTGTGTTCTGGAGCAATTGGCTTCTTCCTAAGAAGATTGGCCAGATTTGGGTTTTGACAGCCAACAGAATGATTATAAGGCATGAATGTTTGGTCTTGGTACTGCAAGCATACATTTAACTAGATTTAGTTTTTCACAAGCCTCCAGCCTCCAAATTGGTGTCACCTCCTTAGGTATCACAGTGAATGGGAGTTTATATACTTTACCGTATCTACTCGAATCTAAGTTGACCCTGGATTTAAGATGACACCCCTGCCCCCAATAATTAGATTCTATATATGGGAAAATGTATTAATTTGTTAATAATTTTCCAGGTACAGAATCTAATTATTGGACAGGTATCTTAAATACAACAGGGAAAGCAGTGGGTTGGGGGTCAGATGGCTGAGGGGGCCAGGTGGTCTTTTTGCCCTCTGCCCCTCAACTTCTTCCCCTTGCAGCCTTCTTGACCCCTTGCCACCAGTTATAAATAGCCAGGGGTTCCTCCCCCATGATGTGCAAGAAGACTGAGGATCTGATTTTGTCATTTTTCTCTTCTGCCCCTGTGGCTGCTAAGTACCACTCAGACTTTTGTCTGAATGCCCTCCAGGTCTCTGCTGTATTGCCTGACATCAGAAGGGCAGGTGGAGGTTGCAAAACATCCATGACTAATTGTCCTATTAACTAACTGCTCAAGCAAATCATTTACAAAGGCCCTTGTCCTTTCATGGGGCTGCATTGCTCCACTTATTCTCCTGTAGACCCATGGTCTCTGACTAACTAGCTACTCCCTAATTGATGGACCATGTCCCAATTCCCAACTTTTATAAATTAGAGAATGGCTTCAAATTGTAACTTTTATCATTACACAGATTCCACCATTTTGAAGCATTCTTGCCATATAAACAGTCCTAGGTCCAGAAACCTGAGCCTCCTTGCCCAGCTGGTTCTCCCAAGAAGCAGGCAACCAGGGAGCCAATTGTCCCAGGAATCTGTGTTTCCTGGACTGAAGACACTCTACATGCCTCAAAGTATCAGACCCTGGAAGCCAAGTTACTGCTGAGTGAAAGTGACATGACTCTTGACCTTCAAGCTGCCCATAACTGCCATTCAATGGTGGGCAGCAATTAAATTGACACACATTATGTCACTTTCACTAAGAAGTTTCTGGGGGCCAGAATAAAATATTATGTTTTAGAAATGCCATGTGTCAGCATTGCCAAAAGTCATTTTTCGGAATTTCTATTCTAACATTGCAAAATTTCTGGCAAAAGTCTCACAAGCTCCTGAGGTTTGGCCAATTCTAGTTTCTAGCCCAAATGGTTGTGGAAGAAAGCTTGAAAATACAAATAAAGGTTACAGCACTGTAGGGCAAATAAAAAAATACCCCAAAATACTGTTAAAAATATTAAATTTAGAGGTGACTTTTTTCAGCCTAGACTCATTTTGGATAGTTTGTGATGGATGACAATAGAAGTAGCAGAGTAGGAAAAAGAATATTTTGAAAAAGTTAGATTTGAGGAAACAAGCATTTGAACTTTTCAAGGTTTGAGCAGACCAAACTACCAAGTCTAAATTTCTTTCATAAGCAATAAAGAATATTCTTCAGAATTCTGAGTTGCAGTGAATTTGACACTCTGGACAGGCTAAGATGTGAATTTGACACATTCTAATTATTGTACTTCAAATTTGGCATTGTAGAGGAAATCACAATTAAAACTAGGCACAGGTTTTTGTGTGCATTGATTTGAAGGACATGTGAAATATCCAAAAACTGTATTTCAGAAACTGTAATTATCAAAAAGCATGTTTTAGATCAATGTATTATTCATGCCAAGTTGTCCAGGGCCTTGCTAAATCTATATCTCACCTTGATGCTATAAATTCAGAAGAGGTGCAGCCAGATAATTAGCATATGCATTCCAGGATAGCAAAACAATTTTGCATTTTTACAGTGATTGAATAATTGCTCTGAGAAGTGCAAATGCCTGGAGGTAAAATAACATTGCTATGCACAAGAAAGTGCATTATTTTTTTACAGCTGTATTATCAGTTTCCACAATAGTCTTGTTATTCACACTAACAGCAAATGATGAAACGTATATGTCATTGTAAACAAGGGGTAAAATCCTGACCCCTTTCAAGTCAATTGCAAAGGCTTTAATGAGGGTCCAAGATTTCAACCCAATAATTCTGCTTACAGCTAAAGGCATAAAACATGAGGGGAATGCTGTCAGTTACCTAATACCCAAAATGTTACATTTGGAGAACTAAAAAATAGATGTAGGTTCACAAAGCCTAATTTGAATAGAAGTGTTGTATTGTACACTATTGTATTTTTTATTTTATTTGAATACAGGGTTATTTTTTTTAATTAAATGATTGTCCCCAGAGTAATAGAAAACTAACCAGATCTTCATTTTGCAAGAACACCTCCCACGTGGGCATCCTAACAGCAGCAGCATGCAGCTGCCAGCTGGGCTGTGCCATGGCCAGAACAGGGGGGTGGGCAGGGTAGAATAGAGCCCCCTTACCTCGTGGGCCACCCTAAGCTACCCCATCTGGGGCAATGAGGGGAGCCAAGCTGGGCTGGGCCTGCAAGGCAAGGGATCTCCATTCCTCACACCCCCCCACCCCAGCTCTGGCCATGGCAAAGCCCAGCTGGCAGCTACTGAGCTGGCAGCTGTGTGCTGCTACTGTCAAAGGATTGTGCAGGGGTGAAGGAAGGGAGTTTCCCACCTCACAGGCCTGGCCCAGCTCCTTCCAATATCCCAGTCGGGGTAGCTGGGAGGGCCTGCAAAGGATAGGGGCATCCTTCCCTCACTTCCCCTCCTCCCCCCAGCCCAAGCCTCTTGACAATGGCAGTATGCTGGCATGGAAGATGCCTGTGTAGGACTTATTTTATTGCAGAGAAGCTGCTGCCACATGGTTCCTGACAGAATGGGACCTTGATCCAATGGAAAGGAGACCAAGACAACTGGGGATCTCATCCTGCTGCAGCCTTCATCTGCCTTCACAGCTGTTGAGGTTCTAACATCTTCTGCTTGCTCTGCCATTGAGGACTTGTAGATACATAGCTGGGGGCTGGGCAGGCTTATTATAGTGATGCCCTGTATTTGCCATGTCACAACACTGGCAAAGGATATATGTGGCTCTTCAGGAGGAAGACAATTGTCATCTGCTGTCCTCATCACATCCTGGTGGTGCTACTGCTGCTTGGTCCACAACTACTTATTTGCCAGAGCTACCCCTCCTTATTTCACAGCTAACCTTCCCTGAAGGTCATTCTGCTATCCACCACCTGTGGATATGCTGGGTAACAGTACAGCTCTGCCCCTCAGAGCAGCAGCACACAGCTGCCAACTTAATTTTGCCATGGCCAGAGCTGGAGATGGGGGGGAGGCTCATGAGAGTGGTGGTTCGACAATCTCCTGGGCGGTTGCTGGAGCACTTCTACCTGCTGACCAGGGATAATGCAGGCAGGATCAAGCCTTCTTCTCAACCCAGAATGTCTGTTGGGGGGGCAGGGAGGGGACAGGGAGCAGGGCTCTAGCTTATGGTGTTTTGTGTAAAGCGCCATGAGTTAGAGCACCTCCCCTAAACATCTGTAGGCACCCTCAGAATTTCATTAAACAAAAAAAGTATATGTTTTGCTGCTACAGAAGCATAGAAAAGGTTTGCAAAGAAAAAACCTAAAGACTCCTAAAACAAAAGATAGTAGATCTCCTATCTCCTATCTCCATCTCGTGGTAGATGGGTCGGTCTCGACCTGGAAGGGTGTGGGCAGTGGGGTCCCGCAGGGTTCGGTCCTTGGACCGATACTCTTTAATGTCTTCATCAGCGACTTGGACGTGGGAGTGAAATGTACTCTGTCCAAGTTTGCAGATGACACAAAGCTATGGGGAGAAGTGGACACGCCGGAGGGCAGGGAACAGCTGCAGGCAGACCTGGATACGCTGGACAAGTGGGCAGAAAACAACAGGATGCAGTTCAACAAGGAGAAATGCAAAGTGCTGCACCTAGGGAGGAAAAATGTCCAGCACACCTACAGCCTAGGGAATGACCTGCTGGGTGGCACAGAGGTGGAAAGGGATCTTGGAGTCCTAGTGGACTCCAAGATGAACATGAGCCGGCAGTGTGACGAAGCCATCAGAAAAGCCAATGGCACTTTATCGTGCATCAGCAGATGCATGACAAATAGCTCCAGGGAGGTGATACTTCCCCTCTATGGGGCGTTGGTCAGACCGCAGTTGGAGTACTGCGTGCAATTCTGGGCGCCACACTTCAAGAAGGATGCGGATAACCTGGAGAGGGTACAGCGAAGGGCAACTCGTATGGTCAAGGGCCTGCAGACCAAGCCCTACGAGGAGAGACTAGAGAAACTGGACCTTTTCAGCCTCCGCAAGAGAAGGTTGAGAGGCGACCTTGTGGCTGCCTATAAGTTCATCACGGGGGCACAGAAGGGAATTGGTGAGGATTTATTCACCAAGGCGCCCCCGGGGGTTACAAGAAACAATGGCCACAAGCTAGCAGAGAGCAGATTTAGACTGGACATTAGGAAGAACTTCTTCACAGTTCGAGTGGCCAAGGTCTGGAACGGGCTCCCAAGGGAGGTGGTGCTCTCCCCTACCCTGGGGGTCTTCAAGAGGAGGTTAGATGAGTATCTAGCTGGGGTCATCTAGACCCAGCACTCTTTCCTGCTTATGCAGGGGGTCGGACTTGATGATCTATTGAGGTCCCTTCCGACCCTAACATCTATGAATCTATGAATCTATGAAAAGTCAGGAAAACACATCTTTAAAAAATCTTGTATTTTTAAGGGACTCATGATTATTGAATGCTTGGCATATTGAGTCTGTTATTTTTTCCTTCCACTGAAGGGCTGGTCCTTATGCAGTATAGTACAGTGGTTCTCAACCTTGTTAAACTCAAGGAACCCTTTGGAAAATACCAGCTTTTGAGTTTTCACTCATTTTTTGACTGTGGAAAAATACGAAAACAATTTTTCTGTTGCAATGAACTCAAAAAGACCACAACAGATCCAAATGTTTTTGACATTATGAATACGTGTTTGAAATCCCTGGGTTTATCTTATGAATAGGGATCTACCTAAGTCATGCCAGAAGTGCACTGTGCAACAGCTGCTTTAACCTTGCTCTTTTTGCCACGTGTCCCCCCCCACCACTACTGTTAATTGGCGGAGAGGCCTGTCACAGGCCAGCTGGGCACTGTGAGTATATCAATTTAGCCACTGGGCTGTTTGGTTCAGGATCGAGGAGGCAGAGTTGGGAGTAAAGCAATGGCAAATTTATTACACACACACACAACAGTTAACAGAAAGATAAATGCAATAAGCAGATAATGCAGTATTAAAGAGCTAATAGTAAATAATAACACCAGATAATAACAACAGATAAATAGATCGATCTCTTGCAAGCTAGCTGGGCACTGCGAGGGTATCAGCCCCTGGGCTGTTTAAAACAACAGGTAGACAGACATGGGTTGGCAACTTATCGATAGTCCCTCAATGCCAGGTGCGCGCCAGGTGATTTCAGCAAAGTCAGGCATCCCCGATCGATGCTGTCAGAGGGATTACCAGGGAAGATCTCTTGATCAGGATCTGATCCTCACTCACATGGGGAGTATGGGGTCCGGGCGTGGAACAGCAGTGACCGTTCTGTTCCCTCCTTCCTGTTGGTCACCTGACACATACGCTTTTTATACCTAGTCTTATGCTATTCTGTTGGCTTTAGAGTCACTCACAATCTTGCCCTATAGCTGTTACCCTATGGGATTAAAAAGTGTTAAAAATTATTATGAAAGGTTACTACCCAAACTTGGGTTTATCCAATAAGCAAATTACGATGCAGCATCTTCAGGTTTGAAATTAACATTTCTCCACCTAAATCCAACCCTCTTAGATCTCGCTGACTATGCTTTTTTTGAGATGTGTTTTCCTGGAATGTGCTGGGTAGACCAGGCGGTTGAATCCAGTTTTTATTATCATCAAGGCTAAACTCTGAGCTAAAAACCGTTAGGTCAGCTAATCTTACAGCTATAGCTTTGTCTTTGAGGCTTAGTTTCATGAACAGTTATAAGTTACATTTGTGGGTTACAAACTTACAAGCTTTATATTAGACAAAAATTCCAAATGCCTCTAAGAAGCACATATTTATTGCTTATTAATCTTTTTGGTTCTGGCTGTCACAGGGGCCCCGGTGCCACTGCTGCTTACCACTTAGTGCTGGTCAGCCAGGAGGCAAAAACTGTGGATTTAAATATATTGCAGTTTTGGCCTCCCCCGCAATCAGCAGCAAGTGGCAGGGCCTCCAGGGCCACTTGACCAATCAGTGGCAGGGCGAAAGAGGGATGCACAGCAGAAGAGGAAGATTAAAGGAGCCCTGGATATAAATCATGATTGCACACCTGAAGTGCTAAGAATTTATGGCACCTTGTGGCCTTGAATGGATCTCAAGGCGCTCCAGAGTACCTCAGCACTAGTCAAGAATCACCAAAATAGTATATTCCAGCCTTTCTTCCCTCATATCCTGCCATGGAATTTAATCAAAACAGGCACTTTACCATTGCTAAAACATATCCCTTCTACTTTACTCAGGGAGGCTTTCTGTAGAATGTCTTTTTACTCTACAGTGGTATTGCAATTAGTTTATTATGGATAAAGGATAAGTAAAAAGTTATTACTTATGTCCAGGTGCAGTTATCCACCAGTGTGCAATCTATTTTCTTTAGAAATGTTGCAGTTTGTTTGCAGATCCTCTGCAAATTGCTTTTCAGTCTTAAACCCCAATCCTGCAAATATTTACAAACATTATTGTATGCATTAATATCCCCTTTGTCTTCATGTACATGTAATTAAACATATCCATATAAGTATGTAAGTAAATATGTATATGTATATAAAAGTATGTATAGAAAGTTGCAAGTGTTTAAACTATTTGTAGAATCAGTGTCCTAAACAGGAAGAATATTTTCTATTATAGACTCTGTATCATATTTGCAAAAAGCCATTCCAACTCCATGTACTCAGAGGGAACCAAAGAGTATTCATATATGCAATATAGTGGATGAAAAGAAAATATATTTTCACATTCACAGTGCCACCAACCTTTTATGCACTAGCTGTTTAATAAGAAAGAATTTATATTACCTTTTCAGTATCAAAGTAATGCATCTGAAGATTAGAGGCAACAACTGTAATCACACAATCCCAATATTAGGTTCCTAAACATTGATTTAATTCTTCAAAGGTGCCAATAAGTAGGCACCCATATTTCCTAGCAAAGAAAATAGGACTCATGAATGCACAGTACTACAGATCATATGACCACTTTTAAGGTGGCTACTTTCAAATATGTTTAGCCAATCACACACTAACATAGCTATCAGTACAAAAACATAAAATGGTTGAAGATACAGAACTGAAATAATTGCTCTTTCTGCTTATTTGCTCCTTTCAAAATAGCATATGACTTGTTAGGGGCCTGTATAAGGTATCTTGACTAATGTATTTTGTTCTAAACAGCATAAATAAAATAAATAGCAGAAATAGTCCCTCTTTACTATGTATCACACAGGCAAAAATAGCATATATCATCTTTAATATGTCTGTGGGGTAAAAGTTTTCAATTAACCTGTTGGTTTATCAGCTGAGAAATGGTAATTTAAGATTCTGATATAAAAATACTAATGAACACAGGAGCAGGATGATTTTTTATTTACTTATTAGTTCACTCTGCTGTTTGTAGATGTTAAAAAAAATTAAAATCACACTTAACCAAATAAAGAAGCACATTACTTTGACTGGGCTCTGCAGCATCTGTATAGACTGAGCATTCCAGCAGGTCTTTTTGCTGCTTTTGGTAAAGCTAATTCAATCAGTTAATAGATAGAAGTGCCAAAATATCCCTACTAAAGCACCCGATCTATACAGATGGTGGGCAACCCAGGTCCAACTAAGGTGTTGCCTCTTGTGGGCATGCGAGGGGCTCACCACAGAAACACACCAAGTTTAAAGTAAAGCACCAGTTTGGGAGCATTTTTTTAACATCTGCAAGCAGCCTTTGAAGTTCTGATTAGTGGCCTGAAAGCCCATAAAAGAAGACCAACCTATTTATTTCAGTGGAATCAAAATCTACCTCATTCTGATACATTGTTATTGAGCAGTTTTGAATGTTAATAACATTACATGTCACCCAAACCAGTTGTGTCATTTGTATATGGAAGACTTTGAGAACAGGTACTTAAAACCAGAAAAGCTGGTGCCACACTTAAAACCCAAAGGGTAAGAAATGGGCTTAGAATATTGCAAATGATCTACACATTGAGAACTGCTAGCAAAGCAAGGACAAACTACAACAAATATTTTGGTACATTTGGGGTGCTGTTGTAGGCCTGATAGTCCAGGAAAAAGGCAAGAGGCAAGGATTTTTGTGGGTGATATATTTTATTGGAAAAACTGAATAGTTGGGGGGGTATAGGCAAGCTTTCAGGTACCCTTCCTCAGAGAGAAGCAAATACAACAGAGTTAAATGTCATATTCTTCTTCACAGAAACATGCAATATGCTTTATATTTAAGCTATTTTTAAATATTATGTCAAGCACTCAAAAGTTAGGGAATGTCAGCTTTAGGGTTTTCTTGCCAATTGCTTGGTAATTCACTCTTACTCTTCCTGATAAAAAATCATAGCTGCAACCCCATTGCAAAATTATATGCCAAATTTGGCCTGAACTTGCAAAAACATTTCCCTTCCCTATTCTGTAATCAGCATTAAACCATTTAAAAAAAAAAAAGAAATTGCCTAGTCATATGGAGAAAGAGTTTGGAAACTGTGTAAACAGCCTTTCTTGTAGCTGACAGTGTTGGAGTGATAGTGCAACAAATACGTGAGAGGCAAGGATTCTTGTGGTTGATATTTTTTATTGACCAACTGCACGGGTGTGACACACTTAGACAAGTTTCCAGATGCAACGTACTCTTCTTCTTCGAAATCCTGACTGGACCATCCCATACTTTAACATGCTTGGATTTCTCAGATTTACTTATCTTTGTCTCTGAAAATTCTGAGTCTGTAATGCTTGATTTCTTTAACACCACGTAATGTCTTTTGTTCTAAATTACTCACATATCCTGTCAACCTTAACTCCATGTTAATAAAATGTTATATGAGAATTGTCAGAGGGTTAATGTATGGTGGGTGTGATGATTACAATGAACGTGTGACTCACTACAGCGTCTTTTATTTATGGGGTTGAGGGTTACACAGTGGGACATCTAGAAAGAAAGAAAGACAATTTGCAAATTAAATACTGTACAAAGAATAGCATCTCACAGGAGGTTACAGCAATGAATTAGTTGGATCTCTGGGGAGGTGTTTTGGGGGTTTTTTGTTTGTTTTTTACAACCATGTTCTCACTCCTTTAGTGCATTTTCAATCTTCAGTATGTTTTTCTTTCTTAGTCACAGTCAATTCCCTCCTTTTTTGCAGAGGCATGTTCTCTCTACTGTTTGCCAAAATAAAATCAGTTAAATAAAAATCATATATTAGGGAGTGGTTTAGTGTTTGTCTCAACCTCCTGGATACTAAAAATCATGGACTAAATATAGACATTGGATTTATGACACATTATAACCTGCCTGACATCTGACTCCCCAGGTATCTCTCCACTTCCATCCCCCTTCTCTCTCTTCCCCCCCACCCTCCCCAGCCTGTCTCTCACCCATTGACTCCTCAACCTACATTTTCACTGACTACCTGTCTTGTATGCATACCAACCCAGCCACTGGCTTCTTTACTTTTCATTCCATCCAGGAAGAGCACACACCAACTGCTGAAACTTCCTTAGCCTGACGAAGGGTTTTTGAACCCGAAAGCTTGCTTAATAATTATTTTCCAACTATTTGGGTTGGTCTAATAAAAGATATCAGATTCACCCAAGGAACTTTGTCTGCCTATGTCTCTAAATATGACAGCCATTGGTGGGAGCATTCACGTCTATGGTCAGTCACTGCTGAAGTGATTGTGCTCCTGTATCTTCCTTCAAATACCCTATTAGGCTGATTTACTGATCTGCTTTTATGGTCTTTTTCCTCAGCTTCCAAAGCTGTGAACCACTGTCTGGGTTAGTACTCCTGCCAGATCTCAGCTAGTGTATGTAAATTGGTGCCACTCCATTGAAGTCAAGCTAATACACAAACCCTGCAAGGACCAATGTCTTGATATATTACTTTAATGAATTAAGACATATTTTTTTCTCTCAGCAACTTCTGCAGTCTCTCTCCCATAAGCATTACCACAAGGAGAAGAAAAAAAGAAAGCAGCACTGAAGACGCAGAGTTTCAGTCTCCTGTCAAACTGGATTGTCTACAATTACTCTGTATTGTACCCTCAGTGGAAGATGGCATGGGGAGGAATGGCGGGGGTCACAGAAAGGGTGAATTTAAACAATCTTTTCCTCCTCCAAATTTTAGTTTAGTGCAGGGTACTGGTGCAGCTCCTAGAGTAAACATGAACAGTATCTGGTTGTTCTTATTTATAATATCCAATGTTGCCTTTGAGCTTCTAGGCAGCCATGCCAGAGTCCCACCTAACACCTCCATAGCCCTCTACATCAATGTTTCCCAAAGGTTGTGCTGTGGCCCACCAGTGTGCTAAAAAAATGGGCTGATGAGGCCCTAGCTATGCTGGCTCTCTGAAGCTGGACTGGGCCCCTGCCAGGCCAAGTCTCTGCAATTGATTGGGGCCAGGCTGGGACTCTGGGCAGGCTGGCCCTGCATGCAGGGTCAAACCTCAGCTGTATCGGTGAAGGGATCAGGCCCCAGATGGGCCAGTACTGAGCAGAGGGACTGGGCCCTGAGTGGGCCAGCACTGCATGCAGAATCAGACCCACAGACCAGTGAGCGAAGTGTGCCACCAATTTGAATCCAGAAAAAGCATGCCCCACAGATCAACAGTTTAGGAAACACTGCATGGTAGAGACTCCCCATATATATCCTTTTACCCAACCTTGTCCAATTTCAGAATTCCTGCTTTGGGGCTCAGCAGTGGAGTAGATCTGCCAGCTGTGGAGCTTCTATGTTCTAAATAAACCACCAGAGAGCAATATTAATGATTTCTATAAGTGTGACATAGTCATGGATGAGGCTCCTGTTGTGGTAGGTGCAGCAGAAATAATGATCAAATCCCTGTTCCAAACAGCTTACAATCTAAGACAAAAAAAATCAGATGGACACAGACAGATGGGTGAATGAAAAGTCTTGGTCAGCATGATAGACAAGCAGTTTCAGTGCACCAGCTGTTTAATCATTATCAAGTTTTTTTGAAGACAAAGGAATATGTTGAGGAGGGATTTGAAATAACTCAGCAAAGTGGTTATGTGGATATTTATGGAGAGCTCTCCCCAAGTGGGTGGAAGAAAACATGCTATTACTTCCCTAAAAATGTAACATGGGTGAGAGATGCTAGCTCACTATCCCTTCAGCAATAGTTATTAACTTCTCAATAGTGAAGGATAGATGGTAGCTAGAGTGGATCCATAAAAGGCCCTGAATGTGAGAATAAGAATATCATGTTTAATGGGACAGAATAGAGAGAACAAGATGGGATGAAAACAAGTTAGGAAAATGATCTATATTTACCATTCTAAATGGATATCAGCAATTGCATTTGTTGAAGACAAGGAAAAGATATTTGCAATAACCGAGATATGATATTATGAGAGCCTGGACAAGAGATTTAGTGTGGATGGTTGGGATAGAGTTGTTAACATTGTTACATAGATGTACTCAATGCATAGTCTGGATGTGAAAACCGAAAAAGAAGTTTGAGTTGAAGATGATCCCCAGGTTATTGATCTGAGTGATAAGCAGGATGATAGTGTTGTCCAGAGTGATTGAGGACAAGATAGGGAACAGGGCTTGAGGAGAAAGACCAAGTTCCATTTTGGTATCCGTAGCTTGAGCTGGAGCTGTGGACATGGAGATGTCGAAGAAATTTGTCAAGGTTTTAATTCATATAGAAAAAGATAGTTCTGGAGCAGAGAGGTAGACCAAGGAGAGAAGATAGTTAAATATGTGTTCATGGAAATTACCTAGAGCAGTGATACTCAGCCAGGGTACCGTGGAGAAGGGAAATAGGATGATAATTGAAGAGAAAGTGGGATCTATCTAAACCCCATAATTATGGTGTCCTACTCCCTCTACTGATAATTCCATCCACACATTCTGCATTCTTTTTATGTAACAAGTGACAACTATCATACAAATTTAATGTTGTTATTTTATTCTTGTACATCCCCATCTCTAGTCATTGATACCTGCCACATTAAATGCTGTTAATCTGTGACAAATTATGATCCAGGCATTTGACAATACTTAGTGCAGTTAAATTATGACCTTAATGAAAACAGAACTTGTACTAAATTAGAATGTATCTGTAGATCCGTACATAGAACGCATTTGGGGACTAGAAATAATACTATATGGGCACATCTACACTAGACATTATGTCGTCGTGGCAATGAGCTACAGTGGCGTAGTGTCAGCGGGCACAAACTGTGACACCACAGCTACATCATCATAGCAACGTGCTCCCTCTCTATAGCATGTTGCTACAGAGGCATAGCGGCTAAAAATAACCGTGTGCTGCCAGCACAGTGCAGTACAGGCTGTTACTTCCAAAAGGAAGTACTAAATCATGGCACAGTAACAGCCCATACCACGCTGTGCTGGCAGTGCATGGTTATTTTTAGCTGCTATGTTGTCATAGCTCGTATAGTGAGGAAGTATGTTGTTACAGCAACATAGCTGCGGTGTAACAGTTCGTGCCCACCTACGCTACATTGCCATAGTGTTGTCATGACACAAAGGTCTGATTTTTTTTGTGTGTGCTTTGGCACTAAGAATTATCCCTGTGGGTTTACAGCTTCATTGCACGGAGGAGTCCTGCTGCGCAGAGAACCCGCGTGCAAAAGAGTGTTCCCGCCACTTGGCAGCGATCTTTGCAGGGTGCATTTCCCTTTGCAACACAGAAATGCACGGTGCAAAGATTTCCCGCTCGTCGTATGCAAATTCGTGCCCCGCAATTGGCTAGTGCTAAATTATTCACACGTGGCGGCTAGCGATTGGCCTGCTAACTGTATAAGAGGCTTGAGCAGTTTCCACCCAAGCCGAAGAGGACTCCGCATCCATCTCGTGGGGACTCTGGGTGTGCGCGGCAGGGTAATAGAAACCCTGTGTGTCGCTCAGAGGAGTTTGGCGGCCTGATCCACCGCCCACCTCTTCCCGTCTTCGAACGGAGCCTACTATAAGACGTAACAACGAGTTTAATGCGCACTTGTCCTGGACATCCGGAGTTCTGTCTGCATGGAGCCTAGCAAACTCCATGTGATTGTTCGTGTTCTGTCTGCGTGGAGCCTTGCAAACTCCACGTGCGTTCGTGTTTTCTGTTGTAACCGCAACTCAAGCAAGTTCTCAGCCTACACCACGACCATCTCAGTGTAAGTAAAACAATCTTAAAATCAACCGTTACGTGTCTGTGCCTAATTCTAGCTCAGCGACCTCCCTCTCCGACCCGGCCTGCCCGGGCTGCTGGCCACAGCCCGCGTGCAGAGCAACGAAAAGGGCCCGGGGTCTGACCCGGCCTGCACATAGAGACGAGGATGGGATCGGGATCACTGCGGCACATGGCGATGGGATCAGGAGAGGGCTCGCTAGAGTTAGAATTAGTTGAGAACTGCCCTTGGAGAAGTGGGAGACGCAGCGTAGCAAGCGTCGGAGAACTGGAGGCGCACCTCACGTACCACCAGGTGGGCGGAACGGGCAAGAGATGTGTCTGTGGACACCTTTCGTTAAGGGGAGTAGAGGGAACTCCAGAAGTCGGAGCCCTAGAAGGGAAAGAGATATATCTTCACCCCGCGGCGTTCAGGTGTATCATGGGCGATGAGCGGGTCCTGTACAGGCCCCTCGATGCTGTGACCCTTGCCGAAGTCGACCCGGCGAGCGCAGTAAGCCCAACCCCCACCCGGGAGTGTGTCCTTTGCTCGCGGTGTGCCCGAGAGATGGGAGAGACGATGCCAATCGGCTGGTTTTCCCCTTGCATGGTGGTGCCTAGACTAAGGAGTCGTGAGCATCCGTCCGAGCTCCGCGAAGACCTGGAGACAGAGGACCGCGCCGTAAATGAGAGAGTGGTCCTATGGTGCGACAAGGGGGGAAATCTAAATGCAACCTTTCAAACTATGGCTGATTTAATGAGTGAAACTTTAAGCTTAAAGACCCAGCTGCATATGGCCGTTCGGGCGATCAGAGAAGCGGCTGAGAAAGTGGATCTTAAACAGCCCCAACAAGATGGCACCGAGCAGAGAGAAGACCACATGGAAGAGCTGGAAGTGAGGGATGGAGCTTCGGGAGAGCCCGCGAGGGTTCGGCCGGTGACTCCGCCCAGCGACGCAGCGTCAGTTCCGCCGACCACGCCCCTCTGCCGACGGGAGGGGGAGTCAAGCGGAGGAGTGCATCCGCCCCTCCCGCCTGAAACAACGACTCCCACTGTAACAATGACTACAGCTCCGACAGAAACAGCAACAGCAACAATAACTCATGAGGAAATTGATCAGCCTGCAGTACAAAGCAGCCCAGTCATCGGTCCGCAGAGTGCAGTTCAAGCTACCACCTATTACGCTCGTTCCAGAGCCGAACTGCAGAATTTGTGTAGAGAATCCAGGATCCGACCCGAAGAAACTCTGGCTGTGTGGTTGGGACATCTGGTCATGGAACTTGGGTCCAACCTCCTGGACCAGGAAGAAGCAAGCTTCTTGGTGAGACAAGCTTCATGGAGTAGGGGACATGTCATTGACATCGACATGGTGGCGTTTAGCGTCCACTGGCCTATTCCGATTCCAGCGCTTGTGGCAGGAGTGATTGAACAGAAGGCCTACGCATGGTATGACGGACGACCAGAGCACACCGGTGCAGAACAGCTTGTGCTGGCGATCATCGGAGTTTTGTATTGCGCCTGGAACCCAAGAGAATGCACGTTGGGACTAACACCGCTCCAACAAATGCGACCATGGCCTCACCGTCACCTGCGAGACCCTGGAACCGTTCCAGTGACTCTCGACAGCATAGATAGTTGTCTTAAGGTTTACGGGCAAAGAAACTTCGTGGTTTTGCGGATTGTGCTGAACCCACTGGTCGATCATCCTGTGAGTAGTCTCCTTCACCAGTTGTCAAGACTGCGCGTCCTAATGGAGCCAAGACTATCCAGTGATCGGGAGTATCAATGCCCGACTGAGGCTCAGAACACGAAACATCGCGAATCCGAGCGTCCAGTATTACGCCAGAGAATGCAAGAGGAGCGATACATGTTTGGATACCTCCTGCAGTGTTCTGGACTTAATAAGAGACAGCTTCGGATTTTAGGAGACGCGGGACAATGGCAGCTAGCCTACGAGTTAGGTTTTCACTATCTAGAAGAAGGCGATGACGACTCCTCGACGATTTCGTCGAGTTGCTGAGTGTGAAGAAAGAGAAAGAGCTGTCTAGTATAAAATCGTGTTTACATATTTGTATTTAATAAGTAATGATAAGTTTAATCGACTGCATTATTGTGCGGTCCTGTGTGATTTGTGAATAACCATTTTGAGAGAGTTCTTTTACAGATCAGGGATTCAGAGTGCGTGGTGGAGAGAGGCCCGAGAGGGACAACATCACTGAAAGGAACGAAAGCCTGACGCGCGATTCCACCATGACGCCCACCGAAGTCACGATCATTCAGTTTTTTGTTATGAATATGATTTTATGTATATGTGTGTGTGTCGGTTATTATTTGATTCGATCCCTTGAGGACGAACTTTTATTATTGACTGATTTTGTTTTTGCTCGTTTAGTTTCGCGAACCATTGACAGAGCTATGAACAACCCGGATGATAGGTTTGAAGTATAATTCTATTGTGCCTTCAGCAAGGGGGGATGTCATGACCCAAAGGTCTGATTTTTTTGTGTGTGCTTCGGCACTAAGAATTATCCCCGTGGGTTTACAGCTTCATTGCACGGAGGAGTTCTGCTGTGCAGAGAACCTGCGTGCAAAAGAGTGTTCCCGCCACTTCGCAGCGATCTTTGCAGGGTGCATTTCCCTTTGCAACACAGAAATGCACGGTGCAAAGATTTCCCGCTCATCGTATGCAAATTCGTGCCCCGCAATTGGCTAGTGCTAAATTATTCACACGTGGCGGCTAGTGATTGGCCTGCTAGCCGTATAAGAGGCTTGAGCAGTTTCCACCCAAGCCGAAGAGGACTCCGCATCCATCTCGTGGGGACTCTGGGTGTGCGCGGCAGGGTAATAGAAACCCTGTGTGTCGCTCAGAGGAGTTTGGCGGCCTGATCCACCGCCCACCTCTTCCCGTCTTCGAACGGAGCCTACTATAAGACATAACGACAAGTTTAATGCGCGCTTGTCCTGGACATCCGGAGTTCTGTCTGCGTGGAGCCTAGCAAACTCCACGTGATTGTTCGTGTTCTGTCTGCGTGGAGCCTTGCAAACTCCATGTGTGTTCGTGTTTTCTGTTGTAACCGCAACTCAAGCAAGTTCTCAGCCTATACCACGACCATCTCGGTGTAAGTAAAACAATCTTAATATCAACCGTTACGTGTCTGTGCCTAATTCTAGCTCGGCGACCTCCCTCTCCGACCCGGCCTGCCCGGGCTGCTGGCCACAGCCCGCGTGCAGAGCGATGAAAAGGGCCCGGGGTCTGACCCGGCCCGCACAAGTGTGCCACCTTTCTGTGGCACCTTCTGGAAGTAGTAAATGACAGTGCAGTAACAGCCCATACTGTGCCGTGCCAGTGGCTCACAGTTGTTTTTAGTTGCTCTGTTGCCATAGAACTGCGCTATAGCAAGGGAGCTCATTACTATGGAAACATAGCTGGGGCATCATGGCTGGCACCTGCCAAAACTACATGGTTGTAGCACTTTGCTACAGTGATGTAATGTCTCATGTAGACACGCCTATAGAGTATTATTTCTATTCCCCAATTGCTGTCCATGTGCTGGTCTTTAGACACATTCTGATCCAAAAGAAAGCATTAAATGACAGTGCAGTAACAACAGCACCATAGGGGCATGTGTAGGCATGCCCTATTTATCCTAAAGTCTCTTGGGACTAATGTTGAAAGGTGATTTATAAAATCTGCATAATAATTCCATCAGTGGAAACTAGATAGTATAAGTTACATTTGAATGTGACAAGTAATTGCAAGTCAAGCAAAGGGTGAATATCTCTGGGTTAGCAGTTCAGAAAGGCAAACAAAATAGACTTTCCAGTTACAAAAGCACATTAAAATATAAGAAAGTCTTCTCAAAGCACTATAAATAAGGTTTTGTATAACCAAAAGATTTTACAAAGATTTGACATCCAAAATCCACCTTTGCAAAAGAAGGGCTTTTTCTGAACCAGAAAATGAAAGGTAAGAGTAATATTTCTCAACTAGGGTGATGTGGTACCTCTACATATGATTTACAAGATCTACACATGGTTTACAAGATATCTCAATGTAAACATATGTCAAGATATGTCATGCACACATGATATCTACACATGATTTACAAGATAAACCCATAGATTTCAAATAAGAATCCATAGGGCCAAAAGCATGCTGGCCTCCTGTGGGCTTTCTGAGTTCTTTGAAACAGAAGAATTGTTCTATTATTTTTCTGTAGTCAAAAATCAAGTGAAAACTAAGAGCATTTTCCAAGGGGTGCCTTGAGACTAACAAGATATATCATAGGTCTAAAAGGATCTAGATATAAAAGGTTAGAGTTTACCCCTCCTACAGTCTCTTCAGTCTCAGTAACTCACTCTGGCTGAGCACAATCATACTATCCTTATATGAACCCAGCCCTTACTACATAACAGACTCAATCTGCATGAGTGCATCTGTTCTCTTTTATGTTAAAGAGATAGATGAAGAACAGGCTGTGTAGTCCTGACATGAATCATTTCTTCTTATACTGGTGTTGTTGACAGGTTATTTAATCTTGCGGTACTTGATGCATTTGTTTAACTATTATTTATTCTCATTAAATTATTTTTATAAGAGATCATAGATATTGCTCAGATCATAGGGTGGATACCCCTGTATTGCAAAGTAGTAGTTTAAATAAATTAAATTAATAACTATATGCACAAATCCATAGCACTAACTAGCAACATTCAGAATTTAACTCAGTTAATGTACTGAATTACTCCAACCTCAAGTTATGAGTAATACACAGTAGTCATATCTACACATGTCCTTTAATGCACAGTAGCCTATTTTATCATGCATTAAAACATCACATATAAAACTGTGCAATTATACTAATGCGCAGTAAAATAGGCTACTGCTCGTTAAAACTTAAAAACCATTCATCTTCACATTTAGAGGTGCTTAAAAACCATATTTGTTATTGTGGATTAAGGCAGCCTAATGTTTATTTCTTTAGTACCTTACATTGGAGGTGCTAAATTTAATATGCGTTAGAAAAAGTGCCTTAATGCACATGTAGACACACCCAGTGAATTTTAAATTTCACTTTTAAAAAGGGAAATGAACAAGCCTGATATAAAGGAGGAACTTATTTTTAAAAAATGGAAAAGAAGAAGAACCAAGACCAAGTCTAAATTCTTTTCACATGCTGGAACCTGCATCCAAACTTAGTCATTAGATCTTCTGTTTGCTCTTAAGCACATGCTGACAACCCCAGTTCATCTAGCTAATGGTTGTTCCAGTCTATTGCTACAATCAATACAATATTGTAAAAAGATTTTCAGGGCCCCTCAAACAGCTGTTGAGTGAGTTATCAATTCACTGAAGACCTGGCATAACAAATGCTGTTTTCCAGGACAGTGAATTGCTGTTAGTGTCTCATGTCACATTAAAAACAAAAGTGGGAGACAATGCTTTGAAGATCCTCCTTAATACTTTTTGCTTATGCAACTATCTAATAGATCTATGAAGACAATCTTCCATTTAGTAGTGGGTGTATAGCAGATTGAAGATAGTTCTTGTTAACATACTGGGAGCCTCATGAAACCAACTGGGCGTATAACTGAAATGGGCCCTTCTATCATCTCTTCTAATGCTTCAACAGATCTTTTAAAAGCTTTTCAGAGACCAGTTATTTTAACCTACAGTCAGCTTTTGCAGGTTTTGACTGCTCCAAGCATTGCATAAAGACATGCCATGTGATCACCAAAAGCCAAACCATTATGTTCCTTGTCCCTAGTCTTTGTTCTTCAATGAGCAGTAGCTACTTGAATGCAATAACCAGTCTAGAGACATTTACAGTTTTCTTGGTGGATATCTCCCACAGGTAACAAGCCTACCTAATTGTTGTCCTTGACTGCTTTTTGCTTTGTTCCTCCAATGGAAGCAATTTATTTTCAATTTTAATAACAGTTACTTCTTATGTACCTTATTATTTTCACAATTCTGAAATATATTTCCACAATTACGGAAATGACTGAGAGTCCTAGCAGTGTGTAGAACTCATGTGTACATGATTTTAATTATTCTACCTCTCTCCTTGGTGAACTGCATCATGTTGAGCTATGTTTTATTCATCAGCTCCAATTCTTTTTTCTCAGAGTTCTTCCCCACTGTGTAAACCAACGAAAAGATCCCCCCTGTCAGTCATCTACTGCCATAAACCATGGCTCTGGGATGAATTTGACCCCATATAAATCAGGATTAGTGCCAGTGAAGTGGTTGCAATCACTGTGGTGTAGAGCTGGTATGAATCTGAGCACAGAATCAGGCTGGTGATGTGTAGTGCTCCCTGTCATGGAGGAGTTTGGTTTTTTTTAGCAGAAGAGATGTTTGTTTTTCTGTAAGAATACAGTAATGTTTACAGCTACTAAAATAGTATAGCAAGTAGAAGGCAGGCTAGATTTGTAACTTATATGCTGACTAAATGGCTAACTCCAGCTCTGTGTTCATGGATGCTGCCACACACAGCCAAACGAATGGCTAACTATATCTCTCTGCTCATAGGCATTATGGCAGTCAGATCTCACTTTGTATATTGCCTACCCCTGAAGATACATGGATTTCTGCTTGGTACAATATGGGTTGAAGGTTTCTGTGCCAAAGCACCTTTGATAAAATTCTAGCTTTTGCCATCATCAAATCATTTGTGTGATTAAAGACAACATGATGGGACAAAAAAAAATGTAGCCTGCCATCGGTAATCATAATAACAAATTTTGATGTGCAAGGCAGATGGATGTTGCTTCTTTTTAATATACCACACATTCAAAGGCAGATTTTGTTGCAAGAATACAAGGAGTGGCCTTACCCTCAGAATGTTCTAGGCAATGTGGTTTAACCAGCCATGACTTCTTCCTGCTCCTCCTACATTGCTTGTTTTTAAGTGTATTGCTTAATTATATCTAGTTGATTGCTGGACAGTACAAGTGATAAACTATTGCTCTTTCCATGCTCCCCTACTATGTTGGTTCAGCTCTATAGGACATCAAGTAAAATAGAGCCTAAGACCCTAGCATAACTAGGGCAAGCAAGCAGGACACCAGCCTCAGAAGCCAATTTAAAGCATGCATCAAAATGGCAGCCACCAGGGAGACCATGCTACAAGGGGTTCAGGGAGCCCATCCTGTAGCTGCCAGAATCTGCACTGCAGCAGCAGCAGCAGCAGCAGTCAGAATGCAGTAAGCCCAGTGCCATGGCAGATGGGACTCTTGCCCTCCCACCCCTACTCCCTGGCACAACACAGCCCTCCAACCCCATCCAAGGCACTGAAATAACTAATACACCTCTGCCTAAGACTGTCCATTTCTAACATCCCTACCTGGTTTGAAGCAAGACACAGTAAGTCCATAACCCCAATCATTTTTTCATGTCTGGACGTAGGGCCCACGTAGTCCACATCAATATACAAGGGGATGGATGATTCTTATTCTCCATTACTCCCCCATACAGTGGAAATCACAGTCTAGCCATTCGAAGCTAGAAAGAGAATCTGCATTTAGCACCTTTTGTGCTGAAAGTATTAGATGACTTTCATGTAGGCTTTCCTACTCAACTAGTCAAGAAACATTCAGGATCAAGATAAAAGATGCCTAATTATTACCCAGTGGTCCATACAAAAGGATCCCACCAGGGTGAACAGCAACCACAGATGAATAATCGAGGGTAAAACTTGGCCAGCAGTCAGAGAGAGAACCTGTGGCGAAGTCATGTTTACCATATCACAGGCAGCAGAGTACAGTTTAAAAAAAGCAAATCTCATCAATAATTCAACAATCAGGCAGATTCAACTCTGCCTCAGAAAGCTCCAGCAGGAAAAATCAAATTTATTTCCTTTATTCTGGTGTTCTATAATGTTTACTACTTTTTTTTAAAATGGCAGCAGGGAAGTGTTTCCCCACTTTCATCTTACTGTCACTACAATAGCATAAAAAGTGATGCTTATCACATTATTTTTAGAGGAATAAACTGAAAGAGATTGGTAGTGGGTATAGTTTACAATTACTGATCTCAGCTGAGTTTGTACTGGTAAATTCCCCGATCCAAGAAGACCCCTTACCTTGGTATTTATAATTTTGGAGCCATTTTTGCAATATGATCATAAACTGAGAGAAAACAGCTTTCAAAATCGTAGCATTTGGTTTCACACACACCCCATGAAATAAGCTTAAGAAACTCTGCCTTTACCCTCCAGTATTTCTGTGATGAAAGGGTTCATCTCAAGTTGCACAATCTCCTGGTTTATAAATATCCACTTAAAAGAGTAATTATTTCTAGAGATATTCTGCTATTGGTGAGGTCCATACACACCCCATTCAGTATAGGGCAAAGCTGAGTAAAAGGCAAACTCCATATATCAGTACACTGTAGATTGGCTCTTGAAATACCTTGACAGACAGGCAATATCATAAGGTCTCATGATTTGTAGTCTTAATAGATTTGCATTCAGATTGTTGCTTAAATTGTCCTTTGAACAAAGTGTCTGGTCTTCTTGTACATGAAAGTTCTCATTACATTTTTTCTAGGAGTGATTCCTACAATACCCTTGGATGAAATGCACCTTTCCCCTCCATTGTCCAGTGTATTGGTAGCTTTGTTCCAACTCCATTGTCTATAAACAATTTATCATATACAAATTGATACAGTATTAGGCTACAAGAGAAATGGAGAATTTATAGAAAGGAAAGTAAATTTCAAACCTCCATATGCTTTTCTCATGTAAATACAACCAGTGTATTGCTCATTTGAACTAAATCACCCCTATCTGAAATGCAGCAACTGCTTAGCCATAATGCAAACAGCTGTGCCTGTTGCAAGAGTTGAGCAAATAATTTATATAACTAAGTTTACCTCCTACATTGTCACTGAATTGCCTGCTGGCAGGGTCTAATCCAACTTGAATTAAAGTCAGTAGAAAAATTTCAGCAGGAGTTGATTAGAGCCCTTCCTGGGTTATTCAAAATTATTCATCAAGTAATTTCAGCCCAAACCCCTTGACATACAGATTGCTCTCAGCAAACTGCTGCTGAACACTCTACAGCCAAAGAACCATGTTATGCTGATTAGCCTTGATTGGATACATGCTCCAAATTCTTCAGTGACTAACCCAGGTCAGCCCAGTCTCTTTATTCTGTTGGTTACACTCCTTTGGTGCCTTCATTGATCAATTTCTCCTGCACTAAGTAATCCTGCAGTCTGATGGAGTGAGTGTAACTCTGAATAGCAGGTTTTAGGTTCAAATGCCTACCCTTATCTGTCCAAAATTCACAGGTATCCCCTAATGTTTACTTGAAATGACACATTGAATTCCCTTCCCAAAGAATGTGAACACAAGTGAAATTAGTTTATTTTTATATTAGAGGAGAGTTCTGTGAAAAGTTTGGTCAGGCATTCAGCCAGCTCTAGCCCATGCCTTTCGTATCTGATTTCAACACTTTTGGTATTCTGGTCATGGTCTTTCCCTCAACATCTGCTCCAAGTGCTGCTGATAAAAGGACCCATCCCGATCTCCACGTGGCTGGGAGAGCTGTCCCGGCTTGGCGTCCCAATCTCCACATGGCTGGGAGGCAGCTGCCTGGCAGCTGAGACAGCTCTCCCTGACCCCACAGAGATCAAGACCAGCCCCTATGCCCCCTGCCAGCCTGGGGCCTGGAGCTGCAGTGGGGCACAGCAGGGTAGGAGCAGCTCTAAACTGAAATGCTGCTATCAGGGGCAAATTTGCTTCTAACTGGTGCACATTCAGATTCCTGCAGGTGCCCAGTTTAATATGCCTGAATTTTCTGCCCAGAGAATTCAGGCACATTAATTGTATGTGAAGACACTTATGTATGTGTGAAAAACTAAATTAGAAAAACAAAGACAGAATGCGAATGGTGGTTCATGAATCCCACCCATACCAGAAACAGAATTCTCAGAACAATTACGAAGTCACTTGCTTGGGGAAAAGTATACAGCTTTTAATCATAGTATAGCAATACTTTAACAGCATGAGGGCATTGAGGGTTAGGGGCTTTAATGATAGAAACAGGAAGTTATTCACTATATAAGTTTGTGTGCCAAAAGCCTAATGAGTCCTACTTGTTGAAAGAAGTGTCTATATTCCAAACATCTGCAGTATATTCAGGCTGCAAAGGCTTGAAATCAGTGTCCTGTTTCATCAAAATATCAGAAGCTGCTTCTGTTGATGGGAGTTAGGATTCCTTCCCTTTTAATTTTCTGAGCTTCTAGTTGACTGTGCAACTCATATCACAACTCTCAAAGGTTTATTTCTTCTTTTTGATATTGTGACCTCTATTGACCCAAACAAAGAGCCAAAAAGCAAATTATTCCAGTTAAGAGGAGAAACTGGTGATAAAGTCAACTATCTTTGAGGCAACTCTGTTGTACAAGAATTTACAAACACCTGCTTTGTTAAGCACCAGGGAGTCAAACAACCAGAGACAATTTCCATGCTTGTACCTTCAAATTTGTTTCAGTTAGGCCTCATACAGATGTTCAGTTTCTCCTGGGAGAGTTGATGCTGTCCCAGGTGAAACCATGAGCATACAGATGTTCAGGCTTTTTCTCCCAAGGTAAAAATGGCCACTCTAGAAGAAAAATAACTTAGGAACAACCAGAATTGAATCATTCCCAAGAGAGCTTCTCCTGGGACAGTGAATGTCTGTTTATGCCATAGCTGCTCTCAGAAGTGAACATAGTCCTGCAGCAGAGCACAGGTTGTACCTGCCACTTTAAGAGACTTCCAGCAGGCTCTGAGTAGCCAGCAGGTACAGTTTGGCCCAATTAGATGGTCACATGACCAAAAGGGGGCCACCAGATGGGAGGAGAGCTGGGCAGCCTCAGTATAAGCCCAGGCCCTAGAAGCAGAGCTGGCAGTTACATGTAGGGAACGAGAGGAACAACATCATTCAACCTGAAGCTCCTAAAACATCTGGAAGTTAAGGGTAGGAACTATGGGGATGGAGGATGTTCCTGATCATGGGTAAGAC
This sequence comes from Alligator mississippiensis, assembly GCF_030867095.1. Taxonomy (NCBI): domain Eukaryota; kingdom Metazoa; phylum Chordata; order Crocodylia; family Alligatoridae; genus Alligator; species Alligator mississippiensis. The sequence continues at coordinate 349,316,440 of NC_081824.1, forward strand.
CTGAAACTGTGCCCTACTGGGGTTGGATGGTGTGGTGGGGATGCCTGTGGCGAGGCAGTATCCAGGAAATGCCACACCTGTGCCTCCCCAGTGAAAGGCAAGGATGGGGCACCAGAAATCCTCAGCACCCATGACCTACTGGGTACCCTGTAGAGAGTCTAGGCATGTTGACAGACACCTGAGGCCTGAGTGGACTGCAGGCCAAGTTTGGGACACAGAAAGCCAAAAAAGGCCAGGGGTTGGAGTCAGCCCAGAGTATGGGGCAGTAGTCTTCATGCCTGGTTGTAGAGTAAGGCCTGAACTGGGTGGTCTGAAAGTCTGTGAGGGGCCAGGACCAAGAGTGATAGAGAGGAAGATTGAAGGGCTGTATGGAGCAGGGCCAAGGGGGCTTAAAGGTCCATACAGAGTAGGGCAGAGTGCATGTGGCCTATGGTGGGGTGAGAATAGGTGTGTCCCAGTGTCAATGTGAACCAGTTATAGGCATGAAAGAGGCCCAGCATAGGGCAGAGTTTGGCTCTGGAAAGGGCTACATGACAGTCAAATGATTGGATGCCAACCACAAGGCATGGGACACGGTATAGGCATTGTTCAGAGCCATGTATTATGCCCTTGGCATCATGGCATTAAATGGGAAGCCTCCCATCTAGGAACAACTATTCCATTACAACATAAGCATGGCAGATGAGTCAGGTGGGTGGACTGTCCTAGACAAGTGGGTGGGCCGAGGTTGTGAACATCCTCATAATGGCCCCCTGTCACAAGTCCTGTAGCTTCTTCCCTGCCAGGGAAACAGTAAGTTCTCTGGACTCTGCTAATCCACAATCCCCACATTGTGCTGCAGGGAAATATAGTGTAATGTGCAAGCTGACCATGGTCAGTCTGGGTCAACCAACGAGGGCTACTCTGTACACTGCTGCAGTCTAGTGCCAGGCAGACTAAGGAAGCCTACAGAACAAACTGAGATGTGCACACTTCCCCTTCCCCCCCCGCCTCCCCGTCTCCCCCGGCTGCACAATGTTAGCCCTGGAAGCTCTCCACTTTTTATTCAATTGCCTTCTCAGCAATTGAATGTCTGTACACATGGCTCTGATTCATAGATTCATAGATGTTAGGATCGGAAGGGACCTCAATAGATCATCGAGTCCGACCCCCTGCATAAGCAGGAAAGAGTGCTGGGTCTAGATGACCCCAGCTAGATGCTCATCTAACCTCCTCTTGAAGACCCCCAGGGTAGGGGAGAACACCACCTCCTTTGGGAGCCCGTTCCAGACCCTGGCCACTCGAACTATGAAGAAGTTCTTCCTAATGTCCAATCTAAATCTGCTCTCTGCTAGCTTGTGGCCATTATTTCTTGTAACCCCCGGGGGCGCCTTGGTGAATAAGTACTCACCAATTCCCTTCTGTGCCCCTGTGATGAACTTATAGGCGGCCACAAGGTCGCCTCTCAACCTTCTCTTGCGGAGGCTGAAAAGGTCCAGTTTCTCTAGTCTCTCCTCGTAGGGCTTGGACTGCAGGCCCTTAACCATACGAGTGGCCTTTCTTTGGACCCTCTCCAGGTTATCCGCATCCCTCTTGAATTGCGGCGCCCAGAATTGCACGCAGTACTCCAACTGCGGTCTGACCAGCGCCCGATAGAGGGGAAGTATCACCTCCTTGGACCTATTTGTCATGCATCTGCTGATGCACGATAAAGTGCCATTGGCTTTTTTGATGTCTTTGTCACACTGCCGACTCATGTTCATCTTGGAGTCCACTAGGACTCCAAGATCCCTTTCCAGTTCCATGCCACCCAGCAGGTCATTCCCTAGGCTGTAGGTGTGCTGGACATTTTTCCTTCCTAGGTGCAGCACTTTGCATTTCTCTTTGTTGAACTGCATTCTGTTGTTTTCTGCCCACTTGTCCAAACTGTCCAGATCTGCTTGCAGCTGTTCCCTGCCCTCCGGCGTGTCTACATCTCCCCATAGCTTTGTGTCATCTGCAAACTTGGACAGAGTACATTTGACTCCCTTGTCCAAGTCACTGATGAAGACATTAAAGAGTATCGGTCCAAGGACCGAACCCTGCGGGACCCCACTGCCCACACCCTTCCAGGTCGAAGCCGACCCATCCACCACGACTCACAGGAGGAGGGGTGGATGTCGTATACTTAGACTTCAGGAAGGCCTTTGATACAGTATCCCACCCCATACTGGTGAACAAGTTAAGAGGCTGTGACTTGGATGACTACACAGTCTGGTGGGTGGCGAATTGGCTGGAGGGTCGCAAATATATAGCTATATTTAATGAAAGGCAGCAATTAAATGTACCCATTTTGATAAAATTAAATCCCACCCATAATACATTTGTAATGTGGTTAGTTAGGCAATTAGTACTTTTGGAGCTGCCAGCTGCTTCTAATCGAAACAGACTACTCCAAAAGAAATTGGTCCTTGTCTCTAAACAAAACTGGTCCTTGCTTAGTCAACTCACACTAGATAACAAAATGTAAATGTCAGTTTAGATACTCCACAGGTGTTTTTATTCCAGGTCACAGATACTCCTGCTTTATTTTTGGACTCAACTACCAATGTTTGTAGATTACCTTTAGAATTAGATTTAGATTAGATTAGATTTAGACTTAGACTAGCATTGACAGTCACATTGGTTAAGTTCAGCTCATTAGCAATTAATTGAATACAACTCCAACAACTACTTTAACAAACCCTGATAGTTCCGCATGTTGATCCTCAAGGGAAGAAAAAGGAAAGACAAAAAGAAGAGGTGAATACTGGGCATTTTTCCATCTCTGAAGTACAGAGCAGTTCTAAATGCACTGTTCATTTAAGGAATGGAAGAAAAATTTTGTAATATTAGCATATTTATATATGGGCAGAAGAATGAGAACCAGGATGCCAAAAATGCTTGTTTTTGTTTTCAAGCAAAATGTTATTAAACTGCATAAATTAAAGCAACTCAACTGTAATTAAGTTACATTTCTGACAGTAACTAAAATGGATTGAAACCCATTTTAGTCTCATCTCCTTAAAGTTCAACCCCAAATTAAATATACTTTAGGAAAAGCATTATTTTATGGGATAAATGGAGGCCGCATGTCTTTATTGGTAGAGTGCGCTATTCCCCGGTGGCACTGGCTGTCTTTTTACACTAGATTTCTAAGCCATCCTTTATAACTTATATCCTTGAAAGCATTCAGTGGTGCATACATTAACAGCACATACAAAAAGTGCCTATATTTTAAGCCAGCCATTATTTGAGAGACAGAAAAGGCTGACCTTAAACATTTCTTCCTGGGAAGTGTAGAGAATAGACATTATTGGGCTTAGCTATTTGTTTAGTAGTTTAAGGTGAGAGTTTGGCTGGGGGGTTTTCTGTTGTTGTTGTTGTCATTTATTTTGTCAATATGTCCTGCTTGCTAATTGTTATATTTGGGGGATTTTTTTTTATTTTTAGGGCAGTCGTATCACACAGACTTGGCAATTTTATAACAGGCTAAATTTGATTTAGCCCTCTGTGTTTACGTAGAACTCTCACTGCCATTAGTGTAAACAGGAATTTTGCCTAAGTATAGCATATTAAATTAGACCCCTGAATCTTCTAGCATCTGTAGTAAGAACTGGAAACTAGGTGTATCCTTTCTCAGCCCCCACATTTGCCACACTAAGTGTAAACCACACATTTGCTCCATGACATCACACTCCTTGCTTCACTCTAGTGCCCTGGAATGATGTTATAGATTGGTGCAAAGATCATGAAACTAGTGGGGGGAGTCTGATTCTTTCATTCAGGACAGCTGTGAGGTGCACTTAAGCTCATTTATAAAATGAACTATAATGGGGGCTTTGAATCAAACCTCAGGCAGACATGAACCCCACAGGAATATGAAGTAGGCATGCTTTTAGTAGTTCTCTGTATCTTTAATAGAGGAAGAGGGGGGAAAACATGAAGGAGAAGTCACCCTGGTAACATGACTTCAAAAAACCAAGCTGACTAAGTACTTTTGGAATTGATTCTGGCTGAAGGGGCTTGTAACTATGAGCAAAGAAACCCTTTCCAAACCAGTGGGCTGGTACAGCAGACTCCCTGAGTTTTTGTGTGAAAGGAGTTGTGTGGCTTAGGCACCAAACTTCAGGAGAAGATTCACAACTAAATAGTCAAAGAGAGGATGAGTGCCTCCCTCTAGCATGGAGTCAGGCACCCCGTTAGGCCTAGCCTCTGCTCTCACTTTTTCCTGTTGACTTCCTGCTAGCTTCTGTAAATCCCACTTGTAGCCAGCAGCTCTTCTCTGGTGCTCTTGGTATGGGGCACAAAGACGCCTATCCCAGTACAGTGGATTCTACAGCATAGGTAACAGGTGCCTAATGTCCCTTTGTGGATCTAGACCTCAGCTCGCCTGAACAGGCCCAGCGTGGGGTACAGACATCAATGGAGGTGGTCCAGGATCCTGTTTGTGTAATGTGGAAGCAAATCAGTGAACACATCCATACTTAGAGTAAATGCTTCCATTAGCAGAGCTCCAGTAGTCTGCTCCTCACAGGGGCACCTCATTACACTGTCTTGCTCCAAAGTACCTCACGTGATACCAGAAAGGCTGCTGCTTACCACAGATGCCAGCAGCAGTTCAGGGTGTTTTTTCTGTGGCATTTTAAATGAACAACTCTCTAAGTTTGCTGAAAAGAATACTATGATGGGGGGGGGGGATGCTCAAAGGAGGCAGGGAAAAGGGCTGCTCTGAAATGGAGCCACCGAGTAAACGCTGCAGATGAAAAATTATATATGCAGTCACACACCAGGGCACCAATTATTTTTCCATGGTAGCAACAAACTCTTGATTACTTTAACAAAACATACTGAAAATGTCAAGACTCACTTATATTTAATTAAGGAGAACGTAATCACTTTCTTTTCTGAGGGTCAGAAAAGTTGGGGGCATGTAATTATTGTGGGGGGTCTATATAAATGTAAATTTTAATGGGCTGAGATCTGATTCTTAGCAGATAAGTAAATCAGAAGCGTATCAGGATTCACACAACAATAGTAAAAAATATTTCTCTAGTTTAATTCTCCAAAAACTAGAGAATAATTATTCAGAACAGTGCCATCTACTTGATTTGGTTTCACACAATTCTTGTTTGATGGTGTTCGACTTATTTCCCCAGGAGCGTGCTCATTGTTTTTGAGCCTTGTTTATTGTCATGACCCAAAGGGTATGATTTTGTGTGCGCTTCAGCAATGCAGAATTATTTCCCACCACGTGGAGCTTTCTTTGCACGGTGCAATTCTCAGTTGCATAGAGAAAACCCCGGTGCAAAGGAGTTCCTGCCACCCATATGTAAATTTGTTTCCCACTATTGGCTGTTTTTAAATTATTCCCACGTGGCGGCTAGCGATTGGCTTGCTAGCCGTATAAGAGGCTTGAGCAGTTTCTGCCCAAGTTGGAGGAGGAGGACTTTACATCTATCTCGTGAAGAACTCTAAGCGCGCTGTGGAGCCTAACAAATTCCACGTGTGCCTTAAAGGAGGATACAGGGGCCTGATCAACCTCTAGCCTCTCCCCATCGCTGCACGATCCCTTGACGTACCCTACCCTGCGCGCTCATGGAGAGTCACCTTTCAGACTCTCATTTCGGTCGTTCCACGGAGCCTAGCAAACTCTGTGAGTGGTGTCCAGAGCTCTGTTCGTGTTTGTTTAGCAGAGCCTAGCAAACTCCGCTCGTGTGTCTTCGGTGGAGCCTAGCAAACTCCACTTGTGGTGGGTTTTTTTGTAACTGCAACTCAAGAAAGTTTTCCTGCCTGCACCACGACCACCTATGGTGTAAGTAAAACAATCTTTAATCAACCTCTACATGTCAGTGCCTAATTCTAGTTCGCCGTGCCGACCCTTTCCCCGGCCCACGTGCCCAGGCTGCTGGCCACAGCCCCTCGGCCCCGACATTTATAATCAGCTGAACTGCATGTTTGGAGACTGGGAGGCAATTTGAGAACTGAGGAAATGATTGTTGAAGGCCACCATTTTTATAAGTCCCTTTATATTTTGAAACTATATGACAAAATGTTTTCTGAAAGTCAAATTGCTCAATGCAACTTTTAAGTGGGATTTAGAGAAGGGTATTATTTTAATAGAATCTTTCCAGTGCACCTGTTCAGGCTGCAGTCCAGCAAATAATATAAGTAAGTCCTTTATTTTGAGTGAGTGGTATGAGTGAAAGCAATGGAAATCTCACTTGCAGAATAACAAAGCACAGAGCAGTTTATGCTTACTTATTCAGTAGACCCACAACCATATTCAAGCCTCCAAGATGTATATTAGCTTTCAGTGCCCTCACACAGTGCTCATTTTCAGCTCCCATGCAAGGCAACAAGATGTATATTTGAAAAAAAAATCAGTTATTTACACAGGTGAACCTTATATAGTAAAATCCATTCATTTTTTTTGATTAACATTTTGAAAATGAAGGCAAATCTGATGAACGACATGTGCCTCTGGAGGCAGGGGAGGCACGGCAACCACCCACAGGTGGCAGCGGGGGTATAGCAGCAGTTACCAGAGACTGCCTGCAGTGATGTCAGCAGCGGGGGGCCAGTGAGAGGCAGGTGGCAAGCGGGGACCACCCACAGCCACCATCCATGCTGTAGGCGTCAGCAAGCAGGGACTGCCAACAGCTGCTGCCAGCCACGTTGACAGCAAGGGGCAGTAGGGAATGGAGACCGCCTGCAGAAGCTGGCCATGGTTTTGGCAGCGGTCAGTCTCCCGGGGGGGACATGTGCCCCGCTATACGTTGCCTATGGTAAATCCCTTTTTGGTATTTGGCAGCATTTGAGCTAATATTCAAGAGTTCTAAAACTAATGTTCATAGTGCTTCACAAACATGACCAAACAGTTCAATATCACCTCAAAAAAGGACTTATTCAGTTGTTTTATTTTAATGACATAAAATTATCTCTTGACTACAGTATCTGAGAGAACTGCAAGCTTTAAAGAATGTACTTTGACAGCAATATTGTAGGATAAGATTATGTTCTTGCCCCCATTTTACAGCTGGCAAACTAAAGCACGGAGAAGGCCCAAATTTTCAAATGTCTACTGATTTTTTGGGGGGGAGACCCAAGCTGAGATACTTGGGGACTCTCTTTCATAGAGTTCATATGCAGGTCAGTGTTGGTGTTCAACACATCCACAGATCTAGACCCATGTATGTCATGATAGGAACTTCAAAAATAAGGAATACACAGTGGGTAACTGTGAGTATTTTGGTTGAGGACTTAGCACTACATCCATGAAAGTATTTAGATGCTTAAGTGCCAGCCTGCTTCTCCTGTAGGCACCTGGAGATCCTCAAATCTCAGCTGCCACCAAACACTGCAGGTCTCTCAAGTCCCTGGTGACTCAGAATTTGCTATTAAATTTTCCTTAAGTACTTGAATGTCTGATTTGTGTATGCCCAGAACTGCCTGGGTCTTGAAAGTATGCAAGTCTTGTTTATCTCTACAAATTAGTAATTTTTCATCATACAGTGGAAAGTAGCTATAATAATTTCAGCCTTCAACTACTTGGTGGGTGGTTACAAAGAGGATGGAGCTAATCTGTTCTTGTGACAGAAGACAGAACAAGGAGCAATAGTGTCAAGTTGCAGCAAGAGAAGTTTAGGTTAGATAGTAGGAAAAACTTTCTAATGCGGAGGGTAGTAGAGCACTGGCACAGGTTACTCAGAGAGGTTGTAGAATCTCCATCCTTGGAGGTTTTTAAGACCTGGCTAGACAAAGCTTTGGCTAGGATGATCTAGTTGGGGGTGGTCCTGGTTTGAGCAGGGGGTTGGACTAGATGACCTCCTGAGGTCCCTTCCAAACCTTTCTATGATACTGGAGGGCATGGCATGTAAACCTAGATTTGTGAGGGGTATTGGTGGCCTAAAACCAGGGATGGATACAATGGAAGCTGTGAAGCAGAGATTTAGGCTAGAAGGTCAACAGAGTGAGCACCTTGAATGCTCTCTGTCTGCCTGCTGAGGGTGGAAATGTCTTTTTCCCAGTGGTCTGCCTCATCATGGCTATAGCCTAACTGGATTGGCCTGGACTGAGGAATAGTCCTCCAGACGTGGAACACAGCTCTGTGCCTTGTGTGGGAGATGCCTCGTCTGGAAGTAATCAAGCCATCAGGCAGAGTCATCCCTCAGTGAGAGGTCCCAGCCACACTGGTCTATTTAAGCTAGGGTTGGAGAGCAGTTAGTTGTCTGGGCAACAGCCCATTTTTCTCTTCCTATGGCTGCTTGAACCTGCAGAACCTGACTTTCTGCTCTGAACCTCTGGCTTGGACCCTTCTGCCTGTTTCTGCTAGTTCCTCTTCCTGTCTTGGACCTCACAGCTTGGTCAGCTGCTTACCCTGACCATGACTTTGCCTTGACCCTCAGCTTGCTATCCTGTACTAGGACTAATACCCAGCTTTCCTCACTAGTAAACATAGATCTGTGCTCCACCTATACCCCAGCCAACCTTTACACATAGTAGCCCTGGTAAAGCTCTCTCTTGGCCCTCCACTCTGCTGCTGCTGCTTCCCTGTGCTCCAAAGACACCGCAAGGTCTGATGGCATGTCTTTATTCTGTCCTCTCAGTGTCCTATTGCAGGCAATTCTTTGAGCTGCTGGCTCACCCTATGGCCTTAGAAGAGCAGTGCCTCCAAATACAGCTAAACCTTGAGCAGAGGGTGTCTGTTCTGAAACTTCAACAGAACAGCAGATGTTCTTCATAAAACTTTTGAACACTGAAGATAAGTTGAGAAACTCCCCAGCACTTCTTGCCAGGCCAGCTTGGGAGCCTTTGCCATCTCCTGCCAGGGTGGTAAGTTCATGAGCACCTTCACTTCCTGAGCGGTGGGCTTTTCTCCTGCGAACCCTTCTCCTGTATCATTCCTGGGGTCCCTCTTGCTGGGCAGCAAGTATTGTGCCTTTAAGGGAGGTAGGGAATCCTCTTGTCCCTATGAGGGACATTGAACGGGACATTTTCCTATCCAGTCCTTCATGTCTCTACCTGGATTTGGGGCTGGTGGGATGTGTAGGGAGGCTGTGCTGCCACTCATCATGCACAGTAGGGAATTGCCCTCTGGGTTATTTCCACTGTTTTAAGGTTTCCCAGATGTGTCCTTGATAGGAGTGATTATTTGCCAGAAACGGGCCCTGTTTATAGTGGCAAGGGCCAGCCCCTCCCACAGCACTCTTCCTGAGGAAAATGGTCATCCAGGACAACTTTCAGCTTTTGGAAGCATTCAGTTAGTTTTCAGGGAGTTTTGTGGAGCAAGACATACAGATTTGTCAGCTACTTGCAAGAGAGATGCCAGTTCTTCATGCCTCATAACTAAATGACCACTGAAGATTCCTTCCAGTCATACTGTCCAGGGGTAAGCAAAATGGGCCCTATTTGATTCGGGTTTGGGCCAAATTGGGGACAGTGATACGATTTGTTGGTTTGGATCACTGTCCCCGATTCAATTCAGCTGAATCCAAATCTGAAGATTCGATGTGGATTCAGAGAATCGGTGATTTGGACATAGACACAGCTTTAAACGACTTTTCTACATACCTCAAGGTACAAGGCACAGCTCTTGAACGCTGCAGTGCTGGGGAGGATGAAGCGTCCCACAGGAGCACAGCGCCCCTGCATGCTCGGCAGTGAACCCGGAAGTACTTCTGGTCCGCTTCTGAGTCTGCCAAAGAGTGCACTGAGGGCCCCCCCACACCCTCTCGGCTTGTCAATCAGCCATGAGGGGACCACAGATGCCCCCCCAGACCCAGAAGGCACCAGTCACTGAGCCAGAGGGGGCACCAGGAGGGGGGGTTGTGTGTGCTTCCTGGCATACCTGGAAGTGCTTCTGATCCACTTCCGGGTCTGCTGCCGAGTGCACTGGGGACCCCCCCGTGCTCCATCCGCCCCAGCATCACAGCATTGACGAGCTGCCTGGTACCTTGAGGTATGTAGAAAAAAACATTTAAAGCTGTGTCTATATCCAAATCACCAAATCTTTCTGAATCTCTCCAAATCGATTCAGAGGGTTCCAATTTGATTCGGAGAGATTAAAGGGTCTCCTGATTCAATTCAGTGGCCAAATCTCTAATTCCGAATTGAGCCAAATCTCTGCCAGATTGAATCGGCAACTGAAGCTTCACACAGCCCTAATATTGTCCTATGATTCTATGACTGGTGAATGATCAAAATGACTCGTTGACTTGACTACTGCCTAATGAAAGGTTTGGGCACCCTTCTCCACCCTGGGTCAAATCCTTGCTTTATCACTCCAGCAAGTTACAAGCACATTGCACTCTTTTCTACTTGCTCTTTATAGTAGTGCATCCCTGCACAGTCCCGTGACCACATTTCTTTAAAAAAAAGCATACTACCTGGCTAAAAGCCCATGTTAAGATTGGAAGGTCCCTAACCTGACCTACACCCTGCTGTCCTGCAAGAGGCCCAGCCCCAGGGAGATGACAGAGCGTGGTTGAACCAAGGATCCCGAGCTCCCCAGTAACAAATGGCAATAAAGAATTGTCTCCTCACCAGTGCATGAAGGACACCCCCAGTGGACTTTGCTCAACTCTGTGACAAATGTAAGAGACTCCACTCGCCTCCTGCTTCCCATAATCACAAATGCCACTCATGATACAGGACCATGATGAGTGGATATGTGAAGGCTACATCTGGCAACACTTCTGTAGCTCCAACATCTGGAGCTGAGTTATATGGGACCCTCTGCCACAGTGTCTCCAGACAGTTTTCTTCTGGTTGTCAACATTAATGTATCACTGAGAGGGGAGCAGTTGCCAGGGAGGCTTCCTGTTCTGTTACTGATCAAAGTTTCCCTCTGCCACATTCCCTTTCCCCAGTTCCTCTCCTGAATCACTCCTGACTAATAATATGAAGAAGTAACAGCCTCTCTCTTTGCTAATCATTTTCATGGGCAGCAAGGTCAGTAAATGTTTGTCACTCAGAATACAGTTTCTCTCACAACACTAAAGGACTGCATGAGTCCTTTAAAGAAAGGGGGAGAAAGGGAGAAGTTCAGGTTTATACCTCTAGGCAGTGATTGGTGGAGGGTGGAGGTGTGCACCTTTCTTTAGAGCATTGTGCCAAAAACAGGTAGAGCAGGTTCAAAAACTGTGACCAGGCACAGCCCAGGCATAAATATTCCTTGGCTGCTCCTTATCAATCTGTGCAGGAGCTTATTGGCATATCTGAGGCAGCCAGCCAGTTTCCAGGGGCGAGGTTCCTAGCTGAACTCTTCACTGAAGACCGAGAGCTCCAGTGGCAATGGATAGAGGGATGGCTGATTCCACCCTTGCCCCCTGGATAGTTCTCAGCTTGGTTTTACTCTCCCCACCTACAGTGATGGGAGCCTCGGGCTGTGAGAGGGAAAGTTGATCAGCAATGGTGTAAATGAATGCAATCTCTGAACTGTTCCATTCTCACTTAACCCCAGTGGGCTGCAGGAATGAGGTGTGAAGTGACCCATTCCCTAAAGACCTGAACTGCAGGGGAAAGCACAGGGAGCCAGTGTGGAATGGGCAACAGAATTGTCAAGAAAGGATCATAGGAAAGAAGGGATCTTATGAAATCCTCTATAGGCCCTGCTCAAGGCAGGATCATCCCTAACTAAAACATCCCAGCCAACTGTCTGCCCAACCTGCTTTTGAAAATTTCCAGGATGCAGATTCCAAAACTTCTTTAGGTAGTGAGTTTTTATATGCTTGACCATGCCCATAGTCAGAAAGTTCTTCCTAACCTCCAGACTAAATTTCCTCTGCTGTAGCTTAAGGCCATTGCTCCTAGTCCTGCCCCCTATGGCCACAGAAGAAAGACCATCTCTATAATTGCACTTCAAGTATTTGAAGACTGTTTTTAAATCCCACCCCCTCCACCCCCAGTTTTCTGTTCTCTACATTTAAACAACCCTAGTTCTGTCAGGGTTTCCGCATAAGTCTTGCTTCCCAGGCCTCTAATCACTTTTCTCACTCTCCACTGGTTTCTTACCAATCTGCCCACATCTTTCTTGAAGTGTTGGGCCAAAAACTGAGCACTGTACTCCAGATGATATTCAGGAGGCGTTCTGACTATGGAAACATGATACTCCAGGAAGCCTTACCAGTGTGTAATAGAGTGGAATAATCACTTCCTTTGATTTGCAAGAGACATTCCTGTTAATACAACCCAGAATGCTGTTGGCGTTTTGGTTTTTTCCTTTTTCCAACAAGAACACATTTTTGGCCCATAGTCAGTTTATGGTCTGCTAATCTCCAGGTGCTTCTCTGCCATGTTGCAGCCTAGCCTATCATTCCCCAGTTTGCATTTGTGCATGCAATTATTCTATCCCAAGTGCAGGGCTTTGCACTTGTCTTTGTTGAAGTTCATCTCACTGATTGAGGACCATTTCTGTAGTCTATCCAGGTCTTCTGGATTTTAGCCCTTCCCTCCAGAGTATCTGCAACTCCACCTAACTTTGGTGCCATCCACAAATTTTCTAAGCCTGCACTCAATCCTTTCTTCCAAATCAGTTGGTTTCAACTTTTTTGGACTCAAAGCCCTCCTCATTGGATTTGAGGCACCCCTTCATGATTTTTATGAATTAAGTGACACCCAATTTCAAAAATGAATTTCTATTTTAGAGTGCTTAACTCCTTGCAAAGGGACTGGGCAGTGGGGTGGGGAATTGTTCAGACAGGGACAAGTCTGAACCTGCTTCTATCTACTTAGCTTATCTGCTTATCTTTTCATACCTTGTAACACCTTTCAAAGGATCTGGCAGCACCCCATGGTGTCCCAGAACCCTGGATAAGAATCATTGGTCCAAGTTATTAATGAAAATCTTAATACTGGACCCAGGACAGACCCCTGGGGAACCCGACTCGATACCTCTTCTCACCTAGATATTGAGCCATTAATAACTACGTACATTTCAAAGGCGAAGGGTTGTCTTACAGAGGTAGGGAGCAGACAGCCCTCTGCCTCCCCACAATTCTTTCCCCTGGAGCCTGCCTACCACACTGTCACCAGCCCCCAGCTTGTGCCTGTACCCTGATGTCTGTTCCTCCTGGTACCTGCCCCCCACCACAGCCTCTGTCCCCATATCCTCTACCACTCACTGCTCCCCACAGCCTCTCCTCTTTCCACCCCCACCCCCAACTGTCAGACACGGATCCAGCTCCATTCCCTCCTGGGCACAGACCATGTGGAAGCACAGCCCCTGCCCAGCCATGAAGCAGTATCCCAGGACTGGAGCTACACTGGCCAGGCAGGGATGGAGTTTCCCTGTGCCCCGGGAGGGAATGGAGCCAGAACTGCAGGTGGAGGTGGGGACAGGTGACTGCATAGCTCTGACTCCGGCCTCCAGCCTGGGTTGGGGCCAGAGTCAGAGCCGCAAAAGCAACCTGAACCTCCTTCCACCTTATACTTAAATTCAAGATTGGGGGGGCTTTTTTCTGCATGCTGAATGGGGGGAAAATCTTGTCTTAAATTTGAGTAAATATGGTACTATCTCACTCCATTACAGGACATACAGTTATGATGACTTGGAGTTGCTCTGACTGTTCCTCTATGCTGAGAAAGAAAAGGCTCGCTGATGCTGATTGTCAGGCACCAGCAAAACTGCTGGTCAGAATCCTGATAATATCTACCACTTAAAAAGAATCAAGCTACCTGCTCTCAATTCTGAAGAGAGAATGCCAGATTTAAAAGTCATGCCTGGGCTGTTTCTAGGTGCACACTCATTGCTAATTGCTTATGCTGCCTGATGGGTTCAGAACTCTCCACATGAGAGATTTCTGCTTATACCTTTTTTTAATAAATTTTGGCAATAGTTTACTACCAACTGATAAAGAAGAACCTTTGACAACAGTGACCAGTCGCCCATGTGGGATGGTGTCATTTGGCTCCCTGAAGTCCCTGGAACTGACAGATTTTTTTTTTTTATACATATAATTTATATTACATAAAAATATGTTGACTTACGAGTTATTTCACCTAGAATTATTGTTAACTCTGCTGGGATGTATCAAAGATCTAAGATCTTTGCAAAATAAGAGAAAGTTAACAATATTTGCTCTGACTTTAACCCTCAGTTGTAATGGGAACATAGGTCCAATACTTCCAATTTAGTTTAAAAACTTGCAGGGCTACCCATGTGGCCCTCGATAGCTTGCCAAAACTGGGTAAGTGCCCTCCACCCAAAATCATTGCTCACCCCTGCCTTAAGAGCTCAATGCATGGCTCCGTTTTCACCTACACCACGCCCCAGGCCTCACAACTGTTCTCTCTCTTTGATGTTGCCTATTTATACACACAGGTCCCTTGGTCCTTTACGCAGTCTCCCTCTGGGCTTCTGGGCCCCTGGTCCCACATGCAGCCTTCCTCTGGTCTCTTGGACTCCTGGTCCTGTACCCAGTCCCTCCTCTGGGCTCCTGAGCCCTCTAGTCCAGCTTAGGCCCCTCTGGGCCCGGCCCAGCCCCTTGCTGGGAAGAGCCCAGTGCAGCCTCTGGCTCCAGCCCACAACAGCAGCCCACCCTCACCCTGAGCACAGATCTGAGGGTGCAAGCCCCCCATGCCCTCTCAGGGTGTGTGCAGCAGCAGGAGCTGCCTCCCCTCCTCTCCCCTGGCTGAACCGCATCACCACCCTACACCCCACCCTGGCTGTGTAGCATCTGTCCCTACCCCAGCCCCAACCCCACTTCCTCCCTCACCGCTGTGGCCTCAATCTGCTCCTTACCTCCCCCACGCCCCTTCCCTCACAGCAGACCTACCAGCCAGATGGGCTGCTCTTCACGCTGTCAGGCTGCGAGCTGCACTGCGGCTATGTGCATGCAAGGGGCATTTATCAGCCAAATTATTGCCCACGTCAGCCAAAAAAAACCCAATTGCCAATACTATCAATTTTCCTTATGTCAGTGCCGATCCAATATGGTGTACCTCCAGTTACCCATTCTTTAAGTAGGCCTTGAGCCTGCCACAGAAGGTCTCAAGGCTAAACCACCGTGCCACTTAAATAAAAAGAAGCATCTCAACCCCCTGGCAGACACCTCAATGCCTCTCTGAGTTTAACATAAAACAAAGGCCACCTGTCTGTAACACCCAGTCTTTCTCTGCCCAGATGACTTGCCTTTGTTCCCAGGCCTGCAGGGTTGTTTACATAAATCCAAGTCCCTTCAAGAGCCCTGCTGCTCTGCAGCCAGATGAAGGCTCTGGGTTTATATAGCTCAAGCCTGAGCCCTCTGCAGGTCAAGTGAGTTTCTCATTACCCCCCTGCACCTCCTGAAAGCAGCCTCTCATGCTGTTTGCTTCCTTAAAAGAGCAGACACACTCCAGTGCCCTGCTACAACCTCTGAGCACTATCTCTTCTATTCACGTGGCTTTCTCTTTGCCTAATGGCCAGCCTATGTTCTTCTGCTGCAACTCCAACACAACAGGTTTGGCCTGCTGCACTCTCTCTACACCTGGCAAATAGGTGTCCTTATCTGGTGGGAAGCATGAGAAGATATGAATGATGTTTTAGTAATTTGTGAGAACTAGGATGTGTACAATATAAACATGAAGTTGTTTTGATCTCTGTGTAACAAGGGTCCTGGGAACCCTTAATACTTTGTACTGGGCTAAGGGCTTATGTTCATGCCTGCACCATGTCTGCAAATGACTTGGCTAGTAGTGTGGACCAGCTGGTCATGGATGTTAGTGGCCAGGTTTGTTTGTAGACAATAAATCAAGCCAGGCTTTTTGTCACTAAGAACCAAAGCCTGTGGTCTCTTTCTTGTAACAATGAAGTTGTTAAGGGCACAGCATCACAGATGGTATCCTGACAATATGCAACAAACCATCCAAGCTAAAGGAGCCTGACTTGATTTGTAGCATCTAACCCCCAAACAGCATTAAGGGAGTCAGGTAACAACAATGACGGAGTCCTCCCTGACAACAGGTCCCTCAGAGACTAACAGATAGCAGCTTTTTCATCAGTCCCCAAACTACGTAGCTGATACAGGAAGCTTTGACTGGGAATACCATTTTGCACTGCCCTTCAGTCAGTCAGCTGGTGCAAATTACAGCAATCTTTCCAATGTTCTGATATTTTGGAAAGGTCCTTAAGGATTAAGCCAGTACCCATATGGTTCAGGCTCATGAAAACACAAGGGGGCACCTTTGTATTTCACTCCCTTGGCTGCACTGAATATTTATCATCTACAGCCTAGGCTCAACAGTTCCTAAATTCAGATTGAAATCTCCTTATAGACTCTGGGAGAACATATTATAATAGAGGCACCATAGACTTTTTACCTTCTGATTGACCCTGAAGCCAAGAGTGGGACATGGGGTCCAGCCCTCTCTTGTAAAAGCAGTACTGTGTAGTGTAATGCTAGTGAATAAAACCATTATAGTACTTTTACCGTTGTGGAGAGTTGCCTCCACTCAAAGGGACCTTCAGTTCCAAAAAGTTACCCAAGCAGGAACAGGCAAGCTGAAAAAGGAAGAACAACTGTGACAAACTATGTTGTTGTGATTTTTTTAAAGTTTCTTTAATAGACATTTCACTTACTTTCCTCTCCTCAGAAGTGTGACATTTCAAGGGGAAAGTCTCACCCCAGTAACATATAAACCAATTTTTAAAGCATTTTTTAATTGTAGTTGTTACTTCAGAGCCTACTCCTGGAGGCAGCTGTCTTGTAGCAAAATTAATGTGTTTTGTTTGTTATCTAATCTGACATCCCAGTGGAAGGAACTATAATTGGTTTGTAACTTGCTTGAAGAATAATGTTAAGTTGTGGCAATATGGCAAACTTCACACCTAGGCTCAGGAATAAGAATAGTAATTTTAATTGAAATAGTTTTGTTTGTGCTCAGAAGTGATTCTTGCCATTTTAATATTAATTGGCATAGGATGGGTGCAGTTTTCTTTACTTAACCAGAATGCTTCCTCCTGACTCTATAGCAAATGAGCAAAAATAGTGTATATGCAAACCATATCACAATTCTAGTCATATTTTTAGGCTTCCTAGTTATAGTGATGTTCATCCATTGACTGTCAATTTTTTAAAATTATTTTAAATAGAGAGTGGGCTAATTTGAAAATGTTATCTTCAGAAATGTATCTTTAGAGTAAACTAGAGGAAGGACCCATTCTTCACCCAGGTCATTATTTTTGTAATTACAGTTTATTTTCAAACAATTTAGTACAATATATTTAAGTCAAAAATATTATTTATTTTTAAAGAATGGGACAGCATATTTAACATTTAAGATTTAACATGAAGCGACATTTCAAATGACATCAAAATGAATGATCTTTATTGTAGGACTTCTTTGTAAACAATGTTTGCCATGTTTCCTGTTGGCACCAGTGTATACAACCCTCTTCGACTACCAACTCTGGAGTAAGCTACATATAACTGTCCATGTGTAAAGCATTGTTCCCCTTAAATAGCCACTGGAAGCCTCAAAAAGGGCCAAGAAAAAATAACCCGCCTATAATTTTCTTCGGGTGGTATTGAGCGATTATGGAAGGTTTAAAGTAGATAGGACCAGTCATTCTGGAGTTATAAGCAAACATACATACATACACTTCATTTTATAACAATGACAGTTGAACTAAATTAATTGCATTGAAAATGGAGTGGTACCAGTTTGTTATCTGAGACGTAATCTCAGTCACTGAAAGCCCCAAAAAGGGTCAAGTGATAAATAACTCACCTATAATTTTCCTCGTGTGGTATTCAGTGATTTTGGAAGATTGAGAGTAGATAGGACCAGCCATTCTTGAGTTATAAGCGAACATACATACATACAGACACACACTTCATTTTATAAGTATAGATAAAGCCCATGAATGGTCATGACTCATTGATTAAATATCAGATACCATAAAAGCACAACTCAAAAATGTTACATGTCATTCTTTCAGGTGAAAATGCCATGCTTGGAGAAACTATGCTGTCAAATGGGGTATTCACTAGTTAAAAATTTAGAATCTGCTGGATGTTGACAGAAACTCTTGCTAAACTTGATTGTAATCAGACCTTCTCTGTCGACATTATAAAAATGCTTGATAGTCCGTAAATTGCATTGTGACCATCATGCACGTACCTAGCCTCAAGACTTCAGACCCTGAGCCAAGAGTCATCTTGTGTTGATTGATGGCCCTTTGTCACTTAGTTTTATGGGTTACAACTGTTAGAGATTTCAGAATGAACTACGCCAAACATAACAGCATGCCTTGCTCAGTGAAGCAGGGATGCAGGACTGAGAAACCAAACTGTTCTGTCAAAAAAAAATACTCTGCTCCAAAAGATCTGTCATACTTCCAAAGCTTTTGACAGGATCCATATTCAGAGCATACCAATATATATTTGATGAATATAGACAAAGCTATCCAGGTTGTTTCCCTGACATTTAGGAAAAAAATCCAATCTTTCATATCGTTCTTAAATAATTCACATATCTCTTTTATGTAGGCCTCTCTTTCCTGGATGTTCTATAAAAGAAACAGCTGTCTCTGCATTGCAACAAAGAGAAATAAACTGCTCTGCTCATGGTGGTCAGTAGCAGAAGTTGTCTTCACAGGTGGTGTATAAGAATTGCTAATGTTTTAATGGCAATGATGTTCAAGATCAAGTTTAACTGGAAAAACTTATATGAGGATTGCAATACTTCAAAAATATGTTACCGGTAATATTGTACTTGAGGGCTGGTATGTATTATGCACTGGGGGACTTTTCTTAGTACGCATAATCAGACATATTACTAATCTTTAAAATTCATCCAAGATATTTGTTTGATGATGTTCTGTGGCAATAAATAAATCTTAATAAAATATTTCCATGTAATTTCATTAAACATCCCTCTGTTTTCATGTCATTCATATGATATATGACAAAGTATAAAAATACAGACTGATCAGATATTGCTGAGTACTCTGCAAAATCTGAAAACTTCAGTCAGTTTGGAGCCTGAGGGCCTAGTGTGGCTCGTACTGAATTCAACAAGACACTTTCTTTTGCCTTCAATAGAAGCTGGATTTGGTATTAAAAAATTAATGAAAGGGCAAAGATACATCACTACCAGTCCAAGATGGTTGAAGCCTAAAGACCCCAGCTAAAGAAAAACATTTCCCACCCTTCAAGAGGCTATTTTTATAAAGTTTATTAAAGATCACAATTGCGGAATGGGGGCTGGGAGATTGTTCCCTGACCCCATTCTGCGATTGTGAGGACTAGGAACTCCCTGCTGCTGGGGCAGAGGGACATTGTCCCCACTCAGGCTCCAATGGCAGAGCCTGCCCCAGCAGCAGGCAGCTCCTAGAGGCAGAGAGCAGTTTCCTGCCCCCTGCTGCCTGACTGACAGAGCAAATCTGCTCAGTCAGCCATCTGCACATGCCTTACTGTGCAGTAATTACTCAGCAGTTTATTTGCTACTTGCATTTTTAGGTAGAAAATTAACTGCCAAGTAGAACAAATTACTGCACCATAAGGGTCTGCACATGTAGACATGTATGCCTATTACGCAGTAATTTGCTCTACTGTGCGGTAAAGTGTCTTGTGTAGATGCACCCTTTGGCAGCTAAGTTTCCAGACTCTTGGGGATCCCCATGGGCTGAATGAAATGGGGCCGCTGGCCAGATCTGGTCCATGGGACAGGGATTGAGCACCCCAGGTTTAGCATCAATGAAGCAAGGTACTCAGAAACTTCATTTTTAGGACTCCCGTGCAACCCAGAAAGTGATCTGGGATTTCTTACCCAAGGAAGGAGACCTAGTCCATCTCTGTTACAACCCTTTGAGCAGTAAGACACCCTTCCTTATATGGGTAATACAGATCTCCTTCATAGCAGTGACTCTTTTTACACACACTCATAAAACTTTGTTCAGTTAAATACACTGCAATGAAGGGAAGAAAAGCTGTAAAGATTGTAACAGACTTTCTGCCAGTGTGAAAACGAATTTATTATTACCACCACCGTTCTAACAAGAACTTTCATTAGCGATGGAATAGTCTCCTTCCTTGGGTAAGAATAGGTATTTTCCTCACACCTAGCTGTTCTACTTGTGGAGGACAGCTTTAACTTACTGTTGTGGTTCCTTAACACATCTTCCGAGCATCCTAGCTATGTTTGCAATACATGTGTCACAATTTATGTAATGGTCCTTCTGTTACCTGAACATAAAAATCCTATATCTTCTGAATCTTTGCATCTTTCTAGCAGTATCTTTGCATTTTTTTGCATCTCTAAGTTTTAAAATGTTCAGAAAAGACTTCTCACTTTCATTTTCCAGGCAGCATCAGATTCAGAATAGTAGAGGTGATAGTAGAATTTCAGAGCCAAAGCCAACAAGGGATCACAAGTTCTACTTTATCTAAAGGTAGCTGTTTAATGTTTCACATGCACCAGTAGAAGTTTCACAACTCCAAACAAATGTTAGTAAAAAGACAACTAAACTTAATCTTTGGTTGGCTAAACATGCTTCATCTGTACTGATTACTGCAGCCTTCATGCAGAAGTGTCTCAGCTTGAACAACAGATGTCTCACTTACATAAAATGCCATTTAATTGTTCCACATGAAAGGTCAAGATGTTTTAGTGCCTACAGACCCACAGGACTGGACTTGATCACTCTCTCATCTGGAGCACTGCAAAACCCAAGAATTAACTGTTCAAATTATTATCTTTAGCTGTGCCTTACAAGTATACAGTTCAACAAAGGATTTGAATAGTTTCCAGAAACCAATAGTATGATTGCTTAAATAAACAAAAAGGGAACATGATAATTGTAGTCTGAAGGTCCTTGTGAGCACTGCCTTGCTTTGGACCTGTGAATACAGCCACATAACTTAAGAATAGCCTTATCCTACTTGGAAAAAGAATTACAAATAGAATGAGATTGTTGGATTATATTTTAAGGGTGTCCCACAATATTAGCACTGTTAGTAGGGGTGTGCAAAGTGGGCCCTATTTGATCGGATTCAGCCTGAATCAGGGACAGTGATTCGATTCGTTGATTCAGATCACTGTCCCTCATTCAATTCAGCTGAATCCAAATCTGAAGATTCAATGCTGATTCAATGCAGAGAGTTGGACATAGACACAGCTTTAAATTTTTTTCTACTTATCTCAAGGTACTAGGTGGCTCATGAATGCTGCGATGCTGGGGCAGATGGAGTGTCCCATTGGAGTGCGGGGTGGCCCCCCCACATGCTTGGCAGCAAACCCGGAAGTGGCCCGGAACTACTTCCGGGTCTACTTCCGGGTCCACCAGGGAGCACATTGTGGGCCCCCCTGTGTACCTCTGGTTCAGCGATCAGCCACAGGGGACCCCGGGTGCCCCCCTCAGATCCAGAAGGCACCAGTCGCTGAGCCAGGGGCCACCAAGGGAAGCCCCTGCATGCTCTCTAGTGGACCCACAAGTGAGCTGCCAAGCATGCTGGGGAGCCCCCCATGCTTCTGTGGGACACTCCATGCACCCCAGCATCATAGCTTTCACAAGCCGCCTGCTACCTTGAGGTATGTAGAAAAAACATTTAAAGCTGTGTCTATGTCCGAATTGCTGAATCTTTCCAAATCTCTCCAAATTGATTCGGAGGGTTCCGATTAGATTCGGAAAAATTAAAGTGTCCTCTGATTCAATTTGGATTTGGAAATTCAGCCACCGAATTGGGTCAAATCTCCACTGAATCGAATCAGGGTCTGAAGCTTCACACAGCCCTAACTGTTAGATGTGGAAACACCTACATGTGATTCACAAGATACACCCAGAGATTTTGAATAAGAATTAATAGGGTCAAATATTCTGACCTGTTGTGATCTTTCAAGTACTTTGCAACAGAAGAATTTATTCTCTATTCTCTGTAGCCAAGAAATGAGTGAAAGCTAAAATATGGCATTTTCCAAGGGGGCCCTTGAGTCCAAAATGTTTGAGAACTACTGCTCTAGACTATCATTTGTACCAACCATTCCCTTACATCAGGATGGAGCTGGATGGCAGACAGGAGTGTATCAGGAACAGGTTGGGGGTAGAGTTATATGGAAAGTGCATGGCAAAGCAGAATCTGTGCTTCAAAGTATAAGCCAACGTAGGAATGCTGGTAGCAAGCCATAGCTAACGAGAAGCATGAGGAGATAGAGGTCCTCACTGTGCCTGAGATCCGTCTGCAAAGACCTTTTATCAAGTGCTAAAGAGGTCTGTATGGGTCTGCTTGGGCAAAACCCTTCGCAGAGCTGGGGCCAGGATTAATTAATGTCAGGGTTCCGGATCAGCTGGACTTTATTCCCCACTACTCTATCATTTATCCACCCTGCTACTCTTTAGAATAAAAAATATTTTGAAATATAAAAGGCCATGGTGTGGCTTTCTGCATCACTGCACGGTGCCTGGTATTAATAGGGAGGCCATACATCCCGTTTTGGCCAGGGCACTCTTGGATTCTGTAGGCCAGTCCTGGCCAATTGGTCAAAAGTCCTGGGCTGGAATCCGAGTCCAGCAGGGAGGCAGAGTAACATGGTGTACCAAGCAGGTGGCCAGGCAGGCACCATTGCTTCTGTGCAGGAGAAGGGTGGAAAAACTGGGGCAGGAGCTACCCTGCCCACAAGTGACATGTCCTTGTTTCCACACAGCAGCATTGGTGCCTGCCCGACCACCTGCCTAGCATATCATGCTGCTTCACCTCTCCACCGGGCTCTAACCTGAGACTTCTGATCAACTGGCCAGGACCGACCTATGGAATCCGGGAGTGTCCCAGCCAAACCTGGATGTGTGGTCACCCTAGGCATTAAGCAAGTGACTCTGCCTGTTTGAAAAGCAGATCGTAAAAAGGAAACACCTAGCAAATCACCTCCTTTTATAAAGCTGAGTTCATACTGCTGTTTAAAATTTGTTTCCTACAAATCATTTGCAACACTATTCCTTCTAGAACTTTATCCTCATAAAAACTATATATTCCAGAGTTTTATGGAACTGTATGTAAGAAAAGCAAATGGGTGAGGGGCAGCCTGTATGCATCATTCCTATGGAACAAAACAGTGGTCAAAAGGTTTTTACTGTGAGATGCATAAGTAACTTATGTAATGGAATACTCTTTCACTGTGTCTTCATAAATACCATCAATCTATTTAATTATAAATCAGATATTCTAGTTATGTTATTTCCCCAGGATATCCAGTTAATGCTTAATGCTGCTCCCATTAATGTCAATGGAATTTTTGCCATTAACTCTGTAGACCATGAATTGGTCTGTGCAGGATGACCTATGGGTGACAAACAGCACTATAACTAGATCAAACATATCAAACTATCCAAAGCTTAACCAAATTGAAGGGAAAGTGTAGATGTCAGGCTTGGCTATTTTCATGGAACCTGAGTCAAAGCTGAAGACATATGACTGAACAGCAAGCTAAGGGCCTGTATCCTAAATACTCTGTATTACAATCTCATCCTAGAACATTAATAACTAAGGTTACCAAATATATTACTAGTTATTTTGCTATAATAAAGCTATTTTTGTTAACAGTTTCAAATGATTATAGTCACAAAGGCAGCCTTGAAGATGGAAAGAGCAAAGCAGCCTTGTCAGGCCACAGGCCATAGTTAATAAATAACTGACCAAGGCCAAGGGGCAAGCCATAATGGGACATAAGAAACCTTTTCTTCTGCTATCTCAAAAATATAAATTTCAATTGATTAACAAGTTCTTGATTAAAGTAAAGCTTACCAGATGATTAATAGATGAGTCAGATGACCTTAAAAAAAAAAAGAGCCCTAGCTAAGGTGATCCCTCGACCCCTTTCCCTGAGCCACTAAAATCTGGTTCCATCCAGTTTAAAAAATCCCAGTGAAACAAAGAAATTTAAATAAAACCAATCAGAGATCAATAATTAGCATGTCAAATCAACCATCTACAAGTATTGGGCCTGGGGCAAGTGACAAATTGGACCTTTCCCAAAGCCCAGCAGAAAAAAACAACTCAGTGAGAGTACCCAGAAAAGCAGACACCTGGCTAGTAGACCTGTTCTTTCTGAATCCAAGGCTATGTAAGCATTGTCTTTATTAGTACCACTAAGTCTTTGCTATTGTGTGTCCTAATAAAGCTTTCAAGTAGTGACTAGAATGGTTTCATTGATCAATTAATCTCACTTCTAACCACAAGTCAAATCAAGGGGGAAAACTTCAGTAAGAAATAGAGTTGGACCTGCAGAAACAGTCTCTTTGCTATATTGATGCAAGTCTGGTGTTGTATGCATGTTCAATATTCTGTATGCTTTTTACTCCAAATAGTCTATGACTGTGTCTAACCACTGGATTTTTAATGTTACTGTGCTTAGCTGAACACAGTTTTAATATTTTACAGGATTCTAAATAATGGTGACTTTCCTCCCATCTTTCATCCCACAGTCTAACTTCATGAGGGTTCTTATGGCCTATAGTTTTTTTTATACGTGACTACTATATCACCTGTGCAAGGGCACCAAAATCTGTAAATGTTTATTGGAATTTTCTGGTTTGTCCCCTGTGATTCTAAATCAGATCTAATTGATTAATTCTTTTTTTTATCCTGCCTACTGTATGCCTGACCTATTATTTTTACAAAGTAATTCCCAGAAACAATACTCAAAAACAAAGGTGAGATGCCGGTGCATGTCATCTTCATATCATCTTTCCAAAAGTACTTGGAAAAGCTGCAGGAGTCCAAATCAACTTTTTCACCTGAAGATTCATGTTCACATTGTACCAACATTGTATATTAATGTAGCTGTGCCTCCAACACATGCCATGCCTAGTCAGTCTAATATAAACCATAGGTTCCAGTACCCATTCCAACAGGAAAATCAACAGAAGAGAAGGATCCTTAATAAAGAAATCGCCACAAAGTGAAAGTTAATGGGGTAAAAGTGCTTTACTGAATAGAAATGGACTTCAGTATGTGCTCAAGTGCTTTGCTGAATTTTATCACTCCATCCATCACCCTTACCCTTACTATTTTACTTAGTTTAGTTATGTATAGATATATCTTATGTAACCCCCACCCCTGGGTTGAAAAGTGTTAAGCAGGGAGAAACAGGGCCATTCCAAGCCCAAGAACACCAGACCCAGGGGTTGGACTGTGACTCCCAACCTGCCTCAGGACCTGCCAACAAGATGCCACCAGCCAATAAGAGATGGAGTAGGTGGGGTTATGAAAAGCTCATGAAAATAAAAAACGGGACAATGATTCGATCAATAGCTCCCAGGCTGCTTTGAAAGCTAGCAGAAGTGCAGGGAAGGGGGAGAATGAATCTGTAACATGGTGGCCTTTTGCCCATAGCAGTGTGGATGGAGCAGGGGAAAGCCCTTGCTCCCTGATGTGCTCCAAACACCATTGATCGAGACCCCAGGGAGATTGTGGAGAAGTTTAGTCTCAGTGCAGCTGGAAGAAGGATCAACTTCCCCATAGAGGAGACCGCAGCAGGGCGAGAAGCTGACTGCTACTACAGAGCAGGACCTGAGTGAGCTGCTCTGAAAAGGCTGCAGAAGTTAGTGTAGTCAGTGTGATTGTACTTGTGTTGAGAAGTACTTGTGTTGTAGAAGTCCTTATCCCATCTGGGACAGCTTAGGCTGTGCACAAAGTGGAGCTTCTAACCCCAAAAGGTCTTTGTGGCACTGTTTGGACTTGGAGTTTTAAATTACACTTTTTAAAGGGATAATTTTATTACCAAGTTTCCATGCAGGGTTTCATGGTTATATTGCAGGCTGCATGTGTACAAATAAATACGACTTGTTTATACTCTGCTGTTAAACTGCTGTACTGTTGGAGAAACTGAGTCACCACAGCCACACACCTGCACCCCCTCACGTGAGGGATTATACTTAAAATGGTCATTATGGGAAAATTGGACACAACCTATTTATTAATTAATGAATTAGGCCAGTATTAGTGATCCTATTATACACATAATAGAGCATATGTTCTTTAGTAATGTGCACTAACACCTAGGTCCAAATGAGGGTAAAATGGAATATACATTTTGAGCTTAATCAATTTCATGTCATGTTTCAGGTTACCATGTAACCTTAGTGTCAATAAAGGAATTGCAGATTACAAGTAATCGGTTGGTATCTACAATGACTCACTTCCTCCATAGGTCCTACAGAAGAAAATTAAGTTATTGGCTCAAGATTACACAGACTGTCAGTGGCAGGACAGGGAAGTGAACCCAAGTATCCCAGGTTCTAGGCTAGCACCTCTGTCACTGAGCCATTTTCTTTTCCATTTGAGGGGTTTCAGTTAGGGCAAATCATGCATGCCTTTACAGGTGCATTAGAAGAGGAAAATATAGAAAGAACTCTTCCAGATGGCCAGGAAGTTTCCAAGGAAACAAAATTTTAATAACAAACTGGAAAATATGTTTTCAAAATTGTTGTTAAAAAGTATTGTTGGTTAGCTTCCCTGTGCTTCATTTCATCTCAGAGGTCCATTGCTTTTTAATTCAAAGGAAGACACCTTTACTTAGGAACCTGAAAACAAATTAAGAAGCCTAACCTGGGATACTCTAGTTTGAAAATGAAATCTAAATCTGCATATTATCATAAAAAAATAAAGGTAGAAGGACTCTCAAGAAGTAATTTACTCTATCCCGCCTGGAGACAGGATTCTTGACTCATGTTTGTCTAACCTATTTTTCAAAACCCTTGGTAATGGAGATTCTATATCTTCCCTAGATAGTCTATTCCAGTGGTTGTAACTAAATCTCTCTTGTTGCATTTTAAGCCTCTTGTTTTTCTATCTCCAGTGAACCTGGAGTAAAGTTTATAACATCTGCCTTGTAACAAACTTTTCCATACTTGAAGACTCTTATCTTGTCTCTCCTCAGACTTTTCTTCTGTAGACTAAGCAAAGTTCTTTCAGTCTTTCCTCCTGGATCATAAGTTGGTCACATACAGCCTGTGGGCCATATCTGGTCTGCAGAGCACTGGATCCAGCTGGAGGGCTTTGCCTGTGCCCACACCCATGCCTGCGCTGCAACCAGGCAGCAAGAAGCTGTGCTGGGGTGAGGCAGCTTCCAGCTGTAGCCACACTGCTGCTGCTTGTCCTCACCCTCCTCTGCTGCCCAGTGGGCTCAGCTTCTAGCAGGGGGGAAGCTGTGGTGGGGATAGGCAGCTTGAAGCTGCACCTGTGCTGCAGCTAGGAGGTGTGGGGGGAGGTCTACAAGGGAAGTAGGGAGAAATGGAAAGAGTGCAGACACAGTTTACAGCTACCCAGCCCTGAAGGGTACTCTTACACTACAGCAAGGGAACAGGGGGATATGTTTCTGGATCACAAAGACAAGGAAGTATTTAAAATACAGGTATCCACATGCTCTAGAAAGAAAGGATTTACAATATAAGCTTACCAGAATTTGCATTTAAGTAATCAGTGTTACATTTCCAAAGCTGAATTGCATATACCTTGCTAATGTACTTCAGAATATAAAGATTATGATCTCTTTACCAGACTAAGACTTTGGCTTTACATAAATGTAATATAAACATTAAGTGTTATGCCTGAAAATTTCATTTTAATATTTTAATATATTGGCTACAGATTTTAAACCAGCTGTAGTTCTTTAGCTCAGACTAAGATGTATGGGTAGGCATAATTTTATGAAAATTAGATAACTAATTTCCATACAAATATAAGAATGACGTAAGATTTACTGCCTGGATTCTCCATAAGTTTTGCTCCTGTACAAATAAAAACAAGCATTTTTTTAATAACTTGCCTTCATATTCCTACAGTGACTCTACATTTTTCTGAGTTTACTCCTAGAGATGCTTATGTCAAGAAAAATAAGAAATTCAAATGCAATGAGATCCCCTATTAATTACAAGCATGTCAGTTAACTATTTTCCATTTTCATTGATGTAACTGAACTACCAAACCTGGTCAAGTAACATTTATATAATCTGTTTCTAAAGAAGGACTTAGTATAATAGTAAAAAAGAGTTTTTTTACTTTGGTTGTAGCTATCTATATCCCTTCTTGCACAGTGCCTTTCTCCCTCTGATCCCCACAACTCTCAGTAAGAGACTGAGAATGAGGTCTAACAGCCAAACATCAAGGTTTCCTTTTAATTAATAAAATGGAATCCTGCCCAAAAATATATTAGTACAATTATTACTTGTAGACCTACATAAAAGGAAATGCACAGGTCAGTCAGTGATACCAGTAATTTAGCAAAATAAAAAGCTAAATATGGTATTCAGAATATATATGTCAGTTAATAAATATTCCTCATTGCAGCCTGTCAAGTTAAAAAATTTAAAATCAATATATTTAATTAAAATAAAAGAACAGGATGCAAAGAGCTAGAGCTAAGTAGAACAACACAGCAAAGAGGAGCATAATTTTCACTCTAGAATTATGGCAGCTGACAGAACAGAAGCATCCCCACCCTTTCACTCCCTTTCTCTCCCCCAAATAGCCTTTTTGATGCTGTTTGTCTTGTCTTAACTTCACTTAGGTTCTCTAACAAACAGGCTCTTAATAGCCCTGCTCATGGCTCTGACCTCTAGAATATCCACAAAGTAGCAGGAATTGCAGATATGGAAAGTGGGGAAGGTAGAAAGAAACTCACAGTAATCTTAACTGCCCTTGAATCCACCAGAGATCTTCTCTATACGCCTATATTTTTCCATTCTGGATAAAGAACAAAAAACACAGGAAAATTGGAATTCTGGCATGCAGCTCACTAAAACATATAGAAAAAGAGGGGAAGTCTCGTATTATTGAAAGAATACCTCCAGCCATGGTATGTCAAAGGGAAACTGGCTTTTCAAGCTAACTGGAAGGAGGTGTAGTTGAGTAAAGCCAGGAGCCTTCTGATCTACTGGAGGAGTTGTTCTAAGAATAAACTTACCAGTAAGACAATATTCCTTTTTCTCTCTGTTTTTCAATTTCTTAAGATTTGTTCACAGCCAGGAGGACAATCTCACCCTGGCATAAAAAGAGAGACCCATAGGCTTCAGAAGGTGTTAAGAGAGAACTTACTGCAGAAAGATCTAAAAAAGGAAGATGAAAATAAAGGTAATGTTCCCTTGTATTTCCTTTGCTGAACAGATTCACGTCATTAACAGTGACTGCCCCAGTTCTATATGCTGCCAAAAACCTACAGTGCTTCCCTGTGTGGCTCAGTACCAGATTCTCAACTGTCTTCCTTTCCACTGACAAAACAGTTCATGTGGGAAAAGGCCCACAGCAGGTACGCAGCAAGGAGATGGATAGCTGGGAATTTGGAGTTAATTGCCCGCCCTAGTTGGGAGGATGGTATGTCCACTTTCATGTGTGCTTTTAATGTGGCACAATAGATTGCAATGGCAGTCCAGAAAGCACAGACATTTGAGAGATCCTCTGTCCAACATATAAATGGAAAGCAGGGTTAAAATGACAAGCAAGGTTTTTCTGACTTCATTCCAGGACACCTGGTCTACATTTCTGTTCGCAGGATACTCAGGTTAGCAAGCAGGAAACAGATCTATGGTTTTTCTTTGCTTACATACTTTTTAGCTAATTTATCTTAAAGATTAATGCAGTCTCTTGGTACTTGTTTAACTAGAACGGGTGTGAATTTCTGTTAAAGCCAGAAAACAAATTGCTAGGTATGTGAATGAAAACAAAATCCAGTGTACACTGCCCCAAACAAAGCCCCCCTGATTATACCCAACCTGAATAAGGCATACGTAGTAATTTTCTTAGTTGTTGTTTTTTTTACATTCACTACCTAAAACAATGAGTCAAAAGAAAGAAAGCTAAAAGAAAAATATTATAGTTTGATCATCTTATACTCTTTGCTTGTTCTCTTTTGAACAACATGTTCCAGTATTCCTGTTGAGTCAGATCCAGAAATATCAAGGACTTAGCTTAAAAGTCAACATTTATTTAAGTGTTTTACTTGTTGGCTCATTCCTTGTTTCTAATGTGCCACCCTCCTGATTATCTCAGCCCTCTGCCTGCCTTCACCTTCTCTGTTTTCTCCCTTTGCTTTCTTGCCACTGTCTCAATAGCTTGTTCTGTCCAGTCATTATCCTGTACTTCCACCATGATTCCCCAGCTTCCCACCTACCAGTTTAGCTTAGGGGTTTTATACAGCTGCCCACTGCTGTGGTATCTGAACACCTTAATGCAAAATCACCAGTAATAACAAAGTTCCATGGAGAAAACTTTTTCTTTTCTAGCAAAAAAAAGTCTTGCTAGTAGTGGGGTGCCTTTGATGTTTAGATGTGGGGTTTATGGAATGATTGTGCCATTTCTTTTGGTAGAAGGCCTTTAAAAGAAGGTGGCTTTCCAGGCAGACTCTGAGTTTTCCTCTTTTAGAAGTCAACAGGTTCTAAAGACAAGATCAGAAATCATTGTTTTCACTCACTTCAAGCATGTCTGTATTACAACAGTAGCATGTACTGGCTGGGGCTTTTGCAAGCCCACCTCACCTCACTACTCCTGCTGATATATTCCCAACCTAGACTTATGCTGGAAGGACCTCCATCTATGGCTTACTTGAGCACTGGCCCCACCTGCATGTTTCTGAGTTTGAAATGTGTCTGTGGGAGCAGGTGAGCAAGGCAAGCTTGAGGATGCCCTGGCCAGGCCATGTCATCACCACAGTGAAGATATGCCCTAGATTCCACTTTGTGATCACCATTGTCCAAGAGGAGCATACCTGCCCATGGTGGGTTGTATACAAAAAGCTGGCCTGTGATGTAGCAGGAGTTTGAACCTTTGAAAATCAGGACCAAAGCCTTTAGT
Organism: Alligator mississippiensis; assembly: GCF_030867095.1. Lineage (NCBI taxonomy): Eukaryota > Metazoa > Chordata > Crocodylia > Alligatoridae > Alligator > Alligator mississippiensis. Next base: position 349,347,198 of record NC_081824.1, read on the forward strand.
GGGCATGAGACAGTGACTGGTAGCCAGCAAAAGGAGTTGAACATGACCCTGACATCCTATGTCATGGAGAAAGCAAGTACAGTAGTCACCTTCTGCATCAGTAGGAGCCCATGCACTGTCTCCATATTCAGCTTCAGATACAGTAAATTACAGTAATCCAGCCTGAAGATGAATAATACATTGATCACTGTGGCCAAGTCCCCTCCTGAGAATAAAGAATGAAGTTTCCTAATAAGACGGAAATGAAAGAAGGCATTTCCCAATGCCAATGCTATCCAGTCCTTCGAGCTTTGTGAGGAGTTAAAGAGGATTTACAATTGGGGCATGCATGCCTTTAGAAGGTGAAGACATTGTCTAAGGTAGTTTTCTCAAAGCTTTTCCTCTACCTAGCCAGCATCACTTTAGTTTTGTTCGGATTCAGCTTGAGACATGTGCTGTACATCCAAAAAAGCCTAGTGTGTAGACTTTCTGATTTCTTAGTGATGATGGTTGCAAGAGGTAAGAATAAGAGCTGAGAATCACTGCCATACAGTTGACTGCTAAGCTTGTGGCATCTGTCTCTTGCAGTGTCTTATACAGATGTTGAAGAGAAAAGGGGATTTAAACATTCCGCTTTCATATAAACATACCTTTGTTGAGATCAATGTATTGCAGCATCGTGCTAGTGAATAACAACCAGAAAGTGGAAATGAATAGAAACTGACTGTAAATAAAAGTTAATGATCAACAGCAGTTAGTTTTCCTTCTCCAAATTGACTAAAGGGCAAGATATAAGCTGTTCTGTATTGCACCAGAGGAAAACTAAATTGGATTTTTCAAAAATCCCCTTGTTAATTTCAGTTGCTATTGGTCAGTGTTGTAAAGAAACTTATTTTCTATTTACGCTACTACAGGAGCAGTTTAGATTAACTAATAGGGGAAAGAAAGGTTTAATCTGAGACTGAACTATGGTGCAGACACATTTTAAACAGCAGCCACTGGAGCTGCTTGAATGTTAATAATTATAGGTATTAAAGGTGTCAGAGGTAAGGAAATACATTTTACAGTATAATTTTAAAAACTTCCCTCAGGGGATTTAAAAAAGGAGTGTATTGTGCAAGTTAGAGAAACTTACTATCCATTGGTTGCTGCTATGCTTCTGTTTTCTCTTTGTCCCTGTGTTCATATAGCACTTTTGAACTCTGCCCAGTTTCTCATAGTACTTCTGTGACTACAGCAGGTATATCAAGGAATAGGTAAGATTAAAAACGGCACACTCTTTGCAGTTGCATCCTGTAGACCAGAGAAAGGAGTTCTTCAGCGTATGAAAAATTATCTGGCTTCAACCACAGCTTTGTAGCTCAGAGTCCAGCAACTTTACTAACACCGCACTGTACCCTGTAAAAAGCAAAGAAACAAAAACTGAAGAGAAGGAAGGACATCAAGAAAACACCTCTACAGTCTGTTTTGTGAGTATGGGGTTATAGTTAATATGCTATTTTTAACCATGCGGGTGTATGTGAGAAGTGTAACAAGCAGGCACTTTGGTTTTATCAAAATTACCCAAATTTATCACCAACACTCAAAAATAACTAATAAAGGTGCAAAAATGAGTGTGTGTGATACAGAGAGATGTATAATGCAAGAGTATTCCATAAAAGTCCAAAAATGGAAGATAAACAAGACAGCCACAGGGATTCGCTTTGCAATGGCATAGATATGTTACTAAGACTACAAATAGATGTTGCATTTGTCCAGGGAGAAATCATTTTCTCCTGTGACAAAGTGGGATCATTCAGATGTCCACATCCATTATCTTAGGACAAGCCCTAGAAAGGTTTGCAGGATGAGAAGTACTAACCATTGGTCCCAAGACATTTCTAAGTGAGTCTAAACTGGGGTGGGCAATTATTTGGGCTGGAGAGCCACTTAAGGAGGTTTGGTGAGCTTTTGCAGATAGGCAGGGCAGAGCTGCTGACCAAGCCTGGCGTGGGGCGGGGTTCTGACAACAGTGTGTGGTGTACTGACCTGGCCCTGGTGCAGGGGAATGGGGTGCTGGCCCAGCCCAGCACAGCAGTGGTGGGGAGGTGGAATTGATCCTATCCAGCCCGGGTCTGTCCACCATGCACCCACCTCCAGGAGCACCAGATGGAGTGGGCAGGCAGGGTGTCCATGGAACAGCCATGGTGACCCTGCAGCAGGGAAGCTTGGCTCTGGCCAGACAAGCTCTGATTTTGGGTGGTATGCGCTGCTGACACATGCACTGTCCCAGTTTTTTTAGGCATGGGGTTTTTTTGACCCTGGGATCTCCCAGAGTCAATCCTCTCCCCCCTGCCCCTCCCCCCCCCATGTTACAAAATAGCAGCACAGGGAACATCTGTATGTGTGATGTGTGAGGTATGTGGCACCGCAGATGGTCTGCAGCACCACGTACCACGCATCCATACTCACTGGACATGTCCTCCTGTTCTAAACAGTTGTCCTGGGATTGTGTCATTGAAAAGCAGCAGTGCATTCAACCACTCACTAGGCTGTGATTGAAAAGGTAATGTGTGTATACACAAATCCTACAAGTTTGCTGTTCCAGGACAAAATAAAGGCACAGCTGGTCTCAGGACAAATGCAACATCTCTTTGTAGCCTATGCCTTTTCTTGTGTTTTATTTAATAAAGAATCACTTGATTGTATGAGATGCCTTCAGTTGACAATGGAGCAAAAAAGTGCAAATTTAAGTACCTAAAAGTAGGCGTTTAATTTTTCCTTTGGTACCTTAGTAAACAGCATGACAACCCACAACTGTCACCAAAGCCAGCAGGAGCCACCGCACATTAAGTGGCTACATCTACACGAGCTATTAGCATGGAGCAATAAACTCCAGCGCATATTGTTCCAGAGTTTACTCATCCTGGATGCATTGTTTGCATGGGCACCCAGGACCACATCATGTTGAGCCAGGCTGGAGCAGCCCCACCTGGCAGGAAGCCCAGCAAGTCAGCCTGCCAGCCTAGGAATGCTCCAGTATGGCTCAGTGTGCTGCAGGGGGGCTGGCTGGGGCACAAGGGTGCTCCAGTGCAGGGCTAGCTGTCAGGGAGCCCCTACACTGTAGCACCTTCATGCCCCAGCCAGCACCATCAGCGTCTACATGTATGTTGCTGTGCACTAGAGAACTCCGCCGTAGGATAGTACTTATATTTACCAGTACTAACCTACAGTGGACTGAATTTGTTTCCTGAGGCCTAATGGCTGGGGACAGACATTACACATGAACCGGTTTAAGTGATCAGAAACTGGTTTAAACCTCCTGATTTAAGTGATCAGAAACTGGTTTAAACCTGTAACAGAACAGAGGTTCAGTATACAAAAACCAGTTTGAAAATGTCTGAAACCAGTTTGAGATAAACCTGGTTGAATGTAGTATCAGACTTAACTGATTTGGCTCAAACCGGTTTATGCAATGTTTGTCCCAGACCCCTTGCTGGTTTAAGATAAACCAGACGCCCCCAGTATCCCAGCATGCTCTCTGAGCTGTGTGAGGCCCTCTGCTCCACAGCAAGGCTGGCCCCTCACCTCTGCTCCCTTGCTGGAGCTCCAGCAGAGACTGCAGGTACAGCCATTTCCTAAATATGGATTTAAACATATCTTTAGACATAACTTTTGGAAAGCAAATAAAAATGTTGGACATTTCTGACAGAGGTGTACCAGTCAGTCAGGCACTTAGGAAAGCTGCGATTCACAGAGACAGCAATGACTTTGGGCTGCTGCAGTGTGTGGGGCTGCAACAGAAGCTATTTTTTTGCCTCCCTTCCCCACAAATTGGCACCTGAGGCTGTTGCCCCAGTCACTCTGCCCTCATTATGTTTCTGATTTTTCAGCCACAATGAATACACTAAAGAAGAGTCTTGCTGAGACTAGAACAGCAGTTCTGTAGAGTGACTAGCGTATTGCCTACCCATTTCTTCTGTAGTATACGTTGGACCTGGATCAGATGAAAGAGCTGAACCTGGAGTTTACACGGTGTGAACTAGATGCAGTGGAGGGAGTTTTCCTTACAGAAACAATACGTGCCAATTGGAATAAAATTTGGAACTTCAGAGCTAGACCTGATGATCTGCTCATCTCAACATATGCAAAAGCAGGTGTGTGTAGAGGGAGTAGTATAAATGGTTTGAGGCATAGCTTACTGTTTGAACTGATGCATGTTTTCCCTTGCTTCTATTAAGGTTTGTGATTGAGAGTCACATACTTCCAAAATGGACCTTTCATCAGATTACATTTTAAAGCTCCATCTGAAGATAGAGTTTAGTGGCTTTGGCTTCCATGGTAGAAATAAAAAAATTAACAATTAACCACTACCAAAATCTGAATGGTCAAAGTCCAATATAATTTCTTTTGATTCAGGTTACGTTTGTGCGTATTCAATAATACACCAAGAACTTTCACATCAATTGGTAATAATTCAACCAAACCTTCTTAAAATCATTTACTTTAAAATAGCATACTTTGAAATCACTTACTTTTCAATTACAAATCTAGGTTACTGAGTGATTTCTGTAAATATGTTACTGCCTTATAAGTATTGGTCAAATGTTTTGGATGAATAGCTCTCAGTCTCTAGTTGGTTTCTTTGAAATCTGGATCAACTGCTGTTTGTTTTTTGTGTTCTGGGTTTGGCTACTTAGACTAGGTACAGACATTCAAAAAGCCCGAGGTGGATTTCAACTAATTTATGCGGGTTTTTCTAAGCAGTATCTGCCAGTTCAGGAGTAAACAGAACACAAGTTTGCCCTTTCATGGGCTGGGGGCAGGGGGTGGGAAAGGGAAAGGCTGCCTGCACAGACCCAGGCAAATAGCTTGTGGGTGTTCATGTATGCCTCCCAGAGTGCCAGAAACTGCTGAGGGCAGCTGAATGCAGCCAAGTGTCAAGCCATCCCTGACAAGCTGCTAGGCACATGCCTCCCCACCCTGCCATCATCTGTTAGGCATCTGTCAGCTGCAGGCAGCCAGCAGAGGGAGGTGCTGACCCCTGCTCATGGCAGCATGGGAGTCCCTGGGCTTTGTCCAGCATGGGGGCACAGGAGCCCACCCTGGGCAGAACAGGATAGGGGGAAGTAGGGCTTGTGAGCTGCTGGGGAGAGGTAGTGACAGCAGCACACCCTGCATTCCTGGCCCAGGTCAGCAGGGCAGAGTGTCCTTCCCTGTCCCAGTTCCATCTGAGTCTCAGGACTATGTGTTGGAGCAGCTCCAGAAAGGGCTCAAAGGATTCCCGCCACCGCCCCCCCCCCCCCCACCCCGCAACCGAGAGCCAGCACTGAGCTCCTATTAGAGGCCCTTTCCCCTAAATCTACAGGGCTCTTGTCCCTGGAAAGTAAGGAGCAGCTGCAGCAGGGGAAGAGACTTCAGCCAGAAACTCGGCACTGGCTCTTGAGGGAAAACCCTCTGAGCCCTTCCTGGAGCTGCTCCAGTGCATGGTCCCCAGGCTTAGGAAGACCCAGGACAGGGGAGAAACACTCTGTACCCTGCCAACCTGGACCAGGAATGTGGGGTGCACTGCTGACACTGCCTTGCCCTGGCAGCTTAGGAGCCCTGTTCCCCACCCCCACCTGTGTCCTGCCTGTGGCTGACAACTAGAGAGCCTGGAGGCAGGACCCATGGGGCACATGACTGGATCAGCCAAGTCCAAGCCAAATTCAAGTGCACCTCCCTGACAGCAGGGGCTAGCAGGGGACCGCAAAGGAACCTGGGATGCCGGAGGACAGCAACCTAAGTTGAGTCAGGAGGGGATAGGCGGTTCTAACCTAAATTGATAAAATTCTGATACTACATCCATCCAGGTCTATCTTGGATTAGGTTCCACCATTTTCAAACCAGTTTATGTGCACTGAACTTCTGTTCTGTTACAGGTTTAGACTGGTTTTCAATCATTTATACCAGTTCATGTGTAATGTCTGTACCTGGCCTTAGGTTGTTTAGTGATTTATGTTCTAGCCTAGACTATTTACGTTTTTCAAACATGAGGTTATTGAATAACAAATTTTTATATTAATCTTGGTTCCCAACCTCCTTCAACTCAAGACACCCCTCAATAGATTCCAAGGACCCCTCAGACAGTGCCTGCTCAGTTTTTCACTTGATGATTTTATACAAAAAAAAAAAAAGAGCAATTCTTCTGTTGCAGAGAACTCAGAAAGATCACAAGAGGTCAGAATGTTTTTAACACAATGGATTCCTATTTGAAAACTCTGGGTTTATCTTGTGAATCATGTTTGTACACCCAATAGTGCTAACATGCACTTGCATGGCACCCCATGGCACCCTTGAAGGGATCTCAAGGCACCCCAGGATTCTGTGGACCCTGGCTGAGAATCACTGTCGTAGCTGAAGAAAAATCTGTAAAATATTAGTAGTTTACAAATGTCTAGTCACAGTCCAAGTTTAAATAACTTGAGTCAATCAGAATATTTTCAGTAAAAAGCAGTTATTGCAAAGTGAAGATTTTCTGTAGGAAAAAGTTGCTATTTTGTTGCAAGTTTTCAGTTTAACTGAAGGAAAGTTAAAAACAAAATGTTTCTTTTGTGTTGGGTTGACCTGTGTTGAAATATTTCAGTTTACTGAGCCAAACTTAAATGTTTAATTTTGAGTCCATTTGACGTGAAATTGATTCTGCCTAAGCAGCTACAGTTCTTCATGGGAGCTGTAGCACAGGTAAGTAATTGCTAGGGGTGTGCAAAGCAGGCTCATTCGATTTGAATTTGGATTCAGTCCGAATCAGGGATAGTGATTCAATTCATTGATTCAGATCGCTGTCCCTGATTCAATTCAGCTGAATCCAAATCTGAAGATTTGATGCTGACTCAGAGAATCAGCTATTTGCACACAGACACAGCTTTAAATTTTTTTTCTACATACCTCGACGTATCAGCACAGCTTGTGAATGCTGCAATGCTGGGGCAGATTGAGCGTCCCGCAGGAGTGCAGGGTGGGGGCCCTCCATAAGCTTGGTGGTGAACCTGGAAGTCCTCTGGGGAGCATGCAGGAGGCCCCCCACAACTCCTCTGGCTCAGTGATTGGCCACAGGGGGACCCCGGGTGCCCCCTGAGGCCCAGGAGGCAGGGGGCCCCCCACACACTTTCCAGTGGACCCAGAAGTGGACTGGAAGTGCTTCTAATCCATTTCCAGGTCTGCTGCCAAGCATGCTGGGGAGCACCCCATGCTTCTGTGGGATGCTTCATGTGCCCCAGCATCACAGCATTCATGATCCAACTGCTACCTTGAGGTATGTAGAAAAAACATTTAAAGCTGTGTCTATGTCCGAATCACCGAATCTTTCTAAATCTCTCTGAATCGATTTGGAGGGTTCCAATTTGATTCAGAGAGATTTAAAGGGTCCTCTGATTTGATTTGGATTCGGAGATTCAGCCACCAAATTGGGCCGAATAGCCACCGAATCAAATCAGGGACCGAAGCTTCGCACAGCCCTACTGATTGCCCCATTCTCCAGTATGAACTGGGCTCCATGGCCACATTACATCTCTCCGTAATGCACTACAGTCTCTCCCCTAGTTGAAGTCTCATAGTACATCCTAGGAGATGCAGTTAAGTCAAAAGCATTGCTTACAGAGGGAATGTGGGCATCAGTTTTTCATTCCCCCATTCCTGCATTTCAGCAGATTGGGCAGTCAATTTAATATCAAGCAACCCTACAAACAAGGCAATTCCAACGAAAGATATTGAAACTTTCTGACATTTCCAAACTGGAAGTTTTCAGAACTCTTCATTCCATGAGCATTTGGGTATTTCAACTTTTTCCCCAGTTGAGGATGAAAACAAATGTCAAAATATTTCCTAGAAGATGGAACTTCCAACTTTCTTCCTTCACTGTCTATAACATAATACCATAAATCATGGTCAGTTGAATGCAATTCTTTTTTTTTCATTTAACAGGAAGAAACACTATTCTGAATGGTATCCCTGGGGCTTTTCCTCGGTGGGCACCAAGTCTTCTCTTCCCACCATGGCATCGCATCCTGATTTTCTTTCTAAAACTTAAATCCATCCTCATCTGGCTGTACTGAGCTTTTAATCTCCTTTCCTGCTCTAATGTAGTATCCATCTTTCCAGTGCTTTAATTAGCACTCCATTTCAGTTTTAGAAAAAAAGTTTATTCTGCACTGGGGACAAGTATAAAGCTCTGATATTTTCAGGTACGACATGGATACAGGAAATTGTGGATATGATCCAACAAGATGCAGACCTTGAGAAGTGCAAACGTGCCACCACTTATAAACGACACCCTTTCATTGAGTGGTCACTGCCTGAATCTTTTGGCCCTATTCCCTCTGGTAAGTTGGAATAGGGCCATGCCTACTGATGTTTACTCAAAAAGTCAGAAAATCCTACATATGATAGTAGCAAAGTAGTGGAGTTTAGCTACAAACAGTTTTAGATTTTATACACAGTTATTATATCAACATTTTGTTTACTGATAAAGGCATCCATGAAAGACACTGATTACATCATTTTTAAAGGAAATTTCTGTTCTGTTTGTCTTGCCATCTCTACAAAGGTCATTATGATAACTCAGGTATGCGAGCTGGGCTCTGCATATCCCTGAAAGTTGGGTGCTGATCTGGTTGGTTTTACATGTTTTATCTTGAGTTTAACCTTTAGATCAGTCATACTCAGCCCTCACTGGCTTAGGAGCTATGTACTCAGTCATTACTGACCAAAGCGTTGCAACAACATACACAGCCTTGGAGGTGTATTCTGGGAAACACTCCAGTTTAAAATAGAAATATAACTACAATGCATTAGGTAACATTTGCATAGTCCAAATGCTTTAAAAATGGAAAGGTTCTGTAATGTTTACCAAATGTGTGTGTACACACACATGCATGCACTAGTTTTAAGCAATTGCTAGTGAATGCCAGGTGGTAAGTCAGTTACAGTTATAGACTTAGTAAAGAACAGCTGAAATAGATAAACCTAATTATGTAAAAGAATAGGTAGTAAGCTTAAGGGAGCTTGTCACTCAGGAGGTACAATGTAGGTCCCTGAAGAAGCCTGCCAACCAGCTGAACCTATTGGATGGACAGCAGGCTGGCTAAGCACATGCAGTACTCCATGGACCATTTCCTATCAGGCCAGTCAAAGCCCCTTTCCTCCAATGAGGCCTCCCATTGCACGAGAGTCCTTTAGCAAGGTTGGCGATCAGCCGCTGGTGCCCCTTCTGAGTCAGGAGGCACCAGTTACCCAGGCTAGAAAAAGATAGGAATCACTGTTCATCCTTGGTTCATGAAAATAAAGGTAAAGATAGTAGCAGGGACACTGAAAGCAAATACAAGCTTTTGTTATACAGTGTTTTATATGTTACAGTATTTTTTACAATGTGTTTTCAACATTGAGTTTAGCAAGGAGATAGAATTGCACAGGTACAAATTGATGCCTACTGGTGTTTGCTCAAAAAGTCAGAAAATCCTACATATGATAGCAACAAAGTAGTGGAGCTTAGCTACATGCTCACTTGTGAATTACTGTGAAATGTTTCACAGGACTAGAATTAGCAGAAGTGACGCCTTCTCCACGAACACTGAAAACTCATCTCCCCGTACAACTGGTGCCTCCATCATTCTGGGATCAAAACTGTAAGGTAATGTGAGAAAGCCAGAGCTCAAACCTGAATTCTCTAAAATAAGGAACTGAAATAAAATAAGATTGAGGCTGGTTTTCTCAGACTCCTTTCAGAATCTAGAGTTTCCTCTTCCTCTTTTCTTTGTAATAGGAACATAGGAAGGGGTCATGCAGGCCATCAGGTCCAATTCCTTGCATTTGTAGCCAATGATTTGACCAAAAAAGTCCTAAAAGTCATCCATTCCAGCCCCTCTGGCATACTACAATCATAAAGCACCTCACAAAAAGCCGTCCTCCAGCATGCCACAGATCAAATGCAGGGGAAACAAGACCACCAATGCCCTTACACTGTAAAGGCAGACAAATAGTGAGGAGTATCTGATCTGAGTATATGTTAATCTCCACCTCATGCATAAGAGGGCATGTCTACATATGCAAATACTGCTGGATAGGTTTACTCCACAGTAATTTACTCTAGAATAAACCCACTCTGGGCAGGCATCTACATGAGCAGGCATTTGGAGGCAGATTTGCTCCCGCCCTGCTCTGACCCCTTAAAGCAGCCAGAGGGAGTTCCTTGCTCTTCCTGGGTGCTAATCCAGGGGCTGGCAGGGAGCACAGGTCCAGGCAACAGTTGTCTCCTGACTGCCTGCTAGCTTTCCCACTGGCAGATCATGGCAGAGGGCTGGAACCTGCCCCTCCCACAAAGCTCTTTCAAAGCCCCATGCCTTGATCACCTGATTGGAGCATGGGGCTAGAAAAGAGTTGTGAGGCTGAGACCTGCCCCAGACTGGGACAGTTTTTAGCCAGTCCTGGGCTGCATGGGGAAGTCTCCACATGCAGGCTGGAGCTGGCTGGTAACTGTCCCATTTCAGGCAGTTCCCAGCCAGCTCTGGACGGCATGTGGAGACTTCCTCACACAACCTGGGGCTGGCCAGGGACTGTCCCGGTCTGGAGCAGCTCCCAGCCAGCTCCTGGCTAGGTGGGGAACATTCCCATGCAGGAAACTCCTGGTCCTAGCTCCATGATTGCTCCTTGTTGCTGTTGCAAGGAGAGATTGTCCCAGCCCAGGATCCAGTGTGGAGCCCACCACAGCAGCAGGAAGCTCCCGGGGAAGAGACCAATCTCCTATCCCCTGCTACTTGGCTGACCGGGAGCAAATTTGCTCCCATCCAGCTGTCTACACGTACAGTTAATTTGCTACCTGTATTTGCACTTGCAGGTAGCAAATTAACTGCCAAGTAGAGCAAATTACTGCTCAGTAAGGATCTTCACATGTAGACAGTGATGCTTACTGAGCAGTAACTGTGCAGTAAGGGTCTTGTGTAGACAATCCCAGAGGATAGCAAAAACCTCACAGGCCTTGCCAATTTGACCTGGGGGGAAGACATTCCTTCTTGACCCCACATCTTGGGGCCACTTTAATGCTGAACAGAAGAGCAAGATTCTACAGCCACATCCCTGAAAGGTTTCTACAGATTAACAAGAGCATGAGCGCATCACTATCAAAGTTTTTACCTTTAGCTGTGGTCACTGTCTTAGGTTACAGAGAAAAGTGGGGAGGGGAAAACAGAAGCCAAAACTTTAGGTAATGGCAGCTTCTAAACAAAAACTTTGGATGGCTTCAGTGATCAGGCTTTAAGAGAAAACATGTAAGGATACTCAGAACCACTGCAATTGATGCATAATATAATTTTATTTCTCTCTCTGTCTCTCTTGTGTCCACCCTAATTCCAGGTAATCTATGTGGCAAGGAATGCCAAAGACAACCTGGTGTCTTATTACCATTTCCACAAAATGAATAAAATGATGCCTGAACCAGGAACATGGGAGGAGTTTGTAGAGAAATTTATGGATGGCAAAGGTAAAAAGGACGTGTTATTCAGTATTCTGTTCCTGTCTTAAAATGTGTGCTGTTAACTGATTTTAAGTCCTCATGGGACTCGTGGAACCAGATCCCTGCCCCAAACATTCAGTAGCAACTTACCTCCATCTCACTAACCTCCTTGCCTCCATTTCAATAACCAAGAAACATATCCTTGTTGCACATTTCTGTCATGAATAAGGAACGCTATTATTAAGGAAGATGGCTCTGCGTTCCTCTGCGCAAAGAAGAATGTTCTGGTGAATATGGTGCCAGTCTGGGATTTTGAAGGCCTAGGGTCAAGCCCCTGTATAGGCTTCCTATGCAGCCCTGGACCAAGTAATTTAGGACCAAACTGAGAGAAGCATTCAGGTACTTCTTAAGTACAAATGGGGGGCCTAACTTCAAAAGTGCAACCCACATAAACCCTTTTCCAGAACCACTGGAGTTTCAAGTCCTTACATTATTGCCAGTAGAGTCACTTAGATTCCTGAAGTTCTGCTACAGTACTTTCACCATGTTAGGGGACCTGATCGTTTGACTGCTGAAGGCCTTTTGGGATTCATGAAATATTTAATCCCACAGCTAACTCCCTGAGGGACCTGATCCAGTAAGTACATGAGAGCACTGATAATACTGAGTTCAGCGCAAAGCACAGCAGCCACAGTCACTTTTGTTTTAAAACATAGTTGGAGGAGCCCACTTTTATGTAATATAATGTAATAAAATAATATATTATATATTTCTCCCATGAAGTGGGAAACATGGACTCTAGGTCTTCCTCAGCCTAAGGAAAACCACATCTTCCACTTCCAATGGAATTGCCCTAGCCACCAAGGTAGAGGCTGAGCTAGGCTAGTATGAGGGCATGCTCCACCTTTTTTGTTGAAGCTGTGCAGAAAGGAATGCAAAATTCATAGAGTCAAAGAAAACATAAGCAAAAAGAACCATGACTATAGTCCCAGCATTCAGCAGGAAAGGGAAGTCATGGGTTTCAGTCTCTGCTCCCAACGTTGTTTATGCATTTTATCAAATGACTCTTTAGTACAAAATATATAAACAATCCCTGCAGCAGGGTCAAAACTTAGGACAGCAGGGTAAGACCCTCATGATTGGATGACAGAGTTAGGCTATCTCCTAGTTACTCTCTCTTTGGCCCTATGAATCTTGCCTTTCTTTTTGTGGTGTAGCAGAATTTCAACAAAATAGTAGAGAGTGCCCATATTCAAGCCTAAATGCTGCTCTGGTGATGACACTCTCATGGGAGGTTGGACATGTGGATTTGAACATTGTTAAACCAAGGAAAGTATTGAACCCAAAATTATCACTTCTTGGGACAGTGCTCTGTTGAATTACTACATGCAGCCATCAAACCTCTGACTCATGGTGTATGTATAAGAGGTCTAATCAGGTGCCTGATGAATCTGCTTATGGCTGACAAACACCATCTGAGAGTGACACAGCTTGTTACAATTTCACAGATCCATGTGTTGTCCAAGTTGGAATCCAAGTTTACAGCACTGCTTCCTTCTTTCTTGCTTTGCTTTTCTGTTGAGTAAGCTATTACATAAGAGGTGGGGAGCTCCAGCAGCTGTTCCCGCATTGTTTTAGAAGGAAAGAGTAAGCCCGTTTTCAGCATTTATATGCCTAAGTACAGTAGTAAGTTTCAAACTATGAGTCCCAGTCTCGCACAGGCACTTCTCTGCAGCTCTGAGTCCTGGGAAAGATGACATTTCAAACACACCCCACTCTGCATTATTTCCTATCTGCTTAGGTATCCCCCTACTCAGCAGGCTGGCTGTTTTTAATCCCATTTCTCTCTCCAAGCTCTATATGGAATGTAGGTACTTAACTGAGGTCTGTGAATTCCATTGGACATCTAAAAGCTCAGTGTAGCCATGTTCAGCATTCCCATGCCTTTGTCCCTTTGCGGATGTGGGTCTTAGGGCCCCCTCTAGATGTTCAGATAAAGACATGGTAGGATCTGATGTGCAATCCACACAATCCCACCTCTTGCCATGCCACAAGTGCATGGAAGGAGGTGTGATTGTGGGATCCAGCATCAGATCCAATCACACCTTATTGCTAATCACATTATCCCAGGCCCCCCCTGCACCAGTCTTACTGTGGCAAGCCCCACAGCGGGCAGTGGGTGATGCACCCTTATAGCTGGGAGCCCCTCAGTTGATGGGATTCCCAGCCACAGGGAACCAGCTGGCCATACATTCAATAAATGGTGTAATAAGAACAAGTCACAAAGGTATTGCACATTTTTGTGGCTTATTGCTTTTTTAGCACACCATTAATTGACTGAATGTGTGGCTGAGTTGCAACATAGGACATAATTAACTGGTTAATGTCGTGGGAGAAAACTCCCTGGAGTTCGTTGTCTAGCCGCATAGGAACCAGGAAACACGGGAAAAGGCTTTGTTGCAGTTTATTTGCTCGACCAAATGACCATAAGCCAGCAAAGAGGCAAAATGGCCCCGACTGAAGGGTGGGGCGTTCTTTTATACTTTTACAACAAGGCAAGACTACAGGGTTAACAAATAAGCAATACTTGTGGTGATCATTTCTTTATCAGCATTTTTCTGTTTTAGCTGAATTAGTAGTACTTTCTCAAAAGCAGAAGTTAAGCAACGGTTACATTATGATATGTTAGCAAAAACTGCACAGCAACAGACATTTCCTGAGTACGTGATCACTGTACTTTAGAACAATGGCTTCTTTGTCTTATGTGAACTATTTTATTTCAGGGTAATAGCTTCTTTGCCCATCACATTAATCACATCTTAAATGTAATGTGTAGATGAGGCCTTAGTCTCTCTATGCTTCTGTTCCCCGCCTGTGAAATACCCTTTCATCACATGGGTATAGCAAAGAGAAATATGGTGGAAACTGAAAAGTGCTCAAATGCACTGGTTTATATGAGAAATATACATGCATGAGATATCTAGATTGATTAGGACCTTCTAGCTGATGACTTACTTCTTTCTCTTTCAGTGCTTTGGGGTTTGTGGCATGACCATGTAAAAGGATGGTGGGAGGCAAAAGATGAACACCGTATTCTCTATCTGTTCTATGAAGACATGAAGGAGGTGAGTGGCTGTTTCATGTTTGTACTGCTCCATTATTGTCAGCCAAGGTCCCAAGAGGCCTTGGCTCCTCCCAGCCATGTTCTGTTAAGGCCAGATCTGATCTTCCCTATCCTAGTGAGAGTTACAAACACGCATTTAAAACTTCCTCCCAGTTGTTCTTTATATCTGATTTTGTTTTCTCTTCCTGATTCTGTTTCTTATTCTACCTCACTCTCTCCACAGAATCCAAAGCAGGAAATCCAAAAGGTGGTGCGTTTCCTAGAAAAGGACCTCAAAAAGGAGGTCCTGGATAAGATTGTCGAACACACGTCATTTGAGAAAATGAAGAGCAATCCCATGGCAAACTACACCAAAGAATTTGAGGGAATAATGAATCATTCAATCTCCCCATTCATGAGAAAAGGTTTTACTCCATATTATTTAGTATTACTTCTACTTTCCAGTCTCTAGGTTTATTTTGCATTAACCCATCACTTGGATACATGTCTTCTGAGCTACTGGCAATAGTTTCCAGGGCCTGGGCTGAAGGGAAGAATTCTTCTTAATTGTGATTTAATTTTTCTCTGCCTTTGCTGTGCTGTAGGGGCTGTTGGGGATTGGAAGAACCATTTCACTGTGGCACAGAATGAGAAATTTGACCAAGATTATAAGAAGAAGATGGCTGGAACCTCTCTGAATTTCCGCTCAGAGCTCTGAGGAGGGGCCATGGGGATTAGTCTCAAATCTACTAGCAGTTTTCCTTATATGAAGCTCACAAAATACCTGTGCACCTGAAATGAATATTCCCATATTTGCTACCTCAGTGATTTCACAGGGGTGGGCATCCTCTTACTCTGTGTGAACTTTCAGGTAAATATCTAATTTGAGGTAGAATTATGTAGCAAAATCCGTTCAAGAATTAGCAGAAGTCCCTTATGATTTTACCCCCAATACAAAGTGGGGGTTGGTATGATTTCCCTGATGGATGAGTATTTCCAGAGATAACCTTTAGTGTTCATAAAAATACTTATGAGGAGCAGGGGGCAGAGGCCATGAGATGAGACAGAAGGCACTATAGAAATGCAAAAAGCTGTTGCCATCACATGCAGTCAGTGTGCTGTGTAAACCTTAAACAAACCTCACTATCCTTGCCACCAGTGTGGTAAGTGGATACTATTGGCCCCATTTTGCAGATAGCAAAACAGAGATGAATCTGAAAATGTACAGCAAGCATAAGGTCTGAATTTTTACATTTGGCTTCCTAAGGTTAGGCACCTGAACCTTCACTGAACAATCTAACTAAAATTGGCCTCTTCAAAGGTACTGAGCGCCCACTCAGTATTATCAACTAAACATGATTTAAGTGCTAAATTGTGACATTCTGCCACAGACCAATGCTGCAGATGCAGAGCCATGCTACCTCAGCAATGCATTGGGAAACACAATGTTTCCTAGAGCTCCTCAGCTGTAGAGAAGAGTCAGCCCCAGATGCTCACTTAGAGGGGGCATAAGAATGACAGCTGCCACACTGGTCCTGACCTCCATTGCTGTCCCCGAAACAAAGTAGTTGTTTCACTTCTGCCCTTACATGTCCAGAAAGGTCTGAGGCAGGGGTGGGCAATTATTTCAGCTGGAAGGCTACTTAACAAGTTTTGGTGAGCTGTCACGGGCTGCACATACAAAATCCTTTAGAAGATATCATTTTAACAAATTATAGATAAAAACAAATCTTATACTAAAAATCAAACATCTACTATAAAGTATTTTAATTTTATTTAAAAAAAAATTTCTGTCCTGATTTATGTTTTTTGAGTAGAGTATATAGAGGCAATTGTATAATAGCTCAAATTAAAGTCTTTTTGTATATTGTGGGTGTGTGGGGGGGTGTAGTGTGTGTGGAGGGGCTGGGGAGATATCTGTGGGGGGCAGTTGGGCTGTGTGTGTGGGGCAGGTGGGGGTACAGTGTGTGTTGGCATGGGGGACTCGGGGAGGGTGTGGGGGGGTGCGTATGATTGGGGGGAGCTGCCCATGCACTAGGTCCTGGGAGGTGGCCAGGAGTGGGAGGAGGGAGGGACAGGGTGGGGGTAGGGAATGTGTGCAGCAGAGCTTGCCCAAACAGTGTGGTTCTGGTGCTGTCTGCACCCCCACCCCATCCAGCCTGCAACTGCTCCCACAGTGCTTCACATGAGGCCAAGCCCTGCCCACTCCTACCCATGGCAGCCTGTGTCATGCTCCCGCCTGCATGTGCCAGCCCTAGCCCTGGCCAGTGTGCACAGCTTCCCAGCATGGCTGCTTCCAGTGTGGCTGCAGCCACCCAGGAACTACTTAGCTCCCGCTCCAGCATCTCCTTCTCCTCTTCCTGCCCCACTGCACTTCTCTGGATGGGGGTGAAGCTGCAGCCAGGCATCTTCCAGCCATCTTCCACACAGACACTCCACCCACCTGGCACCATGAACAGCCTGGCCAAGTAGGTGGAAGGTGGCTGGGAGCTGGAGCCAGAGCCCCATGCGCTGGAGCAGGAGACATCCAGCTGCAGCTTCCCCCAGCCCAGAGCAGAGCAACAGGGCAGAGGCAGGAGAAGGAGGAGCTGCTGGAGACAGGGGGAGACAAGCAGTACCCAGATAGCTGCTGCCAATGAATTGGCAGGAGCCCATCCATGGACTTGATCCAGTCAGTTGGTGGGCTGGATCTGCCCCTTGGGACATATTTTGCCCACCCCTGGTCTGAAGGCTGGTATGTAACAGGAGCTGAGCCATGGCTCTATTTATTTTATCCCCCCTCTCCCTTGTTTTGTAAGTTACTGTTGGATGAGAAGCAATTCTGTATCCTCCACTTTGTTCCACTTTGTTCCTCCAAGTGCAAGGTTTGTAATTCTGGAGAACCCTGATACAGGCCATACAACAATTTGAAAAGCTTCTTATCCCTTACTAAAGTGTGTGACTGCATAAGACCTGGTCACTAGGGGTGTGCGAAGCTTTGGTTTGTGATTCAATTCAGAGAAGATTTGGCACAATTTGGAGGCCGAATCACTGAATCTGAATTGAATCAGGAGAAGGAAAAAAAACTCTGAATCAATTCAGAAAAGATTGAGACAAGATTTGGAGATTCAGAAGGCAGTCTTTCAGGGGAACAGAAACTGAGAAGAGGGAAGGGGAGCAGGGGGAAAGACTGACATCTCTAGTTGCCCAGTGACTGTGATCTTTCCCTGAGTCCCCTTCCAATCACAGTGTTCTGGGGGAGAGATGTAGAAACAGAATATAAGCTTCTGTCTGCAGGCTTTCTGTGCCTTTTGTGAGGCTATTTCTGCCTGAGCAACAGCACCTGAAAGGTACTAAACTGGCTTGGCTTCCTCCCATGTCAGTCTCCTGCTACTTTCTGTTCTTGGAAAGGACTGGATATAGCTTACTAACTAGAATCCCTCTACTTATCCCTATCCAATCCATTTCTTTCAATTTATATTTGTTTTTGTGGGGGTTTTTTCCCAATACTTTTTTAAAAAGAAAACTGTGTTTTTCCTGGCAGTATGATCCATCACTGTGCAGGGAAGCACATACATTACACACACTCACACACCTTTATCATAGAAAAAGAAGTCAAATAGTGTTACAACACAGAAGAAGTGAGACAGTCGTAGAAGAAGAAGAGAGTATATATAGTTATTGTTAGTTATAGTTACATACAGACTAAAGACAACATAGAAGAAGAAGTCAGAGATTCAGATAATTAAACACAACACAGAACTCAGACAGTTGTAGAAGAAGAAGAAGAAGAGATTATTTTAGTTACACACACAATAGTCAACACAACACAGAAGAAGTCAGACACAGTCAGACATCAGAGAAGAAGAAGAAGATATACCATCTTATGACCCACATGGGAGACAAACTAGTAATGGGATTGGAGTCAGGAAGCTTTCTTATCCAAGCTCTGGCCTCCCAGGCCTTGAACATATGATTAACATTGTCATACCTCTTAAAAGTTATGCACATACATCCATATTTGTTCAAGTCAGTGGCAATGGTAGGGTCATGGGAAATCAGAATGCTTCTCTAGAGATCTAAACATAAATTTAGATGCCAAAATTTAGTCACCCAAGTTTGACAATATTAACCTTCCTGAGTCTCAATGTTCCTATTTGGTGAAATGGGGATAACAGGACATACAAGCCTTTCCAAGCAGTTGTGAAGCATAATTTAAGATGCTTACTGAAATATAAATGAATACAATGAACAATGGATACAAAATGTATATAACTTCAAAGCAGTACTCATGTTGTACAGTGAAGCAGTAGTCAGAAGGGAACTCTGGAGTGATTTGTTCTCTGTTCTCTCCTGATTTCATAAGACAAGCTGTCTCTGGCAGTTCTGGGCAGAGGGATGTAAAACACATGAGTATCTTTGTGTGCATGTGTGTGAAAGCATAAAGTAGAGAAAGTGGGTGAATACATACAAACAAAGGTATGAAGACCTCAGACCATGTTCAAAAAGATATATGTGTGGGGAACTAGTCTACCAGGACATGACAGCTTTCTGTAATTGAAAGGCGGACACCGCCGCGTGTCCTGGACACTGACCACCTATGAGAAATCTAAGGGCCAGAGGGTTAGGCCTCCTCAGACAGCCAGGGTCTTTCATGTGTTATCTCTGTTAGTGGAGGATTTGAGGGTCAGGGATATACATAGAGGTACAGCCCAGCACCATATACCCTATAAATACACAGAGGCTCCAAATAAAGTTCAAAAGTATATTATAAACTCACAATCATACAAAAACAAGATTAACAATAGGAAACATGCATAATATCAAGCATTTACTATATACACTGGTTAACTGCCATGCACCATAAAAACACCTGCCAAGGGGCCGTGAAGGGCAGCATCAGAACCTTCACAGGCTCACTGACCTGGAGTGACAGTCAGGCCCTCAGTCTTTTCCCTCAGAGGGTCTCAGACCGAGAGGGAGGGAGGGGTGGTAATTACCAGTCCAATGGATGATCAAGGTCCCGATCCAATAACACTTTTACAGGTAAGTATTAAATTATAATCCAATCTGATAGGTCACCCCTCTCTCTCTCACTGCTACATTCACAGCTCATATCAGACACACAGGTATGATCACCAACCAAGTAAGCTCGCACACTGTTCAAACTTCAAGTACTCTCAAGCACCCGTATTCCATTTGTACACCAAATCACACCTCGGTATTCCATAAATACTCCCCAAAAATCACACCAGGTGTCAGTCATTCTTCTCACCAATCATACTCACATACACATGACACCCTACTATTGTGCTCTCGGCACTCAGGTGTAGCACACTGCACTCGACTGGACCACACAACTTACTGCACATACTCCCCAGATGTAAGTGGGTCACCGACATCATCAAAGTGGGAAGTCCAGCTATTCTAGAACCTTCCCACCTCTCATCAGTGTGCACATGCTCAGGAGGGATCTCATGTTATGGAACACATCCAACATTATATTGTCTGTGTGTTTTCTTACACAACTTTCCTAAACCAAAAATTAAGAAGAGGCAAATAAAATAAACTCTGGACTGAATACCCTATATTTTTTCTAGGTTCTTTTAGTACAACGAACACAACAAGAAAATCAGTAAATGCCCTGTGGTACTTTCTAAATATGCTAGCCAGTTTTCTTCTGGACTAACATTCCTTTCTTATGGCTCTACAATATCTCTTCTAAGGCCAGAAGGGAGTATTTCTGTTTACACATGATATAGGATTTTTCCCAGAGGCTGGATTATAGTCTGACTTTTAGAGAGATCTTGTCTCAAAAACTCTATAGGCTCCCAGCTGTAGCAGGCAGACTGAGTTATGCTCAGGCTCTAACTTTAGGCCTTTCCGGAACTAAGCAATTAAATTGTACAGAGTGCCTTATAAGGCACCGGGAAAAGTGAGTCTGTGATTGGTACGGTGGGCTAACCAGGTACAGTAGTTCCCCTAAAAGGAAAGGAAACTGAAAATGGAATAGGGATGGAGGACCTTATCTAAAAAGATGAGGTAAGAAACTTAGGGATTGGACAGTTTGAGATGAGAAAGTTACAAAAGTCGTGGACAAACAAAGAGACAGTGTGTGTTTGTGTTGCCACCCTGAGGAGATAGGAGCAACCTTGGACTTCTTGCTTTGAGTAACAAGGAATCCAAAATTAACATCCAACACACCCAGCAAAGGATCTGAGGCTGGTACCACCAAATGTCACTGCTGCAATGTTTATGGAACCACATGCCAGGTTGTATTATAAGGAGAAAACGTGTAATAAGCCTAGGGGTTACTATTAAAAGTTCACTTGATGCCAAATCCGACCAGGGGCCATGTCAGTCTTTGGGGGTCTCTGGTAAAAGGAATCCTGGGGGCAATACCAGCAACACTGAGATTAATGAAAGGACCACTGTGGTGTCCAGGTAATTGTTTCAAAGACTCTGAATCAAAATGAGAAGCCTCTTTTGCAAGAAATCAAAGCCTCATTTTGCATCTCATACAGAAATCTCCCCTAAAAACCTCTGTAACCCAAATACTGCATGATTTCATCAATGCCAACTGCTTCCTGCATTACCGTCAGTACCCTGGGAATCTCCTATTCACTGTAGACCACTCTTTACTGTGCTTGAGATATGTAATATAAGATATGCCAATATAAGATATGCCCTAACACAGGAGTGGACAAAATATGGCCCATGGGCCAGATCCGGCCTGCCAAGGGATTTTGTGCAGTTTATAGTAGGTTCCTTAGTCCCGCCCAGCCCAAGCACAGCTCAGGCCGTGGCGTGTGCGGCTGGTCCCACTGCACCCAGGTATGAGGTGGGGCTTAGGCAGCATGGCAGCTGGACTCACTTCCTGGCAGCCCCAGTGGTAGCAGGTCCTTCCAACTGCCATCGCTGCTGGACCCAGCCATGCTGCCGGGGAGGACCCACACAGGCAGGACACACAACTGGGCAGATGGGATGGGAGCTATGTTCAGAAGCGGGACAGGCAGGCAAGGCTGGGATCGTGGGACAGGATCATAGGGCAGAGCCATAAAATCACTGCTGCAGTCTGCAAGTATTTCATCCTCAAAAAGGGTTGCCAATCCAAAAACTTTTTTTTTTACCAATAATCAGCAAACTTTTTACTAACAACCAAGCTTTTTTACCAGAGTTGGTGTCATACCCCTAAATTTGAACCCAACCCTTCTTACTGCCATCTAGGGCCTGGCAGAAGGGTTACATTTATATTATGTAAAACATATGTGAGTAAAAATATGTCAATAAAAATTTTAATTGTCAGTAAAAGTTTGCAGTTTGTCAGTAAAAAAATAGTCTTGGGTTGGCAACCCTGTTTCAGGGTGAAATAGTTGAAGGCCCCTTAGTACATGTAATGCCAAATCCTAATCCTGTTGGAATCAGTGGACATGTCTACATGAGACACTTTAATAAGCAGGTGAGCCAATTACTGCATAGTAAGCATTGCTGTCTACACGTGCAGGTGCTTACTGAGCATTACTTTGGTCTAATCATAAGTTAATTTGCTACCTGCAAATACAAGCAGCAAATTTAATTCCCAATTAGTTACTGCACAGTAACACACATGTAGATACTACCGGGAGCAAATTTGCACCAGGGGCCTTCCCCACCAGGGGCCACCCGCTGCTTAGCCCCAGGGCCCTGGGGCTGGGAGTTTATTCAGCCCCAGCCCCTTAAAAACCTATGACAGGGCCCTGGGCCATCTGCAGCCAGCTTTTGATCACTGCATTTCCCAACAGGGGCCCCAGGCCAGTCATAGCAGGCTGCCCACACCCTGATGCTGGTCCCCAGCACTGCATCACCGTGTGGCTGCCTAGCCCATGCCGTCATGCTGAGCTGAGTGCTGGAGGCAACTGTCAGGCCCAGCAGCACTCTGGGCCACCTGCAGCCAGCCTCTGGCCACCAGGTCCTGCTCCAGCCAGCCCTAGGCCACCCGCAGCAGTCTGGTCAGACCCCACTACTGGTGCCTGACATACCATCTCTGAGCACCTGTCTGTCCTGTGTCATGCCCCTGCGCTGGATGCTGCATGTACCTGCTCTGGCCTGCCAACACCAGGACTGTCATGCAGAGGCCCAGTGAGCCATCAAGGGAGCCACACTGGCATCCTCCCTGACACCACACACTGCCTCCTGGGGCCCCAACTGGTCCCAGGAGGAGACTGAAGACCTCATTGCACTGTGGGGTGAGGCCAAGGTCCTCAGACAGTTTTCACAGAGCAAGCACTCCAATATGCACATTTATAAGGGCCTGTCAGGCCACATGCAGGAGTGCAGGCACAACCAGTCAGTGTGACAGTGCCGCATAAAGGTAAAGGTCTTGCAGGCACAGTGGATCACTGTCACCAACCGCAACCACCGGTCAGGAGCTGCCCGCAAGTCCAAGCCCTTGATGCAGCAGCTGAATTACATCCTTGCGCCCTGGGACCCTGGACTGAGCTGTGCCGTCTACTCAACCACAGGCCAACTACCTAAGCCTCGGCTGCAGCCTGGCACCCATGGTAACACATCACTGGGGGAGGGCTCCTCAGGCCACCAGGAGCCCATTGGGAGCTGCAGGTCTTCACCACCAGTGGGGACCAACTTGGGCCACTGGGCACACCTGCCACACCCACCTTGTAAGGCCTGCCTACACTGAAGGGAGAGGCCTCCCCACCCCTGCCCCTGCCCCCACTTCCCACCCTGTCCGGCTACACTCCCCAGGCCCTGGGTTCCCCTGCCCACAGCATGCAGGGAGGTGGGAGGGAGTGCAAAACTTTATTGAGCCGCCTGTGCCCCCATAGCTAGTTGGGCACAGGCCTCTCACATGGAGAGGAATCTGTCAATGCTGGTGGTGATGTTGTCCTCAGTTGTGGGGGCAGGGACGTGTAGCACAGCCACAGGTAGCCCTCCAGACAGTGGCAAAGGTTCTGGGACAAGGTGGGCTTGCCCTCCACACCATCAAAGCTCAGGGTTCTGCACCAGGTTTGCAGGTGCACCATGGCAATCAGCAGCAGCAGGGTGTAGTGGGTCAGGCACCCCTCAGCCCTCACAAACAGCACCTTGTGATACACCCAGGACATTCAGGGACACACTCAGGACACAGAGCTGGCACGAGGTGGGGCTGGCTCCCTGGAGAGGCACCCTGGGGAAAGGGTGAGGGGCCAGCAGTTCCACATCTCATTTGGCTGGGAGCCCCTCGCCCCGTGAGCCCAGGCACCTTGGGCTTGGTGGCAGCACAGAAGATGGGCTGGCCTGCAGGAGAAAGGGTGGGAGTGGGTCTGGAGTCACAACAGCAGATGTTGCCAGGAGTCAGGCCTGTCTCAGCCAGGAAACAGGGTGGGGGAGAAAGGCTGCTTGCGGCCAGCATCTGTGACCTGCCCCTGAAGAGTGAGTAGGGGTGGGGGTTTTGGCCAGCTACGACCTGTGCCTGCCTGGCTGACTTACCATGGACCCTGGGCACCCGTTCATGCACAAACCCTGATCTGAGGCTGAGTAGTGCATAACCCCCTGGTGTTGAGCATCTTATCTCAGAAATGTTGCAAGCTCTCACAAACAAGCCCTTTCTCCTGGCTCTGTAGGAACTTCAGCAGCATGCAGGGGAGAGACACCATTGGTAATGGGATGCACCATCAGGCTCATCACCAGCCTCAGTCAGGGCCCTGCATATACGCTGTGGCAGGGGGCCTGGAGTGGTGCAGTGAACCTGGACAGGTGGTCACGCCACATGGACAGACTGCCAGAGCTGAGACTGACTTGGACCAGGCAGTGGCCACTGTGGCAGGCCAGCAGGGTGGCCAGCAGGAGCCTGGGGTGCTGGATGTTGTTCCTGGTGTCTGGGGATGGAGCAGTCATGGCACGGTGGGCAGAGGCTCTGGCAACAGAACCACAGTGTGTTTGCACCTCACTCAGTACACTGCTTCAGGCTAGGAAAGCACATGGCCAGGGAGCAGCATGCAGGGCATTAAAAGCTGGCTGCCAGCCACAGGCAGGTGTAGTTGGTACCTCCAGCTTCCCCTGGCTGCTGCAGGGGGCTGGTACAGGGCTGGAAGGCATGGACATCTGGTGCCTCCTGGCTCTGGGGGGCACCAGCGGCCAATCACTGACCCAGGGGGGGGGTGTCCCCCAGCAGCCAATCATCAACCCTGGAAGTGCCGGCGGGAACTGAAAGTGTCATTGGCACTTCTCAGGGGGGCACCAGCCGGTGCTCCCCACTCCCTGGCTGGTGAGGGCCTATTTCAGGTGAGGCACATGCCCCACCATGCTCCCCCTACACATCACCTATGCCGGACGGGGTGAAAACAGACTGTTGCTAGGAGCAGCAAATCTACTCCTGAATGCACACACGTGTAGATTCCTGCCCAGGGTGAGTTTCCTCCAAGAGCACTTGCACATGTAGATATGCCCAGTGGGAACTTTGCCATTGACTTTTGATGGAAGTGAAGTTTGGCCCATTTTCTATTGTTGTAACACACTGAATAAATGTCTGGAATATCTTGTTCTCCATGAAGAATGCTTTTTCACAAGGTGAACAAATTTTCTAATATAGAGGTAATAAAATTATAGAATATAAGGATATAAATTATATCCTAATTTATAGATATAAACTATCTTGTTTTTCTGTTCACTGTGTCCCTGATCAGCTGCATCCCACATATATTATCTGATTAGCTTCTTCTGGTGGGATGCAGATGTGTGATTCGTAATTCATCTAAGTGAATTATGTAAAACAATTGCAGATATGAATCATGGCTCTGTTTCACAAAACACGAAATACCGTTCATTTCAACATGATAAATCTAATAATCTTTTTCTCACCCTCTTCCTTTTTGCTGCTATAAAATCACGTTTTAAAATTCCCGCTATCCTTATCTTACATGTTTTTGTTTCAGCCAAAAGAATTCCAGACTCTAAAATACTGTAATGTATATTTATTTATCATTTGATGCTATTGATTCCTTTTATTCATGGCGTCATTTATGGCCAAAGTAAAAATGTATATTCCCCATGCATATAGATAATAGCTATCCAGTCATACAATATATCAATATGTATGATGTATACGTTCTTACTGACAGTTGCCAGAATTTGCACATTACTTAATGGCCAGAATTAATTTGAGTTTTTATCTTCAGTCTTGCATGAAGCATGACACACAGGAATAATAGCTGCTTGCTTCCTCCTTCATTCCAGGTTAAGGGAGTGTGAAGTGCCTCTTCCCTGCCTGCCTGACATAGAGGAATTACCTGGCACAGCCCCTATTCTCTCCCCACACATCAGAGCAGTCATATTCTTCAAGACAATCTTAATGAGCTGTTAACAAACAGTGAACAGATTAGAAGGCAGATATTTATTTTGCTCCACTCTTCATATACAGAAGCTGATCCTGGATGGGATTGGGATATAGGTATGTATTTCACTGTGTCTATGTGATAAGTGTGTGTTGTATCAAAACCATGGTTAGCAGCTACAGAAGCAGAAGAGGGGGCAGATATTTTGCAGGTACAGGACATGTCTACATAAGATGCTTTACTGTGCAATAAACTAGGTAATAGATTAACTGCACATTAACTACTGCACAGTACTGCTCATGTAGACAGCTGACCAGAAGCAGATTGCTCCATCAGCCCAGGCAGCAGGGGTTAAGGGAACTGTTCCCTCCCCAGCAGCTTCTTCCTAGCCCCCTAACCTGATCTGCCAACCAGGGCAGGGGCCTAGGAAACAGATGTGGGGAAGGGGACACTTTCCCAGCCCCTTGCCCCAGTGGCAACTCAGAGGTGGGGCAAGAAGGACACGTGCCCCCACTGAAACTGGCCCTCGCCAACTGGAGAGTGGGGAGTGCTGGAATGTGCCCCGCCTGAGAAGCACCAGCGGCACTTCCAGTTTTGCAGCCGGCACTTCCAGGGTTGACCCCCGTCCTGGTCAATGATGTGTGGGCTGGGAGTGGGCCGAGGTCCTCGGGGGCGCGAGGCGGGCTGTGGCCAGCAGCCCGGGCACACGGGTTGGGGAATGCAGGCCGGCGGACTAGAATTAGGCACAGACGCGTAGTGGTTGATTAAACATTATTTTACTTACACTGTAGATGGTCACGGTGCAGGCAGGAAAACTTGCTTGCGTTGCAGTTACAGACAGACACGTGGAGTTTGCTAGGCTCCACAACACAAACTTGAACAAGACCCGCAGAAAACTCGAGCCTCTTGAAATAACTCGGACAGAGCTCTGGATACACACACTCACGAAGTTTGCTAGGCTCCGTGGAATAAAAGCGCGCAGGGAAGGGGTTCGTCAAGGGATCGCGCTCGGTGACGGGGAGAGGCCAGAGGTTGATCAGACCCCTATAGCCTTCTTAAGGCACACGCTGGGTCCGTTAGGCTCCGCAGCACTTAGAGTTCTTCACGAGACATGAAGTCCTCCTCCTCCATGAGATGGTTGTGGAGTCCTCCAACTTGGGCGGAAACCGCTCAAGCCTCTTATACGGCTAGCAAGCCAATCGCTAGCCACCACGTGGGAATAATTTAGAACTGGCCAATAGTGGGACACAAATTTGCATGCGGGTGGCGGGAACTCCTTTGCACCGGGGTTTTCTCTTTGCAACTGAGAAATGCACCCTGCAAAGAAAGCTCCTCGTGGCGGGAAATAATTTAGCAGTGCCGAAGCGCGCGCACACAAAATCACACCCTTGGGTTGTGACAAATGATTGGCTGCTGGGGCCCCGCCGGGCTGGTGATCACCCGATGGTGTCCCCCCCAGACCCAGGAGGCATCAGTCACCCATGCTCTGAGTGCTCCAATTGAAGTATGGGCCTAAATATGGGCCTCGGTGTGACTACACCAAGACCACACTCATATGCAGATGTTTGCCCAACAGCACCCCACACAACCCCCCCCCAAAATCTAACCCTTGTCGGACAGCCCTGTGCCCTGCAAGAAGAGGCCAGAGGCAGTCACAAATATTCCCCTTTTGCGTGCCTGCATCATGCACAGCCCCAGAGACACAACAAAAGCCTCCAGGGTTGCTGGCTCCTTCGTGCTTGGGCCTCAACTGTCTCAGCTGCTCCAAAATTAAAAAAGAACAAAAAAAGCCATTTTGACCTCACCATCTTCCCCTTCCTCAGAGATGCTCCAAGTTAAAGGCAACATGTAGTGGGGGCACGGAGGGGGGAACTTCCAGTTTTGCCACCAGCACTTCTGGGGTCAACCTCCTGCCCCCCAGTCGGCAATCAGCCGCTGGTGCCCCCCTGGAGCCCTGCCCCTATCAGCTAATTGAGGCAGGGGGGCTGGAAAAGTGTCCTGACTGGGGCACAGGGCTGGGAAACAGTTTCCTGGGTAGTGAGACAGAACCCCCTGCCAGAGCCCAGGCCTGACCCCAGTGCCCACTGCCAGCCCTGTGGCTGGCACTTGGGGGAACCTAGAACTCCCCCTTGTTATCATATGGGAGCACAGAAGCGTCCCTGCCCTAAACTGCTCCCTTGGGGAGCAAATTTCTCTCAGTGGGCACATGTATAGACATTCTCCCAAGGAAAGCTTACTGTGCAGTAAAATACTACGCAATAATTGCACATGTAAATGCATTCACGGGGTAATAATGAATATATAAGATAATACTGAACCAAGCACAAATTGTACCTCACAGAAATAAATACTAAAATGATCTTGATAAGAACATCAACACAAGAACACATTTGGACCTAACTTTAAATAACTAAAATAAAATTACTGCTAGTAGTAGCATGCATTCATAACATGAAGAAAATTTGATCCCTGTCTCCAGGAACTTAAAATGTAACATTTATATATCTCTTCCTCCCAACAGCTGTATGATCATAGGAAATAACTTTATAGCAAGTGGAGTGTACAACATGGAAATTATTTTTCATATGACTCGTCTTCAGAATACCTCAATGTACCTCAATGTCCCAATGAGATATTGCTATTAATAACTGTAATCTTAAATCCATTCACTTTGTAGAATGCTATATGCATTTCTCTTTTTGCAGTTGTAGGACTGCCTAAACTTGTTGAATCCCATGGGAGTCTGTCTATTAACTTCTGCAGGCCTTAGATTAGGCCTGTGCTACCTGGAAGTGCAGATGTCCAGAGGCAGTTCTGGGAAAGACATGAGGACTGATTCAACACCACTAGAATTCCATAGACTTCAAAGGATTTTCACTAGTGTCACAGACTGGAAACCACTTCAATCAACTTCCCCAAGAATTATGTCATGAAGGCAGTAGAAACCATTTCAGAAATAAGTTTTTCTTGTATATGAGAAGTATCTGAACTATATTGTGAGTCTCTAGAAGCTATTTTTAAGATAAAAATTCATACAGTTACATGTTTTAATGTAAGCTTCTTTTTAAAGCATTGTATAATTTGATCAAATCTTTATATTATTTTACAAGAAAAATCTTGTGTTAAAAAAAATGATATGCTTTTTTCTCCCTATAATAAGTATATGAAAATTACTGTGGAGAGACATTACATAAATCCTCTAATAGAACATAACTTTATGTAATTAGATTTCTTTCTACAGTAATATAAACTAAATGCATGTTTAAGATAAACCCAATCCTGCAAGTTCTGCTTCTGAAATATCGAGCACTCTTGCGAGAGTGTAGCCCAAAGGGGCAGAAGCCAGTTGTGTGTTCTTTTTTTACTGAAAATTGAGGGTCTGCAAAACAGGAGATTAGGCAGGGGAAGGGGGTTAGAGTAGCAATTGGGGAGAGAACGGGGCTTAATTTGTAACATACCTGCCAAAAAGTTTGGCTACCTCATTATTAACATTGAGGCCAGACTAAGAAACAGTTATGGACATTAGCCAGATTCAAAAAGGGACTGGACAAATTCTTAGAGCAGTGGTTGTCAACCAGGGGTACGTGTACCCCTGGGGGTACTTAAAAGGGTCGTAGGGAGTATGCAGTGTGCCCTGGCCACATGGAGAGCAGCTGGGTCCAGCTGGTAAGTCTGTTGTGGGGGAAGGGGCATGGGGGAGGGAGTGGGGCTGAGGCAGGGACAGGGGCTGCCCAGCCAGGGCGGGGTATGGGACTGAGCTGTGTGAGGGGTTGGGTGGTGGCTCCTGCTGCTATGCACACCCCGGTAGGGCATGGGGGAGGGGGGGGCATGTGCCCCCAGATCTGCATGTGGGGTGGGGTGGGGTGGGCTGCCGCTAGGGGCTGGGGGCTGCACTAGGCTCTTCCCAGCAGGGTGTCTGGGCTTAGCTGTGCTTGGGGCAGGTGGTGCTGGTGCTAGGAGGGAGGTTTGGGGGAGCTATGGTGAATTCTGGAGTGACTGCAGCCCCCTCCCTGTAGCCCTGCTCCCGTACGCCACCATGGTGAGGGAGGGAGTGGGGCTGGGGCTGGAGGAGGGGTAGGCGCTGGGACATGGGGTGGGTGGCCCTGCTGCTGCACACACCTTGGGAGGGCACAGGAGGAGTGTGCCCCCAGATGTGTACATGGGGCAGGGCAGGCTGCAGGCCAGTGCAGGCTGGGGCCGGGGCAGCACTAGGCTGTTCCCGGCAGGGGTGTTGGGCCTGACTGCACTGGGAGGGAGAATTGAGAGAGCTACAGTAAATTCTGGAGTGGCTGTAGCCTCTTCTGTAGCCCCCTCCCAGCACCACCACAGCCTGGCCCAGCCCCTGCCAAGTCTGGCACCGGCCGCAACCCATCTGTGCCCCGTGTGCAGATCTGGGGGCACATGCCCTCCTGGGGGTGCGTGTAGCTGCGGAAGTTGCACCCCCCATGCATCTCATTCCCGTACTCCACCCCAGCTGGGCAGCCCCTGGCCCAGGCCCAACCCCACTCCCTCCCCCACTGCTGGGGCCTCGATCTGCCCTCCCACAGTGGCAGCCCACCCTTGCCCCACATGCAAATCTGGGGGCATATGCCCCCAGTGCATTCTTGGGGTGCACGCAGGGGCAGGACCCACCCCCCCACCTCATGTCCCCTGGACAAGCCATTCACAGGTCAGCCCCATGCCCTGCTCTGGCTGTGCAGCACCTGCACCAGTCTCACTCCCTCCTTCACTGCAGGGGGTCTCGATCTGCCCCTTCCCACCTTAAAAACAAGAAAAAAATATAAAGGGGTACATGAGCTGAAACTTTGAGACAGAAGGGGTACACTTATTAGAAAAGGTTGAAAGGGACATCAGTAGCTACTGAGCATGGGAATTAGGGAAAGAGCCTCTAAATTAGAATTTACTAGACCATAAATGCTGGAGGCTGCAAGAGAGAGAGGACCAGTGGAAAAAAAATCTGGTCATACCCAGTTCACTCTCCCTTTCATCATGCTGTGTAACAGAGGACAAGATGGACCTATGATCTGTCCAGTAAATGGTGATTCTTATTTTCTTATGTACATTTACTGAGCCATTGCTCTTACAAACTGTCTTACTGAAGACAACAGGATTGCTATTGAGCAAGTGCTTACCAGTATGAATAAAAATTTCACATCTGGCTCTGAGAATTTAATTTTTTTTCTATCTGACAGCATAAACAAAATTAAATATGTCATTAACTCCAAGGACAAGAAACTATGACTTCAGTTCATCTTCAAAACAGATTGCAAGCTTAAGAAATCTGCAGCTTTCAGAAGAGCTGGAACAAGCAGATATTTTTAGGCTGTTCCCATTTTCAATGTTATATTGTTTTAAAAAGGCTAAAAGCTTCAGGTTTACAGTGTTAATGTTCTGTTTTACCATCAATCACAAAAGATTAGGCAATGTTTTATTCTTCACTGATCATAATGTATCAGCTAGGTCTGTGGATTTGAAGAAATTCTGTGATTTTCTGCAATATGCATTATGCCATTTGGATCACATTGGAGAAGTCAACATTTCTAAATAAATTAGTATGTCATAATTCAGTTCATAAATGTCAAATTAAAATATACTATTTAAAATATCATACTAAAATATCACGGCAGAAGGTACACATACACCCAAAAAAGAACAGAGTACATGGACCAAATAAAAACTCAGGGGTAAACTGCTGCATGTTCTCTAGAATGGAGCTGTACAGGAAAGAAATTTTGGCCCAGTTAGAGATACTCAACTGGAGTTGAGTCATTGATTTCAACAACCCATGGACTTCACCTTAGGTTTGCATTGGCCTCATTTCATTACCAATACATACTAAAGCCTAGACCCTTCAAATACTTATACATGTGCATTATATTGCAAAAAAAAAAATACAAAAAAATTAGAATGATTTTGGTATAAGTCAAAAACAGCATATGACAGTCTGTCAATTTTTTGCCTCATGGATGCAAAACTGAATGCAAATTTCACAGAAATTGTTTCTCTCTTATCCACAAAATTGGGCTTTAACAAAAAATAACATTTACTAGGCTTTGATTTAGAACATATTTCAGTGATTCTCAACTGCTGCCGAGGCTTTTGACAAAACAGTTGTCAGAGTTCCTATTATTTTGTTTTTATTGAAGAAATATTGTGGCACCCTAAGGGTGCCTTGAGATCCTTTCAAGATGATACTATTGTTAGCACTGTCAGGTGTGCAAACATGATTTCACAAAATAATCTCTGAGTTTTCACATAGGAATTTGTAGTGTTAAAACATTCTGACCTGTTTTTCTGAGTTCTTTGCAACAGAAGAATTGTCTGTAAACAAAAGGTGAAAACTAAGATCTGGCATTTTCTGATGAGTGCCTTAACTCTATGGAGTGGTGTCTCGAGACTAAGATGATTTAGAACCAAAGCTACATTTACTTTGAAATTGCCTTCTTATTTTGTAAGACTCACCCTGACTTTTTATCTTTCGTAGTAGAAGAAATTTCTTACGATGCAAAATTTGGCTGACCTAAAATAAGGTCTTATAAAAATTAATAAAGTACTTAATTCATAAAAAAGCAAAGAGTCTGATTTTATGAAATATACAATGAATTCACTTAAATAAAAAGATATGGAAATCAGCTTCTGTGATTTGTGGGAGCAGCATCTCTCCCTTCTTTCAATACTTGCAATTTGCATTTAAAAATGTGAATAACAATAAGTAGACCTGGAAAAATGTAAATTATTACTCTCTAATGATAGCAGAATGTTTTGACTAACACAACTTCTTTTTTATTAATATAATAGATGTTCTCCTGTGACACTTCAATTAATTCACTGATATTCAATATTCATCTGTGAATTGTAAGAAGAATATGACCAGTGGGTATCTCTAACATTTTCTCATGAATTCAGTCACTTATTATGCAATTTCTAAATTTTTTCAAGCATTATAACAGTGTTGATAGTGGTGGCATAGTTAGAATCAAAACACAGGAACTTTAAAAATTCTGGTGGGTGATGTTTTCACATGCAGCTGCCCTAAGGAAAGAAGGATGGTCTTTAACAAAGGCACAGGATTGTGGTGTAGGGTGTCTGGCTTCTATTACTGGTTCTGAAATACATTTTTCTGCTTTAAGCAGTCACCTACTCCCTCTGTACCTCAGTCAAGATATCATAGAATTAGATCTTAAATCCATATTTAGGTACCTGCTTGAATTCCAAATGTGCTGAGCAAGTAACTCATTACCAGAGGAGGATCTGGGTGGTGGGAGGGGGAACAGACAGGACAGGCATGCCCTGATTTGTTTACATCCTGCTTTGATTCCTGCTCCACCCAAATTTTAAAATCTACTGCCTGGCAGGGGCAGTAGCATTTCTATTCAGGCAGTGCTGAGGGAGTTAACTGACTTCATGGCTCATTATAATCTACTTGAACCCTTCTAAACTCTTCATTCCACAGGTGTTAATAACCCTCTCTTCTTTTTAATTATCTTGATGTTCCACCAAGCTATCCATTGCTCTTCAGTTCTGCTGTCTGTTAGCTGCTCCTGGTAATGAAGCTCCTATTTCACAGCCCTACAGATTGTTTTTAATTTATTCCAATGACATTATATTTGTTTTTCTTCAGCCTTAAATGTGTGGCGCGCTCGCTGCTTTTGCCTGGCAAGCTTGGCTTGGAGAAGGACACTTTGGATTGCTGGAACATTTCCACCAATCAGGTAACAGCTGGGAGGGTCTTGCCCCGCCCCTGCTTGGAGCGGGGGGATGCGAGAAGCCTCTGGACCTGATTGAAGACTGTGGTATGCAGATCCAGCAGACTTCCGGGGCAGGGCCTCTGGTGTAAATAAAAGCCTGGTGTGCTCAGCACGCTGAGGCAAATGCAGCGAGGGTCTCAAGAAGAGCAAAGCCAAGAAAAGCTGGGGAGCTCTCCCCCAGTAGGCAATAGGCCCAAGGCTCCTGAAGCTGCCACTGGAGGAGCAGCTTTGGGAGCGGTGCAAGACTGCTTGGGCTGTTGACGGCGCCCGGGGACGGTGTGAGGAGACCTGGCCCTGGGAGTGGTGTGAGACTGCTCAGGCCCATGATGGTCCGTGGTTTGGTGCACAGAGCCCAGGCTTTGGGAGCCACAAGTGGCGGCTCAAGCCTGCAACCCTGGCAGGGGCCAGAGGGCCACACGGTGCGTGTGGAGCAAGGGCCTTGGGGGCCACAGTGAGGCGGCTCAGGCCCCATCTCCCGGCAAGTGGCCAGGTCCCACAATGCGCAGGGTGGTGCACGGGCTCAAGCCTTGGGAGCCAGGGAGCAGCAGAGGCTGCTTGGGTTAGCCACCCAGCATGAGGATGGACAGATGGAGTCTGAAGGGCCTGGCCTTTGCTAAAAGAGCCCTCAGTGCTGAAGCCAGGACACAGGGAAATAGTAGCACTGCAGCATGAGGCCCAGCACCCAGAAGCTAGCAGTGGTGGTGCAGCAGCTGAGAGGAGCTGAGCCCTCAGTGCCCAGAGCGGCACAGGGTGGGGAGGAGCCCAGCAGTGCAGGAGAGGCCTGGAGAAGCACTCCAGCAGAGAAGAACCCATCAAGCTGCGCCCTGACCACCACCACCTGAGGGAGTGTGAGTATTTGGGCGCCTGGGTCCCGCAGGGGAAAAACGTTTGGGGCGGGCAAACCCAGAGAAGGGGCTGGGTGAGCAGCCCTCCAGCCTAGTCAAGGCCCTAAGGGGAGGGGCCCCTGGTGCTTCCTGGATACCCCCTGCAAGGGACCCCATTGGAAGGTGGACTATATCTTGCCATGGGTCAGGGACTATATTAAGGAATAGATATTATTAAGATTGTTCATGTTTGCACCTTATATTTTGTAATTAAAATGTTGTATTATGATGTTGTATTGTGTTGATGCTGCTGAAATTGTTTTACTGTGATGGGTAAATAGTGTTATCATAGGACAAAAATGTCCTCCAGAAATGTAATATGTCTTATCCAATGCACCAAATGCCCTGATGGAAAATATGTAGGAGAGACCAAACAACAACTGCGCACCAGAATGAACACACACCAGAAATCTATCAAAGACAGAAATACCCAGTTACCTGTGGGGGCACATTTCTCACAGAAGGGCCACTCTCTCTCCAATCTCTCAGTCCTGATCCTCAAGGGAAACTTACACAACACTTCCCAGAGACAAGCCTATGAACTCCATTTCATCAACCTGCTGGATACGAGAGATCATGGACTAAACACAGACATTGGATTTTTGACACATTATAATCTGCCTGGCAACTGACTCCCCAGCCCAGGCCCTGGCTTCTTTACTTTTCATTCCATCCAGGAAGAGCACACACCAACTGCTGAAACTTCCTTAGCCTGATGAAGGGTTTTTGAACTCGAAAGCTTGCTTAATAACTATTCTCCAACTATTTGGGTTGGTCTAATAAAAGATATCAAATTCACCCAAGGAACCTTGTCTGCCTATGTCCTTAGACCAACACGGCTACAATCTACACCCCTGCATCATAGGACAAAGTAATTTTTGAAAAGCATCCTGTTGGTTTCTTGGAATGCTAGGTCCCCTAACTGGGTAGGGGTCCATTTGATGCCTATCTTTCTGCATTAAAGAAAGAGGAAACTGTTCCTCTGTGGGGGTAAAATCACATTTCCACTTTTATACTTTGCATGACCCTTTAATTGAGTACAGGTTCCCCACTATGGGGTGGGGAAGCTGTGGGGTTTTTTGTGGATATATTGTTTTCTCTGGGGGTTGTGGTTGGGAGTGATTTTTCCGCTGTGTTATTTAGGGTCTGACCTTGGTTTTTGGTTAATGTTCACTGTATAAATATATGCATATGACATTTAGTTTTATGTTTATGTATATTATAACTCAATAAATTGTATATAGTTAAGAACTTTGGGCTTGGGCTAACTCTATAAAGGAAAGAGGGATCCATTCGAAATTCTGGCATCCCTCTCACAGCAACCCCTCCTGCCTACCCATCCCATCTGACTGAGAATAGGTCACACCCTTGGGTGTACCCGGGTTACAAATGGAATAATGCAGCCCTACCCCCCTGTCATATTAGTAAAGCTTCTAGTTCATTTTTACCTGGAGAAAAATATATGTTGTTTAATATGTAATGATGCATTATACCATCTGTACCCCACTGTTCAGAATTCTAGATTTGTCCATGCTTGTTACCTTAATTCTCTCCTTAAGGGGAAATTAGGACTGCTTTAGATCTGATGCTTGGCAATAGAGCTCCATGCACCTTAAAGTCATGTGTCTGTTGCCTCATACTTCATACTGCCATGTTTTACTTTAGCTAAATTGCCAAAATTGTTTGACCAAGAGGAGACTCATTAGCACTATGCTACCCACCATACGTCAAACAGCTTGAATTTATTAGTAGATGTTTAGTATTGTGCATCCAAAAAGATGACAAAGCCAGTAGGGAAATACAAATTGCCCGAGCAAGGGACTAACATTAGAGGGATGGGGGCGAGGAGGGGAACGCAACTAGGTTATAGAAAATACAATGTTAGCTAACTAAGCCCAGGGGTGGAGTAGGGGGCTGGGGGAAGGGGAGGGAGGGGGTTTGCAACACTGAGAGAGAAAGAAGGTAGATACACACAAACCCGTAGTCCGCAATGGTGGAGGAAGTAGGTTGAAGAAAGTGTCTCAGTCCATATAGAGTCTCATTGGGGGGGTCCTCTTCGGGTGGAGTGGGGTGGTCCATTGCTGAAGATTCCTCTTGAAGTGAAGTCCATCAGGTGCAAAGAAGAGTTCAGGTGGTCCTCTCTGGGTCCAGTCTGGCGGCGGTCCGTCTGGCGGGGTCAGAGTACTGGCGGTGGCCTGTGATGTGCTCCACATAGATGTCACGGGACCAGCGGATCATGTCAGACACCATGAGGCAGCACATCAGTTTGGCATAGCGGCAGGAGATGCAGCAGGCACACAGGATACTCTCATTGCTGGGGACCCAGACTTCGAAAGTTCCCATAATGAGTGCAATGACCATCATGTTGTAGCCGCGGCCCCTCAGGATGTCGGCCAGCAGGGCATACTTCTCCCGCTTGCAAGCCCGGACATCAGTGAAGGCTTGGCGCCAGTTCTTGAAGGGGATGGTCACGTCCATGATCATAACCTTCTTGGCCTCTTCATTGGTGATCACGACGTTGGGTCGCACCTGGCTCTCGCAGCTTGGGACGGTGCGGTTCATGGGGATCTCCCCCACTGCGGCCGGGATGGCCCTCACCAGGCGGTCCTGGACAGTGTTGTGGCAGAGCTGCCAGGCTCTGGCATGCGGCCTGCAGCTGCACAGCACATGGGGGAGGGTCTCTGCCACGTAGCCGCACCATTGGCACCTCTTGTCCCACACCGTGGCTGAAGCGGACAGCCCTGTTCAGAGGCAGGCAGTTGAGGCAGGCGCGGTGGAGGAAGCGCCAGTCTGCGAAGTGCGTGAAGCTCCCACCGGGCATGAAGCGGTTGCTGGAGTCCCACTTTGAGGTGATGTCGAAGACCTTGCCCTGGTTGGGTTTGCCCTCAGGTCACCAAACCCGACCAGGGCAAGGTTTTCGATGTCACCTCAAAGTGGGATACTATAACACTATGGAGGCCAGAATGGTGAACATGTGTCTCCAGAAAGACCTCATTCTTCAGTTCAACTCCATATGAGAGGCTCCCTGTTTTCCAGCTTCTGCACATGCTGTGGAGCAAGCTATGTGTTGTAGTGGAAAAATGTTCACTCCCTGGCAGATAGATTATGTTTATAGATAGCAGCTGGAGACAAATACAACATGGAGTAGCCCCATCTACCTGTGGGATGCTGCATGCATGAGTGAACACACACACACACACAAGAATGTACATAATACTTTTGTTTTCTAGTTGATTATGGAAAAAAAAGCCTCCAAAAAGCCATTATGGAATCTGGGGATCTCTCTCTCTCTCTTCATAGCATATCCAAATAGGACGCTAGTGACCACGGTCTTCCAGAGATCTCTTCTCTTTGAGGCATACAAAATTTCCAGCGTTGATACATTTAGATAGACTCTTGACATAAGTCAACCTCTGTCTTCCATGATCTCTCCTTTCTTCTGTCTCTCCAGTTACAACCAGACTTTCAATTTCGTCTTTCCTCATAACATGTCCAAGAAATTCCAACTGTCTCTTTCTGATGTTAATCAGCAGCTTCCTCTTGAAGCTTGCTCTTGACAAAATATCTTCCTTCGAGGTATGACTTGTCCAACACACCTTCAAGATGTGCCTTAAGAACCACATCCCAGTTGACTTCAATTCTCTTTTCCACACTTGGCAATATTGTCCAGCATTCTGATGTATACATGAGGACTGGTATAACCAGTGAGTCCAGAGGAGAGCCACATGCATGATCAGAAGTCAGGAAAACAGACCTTATGATGAGAGGCTGAGAGCTATGGGATTGTTCAGCCTGGAAAGGCGCAGGCTCAGGGGTGATCTGGTGGATGCCTATAAGTTTATCAAGGGTGCTCACCAGGATCTGGGGGAACGTTTGTTCATCAGAGCACCCCAAGGGATGACAAGGTTGAATGGTCATAAACTCCTCCATGACCATTTCAGGCTGGACATAAGGAAGAACTTCTTTACTGTCCGAGCCCCGAAGGTCTGGAATAGACTGCCGCTGGAGGTGGTTCAAGCACCTACTTTGAATGCCTTCAAGAGACATTTGGATGTTTATCTTGTGGGGATCCTATGACCCTTGCTGATTTCCTGCCCCTGGGGCAGGAGCCTGGACTTGAAGATCTTCCAAGGTCCCTTCCAGCCTAATGTCTATGAAACCTATGAAACTTAGCAATCCAAAATGCTTAGCTTCGTCCCTATAGAAATTTTACTATTTGCCAATATCTTTTTCATTTTCAGAAATGCATCTTTTGCCATCCCTATTCTGTTTTATTTCATGATTTACCAGTTACCGTATCAGTTATATCATTCACCTATAAAGCACTTTAGAATGTTTTAGCCACAATGGAAGACATAGTAAATTGACCAAATTTTAATTTGACAATAATTCTGCATGAATAATTCTCTGAGCTGGGACAGAGGAAACCAAGAGTTCAGACCTCATTTAAGTGGTTAAATCCCCCTGCAATTCACTCCCTATGTAATGGCCACCTTCTGAAAACTAACCTATAAGACAAACTGCAAAAAAATGCTAAATGTTTTATTCTTCCTACCCCTATTTCTCAGATAAGTTGGGAGACAGGTTGCAAAAAGATCACTGCAGA
This sequence comes from Alligator mississippiensis, assembly GCF_030867095.1. NCBI lineage: Eukaryota > Metazoa > Chordata > Crocodylia > Alligatoridae > Alligator > Alligator mississippiensis. Next base: position 349,386,270 of record NC_081824.1, read on the forward strand.
TCTAAAACCAGGCTTTTACATAAAATTCACGATTTTGTTTCCAATGTTCCACATTGTCTTAAAGTAACTGAGTTTGGGTTATCATCTAACCACTATTCATGCATCCATGAGCCAAAGCTTCAGAGAGACTTTATAAGTCCTGTTCACAGATATTCTATTGCTGACTAGAAAAAAATTGGGTAAGCCACTAGAAAAGTGTGTGTCCAATTCATCTTCATATAGATGAACTTGAAATACACTATTTTTGTAGTTCGAGCAGTAATATTATTGTAAAATAGAAATCCAAAGGTTCAAACTCAGATACTAGTCTTTGTAGGACCATAGTATGTTTTTGCCTGATTCACAACAAAAGAATGCCTCTTGAAAGCAGACTTTCTTATTTTAAAAGACTATATTTTGTAAGTTATGGTTTAACATCAGCATAAGTTAGTGAGCAATTATTACTGTATTTACTCAAATCCCAATGAGGTTTATTCCCCATTCAACATGGGATAAAAAAAACCCCATCATCTTAAATTGGAGCATGGTCCAAAAACAGGCAGCTACTACATCTCTGACTCTGGCCCCGACTTGCAGGACAACACATGGTGCAGGGGAGGGTGCAAGGAGACTGTGGGGGAGGGCAACACAGAGAGACTGTACAAATGGGGTGGAGCATGGTGCAGTGGATAGGGGAGCATGGCAGAGAGATTGCATGCTGCAGCCCAGGGCAGTGCAGGGGAGACTTCAAAGGAGCAGGGGAGCTGCCGCAGCTCCAACTCTGGCTCAGACCCCAACCTAGGGCTTAAGCTGCTGCTGGTGTTGCTGCTGCTGCCACTGCTGCCTAGATGGGGCTGGAGTCACCCTGGGCCAAAGCTATAGCTGCCACATAGGGAAAGCAACAATGGGAGGGACAAGTGCCCAGGGGCAGGCACTTATATTCAATATTGGGGCAAGGGGGCAGGGGAGGCAGGACAGGCAGGGAAACTTCCCTGCCTCTGCTTTTCCCATTGCAGTAGTGTGAGTGACAAATTTAAGATGACGAGAACTAGATTCTATATGTGGAATAATTTAATACATTTATATTTTTTCATGTATATACAGTAATTAATTATTGGGGGGTCATCTTAAATTCAAAGTCATTTTGGATTTGGTCAAGTATGGTGTTTAATTTTTTGCTTGGGGAACCTTCTAGCATTCTCAAATGAAACCTTAGCAATGACCTCAGAAGTGTTCAAATGTACTGGAGCTGTGACTTGTGGGTGCCTATCTATTGCTATAGTTGATATACAGGCAGTCCTCGACTTACGTTGCGAGTTACAACATTTCACACTTACAACATTTATAAATTGACACCCTGTTTCAACTTTACGCCAGTTTTGACTTACAACGCTTGGTCCGATGCAATGCCACGCCAACGAACAAGTTCACTGCATTGCTCATCTCCCTGGAGAACATCTGTCCAAACTTCCTTGGACACTTTCTTTAAGAAAGCAGACAAGACTCCAGAAAAACCTGCAGCCAAGACTCCTGAGAAGACTCCAGCCAAGAGCCCTTCAAAAAGTCAAACCAAGAGTCCTTCAAAACGTCCAGCAAAGTCACCTCAAATAAGTCCTTCTAAATCAATATGATTGCTATTTACAATATAAACATATTAACGTAGCTATATTACTCATCTGTAATTGATTTGAGTACAAAATTCTGGGGTATTTTTGGTGAAAATAGGGTATCGGGCCTTGGTTCTGGAACCAATCCCCCATTTATAAAATTATTTCTTATGAGCAAATCAGTTCCAAATTACGTTTTGACTTAAGATGAGGTTTTCAGGAACCAATTGCCTGTATAACTTACTGTTAAGGTTTTTGAGGGAGGCTGCATGTTAAATGAAGCTAAACTATATGTTGCTTGCAGGCAGAGCCACAGGCATGGGCTAACTGGGTGGTTACCCGGGGCCCAGACAGAAAGGGAGTGAAAATAATAATTATTATCATTATCTCCAGCAAGGGGGGGGGGGGGAGGTTCAATACTAAAAGTCTGCCCGGGGTCGCCAGAAGTCTAAGTATGATGCTGCTTGCAGGGATCAGTTGGCATCAGAAAAGAAAACTTTGTTGAGTGCTGGAGTACATTAATGGTGGTTTTTGCAGCATGGAAGGGGCAAGAAACACAGGTTTCCTTTTAACTTATTTCCCGGTTTTTGTGCTTCTCTTCCAGGAAGCATGTCCTACTGCCACCTTAACTGTTCCCAAAGGCAGTTCATGTTTGACAACAGCTATACATTTACTCCTGGTTCCTAATTACAAATGGAATTCAGCCCTTTTCACAGAACTTGTTTGGAAAAGTCCGCCTCGTCCCCTTTTTCCTTCTGGCCTCCTAAAGCCTGAGATGACTGATTGACTCAGACCCTCCCTGGACCCTTTTCACTAGTCCAAGGCAGGTAGGGAGCTGGCATTCGTTGGTGGGGGGTGGTGGTCTTGAACGGACATTGGCAAACGCTGGCGGGCGCCACACCTGGGGGGGCGCACACAGCCCGGGACTCGCCCCGCCCCTAGCTCTAACGTATGCAACGGCTTCCGGGCGGTGCTGGTTCGGCTTCGCGCGTGCGCAGAGCGGACGGGCCGAGTGGCATCTCACCCCCGGCCCGGCCTGACAACGTAAGGGAACGGTTGCTGCGACCTTGGGTGTAGCGCAGAATGTGACGCCAGAGGCGCGGGACGATGACGAAGGCGGAAGTAGGGCAAGGAATGCAGAGGGGTGCGGAGGAGCCGTTAGGCTGAGTTTTTTTCCCCCTTTCCCTTCCGCCACCGGCTGCGGCTCCGACATGGAGGTAAAGGGAGGCTGGGTCGCGGTGGCAACAGCAGCAAGTGAGCCCCTCTGTCGGGGGCCCTGGGGTGGGGGTCGGCGCTTGACGTGGGGTGAGCCCTCCCCCCACACGCACACGTCTCCCATAGGGCTCGACCACTTGGCAGCGGAGGGGGGGGGGAGGTTTCAACTGGGGATGGAAGGAGGAGGACGGTACCACTTGAGGGGAATTGGAATGTTCCACCCGGGGATCGGGTCGGGAGGAAGGTACCACGGGGGAGGAAGGTTCCACCCGGGGATGGAGGGAGAAGGAAGGCGCCACCTGGGCTGTAGTCAGCTGGGCACAGACCATTGGGGTAGGGGAGGAGAGGCCTTCTTCACCACAGCTTTGCTCCCTGGGCTCTGGTCAGCCCAGGCAGCCTCTACCCCAGTGCTTTGTACCAGGCTAACTGCAGGTGGGGTGGCGTCTCCCCCACTCCCCATTACAGTGTTGGGTGTGATCAGAAGACTGTGTTAGAGCTGTCACATCCTGGGTCAGCCCACGGGTCCGCCTTGCCCACTATAGCCCTGCATCACTTGGGGCCCCATCACCCCATTACACGTGTTGTGCTTGACTGGCAAATTGCACCGCCAATTTAGCCCAGCCACGTGTGCAAAGTGTTGCCTCTAGCTCACCTCAGAAAGTCTGGCCCACTGTAATGTGAGAGGGGAAACGTGCCGTAACTTCCTAGCCAGTGACCAGCTTTCATTTCCACGTGTAGCAGGGGACATGGCCAGGGGTGGATCCAGAGTATGTTGGATTCCTGCTTCAGTCGCTCAGCAGATGCGTGGAAGGAGCCTGGCCTGCCTGAGTGGCCTTACCCAACCTGGCAATCCACCTGGCCAGGAAGAAGGCTCTGGCTGGAGGACCTGTCTCTGGTCTGTTCACTGCCCTGTTCCTATCCCTGGGTAGTGTCCGCTGGCTCCTTGAACTCATGTGAGGGCCAATGGGCACAGGCTGGCATGTTCTGCTTGGTGTCCCCCAACTGCATTTGTTTTAATCCTGTGACAATCACTCCTAACTCTGGTCCTTTAGTTGTCCTGAGCGATCAGTGATGTCCCCTAAGTAGCCCCCTTTGTCAAGGGTGGCTTATAGCTCTACTTGGTGGACTTTGGCCTGCATTCCCGAATGGCATCTCAAGGCCTGACCTGCCTGCAGTCTGTGTGGCTGGGCTGGGCATTCTCTTTGTACAAGAAGGCTGGAGAAGTAAAACTGTAAAGAGAAGACTTTGAGGAAAAAGGGCAGGTGGGGAGAGTAAAAGGGGGTGGGGTCAGGTTAAGTGCAGGGTGAGGCATTGCTGCTTGCTGCTGTAGGGAAGGAAAGTCCCATCCCCTCCCTGCTGCTCCCACCAGGTGGCCCAGCCAGAACAGTAAACTGCCAGCACCAAAGCCAGCAAGGAACAGGAAGTAGCTGGGCTCCTGGGCACATATCACAGAACTGACGTGGGGGAATAATAGAGACTTGGTGGGATAGCCCTCATGACTGGAGCTCTGTCATGGATGGGTACAAACAGTTCAGGAACAGCAGGCAGGGGAGAAGAGGAGGAAGAGTTGCACTCAATGTGAAAGAGGGACACGATTGCTCAGAGCTCTGGTATGAAACTGGAGATAGGCTGTTGAAAGTGGGGGTGCCCAGATAAAGATTTTTTTGGCTGATACCAGTGACCAATTATTAACCAGCTATATTGGCTGATACTGATCCGATTGCCAATATGCGTCCTGGTAGCTTGGAGAGCATCATCCAGCTGGTAAGTCTTTTGGGTGGAGGGGAAACAGGGCCCCCACAGTAAGGGAGTGGGGTTGGGACAGGCGCTGAACAGCTGGGGTGGGGTGCAGGACAGAGCTACAGCACATCTGGTGGAGGGGGGAGTGCAGCTTCTGTCACTGCATGCACCTCTGGGGGAGGCATGGAGGGCATGTGTCCCCTAGATCTGTGTGTGGGGTGAGGGCAGGCTGCTGCTGTGCGCTCCAGGCCGGAGACTATGCCTCCTTCTTCCCACTGGGGGTGGCCTGGGCCAGGGCTGTGCTCAGGTGGGGTGGGGCAGGTGGCAGCAGTGGCACTGGGTGGGAGATCATGGGGGGGCTAGAGCCACCCCAAAATTCACCATAGCCCCCCTCCCAGTGCTGCTGCTGCCTACCCAACCCCACCTGGCCTGAGCACAGCCACTGGGAAAAGCCCAGCATAGCCTCCAGCTCTATCCTACAGCAGCAACCCACCCTCGCCCCACACACAGGTCTGGGGGCACATGCCTCCCCTGGGGGTACGTGCAATGGAGGGAGCCACGCACCTCCCTGTGCCTCCTCTGGACAAGCCACTGACTTTTTCTCACACCCTGACCTACTGTGGCTGGGCAGCACCTGCCCCAGCCCCACTCCCTCCCTTGCTGTGGGGGCCTTGATCTGCCCCCTCCACACCCTTTCCCCCCCAACGCCCTTCCCCCCGCCCCATCTTATCAGCAGGATGCTGCTCTCCAAGCTGCTGCTGCGTGTGTGCTGCAGCTGCACGCATGCACGTAGCATTTATTGGCGACATTTATTTGGCCCTATCAGCCAAAAATAGCCGATTGCCAATAATGTCAGTTTTCCTTTTATCAGGGCAGATATGATATGAACTGATGTATTGGTGCTCCACTAGCTGAAAGTCTCTGGGTTGGGGTCAGAGAGGAGAGGAACAAGGGTGATATCATGGTGAGTGTGTGCTATAGACCAGCAGATCAGGAGGAAGAGGTGAATGAGGTCTTCTTCAAACAGATAGCAGACTCATCACAGGCCCTGGTTCTCATGGGGGACTTCAATCAACCTGACTTCTGCTCAGAAGGCAATACACCTGTCACAGGCAATCCAGGAAGTTTTTGGAGTGTTGGGGACAACCTCCTGGTGCAAGTGCTGGATAGGTTAACTAGGGGCTATGCTTTCCTTGATTTGCTGACAAACAGGGAAGAATTGGTGGACAGTGTAAAAGTGGATGGTAATTTGGGTAGTAACAACCACAAGAAGACTAAGTTCAGGATCCTGAGGAAAGGAAGGATGGAGAGCAGCAGTGTAAGGACTCTGGACTTCCGGAAAGCAGACTTCAACTCAGGGAATTGATGGACAGGATCTTTTGAGGGGCCAGTCTGAGAGGGAAAGGAATCCAGGAGTGTAGTTTGTGCTTTAAAGAAACCTTACAGAGGACTCAGAAAAGAACTATCCCAAAGTGCAGGAAGACTAGCAAGTATGGCAGAAGCACAGCTTGGCTTAGCAGTGAGCTAAAATACAAAAAAGAAGCTTACAAGAAGTGGAAACTTGGACAAACAACTACGGAGCAATATAAGAGTATTGCTCTGGCACACAGGGATGAAATCAGGAACGCCAAAGCATAGTTGGAGTTGCAGTTAATAAGGGACATGAAGGGCAACAAGAGGAGTTTCTACAACTTTGTTAGTAACAGGAGGAAGATCAGGGAAAGTGTGGGTCCCTTACTGAATGGGGGAGGCAGCCTACTGACAGATGATGCAGAAAAGGCTGAAGTATTCAATGCCTTTTTACTTCAATCTTCACAGATAAGGTCAGCTCCCAGACTACTGCACCTGGCAGCACCATATGGGGAAAAGATAAGTAGTCATCAGTGGCAAAAAAACAGGTTAGGGACTATTTAGAAAAGCTGGACGTGCATATGCTTTTTGAGGTGTGGGGCCAGAATAGGGCATAGAATTCAAGGTGTGGGTGCCCCATGGATTTATAAAGGGGCATAACAATACTTTCTGTTTTGTTAGTTGCTAAGGAGAAATGGCAGCAGTGTGGATGCAGCTTCCAGCTGCTTGGCCCTGGTGTGGCTCCCCACTGTTTGTAAGCTGTGCCTGTGCTGCAGCCAGGAAGCAAGAAGCAGCAGTGATGTAGGCACAGCTCCAAGCTGCTTGGTCCCAGTGCAGATGCAATTTGAAAAGATGCAACGAAAATTCCAAAGGAAGTTTCAAATCACTTACCCATTCATTTCAAACAGAAAATATAATTTGTTTGCAATCCATATACTTTCTAGCTGTATTTGTTAAATTCTGAAATTGTATTTCAGAATGTCTGACAGCTCACTAGAAGTTCCTTGAAAACTATTTAGATCAGACCTACTGATGTCAAAAACACTGCACAGGATTGTGGCTTTAGAGCAAAAATTTCCTTATGCAGTTTGCATTGTAACTACTTAATGCTGCCCGTATTGTAACTGCTTAGTTCTGCCTCCTGATTTTCATAGACACTAAATACTCTCTTAAAATGTCCAGTATTTAAGTAGTGTAAAATGTGGTTGACTATGCTGAGATTTTGTTTATTGCAATTGCACTATTGCGTACCACAGAAAACTATCTCAGTACTACCCATGGAGATTGGCAGAGTATATATTCCTTGTTATACCTGATCTGATGTATCAAGAGTCTGGTAACCTTTCCAGTGTTGTCACTGTGGTATGTGAGTTATTTCTGTTATATAAGCTAGCCTTTTGAAACGTTTCAGAGGTGCTTCAAAATTGCTTGAAATGTTTAAAAATGTTGTGTCTCCTTTCACATGTGTTTGGTTACATGGAGGTTTGTGGTGTGATTTAGGAAGAGAAGTTGTTGCCTTTGCCTTCGATGTGTATGTGAGCTCATGTTCTGATTTTTGGCCTTTTGTCATGAAACCTGCATCAGCTGTTCTAAGTTTCCCACCAGTGATTGCCCCAACTACACAGTATTCCAGATTCAGTTCAAGTTTTCTTTAAATAAAATCAGAGGTTTTCCAATGCAAGTATTCCTATTCCAAGTATTTTCCTATGCCTTTACTTGATTTCTGAATGTATAACAACACCCACTCTTTGTGCTGTCAGTGCCTGGTGGAAATTAGATCTTTCAAAGCCAGCCCAAGAGGTGGTAAACCTGGTTGAATCCTGTTTGGGAAATTCCCTATAAAATCATTGTTCATTTAAATTATTCTCCTCCACTTAAGTTTCCATTTATCTGTATCTTTAAATCCAGATCATTGTCACATTTTAAACATCATTTTAAAACAAAATAAATAGGTTTTGTTTCCATAATAAACAAAACAAAAACATAATATTGACTCTGTGTCATGAAATTTATTATGAAACCATCCAGATAGAGCTCTCTCTCATCCTATATCTGAACTCATTTCTTATGGGGCTTCTGCCTTTTTGGGTTTGTTTTTTTTTTCTCTTTTAAAACAGTACTTCTTGAGCAGTTAATTACTGTCATTTATTAGCTAGTCCCAAGAGTTATATAATAAAAAGGTCCTTTCTGGCATTGTTTTTCTTCAGGTACAAGATGCTGGGCAAGATATGGTGGCTTCCCCCGCTACACCAGGAACAGGCAAATCAAAGGTATGCTTTTTTACAAACATAATTCATTTGAACAGCAGCAATTTGCATACATACAACCAACAGTAGCCACTACTGCTAGTGGGAAGACTCAGTAGGGACTAATTTAAAGGGTACCTCTGACTAGTCTGTTTTTGCAGAAGTGGAATTACATTATTTAAACTTGGGACCTTGACTGCTGAGGAGGAATTCTTCTGAATTCATTGGCTGTTATCATTACTTGGAGCAAATGTACTAACCTTCTAGTGGCATCCAGTTCAAACAATGAGCATTTTATTTCCTTATGTACATTCATATCTCTATGTAAAAATACTGCCCACTTGTAAAACAATGTTAAGTCAGCATGCCGGATTCAAGAACATTACACAATTTACATTATGCTCAAAATGCCTCCATTATTTTTAACTTGGCTCATATTCACTTGTCTAAAGAATTTTAACTCGCCTTCCCAGAATGATGACCCTTAACTTAAGGTGTTGAGGTTTATATTTAGAGTGGATATTAACCACTTAAGTCCCTTCTTAAGTTGTAAAACTATATGTAGACTTAATTTTTTTGACATTGTACAGTTATGTTGTGATACCAGCATAGGGAAGGCATGTTACTTTTCCTACATTTTAACTTTTTGGAAGTCAGTTAAATTTTCTCTTTGCAGCTTAGTAGTCTTGCAAGTTAGAAATGTAACAAAGCATGCTTTCCCTATGTTTTACAGCTGGACACATTACCCAAAGAAGATCTCATCAAATTTGCAAAGAAGCAAATGATGCTTATACAGAAAGTGAAGTCAAGATGTGCAGGTAACATGGGTTTAGTTGACTGTTCAAGACCTTTTTAGAACCTGAAAAATATTACAGAGTGATGTATTAGCTAAATAATAATATTTTGTGTGACCCTATTAGACACCTGGTTTAGTATCCAAGTGAATACCTAATTTTTCAGTTCCTCATTCCCTCCCATCTTCCTTACTCCTGGGAAAGGTTTGAGGTAGATGTCCCAGAATGGAGGAAAGACAAGAAGCACTGCATTGATTTTATATTAAATATATTTAATATAATTAAATATTAAATATATTTAATACCCTACCTGAGCAGACAAGGAGGAGCGATGGGACAAAACATTTTGATCAAGTCGGTAATTGAATGGTATCTTGGAGTGGGGCTTATCACTGCATATCTGTTCCTGGTGGTAGTAACAAGCAAAAAAAGGGAGGGTGGAAACTTCTAATAGAAACTGGCAATTGCCAGCTACTCTGAGTCCATGCAATGGATGTTGGGTATCTTCTGCCTTTTGTGATCATTCCATTTTGCTCACAGTTGTTCTCCTGATCCTGGTGGAGGAGTTCTGACAATTACATACAGGCTGTTTATATTTATTGGCTGTAGTATACTGTAACACAATGGCAGTTATCATTCAGCATAGGATCCAGCTTCTTTGCTTGAGCTGATTTTTTCTCACACTAGATGTGTGCACAGCGATTGAATAATAACATGCAAGTGCAGTGTCTGGCTTCCCACTTTCAGTTTGTATGCTTTCTGTTTTTTCTAGGTGCTAATAGATTTTACTCTATAATTGTTGTACAACCCTACTGCAGAGTATGATAGTATTCTTAAAAAATCATCATACAACCCTATTGCAGAGTATGATAGTATCTTAAAAAATGTGTAGACACATTTTGGGGGCCGATACTGATTCAATTTCCAAAACAGCTGTGTTCAGCTAGTAAGTCTGTTGTGGTGGAAGGGGAAAGGAGGGAGGGAAGGGGCGCGGAGAAGGCAAATCAATGCCCCACGCAGTGAGGGAGGGAGAGGGGCAGACACTGCCCAGCTGGGCAGGGTGCAGGACAGAGCCACAGCTCGTATGGGGGAGGGGGGCAGGGGCAGCTTCTGCCACTCCGTGCACCCCAGGAAGACACAGAGTGTGCCCCCCGGATCTGCGTGGGGCAGGTGGGCTGCAGCTGCGGGCTGGAGCTGGGGCTGTCGGGCTCTTCTTGGCCGGGGCTGGGTTTGGGGTGAGCGGTGGTGGTGCTGGGAGGGGGCTAAGTTGGGAGGCCTGCAGCCACCCCGAATTTCACCATAGCTTCCCCTCCAGGTGGATGGCAGCAGGGTTGGGGAGGCTACTGCGAAATGTGAGGTGCCTGCAGTGCACCCCTTCCCCCCCACCCCCTTAGCCCCCTCCCAGCACTGCTGCCACCTGACCCGGGCCCAGCCCCCGCAGAGAAGAGCCCAGCGCACCCACAGCGCCAGCCCACGCACCCCACCCTGTACAGATCCAGGGGACACCCAGCCAGTGTCCCCCTGGATATGCTCCGGCTCCATCCCGTGCCCCACCACATCCCGGCTGCACCTCTAGTAGACACTTAGCTAAGATTGCTTCTTTAAAAAAAAAAAAGTCATCAGGCACCATTATGGCTGACTTACCTGAACCTCTTTAAAAATAAATCAGAGATTACTAAATATATTTGTTTTTCTTCTGGCAATCTTGGTACATAAATGGTTTAAAAACTGAAACACCAAGTTTCAGTGCCTTTGTGACGTGTACAGAATAACTCACCCAGAAGTTCTTGACTTAAATGGACATCCAGTTGTTTTCAGAAATTTTTAAAATTTGTAGTTGCTATTTTTGCACACTTCTTATGGTGTCAGAAAGGAGCTGATACTTTTTTTTTTTAATTCCAAATAATGAATTCCGTGAAACTTGTATACAATTAACTTTTGTTCTAGAATTGGAAAAAGAGGTTGAAGAACTCAAATCAAAGCCAGCTGCTGGAGGAATTGATGATATTATTCAGGTAGGAATATGTGATTGGCTTTTGTAAATTGTGAATTATTTGCATAGCCTTTACGTACCATTAAAGCTCCTTATTTGCATCTGTAATGAATATCTAGTAAACCTTTTTATTCTGACTGATTCAGATAAGACCTCATGCCCACAGGACAATTCCTTCATCTGTTAAAATCCTCTTAAAAGTTTCTATAGTAGGGATAATCTAGCTCATGTAATTGCTGCAGATTCATATGCAAATGATGCCGTTGTTTTATGCCATCCAGCAGTTCAGAAAGAAGGCATTTGTTGCAATGAATGTACTTAAAACTCCCACCTTTGAGTTTAGTGATAAATACAGGTAGGTTGTCAAAAACGTTGTAATTTATGTAGCTACCAAAGTGAAAAGTCAATGTAAGAACCTTTAAAGAGTTCAAAATGTGTTTTAATAATTTCATGGGTAAAATTATTTACATGAACCTTACAGCTTGTATTTTCCGGGTATTAAAAATAATAAAGCTTAGTGAAACCAGTTTTCCAGTAAAACAAATCCATTCTACTTGATAGGTTATCTACATTAGATGTTAACAGTGTGGCTGTTAATATTTTTCATCTGTACTTTCATCTGAAGGTATTTACTCAAATATAAGACAAGGGTTACCCCTCGCGCATTCAGTATTGGGAATAAAACCCTTCGTCTTGGATTTGAGTACAAGGTGGAGTGAAGGCAGGCAGCTGATGTGGCTCAAGCTCTGCCCTCAACCCAGGGTTGGGGTCAGAGTTGGAGCTGCATCAGCTGCCTGTCTCTCCACCTATCCCCCACAGACTTCGTCCCCTAATGCCTGTGCCCCACAGCTTCTGCTATCCCCTTCCCCCCCTCTTCCCCAGTCACTCTCGACTCTGGTCCCATTCTGGCCTAGGGCACAGAGCACAGGGTAGCTCCAGCCACTGCTGCTCGCATGTCCCCGATGCCAGAGGGTGGGGGCCATAGGCTGCAGGAAGGGAGGCAAGCATTTTGGGGGGGGAAGTGGGTGCAGACACTGAAGAGGGAGGGCAGGTGGCAGGAGGCACAGGCACCACAGTGTGGGGTGCAAGTGCTGGGAGGGTAAGTAGTGGAGGGGAAGGGAGAGGCAAAGGACAAGGGGTGGGGGGCAGACCACCCATCTCCACACGACTTTTCCTGCTGCTGCTGCATTCCCTGCTGTAGCAGTGCAGGGAGACAAATTTGAGGCACCCCTCCAGTAGTTAGATCCTAGTCATGGAAAACTGTAATAAATTTATACTTTGGGGGGGGGGGGGGGGGGGGGTGATCCTAAATTTAAAGCTGTCCTGGAATCAGACATACATGATAATTCTTGCATTAGGTATTGTTCTCTTGTACAAAAAGGAAAAAAAAAAAAGAAACCTTAAAGCTAGTATCTTGCCTAGCAGAGATTGCTGAGACACTTATTTCTACATTGAATAACACCTCTTCACACCAGTATTTATTTTTGTCTCAAAATTAGGCTCTCACAGAAAGACTGGATGTTGTTCTTTTGGAAAAAGCTGAAAGCCAGCAGCAGTGTCTCGCTCTGAAAAAAGAAAGTGCCCAAAGAAAACAAGAAGCAGAGGTAATCAAATAAGTAGAAATCATTTTGCTTAAAAGAAAAGTGTCAGTAGTTGTATTGTTTCTTTGTGTTAAGTGCTAACTAATACCAGTATTTAATATTAGGAAGCAATAGTATGATTCACTTTCCTTTAATCCCTTTTTTCATTGGCTTATGTCCATAAATAATATTCAAGTTTACATATGTCTAAGAGTAATTAGCCATGTGGACTTGTTAAGTTGTTATAGTATTTATTTACAGTATTGAAAGGACTGGCACAAATGGGCACAAGGGTCAAATCTTCCAGAAACACAGAAAGAATCAATAGGTAACAGATCTTGAAATATCCTGTCAGCTGTCCCCTCTGCTTTTGCAAGCACTGTTAGTTACATTCTAGCCATTGACCGTGATTCATTCAGCAAACCTTATATTCTTAATGTTTGTGTGTCCCCATTTATCTGTACAACTAAAAATTAAAAAATAGACCCTTAGATGTCACTTGTTGCAAGTTTAAGATGTTAATATGTTTCATGTTGTAAGAATAAATGTAATAGGTTACATCTTGTTCTGGTACAGTAATTGCTATCAAGGGCTTAACTCCAAATTCTTTCCAAATTTCCTTGGCCATACATAAAGGATGTGGAGATCAGAGTCGCCAAGTTCACAGTTGTTTGAATTAATAATTTATATTTTTATAATTTTTATTCAATTTATTGTTAAACTTCCACTCGGCTATTTACAAATAACATGAGTCTAAATGCTCTTTTTTATAGACTTTTTTAAGTGAGACTATAATGTGCACTAATATTGTTGTATATTTCCCATATCTAAATCTGTCTGTGTTTAATGTTTTTTTCAGACTGCTGTAACAAAGATAGAAGAACTGCAGAAGCAATTAGCAGAGTCAAGTGCTGATTACTTGAAAGAAATTGAAGCCCTTAAAACAGAAATAGCAAGATCACAGTTCATATATAATGAAGACCTGACCAGACTACAGAAGGAACTGGAAGAAGAAACAAAGAAACGGAAAGGGCTTATGCAACAGCTTGAACTTTGTCATAACCAGGAAGAAGAAATGAAAAAACTACAAGAAGAGGTCCGGCAAATTAAGCCTGTATATGAGAAACAGATTTTGCATCTAAACAAAGAGTTGGAAGCTATCAGTGATAATAAAAATAAAGAAATTGCATGTTTGCAAGAAGCTATCAGAAGTCATTCTCAGCATTCCCATAGTGAAATAAATAACTTACAGGAAGACCTTATACAATTAAAAAATGCACACCGGGAAGAGGTGTCAGAGTTGATGCTTCAGCTTGAAACCTCTGCTAAAGAAAATGAAGAAAAGCTAAAACAGATAGATAAGCTAACACAAGATTTGGCAGAACAATTTTTGATAAAAGAGAAGAGCGTAAGGGATGATCTACGTTGTAGTAACGAGGAGTCTGTGTGTGACCAAGAACACCAAAGAGAAGCTCTAAGTAAAAATAAAGAGAACCAAATTAATGTTATAGATACACAAGGGGACCTGTGTGCAGAAACACAAATGGAAGAAAATGTGAGGTGTTTAGAACGTACCTTGAAAGAACTGGAATCTCAACATAGTATATTAAAAGATGAACTAACCTATATGAGTAATGTTAAATTAAAACTGGAAGCAGAAATCCAGCACACAAAGGATGAGTACTTTCATGAGCGAGAAGACTTGGAATTTAAAATTAATGAACTGCAGCTTGCTAAAGAAGACTATTGTGGTTTAATTGAAAAACTAAAATCTGAGCTCCAAGCAACAAAACATCAATATGAAATCGTTGTAAAAGAACATAACTTAGAAATTCAGAGTCTGAGAGACCAACACATGAGAGACATGTCTATACTAAAGGAAACTTTATTATCAAGTTCAGAAAAAGAAAATATGGCATTAGTTTTTGAAATACAAGATCTTAAGGAACAATATCAAAAGCTCATGCAGGAGAAAGAAGAAGCCGTGTCCAATTATGAGAGCTTGAGGGAAACGCTGGAAACTCTACAAACAGAATTGGGGGAATCTGCTGGAAAAATCAGCCAGGAGTTTGAGACAATGAGACAACAACAAGCTTCTGATGTCAGTGAGCTACAACAAAAACTCAGAGCTGCTTTCAATGAGAAGGATGTTCTTCTTGAAACTGTGAATCGTCTCCAGGAGGAGGCAGAAAAGTTATCGTCAAAACAAACAGAAGTGGAAGAATTTAAGAATAAAATAATCTTGCTTCAAGAGGAGAATGAGTCAGTGATGACCTGTCTCCATCAAAAAGAGGATGCAGTAAAAGAACTGGAAGAAAAGTTGATTGTTCTTGACTCTCAGAAAGATGGTATCTTAAATCAAGTGAAGAACTCTGTTGAAGAGATTGAAAACCTTCAAGAAGCATGCAAGAAAGAACAAGAAAGGGTTCTGGAACTTCAACAACAAGCAAAAGTTGTTAATCAGTGTAACAGTGAACTGAGAAAAAAGGTAGAGGAATTAACGGAGAGCCTAAATGTAGCTTTAATAGAGAAAAATGAGAATAACCACAAGTTAGAGCAATTGGAGGGAAAAACTGAAGCTCTTTTGCTTGACAACAAGAGTCTCTTATCTCAAGCAAGTAGTCTTCAGGAGGAAAATATGCAAATCAGTAAAGAAAAAGACAGATTAACTAGAGACCTAGAAAAAATTACATCTGAGAAGGAGGGTTGGTCGGTATTTAAAGAACAAGTGGAAAGTTTAGAAAAGGAACTACAAAAAGCTGTCAATGAAAAAGATTGCTTAATCGCACTACTTGAAAGTGAAGAAACACATAAATCCCTTGCCAGAACTCAGCTACACACTCTGTTTGAGCAATTGGGGTCCAAATTTTCAGATCACGATAAAGAATGTGATGCTGTTAATTTATTACAAATTGCAAATGAATACTTGGTGAAAATGAAAGAGGAAGAAAAGAGCCTGGCTTTACAAAAGGATGAAAAAATTCTTCATTTGCAGCAGGAGATAGGGAGGCTTCAGGAAGAAAATGAGGCTCAGTATTCAGAACATAGGTCTCTTCTTCAAGATTTTGAAAAAGAAAAAGGTTTCTTAAAAGAAGAACTGGAAGGAGTTTTGTCAGAAAAAGAAGCACTTCAGCTGGACATCCAGGAGTTAGAGAGAGCCAGTGAGAAAGCAAGGAATGAAAACCAAGATCTTCGAGTTCACACTGAAGAGATCTTTCAAAAACTTGCTAGTTACGAAAATCAAATCCAAGAGCAGCAGAAGGACTCTAGTACAGAAGATCAAGAAAACTTAAATCTCACTCTAGAAAAAAGAGACATTGAACTCAAAAGCGTGAAAGCGGAACTGGACTCTCTAAAGGTTATATTTTTGTTATTGAAGTATGCAGACTAAACTTCTAAAGCCTTATTTGGTAGAATGACTGATTGTTTATTAACCGGAGGGATGGAAGAAATTATCTAATAGAAAGGTTATCTATTCCATCTCTATGATTCTGACTCTTTATCTTAAATGAGCAAAACTTAAGGTTTGTGTTAGATCAGTTATTTCCCCTGCTCTGTTTACAATAGCTTCCAGTGCTGCCACAAACTTCATTATATCCAAAGTTGGTTAGTGTCTGATACTGACTGAAGAACAACAGCTGCACAAAATTACTTGAGCGCTCTTTACTTGTTCTTGACAGAATTGGATGGAAAAGAGCTGTTGCAAGGATGATTTCTCCTTCCTTTAAAGTTTGGGTTTTTTTGTAATGATTGAGGAAACACATTTTTGTTGTTGTTCACGTAAAAATCGACCAGATTTTGGCTTTAACTGTATTTTTAATTGGCTGCTTAATATGTCTTGCTGAGAAATAGTAGACACCACAAATACTTGTATGCCTGTAATATATCATTTACCTCTGTTTATGATGCAGGACTTAATGGAGAAGTTGACTATGAAAAATGACCAACAGTCTTCAGTAGCAGAGCTTCAAGAAAAAATTGGTACAACTTTATGGCCTTCGATTTAATCCATTTTAATTTTTAAACTTACTTTAAAATCTTGCCTCCTTTTCCTCTGTGTCAACACAATTAATCTTTCATCTTTAACTTGTTTATGGAAGTAAACAGATGCTTTCTTTATATCCAAAAATAAGGTTAAAGAATGCTGATGTCTGTTACCAATATCAGTACTTTTTCTAAAATACCCATTTTCTTTATATCACTAGTTATGCATGACTGACTACAGCTTGCATAACTCTACAATTCATGAGGGAGGATCTACTACTATTATGAACTGGTAACCTTTATAGTACCACTGAGCAATTTACTTCTAGATGTTTTTTAAAAGTAAAGCTAGGCTCCCAGGGCATTCTAATAGCCTTGTAGTAAAAGACTAGACCTAGGTGGAAATGAAACCTATTGAGTTTCACTGGAGGGTTGTAACCTAAATGGTAGGTTCCTTATGGAATATTTTAGAATCTTAAGTATTTATAATAGAAGTTCTTTTTAGTTTATTGTCTCTTCCATTTTGAAATAAGCAAAATGGCCATATACATTGATGGCTAGTAAAATTCCTTAGAACTGATTCAAGAGCCACCACACCCTTACTGTAGAAATATGCATTGGAAATGACCAAGGCAATTATCCTAAGATGGTTGAAAAGATGTGATACCAAATTGAAAAAAAAGTGCATTACAGAACGAGGTGAGAACATGAGTTTTGGCTTTCAAACAAAGCTTTCAAGAGCTTGATTGAATGAAGTGTTTGAGGGTATGTCTATCACAAGGCAGTGCTGTGCAGAAATACCCAGGCCAACTCTGCAAAACAGCTATATTAGCACAGTGTTGCAGTGAGCTGTTAAGCCGTACTCCTTGTTAGCCTAAACAGCACTGTGCTATTGTTCTAGAGTTACTGTACACACAGAGCTAACTTGAGGTATCTCTGGGTAGTGCTGCCTTGCACTGTATAGACGTACTATAAATGTCTTCCAGTTTTTCGCTAATATTGAATGCTTATTCTTTTTATGAAGGACCTTTTAAATACACATGGGTATTTTATGCTGTTGCTCAGATGAACTATTTTCTTTGATTTTTAGTAAAGCTGGAAAGGGAATCTACTGAGAGAAAAGAAAAGTTAAACAAAATTAAAATGGTTGCTGTGAAAGCAAAGAAAGAACTAGATTCCAGCAGAAAAGAGGTAATTTGTTGAGACCTTAATTTGAAGAGTTTCCTGATGCACAACAAGGGTCTATTATGACATAATTCTGTATTCTTTATAATAAGGTCCAGGGTCTTAGAGAAGAATTAGAATTGGTACGATCAGAGAAAGATCAGTTATCTGCTTCTATGAAGGATATCATTCAAGGAGCTGAAAGCTATAAGGTAAGTTATACTGTATCTTCAAAAATACAAATTTATCAGAAAATATTCTTTTTTATTATAATACTGTCATCCTAACTCCATTTTCTGTCTAACTCTTCTTAATTGTATAATACTCAGACTACCAGTTTTCCATGTGTGATTACAACATTCTTCCCTTGTTTTAAATTGTTGCAATGTGTTGTTCAGTATTGCCCGTTTCATCTGAGAAGTAACTGTTCTTTAGTGATGGGTGAATCTATTCCTGTCAGCTATATAGAATATAAACACGTGTATATACATCTTAATTTTTTACTATATTTCTTACTTGCATGTAGTGTGGTCTTTTTACTGCAGGGCAGCTAAACAATATATATTTTAAAACAGCAAGAGCTTCCATTATAAACTTAAAAAAATATTGACTTTTATATTGAAAAGTTCCATGATCAATATCTGCCCAGCAAAGATATTTATGTTTTACAAAGAAAGTCTTTTGGCTTAAATTGATCAGCACAAAAAAAAGATTATTTGCATGAGAATTATATGTAAAAAGAAAATCCACCCATACCTTTTGAAATGTGGACTTGATGCACATTCTGGACTTGTAAAGTTGTAACGTGGGACATGGAATGTTCAGAAATGTATTTTCTCATTAGGAACCTGAATAGCATCAGTTGACATTCTTTCTAACACAACCAGAGAGGTCAGCAGAGATAAGTAATATTAGGAACACTTTCATGAGAGAAATTCTTTCCTGGAAACATAACTAAATTAAATCCTCTCTAAAATTGGCCTTTAACATCATCAACATTTCTAATAAAATATTGATATAATAGAGTTATTTTGTAAAGTTCTAGCAGTCAATGTCAGCAAAAATGGGAATTCTTTTCTCACCCAATCAATCTGAAATGTAAATTTCAAGGTTACTTAGAGCCCTTTGGATTCTGGTGTTAGGCTTAGCCAAAGAAAACAAGGCTTTAAATGTGGAAAGGCCTCGTGCTAATGCAGTTAATTTAAGGTTCCAACTGTGTGTCTTTGCCCCCGTGGCCAAAAGAAAACAAGTTCTCTTAGTGACCTGCCATTTAAGAAGGATGCATGAAGTTACATTCAAAACATATTTTATGTAACAGACAGTTACATACTCCAAAAACAGACCTCACCTCAGTCAAATCCTTCAGTTGTACACATCACTAAGTAAAACAGCATAAATCTACCAAGGAAAACTTTATCCAAGTTTGTTTATGCCAGAACCTTGAATGGAAACACAACTTTGATTTACCATTAGTATTTCTCGGTTCATCTACACATGTGCTTAACTGCGCACTAGACTAATTTACTTCAGTGTAAAGTGTCACAGTCTACACGTGATGCTATTAGACAGCAACAACCTTATTTTCATTGCTGTGAGATAGTACTGTCCCTGGCAGTATTATCTTATGGGGAAGAAAATAACTTAACCTAAACACACATGTAAATGCTGACCCAGGTGTAAATTGAACCCAGGCAGCAGGGTGCCAGACCCCTCCTGCCACCTAGTCACACAACTCTGTTCTTTGGGCACTCTTGTGCCTCAACTGGCCCCTCTGCTGCCCAACACTGCAACCGGGAGCCCAGGGTTGACTCCCTGAGCCTGCTACCAGCCCAGGGCTGCTCTGCCCTGGCTCAAACTCTTGCGGTCCCAGGTGCATGTATAGAGGCTGTGCCTGGGAGCTGTTAACTCTGGTGCAAACTGTGCCAAAGTTAATCATGGTGCATTAATTGAACATGTAGATGCACCCTCTGATATCACAATAAGAGATGCAAGATACTAAACAGCAAAAAGTAAAAGTGTAGTTTACACTTTATTACAAGTGAGTCATAGATTTCCATGTTTTTAACAACATTTCAAGTGTTTTTTTTATATGTTTCGAGAATCTCCTATTGGAATATGATAAGCAAGCAGAACAATTGGATTTTGAAAAGGATCGAGCAAATAACCTTGAACGTCAGATAGATGACATTACAAAACAATTCCAAACATCCGCTCAGCAGGTAAATTATATTGTACTTCAGTAGTTAATGGTTGCAACAAATGGAGTTGATCTTGTGTCACCAGTTTAATACAGCGGTGCTTATGTTAATTATCCCCCTAATTTTCATAATCCTGCCTCTGCTTTCGATAGTTTTGCTCAAAAGTTGTTTTTAACGAGATAGATGTTATGCTATTTGCAATATTTGGATTGGGAAAATAATTAAAATAACAGGAATAAGAATAGTGTCTGGATATCTCTGAGTCTCAAATATCTAGTGTTCTGGAATGTGCGGTAGTTGTCATAGCCCAGAATTGCAGAAACTTGAAATTAAGTGCATTTGGGCAGACAGAAAGTAATGCTATTCCACACTGACTGCAGTCATAAGTTTAAAGTCCTCTATGATAGATAAGTGGTAGGGCTGTGCAAAGTGGCTATTTCGTTTCCGTTCTGGATTCGGCTGTTTCAGAGGAACAGTGATTCATTTCAGATCGCTGTTCCGTTTCGATTTGGCTGAATCTGTTTTGGAATTTCGAGGCTGTTTCAGTGCTGATTCGGAGATTCGGTTCAGCCGTGGAAAGGGAGGTGCAGCCGGGCGGCTGCAGGTTCTCCCGCAACTCCTTAGGCTGTGTCTGCCTTTCCCCAGGTGGGGGGAGCCACAGGAGAAGCCCCCATGGCTGTCTTGCCCACCACCACCCCCTTCCCGGCACTTAAAAAAAAAAATTAAAAGCCCCACTGTCACTGGCTGCAGCAGCAGCGATCGGGGCCTCTGGGGGCTCATGGCAGAGCCATAGCAGGGGGCAGCCGGGATTGCCCCCACCTCCGCCTGGCATGTGCACAGTAGCTGCCCCATGGTGCAGGTGCAGTGCGGCTTGGTATGGTGCTGCACACTGTCTGGAAGCTGAAGCCATTGGGGTTGAGCGTTGTGGGCTCCAGCTTACAGGTAGAGCCACCCCAGCTCCCAAACAACGTGTGGCACCCTGCCGAGCCATGCTGCACCCACACGATGTGACAGCTACCATGCGGGTGCCAAGCCGGGGGGGGGGGGCCGGCCGGCAGCGGCACGGTCCGCACTGTCTCCCCCATTGCTTCGTGCTGCCACGAGCACTCAAAGGCCCTGATCACCGCTGCTCCAGCCAGTGACTGCAGAGCTTTTTTTTTTTTTTTTGGGTGCCAAAAGGCTGGGGCCAGGCAGGACAGTCCTGGGAGCTTTTCCTGCAGCTCCGCCAGCTGTGCCTGCCTCTGTCCTGGTGAGGGGAGCCGCAGGAGAAACCCCCATGGTTGCCACGCCCAGCCCCAGCCTCCCAGCACTTTAAAAGGTGCCAGACTCCTCCCGGGGGGGCTAGGCCCCCAGATCCGTGCATGGGATAACAGCAGGCTGCCGTTCCTCCCCCAGAGCACTGGGATTAGAAGGGACCTGAGGGACAGATCACAGACACTGGCCAGCTACAGATGTCAATATCAGAGCAGTCCTTCCCCACCCCTTCCTGCTCCCTCTTTTGAGTTTCTCTTTCCCTGCAAGCCCACCTCCAAAACACCCGAAACCATTTCTGAAATGTTTTATTTTGTTTTGGAGATGTTTTGGAGCCTTCCATTTTGTTTCAGATTTCATGTTTCAGGTGCCAAAACAAGCCGAAACACCTCCGAAGCAAAACGGCCGCCGAAACGTTGCACAGCCCTAATAAGCAGTGCAGATTTGTATCTAGCCTTTATTAATACTGTCCCTCCTTCCTATTGTAGAAGGCTTATAGCAGCTGTCAGCAAGGGTCAAGAGTTTCTCTCTAATGCTTGGTATCAAAACTAGATATTTCAAACTATATACCAGTTCCAAAATTTCAAAAACTTAAAATTATTTGACTACTGAGTTAGGTTTATGCACCCCCTCCCACACACACCCACACACTCTCTCTCTCTCTCTTTCTCTCTTTTGGGAGGCACTGAGTATAATAATATTTTTATAGGCAAATAAAAAAAAAATCTAGAAAATTAGTCTTATAGCTGTTTAAATCTAGTCCCTGGTTGGAATGCTTTGATTTAGGCTGCATGCACACATTCAGATGATGTGGGAGAATGCTCCTGGGTTTGTTCTTTTGGGGAAAAACTTGCCCAAATATGCCTGAGTAGACATAAGAATGCCAAGTCCCTGAAGAGCAGAGAGCTTGCAGTGCTGATGCTGGAAAGCCAGGGTCCCCATGCACACAGCTCTGCATGCTGTGCTGGCTCCCTCAGTTTGCCTGGCAAGAGTTGGCAGGAGTGCACAAGGCAGCCCTGATTGGCTGACCCAGACTGCTCAGAGTTAGTCTGTATCTCCCTGTAGCACAGTGTAGGACTGTGAAAGGTGCGTGTTCTGCTCCCTGCTCAGCTGGAGTAGTAGAGCCCAGCCCAAGCAACACATTATCTCCATGAGTGCTTTTTGACGGTCTTTTATTTGATTTCCTTAACCTAGTCCTGGATTCGCGTAACTCTCAGACAATATAGGAAGCATGTCACTGGCTCAAAACAAACCCGTGTAAATATCTGCCACCCTCATCCAGATGGAAATAAGTTTTTTTACCTCTGCTTTAGTATTGCCAGTTTATCCGTTACAGTTAGGTAACACCAGATGATTCTAAGTAACTATTTTCAGTAGAGATTGATGCTGTTAGTTCACGAAATATGGCAGCTGTACTTGAGAGGGGATGTCTGTGTCTCAGCATGATATAATAATATTAATGACAAACTATTCTTGGAAGGATAGTCATGGTTTTCCAAATTTCTCCATCCCCTTCAAAAGCTACCACATCACTATGACAGCAGATTTTAAACAATTATGCTCTGGGAGTCCAAACTGTATCACCAATTCTTAAACCAAGTTGTTTCCCAATTTTACTCAAAAATATGGACTTGGTTTTGTCCTCTCATTTATTACCCTCAGGAATACACAGGCTGCCAAGGGGTCGTATGTCCCTTGTTCTTAGTACTGCGTTTATCTCCTACCTGAAAGTGTGTCAAGAATGACTTCAACTCTTATCTTTCTACTGCCATCATTCTAGCAAGACCTGCTGCGCTCTGCTAATGAAGACCTCGCGACTCGTATTGAAACTTTACAATCTAATGCCAAGCTTTTAGAAGCACAGATACTGGAAATGCAGAAAGCAAAAGTAAAAGTTGACAAAGAACTGGAAGCTGAAAAACTTCTAAAAGAGCAAAAGATAAAGGTAAAGGATGTGTTTTGGGACCATAAAAAATGGAACATAGAATATTTCCTGAACAAAGTTAAAGAAAGGTTTCGTGAAAGGTTGCAGTGTTGTTTTTAAAATAATCCAGCTGGTTTAATTTTTGTTCTTTATAGATCAGATCAGACTAGGATCCGATATCCTATTTTGCCTCGCTGTCCTTCTGAAGGGCTACTCTTGCTCCCATTGAAAGAGCTTCAACAAGGCCATCAGTTAGAGCAGAGCAGAACTTTATGGTTTTATGTTAAGTTTAATGCCTCTATACATTTTATAATCTTTATGAGTTTTATGTTGTTAGGATGGATGTCTTTGAAATAACTCTCATCCTTGTAATATGCTGATACAGATTTTGTGCTAACACCACAAAATATAATTCTATGTATAATGGAGAATTTACACTAATTTTCAGGACCACAGCTGTTCTCTAAGAGAACTGGAAGAAATTCAGATGCAGCTTCAGAAGGAAAAAAAACATCTTCAGAAAACTATGCAGGAGCTAGAGCTGGCAAGGAAGGTAGGGTAACATTGCATTACGGTATGTGTTTAGAGCTCCAGTTGTGCTGCATGCTGAATGATAGACCATCCCCACACTGAAGAGCTTAAAAACCATTTGAGGCAAAGGATGAGAGTGTGGAAATTTTTACCCCTTTGTATAGATGGGGAAATACACAAATTATTACTAACCCCTTTCAATTCAGAATACTGTGAACAAAAATGACAAGGTTCCTTGGGTGAATTTGATATCTTTTATTAGACCAACCCAAATGGTTGGAGAATAGTTATTAAGCAAGCTTTCGGATTCAAAAACACTTTGTCAGGCTAAGGAAGCTGCAGCAGTTGGTGTGTGCTCCTCCTGGATGGAATGAAAAGTAAACAAGCCAGGGGCTGGGCTGGGCTGGGCTGGGGAGTCATTTGCCAGGCAGATTGTAATGTATCAAAAATCCAATGTCTATGTTTAGTCCCTGATCTCTAGTATCCAGCAGGTTGATGAAATGGAGCTCATAGGCTCATCTCTGGGAAGTGTTGTGTAAATTTCCCTTGAGGATCAGGACTGAGAGATTGGAGAGAGAGTGGCCTTCCTGTGAGAAATGTGCCCCCACTGGTAATTGACTGTTTCTGTCTTTGATGGATTTCCAGTGTGCGTTCATTCTGGTGCGCAGTTGTTGTCTGGTCTCTCCTACATATCTTCCATCAGGGCATTTGGTGCATTGGATGAGGTATAGTACATTTCTGGAGGTGCAGCTGTAAGATCCTGGGATGCTGATGGCTCTGTTGCGGGGTGTAGTAATAGTGGGGGTGGTGGAGATGTGGGGGCAGGTTTTGCATTTCTTGTCCTGGCACGGTCTGGATCCTTTTGGTGTGTTCTGGGCTTGAGGAAGTTTGCTTCTGGTGATGAGGTTGGCAAGGTTCGGTGCTTGTCTGAAAGCTAGGATGGGTGGCTCTGGGAAGATCTTTTTAAGAATAGGGTCTCTGTCTAATATGGGTTGCAACCTAAACCCCGTGAACAAAAATGGGAATTCTAAGTCTTCTGAATCCCAGTTCCATGCCTTAATCGCAAGTTTACCCTTGCTTTTTTTGATGGCCAGTCTTTTCATAATGATGTGCAGAAAAATTATTAAAATGGTCACCATTAGTTGTTTCCATTTTTTACTTTTGGCTAAGAGGTTATTGTTGGTGTCTGAGGCCCCAGGGAGGCACTGCGTTTCTGGCACTACAAATGCCCTTGTAGCACTACAAAAGTCAAGGGGACAGATGTGTGTGTCCACTGTAGTGCTATAAAAATGGTGCCAACACTACAGAAATGTTCCTATTTGAAAAAGAAACTTTTCTGTAGCACTGTTTTGTAGTACCAGATGTGCACCTCTCTTAGTCTCCCAACATTCCAGTGCTCTGCTCACCAGCTGCCCCCAGGGCAGCAGCTGGTTCCCTGACAGCCTGATAGGAGTAGAGCCTGGGAACTGGTGTTGCTCCCCAGTGGTAGAGGGAGTTGCGGCTGCTGTAAGGATATTGGATGCCCCAGCAGTGTCAGAGAAACTTGCTGCTGCTGCCCCGAAGGCAGCTTGTGCCCCAGGAGCAGCTTTGTGGAGTGCCTTTGTGGCAATGTTGTAATGTTACAACTAGGAGGGTTGAACATGTGTATGTTCCCCATTTTCCCCATAGCACTTTATTTTCATAGTGCTACAAAATGTTGTTGAACTTAATGTACTACAATGAGTGTCTGTCCATGGCATCAAAATCTTGATTTGTGAGTACAGGTTCTAGCTGGGGGTGGCAGTAGATAAATAATAATGAACAGCAATTCATCATTGCAGCATCCAGCAGTAAATGTGTGTGTATCTTTAAATTAGCTGAATAATCTTAAACTGTAGTTTTCTAAGCAATTCCTTAAATCTAAAACCTACAGGATGCACAGAAGAGCACATTGATGGACATGGAAATAGCTGATTATGAGCGATTTGTGAAAGAACTTAATCAAAAGATTACAGATAAAAATAGCAGAATTGAAGACCTTGAGCAAGAGATCAAGATTCAGAAGCAGAAGCAAGAAACCCTGCAGGAAGAAATAAGTGAGTAAAATTGTAATGCTTGATATTCATGTATACAACCAGACATCTCGGATTTAAGACAGGCGAGCAAACAGCTTTTAAAACAGTTTTTCTGTACATCTTGACATTCTCAGTAGCATCCACAGTAGACGAGAGAGAGGCTGCCAAAAAATAGTGGGAAGATGACTTGTCAACATTCTGTTCTTATATTAAATTAGGTAGTCATGTTCATCTGCCACTTGTTTGCTAAGCGCTACACTAATATGGAATACCTTAGTGAGCAAACTGCATTTCTTACATAACTAACTTAAGCCTACTGCTGCAGCGTAATATTTCTGTACTCTCTTTATAGAGCTGTGAGAGTCAGAAGACTGCTGGTAGAATCACAGCGCATGTAAGAATTAACAAATAATGATGTGTTTAAAATATTTCATTGCTTGCCATAGATTTACGTTTAGCTCATTTATCTGCAGCGATTGACCTTAAGTTAACCTGCTTGTTCGCAACTCTTTTGGGAAGCTTTGATGATGTATTTTTCCCATTTTATAATAAAAGTGGCCTGTAGAACCTTTCATCCCTTCTCCTCACTTCTTTTTCTTTGCATTAGAGTCCCTTCAGTCATCTGTGCAGCAGTATGAGGAAAGGAACACCAAGATAAAACAACTACTGGTGAAAACCAAAAAAGAACTAACAGATTCAAAGCTAACTGTAAGTCATGATTTTGCTGCATATGCCACCATATTTAAATCAAATGTTTATAATCTAGTTAGTTACAAGTCTAGTTTCTCGAACTAACAAAAGATAAAGTTTTTAAATTAACCTAGATATTGTTATCTTGCAGGAAAATGAACATCTAATGCTTCAGGCATCATTAAAAGGAGAGCTAGAAGCAAGTCAGCAGCAAGTGGAAGCCTATAAGGTAGGAAACTTTTTATTATTACAAGCTTTCTTACATGAGTTATGAATGCAGCATCAGCTCTGCTATATAGCAAGAAAGACTGTGGGCTACAGAAAAGTAAACATGCTGGTACAGAAGAGAGATACATTCAAGTAAATATGGTAAGATGAGGTTCCCCCCGATCAGCATGGGGAAAAAAGCTCCTCATCTTATTATTACTTATGAAGCAGAGTGGGGAGCTCTGACTCTGGCCTTGAGGTCTGTCCCCTCCACCCGCCACTTCCCCTCTGCAGCTTTGGCCCCCCACACACCCCTTTCTTTCCCCCTTATTGTCAGGCACAGCTCAGCTCAGGTTGGAGTCTCTTCTGGGCACCAAGCACATGGAAACTCCTTTTCTATCTAGCCGGTCAGCAGCACCAACACTGCTGCGTTGTCTGCCTGGCCTATCAGCAATGCCGATGCTGCTGCATGGCCAGGCAAGGGCTGAGCTTCCGCAGTTGGAGCAGCATTTGACAGTAAAGGAGAGGGACAGAGTCAGAGACTGGGGAGTTATTGGGGAAGGGACAGAGACTGGGGGAAGTTTGGAGGGAAGAGGCAGAGACTGGGGAGCAGGGGAGAAAGAGGCTGGGAGAGAGTTTGGGAGTTGAGGTGGGGAGTTCAGGTGGCAGGGGGAGGAAGGCTGCATGGAGAGAGAAGTGGGTAGAGCAGAGAACAAGGGGAGCACCTGACCGCCTCCCCCCATCCACTGCTTTCTCTGCTGTAGCAATGCTGAGGCAGGAATTCAATACAATACTCCAATGCTTATCTGGAAAATTATAACAGATTTATACATTTTCCATGTATAGAATCTAAATATTGGGGGAATTGTCTTATATTCAGGGTCATCTTATATTCAAGTAAATACAGTAATTGACTTTTTTGTTGGTTGTCTTTTTTAGTTCTCACCATCTGCTCCACTTTCTTAAATACTTTATTTAATGTAGTACACTAATATTTCTGTGTTTTTAGAGAAACATTTAGTTGATGGTCTTTAAATACCAAGTTAAAGAAAAGGCAGGTCTTCACGTAGAATGTTTCTGTAGCAGGCATTTGTTTTGTTACTCTGGTTCCAAAATATACGTATTGGCTGGTGAATGGATATCACTTCATCTCTGTGTTGTTGCCTGTTCTTTGTGACTGTTGCACAAACAGAATACTTATTGTTGTTATCTGCTAAGATACTTGTTAATTCAAATGGAAGAGGTAAGCATCTGAAGGTTGTTTTATAGCTGTTTTCCAAGTGTGGATACTGACATACAGAAAAACAAAATTAAATATTTGTAAAGTTTGTTTCTTTTGGGTACTGTAATGATTAAGCGCCCATTTTTAGATTCCTGTGGGTTGAGTACTTTTGGTAGATGCATTGAGAAACTGCAGATTCCCCAAGGAACTCACTTGGAATGAAAACTTAATGCTTATCAGGTCCTGGATGCCTCAAGTCATCATGAGTGATATATGATTGGTAGCCACTTCTGAGAACCTTGGTCTAAGTGACTTACTAGATTCATGCCCAAAGAAGTTTGACATTCAAGCATACAACTCTGTTCTCTTAAATCCAGTTTCCTACCTGTAAGATAATATTCCTCTTCTTTCTGTAGCGCTCTCCTTTGCTGAATGAAAGTAGGGGTCATGTAGAAAATGTAGTGGTCATGTAATTAGAGTGTTAAAATGCATTTGTACAAAGGAGTAGAACTTGCAGTAATTTCAAAAGTGTTTTCTGGAGGTCACTTTTTCTTTATTCATAGATTCATAGATTTAGTTGAATTCAGTTGCACTTGGCCCATCATCAAAATAATAGGAGATATTTCTTTCTTTATGGATTTTGTTAACTGTTTGAGATTTTTTTTTTAAAAACTCATCTGATGAAATTTTTCCTCAAATTTTCTCCTTCTGTTTTGAAATTATTTTAAATTTACTCCTTTAATTCTGGTTGAATAGCTTTTTACTCCAATTTCTGATCTCTCCAGCTGCAACCCAAATCGCTCTTAGTTCAGTTGCCTGTTTTCATCCCTCGGACACAACCCCCCCCCCCCCCCCCCCCCCAGGGTCTTTATGATTTGGCTTTCATCTGTCACAGTTTTCTCAAAAAATAGGACCACTGCCATCCAACTTTAAAATACCCCTCTTCTCAGTGGGATTTACCCGAAGAGGGAAACAGAGAATAAATCTTATTCTGGAATTTACTGTTCTTTTTTGTAACATAAGTTATCGCTGTCATCATTATGGGAAACTACATAGCATATTACTAGAGAGGTCAAATTATTCTTTTAGTCACCAGTTGATTTATTAGGTAACCAATCCTGCTAAGTAATAAATGTCATAGTTCTGCAGTGCAGGTCCTTGGTTTGACAAGAACTCTGTCCTAGGCCTCAGTCGCTCAGTTTTCAAATCTCTCCTTCCGAAGCCCTCGCTTCCTTTGAGCAGCCCTAGCATCTCAGTGTTACCTTTGCTCTTTCAGTCAAGGGGAATACCTTTTGTTACAGATCCACGAATAGCTCAGTATTTCCTCTCTTCTTTGAAGTTCTAGGTTTTGCTTCATAACCATTTGAGCAAAAGATTATTTTTCACTTTCAGCCACCTGCAGTACAGTTGATATTGTTATCATGGAGCTGTCCAATAGAACTGTGGTCAGTATCCCTGCTAGGAACTGTGCAGATCTTTAGAGAAAGTTTTAAGTGTAAATTGCAGATCAGTGCCTAGCATCTATCTCTGACCAGCCATTTCTCCTCCTGAAGATAATTCTGCATTTCTGTGGGAGCACCTGCATTGTGACAGTGGCGTGTCCTAACTAGGCTGTTTCAGTACACCATTCCAATTTATTCTTCCAATTAGGTTGCCAATCTGGAAGTATGCTGGTGAAGTGGCTCCTGGGGGGACATTCCTACTGACCATTCTCCAGTTCTCCAGTGCATCAAAATTGCAGGTCTTGATTGCAGTTGGAGAGAGACTTTCCCAAAGTGGCCCCACCAACTTACCTCCAAGTTGAGATCCTGCCTCTAGGAGCAGAAGGGTATTGAATGCCCATGACTGCACTGACCATATGCACCAATGCAACAGTAACAATACAGCCTTTTAAAGACATTTTGACTGTGGTTTCTAGACCCCATATGTTATAGTGTTTTATATCTAGAGATATGGCATATAGTTAAACAGTTCTATATAGTCCTATTGGATTACATCAAGCAAAGAAACAGAAGCTAATAATCATCAGAAGCTCTCAACCCAGGAAGATGTGGATTGGTTCAGAGAACCTTCACAAAGAAATAAAGGGTATGTCATCATCTCTGGAGTGAGTTGCTCTGGAATAATTACCTCAGTAACTTTAAAAGGAGGTATGACAGGGTGCAGAGATTCCATCCTTGGTCTGGCTATGTGTAGTTTTCCCCTGCCCCTTCTTCCCCTCCCCCATTAAGGGTAGGGATATGATGGAGTGTGCTATACCTGTCATGAGCTGGTAGGTTGAGTTAGCCCTTTATCCTGAGAGAGAACACTGCTGTTTTCATGAGTCTCAGGAAAGGGCAGAGACAACAGAAATAAAGGGGTAGTTTTCTGCTCTGTATTGTAGCAGGAAAAGTCAGCTGCTGGAAGACAGACAAGCTATGAGCTATTCCTGCATGGGTTAAAGATGGGGGTCAACTTGGGAAAAGGCTGCAGGATTTCTGGAGCCTACAGAAGCAGTATGAGAGCTATTGAGGAGACAACAGGTAAACCCCTGCCACAAAGCATGGAGTTTCTGAGAATGCCAGAAAAGCCACTGAAATTATAATAGAGTTGGCGTTTTGTTGTAGCCATGATGGTTCAGGAAATATATGAGAAACAAGGGGTTTTGATATCATTTACTGAGAGGCAGGGACCAGCTGTATAGTTGGGAGAGATGTTACACAAACTTTTGGGCACAAAGTGTCCTTCTTCAGGTTACTTTTCAGTTGAGACCTGAAGAAGAGCCGTTTATGCCTAAAAGCTTTTAAAACATCTTTCCTAGCCATGCAGTTGGTCCAATAAAAATATCACCAAAATACCCACCTTGTATCTCACATTTGAAACAGTGACAGATGAGATTTGTAGGTGCTGTGGTATGGCCAGAGTGCTAAATCTCTTCCAGTATTACCCACCTGATGGAAAGATGTAGTGAAAGACAAGATGCAATAAAGTAAAATCCTGTAGTGTCCAGCTCTTATCTAGCTTTCTAACTTTTTTATCTTTTCATTGTGAAGAGGGTTAGGAAATCTGAAACCCAGGAAAAATATGCAGTTTTAAGATCTACTTTTGGCAGTACTTAGACTTGATTTTTAACAAAAAAGAATCACAGTCAGCAGATGCCAATGTTCATTTTCATTAGTACAAATTTGAATTACTATTTTTCTGCCAGATGATAAATTTGTGGTTACAGAAAATACAGATTTCGCTTAATGATGAGTTTGGAAGGACTGTTATTCATTCTAATTTTTCTTGTATGCATATATTTTCCTCATGTTTTAAGGAACATTAAAATTGATGCTAAATGTTTTACTGCTCAAATGTGCTCCAGTACGTATGTTTAGTGTGTTTCTCCATGCTGTTCTAAAATCAGATTTTATATACGTTTTAGTTCTAGTTTTAATGATAGTTGTTTATTTTTAGATTCAGGTGGCTGAACTTGCATCAGAAAAACACAAGGTCCAGGAACATCTGCGGACATCTGTAGAGCAACATCAACGAATGCTGAGCACTTATCAGCAGAAAATTACCACCTTACAAGAAGAATGCAGTACAGCAAAGGTATTTTTTCACAACAAAAATAATAAGTCAGATGAGTTAGGAGAGAAATTTACTTACCTTGCAGTTCTGTCTCTCAATATCTTATCATCAAGGAGGATTCTAACTCTTGGGTCTTGGTGCTGTGGCAGATGACTGGCAGGAATTCCCCTTTCTTGTAATGTGCTTGACCTTTTCGGAAGGACCAGGGTAGAGTGCAAACCAGGCTTGGTTCTGGTTGTCAGCACCACAATCTATGGAATATAAATGTTGCTGTCTGAACACTCCAGTTGGTGCCTTTCACTGCACTGGAGATGAAGCTCCCTGAAAGAAAAGTCACTTCAAGTTGATCAACTAGCATGCACTTGAAGGAGAACGAAAGACAGGAAAATAGCCTCTCAAACCACAACATTCAACATCTGAAACAGGCAAGGAGGGTGTGAGCAAGTGTCCTACAAGATGATATCTTCAAGAAAAGCAAATTTTACAAATTGAATATGCTGTATTTTTCTGAAGGTATCATTTGTGCAGGATTTTCTGGATACCAAACAAAAACTAGCAAGACAGGTGCTAGCTTTGTGAAAAAACTATGTGAAGAGGTACATGTTAATAGCACATAGCAGGGGTAGGCAACCCTCTGGCATGTGTGCCAGAGCGCGGCACGTGAAGGTATTTTGCTTGGCATGCATGCCTCAGGCCACTCAGCAGGGGAACCACAGGGGCTGATCCTTGTTGTGGCAGTGAAGCCTCAGTCCCTTTCCTGCTGTCTGCTCTGAGTTGCTCCTGCACCTGCCACCAGCAGTGAGCCAGGCCGGGGCTCAAGGGACCATGGTGCAGCTGCTTGCAGCCTACTCACTGCCTGCTGCAAGCAGCCTGGGCTCCATGGATGGCAGCAGGAGCCTGCCCAGAGCCTGGGCCAGCTGTGGCAGGCAGCTGGGAGGCTGCAAGCAGCTGCCAAAGACTCATTGCTGGTGGCAGGTGCTCACATCCTCAGGATGGATAGCAGGGAAAGAGCCGGGACTGCACTGCCACAACAAGGATCAGGCCCCTTGCAGCTCCCCTGCTGTCCGCCCCTCATATGCCAACATCTTATGGTCACAGTTGTGGGTGTTTTTGACACTGCCCAAAAAGGTTGCCATCCTCTCATGTATGGCATAAAAGCAAAGAGGAATTTGGTTCTTTTTGCAGTATAAAATTAGTCAGATGTAAGTCAAAAGGAAACAGCTTCCTTCTGGAAGGAAACAGCTACAGCAGGATTACTGAGCATTATCTTCTCTCCCTTGGAAATCAGTTCTGGAGCAATACACTCCAAAACTGTATTTCTTGCATTTTAGGAAACTAAACTGAGCAACAATACTGTGTAGATTTATGGCAGGCAGTTCAAGTAGAATCTTTTGAAATAGAAACATCTATTCCAGATGTGACAGCAGCCTTGCTTCTAATCAAAAGATTGTTGACATAGCCTTCTAGTTTCAGGTTAATGACATGGAATGCAATAAGATACCCATTTAGACATCATCTTCTTCAATATTCTGCAAACTGTTTTAAAAAAAAAGTAGTTGAGTGGTGCTTGCAAAGATATTATTCAGTTTCAGACAGACTCCACAAAGTTATTTGATAATGATAGGCCCATTAAGGTAAAACATTGACATCATTTTGGAGAAGCATCTTGGTGGCTTCCAAAGTTTTACCTTATCTTTACTGAATAATTAATTTTTAAGTGTTATTCACTGGGACTGAAGCTTAGTCACCCAGCAAAATTCAATCATTACCATCTAGAAAATGACCTTCAGCCTGAAAAACATAAGTTCACAGGAATGGTATGATGAAGTCTTCTGTTGAAGTATCCTTGTCAGGTCAACATTAACATTCCATCATACAAGTGACTTATTAACTGGAGGTTTCAGAAATGTCAGAGTGCATGAAACTGTCAAGGAGCTGGAGATGTGCCATTCTATCTTTGATTAGTTCATGATGGTTTAAAAAAGATGCCAGATATTCGTGGAAGTAAGTGAGTTTTTTACCTTTACCTGCTTAGATCTAGTAAAACAGTTTCTGTGTAGAAGAAGTAATGGAATTCATATGGACCTTATTGCATCAGGTTTAAAGCTGCAGATCCTGCTGGTAGATGACTGATTCATTAGCAGCTTGAATGAACTTTCCCAACAGCTAGACAGGTCATCAGGGAGAAGTCTTATGAAGCCAGTCCTGCAGGAGTGTAACTGGTTTGCCTCTAGAAGGATTTGGAATTTTTTATTTGCCACATTTCTTTGGTGTGAGAGTCTACAGATGTTACCCTTCCACAGCTCTACATGTTATGGGTAATTGCATCATGGTACTGCAGTAAGCCATCCTGGATAAAAATCTACACTAACATGGTTCACTGCTGTGTGGCTTTGTTGGATGCCATATGTGCAAAAAATGGGCATTGAGGAATGGCCAACAGAAAAGGGAAGCCAATATGAAAGATAAGCCACTAAGAAATTTGCTGCAGAAACAGCAGAGCAAATGAAGATGCACCAAGTGTCTCTCAGACAGTCTATTAAATACTGTGAGGTTGAAGTACTCCTAACTCATGTTCTGCACTGGAAGGAAACATAAAGAATCGGTAAAAGATATTGGTATATTCCAGGAGCTAGAAATCCTGGAGGAATGCCTGATGATGTGCAGTCTGGTACAAGTTGGTCAAGCCCTGGAGACTTATGAAGCTAGTATAATTCTGGAACTCTGAGGGACATTCCCACTGACTTTTGGCAGCTAATCTGGGGAGGGCTTGGTCGATTTATGGAATAGCATACTGACGTCTGCCAAAGACACAGTGGCACACAGGCATCTACTTCTCCCGTGGCACTGGTGGCATAGTTCTCCCCAGTATCTAGGGGAGTTGATGCAGCTGAAGTGGTAGGACACAATTGGGTCTCATCCCATGCTGAATCCAACTAATTGTGGCATAGATCCTTTTTGAAGGCCATGGCATGGCAGTTGTGGCAAAAAAAATCTTTTAATCTCTACTGCCATTGCATCTGCAAAATGCCCTCCGGTGGAACTGGTCTCGGTGGTGAATGGTATGGTTAATGTAGGTGTTTGCCACCTGAAAATAGTCTTTTATAGACTGCTGAGACAAGTTTGCTATCTACTTTGCAGACAAAATCTCCCTTATTCAGTACAGCTTGGGCACCACTACTTTTTCCTGCAGAGTCAGAATTCAAGGTTGGGATCTGTCTTGTCCAGTTTATATGGATTGGTTTCAATTGGTGTCACCATCTGATGCAAAGTATGTGCTCAGGGGATGCAGGTGACCAGCGGTGAACTGGACCCATGTCTATGCTGGCTTGCACAAGTCTGTTGAGGGAACTGGGGCTGCTGCTAGAAGGGCTTTTGAGTGCTGCTTTTCTTCAGGAGGTCAGGTTGCCAGATAGTCTTAAGTCTGCAGTTGTCTGGCCCTTACTCTAGAAATTGTTGCTTGATACCTTCACCCTGTCTCCAACCTATCCTTTTTTGAGGAAGATCATTGAACCTTTAGGAAGGTCCAACAGCTTTAGGCACATCTGGATGTTATTCCTAGACCCCTCAGTCTGCCTTTCACCCCAAATATAGCAGAGACTGCACCTGTGCCATTGGTTGATGCACTTCACCTAGATATTGATGGGAAATTGTACCCTGCTGCTCTTGCTAGATCTTTCAGTGGCTTTTGATACAGTTGACTGTGAGGTGATGATGATGTTTACATAACCTACTGGGTATTCATGGTACCTTGTTAATTGGTTCTGCTCTTTCCTAGCAGGAAAGTCTTAGAGGGTGGTGATAGGTGAGAGCTTGTTGTTCCCTAGGACTCCATCCTACTGTTCAACATACATCTGAAGCTGCTGAGTAAAATTATGCAGAGATATGGAGCAAGGTGCCATCAGTATGCTGATGACACCGAGCTCTGTCTTTCTCTTTTGACCTGGACTCCACAGTCTGTGTCCTTTTCCAGTATCTGACTACATTTGGAGATTGGATGCAGGTGAACCAATTGAAGCTGAATCCAGAGGTGATTTTGGTGGGCAGTCTACATGGCTGGGGGAGTGGAAGGTGGAATTGCTACGTTCTCTTAGTTGAGGCTTTCTTAACCAAAAAATTATTAAATTTAGCTTCCCTTTGTCCTTCAGTTTCTCAGCCTTCGGGTGGAATGGGATCCTGTGCTGTACCTGGATCATCAAGAGGTAGCAGCAGCTAGGAGTGCCTTTTACCAGCTCCATCTGGAGAGAAGGCTACAACCCTTTCTTTCTAATTTGGCCACAGTCACCCATGCCTTCATAATCTGGAAGCTAGACTACTGCAATGTAGGGCTGCAGTTGATGTCTGGAAGCTGCAGCTGGTACAGAACTCAGCAGCTCACCATTTGACAGGGGTTGAACATAACTCTGGTGCTTCAGTGGCTTGCCAGGCAAAATTCAAGGTGATGATTTTACTTATAAGGCCTTAAATAGTCTGAAGCCTACATGCCTAAAGGGAAGCTCCTTGTCTTTTATGCCCTTTGTGATCCCTGAGGTTAGCCAAGAGCCACCTCTTGTGTGGACCATCAATTCATCTAGTTTGTTTGGCAGAAACATGTGGGAGGTCATCTGTGTAGTCCCTCATTTCTGGAACTTCTTCCCCCTTGAGGCTCACAAGAGCCTGAGTTTGGACATCTTTTAGAAATGGTGCAAGACCTTCCTGTTTGACCAGGGATTTAATAGATGAAGCAAAACTGGGGTATTGTGTTTGGGCGGGCTCTGCAGGTTACCTTAAGAATCTACTGGCTACAGAACAAAATAAGTTATTTTGTTTCTCCCATTTTTTTTCTCTTGTTCACTTACTTTATAAGTTATTTTGCTCTCATCTGTAAGCTGCCCTGAGCCTTTGTTAGGAAAGACAGCCTACAAGTGTAATATGTAATAAATAATCAAATAAATAAGTACATCTTCCACAAAAGCTTCTCCACCAGCTGCAGTTAAGGAGAGACTGACTGGAATGTTCAAAGGAATGTGTTTGTACTCAGCAGAGGATGGTGTGTCACATGCACTAAAGGGACCTGTGCTGCTATCAAGGGATTTAAAAATATTAGATTAAATTTCCATAGTTGCAGTCTTCTGCTAGGAACTATAAATGAAAATCTTGCTTACGTGGTATCTTAAGAGAAAGAACATGTACAAACAACACTAAGCGCTGGATAAGCAGTGCTTGTCAGATGAGTGATTTTTTTTTCCTGCTGCATGATGCATGAAGATGAAGCTACCTTGTTAAATTTTATCAACAAAAATTGAGTGCCTTTGTTAAGTGACTGTAATAGAAAAATGACAAAACGAAGTGTACCTTTACAAAGACAAAAATGTGTATTTTTTCTCTTTTATTAAAAACAAAAAATTGGCATAATTTTAATTGAAAATAAAAGTCTGCTATACTGAAAGAATAACTAACTTGAAAGCTATGTGTTAAGAATGAAAAAGAAGTCTGTGTTATATCCATATTTGCCTGCTTTGAGCTTGCTATTTTTAATAATTCAGATTTTTAAAGGACTTTGATTATGACTGTTTGTAGTATTAGTTGTAATTGTAGGAATCTGACAGAATTGTGCATTTGTAAGCTATCTGACAAACTGTTGTGACTAACCTTAATACCTTCTTTGTACCAAAAAGTTTTTGCTTACCAGTTATAGAATATTACATTCTAAATGAACCAGCTCTCTCATGATATATTAGTCATTTTAATTCCCCATCCAGCAAAACAAAAACGAAATGCAATGGGTACTTTACTATTTTTTACTCTATAATGTAAGATGCATATAAATCCAAAAGCCAGAGATATTTGGTTTTAGAGCAGTAAGTGGATATTAGTCAATTCCATAATTATGTAGGGTTTACTTTTTTACATTATAGGCAGAACTCGCTACTGTTACTTCTGAATTTGAAAGTTACAAAGTCCGTGTTCATAATGTTTTAAAGCAACAAAAGAATAAATCTGCTTCTCAAACTGAAACTGAGGGAGCCAAGCAAGAAAGGTAAACATTTATATTTATTGATTTCCCTTAATCAAAAATTAGTCAAATCAAACAAGTGACATTTCTAGTATATTACACTAGATGGTAATATACCATAATATGGTCTTATGCTTGCTTATATAAAAGGGTAGGGGTTTGGAAGTCTTCTCTAGTCTACTACATTTTTTAATAGAAATATTTATCTTTGTAAGGATTCTTGTTTAGCTTTTTTGAGAACCATCTTACTTTGGCTTTAGAACGTTTTAATTAAGGGTTAACAGTTTACCCAGTTTACCCAGACAAAACCAAAAGGATGCAATTAACTTGTTGTGGAGCCTGTGTCTAGCTCCGCCTGGCCTATCAGGGTGTTGCCCCTCCCCTCAACTCGCCTGCCACGACTTGGATGTAATCAATTACCTTTAGAGGGGTCTACAGTGGAGATCTTTATCCTGGGTGGGGCCTCCCGATAGACAGTATTACTCACGGTTGAGTGACGCGGTGGTCCACGGGGCTCCGCCTCCCCTACACCCCGTCCACACGCCAACCGCTGGGTGATGCGTTCCAGATGTTTCCAGGCCCCGGTATGACAGCCTCAGACCGGGTGCCCGGTTCCCAGTCGTTCTCCCTCCTGCTGGGAGCAATTCCTTCTTCCTCCCTTCTTACAGAAAATACTCCTCCAAATCAGGAGGAGTTGGTGGGTGCTCCCCCTGGTTCCAGCTCCCTCCTGGAGCCTCCGCTGTCTCCCCTCTCCTACCGGCAGCAGAGCGCTCCCCTGCCTCCTGAGCGTCAGCCGCTTCAAGATACTGAGAGCATGCCTCGGCTTGCACTCTCTGACCGCCTTTCACTCTGCTGTTCGCGAAAGGCGTACAGCTCTTAGATAAGCTGCCTGCTTGAGACCCGCAGGCTGGGTCCTGTCCACTCTGTGCGAGAGCCCATAGCACGGGCTGCCCGCCCGTACTCTCTCTCCCTGGCTCCCCCTCTCTCCCTGTCCTGCCGGTGTTTTTAAACCTTCCCGCCGCAGCCGCTACGGCCGCTGGGATTGGCTCAGCTGTTTGCCGCACCGGGAACAGCTGTTGCCAGAACCTGCGTAATGGCGGTTTGCGCGGCTGCAGCCGTGGATGCGGCTCCTCTTCCCGCTGCTCTTCAGCCGGTACGTATGCCCCTCTGGGGGCTTGCTCTCGGGGTCTGGGGTCTGTGGGTCCTCCCTTCTCTCCCTCACTAGCCTGTGGGGGCACTTCGCCGCCACACTTGTGTATCCCAGTTCAGTCCAAACATTTTTACTGCTTTGAGTGTTAAAAGTAACATCTAAGAGCACACTTTAAAGACAGGAATCTTTATGCTTAAGTTGCATCCATCGTATGAAAAAACTCCAAGTTGCTACAATAGTATAAATGATAATATAATGTTGGCAAGGTTATTTTGTTTGTATAGGGTCTTTCACGTGACGAAAAATCATTAGAAAGGAAGGCAGAATGGAAATAACAATGTGTGATTGTCAGGAAAATTCAAGGGCTGGTCTAAAATCTGAATCCAAATCTCTTTGTATTTCATGTTACTCCTTTGAAAGCTAGAGTTAGGCATCTAGTGAAGACACTCAGCAGAACAACACGCATGTGTGTGTTGGGGGGGGTGTACATCTTTTAAGGCTTGTTTTTCTGAGTTTTAAGACCCCAACCATATGTGCAGATAGAGGCACAGTGGGATCTGAAGCATGATCCATGCAGTCACACTTCCTGCCATGCCACAAATGGATGTGCATGTTGTCTGACTAAGGTTACAGTATTCTAACTGAGGTCTTTTAGCATGTCTTTCCTATCATTTAGGCTAGGGACAGAAGTTATACACAAACCCATTTAAGTGATCACTCAGAAACTGGTTCAAATCTGTAACACAACAGAAGTTCAATTCACTTAAACCACTTTCAAAATGGCTGAAAGTGGTTTAAGATAAACCTGGTTAGATGTAGTATCACACCAAACTGATTTAGGTCAAACTGGTTTATGGAACTTCTTTCTAAGACCCTTTCCCAGTTCCAGTTAACTCACAATCCTCCAGCATCCCAGGATGCTTTACAGCCCTGAGCTGTACTGTCTGCTCCAGTGGAACAGGGTTGGCCCCACCGTTCTACTCCTAGAGCACTATCACTGCTCCAGGTTGGGCCACGCCTGGGTCAGGTCAGCATGCTGAGGTGGGGGGATTCAGCCCTCCCCCACCCACATGGGACCCTTGCCAGGGTTTAAACCGCCTCCCCCATCATACTCAGAAGGCCAGATGGGGGCTGGTCATGCCTCCCTCCAGAACTGACCTGACCAGGGTGCGGGGACTGGAGCAAATCAGCCCATGCGGGGCCCCGCCCCGGCTCCAATCTGGGCCCTGGACCCAGAGAAGCTGTTGCTACCAATGGTGGGGTGGGTAGCAAGCAGCTGGACGTGGAGCCACTGCTGCGCACTGCCACTGCTCTGCCCCTGCCCCAGGCTGCAGGGCCCCCCAAAGCGTGGGGCCCAGGGCGATCACCCTGATTTGCACCCCCCCCCAGGGATGGCCCTGCCTCCCCGCCCCCCCCCCCCCAGCTTGAGCAGGGAGGGGGGAAAAGCCTCAGAGGGCTGGTTTATCTCTCAGCTTTCCTCCTTTTTGTTTGGCAGTGGCCTGCTGGCTGGGAGACGTTCTCTAGCTCCCCCCAGCTTCTGGCCTGGGTCACCACATGCATGTGACTGCATTTCCAGAATCAGAAGTCAGTGTCTGTTTACTTGCTTCTCAGTTCAGTTCACACAGGTTAGACTAACCTGTGAAGATTGAATCGATTCAACCTTGGGCTTTTTGACTGTCTATCTAGCCTTAATGCAGGGGCATGCAATTATTTTGGGCGGAGGGCTGTTTAACAAGTTTTAGCAAACTGTCGAGGGCTGCATAGGTTGCCCCATCCCTTGACAGTTGCCCTGCCCTGTGGTTGCCACACTGGGACCAGAAGTCCTGCCCCCTAACCCCTGCCTTTTGCCACAGAAAGTCCCTCCCTTGCTGCCTCCCCTTGCCCCCCCCCCCCCCCCACTCCTTTTGGGAGTGGGGTTGCCATCTTAGAATCAGAAAAAAACAAATCATACACTAGAATTCAAACTCCTACTATAATATATTTTAATTTTATTACAAGAAATATTTGTCATGACTTGTGATTGTATACTGTATATAGAAGGGATTGCATAATAACTCAGAAATAAAGTTTCACTCTTTCATATTGTGTGTATGTGTATGGTGGGGTGTGGGAGTATGTGGGGGGGTTATGAGAGGGTGTTGCTGTGTAGGGGGGTATAGGGTGTGTTGGGGTGTATGTATATGTTGATGGGTGTGGGTGTGAAGGGGAGGAAGGGGGGTGTAGGGACCTTCCACACACAACCCCCCCCCCCCCCATGGCATGCAGCCCCTGCTGCCTGCCAGCAGCAGCAGGTGAGGACATCAGGGTGCTCATGCCCAGTGCAGGCATGGCTCTGGCCAGTGCTGCAAGGGTGGAGGGAGTGTAGCCTGCCCTATCACTGGGGCTCTGCGCCATGTGCCTGCTGTTCCAGCACTTGCAGTGGGGGAAACCCCATACTGGAACCTTCTGCCTTCCTTGCTCCCTGCTGCACTGATCCCCACACTCCGCTGGGAGTGGAGGGAGCCCCACCTCCTGCTTTCCTGTGCAGTCCAGCATGGGGCTTCCCCGCTGCAAGTGTGGAGCTGCAGCATGCAAGGCGGAGACCCGAGAGGCGGCCAGCACTGTGCTGGGGGGCAGGGACACCCCACACAGCCTGCCTGGCCGTTTCTATCACAGGGGCTCTGCAGTACGTGCCTGCAGCTCCAACCTTCCCCGCTGCAAGCCCTGTGCTGGACTCTGTGGGGAAGTAGGCGGCAGGGCTCCCTCCACTCCCAGCAGAGTGTGGGACCCACCTAGCAGGGAGCAGGGGAGGCAGTAGGCTCTAGTGCAGGGCTTCCCCCACTGCGAGTGTTGCAGCTGCAGGCACACAGCGCAGACCCCCAGCAATAGGGAGGGCGGGTTCCACTCCCTCCCGCGCAGCGTTGGCCAGAGCTGCAGCCCACCAGGTGCCTGTGCCAGGCACGAACACCCTGACCTTCCTTCCTGCTGCTATTGCCCGCAACGGGGGCTGCATACCATGAGGGGAGTGTGGTGGGGTCCATACATGCCCAACCCTCACACCCTACCCAGCTGAACTCTATGCTCCCGCTGCCCCTCTGAGTGCTAGCTCTGTTCTGCGCTCCCACTTCCACCCAGCTGCAACTCCACCCCCCACCCCACCAGCCCCACCACTTCCCTACCTGCTGCCCTGAGCGTGCAGGCTCTGGCTGCAGCAGGAGCCCTGCCTGGAAGCTGCTAGCTGGGCAGAGCCCCTTCACCCACGAGAGTGGGAGTGAGGCCCAATAGAGTATGTTGGGGGCTTGTACATGTGGGCACCTCACTCCCACCCTTGTGGGTGGAAGGACTGGGCAGGGTGCAATTAGTTGGGGGGCCACTGTGGCCCAGATGAAAGTGCCTGGCTGACCGGATCCAGCCCACAGGCCATATTTTGCCTACCCCTGCCTTAGTGTAATGAAAGAAATTAATTCAGCTCTGGTAAGTTGCCCATACTACTATTATAAATAGAAGTTCTGAAATATAATAATGTGTATACTTTTTTTTCCTTTAGAGAACATTTAGAAATGATGATAAACCAATTAAAAACCAAGTTACAAGATACCCAGAATAATTTACAAATCAATGTAACTGAACTCCAAGCATTGCAGTCTGAACATGACACTCTGCTGGAAAGACATAATAAAATGCTGCAGGAGACAGTTGCAAAAGAAGCAGAACTCCGAGAAAAGTAAGATTCTCAAATGATCAGATACAGTGTATCACTAAACATGCAGCTAGTGCCAAATCGTTCTTTACTTGAGCTGATGAATTTATGAAAATGATTTAATTGTATGTGGGAAGTCAGAGGAATATAGCAAAAAGGCTGCTAGCTACTTGCCAATCTTCTGGAGTTTCTGCTCTGGGAACTGGATGGGAGCAAACTGGGAATTTTAAATCTCTACATTTTTGTAAGATTATCTTTCTTTGAAGCTCACTATATCTAAGTTCTGTGTACTCTTAAGATGTAACTATTCCAATAGAGAATATATTTATTTATTACTGTTATATCCTGCCCCATCCAAAAGGCTCAGAGAGGCTTATAATAAACAACTCAAAGAAAAGATTCCCCATACAGTACTCAAAGTTGGTGAACTTCAGTGCTCCTTGCCCAGCCCTCCTTCAGCCACTGCCTCCCTGCCCAAACCTCCACCCAAGTGAACCCTCCTGCTAATCCCAGCCATAGAATCATAGAAAGTTAGGGTTGGAAGAGACCTCAGGAAGTCATCTAGTCCAACCCTGTGCTCAAGGCAGGACCATCCCCAACTAGATCATCCCAGCCAAACCTTTGTCTAGCGAGGTTTTGAAAACCTCCAAGGATGGTGGTTCCACCACCTCTCTGGATAACCTGTTCCAAAGTTTTACTACCCTCCTAGTCAGAAAATTCTTCCTAATATCTAACCTAAACTTCCCGTGCTGCAGATTGAGACCATTGCTCCTTGTTCTGTCATCTGCTGCCACTGAGAACAGTCTAGCTCCATCCTCTTCAGGTAGTTAAAGGCTGCTATTAAATCCTTTCTCAGTCTAGTTCCCACAGCCTTTCCTCAGAAGTAATGTGCCTCAGCCCCTCACCATTTTTGTTGCCCTCTGCTGGCCTCTTTCCAATTTGTCCACATCCTTTCTGTAATGGGGGACCCAAAACTGAACACAATACTCTAGATGTGAGCTCACCAGTGCTGAACAGAGGGGAATAATCACTTCCCTTGAGCTACTTGCAACACGACTACCAGTGCAGCCCAGTATGCCATTAGCCTTCTTGGCAACAATGGCACCCTGCTGGCTCATGTTCAACTTATTATCTACTGTAACCCCCCCCCCCAGGTCCTTTTCTGCAGAGCTGCTGCCCAGCCGTCAGCCCCCAGTCTGTACTGGTGCATGGGATTGACTTTGCACTTGTCCTTGTTGAGTCTCATGAGATTCTGTTTGGCCCAATCCTCCAATTTGTCTAGCCCTACCCTACCCTCCAGTGTATTGACTACTCCCCCCCGGCTTGGTGTCATCCACAAACTTGCTAAGGGTGTGTTCCATCCCATCATCCAGGTCATTGATGAACACATTGAACAAAACCGGCCCCAGGACCAACCCCTGGGGCAGTCTACTTGATACCGGCTGCCAAC
The DNA here is from genome assembly GCF_030867095.1 of Alligator mississippiensis. NCBI lineage: Eukaryota > Metazoa > Chordata > Crocodylia > Alligatoridae > Alligator > Alligator mississippiensis. Next base: position 349,429,828 of record NC_081824.1, read on the forward strand.
TAGACATTGAGCCATCGATTACTACTCTCTGATCCCAATGCTCCATCCAGTTTTCTATCCACCTTACAGTCTATTCATCCAATTCAGACTTCCTTAGCTTGCCTGAAAGACTGTTGTGGGCGACCGTATCAAAAGCCTTGCTAAAATCAAGGTACACCACATCTGCCTGTCTTCTCTCATCCGCAGAGCCAGACATTTAGTCATAGAAGGAAATCGAGGTTGGTCAGGCATGACTTGCCCCTGGTGAATCCATGCTTACTGTTCCTAATTGCCTTTCTCCTCCAAGTGCTTAGAAATAGATTCCTTGAGGATCTGCTCCATGATTTTTCCAGGGACTGAGGTGAGGCTGACTGTCTGTAGTTCCCTGGATCCCTCCTTCTTCCCTTTCTTAAATATAGGCACTGTTTGCCCTTTTCCAGTCACCCAGGACCTCTCCTGATCACTCTGAGTTTTCAAAGATGATGGCCAATGGCTCTGCAATCACATCAGCCAATTTCCTCAGCACCCTCGGATGCATCCCATCTGGCCCCAGGGTACATGTCCAGCTTTCCTAAGTAGTCCCTAACCTGTTCTTTCAGCACTGAGGGCTGTTCACCTCTTCCCCAAACTGCTCCCTAGTGCAGTAGTTGGGGAGCTGCCATTGCCTGTGAAGACAGAGGCAAAAATGGCATTGAGTACTTCAGCCTTTTCTGCATCCTCTGTCACAAAGTTACCTCCCCCATTCAGTAAGGGACCCACACTTTCCCTGATCCTCCTCTTGCTACCAGCATACTTGTAGAAACCCTTCTTGTTATACTTCATATCCCTTGCTAGCTGCAACTTCAATTGCTCTTTGGTTGTCCTGACTTCATCCCTGCATGCCCGAGCAATACTTTTATATTCTTCCCTAGTTATTTGACCAACTTTCCACTTCTTACAAACTTCCTTTTTGTGATTTAGTTTACTGAAGAGTTCCCTGTTAAGCCAAGCTGGTCTTCTGCCATGCTTGCTAGTCTTCCTGCACATAGGGATGGTTTGTTCCTGCACTCCTCATTAAGGCTTTTTTGAAGTGCAGCCAGCTCTCCTGGACTCCTCTCACCCTCAGTCTGGCTTCCCAAAGGATCCTGCCCATGAGTTTCCTGAACTAGTCGAAGTCTGCTTTTCTGAACCATGTCTCCCAACCATCACTTGTATCCAGACAATAAAAACAGGAAAAAGATGAAATTTCTAGTTATCACAGTGATAGGAAATCCATCATTGTAATTTCAGATCTACCTGGTGTTCTTCATATGGTAGACAACAGTCTAAACATGTCTTTCCCACAGACCATAATTTGGGTCTTTCAAAATGAGCATTTTTATTCTTAATATGTCTGATAGTTATATGGGTATCTTTTTCCTCTGTAAGGGCACATCCAGGTGAGCGCGGTCGTGCAGTATGTGGTGCTACAAACACATGTGCAGCACCACATATTGCACAGTCTGGTGTTCTCCAGGCTGCAAGGGTTTGCTGGCCAAGCATGTGCTGCACTGGGTTTTTTTTCCGTGGGATTTTCTTTTGACCCTTGACTACCCAGGGATCAAAAAAGCTTCAGGAAAAAAAACCGGGAGCAATGCATGTTCGGCCAGTGCATGCTGCTGAAAGGCAGAGCCAGGTCTGCTGGAGCCATGCTCTGCTGCCAGCCAGGCTCCACTTGGCAGAATCACCATGGGTGCAGCCCCAGGAGGCCTGTAGGGCCCCAGGTAAGGCTGCTGGGGCCAACACAGTGCTGGCCCCAGCCTCCCCTACCTCACCCGAGGTAACTTGCCACATGCTAAAGTGCATCGCACGGGCATTCCCCAGGGACAAGTAGTGGCGGCACAAGGTGCACGGCCACTACGTGTCCCCAGGGAACCAAATGTCCACGCACATTTGGACGCAACCAAAGGGACTTGAGCATATATCCATTCTTACCCTTTTTCCTCCCCATGTAGTACTGTCAAACCTCTTTCTAGTCAGACTACAGCATAATATGCTTTTGGAGCGGCTGACTGTCACTGCATTATTCTTTCTGTTCCCTGCTCTCCTGAAGGCACTTCAGGCACAGAATAAATCTCTGTGCTGGGGTTCTATTCCTTTTGTATCAAAGCAAGAACCTTTCTGTAGTTAAGGTTAATTTTTGTTCAGAGGTATGTAAGGTCAGCTTTTTCCCATCTCTACCTGTTTTAATACTTTGGATAACAGAGGGAGGTGCTGGTTTCTTGTCTTTTGTTCAGTCTGGTTAGACCACAGTGTTCTAATTGTTAATGCTTCTTTTACACACACACTTTTCAGACTCTGCACAATACAGTCTGAGAACTTAGTCATGAAGTCAGAGCACGCACAGGCTATGAATCAGCTCACGGCTCAGAATGAAGCTCTTCGGAACAGCTTCAGAGATCAAGTCCGGCATCTGCAGGAAGAACATAGGAAGACAGTAGAAACATTGCAGCAGCAGCTGTCCAAGGTAGAGGCCCAGGTCTTCCAACTCAAAAATGAACCTAGCACCAGAGGTAAGTTCTGTGTTTTGTACAGGCAGTGCACCCCAAACAACTTTTTTTTAATACATCTACATTCATTGTTTCTGTATTAGCTCCATAATACTTGTGCATACATCTCAAAATCCTTTAGGTATGTTACTAAGTGGTACCCAAGTACTTTTACATATAAAATGGTAAACACAGGAACCAATACTTTCTATGAGTTAGCTCAGTGTATTTCTTCAGTAACACAGAATTGTTTGTTATGGGGAGGAAAGGGAGAAATCATTCGCCTGCTGTTTGATGCTGTCCCTGCCCATTTTTCTCAGATTTTGAAGAGGCCACTCTACTTCCAAAATATGGTAAGCTGAAGATGGGTGTATAAACAGGTGATGCAACTTCACTGGGCAAATCTGTTGTAGTGCTAGCTCCACACATATAAATATAAAATAAGCAACCATAACTGACATGATAGTATGTAATAAACTTATATTTAGTACATTCTTACACATTGAACCAAACCCAAAATATTTGCTTCAGCAGTAATAAATGTGGCATGTGTGCCTGTTTCATAAGGCACACATGCCACATTTCATAAGAAGGTCTTTCTAAATTTAAAACAAACAGGCACCTATACTTACTGAGGAGTAAAGATACAGAGTAGCCAAAAGACTTAGTAACAAAGGAAAAGCCTTTCAGCTCAAGGTCACTGGGCATTTCATAAACTAAGTCAGTAGGTACCATGTGGTATTTGTGGTTTTTTGGTTGTTGTTTTTGTTTTTTAGTAACCTTGATGTTTCATGAGCTAAAGGTTTCAGTTAGACTCTGAGAAAAAGTCAAGAAATTATAAAGATAATCAAAATTGTCCCTTTTGTTGTCAGTCTTAATAAATAATTTTGAAGCTTGCTTTCTGGAAGGGAGAGCTGCTAATTGTGCTTAGAGGGGGTCTCCCCAGCTCAGGTTCTAGGCCCACTGAGGTCAGAAAATAGGGCATTGTGTTTGTATTGCTTCTTCCTATACTGTATTTTTCTGTCACCATGTATCTCCAACTGTCAATATACAACTTCCACATGCACTAACATCCTATATGTTCAGTTTTTAAATTGAAATGCTACGTAATATAATCTCATCGCTGTTATTTTAACATAAACCAAGTACAGTTATCTTAAATGTGAATAGTGCCCTATGAAATACTTAGTATTTTGAAAGTTAAAAACTAACACACAACCTGTATTTTCATCATGTAAAAACAGCATCCTCCCTTTATACTTCAGCATGTGCGTTGGGTAAAAAGGGAGTCATTTAATGAGCATTGCTTTGTTGTGACTTCTGCTGGCAAGGCTGGCAAATTAGATCAGGGTGGGCAAAGGCCAGACCATGGCGGACTCCATTTCCCAGCAGCCCCTGTGGCAGCAGCTTCTTCTGGCTGCTGCCACTGGACCAGCCCCGCTGCCCACACCCACTGCCAGGAGCAAAGCGTATGGCCCATCAACTGGGGTGGGGCCATGGCCAGGAGTGAGATGGGTGAGGACAGGGGTGGTGACAGTGTAGGGCTGGAGCCAGGGCAGAGCCACGATCTACACTTACAGGCCCCTGTTATGAGCATGGGTTCTGTGGGCAGGGGCATGCAGGGAGCGGATTGCGGCTCTGCCCTGGCTCTGGCCCTGCATTGTCACCACCACAAGCGCCCCATGTGCAGCTTGCTGCCCTGCCTGTGCTGCTCCTGGCTGGTTTCCATGCAGACCCTGGGAGCAAGGGACCCTGACAGCACGGGGCTAGGGTTCGGTTCTGTGGCCCCGTGCTGTCAACCCAGTAACTCCTGGGGTCTCCAGTGAGACTGGCCAGGAGACGCACAGGGGGGCACTGCTGGGAAATGGAGTCAGGCTCCTGGCCAGATCCAGCATTTTGCCCACCCACGGATTAGGTTAAGAATACCATTTGGTTCATAAGTGGAACCACTGTGCAAAGTATCTGTATGTGTAGTGAAAAGGTAGGCAGTCTCCTGTCAGTCTCATTCCCCAGACTTTTTTAAGATTGTTACAGCATAGAATCATAGAGAAGTAGGGCTGTAAGGGACCTTCATAGTGGTTTGGGGTCAGAAGGGACCTGAACAGATCATCTAGACTGACCCTCTGCCACTGGCAGGAGCACAGGCTGGGATCACACGACCCCAGACAGGTGCTCGTCCAACCTCTTTTTGAATTTACCCAAGGTAGGAGCGAGGACCACTTTCCCAGGAAGTTGGTTCCAGATCCTAGCCTCCCTAACAGTGAAATAGTGCCTCCTAATTTCTAACCTGAACCTATTCTCCAGCAGCTTCTGGCCATTGTTCCTCATCACCCTAGGTGCTGCTGCGGGGAATAGGACCCTTCCTATTTGCTGCTGATCTCCCCTAACAAGTTTGTACGCAGCCACCAAATCCCCCCTCAGCCTCCACTTGCTGAGGCTGAACAGGTTCAGATCCCTCAGCCTCTCCTCATAGGGCCTGCCCTGTTGCCTTCCAACCAAGCGGGTGGTCCTCCTCTGAACCCTCTCAAGGCAGGCCACATCCTTCTTAAAGTGCAGTGCCCAGAACTGGATGCAGTACTCCATTTGTGGCCGGACCAATGTCACGTAGAGGGGGAGTATCACCTCTCTGGACCCCCTCATCCAAGTCACTGATGAAGATGTTGAACAGTGTAGGCCCCAGAACTGACCCCTGGGGGACCCCACTATTCACATCCCGCCAGGTCGAGTACGACCCGTCCACCACCACTATCTGGGTGCGCCCCCTCAGCCAATTTTTGACTGATCAATTGATCCAACTGTGTAGGCATCAATGTCACAGTCACTCAATTTATTAATGAGAATGAGGTAAGAGACAGTGTCAAAGGCCTTCTTAAATTCCAGAAAGACTACGTCCACAGCAACACCATCATCCGGGGATTTAGTTACCTGGTTGTAAAAGACCATCAGGTTGGTCTGGCAGGACCTGCCTTTGATGAACCCATGTTGATTTCCCCTGGGCATGATCTCCCCTGCTGGCCCCTCACAGATGTAATCCTTGATAATTATTTCAAGGATTTTCCCCAAAACTAATGTGAGGCTTATGGGCCTATAGTTTCCTGGGTCCTCCTTTCTCTCTTTCTTATAAATGGGGACCACATTAGCTAGTTTCCAGTCTCTGGGCACCTGGCCTGCGGACCACGATCGCTCGTACAGCCAGGCCAAGGGCACAGCAATGACCCCCACCAGCTCTCAACACCCATTCAGAAATCTTCTAGATCCAACCTCCTGCCTGAGGCAGGATCATCACTATCCAAACCTTCCTAGAATATAGGCATAGCTATTCCTGGATCATCCTGATCAATGCCTGTCCAGCCTCTTCTTGAACACGTCCAATGATGGAGAGTCCACAACTTTCCTAGGCAATCTAGTCCACTACCTCACTGTTCTACCGGTGAAGAAGGAAGTTTAGATTGGATATCAGGAAAAACTTTACTGCAGCTTCAAGCAATTGGACTGTCCTAGTCTTGGCAGCAAGAGAGAGAAGCTATTTTCCTTCTTCTTTATGGCAGCTTTTCAGGTATTTGAAGATTGCTATCATGTCCCTTCTTAAGGATCTTTTCTGCAAACTGTACATCCTTATTTCCTTCAACCTCTTATTCTATGACTTGCCTTTCAAGCCCTTTATCACTTTTGTTACCTGCCTCTGGACCCTCTCTAATTACTCCAGCTCCTTTTTAAAATATAGAGCACAAAATTGCACATAGTACGCTAAAGAATGCCTAACCTGTGCCAAGTAGAAAAACACTATCACCTCCCATGTCTTGAACCTAATGCTTTCGTGGATGTATCGCAAAACCATATTCGCCTTTTGTGCAGCTGCATCAAACTGCACACTCGTATTAATTCTGTGATCTACCCAGACTCCCAGATCCTTCTCTGTAGTGCTGCCATCCAGCCAGGTGTCACCCATCTTGTACTTGTACAAATTTCTGATTATTCTTCCTGAGGTATATATAGAACCTTACACTTGTCTGCATTGAACTTCATTCTGTTAGTTCCAGCCCAGCTTTCCAAACTGTCGTGATCTTTCTGAATTCCATTCCTGTCCTCCAGTCTTTCCCAGTTTTGTGTCATTTGCAAATTGGCTCAAAAAGGCTTCTTATGCCAGCACCCAAATCATTAATAAATATGTTAAATAGCATTGGACCCAGAACAGACTCCTGTGAGATTCCCCTCAAAACCTCCTGCCATTCTAACATGTATAACTACCTTTGCTCAGAGCTGTTGAGTCATTTGTCTATCCACCTTGTAGTTTTGTCTACCCAACAGTTCTCCAGTTTGTTTATGAGAAGATCAAGTGAGACCTTGTCAAAATCCTTGCTGAAGTCCAGATACACAATATATCAACTGCATTCCCTTCATCTGCCCAAATAGTTACTTTGTCAGAGAACAAAATCAGGTTTGTTTGACACAATTTCTCCTTAGTAAATCCATGCTGGCTGCTTATGATCTTTTCCTCCTCCAAATGCTTGTAAATGGACTTTCTTAGGATGTGCTCCAGTAACTTCCTGGGTATTGAGGATGAGGCTAACTGGTCTATAGTTTCTCGGGTCCTCCTTATTGAAAGAGGGTTTCTATACGGGCCCCTTTCCAGTCCTCTTATACCTTGCCTGTCTCCCATGACTTCATAAATATTATTGCCAAGGACTCCAAGATCACCTTTGCCACATTCTGCTCTGTTAGCTTCTTTCTCTGGAACCAAGGAACAAGTGAATGTGTTTGACATGCAAGGCATCACCACCAACTTTCTCCTAACCCTGTCCTTCTGAAACAAAGCGTAGCCCTCAATGTTGACATTCCAGTCATGAGAACTTTCCCACCAGGTCTCTAATACCAATCAGATCGTAGTTCTCATAGACTGTGACTTCCAGTTCTTCTTGTTTATTCCCCATACTTCTTGCATTTGTTTACATAAATTGGATGCATTTCAACCTATTTGTTTCCCTTTTGCATCACCTTTTGCTGTCCTGTGGCTCTCTAGCCTTGTTCCAGAGCTGAGCTGCTGCTTTCAGTCCTTTCCCCTCTGTATAACATGCTCTGTTGCTGGAAGGTTTTGTTCACCCCATCCTCTGCAGAACCTACTTTAAAGCCCTCCTTACTAGACTGGCTAGACAATGCCCAAAAAGGCTCTTTCCAGTTCTGGTCAGATGGATCTTATCTCTTATAGCAGTCCTTCCCAGAACATCCACCTGTTGTCAAAGAATCCAAAGCCAACACCACGGTCTCAACCACATGCTTACTTCCATGATCTCTGCCTGGGCTTACTTCAGTGGTCTCTGCCTGGGCTCTTGTCTTCCAGGGAAAGGATTGATGAGAGTGCCACTTGTGCTCCAAACTCCTTAGCCCTCTTACCAAGAGCCTGATGGTCTCCTGACCCGCTCAGTATTGTTCCTGGCAATTATATTTGTTTCAAACAGAGCCAAACCAAGCAGGGTGCGGGGCCCAGGGCAAATCAGCCCATGTGGGGCCCCGCCCCCGCTCCAATCCCCACGCCCCAGACCTGAAGAAGCTGCTGCCGCCATGGACAGCATCAGTGGTGCGGGGAGGGGTAGATGCAAAGGGTGGCTGGATGCAAAGCAAGCAGTGGCAGTGCAGAGTCACCGCTGCTGCTCTGCCCAGCTCTGCGGGGGCCCCCAAAGCGCATGGCCCGGGGTGATCGCCCCAATTTGCCCCCCTCCAGGGATGGTCCTGGTTTCAAAGGAGTACTGAAAACCTCTTTAAATTGCTGTTAATAATGGCTTAATTTAGAATGGAGATGAAGTGAAAGGCAGTTTTACTGTGAAATGTGCTCTATTTTTTTGTTTTTAGAGAATAAATGAGTTCCTTATGTGAGGATTGGTTTTATTCTGCCACTTGTACAGTATGCAGTCTTCCATTCTGATTTCCTCCTCAGTATCAAATTGAGTTACTCTTGCATGACCACACCTAAATAACAGGTTGTTTTTCTTTTTGATACACACCAACAGAAATAATTTCTCTTTCAGGGCCAGCTGTTTCAAGCCTACCAGTGAAGAACTTGCGAGAACGGAGAAACAACACTGACCTCCTCCTTCTTGATATGCACACTGTCACTAGAGAAGAGGGAGAAGGAATGGAAACAACTGACACAGAGTCAGTTTCTTCTGCCAGTACTCACATACCATCACTGGAACAACTTCTTAATTCTCCTGAAGCAAAAGCTGGTAAGAAAATCATTTAGGCTACTTTAAAGTAGATAACGATTTAAAATGGAATTAACATGACTTGGTACACTAATAGGGTGCCAGAAAAAAAAATTGTCTTGTCACCCTGAGGTACTTTTCACCTTCTTCCTCTCCATTCTCACTTTCCTTTTTTCCTGGTGTTTGGACACTGCTGCCAGAGGAACCATTACTATTCCAGGAGATGGTTGAAATTTGAGAACAGTCCAAAAAAATTTGAGATATGGACTTGGATTCCTTTTACAAGTCTTTTATCTGTTTGAAGAGGGACCACTGTCTAAATATTGCTATAGGTTTTAATGTGTTCTGGCTTCCAAGATTTTCTTAAATGTCCATCTCCTACATGTAGAATTTCAGTGAGGAGCAGAGCAGATGATGAGTAAGCAGATAAGTAGTTGGAGGAACTGTGCATATGGAAAGGAAGGACAGCTCAATGCTGCATTAGGGCTCTGTTTTTTTCTATACATTTTCTATGAAAGTCGAAAACAAAACTTCCATTTGCCTTAATGTTAAAATAGCTCAAAGAGATCTGGAGATCACCGGCGTCTTTTTTTGAGCTCACCATTCCTTTTTCGGGAAAATACAGTCCAAGGTTGATAACTATGACTTTGCTGTGGGGAGGTCTCACCAAGTAGGGAAGTGGAGAAAATATATAGCAAGCAGCTACTAATAAAGAGATAGCAAGGGGGTCATCAGATGTTTCTTGAGGAAAAAATTAAGAATGTAGATAATGGAAGACATTGTTAACAGTACAAAATATTTTGATAGAGCCTAACATAGCCCATGAGGCCCCTTAAACTTTGGTTCTGGAGTTCTTTTTGGTACTTGTTTTTCATTTGTTTATGTGCGTGCACAAAAATGTCACAAGCCCACTGATATCAGCAAGACTATCAGTGAAATTGATGGTGGTTGTGAAATCTGACCATTTATAGTTTCTTATTAGTAGGTCTTGGTGTCCTCTGTAACTCTGAATGACCTTGAGTCATTAGGACTAGTGATTTCTCCTTACTACAGTGTAATTGTTTGAAAAATGAAATTGCAGAGCCACCTTCATGGCAAACTGAGCTCAGCAAGGAAGAGCTAGTACAGAAGCTGAACACAACAACAAAGAGTGCTGATCATTTGAATGGATTGCTTCGTGAATCAGAAGCAACAAATGCAATCTTAATGGAACAAATTAAGGTTAGTAATCTTGATGCAGCTCTGATTTACTATGTCTGTGACCCAAAGCACGTCCTTAGGACCATAATCTGTGATTCAAACCTGACGCATTTAGAAATTTGATGAGATACAAAATGTAATTGCCTATTGTTTTTGTTAAACTCTCTCAAATTCCTCAAGTTTACTTAATAGTTTCAATTTTAAGTTTGTTTTTGTCAGCTTTTTTAAATATTGTATTTACTAAAATACAGGATGAATTTTTTTCCCCGTAATTAGCATCTGGGAAGAAAGCCCCTCATGTTACCGCATACAAGGAGTTTTCATGAAACACATTGACAGCTGTTTAACAGTAGACAAAACACTATGTGCTCAACAACAGAAACCAATTACAAAGTTAATTAAATGCAGCCAACACTGAGCACCACTATAAAACACATGGCCCACATTGGGCAGATATGCTGATTAGAACCTAACGAAAGGATAGATGAATACAGCCTATCTGAATACAATATGTGGTAGTGCCCATTAAGTGGAATGCTCCTCACCGCCAGCTCTTTCAAGTCATAGTGAGCCACTATATTGCATACATTTTTACTTCCTCTTCATTCCCACAGCTGAGCTGCACCTTTATTTCTCGTTTCTACTGATTCCTGTTGCTTCACCAGCCTTAAATGCCTGGCAAATGTAATGAAATGTGGCCCCAAACAGATCATCCAGAATCCCTCTGTTGTGCTTTCTCTCAGCCTGTTACATATTAGTGTGGCACCCTGCCTTCTATGAAGTGGAGCTAGATCAGGTTGCCCTGTGCCTCCCTCATCTGTACATACATTTTTGGTGTGTGCCAGGACTTGTGACAAGAGCACCTGGTTCCAGTCATGAGTGAGGGCTAATTAGCACATAGACCCTTTGTGGGTGTTATCTGGAGTACACACACATACTGAGCAGTGCTGAGCTTTGGGGTCATCGGGGCTTGACATTCTGTTGACTCTGGTGGAGTCCAGCCCATTGAATTGTGTGGTTTGGACTAATATCATGCATGATTTTTATTACATACAAGTGAATGCCAAAGTGCTGCTCAAAAGTGTGTTTATGGAGTACCTGTACTAAAACTTACAGCAGTTTAAAAAAAAAAAAAAAAAGTAACATGCATCAATTCTGGATGAATTCAGTGTGTGGGTGCTATATGCAAAAGTCTACAGCCATGTTTAATTTCAAGGTTATTGTTTTCAGATTTGCTCCTCTCTTCTGTGTGTGCAGGGAGAGTAGGGTCTGACAGTAGAGAGGGACAAGGGCTGCCATGAGAAAAAGTTGGGAAGCAGAGAGGAAAAGAGCTACTTGACCCCCCAGGTTTATTTTCCCTGATGTAGCAGTGGGAGAGGGACAAATTCAAAACAGACTTCCAATAATTACATTCTATACCTGGAAAATTATAACAAATTTATAAATTTTCCATGTATAGAATCTAATTATTGGGGGATCATCTTATAATCAGGGTCATCTTCTATATAATACAATATTTCCTTGGATGCTTTCAAAAATGTGAAGTGGAATATGTGAGAAAAGTTGGTTCTTCATGTGCAAAAAAAGTAGTCTTTCATTTTTAGACAAAGCACAATACACAAAGAAGAACTATTGAATTGTTTTTCCCCACAAGGCTGCTTTTGTCTCTGTTGCCTTTTAGTGTCTTAAGTGATCCTGGATGTAAATATTCATTGAGCTTAAGATTGCCTAGGGGCTTGAATATTGAGCTAATATAACGTGTTTCTTATCTAACTTTATTTTAGATCATTTGATCTGTGTTGAAGGATTGATTTGTTTGTTTGTTTGTTTGTTTGTTTGTTTGTTTGTTTGTTTTGGGGGGTTAGGGTTGTTTTGTTTTGTTTTTTGGTTGTTGCTTTCTCCTCCCCTTACTTCTATAACTAAAACAGCCCAATAGAGTCATAAAGTTGCAGGACCAAATTCAGCTCTCCTTCAGAAGGCATCTGTTCTGGCAGTGCAAACTCTGTTACACTCCTATTCCACTCAGGACAGCACATAGCTGTTAGGTGCAGAAAAACATGACTAGTGATTGGTGCTTGAGGAGGGGGAAGAAGGGCCCCATTGATATTTCTTCATTAGGGGAAGGAGCAGAGGGAAGGGCCAGAACCCAGGGCCTCTTCACTTTCATTGCAGTGTCTGACTCATCAAGCCACAGAACCAGGCTCCTTCTGACTTGTTCTTCTGGCCCCACATGCCTCCCCTTTTGGCTGCCCAGGGGTCCAGCTTCAACATGATGGTTAGAGGGTGCTCCTGGCAGTGCCCATGGCCTGGAAATAGAAGCAGTTTTGCCAGGTAGTGGGAGATAAGTTCAAATCCTCTCTGGCTGCAGGGGCCAAAATCCTGTTTTCCACTTCCTTGTCAAGCATGGTAATAACTAGTCTATTGGGCTAAGGGGTGGGAGGGTCTTCATTTTATGTTATCAGTTTCTGTGATTAATAATTTGGGTGTTTGTACTGTTGCAGTTTGTAAGTAGCCAGAGTGGATCCCTTCTGCTTGTTATGCTCAGAAAAGCATGGTGGGGACATATACAGTAAGATCTAAAATCCACAGAAGTGTTTTGTAGTCAATCATGTAAAAAATCAAGAAGTAAAATATTGACAACTCTTCCTTATAACCTTTTACTATAAAACTCCTACACAAAGGTGTTCAAGTAATCCTAAAGAGGTTAAATGAATTCTGGACTTTCTCCAAAGGCCTGGATAAAATACAGGGATAGAGAATATTCTGCCATCTCTAGGTCCCCTGGGACTTCCACCCAGAATACCTCATTCTTTATAGATACACATGTTCAGTGCCATATTGCCTAATTCATACATACTGTGTTCCTCCAAGTAGCCTCTTCAGCTGATCATATTTATAAAAATCAAGTAAATAATATTTAAAGGTTTCGTTGTCTGCAGCTTCTTAAGAATGAAATAAGGAGACTGGAAAGGAACCAAGAGCGAGAGAAATCTGTTGCTAATCTAGAATACTTGAAAAATGTTCTGCTGCAATTCATATTTCTGAAATCAGGAAGTGAAAGAGAGAGGCTGTTGCCAGTAATAGATACCATGTTGCAGCTCAGCCCTGAAGAAAAGGGAAAGCTTGTTGCAATCGCTCAAGGTATGTACAGTATTTCTTTTATTACCAGTATATCATCACAAAGAAGGAAAGTAAAAGTAGTAATAAAGAAAACCAAAAGGTTTTGACTTCCTTTTTAGTCAGATCCTCCAGAAAAACAAATTTGAAGAATGTGATTCAAACAGTTTAGAAATAAAATGATGCTACTCAGTTAGAAGGGGATTAAAGTATTGCTATTTCTCATTGAACAGGACTAAAAGCAAAAGCCTAAATAAAATTCTCTAAGGTGAAAATAAAAACTTTAAGAGAGATCTTTCTTTCACGTTAAATTGCGTAAATTTCCATCACTTTCTTTAGTCTTGCCCTAAAGAGCCATTTCTTCATGGGTTTTTTTAACCATCTGCCTGCATTTTTTTCCCCAGTCAGTTCCACTGTTGACTAGCCACTGAATTGAAGATCTCTTTCAAATTGGGACGAGGATAAAACTTCCTGTGAATTGATTTTCATGACACATGCTCCACAAAAATCTAGGAGCTATTCCAATTTAATAAAAGCCATTTTACATAGTAAATGACTGAAACTAATGATTAACAACTAGTTTTGAAACTTTATTCCACAAGTATATGTGAGAGGCAAGAATTTCTTAGAGTGATATCTTTTATTGGATCAGTTATGCTGCTTCTGACTTCCTGTGATCAGAGAACTGATGGCAAACATCTTGTATGTGAAAGCTTGTCTAACTTTATCCCAACTATGTAGTTGGTCCAATAAATTATGTTATTCTAAGGCAGGAGTTGTCAACCAGGGGTAGGTGTACCCCTAGGGGTACTTAGAAAGGTCATAGCAGGTATGCATGAGCGGGCAGCTGGCCAGGATTAGAGTGCTCCCTGGGGAATGGCGGTGATGCCTCCCCTGGCGCATTCCCATATTTTGCTTCTTACCTGGGGGAGGGACGCACCAGGTGCCACCGGCTCCACACAGCACACTGCAGCACCTCCTCGCCCTCCACCTCAGCTCGTTCTCTGTGCCTGCTCCCAGGAGCAGGGCTGGGGGGCAAGGGCAGCAGCACCCCTCTGTGGGCCATGCATGTGCCGGCCAGACGGGGGTGGAGGGGCTTGCACGCATTGCCACCCACCACTCCTCACCACTTTCCCGCAGCTGGTCTCACATGCAGCTCTGCAGGCTGCTGATGAGCAGTGCATGATTGGCGAGGTGCAAGGCCCATCAGTAGCCTGCGGAATTGCACGTGCAACTGGCTGTGAGGAAGTGGCTCAGGTTGGTGGCAGTGGCGGCAGCAGCTACCGCATGTGAGCCGCGCCCCCCCCGGGTTCAGCCTGCAGAGGGGCACTACTGCCCTCGCCTCTCCCCCCAACCCTCCCCCGGCCCTGCTCCCGGGAGCAGGTATGAAAAGACCCCCCCCTTCCCCCCTTGCCATTCTCAATCTGGTCCCCCCGGTCCCTTCCCTTCTCCCCCCACACACACACTTATCTGTTGGTGTGTGTGTGTCAGCCTGCCCCCTGCCCATCCAGCAGCAGCAGGCACATGGCGTTGCGTGACTCTTGGGGCTGCAGCAGCAGGGTGCAGACTCCAGCCTGCAGCAGCAGCTGCCTCTGCCCCATGTGCAGATCTGGGGGGCACATGCCCCACGGGCCTCCAACAGGGTGTGCACAGCAGCAGGAGCCGCCCCCCCTCCCTGCACCTCCCGGAAGAATTGCTCTTGTGGCTCTGCCCTGCATTTCACCCCAGCTTTGCAGCACTTGCCCCTGCCCCAGCCCCACTCCCACTCCCTCCCTCACCATGGGGGCCTCAATCTTCCCCCTCCACCCTGCCCCTTAAAAGCAAGAAAAAAATATAAAGAGGTACATGAGCTGAAACTTTGGGGCAGAAGGGGTATACTTGTTAAAAAAAAGTTTGAAAACTCCTGCCCTAAGGAATCCTTGGCTCTTGCATAATTTCTGGACCATCATGGCTACAACATTACTCTTACACTACCTTCCACAAATACAAGGATTGTCTAGGAAAAAATTTAAAGCATTTTAAGAGGTAAGGATTTTTATGTGTAATGTCTCTTATTGGACCAACTGCATGATTGAGATTAATTAAATACATTCTGGACTAAATTTTCTCTAAAAACCTGGATAAAATATGGGCATATAGTGCATGTTATGCCATCTTGAGATACAGCTGCATGGTACTGCAGTGCTGTGGTACCCAAAAAGCTTGTCTAAGTCTTTCCCAACTGTTCACTTGGTCCAGTAAATGAGAATCACCCACAAAAATCCAAGCCTTTTGTATATTTCCTGAACTGTCATGGCTACAACACATACACACTTCACTTAAATGCTACCAAGGCATTTTAAAAGAATGTATTAAGCAGTCTGCTCCTTTATAATAAATGCTTAGGCCTCTGATTGGATGCATTCTTTCCAATTTGCAAGACACTTTACATATTATCTTGTTCAAAACATCTTTATTTAGAAATTGTCATGGTCTTTGTTATTAACAATTTTCTCTAAATGTTAGTTGTACTGTGCAGTCTTAGAAAAGGCCAGTTACTAATGAACGTGAAGAGAAAGGAAGTGATATCATGAAAAGGTATATGTGAGAGGATTTATATTTTGAATGGCAAATCAAAATTCTGTATTTGAAAACAGCTGCTCTTGCACTTCTTATTAAACAGAGCTCATTACTGTCTAAAGACCTCTTTTGAAGTCTGTAGACGTTAGAAAGAAGAGGCCAGTTTTATTTCTCTGTCAGTTGCAGGTTTCTTAAGTACCCTAAATAAAGAATGTGATACAGTGGTATTTCTTTGAACATGGTAGCTGTTTCTTAAAGTGCATATTGAAAACTTTTCAGCGACCTGACATGTTACTGCCCATCAGCAGCCTGACATGTTACTGCTTAAAAGTAATGTTTTGGTTTTCATGCAATGCATCATCAGTCGATTCACTGTTAATAGCTTCAGTGCTGGTGAAAATTTAAGTTTATCTTTTTCTATTTCTTTTCCCCCTTTCCTGCAGGTGAAGAAGAAAGTGCTTCACGGCCTTCTGGGTGGGCTTCATACCTTCACAGTTGGTCAGGACTTCGATGAGGCAACAGAAAGGCTGAATCTTCAATACTTACATTCCATGATTGCACTAAGAAAGAAATGCTAATGTACAAGAATGAAGCATACGTAAATAGCAGTGGCAGTTTTTTTTTTCAAACTACCTGCAGCAGCATACGTTAACCTAAGAATTAGACTAGAAAGTTTTTAAAGAACATGCTATATTATTTTCTGACTTCAGTAAACTATACTTTTTTTGTTGTAAATATTTCAGATTAAATAAGCTTGTGATTGAGAGTAAAATGTAGGGTTAAAAATTGTCAAACTGGTCAGAACTTCCAGGTTTATCATTTAAAATGGAGCATCATTTAAAAACTGAAACAATACTAAAATACTTTTAAGAGTTAAAAACCCTCACTGATGAGAAATGAAGCAAGTTAGCAACCTGCATTGTCATGACACATTAAAAGAAGCATAAAATCAAACTTTTTCCTCTGCATGGTGATGTTTACAAAATATTGCACTGCAGACACTTTGGAGGTGAAGGGCATTTTCTTTTTCACTTTGGTTATTTTTTAGTCTCAGATTGCAGTGAAAAAAAATTAAAATATAAGTCCTAGGGTGTGAGAAATGTAGTGGCTCTGATAACTCTCATAACATCCCATGTTTGTGTTACGTGGGCTCATAAGGGTTTCCTGATGCTCATGGTTTGTTTTAGGAGTCACATCAGCCTCCCCTAAGAGTCAGTGGCATAAGCAAGTTGAAATAGTAGGAGAAAGAACTTAATCTAAAGTCTTTCTTTCTCAGGGTGGAACGCGCATAGGGAGTCTAAAGCCAAACAATGCAAATGGTACCTACTGCTCGTAATAGTTGTGTTGTTAAATGACTCTCAGTATAATTGCTGGCAGAAGAGGGGAAGAATGCTTTCCTGTGAAAACGTTATCACTATATGTGGTATATAATTTCCTTAAGCAAACTTCACTCCATTCTCACTCTTCCACATTCCACCTATCCCTTGTGGTGAAGTGATATGTGCTTTTAAGTCCTTTAATTTAATGGCATTTCTGGAAAGTGTACGGGAGCAATATCTGCAAGAAAGAAAGGAATGTTATTGGGTCTAGGTGTAGGTCTTCCCTTGTCTACTGGGCCAGAGTGATTTTTAGCACTGTATGAGGGCCCATCAGAAGGGAAGAGAGAAGATGGCACCAGGCGAGAAGAATAGATGTACGCTTCTTAAATAGGTTCTAGTTGTGGAATCTTAATTGGCTCATAAATGAGCCAGAAGGGGTATCCAGTTTGTCTTCCTACCTTTAACACAGTAAATGCACTTGTTATAAACAAGAGCGCTCTTTCAGCTTCTGTCTTCTGTTCTGTGTTTTCTGTCTTTCCTCTTAACCCACTCTTTCTCTCTCCTCTACATATTCCACAGTTACTATCTGAGTGATTTGTTATTTGTGTTAAGTACCTGCAGTTTTGCCTGTCATCAAGAGTCTTTGAGTTGTATATCTCCCCTTAGTATTCCCTTTCCCTCTGATATGCTGGTATGTAGCATTAAAGCTACTTCTTTGACCAGAGGACAGGAAAGATATAAACTTAGACAAACATTATTCCTTTCTCTACTGCAGATATTGCCATTATTTTCCATACTGAGCAAACACTAATCAAGAGGCCCGGGGTAGGGAAGAGGGCAACCCAGAGGTATGCCTACTCCCTTAATAATATAATACTTATATGGATTATAGTTAATCTTCCTGTAAGAATAGCAAGTGGAGTTAGCTTGTTCTGAAAACAGAATCTCTTCATAAGAGTACTTATCGAACTGAAAGTGTCTAAATGCCAATGACTCTCTCCGTTTCCTGTGTTTATTCCAAGTTGTCAGCTTAATATATATTCTTACTACTTCTACTTTCAGTTAGTGCTGAAAATCAAGTTACTGGAGTGAATTTGATTCCTTTTTGATGCAGTCCAATACTAACACATTTTAAGTTCTATTTGCAGACTCTTCATGGGTCATACATGATCCAGAAAGGAGCTGGCTTGGTTTTTACAGCCCCTAGACTGAATTTGCAGGATTGGCAGGTAGAAAAACCATCTTAAGCAATTGCTATTTTGAAAGTAGAGATAAGTAAGTATGTAGTACTTTTTAGTCACTTTTCAGTCCACATCTACATCTTCAGAGATTTTGTTCCAGGTCATTAAATATAAATTCACAACTCACTGTGATTTTCGTTTTTTAAAATAGCCAGAAGGAGTGGACGAGAGTTTTCAGATCACTATACCAAAAATGCAAGTAATTTTTTTCCTTCTGTAATTTAAAAAATAGAAGAGCATGAGTGAAATAGTATAGCTTCAAATTTATTCAGCTGAAAACTTGCTGCTGACAGTTTTCTGCACGATGCCTGCTCAACTTTCTTTGTTAAATAGCTGTGAAAAATTAACCTGTTTCTTTTAAATGCATATATTTCAGACCCTAAGATTTTTATTTAATTCTATAAACTGTGAATGAAGTATGCAAACAGCATACAGTGTAACATTTTCTGTATTAAATAGAAGTTGTTTAATTTCAAATTTTTGAGATGTAAGCTCACAGTTCTAGTTAAACTCTGATATTGTATTCTTGAGTGTAATTTACACCTCTTGCATGATATATTTTTTCTACAAGGGAAGATAACTGAGGCCTTGAAAGAGTAATGTAAAGAATATTTTAATAATTGTCATTAATCATTTATCTAATGTGTATTCTATAGCTAAGATTGTCATGTTTTCAGAATTTGTCTTCCATCAGATAATGGAAGAAATGTCTGATGCAAGTAAATGTCTGGGTCTTAAATACTTATAGTAAATGGAATTAAAAAGAGGTGAGGACTGGAAGTGGGATTATTTTGCACAGTAAATATATTTTATATTTCATGAATTTTACATATTTATAATGTTAATACACCACCATCATTGTGGCTCAAATTCCAAGAAAACACATTTAAAATTAAAGTTGGCATTCCTGTTCACTGTTGCCTTTTGCTGCTCTCCCTCTTTCTCCTTTAAGTGCAAGTGTTGGTTCTGCTTTTAGGTTTCGTTCCATTTACTATTTTTACAGTGTCACATTTATATTAGTTTGTTTACAGCGTTGTTAAAAGATGGAAATCCCACCCCAAAGAAGTCACAAGCTTGTGACCAAATTGTGACTCTCCTACCATGATGAGGAAGATATGAAGAGCAAATAGAAGGGCAAAAAGCCCTTCTTCCTATCTTTGGCCACCTGTGACTTCAGTGCTGTGGATGGTAAAAGGGAGCGCCTCAATCCTCCAGACAGGGAGAGAGACCTTGGTGAGAGGAGAGTGTTTGCTTAGAACTGGGCCTCTGTTACCTTCATAATTGGAAAGCAGCAGGGTGACTGCTACCTATACTTCACGAGTCTCACTGTGCAGCACACTCCCTTCTGTTCCCTTAATGTCTTATGTGGTTGTGCCCATGAGCAGAGGTGACCCAAGCAGGGTGCGGGACACGGGGCAAATCAGCCCATGTGGGGCCCTGCTCTGATCCTGGACCCAAAGAAGCTGCTGTTGGCATCGGCAGTGGGGGCAGGAGGGGGAGGGGTAGCAAGCAGCTGGATGTGGAGCCACTGCTCCACCTGTCTCCACAGGGCCTCCTAAAGCATGGGGCCCAGAGCAGTCATCCCGATTCACCCCAGCCCCTCTTCAGGGTTGGCCCTGCCCATGGGAACAGTTGTACTTTTTAAAATCTTTCCTAGTGCATCTGTACTAGGTAAGGTATAAGTGGCCATTTGAGATGCTGTCAAATGGAATATTACTTTTAAATTAACTCAATATTTTTTCTAGGTACTCCTTAAAAATATGTCCTAAATTGCTTTTAAAACTCTCATATTCCATTCCCTTAATCATTCCTAAGAATATCTGAGTGGTCCTAAAGGCACCATCACCAAATAAGTTTTCTGTGCTCATCTTTCTGCCTTTTCCTACCAGTTCACTTCTGCTAGTATTATAAAACACCTTACAGAGCTTTTAGAGGAGCAGGAACTAGCTAAAACACTGAACGTGGGTGCACACTTGGTGTCAAGTGTGCAGAGTAGACAGACAAAATAATTTCTTTCCATTGCATTAATCTTATTTGTTACTCTTACGAGAGATATTTAAAAAAAAAAAAAAAATTTGGTCGAAAAAGTGACTTCAAATTGTCTGCGCCCCCTCATGTGTTCTGTGTGGTGCTCACATTGATAAAATCCATCTTTGCCTGTATGAATGCCTTTTTTTCCCCCTAAATGCTTGTTTTCAATAATTTTTAAATTTGTTTGGAAAATGCCGAAAGGATTTTTGTTCTGCAGTATAACAGCTAGCAGGGGTAGAAGTAGTTGCCTAATAAGAGCTTATGTGTGTACTAATGAAGTACAGATTTCCCTTGCCAACTACAGGGGTTGGGTTCCTGAAAGTTCCCGTAGTTGGCAAAACCGGCGGGGCTGTGGGTGGGGGGGTGAGGGGCATCAGCAGGGTGGATTGATTTAAATCACCAAGAGGAAACCCTGGTTTAAATCATTGATTTAAATCAAGTTTCCCACTGATACTTCTTCACGTAGTTCTTAAATGATGGCGGAAATCTGATTACTAAAACATGTTAATTTACAATTCAATACAGCATTTTACAACATCTGTCCTTAAACTCTTTTTTTTTAATTTTTAAATTTAATTAACTCTAACAGACAAGTCATCACAACACTAAACATATGCCGTCCTTAAAACTTCTACAACTAGATCTCATCTTCCCCACTCCCACTGTCATTTTTATTCATAGACTGAAACAGAAATACAAGTTTTCCTGCTTTTTCAACTCCCAGTCGATTTCTTAGCTTTGAGTAAATAATACCAAATGATGAAAATATTCTCTCTGTGCCTGCAGAGGAAGCTACTGCTGTGAAAAGTTGGCTTAGCAATTAAAGGAACTCTGTTTCAAGGTGCTTGGCTAATGATTTTCACCAATTTAGGAGGGTGACTTTGTTCAAAACATCATCAGTAAACATGTAGTGTTTAAATGGTTGCCCTTCAGCCCTGAAATGTATTATGACTGGCAGAACTGAGGGGTGATTTTGAGATGCTCATGCCATGGCAGCAGCATCTTCAGAAGTTAGGCATCTATCTTTATATCTGGGGTTGAGACTGTTTGCAAGAAAATGAGGTGGAGTTAGTGCTTGATCCATTCGCTTCTTTATTGCCTGCAGTTTAACTTTCTGGGTAGGTATTTCTTTCTTCAATGTCTCTTGAAGTGCCTTCCAAATGTTGACAGCATCAGCAATGCAGCAACAATCTCTCTGAAGTTTGTTTAAGGCTTTGGATATGGGCTTCAGTATACTGAGCATATCAGCTACATTCCTCTTTAATGCAATGTTAGATACTTTGGATGAGGTACTTCCATCTATTTTATCATGGTTTTCGTCACAATTTTTTATGAGAATAGGCCAGTTGTTAATAAATTGTTCAAAACAATCAACCACAGAGCTTCATCAAACATCTTGAGGGAGAATTAGTTTAGATCCTCCTGCTCTCTTCAGTGAAGCTGAAGCTGGTTGTTACGGAAGTATTTTGCAACTTCAACATTTTCTTTTATTCTTGGAGAAGTACTTACGTCTTTGGCTAAAAGATGCATTAAATGGGTACTGCAGCCATATGTTATTAAGGAGCAGTCTTCCCTTTCTTCTTCTAAGTGTCTTCTCATCTTTGCCACGCTTGCAGCATTGTCTGTGACAAAACTGCACATGTGACAGTTGAATTTTTGTTCACAGTTTATTACAGCTTTCACTGCCACTTGTTTTAAATATTCTGCTGTGTGGGCATTTCCTGATGTATCTATTGTTTCTGAAAGATATGCAACCCCATCTTCTGTTGTCACACAGGCACATATTACTGGATCATGGTGTACATTGCTCCACCCATCAAGGCTTAAACTGACAAATTTCCCCTCAGTATTTCTTGCACACTGTTCAAGTTCCTTTTCATACAGTGTATCTAGCGACCTTTCACCAATGTCTACTGTACCACGTGGAGTGTAGCCTGGTCGTAAGGACTCAACCATGTCAATGAAGTGTGTATTGTTAACAATGCGAAAAGGAGAATTTGTGGCATAAATGAACCAAGCAATCTTTTCATCTTTGGTGTCTTCTTGGTATTTGCTGGTCCTTGCTACAAACCCATCCATGGTGGTGGTTTTACAGGATGATTGAAAGCTTTTGCTTGCTACTGATACTTTGTTGTCTGAAATAAGTTTAGGTGCAGCACTGCTGCTAAAAGTACCAGTGGTTGACTTTGAAGTTGTTGCAAATAGACAATCAAAGTCTCTTATGCTTAAATGGGATCCTGAAACAAAAATGATTTTTGAATAGTCATTCTTCTCAGTTCTTCTCACTCTATTATTCAGTTAATCATTCACATCTTTTTCAGCAAGGATGTAGATCCGATTCCAAATTGCCAAAAAAGCTAAGACTGACTGCACTTAGACTGCACTTAATTTTAGAGTAAGCCCCATTGAACTCACTGGCACTTCTGTTTTTTTGAGAAAACAAGTATAGGATGGGGTTCCCTTGGGAAAGCTGAGTTATGCTGAAGTAAAATAGGGAATAGACTTATGGCATCACCATTATGGTCTGGGGCCATGATGTTCCAAAATAAGGGGCATGTATTATGTCATATAAAATAAGAAAATGACACCCGGCGGCAACTGGAAACTCTAGATTTCTCTTACTGCAGCTTTCTGTACCATAAACTTGGGTGATAGATTCTAAACCTAGTTAACTAATTAAACAAGCCATGACAATTAGTTGAGCTAAACCTTTTTTTCTAGCAACATCAAACATAGCAAACAGCTTGGGAATTTACTTGTTAAATCACACTTATACTTAAAGGCACAGAAAGAGTCTCGAAGAATGATGCATTGCAAAGTGAATTATTTAATTTACTAACCAGTTGATCCACATTGTTCTTCAGACATATCCACATCTTCATCCACATCATGTTCTCCCAATAAGCCGTTTTCATTATGATGTTTCATTCTTGCAACTAGGCCCTGCATCTCCTTCTTGCACTGCTTACACTTGACACGTTTTCCCTTTTTACCCAGGGAAGGAATTTCTTCAAAATATTCCCAGATAGGGTCTCTCTTGCATCCAGAAGCCATAACAGTTTTCTGTGCCAAAAGTGTGTGGGAATATAGGAAGGTGCGCTTGTACTACTGAACGATGTCTTCCCTTTTTCTTTCCAGTCCACTCCACTGTTCCTTTCTACTCTGCCTCTGTCCTTTCCTATATTGTCTCTCTGTCTTTAAGACAGTGTCTTAACTAACTCCGCTGCCTTGCTTGGCCCAGCTCCACCACCACATAAGCACAGAACAACAACAATCCTACCCAGCCTGGGTCTTTGCACATGTGACTTTGGTCTGCTGAGAAACGGAAACTGAAAGCCTAGACCTTTCAAGAAGCAAGAGCTGGTAGTTAGGCAGGACAGACAGACTAGAGCCATTGTCATGAGACGAAAAACTGAAATGAATGCCCATGTTTGACTAGTAGGTAACTCAATGAGTGTGTGTGTGACAGAGCCATTAATTCATTTTTATGAGACTAAGTGTAGGTTTAGTATGTTTGTGATGAGATTTAATTGTAACTTATTTTTTAAACGAGAGAAATTTAGTATTTTATTGATGATTAAAAAAAAAAATCTGACTTTAAATTTTAGAAATCTGATTTCCACCCCCCCCACCCCCCCCTCACCCCTGGGCACCAGCAAGGCTGTGGTGACTGTGGGGATTGAGAGGCATGAGTGGGGACGTGGGGGGTATTTTCCAACTGTACCCTCCTCTCCCTTCTCTGAAGTGTGGATACACAAAGCCATGGTTGGTGAGGGAAACCTGTACTGGCGCAGTCTATAATGCACAGAGGGGAAAAAAGTAATTATAACTAATACATCTTACTGACAAAAAACAACTGAATTTTCAAAAAGATTGCTTTTGTTACTTGTTTAAAGTATTTTGCTAGATAGTAAATAGCTGGTTTTCAGTATTTTGAGATGCTTAGGAAAAAATGGTGTGGTGGTGGTGTGAGGTCTTCTCTAACCTGAAGCTTGAACATGTGCAAGTTGTTTCAAGCTATTCATGGACATAATTGTATCCCCTTGTCCCTCTACCAGTCCCCTAGTTTATATTTTTTGGATAGGAGTATTACCTACCTATAGCATCCATACATTAGCAACTGACAGTGGATATTGCAGCTATTCTACTGACAGGTGGTGCATTTTCTCTTGTAGCTGGTCCTGCCACAGTGGTCACAGATGTACATGGCATTAAGGGCTACTGTACTGACGGGCTGTTTCCTTCGATCAATTTTCTATTGTAATTCAAGTGACCGTTTCTCATCGTGATGTTGGACTCCGTGATTGAGAAGGGAGCACCCCTTTGTCCTGTCTCCTGCTAAGGCCTCCCAAAGCTTTGAGTTGACTCCAAAAGCCTTCATGTCCTGCTTGCAGACATCTTTGAAGTGCAGTTTCAGGTGCCCTACTCTTCTCTCTCCACCTGCAATTTGCCTGTACAGGATTTCCCTCTGGATGCACCCATTTCCATCTTATGAACATGGCCAAGCCAGTGTAGACACTGCTGTTTGAGTAGTGCAGTGATGGTTGGCAGGTTGGCCTTGGTGGTGACCTCTGTGTTGTTGATGATTTCTGTTTTGCCACTTGATGTCAAGGATGCGCTGTAAACAGCATATGTGGAAACTGTTCTGCTTCTTTTCTTGATATGCGTATGTTGACCATGTCTCACTACTCTACAAAAGGAAACTGAGGATGAAGGCTTTGTACACAAGCAGCTTAGTTTTGATTGTGGGCTTTGTATTGTTCCTGACTTGTTTGGAGAGCTTGCTGAAAGTGGTAGCAGCCTTTCCAATGTGCACATTTAGCTTTTCATCCAGTGATAGGTTGTCGCTCACTGTGGATCCAAGGTAGCAGAACTGATAGTGACTGGTGAATACCCTGTCCTAGGACCACAGTCTTCTTGATGCTGATGGTCAGGGCAAACACCCTGTAAACATGGGACAGGTAATTCATGTGTATTTATAGTGGGCCTTCTTCATGGGCAGCGAGTGCAACATTGTCAGCAAAAAGGACACCTTGCACCCTAATGAGTGTGTCTCACTTTTGTCTTGGCCTTTAGACGTGATAGAGTTTGCCATCTGATCTTTTATGAAGGTATATGCCTTCCTCTAAACCATCAAAAGCAAAGTGATGCAGCATAGAACAGAAGATCCCAAAGAGGGTGGGTGTCAGAACACAACTCTGCTTCACTCCACTCTTCATCTCAAACGTGTCAGAGGTTGATCCCTGAGCTGTACCCTGCATCTATCCTGCTCAGTAATGTTGGCAGACATCCAATCTTTACCAGGACCCTGAACAAACTTGCTCTTCTGACAGTGTTGAATGTTTCATGAGGTTGACAAATGCTACATACAGTTGCTTATTTTCTCTGCATTTTTCTTGCAGTTGGTGTAAGGAGAATATCATGTCCATGAACGTCTCATGCCTCCCAAGGCTTGAGGGGGCACGGCAACCGCCGACAGGCAGCAGCAGTGGTAGCAGTAGAGGCATGGTGGCGGCGAGCAGGGAGCTCTCACAGGTGGCCGCACTGACATCAGCTGCAGGGGCGGGCTAAGTGGGGACTAGCTGTAGGCGGCTGGAGCGGTGTCAGGGGTAAGGGGGTGGCGAGTGCCAACCAGCAGTCAGTGACCACCCACAGATACCGCCAGCAGCATCAATGGTGGCCAACAGCAATTGGTGACTGCCTGCAGATGCCATCGGCAGCAGGGGGGGCAGATGGCAAATGGCAACCATCTGCAGGCAGCACCGGCACTGTCGGTGCCATCCAGTCTGAGGGGATACACTGCTAATCTCAGGGGATGCACGTGAACCTGTGTGCACCCCCTACACGTTGCCAGTGATCATGTTCGCTGATCTCCCTGCTCTGAATCCCTGCATATCCTCCCCTCTCCTTCCCCCACCTCCCAAGTCCCCTAGTTTATATTCTTGAATAGGAGCATACAGCCACCATATTGCAGAGGAGGGCTACTTAGGTTCTTTCCTTCCCACAAGCATCCTTTATATACAGGAGGGGAGTAAAAAAGCTCATCTTGCTCAAACTAACAAAATGAGTGGAGATGTGATTGCTCTTTATAAATAGGTGAAGGAGGTAAACAGTAGGGAACGAAAAGAGCAATATAAGCTAAATTTGGCAAGCAAATAAATGGTCATTAACTAGCCATGAATAAATGTAGGCTGGAAATTAGAAAATGTCTAACATCAGGAAAGGGACGTCCTGGAACAACGTCCCAGTAGGAGCAATGGGGGCAAAACCTAACTAATGTTAAGTTGAAGCTTGATCCTTTTATGGAAGTGATTATAAGACGTGGTTGTCTGAGCTAATGAACTGGACTTGATGACCCAGGAGGTTCCTTCCAGTCCTACATTCCTGTGATATATCCAGGTAATGGAGACAGGACTGAATGATGGAGGGAGAGGATGGCCATAGCAAATGAAGAGAGAAATCAATTTGTGCCTCAGCAATTAATTCTGGCTTCTCTTTGATAGGTATTGTTTCTTTAAGAAGTATGTGCCGATTGTGAGGAATGCAGGAGAGAAGTACACAATTTGTGCCAATAGCTTGATGTTTCAGGCCTACTTCTAGCATTTTTGGCAAGTATGCGCCCAAACTGGGGAATTTGGGTAAAACCCAAAATATGAGTGTCAGGTTTTGCTTCTCCCGTTTTGTTTTGTTTTGTGCAATGTGTGTTTAGCTATGAAGATGCTTCTGAGTTCTCCCAAAACATTTTTCCCTACATGAAGAGGAACAAACACTAATGCTTGCTGTATTTTGAATCCTCAAGGCACTGGAAAGTAAGGTCCTCTCCTTGACCTCTTTAAAACATGCTGCTTTACTGTTATTCCTCTCCTTTACATATGAATTGTTGCTGGACATACAAAGGCTAGAGGTACTTTTTGGCTTTAAGCATACGTACAGCCTTCAAGGACTGAAAATTGCAGCTGGAGGTAGGAAACACTTCATAGTCGACCTGACTGCAGGGTTGGGAGCTGAGCCATAAAGAAGTTTAAAATCTCCCAGAGCAAAGTGCAAAAGAGAGAGAGAGAGAGAGGAGAGCACAGAGTACTGTGTTCAGTTTTGAGCCCCCCACTACAGAAAGGATGTGGCCAAATTGGAGAGAGTCCCGCGGAAGGCAACAAAAATGGTAAGGGGGCTGGGAGAAATTACTTCTGAGGACAGGCTGAGGGAACTGGGCTTATTTAGTCTAGAGAAGAGGATACAGAGGGGATTTAATAGCAGCCTTGAACTACCTGAAGTGGGGTTCAAAAGAGGATGGAGCTAGACTGTTCTCAGTGGTGGCAGATGACAGAACAAGGAGCAATGGTCTCAAGTTGCAGCAAGGGAAGTTTAAGTCAGATATTAGGAAGAATTTTCTCACTAAGAGGGTAGTAAAACACTGGAACAGGTTACTCAGAGGGGTTCTGGACTCCCTATTTTTGGAGGTTTTCAAGACCTGGCTAGACAAAGCTTTGGCTGCGATGATCTAGTTGGGGATGATCCTGCTTTGAGCAGGGGGTTGAATTAGATGACCTCCTGAGGTCCCTTCCAACTCTAACTTTCTATGATTTCTATTAGAAGGCTGTGGTGCTGAGGGAGAAGCAGAGCCTGGGTTGCCCCTCTCAGCGTCTGAAGAAAGACCACAGATTTTGGTTCATCTGTCTGTCGGTTTGTTGTTTGCACACCTGTTTGTTCTGTTGTTTTGTTTCTGGGGGGACAAGTTTGCCCCATGTAAAATACACTGCCTGGCAACTCAGAACACAGAGCTGACTGGCTTTGAGAAGGAATCTGGGTGAGTGACCTGCTTACAGTATAGACTGAATAGAGAAAATTAGTTGCCTTGAATGCTGCCCAAGACAGGGATGAGTGGCTCTTTTTAAACCTTTATACCCACAGCTGACCCAAATAAAGCTGTTTAAATACTGTTGCATCTTTCTCTGTTTCTAAATGTTCTGGTTTATCCTATCAGGATAAGAGCCTTATTAAAACTAGATAAGCTGATTCATGGCTGGGAGTTGAGTTGGCAAAAAAATTATACCTTTTAGGGAAAGATTTTGTAAAAGCAACACTGGACAGAACTAATAGTAAAAGTTCAAGACTTGTGCAGTTGGCCTAGGTGAGTTAGAAATGTGTGTTGGAAAATATTTTTTAATATAAGCATACTTCAGTTGTTATCTGGATATTATATTAAATCGGTTTTCCTTCCCCTTATCCCTTGATGGCAGGATAACTGATCACCCCTGTGATATCTGTGATCACCCCATCACTGATCAGTATGTACCCCAGGTTATGCACCGTGTTGGTCTAACACTTATTCCTGTTGGGATTTACAGGAGTACATAAACATCAAAATTAAATCAAGCTTGGTTTTTAGTACACTCCTTGTGGGAGTGGAGGGGTTGAATATTTTGATGGTACAGCTGCCTAAAATTTGAATAGGACAAATAGAATACAGCCATAAGCTAAAAAATCCAAGTAAAAAACCTTTCATCAGTTATTTATTTCCTAGAAGGTGAAAATGTACAGTATGAAAAACCCCTACTTATGGTTCCTGAAGTTTGGTATGGTAACATGGTTATGAGTAGATTTAAAGTTGGCATGTTTTAAACCTATGTGATTCTAAGTGGTTTAGGTTTAAAATCTATGGGTGCCTATACATGAGCCAGGAGACTATTGCAATGCACTGTAATTAACAGCACATGGGAACAGACTTGATTAATCAAGTCTGCTAGAAGTGTGGTAATTGCTGCACTTCAGCCAGCCGCTGCATCTTGTGTATTGCTGTCCCTGTGCTTCAAAATGGTGGCAGGGGCATTTTAACTACAGCTCATTTAACAAGCTTTAGGTAAAGTGGGCCCCCACTGCCCTTTTGAAGTGCAGGGATTCTGATACACAAGATGCTCCGGGCGCTTTAATTAGCACATGTAAAATGCCCTATATGATTCTAAATCAGGGGCGGGCAATTATTTGGGCCCGCAGGCCACATAGGCGATTCTGGGAAGCTGCTGCGAACCAGTCAGCACTCTTCCCTACTCCTTCCCAGAGCCTGCACAACCTGTGGCTCCTCCCTACCACTGCCAACAGTGCATACCACTGAACCCAGCAGGCCCCATGCCCACTCTGGGCTCACCCTAGTCAGAGCAAACCAGCTCAGTGTGGGTGGACAAGTCTGGAGCAGGCACGGTGTAGGTGGGCAAGTCTGGAGCAGGCACAGGGTGGACAGAGACTGCATCTGGGTTCTGACTGGTCAGGAACTGTCCCGCTTTGCTGAGCTGAGTCGGAATGGGTGTGGGGTGGGCTGGTGTTGGGGCTGTGTGCAGAGGTCTCTGCCAGTACCATAGGGCTGGGGCTAGTGCCGGCAGCAGCCAGAAGGAGCTGCCACTGCCTGGGCTGCCTCAAAAGACAGTGTAGCTGCAGAGCTACCCCAGCCCTGCTGCATGCCCAGGTGGGATGCACCATGAGCTGAACAGCACCTGGGCCAGGCAGGATTGAAGGACCCTCAGCTGTATTTTGACCACCCCTGCTCTAAATGGTTTAGGTTGGCACAATTGGCCAACTTCTCTTACCCACTGTGATAGGAACAGTGATAAGGACCACTCAGGTTAAGAAACAGTGTATTTAAATAAGAAGTGTTGCTTTTTTTGGCAGATTCCTCACCTTCTTTAGCAAAAGGGACCTAAAAGGATCGGTGAACTTCTCTGAGTCTTTCACAGTGTTGTTATTTTTCTGATCCCAGGAATCTGGGATTGTTGACAGAGGTGGAAGGTGGAGTTCATGAGTGGTCTGCTGGGAGAAATAGGAGTTATGTTAAAAAGGATGGGTCTGTATTAAATTAGCTCTCTTTATAATTTTGTGTGTTCAAAGCTGAGTGCTTGTACAACAGCACTTTTAAAATAGAGCTAAATAAAATAAAGTACCAGCGATGCAACAAATAGTCACATTAGACTTCAGGAAATTAGCTGCATTATCAATAAGTGGAGTACATGTTTGGATAACAAAAAAATATTTAATCTAATTTCTTGACTAAAAGCCACTAAGTCCATGTTTTAAAGTACTTGCTTCCTGGTGTTGTCTTAAGCTTTTGCTGCCAGTTGGAAACAGTATAAATACACATCCAGTTACTGACTTAATCATGGAGCTGCTATTTCTGTTGATAAATGCTGGACTTTTAATGCATCAGTTTAGCAGCATTGGAGACTGGGGTACTAAATGATATCCCTTATGTTCTTGTTGCACACTTCCCTTTTTTGCTTTTCAAGAAAATGGGAATCAAGTATTTTAATATGAATCTAATGTGGATCACAACTTTGGCATTGGTTCAGAAAGGAAGTCAGACTGATCACTAACACGAGTCTGGTAATATATTGAATGTACTAATTCAGTATCTCATGAATTTTTAAGTTGTAGAGGAAAATAAATCTTTTGGCTCCACTTAGCTTTGATAACTATTTATAGAAAACAAACAGCTGTCAGACTGGATAGATCATTTGTTCCCATTGTGAAGGGTTATCAATGTTAAGTGGAAATAATATAATGTAGAATTAATAATATAATGTAAAATTGTGGGTTCAGTTAAGGTTTGGCTAGGAATTTTTAATTGGATAGCTTGCTTCTATCAATTATGCATGCTGAAAGCTTCAAATATGTTTTAAGGCATCCAAGGCGCTCCTAATGGAGACAAATAGATTAAATATATTTTTTAGTTTCATTCATTGTTTGCTATCTTAAGGCTGAGTTTCACAGATTAATTGTAGTACATGTTGAATTCTATCATATTGGTGACTATAGGATGCTGTTTATTAGCTGGCAAGCAGACCAAAAAAAGCTAAATGAGCATTCCCCAACTGGAGTTATATCCACCAAGTATTAGAGAAAATGTCCTCTGGGGGCATTATTAGAAAGTAATAGTTTCTGCATTTTCATATAACTTTTCAGTAAAAAGTGTTAGTATTTGTGGGTGACAAGTATTTGTGGCTGGCATGTACACATCGGATGAGGCCCTTGCAACGATGATCTGACTCTTCAAGATTAGAGTACCTTGACATTACTTAAAGTGTTTTGTATTTGCAAATTCATAGGGTACCTTTTTAGCTCTGATTTATGGAACACTGGCTATCCCACTCTATTTTCATTCTCTGAAAAAAAATGGGAATGATCCCTTCCCCAAAACTCCAGTCTTCTGGTTAACTAAGCTCAGAGTACCGCAGGGTGACTCCCTTTCTGGCCTGTGTTTGGTGTTTGTCCTGGCCTCCTTTTATACTAGCTATGTACTGCTATTTTTGTTTTATATCAGTGATGTCATATCACTGTTTAATATAATTTTACATCTTATGGTTATCATTTTTTTTCTGTTCTTTTTGAGAGATTTTGATAAGTCTTCCTGAAAACCTGCAGAAACTGACTCTCCTATTTGATCTCAATACTTTAAAAAATGCATTGTGTAAAAAGTATGGTATTCTCTTTAACATTTCTTCAAAGCATCACCTATTTTAAAAAACCTTTGTTTTTCTGTTTCTTGACAAGAAGGCTGACTATGAACATAGTAAGACCATAAATGCCACACACACTTTCTCTGCAGCTTCCTGCTGTAGTGTAGTATGTATTTGTTTTTGCTTGCTTGTATCTTTGGTGAGGAGGAGTCTTATTTGCACTTGCTTGGTAAATAAAGACACCTTGTTTGAGTGAGTGAAGTTCTAGTCTTACTTTCTCATACTAGAAGACTGGTAAATATAGCTGGACTGGAATATAGTATTGGTAAATAGAATCCAGACATAGAAGTACTTAGTACTGTTCATCATTAGGATCAGAAGATGTAGAAAGATGTTACTCTTATCAAAATAGTTTGTCCTTCAGAGACATAATACATTGGCTAGGGAAAGCTGTTTCATAAATTCTCAATGTAACAAATCAATGGTAAAACTAGTTAGGATGAACTATTGTTTTGATGGTAACATACTATTCCAGAAAAAACAGTACTGCCCAGTACTAAATACAGCTAATGTCTAATTCTTTTGAACCTTCAGAGCTTTCTTACTGAAAAATATTCCCCCTAGCCCTGAGTGTTTCTCAAAGGACCCATTAAGTATGTGCAGATAATCTAATTATATGCATCCACATGGATTACATTTCCTTTCACTGAGTTCTGAGAAATAATTCACACTGGTGTTCTAGGTGTCTTGAAAATTACAATAGAAAAAGTACTCTCTCTTCTAAATGAGAGAAGAAGAATTTGGTAATTTTTGAGTGAGTCTGTTACAAGCATATTCTTAGTATGTACCATTCTGTAGAAGCTGGAAGGCATCTTGCTTTCTAATGCAAAACACATGATTCAGGAAAATGAATTTAAAATCTGTAAACAACTCCTCTTTTCTAAAGTAGTGTCTCAAATGAATTAACTGATAAGTAGTCTAGTAAGGCTGTTTAAATAGGACCTCTAAGTTTTCGTATAGTTAGATTTCAATGGAAAATATCCTATGCCCAAATGGGGGAACATTATGGCTTTCCCCTCTCATTCCAATCTAATTTTCTATTGTTGGGCTCTAGCAACCAAGGTATTTAATGAAGTTTAAAAAACAGAAGAGTTCAAGCGGAGTTTTGACTTCACCATGTTCTAGCATGGCATATCATGCCTGGAATTAAAAGGTGCTTTCCTTTGCAGTTTACATCAGTGGCAAAACTCCCACTGAGTTTTGGATCAGGCCAAAATTAATAAGAACTGTTCTCAACCTAAGAGGCTCGGTATCTCCTAGAACATACAAGGAGTTCAGCAGAATACAGGAGGCTGGTAAACACTGCTTCTCTACATTGTATGGCTTCAGTGTATTGTATGACAGCAGTGGCCACTGGGAAAGCAGGAGAGCACATAACTCTTGTATATAGTTCCTGCCAGAACCATGGGGCTTTTCTACAACAGCTGTGCCAGTGGGTATGCAGCGCATCCTGGGAGGTACCAGCTGCTAACAAGGCTGCAGAAGGTGCGGGCACATCTGCAGGCATCTTCCTTCAGCTGCTGGGATGTGATAGAAGCCTCTTTTTGCTTACAGAGCTTATATTGACCTATTTGCAAAAAGGAGGAGCTGTGACTAGGGATGAACTCACAGTTTTGCCAGAGGGAAGAGACAGAAAGAGAAGGGACTAGAGAATCTAACCACTTGTTTTTTTCCAATATTAAATTATTTTTAGAAGGCTCTCTTATAACACACAATATTGCTGAAGCGGCAACAGCACTTGACAAATTTCTAATAAGTGTCTGTGCTCACAATAGTTATATTGAGTTCCTCATAAGTATGCCCTGATCCATGTCTAGGGCTATGATGATACAGATAGTTATACTGACTCCATCACAGAGCTGTGTTTGAAGTTAGGGCCAGGGGTGTAGAATAGGTGCTGGGTTTGCAAATTTCAAAGGGAGGGTCCAATCATTCCCCCAGAGACTATATTATTTAACAACAGAATATGTATGGTTCATTCCCCATCCTCTAGAAACATTTATCTAAGATTTGAACTATTTCTGCCAGATTTGATTTAGAAATCTCTAGAAAGTGAATTCCATAAAAGAAACTGATACAAGAAGAAAATAACTAAAATCTTGCAACCATTTTCTGTGCTGGGATCCTAACATGCTCCCAGGTGCTCTTCCAGCATCTCTGGGTATGGTGCACAAGGGAGCCAGCTATGACATAGTTCTAATATTGGTACCTTATTACCTATTCCCTTCTTTTCTCTTATCTCCATATTTTTTTTTACTTTGGTCATACGTTAGTATTTATTTACTCCCTTGCAGCATTTTCCTACTGAAGCTTGCAGCCGCCATATCACACTGCATTCAAGCACAGGAGCATTTTACATGGAGCCATCTGCAGAATTAAATTGACTGCTATCCCATGTGAGAAGGGTTCAACCTCACAGTTGGTAGGATCAAGGTCCGTAGTCACATTTTCAGAAATGAAAATATTGGCATTCATTTATTTTTTCCTTAAAACAGTAGTCCTCAAGCTGCATGTATGTAGCAATTTCGGCTGCTATGTGGATCCATTTAAAGTAATAGTATCAGAATAGAGTCGCAATGACATGGATTACAATTATGAAGACATAACCGTACACTGAGTACTTCTGAGATTTTATGTGCAGCATATTACATCTCAGTCAAAGAAATTTTAAGTTTTTTCCTTAAGAGGAATTGGACTGAGTTAACTGTCCCTCTTAAATAGAAGAGAAGATCATTTTAGAAGTGAAGGTACAAGTCTGAGATTTAAAAGAACTGGCTTCTATGTCAGGTTTTGCTACAAATTGTCTGACTTGACAAGTCACTCAATGCCTTAAGCATTGATATTATGATGATGATAGCGATGTCCAGAAATTAAAAAAAAAAAAAAGAAAAGAAAAAAGCTTCCATATTTTATTTGGAGGAGCTAGAGTGCAGGGTTGCTTCATTTCTAGATTAAATTTAAAGAGTGACATTAACTTGCTGTTTCTTAACCATCTCTCTCTGCTCTGCCCTTGCTTGTCAGTTTAGCCCCTTATTCAACAATCAGATTTCAGATTTTTTTTAATCCAAGCACAGCTCCTTTGACTTCAGTATGATTCCATGAAAACTCCCTAAATTTAGTGTGACTTCAGGATTGCAGCCTTAAATTGTAAATTCCATGGGATAGGGCCTGGCACAATTTGAAGTGTCCCCTTATACAGTTCAGGTATTCTGACTGAGGTTACAGAGTTGCCGTTCTCTTTAAATGGCTGTGTTTGTGGAGTCAGCTGCAAATTGTCAGAGCTCTCTCTCTCTCTCTACCAGAAGAAAGGCGTTTGTGCCCGAAAACTTGCAAAGAACAATTTTTCCAACTATTTAGTTGGTCTAATAGAAGACATCACGGCTACCCAAAGAACCTGTCTGCCTACCTCCTTAGACTAGCACGCCTACAACCAACCAACCGCCCCTAAAAATTGGTGAGGATCCCGAGCTGAGGAAATGCCTGCAGATGGGCCTGCTTTATTTAGATGCGTTTTCCTTCCTCCGTTCCTTCTCCCTCAGCTGGTCTCTAAGTTAAAGCAGTCCTCTCTTCTTATTCCAGTCCAGTCTCGGCAAGCTAGAACAGGGGTGAACCTCTAGCCCAGTGACCCTCAGCCAGGGGGCATGGTGCCCTGCAGGCATTCACTTGAGCTCCTTTCAGGCAGTGTTTGGCACTGAACTGTGGTTCACAGGAATCCACTCTCAGATTTCGGAGGGGCGCGTTGAGAGACACTCTGCCCAGCCGTGGTCTTTCTGAGCTCTTGGCTAGACAAGAGCCACTCTGGTGCCAATTTTTTTTTTCCGGGAGTCAGAAAAAGTGAGAAGTCTGAGCCGGCATTGCCTGAGCGGGGATCGGCTATAAGGAAGGTTGAGAGCCGCAGCGCTGTGGCCCGCTCGCTCCTCCTCAGACGGGGCTGAGCTGCAGCGAGTCGGCGGCGGCTCCGGTCCCTGTCGCTGAGGGGACCGGGCCGGGCCGGGGAAGGGAAGAGCGGCCCGCAGGGGGCGCGATCCCGAGTCCCGCTCAGCTGCCGGGCTGGAGGCGAGGGCGGTGCCGCCCGCGTCCGGCTCCTCCCACGCCACGCGGGCCGGCCCGGGGGAGGAGCCGGGCTGGGCCGGGCTGGGCAGAGCAGGCGGCGGCGGCGATGCTGGGGCTGGCGGCGGCCGCGGGGGGAATGACCAACAGGTAAAGCACCAGCGCGGCTGCCCGGCTGCAGCCGCCTCCCGCCGCCAGGGGCAGCGGCAAGGGCCCGGGTGGTGGCCCGCGGGGCGCTGCGGGCCCAGCCGGGGCGGGCGGGAAAGCGCGAGGGAGCCCGGCCGGCCTTGCGGGGAGCGCGCGCGCGCGCTTGTGTGTGTGTGCTTGTGAAAGTGGGTGCGTAGGAGTGTGCGTGTATGCGTGCAAGAGTGTGGGAGTGGGCGTGTGTGTGTTCGCGTGTGGAAGTGGGTGCGTGTAAGTGTGCTTGTGAGTGCATGCGTGTGTGGCCATGTGCGTGTTGGCATGTCAACGTGCGTGTGTCCTTTTGTGTCAGGTTTCCAGGTTGTAAGCCTGGTGGTCTAGAGGCAAAAAGCAGTCAGGACTTGTGGCAGAGGTGATATCTTTTATTTGACCAGCTAGAGCATGGGAGCGCGCCTGTGCTTGTGCATTGACTCCGTGTGTGAGCATGTGCTTGTGTAAGGGGGAGTGTGTGTTCTTATCTGAGCATGGGAGTGTGTGCACGCTTGGGGGGGCTGTGCATGTGCTCACAGGAGCATGTGCTTTTGTGAGTGCTGTGCATGTGTGCGCACATTTGTGTGCATCTGTGCTTGTGTGAGCACATGTGCTTGTGTGTATGTGTTTTTGTGAGCCTGTGACTATCTGCTTGTGTGAGCCTGTGTGCGTGTGTCCATGTGTGTGGGAGTGTGGGCATGTGACTATGTTTGGCAGGGTGTGCTGGCATGTGAGTGCATGCCCTTGTGTGGGCATGGGAGTGTGTGTGTGTGCCTGTGCTTGTGCAATGACCGTGCTTCTGGGAATGTGTGTGCTTTTTTGAGCGTGTGCTTGTGGGTGGGGGATGTGCCCTTGTATGAGCATGGGAGTGTATGCCTGTGCTTGGGAGTGTGCTTGCATGAACATGTGCTTGTGTGAGTGTGTGTTTTTATGCACATTTTTTTTGAGCCTGTGAGCACCTGCTTGGGTGTGCATGTGTGCTTGTGTGTACACACATTCATGTGTGACCATGTGTGTGTGTAAATGTGTGCATGTGAGAGTGTGTGGGGCTGGGTGTGCTGATGTGTGTGCGTTTGTGTCCTTGTGTGAGCATGGGAGTGTGTATGCATTCACATGTGCATTGTCCATGCATGTAGGCTTACGTGTGCTCATGTGAGCATCTGCTTGTGCAAGGGGGGTGTATCCAAGTCTGAGCATGGGAGTGTG
This sequence comes from Alligator mississippiensis, assembly GCF_030867095.1. NCBI lineage: Eukaryota > Metazoa > Chordata > Crocodylia > Alligatoridae > Alligator > Alligator mississippiensis. The sequence continues at coordinate 349,466,909 of NC_081824.1, forward strand.
TGTGTGTGCTTGTGTGAGCACATGTGCTTGGGTGCATACATTTTTGTGAGCCTGTGAACACTTGCTTGGGTTTGCACGCACATGTGTGTGTGTCTATGCATGCACATGATCTGGGGTGTCAGCCCAATGCAGGTGTGGGGTTGTGGCAGTCAGCACCCAGCAGGGGATGCCAGGCCCTGGTACCCTGTTTGTTCCTCCCCTCTGTGGGGTGGGGGCAGGATGATGTTGCTGGCAGGGTCTCTGGGCACACCTCTCCAAGGCATGCCTTTGGGCTCTGGTCCCTTCCCCCCCTTTTGCCATCAGCTGGTGCTACAAGTCAGGCAGTAGGCAGGGCAGGGTGGCACCTTAAAGGCTAATCTGTTCAGAGATGAAGGAGCTTTCATAAGCCGATATATTGTCCAGGTACTCTGGTTGCAGTTACCAAGTTGCCATATCTTTAAATGGCTGTGTTTGTGGAATCAGCTGTAAATTGTCCAGGGTCTTAAGGTGAGGGAAAGTAGTCCAGATAAATGTGCCCGCAGGAAGCAGACAAATTGGGAGCAGTGAAACGTCCCCTGAAACAGAATAGAGTCTGAGTGGTGATGCTGGGTCTGGCGTTTCAAGGCCAAAGAGCCTGGGAGAGTTGGGAACTCCAGAAGAATCCTGACACAGGAAGTTGGACAGGAGAAAAAAGAGAGGTCTGCTTTAATTTGGAGACCAGCTGAGGAAGAAGGAAAACTGGTCCAGCAGGAGAGACCCGCTCTGTGATTTGAAGTTCAAGGCCTATACAGGAGGGGGAGATGGCGCTTCAGGGAACTCTGACCCAAACCAAAGAAACAGTTAAGATTGGTGGGGAAATGGAGATATGGAAATGCCTGCAGATAGACCTGTTTTATTTAGATGGGTTTTATTTCATTTCTCACACATACTGAAAGTGGGGAACCTCTAGTCCAGTGATTCACACAGGGTGTTGAGTCCACAATTGCTGAAATCTGTGTCAATGAACTGGATGAAAAGCTCTTGTAGGAGCCCACACAATTCTTGGCAGCCTGAAGGTCAGCTGGGAGGAAGTTTCTGCAGTGCAAGACAAACATAACGTGCCCCCGTGGGAAGACATGGGTGGCTCGTGCCGTGCAGAAAGTGGGTGGTGCTACAGCCTAGAAAAGCTTACACCTTTCTGAATTCATGAGTTTTTAAGGTGCCATCCTGCTCTGCCGTCATATGAACAGTCAGATGAACTCCCTCTTTCTAAGCTGTAAGTCCTGACAGCAACATCCCTGTAAAACAACATAGGAGCTACACAATGTGAATCAGTGATCAGACTGATCAGCAGCTGGCAAGTTATGCTGACTGGAGTTTGTAGTCTCTGGTTGCATGTCTGCTGCATTTCTAGTTCCAGTGTCAGCCAGATGTAGGGGTCCATCTGGCTTCATCGTAAGGTACCATTTAACTTGCGCTAAAGCTATTCATACAAGGTTGGAATTCAGGACCACACTTGGGATATACCTTGAGCTAACATGGGCAGCAGAAGTAACCCCCTGTTTATGTAAGAAGCTCAGGTCTGGCCTACAGTACAGAGTTCTGCTAGCAGAGGTGTCAGCTAAGGTGAAGTGAAATTAAAAGATCCTCCCCCACAGGCAATGTATGTTTGTCAGTAGACCCTGCCTCCCTCTGCTGCATACAGCTCTACTACTGCGGGGTGGGAGGGTTGCCGGCTTCGCTTCTCTGGATGGGGAAGATGGAGTAGCTAAGCCAGGGGTGAGCAAAATGTGGCCCGCCAGCTCATTCTATCTGGCCCACAGGGCCCCTAAAAAATTTAGAAAATTAATATTTATCTGCCCCTGGCTGCCTGTCATGCAGCCCTCAATGGCTTGCCAAAACTCAGTTTGCAGCCCTCTGCCCAAAATAATTGCCCACCCCTGAGCTAAGCCAACAGAAAAGCCTCCTGTGCTGTAGCCAAGCCTTGACGCTTTGGTCTTTGCATACTGTTTGCATGGGTGCTGGTTCCCAGCCTAGTCACACTCTCAAACAGCATGGAAGTGTGCAAAAATGGTCTTGTCAGGAGCAGCTCCTGGAAGGGACCAAGTAAGGATTGCTGTTCAGAGCATTTAGATTGCAGGGGAAGTGGGGGATTGAGGTGAAAGAAAGGTGGTTGGACACTGCAACACGTTACTTCCCCAAATCCCATCCTCTCCAGTGTAATGACTGCCAAGTCCAGCATGACAGTTCCAGCTGGCTTGAATGAAAGGATCGAAGCCAAGAAAGTAGCATTTATTTCTTCTGCATTCCCTGACTTAGATATACTACATTCTTGTCCACTCTGCTCATTGGGAAGGAAGAGATAATAAATAGGGCTGCATGTTTCATATGTTACTTACCGTTAAACCTTTTAGTATAGAGATTTTTTTAAGCCATTATATTTTCCCAGAAGTTCCTTGCAAGTATTTAAATGCTAGCGTGAACTAAAAAGGTGCCATAAAAATACTGTATTTAAACATTTCAAATCACTCACGTTTCTACTTCTTGTAAGACATCTTCATGAACTTAATCTCCCCATTCCAGAATACAAACATGGTGAGGCCCAAAGCAAAAATTGAGAGGATGCAATTTACTTTTGTTAAAAGAAATCTGTTAAATGTTTGAAAGGAAAGCACAGAAGAACTATTTATCATTCAAGTACTATAGATGTAAAATGTGATATTTTAAGCATTTATATATCTTCTTGCACTTTTTTTCCTGCTTTTGCTGAAGTTTCCTCTTCAAATAGACTTTCTGTTTATCTAGGCAGCTTCTTTGTACTGTAATATTTAGAAGTATAATCGTCCACATCAGGGGCTGAATGAGTAGCATAGGGCTGGCACATAGGGTTGGTCTGTGGGCCGAATGAGTGGCACAAGGGCCCATTAGTGAGCCTGATCTAGTGCACAGGGTTGTGTCACCTGTCTGGAAATTGGGTGGTAGGGTGAGCAGTGGTAGGGTTAATTACCGTGAATCTTGGTAATGCTGCCAGTGGTCCCACACTGTCAAATTTGCAGACTCATGGGGAGCCCCAGGGGCTGGATGATGTGGCTCCACAGGCCAGATACCGTCACCCTGATCCATGTCATTGTTGAGACATGACAGTGTAGTGTACGTTGGTGTTGTCCCTATGTTTGTGGCAAAGAAAGAGCCCCAGTGTTAAATAAGATCAGGCTGGTCATCTTGAAAATGATGATCTAAAATACCTAGATGAATAAGGTAAGTTTTCTATTCTTGTGTGATGAATTTAGTGGCACAGTTTAGTTGGCACATAAAAACACAAGCTTGACTGCTTGTCAAACAATAAATGTCAAAGAAAATTATGGGTTTTCTGTTGGACACAGGAATGTGTTCAATATTGTTTATAAGATATCTCTATCCAACAGAGCTTTCTGTTTTAATAAGACACTAATTTAATTAAACCACCACATGGTCTGATTCATGTAATGGGACTATTTCCTGTGTATATTTTGCAAGTAGATGAACATTTGCATTTTGAGAAGTTAACAGTGATGGATTATGACAAAGGATAAAAGGTTGTTTCAGTCATTGCCTAGTGTTTTCAAGTTTTGCCTATTTTAAGAGGCTTTTTAATTAAATATTCCAGATTTGTAATAACATAATTTTGAAATTGCTACATTATTATGTAACAGTCTTTTTGTAATAGGCAACAATAGTTAATGCAATATGTAATTGCAAGGCCTAAAATCTGAAGGAATTTAATGGAGGCTAAATGTGTTTAAAAGATTTTTTAAATAGTCTAAAGCTTTTCTTCTCTTCCCTTCCCAACTACTAGTTCCTCAGATATTGGGCTTTTTTCTCTAAGAAAAGGGAGAGGGCAATTTTGTTTTGTTATTCTACTTCACTAGTGTCGCCTTTGTTTACGCTGGAACACCCAGACACATTTTAATGGATTATGAGACTGTTCTGGGCAATTATTTTTTTCATGTTTTTCAAGATGGCCAGTCTGATCGTGTTTGACAGCGAGGCTTTTTCTTTGCCCATGCAGCGAGGACAGCACCAGTGCACGCTGTACTGTCCTGTCTTGGCAATGGTGTGGAGACTCTACTGTTTCAGGAAGTAGACCGGTGAAGTCTTCTGCTGAGGCTGCCAGTACATGAACCAGCTGTGTTGTTCTACATGTTCATTGAGACGTGAACCAGGTCAGGGCTGATCAACTGGCAGCCTGCAGGTTGCATTCAGCCTCCAAGGACCCCTGAGCCCCTGTCCTCCCATTCCACATGCTCCTCACGCACCCCACAGTTCCAACTGTGGCTGCTGCCCCTGGAGTCTCCAGGCTCCATCTCCTTCCTCCAGCAGCCACCTCCTGCCTCTGCCCCTGCAGGGTAGGGGGGTATGGTACAGCTTGCATGGCCAAGGGAGCTGACGGTTAAAGGGGACCTGGGGACCCTGCATGATGCGGGAGTGTTGGCTTGGTGCAGGGAGTGGGGTGCCTGCCCTGTGATGTGGAGGATGCACCGTGCAGCATGGCATGTGGCCTATGCAGCACATGGCCCCTGGTCACTTGGAAGTTGGGCAGCCCCGAACTAAATTATCATGTACTCATTGCACAGTAATTAATTTTGGGACAAAGTCAGCTCTGAGTCCCCACTTGCAGACATCTGTGTAAATGAACTGGAGGAAAAACTCTTATAGAATCCCACATCATTCTTGGCAGCCTGAAGGTCAGCTGGGAGGAAGTTTCTGCAGTGCAAGACAAACATAGCATGTCCCCCTGGGAAGACATGGGTGGCTGGCGCCGTCCAAAAAGTGGTGTGCTGGTCAGGCAGGGGCCAATGGGATGTGCTGACTCAGGATGTCCCTTTGGCAACTTCTGCTGGCAGAGCTCGCATGTGGGACGCTAACTGCAACTTGAATAGATCTTCAGAGGCTCAAACAGCAATGCTCACTTCTCCTTGGGATGAATCCCTTGTGTGACTGAAGGAGAGACTTTGGCACTACAGAGTCTTGTGTATCAACTAGTAGTAATCCTGAAGTGACTGTTTAATGCTAGAGTTGCCCAGTCCCCTTGCTTGTGCCTTCTCTATTTTTTTTAAAAATAGGTGTGTATATATATATATATATATATATATATATATATATATATATATATATATATATATAAAAAGAAGAAACCATATGCTGTTACAAAATATTTTGAGAAAACGTCTTTCTGTCGTTCCTATCCATGTTGCTGTCAGAACTGTTGTGTATTAATCTATGAGTAAGAAAATAGAGCGCTGTGAATATTTTAAGTGACCGGGTCTGTGAGTTGAAACTGCTATATAACTCTGAAGGCTGCTTAGAAACTCTCATACAAATGTATTGATCTAACTTAGTAAGAGGTTCTGAAAAGAATGAGCAGAGAAACAATAACTGGCTTCTGAGGCAAGAACTTCTGGGCATACACTTGACAGGCTATTATTTGCTGACAGTCTTGTTCCCTGTAGTAAGTCTTTTTATATCAGAACTGGTAGATAGCAGATCAAAGCACTATGAAGAGTTAAGAAGAGTATTGAGTCCTGCAAAAATGGCTGGAGGAAAGGTTGCCAAGAGCTGGCCAGAGGGTGGGCGGTGAGGCTGATACAGAGGAAGGATGTATAGAAGAGTCTGTAGAAAACATGTTTTGCTGGCAGAGCTGGTCAGGAACTTATTGATGAAACATTTTCTTTCTTTGATTTTTTGTAAATCAAAACTTTTTGAGAGAGAAGGCAGGAAAACAAGTATTCTTCTCAGCCCTACTTCTAGGTTCTCTAAGTCAAAGGTATTTAGGTATCTGATAAGCAGGTAGACAGGCTATTTTACTTTTTTGTTATGTATGTCTTTTGTATGTAAGTATGTTTTCTCTGAAATACTGCTGTTTTTAAATTAATGGTACTTTGCTCTATGGAAGCAGTTTAGTCACTAATTACCACTGTCATAGACCTGGAGGGCATGGAACTGCAGTATCTGGACATGTCAAGGTCTGCTTAGGTAATGGTGGATAATAAGTAGGCCAATGCAATCCAGAGCCCAGTTTCAATGTAAAAAAATAATTTGGTTCAGTCTTGGGAAATTGATGATGTCCCAAGACAAAGATGGAGTATATTTTGGGAAACAGAGGTGCTGTTTGTCCTGTGGCAGTCCTGCATAGTGACTTTCATGTAGGCTCATGATGGCCATTTTGGGTATGTATTGGCAACAATCAAAATAGTGGGGGGTTTGTTAGGGTTTTTTTCACATGCTTGCACTGTGCTCCAGATCTAATAGCCATAGAAGTCTATGCTTGTTTCTCAACTCTGCATCTAACGTACATTTATGTAGATAGTAGCAACCAGTGCTTTTTTGCATTTTGACAAGTGTTCTACTGTTGGTATAAATAGAAAAAAAGTCATTGTGGTCTGCTGTTGTTGGAAAGTAGGAGTCAGTGAGTCTTCTAGGAGTCAGTGAGGATGCTTGCTGTGATTTGCCTTTCAAAAAAACCCTTTTTTTTTCATCATAATGTTTTACAGACAAACCCGCAAGTAAAATGTTGAACAGAGAAAGCAAGGCCAGTATCCAGCCCATTTTACTTTATTAGAAAAGGTCAGCACAGTGCATTGCTTTTTTTTTAAATTCTTAATATCAGAGGGGATGGTAAACTGCAAACTCAGGGACCTTTTATTATCATTGGCTGTTGAATGTATTCTAGGGGGCTGTTATGAATGAGGCAGTGCTATCATGCTGCACCTACATATTTTTTTTAGAATTGGCTCTGCATGCTTATTACAAATAATCAGTTAATAGCACATATTATATTGATCAGAGCTTGCATAGTTAACACATCCCTTCAAGTTGCAATAAATATTTATTATCAGAGCACTTAGGGCAAGCTTTTTACCTCTTGCAATTGTGGTTTCATGCTGAGTGTGTCATGTTAGAAATGTTTAATTTTTTCTGATTTAGATTACATTGTTTAGACTTGTCACCCTCTGTAATGTGATCTGCTTTATTTTTTTTCCGTGTGGCTTATGTTAAATGTTGTTAATATTAAAAAAAGCATGGTGTATGAGGTGAGATAAAAGCAGCTTTAGTGACAGAGGAAAGGGGTACATACGTAAGGCCTTTCTATCACAACAAGTGCTGCTCATTGGAAAAATTGAAAGTTGTAACCTGTTTGTGTTGATAAGTACAGTATTATACCTCAGGACCGTGGGGCTTTTTGCGCTTTCCTCGGCAGCTCAGACACCAGTTTATTAACTGAATCATTGATCTCTTCTGATGTAGGTATTTCTTTGTGTTCCTAGACTTAGTATAGAAATATAAAATAACTTCACTCTCCTTTAAAAGTTTCCACCAATTTTAAATCTAATATTTTTGCTTTTAGGCAAGAACATCAAAAAGCAGCATGAGAAAGTTGCTTTATTATTCCCAGTATTGCTAATCCCCAAACATAAAATATTCGTGATTCTGAGCCTAAGAAATCATGGAATTTGGTTTAAAAGCCACAAGATTTTTCTTCACATTTTTCTTCTGGCTTATAACCTTTCAGGTGCACTTGTTTCATGTTTTTAGTCATGTCTGAACAACTGGAATGACTAGAAACCTTTTTTCTTTTTAGAGAAAGCTGAGACTTTCAGGCAGCCCACTGATCACAGCAACTTGAACTGTAAGAAAATCAACAGATATTATGAGCTGCCTAACAAAATCACAAAAAGTGGCAACACTGTTTCTACTATTTGTAGTTTCCTTGTGGTTTGCATTGCCATAATAGGTTTTCTGCAAACCTTTGGCAAAATGATCCTCTAATTCAGTTCTGTTCCTAAAGTTTTTTATTGTTTTGTTTTTTAAACTTTGCTTAGTTTTTTAATTGGTTGGAAAAAGCTATGTCTGAAGACTGGCAAAATGCTGTATTTTGTCCAGCTGGCTTTATTTAACTCTGTAGTCTAGAGCTGTTCAACTTCTGAGTGTCCGGGAGCTGCAAACCCTACGGCCACACGCCATGTTGTGCAGACTCTTCTCCTCCCCCAACCTGGCACTGCTGTGACCACGTGTCCCCTGCCCCCCACTGCATCATTGAATCACGTGGGCCCCCTGCTGTACTGTGACACACCTCATAGTCCCACCATGTCATACAGCAGGCAGCCCCCTGGCCACAGACCTCCTTGGCCCCATGGGGCACTGCACTTTATCCTCAGGAATAAAGTGGGGGCAGGAAGTGGAAGTTTGAGGAAATTGGGAGCTCAGAGACTCCAGTGGCAGCAGCAGAAGGGTAATGGGAAGAGCAGTGCCAGTGTTGGGGGGTGCAAGTCAACCCATTGAGGTCCCTGCTGTAGTCCATTATGTGTGATAGTTCATTCATTCATCTCATCAGCTGGAGAATCTTTGTGAGATACCTCAGACTGAGGACAAGAGCCTGTTTGATGGGTATTTAGGAACCAAGTGAACCTCTTGTCTGCAATCTCAAAACAGAAATTTGTGACCCATTAAGATAATTCAAATGATGTGTATTTGAGTATTACAGGGGTGCTTCATATTGGCTCCATCATTAGGGCTGTGTGCTAAAATTGGCTGAAATTGTGGTATGAGTTCCTGAATTTTTGGTCCAAAGCCATCCCAGAGGGTGAAGTTTTATGTTCTTTTAATTTTTTATGTAGATAGATTGGCTTCTCTACATACATTTTTAATAAGTAGCTTTTGAATTTAGACTTTGGCTGAAATTTGTCTTTGGTCCTGTTTTTTCATCACTGCTGATTTTGTTTTGTGTTGTTTGTGTTTTCTGTTTTGTAAAAACACAGACCATCTACATAAAATGAGGTTGGATGGTGGACCCTGATTAGATTTGTAGCAAGTGTGTTGTTTTTTATTTTATTTAAAATGTTGCACTTTAAGCTCATTTTTAGCTATTATGTATCTCACAGCTGAAAATATTTAGGTGTTGCACACAAGCCTCTTTCCCAAAGCTCCAAAGACAAAGGAGTTTCAGGTGCTGCCGCCAAAAGGAGTAGAAAGTGTCTTGACCACAGATGACGACACCGTCATCTGAGATAGGTAGGGTGTACTACATGCTAATAGGAGAACACTTAAAACCTGTAATCATGACATGAACTTTAGGTATTGTTTTATATGACCTCCTTGTATGAGTGTATTGTTTTAGTGGTGGAATAAACAACACAGAGAGCTCAATAACCATAGATAAGGAGCCTGCCAGCCAACATTTGGAAAGCGATTACAGAACAGTGGTACACATCCGGGTCCCAGGCTGAAGCAACACGACTGTTAGAATAGTCCTGGGAAATAAGAAGGTACAAGCACACTAATAGTTAAAAGTTTTTCTCAGTGAGTGAGGGAGAGATCACATGCACACATGCATGTGTGTGCCCACACAGACACGCATGAACAATCTCTGGAGGAGTTCAAAAGACTTAGATCTTTCCCCAGTTCTAGGGAATAGTCAGTGTTATGGAGAGGCAGGAATATTTATAGACTGGTTTGTTCTTTATTATGTGGCTTTTTCTGGGATGCTTTTGTTCTAAGTCGTACTTTAAGAAGGCTACTTAGTTATGGATACCACTGTCATAGTTTTAGAAGGGAATAAAAGTACAGACACGGAAGAGAAATCAGATCTGCTGTGGTAATCATAGCTAGTACAAGGTGACTGCAGCCTCAAGCCCAGTCTGAGAGTGGGTGAAAATTATGAATTGATAAATGGTAGGAATGGCTGCACTGGAATAGTTATGATTGAGAATGTGGCAGAATTAATTTGCTGGCGTGAACTTTTCAAAGGGTTGCTGGATGTAGATAGCTGTGGCAGACTCGTGTATAGCAGTGAACTGAATGCAATAGAGCTGATGATTACATGTGCTGTAAGGAAAGATTTAGGTCAGAATTGAATTCGCAAAGTAACCACTGCTTACAAAGCAGTTGTAAGCGAATGTTTACAAATCACTGCATGCTTAGATTTGAAACCTGACAGACTCAAGTTGTAAGTTTTGATCTTTTTTTTACGTGGAAATACATGGAACAAACAGGTAGTTTGTGGGGCCCTGGGGAAGGGAGTGTAATACTTAGAAAATGTGCTTTCACATTGTGGCTAACTTGAATGCAGAAAGACCAAACAGATGATGGATAACTACATTCTCCTAAAATACACCTGTGCTGTACTGTGCTTTCCTGTTTGTTTGGGGTTTTTTTGCAAGTGCTGTACTTTAGAAACAAAAGCATTTTAGCAAGGGGCATTTTAGTAAGGGTTTGCAGTAAGCTTATTTGGAGCCCAAGTGCAGTAACTTTTCAAGTGAGTGTTTTTAATGTGAAATTTCTGTGGTGGTTTTAAACATCATAGGAAAAACAGGAGTGGCACGTGGTGGGGAAGATACATTTTTTGCTATGAAACATTTCTGGAAATTTTATTGAATTCAGACTTTTTCAAAGTGTTTATATAAATGCAAGTCTGCCATTTATTTGCTTTTACAAGAGACTAGTATTGCTCTAATTATGCTAACAATAAATTGAATAGGGTACTTCTAAGGTGACATTGCTTAAAAAAAGGTTAGCTTTTAAAACCTTTGTTATGTCAGTCATATTTCTTTCCTTTATTAGCCCACTTCAGGAAGTGAGAACATTATTTTGGCTTGCCATGTCTTAGTCAGATCTTTGTGTGAAGAAATATCTGGAGATGTTTGTTTCAGAGAGGTTCCTGTTTTGCTATTGGAGGACTGAGCTGAGAGTGCTTGTATACTTTAGGAGATATGCAAACTTTCCCATAGTTCCATGCCTGTAGAGAGAAAGAGATTACCATTTGAAAACCACAGGAAAACATGAGGATGTATACAAAGAACAATTTATATTTTAAATAAGTTTTTTTGCTTTAAATTAGAGGGCTCTGTTGATTTACAAATACAGGGTATCTAAGCAATTTTTAAGGATAATTGCCTTCAGTTTAAAAAGATCAGAATTAGTAGTAGTTTAACATCACCAGATACTTTTATTTTTAAAGAAAATGGTGAAAGGAGAAGCTTTCTTTAAAAAAAAGCAATTATAATAATGACACCTGTCCTTGTCACTTTCTGAGCCCGATCCTCCATTGGCTTTTCTTTGGTGGGGTTTTTTAAATGAGTGTCGAGCGATACAGCAGCTTTGAACTTTGTACACTCAGTCCTCTGTCCTCCCACTGGGGTCACATTAGGATCATGAGACCTAGACATCAAAGAAAAAATTCCTTGTGGTCCTCTGTTGAGCTAAGTTTTGGGGGTTTTTTTAATGGAGGGGAGGGGACAGGATAGATTAAAACCCCTTTTCCATAGTGACTCAGCATAGATCCATTGAGAATTGTGTGAGATCAGTGAATATAGAAACCACTGTTGACTGGAACAGGAAATAATAGTTCAAAATTGCTGATGAGTAAAACAGAAAAGTTTTCCAGAGGGGCAGCCTTCAGTTATTACAGCCACTGTTGTTGAGAAGAGAGCATCTGTACTACTTTAGGTAGGGGTACCACCTGACTTTAGGTACTTTCACTATTCGCGTAACAAGTAATACCTGAGCACCTAACAATTCATAATGCATGATGTAGGGAAGTATACCCTATTTGAATGAGTTACATTGAGGCTAAGCCCAAGTCCACAGAAAAACTTAGTTGGAGTTTAGGTACATGTCCAAGTATGTAGCTCTTAAACCCTCCTGCCCTCAGCCTGACTCCTTGGGCATCTGAAGACTATAGGTATCTAACCTTTCACTAGTCAGTTTGCCTCAACTTCTAAAGTTTTGCTTCTGAGCTTGTTAAGAACTGGCACCATGTTTGCAGGGTTTCAACAACTTGGTGCCCATCTTGAGCTGAAGTACAAGTGGGATTGTTAAATGAGGCATTCTTATGCCTGTGGGGTCTGATTTGATAAGTGTCCTTAGACCATGTTTGATATACCACAACAACAGTGAGCTCTGTAAAAAGCACAGCTGCAGTGGCCGCATAGCTTGATCTGACATGGGTGCCAATACATACCCCTGCCCTTTAGAATTTCCAGTGGGCTAAAACAGGGAGGTTTTCACTTAACTTTTGTGATTTTGAGACACACAGTCTCCCTTTGCACTTTATAGGAATTTAGGTACCTAACTCAGGGTTGTGGATCCTGTTTTGAGACCTGGGTGCCTAAATGTTAGGCATTCCACTGTTTAGGTGCCTCCTGTTACAAATTAAGTATGAGTTGCTGACATGAAAGCCAGCATAATTTCATGTCTCATGAAAAGTCTTCAGTCTTCAAAACAACTTTTCCACTCATGATTCCAACTCTAACATATTTTAAGTTACACTTCAGACATAGAACCTATTTTCCATTAAATTTTTTGATTATATCCTGACTTTCTGGAAAGTCTCTTTGATCTCTTATAGTCAGTGGCTTACAGTGGACTTGGAAAAAAGGGTGGCTTAATCATGTGTTTGTATAAAATAGTCCTTGAAGTACTGGCTGTAATTTGCAAAAGAGCTGCCTTTCCGAGAAAAAAACCTGAATTATGCATTTTAGTGCCACATGACATCCTTGTTTGCCACACTGTATCTTAACAAAAGCGCTCATGGAACTGTGTCAGACAAATCTTTATTGTTTTAACGTGTGCTAAAGAACTGAGAACATTACCGTAAAATTATGACTGACTTCCTTTTCATTGAAAGTCTGAAGATATGCTTCTGTTCTAAACCATTCAGTTTCATTTAACAAAAAAGAAACAAATGTACAGGACCAAGGTTACCCTTGGTATAACCTCACTAAAGTCAGTAGAATAACATTCACTGTGTTCAGTTTTTCATTGTTTTGAACGTTTTGCTTTGGCAGTGAGTGAGCCCTCCCTTTCTCTTCATGAGTCCAGCTCTCTGTGCCATCACCAGTTAAATTACTTCAGCTTAGCTTCATGCACATAGATGAAAGCCTTTAAGGTCACATAGATGAAAGACTTATGGTCAGAATGCCAGGCTTGAAGCTTGATTTCCTACATTGTCACACAAAATTATTGGCTGACTTTGTCAGTGTTTGGTTGTGGTGTGCAGTGTTGGAGGATATCTATTTTAATGTAATATATTTGTAATGATATACAAAAAAATGAAATATTTCTAATGGGGAAGACATGAGTGTTCACTGCTTTTTATTCTTAATGTAAAATTAATTTAAAAAATATGCTTTCAGTGTTGCTCTTAAGAAATAGAGCAGTGATACTCAACCTTCTGACCCAGCAATCTGCATGGGTGGCATAGGGCCACTTTGCAGCCTGGATCCCAAGGGCAGGCTATGTCCATGAACCTGATCCAGCATGGGGCTGGCATGTGGAGTTGGTTTGCAGATGCAACCTCACATGCCAGATCTAGAGGCAGCAAATCCCACACATTGGCCCAACTCTGCATGCCAGTGCGATTTGGCATATGGGGCCATGTCCTCCTGTCCACCTTGTCACAGCATCTAGAACCACAGCAGTTAAGACTGCTATCACTCCACCAGTATCAAATTTATGGCCACAAGTTGACTGAGAGTAGGTTCAGGCTGGACATCATGAGGCACTACTTCACAGTCAGGGCAGTCAGAATCTGGAACCAACTTCCAAGGAAAGTGGTGCTCGCTCCTACCTTGGGGGTCTTCAAAAGGAGGCTAGATAGCCACCTAGCCGGGGTCGTTTGACCCCAGCATTTTCCTGCCCAGGGAAGGGGGTCAGACTTGATGATCTGCTCAGGTCCCTTCCAACCCTACAAACTATGAAACTATGGACCTGTGCAGAGCCTCTCAGGCTGGTTGACATAACCCTACAGTCTGGAGGTTGGGCAGCACTGAATTAGAGACATAACTCCACTAATAGGAACTTTGTGCTGGGAAGGAGTGTGTACCAGCCAACTGACTTGGAAGACTGCTATTTTCAATGCAGTGCACAGTTTTGTAAGGTCCAATCCTACAATCAGATCTGTACAGACTCCTATTCTCATGCAGGACTCTTTTGCAGTCAGGAAAACTTTGCCTGGTTTCAGGGGTTTGCCTACATAGATCTGATCATTGAATTGGTGTGCCTGTCCATAAAGCACCCTAAAGATGAAAGGCATTATATGTGTAACATTAATGTAGTTAGTCACACCTAGCTACTTAATGCTAGTGAATGACTTTTATGTTTACATTTTAAAATGTTGTAGTCCAGGGCTGCTCAACCTCTGGCCCATGGGCTAAATGTTGCATCTGATCCATAGGGCTCCCATGGGTCAGGAAATTTGGGGGTGCAGGACCAGTGGCTATTAATGTGGCCACCCTCCCTCGGCCAAATTTGCAAACCTCAAGCCCCATGTGCTGGGTCAGAGCCAGGCCATAATCCTTCCCCCTTACAAGGCCAGGTTAGGGCTGGGCTGTGCCCCCACACCCACAAGGTGGGTCATGCCGCTCTGCCCACAGGTTGAGGCCACACCCCCTTCCTCCACTATGGGGCCAGGTTGGGGTCGAGTCACACCCCTTTTCCCCATGGGGCTGGGTCATGTCCTGCTCTACTTCCCCCATTTCCCCATGTGAAGGCCCCTTCCTTTGCAGGGCTGGGTGGAGCCCTCTTTACCCCCCACCCCCATGGGGCTGGGCTCAGTGGATGAGAGCTGTGCCAGCCCCACGTGCTAGATAGGAACCACCATCCAGCCTGTGGTCAGACCAGGCGCTGCCCATCCGGCCTGCCAGAGAAAAAGGTTGAGCATCACTGCTGTAGTCAATCCAGTATAAGGGGAAATAATTCCAGTTCTTTGCAATTCTGAGTCACAAATGTGTGGAAGAAATCAATATATTTTTTATGATTACCATGCAGCAGAGGGGGAAACAGCATAGCTGAGAGGATCTTTTATGTTACCCTTGGGATAATTTCTTTAAATCTTGCAGATGCTTAAAATGAGAGAGGATTCAGGAACCATACCCCATTATTGCTCAAATTTCATGAGGGAGCTTTCTTGCTAGCTTTTATTTTAAATAAGGTTTGCTGTACATTTTATTAGATACTTTAAAAGAAACCACACATTATTGCACAATTGTGATTCCTCCTGGCAGGGTACAGTAAAGGCCGAGGGAAATCTAGGATGTTACATCACAAAGCCACAACAGAATCAGTAGCTTTTATTAGAGGATCAAACAATGCTGAATTACTCATTTTTATTTGATGGATTTTGGTATTATTTGCTGTTCCATTATGGAGTAGTTGTAATTTGACTTCTCTTGTATGACAGGTTTACAGTACTTCCATAATGCTGCAGTTTAGAAGTATGCTGAGGCATTAGCCCCGTGAGACCAAAAACCTAGAAGACAGCTGGGGAAAAGATTCTAGGTTATGTTCTATGTTGCACCTTGCGGCTGAGAAGTGCCATTTGTGGCCAAGTACAGGCCGGTATAGATACAAACCACATTTGCACCTCACTGTTTTGACCTGCATTGAGGACTGGAGAGAGTCCCAACATAATTTAAGCACCTATTTAAGTCACGGTAGCTGTGCTGCCCCAAAATATCTAAGCATTGTATGCTCTAGTGCCAACCCTGACATACGTATATGGGGGGGCTTGCAAGAGGGGTCCCTTGAAAGGAACCTTGCCAATGCCTCGTGCAGTGTCTGCACCACAAGAATGCTTTCTTCAGCCTTCAAATGCCCAGTGTTAGCAGTGCTGTCACTCTGAGTAGGGAAGCCACAGTATTTAATTGTCCTGAAACAAAAGCAGCAACACTCATGAGTATTTGAGAAGCTAATATTAGAGACTAATGTACTGTTTACTTCCTGATTGGCTGGTATCTGATTTATTTACCTTTTTTTACACACATAGGTGCCAACTTTTATGTTGGGGGGCAGGGAGGAGCTACTATGATGGACATGTGCCCCCAGCCCCCCAGTGTGTGGGGAATGGGGTGGGTGTGTGTGGGCACAGGTGACACATGGTGGGGCAGAAGGGGGCACAGGTGATCTGGTAGGGGGCAGGGAGGCACATGGCCCCCATGTCTTCTGGGTCCACAACAAGGTGCAGGGCTGCAGCTGGGCTGTTCCAGCTTTGGGCAGAAGCTGCCTCCACGGTCCAGTGGGCGGGACTTGGCATGGGAGGGAGCACCCTGCTGCCATGGCTGCCTAGGTGAGGTGCCCCCCTGCCTGCTCAGCAGCAGCTGGGGAACAACTCCACGCCACTGCTGCTGCCATGCCTCGTCTTGGCAGCCATGGCAGTATGGTGCTCCTGCCAGCACCAGGTCCCACCTGCTGGGCCATGGAGCTGGTTCTGCTTAGAGCTGGTCTGGCCTGGCTGCAGCCCCATGCCCTGCTGTGGCTACAGAAATCTTGGGGGGCACATACCCCCCACCCCCTGGCACATCGCCTGTGCCCCCTTCCCCTTCACCCCAATAGACTTACTTAGAGGGAGCTGTGGGAGCTGCTCTTCACCACTGTTTGGCTGCCATGTGCATGCACACATGCATGTGGCTGTTCACCTTTCCTGCTCCCCCCAGCCCCAGACAGCCCATTGCAGGCTAGAACTCTGCTAGCCTTTTCCGCATTTTTCTCTGTTAAATGAGAGAATCTGCATTTTTTCCATAGTGAACAGAAAACCCAGAACCCTGGCCTAAGAAATGTTATGTAATTTTCCTTAGGTTTAGGCTCCAACAGCCCTCTTTCTGAGGGGTCCAGGGCCCTCAGGCCCCAATGTACTCGGTGCCTATGCTTACACATGATTGTAAGCTCCATCTGATGGCACAGATTCCATTTAATATAACGGCCTTTGGGTTTGTATGGCCTCTGCTACATGTTACATGTATTATGCAATTAACTAGTTAATCATGTCATAACTTTAGACCTGCCACAGGTGCAAAGTAATCATCATGAAGTTCCCTAGTTAATCATGCAAGAAAATTAGATCATCTACATGTGCAAAGTAATTATCACATACGAAATGACTATCCAGCTATAAAAAGAGCCAACCAACTATAAAGTTAGTGCTTGACAATGTGTAACAACTGGTTTCTATCCAGCTTTATTTGAATGTGTAGCTGGGCCCTGAGACAACTGTGGTTCATCTAAATAATATAAAGCTGGAATGTAAAGAGACTTAGTCTTCCAGTGAAATTTTTACATTGGTATAACAATTTATTTACTTATGTTTCAAGGTTGGGAGAGAATCTTGCTATAGAATTTACCAATCTAGATATGTAAAAAGTTTGGAAACAAAACCATAGAAGTAGCGCATCAGCAGGATTATCCAATTATTATACTAGGATGCTGCAAAGTGTTAGTAAACTGTTGGCTATTAATGGACAGAAATAAAATACAGGATATGTTTACATAGCTTTTGTTCTATAATGAGAACACACTTTTTAAAGGCAGTATTATATTTTTTCAAACTTGAAGGGATGATATCATTGCATCCAGAAAGGTTTTGGGAAGCTGCCCTCTACTCAGGCCCACTGACTTTCAAACAAATTGCTGTTGCTTGCAAAAAATTTTACTGATAGAAAATTATTGCTGCCAGTTGGCAGGATGAATCTTCCAATCACTAATAGAAGTTTTATGGCAGCATAAATATGGGCTAACGGAGGGATGGAAAACTTATTCTTGGCAAGAACTAGAAATTTTAGCTGCATTTTGAACACTCCCTTTGCAACACACTTCCACAGTATTTTCTGCAAATTCACATACAAAACTTGCACTGTGTTTCAAGATCAGTGAATTTGTGACACGCATAAAATTAAGGACGTTCCAAATGTAAACTATTGCTCTCTTTAGTGGCAACAAGGTATCACACATGAAATAATTAAGTTTGGAATGTTCTCTATATTATATATTTACTGATTTCTATCTAAAAATGCTTTTCCATTCAACATCAAAAGGAAGCTTACCTTGGAGTTTAAAATTTATTCTTCACCCTATGACACCAGATTTTTTTTTTTTTAATATCTCATATCTGTCCAGTCATTCTGGCTTTTATATATATGCACTATGCTAACAAATGTGTTTTATAAGACGCATCTTAAATCATCTGTCTAAATAAAAACCATATCACTTTTCCTTTAAAAAAATACAGGCATGAGGCCACTTTGTTAACTGGTGGCCTTAAACCATATATGAGGAAAGAAAGGAAAAAATGCCATTGAAATTAAACAGCTTTTGTTCATTCATTAGCTATTAACAGCCAAATGGGGGTCACTTTCAGTAAACTAACCAATCCACTCCATGCGGTGCTGTTTGAGCAACTCCGTCTGGCTATACCTTCTGGAATGAGAGACTGGAAACTTATGGTAATTGGAAATAAAAACTACTGAGTTGTTTTTAAGATAAGGATATTGTTTGCAGAGGAGAAATTATGAGTTAAAATACACCTGAGAAAAAACTAAAATTGAAAAAGAAAACCTTATTTTGGTGCTTGCAATGATTCAAATCACTGAGGGCAGACAGCTGTGAATGCAATTTAATGAAGAATAACCCTTTCCCCTGCCTCCCACCCTAGGAATTTACCCAGAAACTATCAGAAACCAGGTGCATTATAGCTGGATAGCCAGGACTGGGAGAACTGGCTCCTTCAGCATGTTTAAAGAAGATGTGCAGAGACATTTTAAATATGAGAGTTTTGTCTGTTTTTACTTTTTCACCAGGATGTATAAAGATGTGTTTTGCGTTTAAGAATGCTTACTTTACAGTGTTATTTTACTTGATAAATGTGAGGAATGTCAGTTGTGTCTGTTTATGAGTTTAGCTTAAACTTAAACTTACAGAAATAAGCTGTACAGATATAAACATTCTTGTTTGCAAAACTATGTGTAGACAAGCCCTGGGAGTTTTCACTAATTGTGAATACAGATACCTTTCCTTCTTGACTACGCAGTTCCTGTGATGTTGTTGTACCACTTGTTCTCCAATCAGATCAAAACCTTTCCTGGAAAGAAACTAAACTTCCACTGAAGTAAGCAGTCACACTTCAAAATGTTTCAAAAACAGGCATTATAAACTAGAAATGAAACATACAAGCCCCAATTTCTTTTCTGCTTTGCAGATCAACTGGAAAGACAACCCTGCTAGTGACACAACTCATAATGTCCTGCCAAGTACCAATGGGATTTTCAGTGTTGGCTGAGCTAGATCCCCTTGAAGTCATTGGGAGTTTTACTCTTGACTCAAAGGAAACAAGCTGATGTTGAGTGATTCTGCATTTTCCACTTGATATGTCCACAGAGTTGGAGATCTGTGAATTAGAAATTTGGGTCAGCGTGGTCTATAGCAGACTGGTGGTAGTTTTGTGTAAACTATCCAAAGCATGTAAAAAAAAAAGGTTTAAGTATACATATGGCTACTTCTTGTTTAGCTTGGACAGTTCTTAAATATTTTAATCTTGAGCTTCTTGTTGTTAAAGTGTTAGGATCTCATGTGTTAATGGCAATCTTTGGTCAAAATATATCATTATCACATATGAAATTATAATAAATAACTTTAAGTATTATCTAACTCTCTTTGAAGTCAATTGATAGATGGCTTTTGGATTCAGTGAGAATTGATCTAGATAGTAAAAAAAAGAATATGTAAAAGTTGGAGGAAATGAAGAGCAGAAATGGGCCAAAGGAGAAGAACATATGCTGTCACACTAGTAATGTTTTTAGTTTTGCAACCTATGATTTAGAGCCTGGCTAGTTCAAGGAGGGGCAGAGATGAAACTGTAACCGCTAGCAGTAAATTTTGTCAGCACTCAGTGTGATTCTAGCTTTTGTACTTGAGTGTGCTGTAAAAATCTGGCAAGCTATTTACTCAGATCTATTATTTATCTTGTGTTTAAAAGAATAGACATTTTGCTAGGAAACTGGTGAAATATGCTTGCTCACCTGTTTGTTTCTGTCTCATTAGATAAATGTTTTCAATTAAAGGTATTGTAGAGTGTGTTTTAGATGGACTGATATTTGTCTAGTAGAGCGTCTGTCTGTCTGTGCATATAACATACAGATCAGTTTTGGTTTTTCTTACACCAAGTCTGAATTTATTTCAGTGCACATGTTTTGCTGTACAAGCCTGTATATCGGGTGTCAAAAATGCCTCACAGAGCCTTATTATCTGGCCCATAGCGCTGTCTATGGGTCTTAATCCAGCCCTAGGTGTCATATGACACACAATCCAGCCCTAGGTGTTAATTCAGACTCCATTGTTCAACCCTTCCTCAGACTGATAAGTATTTGAAACCAGGGGTGCTGCTTAGATAAGTAAAAGGAGCACAAGTGGGGCTGGTTGGATTTAGTGGTAAAAAAGATCTTTGCTTTTATTTTTCCCTTCTATTAATCAAACCTGATTTAAAGCAACTATAATGATTTTTTCCCCATAAAGATGATGAAAGTAATGCTTCCTGTTTCTCCCTGCAGTCTCATTGCCAATAAATTTAAGCACCATTGTGGTGATTTCTGCCGTAGTGACATGCACTAGTTACATATATAAAAACATATCTGTCATTCAGTTTACAGTTAATGAAAATGAAAGGTAAATCTTTGGGAGGGAAAAGTTGCCAAGTATATGTTAGAATAGCAAATCTAGAAGAAGTAGCAGTGACAGCAGACTTTCTGTATCATGTATCCAGCATGAAACAACCAGTTAACTGCTTGTTTTGTGATGTTGCAGAACACTGACTCTGAGACTTCAGTTTGCTTTTGTGTCTGTCCGTGAGGACATCCTCTCTGTGATAATCGCAACATTTAATCTCTCATAAAAAAATAAGGCCTTCAGATGTTGAGAATTGATTAAAAATAGTTTAACAAAACTACAGACCCAACTCTGAGATATGAAGGATTTTCTAGATCATACCCTTCATCCAGGCTTTGGTTTGGGGTTTCTTATCTAGTGAAAAGCTCAATCACCTACCTCTGCTGCTGCTCCTCTATAGCCTTCCTATCAGCAGCAGCACAATGGAATATACACAATTCTTGAAGGTTTCACTGCTTCCTAGCAGGACTCTCATTTGGAGCCATAAACTGAGCAGTGCTTTATCAGTTTTACTCTGCTCTAACAATATTAGGAGCAAAGAAGAGATGTTAGAATGTGCAAGTATCTGTATAGAGCAGGGATCCTCAGCCTTTTTAGAGTCAGGGCATTGCTCTAACTTTTTTAAAAATTTGGTGGCATCTGTGGATGAGACCACTATTGTGCTGTCTGTCTCAGCTTACTTCCGTGGTTCTCAGTCAGGTGCCGCCATCTCCACCAGGTAAAAGTGTCTCATTTTCTTCAGGCACAGCCAGACCAAGAAGATTCCCACAATGTGCACACATGCTGTCTTGCCTGCCTTAGGGTTCTCTGATAAGTGGGACTCTCCTATGCTCCCCTATTTTTAGGAGGAGCATAATGGCAGGGTGGACTTATATGTAGCCATTGCAGCAATGTCCATGATGTGGCCCACATGAAAAGGCCTTGTGGGACTCTAGTTGAAAACCACTGGTTTAAAATTCCCTCCTACATCACTGTACTGGTTTATTTTGGAAGGTTCGTTGTACAACTCTGAGCTGTGAAAGTTTCTCTATTTTAACAGGTCCTTATGTTCTAAAGAAAACAATTGTTTTACAGTTCATCCTCTCTAGCCTCTTACAGATCATTTTTTTAAAGTTTGTAGCAGAAATTTAAGAATCTCAACCCCCCAATAATATTAATAACAGTTATGATGATGATAATAATAACACAACAACAACAACATTGTTGGGAAAGGCTTGACCAAATGCAAGAAAGCTGTGCTATTCTTTGACAATGCCTATGTACCTATCAAAGAAAATTTGATATGAATCCAAGAGATTCAACTGTTCCAGGGGAAAGATGCCAAATCTTGTGCAACCTCTCCTTGGACCTTCCAGTACAGTAAAGGACCACTGACCACAAAAAAGTGCTATGTGGGAGGTTTTAGAAGTCTGACTTTAATCCAGTAATTTGGAAAATATGTTCCTAAGTGATCTGCTTCACACATGCATGCTCAGCTTTCTGCTTCCTACCTATCTGCCACTCTGCTTCCTGCTTCTCCCTTCTCTTCCATTTGTCATGCACAGATACTGCCTGGTCCACTTGTGGCCTGCATGTTGTAGGTTGGCAACCCCCAATTCTAGGACAAATTGTGGGCAAATGTCATTCTTAAAAGAAGCAGCTGTGTAAGTCTCTGGAAGAAATCAATTGGTGTGATTCACTCGACTGTTAAATTGTACTGGCAAGTGCATCTTACAAGATAAAGTCATTTACCTAAGATCAGAAAGTACCACTCCTGTGGTAGAACCAGGAGTGGGAGCAAGTTCCTTCCTACAGGTGTTACTGTGGGGAGAGTTAAGAGAGTTTGCTTTTCTGAGTTATCTGCTTCTAAAAGTCATCAGCAGTGAGGCAGTGGTGTGCTGGTATCTTAAACCAGTATCTCCTTGGTAAGAGTCTTTTGTTCAAACTTTTTGTATAATTTTTCTGAATCCTTGGTTTGCTGTTTTGTGGATGGTTTGGGGCACCTGGTCTGTCTTTATTCTGGAAAAAGTGTGCAACACACAGTGGGCACTACAACTATTCAAATAATATAGTGATCGTGACTTGAGCATAAGGGACCTTTTTGGTCAGAAATACCAAATGTTGTACTGAAGCTGAATGTATAAAATTATCTTCCAAGTTTCCATCCAAAAATGTGAAGATAATGCAAAACTGTCACTGTAATAGTGTTTAATGCCTCTCCTGGGTGTGTACATGCTGTTTGATTTTCTTGAAAATCAGGACTGCTGCCCATATATGCCATAATAAATTTTTTTTAAAATATATATTTATTGTGTCTAGTCCAAGTGAATGGAACACATTAGCAATGGTGAAACTTTCCAAAGAGGTTGCTCATCCAAATGTGTATATTAAAATGTGGATCTTTGCAATTTAAAGTCATTCAGCTGGAAACACTGTAGATGATTTAACTGTATGAAAACTGAAGATTTTGCTTTATCTCTGTTAGTCTTCCTCCCTTCTTCGAGTTCCCATGTGTAAATTGCTGTTTCATTGTTATTGGCACCTAGAGCTAAAAGCCAAGGTCTGCAGTAGTTTTCTTAATTTCTTTTTATGTCTGTATATTGAAGATCAGAACATGAGGATCCCAGATGTTACAGCAATTTTTTTGGCTCAACTGTGTGGAACATTTTATAGAAGTGGGATGTAATCTTAAATTCTTTTAAACCCCACTTTAAGTGGAGGTACAACAGGGAAGAACTGCTGGTTTGGAACACAATTTTGTCCAGTTGCTGTAAAGGGATAATGGCTAATTGCATATGCATTTAAAAGCATGTCCTTTGTAATAAAAGAGCTGGAAGGTTCCATGCCCAATTTTGCATTTCTGGTGCATCTAAAACTGTTACTGACAACAGTGGGCATTCATAAAAATCATCTTAACCAGGTTCTGGGACACTCATGTTGGTTCCATTCCAATCCACACAAAAAGTAGGCATTGAAATCCTACCCCATCTCTCTGCATATGTCACACCACACCCTGGAATTTGTTCATTAGTCATGTTGTCATTTTGTTCACCTTCTTCTGCTGAGACCATCTAATGCTGACCTCTGTTAATGACAGAATACTAGACCTGAGGGACCATGAGCCTGAACTTTTAATGGTTCCCCTTGTCAGCTTCAAGGCTCTCTAGCTAAGTACAGACAGTCAAAAACCCCAAGGCTGAATGGATTCAGTCTTCACAGGTTAGTTTAAGATGCAAAGATTAAACTGGGAAATAACTGGACAGACATTCACTTTTGATTCAAGAAGTGCAGCCACATGCCTGCAGTGGCTCAGACCAAAAGCCGGGGGCACTACAGCACAGCTCTCTGGCATGTAGCCAGCATGGGTTGTGTGTTCGCTTCCTTTTCCTGCCGCCCCTGAGGTCTCTAGGATTTGCAGTCCAGAATTACAGCAGCAGGACTCTGCGGGGTTGCTCATCACTTCCTTTTCCTGCTTCCAAGTGCTTCTGGGATTTGTAGTCCACAGCTGCAGCCAGCAGTAAATTTGAGTAGGGGGCGGGATATTTAACTCCCCTTCCCCATCCCCCCCTGGCCCCAGATCCCAACTGGGGTTTGCCTGTGGGGGGCAGCCCCTGCCTCTCCCCTTCCCCGCCCAACCTTTCTGTGTTGGAGCAGACAGCACAGCACAGCCCAGAGCTGGAAAGCATGCTGGAGAACTGTGATTTAATGTGAACCAGGAAGAGTCTGGGACAGAAGTTGCATTAACTGGTTTGACCCTAGTCAGTTAAGTCTGATACTGATTCAACCAGGTTTATCTTAAACCAGTTTTAGCCATTTTAAAACTGATTTACGTGCACTGAAATTCTGTTCTGTTACAGGTTTAAACCAGTTTCTGATCACTTAAACTGGTTTATGTGCAACCTCTGTCTCTAGGCTTCCAGACTAAGCCTCTCCATTCTTCTCTGAACTTGCCTTTTTCCCTTTCCTTAGACAGTAATTCTCCGTGTAGTGTTTTTCATATCTCCTCCTTATGCTCCTATTTTTGTCCTCCTTCCTCTGCTTTTCCATCCCCATGATGTTCCATCTGTCCCAAACCCCAGTGTGCAGTGTACCTTTCTGAACTGATTTAAAATCAAATAAAAACACAAAACAGTTAATTAATATATGCACTGCTATTTTAGTCCTTCTTCCTTCTCCCCTTCCTTTCCCTGCATTTGGTCTCTTCTGATTGTAAAACTCTTTGGACAGGTACTGTCTTTCCATTTGCCTGTAATTGCCCATGGTATTTTTAAGATTGGTTGATATAAACAATAATTTGTCAAAAAGTTGTGTCTGAAATCATAATAGTACTCAGATAATAAATAACAGCAGTAGTGATGCTTGCTACCCTGGTATTAATGAGCCTGGTTGTCCAGCTGTATTTCAGGCCTTTCCACAGAGCAGCATGCCCTGATGGTGTCCCTCTCTGCCAATTTTGTGCCCACAAGGATGAGGGAGGAAGGAAACAACTTCCTTTCTCTTCATTTACCATGGTCCCATTTTTCAGATTTGCAGAATTGTTGATGCATTTTTTTAAGTCATCCCACTGGAGACATGTTGAGTTGCCACTGCAGTGCCAGTGTTTAGTACCATAGTAGTTTCTCTGTTGCCACCTCTCGGACCATTCTGTGGTATTGCTTTAGCATTCACAACACAGTGCTAATGTGCTTCCACATGCTTCTTCATGCAAGGGGCCCTTGCAAGACCAAACAGTTAGGCACTATTTTAATGAACACTGCTGTAAATACATTTAACTCCACATCAGAGCTCATTCTTGTGAAGTGTTCTTTTCTTTTTTGTTAATTTCCTCTGCATGTGCTTTCTGCAAGGGGAGAAATTGAGCTATTTTTCCAAATGTGGTTTCAGATGTAAGAGCTTTTTGTTTTCTGTCATACTATTTTGGAAAAAGGTTTTATTTGATTTGATTTTAATTATATATTTTTTATTTTACTGTAGTGGCAGCAGCATACAGATGTGTAGAAGTGGAACTTTTGCACTGTTATGAATTAATTTTCTTTGATCTGTATTTAGAATAACTTGGACGACAGGGGTTTATATTCTGGAAGTAACTTCCATGCCTTCGTTGAATGCTTAATTTAGAATTTGGTATCTTCTGTTTTGTGTAGCATGATTTTTGGTGTCCTTTGATAATTTCTTTGTTCATACTAGTATGGTGTAAATTATTTTGAAGATGTATTGAGAATTTTTGGAAGACACTCTGGTAGCACTATGCATAGTATTTCAGAAAAAAATCCTTGGACTAGGGACAGAAGTTACACAAACTGATATAAGTGATCAGAAATCCGTTCAAAGCTGTAACACAACAGAAGTTCAGTTCACATAAACCACTTTCAAAATGACTGAAATCAGTATAAGATAAACCTGGATTGTACAGGTGCACGGATAAAGATTCTTTGGGCCGATACGGCTCATTCAGCCATCACATTGACCGATACCGATCCAGTTGCTGATATGTAGCCTGGCAGCTTGGAAAGCAGTGTCTACCTGATAAGTCTGTTGTGGGGAAGGGGCATGGGGGGGGCGGGGAAATTGAGGCCCCTGCAGTGAGGGAGAGAGTGGGGCAGGGGCAGGCACTGCCCAGCTGGGGCAGTTTGGGGCACAGGACAGAGCCGTGGCTCATCCAGAGGGTGCATGGAGTGGGGGCTGGCTCCTGCTGCTGAGCGCACTATAGGAGAGTCATGGGGAACACATGCCCCCTGGATCTGTGTGTGGGGCAAGGGCAGGCTGCTACTGTGGTCATGGCCCTTCCCAGTGGGGGACTTGAGCCAGGGCTGCGCTCGGGGCAGGCAGCAGTGCTGGGAGGAAGGGCTGGGGGGGGGGAGGGGGTTACAACAAATTTGAGGGTGGCTGTAGCCCCCCCCCCAGTGCCGCTACTGCCACCCAACCCTAACACAGCCCCAGCCCAGCCCAGCCCCTGCCTCCCCCCCCCGGGGAAGAGTCCAGCGTAGGCCCTGAGCGCACAGCTGCAGCCCACCTTCACCTCACACACAAATCCAGGGGGCACACGCTCCCTGTGCCTCCCCTGGTTGTGTGCACAACAACAGGAATCCCCTTCCTACCCCTCCTGGATGAGACGCTCACAGCTCTGTCCCACACCTTGCCCCACACCAGCTGGTTAGTCCAGATTTAACCCCATTTTTATATTTCTATCTGTAGATGGCTAGCATCGGTGTCTTCCTTTTATGCTTAAGAATAATAGCAATAGGCACTAGTTAATTTAAAAAAAGGTGATATGGAAAATCAATACCAAATTGGCGATCAGAAAATTTGGGGGCCTAATTCTGTTTTTGCTGATATTTTAGGCTCTTCAGCGTTGTGTTGCTCTTAGTACAGTGCTTGCTTACTGTCTGCATGGCATAGGATTAATTAGTGGTTTCTAATTCATGGTCCACTTTGAACATGTAAAATGCTACTTCATGCCTTGCTATTTCTCGCAATTGAAAACATAGGCAAGTCAAATATGCACTATTTTGTTGCAGAAAGTAGAAATGATATACCACAAAAGCCTTTACAAATGAGTTTTAAATTTAGCTCTTGCTATTACTTACCTGTCAAGACTTCTGTCTTTAATGCAAATACATCTTTGCAACAAGGGCATATATAGGTGGACAAAGGGCTGGCAGCATACTGGGCTGTATTAGTGGGAGCGTTGGGATCACAAGGGAAGTGATTCTTTCGCTCTATTTGCCGTTAGCAAAGCCACATCTGGAGTAGCGTGTCCAGTTTTGCACCCCCCCCCACCCCAATAGAAAGGGTGTTGATAAATTAGAGGAGTCTAGCAGAAGGTAACAAAAATGGTTAGGGGCTGAGACACATGACTTCTGAGGCAAAGGCTGGGGGAACTGGACTTATTTTGTCTGATGAAGACAACACCGAGAGGGGATTTAATAGCAGCCTTTAACTACCTGAAGGGGGGTTCCAAAGAGGATGGAGCTAGAGGAGGGGTAGGCAACGTTTTTTGGCTGGAGTGCCGAAAACCCCCACAATGCCTACCTTGGAAGGTGCCAGAGTGCCGGCATGCCAGAAAAACAAAATAAGGGCAGGGGGTACATGGCAGGATGCCCTGCTTGTGCCCCTTGCCCCCCAGCCCTGCTCATGACCTTTGCCCCCCAGCCCTGCTGACCCTGCCCCCCAGCCCAGGCTCTGTGGCTGTCAGCAGCTACCCAGAACCTGGGCCAGCTTCAAACATCTGCTGTCTCCCAGTCCCAGACCTGGCTCTGGGGAGGCAGCACATACTGGCAGTGCTCTCCGCTGTGCTGCCCTCACTGCTTCTGCAAAGCAGCATTGGAACCCGGCATGGCACGACACAGCAGGCATGCAGAAAGCTGCCTGCTCCCAGCTCCCCACTGCCCTGCCACATTTCCCCTGTGTGCACGGGAGCAGCGTGGGCAGCAGCGCAGTGTTGTGCCCCTCAGTGCTGCTCCCGCCTGCAGGGGAAGTGTGGCAGGGCAGTGGGGAGCTTGGAGCAGGCAGCTTTCTGTGCCCCCCCCCGCTGTGCCATGCTGCACTAGGTTCCAACGCTGCTTTGCAGAAGCAGCGAGGGCAGCACAGCAGGGAGCATTGCCGGTATGTGCTGCTAGCCTGGGGCTGGGGCCTGGGCAGAGAGGCAGCAGATGTTTACAGCTGGCCCAGGTTCTGGGTAGCTGCTGACAGCCACGGAGCCCGGGCTGCTTGAAACAGGGCTTCTATGAGAGGAGCCTGGTCTCTGTGGCTATCAGCAGCTACCCAGAGCCAGGGCTGGCTGCAGCCGGGAGGCTACAAACAGCTGCTGCCTCCCCTGCCCTGGCCCCAGCCCCAGCTGTCTCCCGGCCCCGGTTTCTGGGTAGGCAGCAGGTGCCAGCAGTGCGCCTGTTGGGGGCGGGGAGGCAGCAGCTGTTTGTAGCCTCCTGGCTGCAGCTGGTCCTGGCTCTGGGTAGCTGCTGATAGCCATGAAGCCCGGGCTGCTCCCAGCAGGGCTTGCAGCATCCCAGCTGCCTGCTGGGAGCAGCTCCAGCTCCCGGCTGACAGCAGCTACCCAGAGCTGGGGCCAGCTGCAACCAGGAAGCTGCAAATAGCTGCTGCCTCTCTGGCCCCAACGCGTGCGGCAGAAAATGGCCTCGCGTGCCATGCTTGGCACGTATGCTGGGGGTTGCCGACCCCTGAGCTACATTGTTCTCAGTGGTGGGAGATGACAGAACAAGGAGAAATGGTCTCAAGTTGCAGCAAGGGAAGTTTAGGTTAAATATTAGGAAAATCTTTCTCATGAGAAGTGTAGTAAAACATCGGAACAGGTTATCCAGAGAGGTGGTGGAACCATCATCCTTGGTGGGTTTTAGGACCCAGGTAGACAGAGTCTTGGCTGGGATGATCTAGTTAGGGCTGGTCCTGCTTTGAGCAAGGGGTTGGACTAGATGATCTCCTGAGGTCCCTTCCACTCCTTATTTTCTATGATTCTATATGACAAACGGTACATGTAAAATACATTGTATGCAGGCAGTAAGTATAGTTGTATGATTAATTTTTTTAATGTTGTGTGAATGAAATCTTTCCTTTCCACATTCTTCAATGCGGGGTGTGTTTGTAGGAAGCAGCTGATAGTTTGTGGAAGAACAGGGTGTGGTCTTTCTCTGATGATTTTTGTTATGTCTCTAACTGTGCTCTTCCTTTGTTGCAATTTCTTCATTCTTGTTCTTGCCTTCCCGCTCATGACCTTTTGTGGTACTGTTTACCCCAGGGAAGTTGCATTTATGGTTTCAAACCAACAGATGCAAACTGGTGCAAAGACACTTAGATTTCTTTTAAACAAGGGTTTTTAAAGTTTAGCTTGCATTCATTAGAAATGGATTTAAGCTAAATTGAAAAGAGCAGGTTTTAAACTGAAATAAGTTTTATTAATTGGATGTAAACTTGCACCTAAGGTCAGGGAAGTTCTCATGTAGCCTGGGTTTCTCATATTCTTTGTGTGCATCTCCTTCATCTTTCCTTCAGTCTCTGAAGCCATTTTCACAGATCTACTTGTTGGTCTTTATATCTAGACCTATTCCAAAGCTACAAATACCTCGTTGAGAAAATTAATTGTGATCATTGACAATATTTGCTTCTGTTGTAACAGTGTAAAAATACTGATTAATTGGCACAAAAATATTTTGCAAGTCTTTTTGTGAAAAAATAGAGGTTCCTATAGGAACTGACTTAGTTTCCTGACACCTTCCCTGGTGCACTGGATCCTAGACTGCCATGATCTGTGGTCATAGGACAGACCTTCCATGCTGACTGCTTTGGATGATCCAGCTAAGCTGGATGCTCTTCACAAGGACTATAGAGTCTGGAAACACTGGGCATCACAGTGTTTCTAGGCTCTGTATTTTACTAGGAAGGACCACTGGGGCTGCCATTTGGGTGTCAGGATCTCTGGACCCATTTTATTTTGAAGGAAGCAAAATAAAATGCTTTTATTTTTTTACAGCCAAAAGTACTCAGAGTTCAGTTCTCCTTTCATTGAAGCTTCAGATTTTTTTTTAAATGCCAAGAATTCCCTGCAGAAAGGAAATTGCAATTTTTTTATTGGTCTTGTTGCTATATAGCCATACAAATAGATCCTTCCTAGAGACTCTACATGCTTTCTTGTATCTACTGCATTTCCTAGGTTGTAACAGAAATCTAGAGCTCAAATACAAAGCCACAAATCCTGAGCCTGGCTTATTCTCTTTAGATGCCTTCCCACGTTTGATTCTGTACTGGTTTTCTGTTACTTCTGAGTCGTTTTGTCACTTCCTTTTTCTGAACCACATTCCGTCTATCAGGTCATAGTAAAAGTGCACGGGTTTAGCTTAAAACAGCTTTTAAACCAAGTCAGTGCAAGCCATGTTGTTTATATTCTCCTTCAGATATAAGTAGCTACTTTCAGTTTGGCTTAAGCCTTTTCGTAGCTTCTGTTAAACAGAAAAAAGGGTGGTTTACACATGAATAGTGGGTTTGTATTTTTAACTAATTCAGTTTAAAATCAGAATTAAAATTAGACCTATCCCGCTTTCTTGGATAAATAAATACTCTATCTCATCTATCTCCTTGCTTTTTGACTGGCCTTAACCCTTTATAACAGGGGTAGCTGACATGCACCGTGAGTGCCACAAGTGGCATGGGCAGGCCTTGTATGTAGCATACAGCAGATTGGGTAGAAGACAGTGGTGACAGAGCACAAAACAAAGCATCAGATCAGGCAGGGAGCAAAGGGCTAGAAACAAAAGGTAGAGCAGTAGCTTGGTCAGAGAGCAGAAAGCTGAGCAGCAGATCAAGCAGGGGAAAAGGATCGGATTTGGATTTAGGGAGGGTATGGGGCTACTTCGTGGCCCACCTGCCAAAAAGGTTGCTCCCTCTCTCACTGCATTATAATAGATCCGTCTTGTGGATTTGGCAGATAATATCAATCCAGTAACATTGGCAACAGCAGCAGCTGAGTAAAACCTGAGTTTACATTAATTCTTCCACAGAGAAAGCACTCTGGAGGAGCAGAATAGGCATGAGCTTTCCCTATGGGAGAATTTTACAGTGAGGTATTGGAAATGCAAAAGAGACTTGCAGTATGTAACTATGTGGCTTCCTGTGATTCTGCTCCAATTTTAAATTCCTGTTTCATGTATTTTTTTCTATAAACCTCTGCAGGCAACATGGGTACGAATTGCATGGGTGAAAGTCACCAACTACTTGCCAGTGCACATCCTATTGCTGACAGAAGGCTGCCTCTCTCATGCCTCATTTAGGTCAGCAACCAGCAACCTTTATAAGCTGCAGGCCAGAACAATACAGCTCTGGTCTGATATGGACCAGGGGGCTTTGGTAGCGCATCAGCAGTCATGTGTTTTGCTTGCATGTGCACTGGGGCTAAGCAGCTAGGAGCTGTGTCTGTGCTACTGCCATTTCTCACTCTCTAGCTGCAGCACAGGCACAGCTTCCAGCCGGTGGGGAGCTATGCTAGGGCTGGTCATCTGGAAGCTGTGTTCACATTGCTGCCATTTCTCCTCAGCAATTGGGAAGGGAATTGTAAATGAAACAGAAAGTATCATGTTGCCCCTTTATACATCCATGAGGCATCCGCACCTTGAATACTGCACCACGTTCTGGTCCCCACACCTCACAAAAGGATAGAATAAGAGGAAGTATGGAGAAGAGCAACAAGGCTGATGAGCAGTATGAAGGGGCTTCCACATAAGGACAGACTAAAGAGGCTAAATCAGTTCAGTTTAGAAAAGAGATGTCTGGGAGGCAGGGAGGGCATGAGAAGGGTTTACAAAATATTAAATGGTGAAGAGAAAGTAAATAGGGATTTATTATTTACTGTCTCTTACAACACAAGAACTAGGGGTCACAACATGAAACTAGTAGCTAGTAAGTTTAAAACTAACCCAAGAAAGTTCTTTTTCACACAGCATGTAATTAAAGTATGGAACTCATTCCCATCCTTGTGGATGCTGGCAGTTTAGCCAGATACAAAAAGGGATTGGACAAATTATCAGAGGAAAGGGGCATCAGTAGTTATTGAGCATGGGAGCTAGGGTTATACCATGACTTTAGCAGGGCTTTTGATATGGTCTCCCCCAACTTTCTCACAAGCAAGTTAAGAAAGTATGGGTTTCATGAATGGACTGTAAGGTGGACAGAAAACTGGTTGGATCGTTGGGCTCAGAGGGTAGTAGTCAATGGCTCAATGTCTATTTGGCAGCCAGTATCAAGTGGAGTGCCCCAAGGGCTGGCCCTAGGACCAGTTTTGTTCAATATTTTCATCAGTGACCTAGAAGATGGGATGGAGTGCACGCTCGGCAAGTTTGCAGGTGATCCCAAGCTGGGTGGAGTAGTAAATACAGTGGAGGGTAGGGCTGGCCCTAAACTTGCCCTCTTAGTCAGGTGTGGGAGGCACCACAATCTGTGCATTAAAACGGTGGCCTCCACCATGACCAGGTCATAATATTAGCGAGCTGTGCCCACAATTTAAACCAGGCCCTACTTCTGAGGAGAGGCAGAGGGAACTAGAGTTATTTAGTCTGGAAAAGAGAAAACTGAGGGGATTTACTAGCAGCCTTTAACTAACTGAAGGGGGGTTCCAGAGAGGATGGGCCTAGAGTCCTGTTTTCAGTGGTGGCATATGACAAGAAGGAGCAGTGGTCTCAAGTTGTAGCAAGGGAGGTTTAGGTTGGATATTAGGAAAAACTTTATCACAGGGAAGGTAGTAAAATAGTGGAACAGGTTACCCAGAGAGGCTGTGGACTGTCCATCCTTGGAGGTTTTTAAGACACGTCTAGACAAAGCCTTAGCTGGGATGGTCTAGTTGGGGATGGTCCTGCTTTGAGCAGGGGGCTGGGACTAGATGACTTCCTGAGATCTCTTCCAATGCTCATTTTCTATGATTCTATGATACAGCCTCTGAATTAGAACATCCTAGATCTTAAATGCTGGAGGCTGCAAGTGAGAGAGGAACAGTGGAAGAAACCCCTGGTCATACCCAGTTCACTCCTTTTCAGCATCCAGTCTCTCCCACTGCGTAAGAGAGTATACTGGGCAAGATGGACCTATGGTTTGACCCAGTAAATGGCAGTACTTGTGGCCTTCCAGCTACAGCATGGGCGCAGCTGGAAGCTGCCTGGACCTGTCTGCTTGAAGCTGTGTCCACACTACAGTGGGGAATTAGGGGGGAGGGCAAGGAGAAGCAGTGGTAGTGCAGGCACAGGCTCTAACTACCCAGCTGTGGAGCAGCTCCTCACTGCTCAGCACCAGCACAGATGTGGACATGGGCAAAACCCTCCAGCTCTGTGGGCCAGATCCAGCTTGCAGGCCATGGTTCACGTACCCCTGGTGTAAGTAATAGTGACTAATACGAGCATGAATTTTTCTTTTCTGTTCCCTGCCTAATTACAATTCTGCTCAACTCAGCTCTTTGTAGTAAAGCTCTGTCCCTACTGGCAGATCTTGTCTAGTGAGTACACAGGTAATTCAAATAAAAGATTGTTTATGCAACAGAAGGAACTGAATTTGACTAAAAGATTACAACGTTTTGTAGCCCATCTTTTGTAACTCATTGAAAGGCATTCTCTTTCTCTCAAGTACCTTTGACTTTAAAGGAAATTGGTAGTATTCCAACACAAACAATGAATTTGTCACCTGTTGTCTTTCATAAATTGGTACCTGTAGTTTCTGGTGGTAGGTTTTATTTTTTAGAAGGTTTGAGGAGGAAAGGGAGTACTTACGGATAAAATATTGTAGCCCAAGGGAGTGAACCGACTGAAGTAGGGATTACTTCCATAGAAAAGTAAAGTACATCATGTTTGACTTTGTCAAGCAAGAAAGGGTGGGGAAGGAGGGAGGAGAACAACAAATGTAAGCCTTGGAGGCTGAGTCATACACTAAGGATACATGAGACAGTCAGAATCTTACATTTTCTTTTTCCTCCTGGTTAAAGATTCTCTCTCTTGCTTTGAGGGAAAAAAGTCTCTGTCCTTCTTACTAAAAATAAACATTCTGCAGGAACATCTCTTCCTATCCTAACTCTACATTTGTTTAGGCAAGATTTAGTGGTTTAAAAGAAGTCAGAGCTTAGTGCCACCTATAGGAAAATAAGGCAGACTGCTGCAGTTTCTACCGTGTCTTAATTAATGCAAGAATCATGCTATAACAGGTGAGTAACAAATGGTCTTTATTGCAGCCACCATGAGAATCTTTCCCCAAAATGTAGGACATGATTAAAGATGGCCAAAGTAATGCTTAAATTGTATGGTATTTTATAAGCATATCACTAGGCAGGGGACAGTGCAAGGATACCATGGCACATTTCTGCCTCAAGGTGCTCACATCTTGACAGGTCTTATTCACAATTCCAGTAGATTGAAGTTTATGTAAATCCTCAACTCCACTTTCTTGGCATTTCTAGCTTGGTGTTTGTATCTTCAGTGCAGCTGATTTGATAATTGCTAATTGAAATTGTAGTGATTGTGCCCCAAAGCAATGATGGAACAGGACATGGACACAAGAGAATGGAATCACTCCACTTCCTCGCAAACGGGTGTAAAACTTCAGGCCAAAGAAAGGAGGAAATGAGTTTGACAGATGTCTTCTGCATGTACTTGGTAATCTGAGAGCCTGCTTCTAAATGGCAGGGCCCAGTGCTTACTAGAGATTAAGGTGCAAGATTGGATGAAGTTAGTCTGAACAAATAATCAGTACTTTGTTTTATTTCGAGATCCCAGGGCTGTGACAGGTTTTGATTTTTTTTCCAGTCCTGTTACTCTTTAGCTCAGTCTGTTTTAAAACTGACAATATTGTCTTCATTTTAATCCAGAAAACAACCTTATCTGGAAATATGGTCCAGTGGTTAGGGGACTAGCATAGGACCTAGGATACCTGGATTCAGTGACTCATCTTATTGCTACCATGCTTTATTTACCTGTTGTGGGCATAAATATATGTTAAAAAATGTGAGGAGCCCAAATGAAGGCCATCTGTCTACCTAGTCCTGGCAGGACTGAGCGTCTGTTTTATTGCTGTTTGATTCTAGTATGAGTAAGACATTTGTATGAACGCAGATTCACTTAGCATGTATAATATGAACACGGAATCACTTAGCATAGTCTTCTTTGGTTCGGGTTAGTTAGAAAACGCAGTGAAAAAATCCGTTAGGGAGTTAAGATTGAACTTTCAAGTTTGTGTGTGTGTTCTTTTTATTATCATTATAGGGTGCATCTACAAATGTGGCCCACTGCGCAGTTGGTACTGTCATTAGTATCATTACTATCATTACAACCTACTTTAGCAGGTACTAAATGCCGGTGCAGTACCCGCCAGTACTACGCAGTCCTGGTGGTGCACCAGTCACTTCTGACACTGCTGTGCAGTAGCAATGAGCTACTGCGCAGTAGCAGTGGCATCACGGTTAGTGCCCTCTGACGCTACGTTGCTATAGCGTGTTGTGTAGATGTGCCCAGTGGGCCACATGTGTAGATGTATTTGATTATATTAAGGCTTGAAAATGCAGAGGTGCATAGGAAATTCTCTCTGATATTTAAGGAGACAAGGAGCCATTAATTTTTGCAGTATTTCATCAGTATTTGAACCTTGACTAAAAAATAAGCGTCTAGCCCTTATTCCTATGAAGATAACCATGTGAATGTGACTTATTGGTGTGCAGGACGTTATTGTTTTTCCAGAGTTTACAGGCAGCTTCCAGTGCCTCCTATTCTGTGTAGTTTTGCTAAGCGGACTGAAAGCAAATTTAACAAGACATAGTCTGTTTCACTGCCATTTCACAAAGAGCCTTGTATGCATATGGTATTTATTGCCTTCAGTGCTGCAGCATTACAGATGACCTGGTGGTAGTAAATCTCTTCCTCATCAACAAATTATCTGAAATGGCTGGGTAAAGTGATACTAGTGGGGAGGTCAGTGTGTTTAATCACTATTCAGTAATTGATAGATGCTAGCAGGTTGTATTTGTTATTCAAGCAAATTGAAAAATAAATACATATGGCTGAGCCCTTACTTTTTAATGTGTCGAAATGATAAATAAAAAGTCAAAGAGTTGGGCATCTAGAAAATGTGATTCTTTGCTTCCTCCTCCCATCTTTCCGTGCCCAAGATTAGTGGAATCAGAATTGTATTCTTGTTAAACTTTGCTCTAGGTTTTCAGCCTATTTAAAAAATAGCTGCAGAACATCATAAAGCGTGACAATCACACAAACAGCAAATTACATGGTTATTGTTCAGTAACAAGTCATCCCTGATAGGATACATAAGTACTTGAACCTCTTTATGAACATACATTTGTCAGATCAGTATAGTTTTGTTCAGACATTAGAAGCAACCACTGCATCCCCTAGTCAGTGATCCTAGGTCAAGTGTTAATCAGTTAATATGATGAAATTACATGCTTGTTCTCCCCAATGATGAGCAGCCTCACACTCATGAGGTGAATGACTAGACCTTTTTTGTGGCTTACTTTTCCTGGAGCCAGCACTCCCCTGCTTGTGTTCTACTTCACCCCTGCAGCATGCTTCATGCCACAAGAAATGGGGAGGGAGTTAGGGGGAAGGAGTATTGCAGAGGCCTAACTGGACAGTTCTGTACACTGATAAGTGGCAGCTGATAGTGGCAGACCGAGCAGTGCAGCAGCTGCTGTTTTTGCATTCCCAAGTTGGCTCCAAGGACTTAAGCTCAGAGTTTAATGCCTTAATTACACTACTGATTATCAGTCAGTTTTTTTAACCCCTCCTAGGGTCTGAGATAGATTTCAAAATTGTATTTTATGCTCTATGACAGAAGATTAAACAATATAAACATTGTTTAAAACATGCAAAGTAAAATCCAGTGTACTTACCTGGCCATTTGTAGCCTGGCCCTTACTTCAGAACAGGGATACATCCAGGATTTTGTTACTTGGGGGGGGTGCGTTGCAGGAGCAGCAACTGGTGCTGCAGGGGTGGCTGTACCCCCACCTTCCAGCAGACCAGAGGCAGGCAGACCACCTCACTGGAACAGAAGGCAGGGACTTTTTTTAAGTCTCCCAATTAGGTAAGAATATTCCCTCCCTGCTCCCTTTCCTTCCATGCTCAGCAGCATGTCCTCTCCCCCCATATCCCCACCCACCGCTGCCACTGTTCCTACATTCCCTGGCTGACCTGGGGCATGGCAGGAAGGCTCTAGAGCCTTTTCTTCCCTGATCCAGCCAGGGATAGCAGCAGTGGCAGGTGAGTTCCCCCTTCCTGAGCCTGTTTTTGGGCTTGCAAGGAATACCCAGAGAACCAAGCAAGAAAGAGAAACCTGCCGGTTGCCACAGCTGCTGTTGTCTCCTGCTCAGCCTGGCTCCCTTCAGAGCCTAGCTGGAACAGGGCAGGAGCAGCCCTGGAGCTGCTGTACCCTGGGTGTGGTGGGAGACAACAGCAGTGGTAAATGCAGGGGAGCAGGAGAAGAGGCAATATGTTACTGAGCACATAAAGAAAGTGGGGAGGGAGTTCTTATTTACTTTGAGGTTTTAAAAAAAGTTCTCAACTGCTGGGTGTGCCCATGCCACTGAAGCCCCTCTGCATCTGCCCCTGCTTCAGAAGTGATCTCTGATCTCTGGTATAGTACAGAGTCATACATGTAAGGCAATGGTAGGGAACCTTTGTAGTAGTCAGTATTAATTAAGAGGGGCAGCTATGCCTTTTTATCAGCTGAATAGCTCACTTAAGCTCCATCTCTTAAGGCGCTTGAGAGGCTACATGATAGTAGTCTTCAAATACTTGAAGGGCTGCTATAAAGAAGAGGGAAAGAACCTTTTTTCTCTTGCTGTAGAAAGGAAGACATGGTCAATGGCTTGAAATTTCAGCAAAATAAATTTAGATTGGATATCCAGAGAAGTTCTTCACTGCGAGAATAGTGAAGCAGTGGAATGGATTGCTTAGGGAAGTTGTGGACTCTGTCGCTAGAGGTTCAAGAAGAGGGTGGACAGCTACTGGTCAGGAATGATCTAGGCATAGCTATGCCTATTTTCTTCCATGGGTATTTCCCATGCTTCTGGGCTTAGCTAGTTGCTCCCCCCTTTCTCCTCCCTTTTTTTTCTGCGATATGTATCAGAGTATATTTAAGCTTCCCCAGAGGCATTGGGTGTTGTCTACAGCTGAGGCTGGGGACTTCAACTGGGGTTTGCCGATTCTTCTGCTAGGAGCAAAGCCGGAGGTTCCTGGATGGAGGATCTTCCTTAGGGTCAGACCAATCACCATATCTTCGGCCAGGAAGGAATTTAACCCCATAGTCAGATTACTATGGACTGTGGGGGTTTTTGCCTTCCTCTGTAGCGGGGGTGGCTTGGCCCTTTACCCAGGACCTCTTGATTGTATTTTGACAGCATTTTATAGAAGCAGGACACTGGCTGCCATGGTTCCCTTGCTTTACCTTAGGGCAAGGTAAGGGTGGCAGCTTAGGGTGTTAGGTCTATGTTGTGTCAGTAGTCTTATGTAGAGTTTATTTTATGGTTGTATGGGATAATTAGATAGGGCTGATCCTGCCTCAGGCAGGGAGTTGGACTAGATCAGGGGTTTTCAACCTTTTTTAATCTAAGTACCCTCAGCGGCTGGATGCTGGTGGGGGGGGTAGTGCGTGGCCAGACACTGAGCAGGTGGGCAGAGACTCAGTGCTGCTGCCTCCCAGGACCAGAGCTGGGGTGAGGGAAGCGGCATCCCTCTGTGGGGCAGGGAAGCTCACTGGACTGGTGTGTGGTGGTGTCGGGTGCTGTGTGCAAGCTTCCCTGCCTTGCAGAGGAGCACCTCTGCCCTTGCCCTGCCCCACCCCAGCCCTGCTCCTGGGAGGCGGCGACATTCCATCCCTGCCTGCCCACACATACCCCCTAGTCCAAGTACCCCCAGGTGTACGCGTACCCCTGCATGACCTCTGGAGGGCCCTTCCAGCCCTACTTCTCCATGACTTTTGTGTCATTTGAAACATGCAGTACAACCCTGTATTTAGATCTGGTTCCAAAAAAGATTTGCAGGTTAGGCATGTTGTCCAAGGAGGATGATTAATCAGAGCCCATTTTGACCTGCCATGAGTGTGTGCTGCATTATTTCCAGATTAATAGAAAGTTCTGGCCTTGGAGAAAAGGAATTATGATATCATAATCCTAGGGCTTTTATTTAGAAGAGTAGGGAGAAGAGAAGATTCAAAACAAAACGAAACATATGTTTTTAAAGCACAGACTCCCACTGATTGGTCTGTGTTTCAGCTTCTGATGTCACGCTGGATAAACATTGTTTAGAATGCAAAAACTTAAGGGTGTTTTAAATTCTAAATTGCACAATCTATTGGGACCCAGTAGTCAAAATCTCTTATGTATTTTTGGTAACTTATACAAGTTAAACAGCTCCCATAAGACTTTTTCTAAATCCCTTTAAGTGTCTTAGGACCTTGTAGTAAGAGTTCTTGATAAACATCTCTCACAAGACACTTGAAATTCTAAAGTATGACTCACTGCATTTTTTCCTTCAAATAATTAAACTGATTTGCTGAACTCATCTATGTCAGTTAGATGTGTAATAACTTGTTTTTCTCTTCCAGTACTATTACCAGAAAGTCATTCTCTCTCCTAACTATTGTAGAACATAAGCCTTTTCAATGAAAAATGCTTTTTAAATAATCTCAGAAATATTTGATTAAAATATTCATAGTGTCATGGAGGCTTATTACAAACATCTTTTTTATCTTGGATTCCATAACCATGGGACAGTGGTCTTGAAGCAAACCAGCTATTGGGGTAGGCAGAGTGCTCACATTTTACTGCTAGCTATACAAAAATACAGATTTTATTATTACTAATTAATATTTTTAATGCATTCTTATGCCCTGATTTAGTAATCTACCCAGGTCAGTGCTCACTGTACAGGACCTTCAGGGGCAACCAAGTTCAAACTAGCACTGTCTCAGTCCCTTCCCTATAGGTGAGAAAAATCTCAGGATCAAAATAACGAGCAAAAAAATATACCACCCAGCCCTGTCATCTGATACTCTGAGTGCCTCTGCGTGCTTCACAAGCAATGCTAAAAGAATGGACAGTATTACAGTTATTACCCTCAACTTCTCCCAGTCCCCAACCTTTGCCCTGAAAAAGATAACAGGGACACAAATCTGTTTTATGCAGTTGTACATGGCTTTGGCTGTTGAGATCAGATGCTCAATCAAATCACTTTCTTAGTGCAACTGTGAGAAATTACAGACAACTCGGCCTATGATGTTTTACCAGAGAAGTCAATTCCTTTCAAATGCTGTTTAAAGATCAGCGAAGGTCACATGGCAGGTTGAAGCTATTCTCAATTCTACTTCTCATGAACAGTGTGAAGTGCTGAAAGGTCAGGTGTCTTCATTCATTTCTTGGCAGTATAGAGTTAGACCTTTGAGTACAGCCAGGTTCCTTCAATTTGAAGCAATTGGCTAACTAGAGCTTTGGCCAAAATAAGGTCCCTAGAAGGTGGGGAGTGGGGTGAAAAGGGTGCCATGATACAGTGCAAGAGTCATAGAAACAGCCTGGTTCTACTCCTAATCTCAAGGATCCCACAGAAATGTCAGGATGTAATTAAACCATCCAGACTCTGTTTCCGTTTGTTTCAATCCTGCCCATTCCACATGCAATTTCTAGTCCCAGGCTATCAGAAACAAGTACACCAGGGCTCAGTTTGAAACATCCAAATACATTTTTAAGTGTTTCCCTTTTATCATCTCACAGGCACTAATTTCATCTTCCATCAGTGGTATCTTTTTCTTCTCCCAAAACTGCAATTGTTATATTTTTAATCTTAGAAGTGCTCTCTTGAAAGGATCATGGTAATATTAAGAGTAGTGTTAAGGAAGAAAGTAGATTTTTACCTCGTCCTGGAGAATTTTTATGATAAGTGTTCAGAGGAAAAATCACATCAGAGTCCCCAGACCAGACATGTTAAGAACAGATAGATGCTCATTCTCTTACAGCCTAGATTGTAGTCCACCAAGACTTAGCCTGATGACCAGGGATCCTGGTTTTCTCTGTTTAAAAAAAAAAAAAAATCCCCATTTTTTTTTTTTTTGGATTAAAAAGTAACCTGAAATCCACATTTTCCTATGATTAAAAAGAAACACCGCTATACATATATTTATATATTAGTGGCGTTTCATTTTAATTATGGAAACACATGGATTTGGGGTTACTTTTTTAATCCAAAAATTGGGATTTTTTTTTTATCAGGATCCCTGCTGATGACTATGGTGAAGTTCCATGGTTTAAGGCTCTTACACTTGCTTAACATAACAGCTAAGTTTCTTCAGGAAAGCTTTTATGTTTGACATATAGAAATGTCCCGGCAAAAACGTTAGGTGTCTATAGTATAGGGCTCTGAAGTTGTTCAGGAAAAGGAAATATCAGAAAAATCCCAACATCAGATGCTTCCTTACAGCATCTACAGTGTTATAGATGCATGGTGCTGGACACCTAAATCTCTGACGTTTAGTGACTGCATGTAGATGTTGAATGAAAGAGAGGAAATTGATCCTTGCTAGGACTGTTTAGGCACATTCTTCCAAAGACGGATCACGTCAACTGTATGGACCTCTGCCACCTTTCTCAGGTGAGAAAGTAGTATCACATAAAGAGGTCCAGGAGGGTGCAGATGGATAGCTGCTCTGTACCTGTTGACAGGAGAAGATAATTCATCAGTGCCTAAACTGGTTTTACTTCCAAACCCTGGCTTGAATCCAGATTGTGCTAGGTTTAGGATATGTTTCGAAGTTGCGAAGTTGGCCTAAGGCTAGCTTCCCTGTGACTGTGCTGAGGAGTGGGAGGTTTCATAATGGGTGGCAGTAGGTTAGAGCAGTTGTATGCAAGGTGGGTTAATAGCCATGCAGAACTAAACTGGAAATGGAGAGGTAGCACACTAAGGTCAGCTTTCAGTTTCTCTTTTCTGTGTTGATAAAGCACTGAAAAGCTACAACTTCCTTTGTAACTGCTATTTGCTGGGAAGGCAATGAGCAATGTTTGCTTTGTAACCTTTGAGCACAGACATTCAGATTGGAAGGGGCACCCTGGGTCACAGTCTAGTCTCCTGTCACCGGCATCCGTGACATTTGATTGGATCTTGTGGCGCGAAGGAATGCTGTTGCCAGTTGTATTAAAGAGAAACGAATTGTGCAAAATTGTGGATATGACTAGTGGCTAAACTGCAAGAGGAAATGGAGTTTTAAAGTGCACAAGTTGGGATGAGGGGCTTCCTTTAGAGAGGAAAAAGTAGAGGAAATCTTGCTTGTGTGTGTGCAGAGACAAAACCCGGTAAAACAAAAACATTTTGTTTTCTATTGATGGAGTCAGCTGAGCAGATGTACCTGTTCTTGGAGATGTCACCCAGGTTAAAAGTTGTGAATGGAGGGGAGGGTTGTGTGTGTACACACATGTACTATCAGAGATGACAAGGAATTTATTTTTAAATTACTGACTCCATCTACTGGACAGAAACATTGTTGCTAGCCACTTTCTATTTTACTAAAATTTTATTAGGCCATGCTCATTAAAAGAGCTTTGAAATGGCAAGAAAAGGAAGAGGTCCAATTTGCAGTTACAGGTGCAGCCTGTCTGAGAAGGAAGTTGGTTACAAAGAGGATTTTTTGTACAAAAAGAAGAAGTCTGCATACTGAACAGGGAACAATGAAAAGTCTTTTACATTGTTGTGGGGCCTGTGCGTGCATCATATTCGTTGTGGATTAGGGAAGCCAGTTTTTAATTTAGTGAAACCTCGGACTAAACTCAGTTCCAGTTGCTTACAGAGATAAGGTAAACTGTTGAAGAGGGTTCTGCCAGAAGCTGGGAGATTAGTTATGAATGTACTGAAGGGTTTAACTAGATAGGAACTATTGGAAAAAAAAAAACCAACCCCATAAGGCTGTTGTTTGCATCAGCAGTAGATATCTCAACGAACTGCAGGTGTTTTCAGTGTGGATGCAAAGAAACAGAAGAACTGCTTAGCGTACTACAAGGAGATGTGACTGGAGTTACTGAAATAGAATAGGGAAAAGAAAGATTTAATTGGAAAGCTGAAAGTTGTGGGCGCTAAGGTATTAATTATGCTAACTGTAATCTTTCC
Source organism: Alligator mississippiensis (assembly GCF_030867095.1). Lineage (NCBI taxonomy): Eukaryota > Metazoa > Chordata > Crocodylia > Alligatoridae > Alligator > Alligator mississippiensis. The sequence continues at coordinate 349,509,940 of NC_081824.1, forward strand.
TGGAAAATACTGTATTTACTTACATATTGCACTCACCTTTTTCAAAAAAATTAGCCATCCAAAATTGAGGTGCATTTTTTTTAAATATAGGGAGGCAGATTTTTTTTTTTTTCTTTCCAGAATAGAAGCATGGAGATGCTCTGAGGTGGTTGCTCCTGCTTTTCCCTCTAGCAGCTCCATGGAAAGAGGGGCAGATCCAGATCCAGGGCAGTGGTTCAGTCACACCCCGCTTTGATTTCTGTTCCATCCAGCATTTAAACCAACTGCCTAGTTGTACTACTGGCATTTTGATTCAGGCAACAGCGCTGGAGTCAGTTGACTTCATGGCTCATTATAATCAACCTAATTCCTGCTGATTTACTCTTTACTCCACCAGTATTATGACCCTCTCTCTTTTTAATGGTCTTGATGTTCCACTAATCAAGCTATCCTTTCTTCAGCAATTTTGCTAACAAATTTGCAGTTTAGTTTTTTTCTAGTTCTTTTCCTGTTTTGCATCCCTGCAGACTATTTTTAGCTCTTTTCAAAATCCTAGATCTCCTCATGGAGTCCAGTCTTCAGCAGCAGCTACAGTTTCAGCTTTTAGCTAAGTAGCCAAGATCTGCTGACCGTTCAGCTGTAAAAGGGTTAAAAGTGTAGCCTTTGCCTGAGCAAAAAAGGGAGGGTAAGGGAGCTAAAGATCCCTGTTCAGGCTCAGTCCCTGCTTTGTCCATGATTCTGTAAAAGTATTTTTTTCTTCATTTTGCCTTGGCAACCAAGATGTGTGTTCTATTTGGGGTCATGTGGTATGCAAAAAATATGGTAATAAAATTTCCATCACAGAGTTAAAAACCAAGCTGGACAACGCTTTGGGAAATAAGATCAGTGAGTTGACAAAAATTTAACTCCTGCTAAATTCTGTGATTTTCACAAGCTGATGGATAGCAATGTTAAAAAAAGGACAAAAGTCAGAGATCAAGTAATTTTTGAAAAACACAAAACAATGGGAGATAAATTATTGTTGGGATTTTATATATATGCCTCAGCATCAAGATGAAGAAATTATACTGTCACCATCTTATGAATTGTTATTCGTCATGGATTTTAATTACTCTGGCATTTGCGGGGAAAAAATGCCGTTTTAAATTCAAGTGGCTTTCTGAAATGAGATAAATCAACTCTCTAATCAACTGAAATAATATGGTGAGATGCTATTCTGGTTTTGATTAATGGGGAAAAAAATATGGTTTTATATTATCTTGGCAATACTTATTAGGCTAGAATGTAATTTTATATGTTTTCCTCTTCAGAATACATAATAGCTGTTAATATGGACCCACTGCTGTTTATTGGATGACATTCTTAGAACCTGCAAGATCCTATTTTATCCAGACCTGGAATTATCAAGGTATCAGTTGGATACCCAGTTTCCTTCAAAGTTTAATAGGATATGGGTTATTACTTACCTTTGAAACGTCCAGTTCTTGTGACCAGGATGATAGAAATTGTTGTTGTTGTTCAGGTCATCCTACTGTGAAGTGGAGTTACACCTTAAAGGTGTGAAAAAGGATTTTTTTTCCTGTACCTAACAGCAAATTCAGTGGAAGATGCTAAAATGGATGATTGATCTTTTGGGGGGATCTTGATTTGTCTTGGGGGAAGCCTATCTCCTGTCCAGTTCCAATGTAGAGGGTGGGGTGAAGGAAAAAGAAATGGCAATATCCCAATAAGGACAGGAAAGCAAAGTAGAGTGCATTAAACTCATAAGATTTAATTGCCAAATATTTATTTCCAGACCAAAGTGTTGTCAGACCTGAGGCATGGTGATAACAATGAGATCAAGGAAAAGAACAAATACAATTTATCCCCATTCACCCTTTTTATCCCTAATACCTGGGTCTTGGGGAAACTTTTTTTTACTTAGGATCAAGTTGGTTGAAAAACCACAATAGGTCAGAATGTTTTTAAACACCACAAATTCCCTTTTGAATCTCTGGGTTTATCTTGTTTGCACACCTAACAGTACTACTGTTACATGGCAACCAGTGGCACGCTGGAAAAGATCTGAAGACAAACTAGGGTACTGCTGCATCCTGGTTGAGAATCACTGTCTTAAAGGATTCTCGGGGACTTTGTGCATTTGGGTCTGTTTTTTTTCTCACATACAGTGGTTTTATTTGGACAAAAATCTCTTGAGGGTGGGTCTTCCCACTGCACAGCAGACTAAACTGCAAGATGTAGTTACTCACATCAAATTCTTTCTGACTAAGAAGTGACTCAAAGTTGCCTCAGGGTGGGGTAATTTAAAAGCTAATGTTTGGTGTCTTAGTTCCCTTTTAATGGATATTTATCTGCATTTTCCTTGAAGTCACAATGTTTTTAATAGTCATCATGAATTAACAGAAGTGCATTTTGCTTCTTATAAAAATGGAACTAACAGACAACTGTATCTGTAAAATCTGCATGCACTGAAATCCTAAATGCCTCTTTTTCCCTATTTTGCTTCTTATACTTTATCCATGAACAAAAATAAACTACTACTTGATTGTCATCACATTGCTTGTGAGAAGTAAAGCTATATTTTATACGTAGTCATCAAGTATTTAATAATGAAAGATAATACGATTCTGCTGTATTTTATGCAAGTTTAGATACACTTACTTGCAGACAGAGATAAAAAGTTCAAATGAGGAAGCACTTGGGACCACAGGAAACAGCAACTTGGCAAGATAGCATTATACATTTGCCCATAATAAAATGCTACTGATATTATACAAAAATGGGGACAGAAATAGAAATAATGAGAATTAATCCTAGGCAAGGTCAAGAGAGACATGGTGGAAATGGAGAGGCAAAATATGCATGGTGCATAAAAAAAGGATTTGTTTATATGTATTTTTTCAGGGTATTGGGCCTATATAATCAAAGTAGTTAAGATAGAGATGTAAAGAGGTGAGCTCATGTTTGATGTTGGAATTCTCAAAAAGAAGCTTTATAGCACTGTTGTGTAGTAGACTAAACTGCATTGCTGTGCTATGGCTGTGATTCTCACATGCAATACAACATATCAAGATTGAGCTGGTTTATGCAGTATTTTGGAGTAAAATTTAGCTCTGCAGAAATCTAGCTCAAGACTTGCATCCAAAAGCAGGGAAAGAGGGCATCTTATGTGCTATGATCCTATAGCAATACAGATGAGCCAAATTTCCCTAACACTTACCCTAGATGAAGAAGGATTCAGTTCAGTTCAGTTCAGTTCAGTTCAATTTATTATTAAGGATTCTGGCTAAATGCCATGCTCCCAAAGACAACATAACACATATACACCCATAATATAAATAAGTTTGAACAAAGTAACCGAACTACAAATATACTAAAAATAGAGCCCACCAACATAAAAACATTATTAATATAAATATAGTAAATCAAGACAATAATCTATACTATTGTTGTACATAGATCCACAACTGAGACAATAAAATCAAGTCTAATGTTAAAATGTATCACTCATATCAGTAATAAAGGATATTTAACTCTAATCACCTCAGTCTTGAAAGTGAAAATTGTGAGACAGTTTACTTCATTTGGATGTTTGCTGTAAAAGCCAGATTAATTTCTCTCTGTTTGAGAAATGTATCAATTTCTGCAAGTACGGTAATAAATAGTACATTCTAATACATAGTGGATAGTATCTTCCAAAACTCCTAGACAGACTGGGCAACATCTTTTAACCCTTGGAATGGAAAATCTACGTCCAGTCAGAACAGCTGTGGGCATCTGTTCAGTCCTGAGTCTAGTCAAAGAGTATCACCATTTATTATTGTGATCCAAATGTAAATACCTTTCTCCCCCCGCCAATCTAATTTCCAAAGACTATATAAAGGGGCAATGCGAGTAACCCTAGCCACTGCAAAATTATTCTGCCTGGCAATATCTTGTATGCTGTAGAAAACCCGAACCTTTTCTATGGGGGGAGAAAGATCTTTCATTATCTTTGAGATAGTATCCTATCCCAGAAGAAGGATTACAGTTGGAGTGGTTTTGCTATACCTGTATGGCTGCAGAATCATGCCAGTGGTATCCTTTGATAGTGATACAGTGATTCCAATTGTCTAAACTCTTAGTGCTCCAAAAAGAGGTGATTCAAAAAGTGCCTTTGTACATACTTAATTGTATTTAGCATAAACAGAAAAAAAACTTATGCCTTCATTTTTTAAAATATTCCTTTAAAAGAATTTGCAGAGGCTTTCGGTTCAGATACAGGGAACATGCAGGGGGTTTGCTGCTACTGCTCATTCCTTCACCTCCTTGCCTGGCTGCGTAGGAGAAGCAGGGGGGGAAGCATTCATCCCAGGGTCCTGGAGTTACATCAAAGCAGTGGATCTGGTAGGAAGCTGACCTGATGATTTGGGAAGCTCAGAGCTCACTATGCATGCCTAGCACAGCCGAAGCAGGTTGTGACCCCCTGAGTCAAATGTTTGCAACTAGGAAAGGTTATGTCTATTAAAAGCTTGTTGGCTTTTGGGGTTTTTTTAAGTGAAGCACTGAGATCTCTGCAAAGATGGAAAAAATATGGAAACACCATTTATCCACACGCTGCACACTGTGGAAACTAAATGTCTTTCATGATTTCTTGGACATAAGTAGCGAAAGCCGTTTTTAAAAGTTTCCAGTGAGATAAAAGGGTGGGTTGGTTAGCACATGCGTGTGGATCCTGGCCATACCGCTACCAGTGAAATCAGAATTGGGAACCAAATTCTGCCGTGACCTGCATCCTGCAACAGCTGTACAGAAGTCAGGGGAAAATTTGGCTCAGTAAAAGCCTAACCTTTCACCTCTACCACTTTGCAGTTTTCACCTCAGTCTGTCACAAGAGAACTGTCTGGGTGCAGATTTGGGGGAGGGGGACAGAAAGAAACAGTTGCTGCTGCAACCACAGAATCAAAATAGCAACACAGCAGCAATCAGAAGTCACCACTGCCTCTATGTGTAGTAGTTGCCTTGGATTCCCTGCTGTGTTGTTACACTTCTGGGCTAGGGGACATACATTATGCATTAAACCGCTTTAAGTGATCAGAAACTGGCTTAAACCTGTAACAGATATTCAGTGCACATAAACCAGTTTGAAAATGGCTGAAACCAGTTTGAGATAAGTCTGATACTACATTCAACCAAGTTTAACTGATTTGGCTCAAACTGGTTTATGCAATGTCTGTCCCAGACCACTTGCTGGTTTAAGATAAATCAGATACCCCCAGCATCCTGGCATGCTCCCTGAGCTGGGCGGGGCTCTCTGCTCCACTGCAGGACTGGCCCCTCCCCTCTGCTCCCTGTCTGGAACTCAGCACAGACTTGCAGGCACAGAGCGCTCTGTCTGCCTGGCTTCTCCCTGCTAAACAGGGATTATTCCCCTGCTCCCCTCTGCCTTACACAGACACCTCAGCATTAGCTAGCAGACCACATGCTGGCTACAGTCTCTGCTGTGGGAGAGGACAGAGACAGATGGGCATTTTGGAGCTAATCAACAGATAGCTTAATGTCCTTCCTTGGAAGAGCTGTTTAAGAAGAGCTCCATTAGTTAATGGAGAGAGGCTTTGTTTTCTTAATGAGTTGATAAACACTGAGTTAGGGGTGATAAACATTCCCTCCCAGCAGCTGTGGGGGATAACCAGAGCGTCCTTTCTGATCCTGGCCATGCCCCCCTCCCCCCAGCTCTGCCCTGTGGAATCAAAGGGAGGGCTGTTCTAGCGCCCCCCAGCTTCTAGCCTGAGCCACTGTAAGCATGTGCCTGCATGTCTGGGATGTCTGTCTGGGTTACAAACTGATTTAGCCTAGCCAGGTTAGACCTGCAAAGATTGAATTAATTTGGGCTCAGGCTTTTTGAATGTCTGTTCCTAACCCTAATAGCCAGTGCTGAGATTGTGGTGACAGTACAAGGTAAAGCTGAACAACTCTGATCTCATGCTTTCGGTTAGTAAATGTCCTAAGTCCTAAGGAAATATGCTTACTTTAACCTATTCATGGCAGAACCTGTCTCTTTAAAGTAGCATGCAACAGCAAGCAGCAAGAAAAGATGAGTAAAGGGCTTTTATTTGCTCACAGAACAGGGTACAACACAACTATTATCTCTGCAGATTGCCAACACCATCCTGCAGATATGCTTGCTCCCTGCCCAGGGAGGAGAAAGTAGATGAGTCTTAGTAGCCATTCAATCCTTTGTCTCTCATAAAGAAGAAAGGGAACATCTTTTTTTTCCCCATTGCTGCAGAAAGCTAGATGTGTACCAATGTCTCAGAGTTGCAGCAGAAAATGTCTGGGCTGGATATCAGGAAAACCTTCTTCATTGTTAGAATAGTGAAAAAACAGTGGAATTAACTGCCTAGGGAAGTTGTGGACTCTCCAGCACTGGAGGTTTTCAAAAAGAGTTTAGATGATCATTGCTCAGGGACAGCTTAGGAGTAGCAGTGACTGGCATCTTCTGTAAAGAACAACAATTGGAAGCCCAAGATCTCTCCCATCTCCCTGCACTGATCATTAGGAGATAACAAAAATTGCTCTGCAGCAGGTAAATATTGGAGAGGACCATGCTCAGCAGCAGGAGAATGAAGCAGAGCTCCACAGGTGGTTTAGTTACTGAAGACGATTTAGGTAGACAGGGTTCTTTGGGTGAATCTGATATCTTTTATTAGACCAACTAAATAGTTGGAGAACAATTTTTAAGCAAGCTTTTGGGTTCAAAAATCCTTCGTCAGGCTGAGGAAGTTTCAGCAGTTGGTGTGTGCTCTTCCTGGATGGAATGAAAAGTAAAAAAGCCAGAGGCTGTGCTGGTATGCATACAAGACAGGCAGTCAGTGAAAATGTAGATTGAGGAATCAATGGGTGAGAGACTGGCTGGGTGGGGGGGAGAAAAGGGGGATGAATAGTGGAGAAGTACCTGGGAAGTCAGCTGTCAGGCAGGTTATAATGTGTCATAAATCCCATGTCTATATTTAGTCCATGATTTTTAGTATCCAGGAGGTTGATGAAGTGGAGTTCATAGGCTCGTCTCTGGGAAGTGTTTTGTAAGTTTCCTTTGAGGATCAGGACTGAGGGATTGGAGAGAGAGTGGTTTTCTTGTGAGAAATGTGCCCCCACAGGTAATTGGGTATTCCTATCTTTGATAGATTTCCAGTGTGCGTTCATTCTGGTGCACAGTTGTTGTTTGGTCCTCCTATGTATTTTCCATCTGGGCATTTGGTGCATTGGATGAGAGATTACATTTCTGGAGGTGCATCTGTAAGATCCAGGAATGCTGATGGCTCTGTTGTGGGGTATAGTGATTGTAGCTTACAGACACAAGCCTAAACCATACAATATCCATTTGAAACAATAAAAATCAATATGAAAATTATAATAATACAATATAAAACAGTAAGAATCAATACAACCTAATAATAATACAATATAAACCAGTGGATATCCAAAACCAAAAACTTGCTACCAAAATAAAAATGTTTAAAGCTTATCCTAAGTCTGAACTCACTTATACTTATCTACAGGGAATAGAGAGGGAGAGAAAAGGTCAGAAATGGTTGGGGAAGGGGAGGGAATGCATTTAAAAATAAATAATAAAAAAAGGAAAAACGGGTTTTGCTACACAACCTACACCCCTGAAGAAGATTAAAGCACCTAGGATGCAGAAAGTTCTGGCTATCCAGTCCAAGAGTATGACCTGTGGAATTATTCTTGCTGTCCTTAGGTTGCAGAGGAACATGGGCCTGGGCTTGCTACTTGTCTCATGGAGTCTGGAAGGAATTACTTTTCTTCCTGTTGCTACATGTATTAGATGGGAGATTTTTTTGCTTTCCTTAGAAGCATTGGGTGTTGACTGCAGCCAAGTCTAGGGATTTTATTTTTGACTGGGGTGTACGAGTGCCCTTTGTAGCATTAAACCCAGAAGCTTCTGGCTAGAGGATCTTGCCACTTCACTCAGGATCAGCCTGATTGCTGCATTTGGGAGCAGGAAGAAATTCTACCCCATAGTCAGATTGGTTACAAACTGTGGGGTGGTTTATTTTATTTTATTTTTTGCCTTCCTCTGTAGTTGGGGGCATGGCCCCTTCCTTGGATCTCTGAAGTGCATGTTAAGTATCCTTGCACTGGCAGGACACTTACAGCCCTCTTCCCCCTGCTTTACCTGTGGCAGATTAGGTTGTTTTTGGTGTCTTGCTATATTATGCCTCACAGTTGTGTGACAGATTTGATTGTGTAGTTTTAGGGAAAGGTAGGACAAGTACTGGTATGGGATGGTTGGATGGACAAGGGGTTGAACTAGATGACTTCCTGGTGTTCCTTCCAGCCTGACTTTTCTATAATTTTGGGATTCTGAGTCTGCCAGCTTAAGTGATAGTTTTCTAAAAGATGGGGAGAAAAAGTGAAGCTGGCTTCCAGTTGTGAAAAGGAAGGGTTTCCCTGTTTCCTTGTTTGCCATAGTTCCAGCATATAGGTATGGAAGGGAGACTGGATTCACTAGGCTTTTGTCAACCACCAAATATTGGGTACCTGTGTATTGTTTCTATACAATATATGGTGACTAAAGACCCTTGTCTTCTGTATTTTATAGTTATGATTGACTATAACATTTGTATTTAGTTGAATGTTACAGCAGTGATTCCCAAAGCACAGCCAGAAGAAGGGGCTTCTAGATCACCCCAGGTATCCTTCCTTTTTAATCAAAAGCTTATTAAGGAAGTGCAGTGATCTGAAAGAAATCCTGAGGATTGTCCAAGATCCATCTGCCAGGTATGTTTGGTTGAGAGGCTTAACATTTCCTATGTCTCTGCCCTTTGTCCCTTCCCTAATGTTTAGTTCCCCCTGCAGTCTCTGGCCTTTTTTTCCCTTGCCTTGTTTTAAAATACAGTGAAGATACTTTAGCCTTGTCCCTTTCCCTGTAGGGATATGAGGGCTTTCTTCCTGCTCTGCCCCAGTGATCGTAGGGTTTGATACAACAGGCTGTAGCGTGAATTCTTTCTCTTTACTGTGCAAAACGCAATAATGGTAGCAAATAGGAAGTGGTTTGCTAAGTCAGACTGTTTTTTTATCACTATTGCCAGTAATAACCACAAGGGAAAAAATGCAAACACCAAGTTCATTGTAAAGCTATATATGGGGGAAGTCACTTGTGCAATTCTTTTGCTGGCAAGACTACACTCTGTAAGTATCAGACTTTTTAATTAGATCTTCTGGAGGCTTCTTTGGCTTCTGTATCTAGATGAATTCAGTATACTTTGAGGCTAAAAGCTTGATGCCTTATTCAGCTTTACTGCAGTGTAGTCAGTTTAATAGAATTTCCTATAAACAGCAACCTTATATGGGAACTAAGAGAAACACTCCTGTGGGGATGTCAGCATTGATCATTAATAATGTTAGCTTCCTGGCTCTGGCTGCTGTTAACATCCAGTGGCACTGTTAATAATAAAGTTTTAAATTTAGTCTTTTATTACTTTCTTGCTCACCCCCAAATTATTCTGGTATTCCCAATGTACCTGTTGTTGCTACATACTTTCAGGGCTGTTGTGGAAACTGTGGTATTTATTCTTTCTTATAGAATTTAGGGTTCACGTGCACCAGGGAAAAAGACTTGCTGTTGCTAATGAAGCTTTCTTAACTAGTGCTAAGAGTGAAGCCTGGTATTCAATATTGATTTTCCCAAAGGCAAGAAGCTATAAGCTTTTCAAAAGTGATCTGAGAAGGAAAAATGTAAAAATAGGCTTATACTTTCCTTTGATTTGTTGATTTGTAGTCCAGTACAAAGAAGACATGAAAGGTTTTCTTTTTCTCTTTGTTTTATCTAGTAATTGCACCCCCAAAAGCTGGAGAATTACTGAAGTGGAATTGCAAGGACAAAGAGAGTAAAAGTAGAGTAACTGAAAGAGGAAGGAATTTTAATGGACTGTTTAAAGCTCTTGGTTTTATTCACATTTATTTAATCTCAGTGACTAACATTTTGGAGAAAGAAAATACTCCCATTCCTTTAGTGAACTTGTGAGCTTAACTGCTTGCATTGTCTGAGACATTCAGTTAAATCTCCAGCAAGGATAGATATGTGGTCGGAGGCCAGCAGGTGGGGCAACCACCCTTTTCCCCCAGCCCAAAGAAGGCTTCTGTTAAATTAACCTTAACTGGGAACTTCCTGGCTTTCTACCTGTGCTTTTTCCCCAAATCACAATAGTTTTCTTTTAAGGCTACATACATGCACCATGCTAACTAAATGTTGTTTGTTTGCTTTGACATTGTATACTGGCACGAATAACATTTTCAAAAGTATCTCATTTTCAAAAGTAACTTAAGCACAGAAAACTGTCTGGATAGCTGCCTGAGCTAGTGTGGTGGGAGAAACCTCCCTAAGGTCCGTTGTGTAGCTGTAATTTGATTGACAGACAACGCAGGTAAAGAAAGACAGCTGTTTATTTGCTCGAGCAAAGACCATAAAGCCAGCAAAAGGCAAAATGGCGCCCCCTCAAGGGTGAGGCGATCTTTTATATTTTTTATAACAAAGCAAGACTATATGGTTAACAAAAAGCAATACTGGGGGCGGTGTTCTACAAATCTTTGTAACAGCATATTTTTATTAAGCTGAACTAGCACTTTTAAAAGCTAAAAGTTAAGTAACAGTAACATTATAATATGTTAGCAAAACCTTATATAGTAGAAGATACTTCTCAAGGACGCAACCAGTAAGCTCAAAACAATGGTTTCTCTGTCTTATCTTACTTCTTGTTGTAGCTGATTTTTTTTAGCGCACAGACACAGATTCACTTTTTAACTCAGAAAATGCTTGGTGCAGTTAAAATGATTACTTGATACAAGCAAAGGCCTAGCTATCATTCTGCCTTGTGGTCAGCTGCATTGCTAGGCCACAGGTCATGCCTTGTATTCAGCTGTAAAGCTAATACTTTTTAATAATCCAAATTATTGTAAACCTAACAGTATGCTTTCAGAAAACTATTTTATTTCAGGGTAATAACAAACCTGCGCACTACACTAGGAAGGAATACTTTTAAGTTTAGAGTCTAAACCAATAGGAAATATTCAAGAAAGGGGTATGAAAGTCACCTCTCTCATTGACTTTAATACCTGGTTGCAGCCCTGGGTTAGGGATCGGTAAGACTGGATTCACAATCCAACCCCCCTCACACTTAGATATCCTAAGCTGTCCCTTTTGAAGATAAATGATGGATTCAGTCTTTTCTTTTGAAAAACAGGTGGAGTGACTGGAGAGCTATCTCTTGTGTTATAGTCCAGAGGTTAGAGCATTCACCCAGGAAACGGAGACCTGGGTGTAATTCTTTCCAAAATCAGAGGAATTTCAGTCCCTTGCTTCCCACTGCAGAGGCCCAAACTGCCAGCTGTTGACTAGGCTGGGTGTACTAAAGCATTCAAAAGCTATCAGGACAAACGCAAGCAAAGAGGCTGTATGTTTTATCAAAAAAACCCAGGATGTTTTGTCAAAAAAAACCAACCATGCAACACCCTCCCTTCTACCCCCCAAAATCCCTCCATATACAGACAACCATGAGCACAGCAGAGTAGGGGGAAGCAAAGCATACAGCAATATATTAAAAAAAAAAACAAAAAAAACCAAGACAACAAGGAAGAAAAGATGTGTGTTAATTCTTCCCAGTGCATTTGCTGATGAAACTTTCCTTATTGCTGGAGATGAGTATGATCAAACATTTTCAGCGAGTGCAACAAAATTATTATCAAAATCCTGCTCAGAGGAAGAGAGATCTGCCTTGTCTTGTTTTGCTGGGCAAAGTATCTTCCTAGGGAAACTTAGGCAGACAGGGTTCCTTGGGTGAATTTGATATCTTTTATTAGACCAACCCAAATGGTTGGAGAATAGTTATTAAGCAAGCTTTCGGGTTCAAAAACCCTTCGTCAGGCTAAGGAAGCTGCAGCAGTTGGTGTGTGCTCTTCCTGGATGGAATGAAAAGTAAAGAAGCCAGGGGCTGGGCTGGGCGGGGGAGTCAGTTGCCAGGCAGATTGTAATGCATCAAAAATCCAATGTCTGTGTTTAGTCCCTGATCTCTAGTATCCAGCAGGTTGATGAAATGGAGCTCATAGGTTCGTCTCTGGGATGTGTTGTGTAAATTTCCCTTGAGGATCAGGACTGAGAGATTGGAAAAACTTACTTACAGATAGCAAAGTAAAACTGACTCATTACATGGCATGCAGGGTTTTTCTCTCTCCCATAGTTGGTATGTCTATGAAACATTGCTCGCTGACTGACTAACATGGTCACCCCCACTTGAGTCTTCAGTATGTGCTTTCTTCCTCTCACCTTAACTGCAGTCCACCACGTGAAAATAAGTGACCTTTATGTAGGCTGCCTCTGGGTGGGTAAAGAGTGAACATCAATATTTCACGAAGGGTTGAAAGATGCATACCAGTAGTATATTATTCCATTCAGTATTTGTAGAGGGATTTGAGAAACAAGGTGATATTTGGCCAGTAGAGGGAGATGCTGTAAAACAGATGACAGATACCATCATTTGTGACTCGACCACAAACTGAATTAAAATATGCATCTGTGCAGCCTGCTCTCCTGCTCCTATATGTTCATGTATTTATTAATTGATTATTTCTCAACAGTTTGGATACATCGGCAAGGAAGCTCTGAAGAGCTTGATCTTTGTCAGGGTAGAGGAAAACTTTGCATACTCATGCTTGTGGGGCGGGCGGCATTGTTTTATTTAATTTTTTTTAGACTATGACATTTTAAACTACATCGTATTTAAAATGTCTAAATAAATTGTGACAAGTCCCGATTAGTGCTACTTCATTGTTGCTCTGAGGACAAACACTGCACAGCTGTGTTCCCTTCCTAAACACAGAGAAATTCTTAGCAAAGGAAAGGTACAGATGGCGGGTCTCCCACGCGCTCGGCAGCGGACCCAAAAGTGGACTGGAAGTACTTCTGGTCCACTTCCAGGTCCACCGCCAAACACACGGCCCGTCCCGCCCGCCCCCCCCCACTCCTGTGGGACTCTCCATCTGCCCCACCATCTTGGCATTCACAGGCTGTGCCTGGTACCTCAAGGTACGTAGAAAAAAACATATAAAGCTGTGTCTATGGCTGAATCTTTGATTCTCCAAATCAGAATCGAATCTTCGGATTCAGCCGAATCGAATCGGGACAGTGATCCAAATCAGCTAATTGAATCATTTCCCCCAAATCGAGCCAAATCTGAAATGAATATGGCCCACTTTGCACACCCCTAGTAATTAATCTTGCCACTATTCCCTTGCAGCTAAATGTATGGATTGATGGGGAGCCTGGTGAGGTAGATGACATGACTCTGAGAGCTGGATCTAGCCTGCAAGCCAGGGGTTGAGCGCTAAAGCTTTGACTATAACTATGCTATTCATCATAGATTAGAACTCATAGGGCACAACTACATGAGATATTTACTGCAGAGCTACCTGATTGACTTCACAGTAAAATCTCAGTGTCTACACTTGTGGGCCTGCTAGGCTTCAGAAAACTAATTAACTCTGCCACAGGTTAGTATCTGTAAATTCAAGTACTATCATGTGGTGTTCTTTGGTGTGCAGCAGTGCACATGTAGATGCTGATGGGGCTGCCTGGAACACAAGGGTGCTTCATTGTGAGGCTGTCTGCTGGCTAGTAGGTCTGTGGAAAATTTCAGCAGCCATTTCATTTCAAAGGTGTTTCAGGATGTTTCAGCAGCTGAAACACCAAATTCGAATTGAAATGGAAGACTCAGAAACATCTCCGAAATGTAACAAGGCAACCAAAACATTTCTGAAATGTTTTGGAAAATTTTGGAGTTTCAGAGCTGGGCTTGCAGGGAATTAGCTGTACACTGCTGTCCTGCCATGCGACTCAGCTCTGCAGGGAGCAGAGATCCATGCCGGGGGTCTCATAGCTACCGCTGCCCACCACGTGATGCCCTGGCAACACAGGGCTGCACAGGCTGGGCAGCAGTGGCGAGGAGACCCCAGCGTGGATCTCTGCTCCCTGCAGAGCCAGGTCGCACAGCAGGGCAGTGCTGGTCCTTGCTGTACAGCCTGGCTCCGCAGGAAGCAAAGACTTGCACCGGGGTTTCCTCCCTGCTGCTGCCCACCCCATGCAGCCCCAGATCTCTGCTCTCTATGGAGCCAGGTAACGCGGCAGAGACCAGCAGGCTTGCTTGCCACTCTGCGTTGCTTCCGTGCCCTGCAACACGGTGTGACAGGGATCAGAGATCCATGCGGGGCCTCCTCGCCTGCATGGAGGGCAGTGGCCTACCTCCTCCCCTGGACGAGCTACCCACGGCCCCGTCCTGTTCCCCGCTGAGGCCCCAAGCCCTGGCCCCAAATCCTGCCTGGCTGAGTAGGGCTGTCCAAAGCTTCCCTTGCAGCCCATTCGAAACAGATTCGGCAGAGCCAAATCTCAGAAACAGATTCAGCCAAAACAAAACAGGATAGTGATCTGAAACATTGAAACAAATCACTGTCCTCCAAAATGGCCAAATCCAAAACCGAATCAAAACACAACTGTTTCGCACAGCCCTGCTGGCTAGCCTCCCACTGGAACACTCTAATGTCCCAGACAGCCCGTCTACAGCACGTTGAGTCAGGTCAGAGCAGCCCCAGGCTGGCAGGTTGAGTCCCAGGTCCCCCACCTGCCAGGGCTTCTTCAGCTCAACTCAATGTGCTGCAGTCCTGGGCTCGCATGAAGGCGTGGCACCCAGGAGCAATAAATTACAGGGTAAAATGCATCAGTTTTAATGCATTCACGTTAATTTCACATGTAAATGTGCCCATGGAAAACTTGAGATTTAAATCTACAAATTTTGGGGAATTTTTTTATTCCTAAATCTTAATCTCTGTTGAATTTTAGTTTCTGCTTTCTTAATGGCATCTGTTTCCAAGTTTACCCTGTCACTTTTTTATATAGCTATATTCAAAATATATTTTATATAACTATTATAGTATTCTGCACTGGTCCGCACCTGTAGGGAGTGAACCAGGAAAGCCAAGGCTGTAACCAAACTCCAACTGGCTACATGAATCAAGGACAATAAAAAGTCCTTCTTCAGATATGTGGGGAGTCAGAAGAAAAACAATATTGGGCCCATGCTAAACCAAATGGGACAGCTGACAAACAACACACAGGAAAAAGCCAACCTGCTTAATGATTACTTTGCATCAGTTTTTTACCAGCCCAAAGGGACAACGACCCTGCCTAATGTGATGCATGCAGGAGGGCCAGGGTGAGGGTGAATATATGCCCCTCACTGGTGAAGGGAACACCTTGAGAGGCTGGGCACCCACAAATAGCTGGTTCAGACAGATTGAACCCAAGTGTGCTTAAGGAACTGGCAGACATCATAGTATGGCCACTGGCAAGGATATTCGAGAACTCATGGTGCTTGGGCAAAGCACCTGAAGATTGGAAGAGGGCCAATGCAGTGCCTATCTTCAAGAAAGGGAGAAAAGAAGATCCAGGGAAATACAAGTAATCCGTTTGACCTCAATCCTTGGAAAGATCTTGGAAAAAATTATCAAAGTAACCATTCTTGATAGGCTAGTTGAAAGAAACATTCTGAGGGACAGCTAGCACGCAGGTAGGTCTTGCTTGACCAATCTCATTCCCTTCTATGACCAGGTGACATACCACCTGGACATAGGAGAAGAGGTTGATATCATATATCTGGACTTTAAAAAAGCCTTTGACCTGGTGTCCCATGATGTCCTCATGGAAAAATTGGCTACACTACAGTCCAATGGGTGGGGAACTGGCTCTGAGGTCGGACCTAGAGAGTGGTGGTTGACAGAACTGAACCAACATGGCACTCAGTGCCCAGTGGTGTCCCACAAGCAGAGCTGTACCTAGGGGTGTGTGGGGAGTGGCTAGTAGTGTGGGGGGAGGTGGCAAGTGGCCAGAGTGGGGGTGGAGGAGGTGGCAAGCAGCCAGAGTGGCACTGTCCATGGGGCACCCCCAAGCACAGGGCCCGGGGCAATCAATCACCCAGATTCACCCCCTGAGAGTGCCGGTGCACCCCCTGATGGCTGCACTCACTGCTCAGGCAATGGGCAGGGGGGCAGGCAGGAAGACCGGTGCCCCTTCTGCAAGTACCAGCCGATTGCTGCAGCTGCTTTCTAGAGTGGCCATGGCCAGCACTTTCTGGAGTGGCTGCAGCGAGTGCAGAGATTGGCCATAGGGGACTTCCTTCCCCCGTAGGGAACCCCCCCACCCCCTCCATTTGGTGGGACCAGTTGCAGGAGTGGCACGTGCCTCCCCTGACAATGGCAGTGACAGTCGCCCATGCCCAACAGTCACAAACTCCTCCAAGACCATTTTAGGCTGGGCATAAAGAAAAACTTTGGTCCGAGCCCCCAAGGCCTGGAGTAGACTCCCCCCAGAGATGGTGCAAGCACCTACTCTGGACTCTTTTAAGAAACATTTGGATGTTTATCTTGCAGGGATCCTTTGACACTAGCTGACTTCCTGCCTCTTGGGCAGGGTGCTGGACCTGTGATCTTGTGGGGTCCCTTCCAGCCCTAACATCTATTAAATCTATGAAATCTATAGTTGCTTCTGCATGTTCTTTATACTTGGTAGTAATAGAGGTTTTACATTTGGGACCTTCATGGATTCTCTCTTCTTTTACTCTTCAGGGCTGTTTTCTGATTCTAATGGGGCAATAGAATATTTTGATAATGTTATATAATTTTGACAGTATTCAGACCTTTGTTCCACTGTATATCTAAAAAGTTGCGTTTCATTTCTGGTTCAGCGGTAGGATGAGCAATTTCAAATTTAAACCACTCACCTTTTATATGTTGTTAAGTTGGGTACTGTGAGAAAAGGAGGGAAACTGATTTGGATTTTTGCCTAGAAAGCTTCTAACATATCCCCAAGTTTATATTCTTGTGAATGGAAGGTCTTTTCCCATGTTGATAATATCAGATCATCTTAAACAGTTCCCCAACCTCATATGCCAAAAGAAGCAAGTTAACACTTAATGGAGTAGAGTTGACTTCAACAGATATTCCAACTGTCTTGAAATTCTTTACCTTGAGGCAGAATGGGTGCCTTCTCTTCTACTGTCAGGTCATTGTTCTTCTCTGTCTTATGTCTTGTGTTGTATGGTGACACTTTCTCAGCCTGGAGAAGGCTGTTTGCACCCAAAATCTTGCAAAGAATTTTTCCAACTATTTTAGTTGGTCTAATAAAAGATATTGGATTTAGACAAAGAACGGTGTCTGCCTTGCATGGTATGTCGTCTTGCGACCATGCAAAACTATCTTAGTTTGATTCAGGTGTGATCCTGTAACATAGTTTAGTAGGGGGCTACAAACTCTCACAGCCTGGCCATTGTTCACTCAGACACCTTAAGTTCTTTGGATCAGCCTTTCTTGGTAATTAAGCAAGATCCAATTGTAACAAAAAGGATGTAGCACTTCTTTTCAAGCGTTTTTTATTCATTTTTTTCAGTGAGAAATATAAGGCTTAAACCAGGCTACTGTATGTGGGAAGAATCCTGTAATTTACTGATGTAACTCAGTTATTGTTATTAGTCTTTTTTTTTTCCAGAACAGAACACCTACTGTGTGGGGTGACTTTCTACATTATTATTATTTAAAATCCGTTGTTGGGGCATGTACTGATGCTGTCCTTGAATAATTAAAGGGCTGTAAGAAGCTGTTAAGATGGTTTGTGAATCAGACTCCCCCATGCTTAACAGCTATTTGTAAAAGCATTATCTTGTCATTAAGTACTACTGACTGATTGACTTTAGGGTGTAATTGCATAATTAAATTTAAGCTTACCAAGAGGTTACTTGAAACATTCCACTGAAAAATACAATCCTGCGTGTTTAGGCAAATATCAAGGTTTTTCTCAGTTTCAGATGTGATTTTCAGGTGAGTACAGAGATACAGAATCAGTCTGGCTTTTAAATACAATCTTTTAAAATGATGTAAAATCTTCTGTGCCTTTTAATCTTGCCTCTAGCCTGTGTTACACAGTGGGCATGTCTGCATATGAAATTAATGCAACTGAGTATACTCTGGCTCAATTTGAGCTAAAAGTAAACTAATCCTGATGTCACCACCTACACATGAGTTAAAGCACAGTAATTTACTGCTCTGCTAGATTACCATTTGTATTTGATGGGACTATCTGGCAGCACAGTAAATTAATTTTCTGCACCCTAATTGCTGTGTATGTGTAGACAGTGATAGGGGGTGCCCCAATACATCAGTCCAATATCGGATCGGTACCAGTGTAAAGAAAACTGGCTGTATTGGATATCAGCTCAATAAATGCCCGTGCTGCAATCAGCTGCAGCGCAGCACTCAGGAGCAGGGCCAGCAGCATGGAGAGCTGCATGTAGCTGGTAAGTCCGGTGGGGTGGAAGGGAAAGGCATGGAGAGAAGGGGTGTGGGGGGGTGGAGATCAATGCACCCCGTGGTGAGGGAGGGGGCAGAGGTAGGGGCAGGCGCTGTTTAGGTGGGGGGGGGGCAGAGCCACAGCTCGTGGGAGGGGAGGTAGCTCCCACTGCTTGTGCCTCCCCCGCATCCTCGTGTCCTCCTAGGGTGCGTGTGCCCCCTGGATCTGCATGGGGTGGTGGGCTGCAGCCAGGGCTGTGTAGGACTCTTCTTGGTGGGGACTGGGTTCAGAGTGGGCACCAGCAGTGCTAGGACGATGCTGCATCCACCCCAAATTTCACTCCTCTCCCAGTGCTGCTGCCGCGAGCCACCCGGCACAAACCCAGCTCTTCCTGGCACATGGGTGGAGGTGGGGCGTTGAGCCGGGACTGCACCGGGCGGCTGGCAGTAGTCATATTTGGGATGGATACAGCGTCTTCCCACTGTTGCCGGCACCTGCTCCAAGCCCAGCCCCCACCAAAAAGAGCCCCACATAGCCCTGGCTGCAGCCCACTCCTCCCCATGCAGATCCAGGGGGCACATGCCCCGCTATGTGCTCCTCGGGTGCAAGCAGCGGCGGGAGCCACCTCCCCTCCCACGAGCTGCAGCTCCAGCCTCCCCCCCCTGGCAGGACAGCATCTGCCCCTACCCCTGCCCCCTCCCTCTCTGCAGGGGTGCATTGATCTGCCCCCTGCCACACACACCTTCCCCCCTTCCCTTCTACCACACTGGCCTTACCAGCTGCACGCAGCTCTCCATCCTGCCAGCTCTGTTCCTCACTGCCTGAGTGCTGTGCTGCAGCTGCATGCAGCAGGGGCATTTATTGGCCCCATCAGCGAAGCCCAGCCTCCACTGAGAAGAGCCCCACATAGCCCTGGCTGCAGCCCATCCCGCCCCGTGCAGATCCAGGGGGCACACGCCCCCCTGTGTGCTCCTGGGATGCAAGAAGTTGCAGGAGGCACCTCCCCCTCCCCAACCCAGCGCCTGCCCCTGCACCCTCCCTCACCATGGGGGGGTGTTGATTTGCTGCCTCCCACACTTTTTCCCTCCCCCCTCGCCTACCACCACCCCAGATTTACCAGCTAGAGGCAGCTGTATTGGAAATCGGATCGCTATCAGCCAATATGCCTCCTTAAAATATCAGGTATTGGTATTGGCCCCAAAAATCTCTATCGGTGTACCTCTAACAGTGATACTTTACCGCACAGAAGATTAGTCTGCTGTGCAGTAAAGCATCTCTTGTAGATGTACCCAGCATATGGTGTGATTATTGAGACTTAAGCCTGTAATTCATATTTTTTCAAAAGATTCCAGACAATGTTCCATACTGAAGCATCTCCAGAGCTTTGTGTAAAGTTCCTGCATTTGTTTATGATTTGGTAAACTTGAGAAAACTAGAATGCAATGAAAGACACATTCCTATATTTTTAAAACAAATGTTTGTATTCTTTTTGTGTTCCTTCACAAATGCAGGATTTTCAAGTGACCTTTACTATGCGTTCTGCTATAGATCAAGCACTTTGGTAATTGAATGAAAAAAAATCATACCACAACAAGCATCATTTCTTGCTTGACTCAGAGTTTCTTGTATGTCATAGTGGTGAACTACTTCATTTTACTTAATCAAAGTTATATTTAACCAAAAAAGTAAACTAGATTAATGTGTCTTTGCTCTTCCCTAGAAGAAAAAATGTGGACTGTGATCTGTTTACATGTACTAAGGATAAAATCAGTTTTTGAAAAAGGAATTGTAGGTCTGTTAAAACCTATTATGAAGTTCAGGCAAAGGCTTTATTACAAGTTCAAATGAGACATGCAGCTTGGAAATCCGTGGCTGTCTCCTTCCTGTGTTACAGGAAACCTTAAACTTTTTCATTCATGTTACATAGTCTGCATGGGATTTTGCACCACTGTTGTATACGATAAGTGACAGAGGTCAGTCCCTTTGGAACTTAGGAGCAGACAAGTATTTACATGATAATACACTTTTAATTTTGGGGGGAAAGGGCTATTTTTTTAGTAACATAAATCTTTATTTGGGTATCTGAAAGATTATTAATTCTGGAGTTCTTGAAGTTCTTATAGATTCTCTTGATATTCAATTTAGTCACTTAATCTTCATTTTTGGGGCTTTTCTTACACATGGATTTTAAAATGCTAAAGGATTTTCTTTTCTTATAAACTAGTGGGGAATGGTTAATTGCTCATTACATTACTGGAGGTTTTCAGTTAATTTCAAGAGTCCTTAGGACAGTTGAATTGTTTGCATAATAAGTTGTGGGTTTGCTTATGACTGGGCACTTCAGCTTTGATTACCAACAAAGTTTCATGGAACCTGGTAGGCTTGTCATAGGCATCCCTTAGGTGTGATAAAGTGATAAAGGAAATGTAGTGCCTTTCAGAAGGGTGTGTACCTATGAGAAACAGGAAGCAGTACAGCAACTGGCTGTGTGTTAAGGGATTTGTAACTCTTGACTAGTGCAGGTGTGCAGACACGCTGCTGAGCATACTCACTTCAGGCATCTTGGCAGCCGCACTGTTCAGCAAAGAGTGAAAAACCCTGGTGGGTAGAGAAATATGACTACTTTACAGCTGAAAGAGTTATCACATTCAGGTCTGTACAGGAGGAGACGGGATCGTCCTGATAGTGTGGGGCTTCAGGGGTTACATGAAGAGAAGCTAAGGTGAGTGAGTGAAAATTAATGGCTAACAAAGGTGACTGGTGCCTCTTTAGTTATGTGTTTGTTTTAACGGTTACAGTAAAACTTAAGTACAAACAGCAGATTCTGATAATGGAATTGTCAAACACGTGTAATGAAAAGTAGCCCCCAAAGTACCAAATAAATCTAGGAAGAGCTAATAGGAAGCAGATATTCTGTGTTTGCTTCAGTCACAGCATGGTATTTGGCAATGATATGACTGTCCTAAATTCAGGAAAAGGAGGCTCTCCATAGCTTTTTAGTATACCTCTGACAAATGTAACTTACTAGTAAATACCTTTCACAAATCTTAAAAGTTATTGCATTGCAGCTTACAATAAGTCCACAGTTTCAATGAGAGTGTTCTGACGACTTTAAAAAAGTTGTCTAGCTTCTCTGGGGTCTTTCTGCCTCCATTCTAAAGGGTTTTTCTTTGTTTATAGATGGTCTGTTGCAGCTTGTTAGATTATGGTTTTTCATAGGGGTTTCTTTGTTATTGTAATGGCTTTAGACAAAAGAATGTGGTAGAACCACTTAACATGACCTTATAAAGAAAGGATAACCAAAAATCTGAAAGCAGTTTAATGACTTCAGTTATTTTCCTAATATTAATGTTCATTCTAGCACATTCAATTAGACTTTCAGAGGCCTATATTTTGATTGGTATCATGAAAGAATAATTGTTTAGAACCTGAGTAAACATCAGTATAGAAAAGTAAAAATACTCTTTTTTTTTTTTTAATATTCTCAAACAATCTGTTCCCATTTTTGCTAGTTAGAGAAGGATTCTTGTGTAAATGCTGACAAAAGCATCAAGGGAGTGAAAGTACTTCCTACCTTCTAATGACTTTTACATTGCTCTTATTTTTATGCTATTTTTTTTGTTTGAACTGTGTAACTGGAGTGCTACATAAAATTGTGTTGCTTTTTTATATGGGGGTTACAGTACTGTCAGCTTCTGTATAACAAAATCATCTTTTCAGGCCTTCAAACTTTGACTGAAACTCTACAGAAATTACAAATACTTCTGTAAATGCACAAATACTTCAGTTAAATTATTTGAGCTTGTGGTTTCAGAAGGATGGAAATTTAGATTGATGTGCTTAACCTTAACAACTTAATGCCAGTTTATAAACTATTTTCAAACAGACATTATAGAAACTTTAGATAAAGTCTTTTACTCACCATGATACAAAAAAGTAAAACTAAATAAAGTCTTCTTGCACTTCTATTAACTTGAATCTTGATCAGGCATTTATCCATGGGACTACTCTTTACCTACCTTTTTAAGAATTCCAATACATGTTCATATTAAAAGTCTTATAATCTCATATCAGCATTTCTAACTTCAAATGTCCTTCTTTTCCTTATTGCAGACTTCATGTTTTTGGATGTCTGTACCCCAAATCAAACTGTTACACTTAATCATCTATATACCTCTTAGTCCAGGTTATTTTTCAGTCTACCTAAGTCTAGAAGTTTATGCTTGATTCAGTGTTTTTTCCTTTTGTAATATAGTTTCTATATTCAGTTTAATTTATTTGAAACTAGTACAAAAGAAAAAATAAAGGTCATGTTTAATGTCATGCTATGAGATCAAAATATGCTTTCGTAACTGGAGTCCATCAGTAAAGCTGTTGGAAACAAGTTACAAAGATGCATATTTGATAGCAATAATGTTCCTGTTGTTCTTTTTTTAGTGTTCATGTCAGAGTAGTATTCATGAGCCTTGATCTGGAGTAAGGCCCTATGGGGATGCTGTATAAATATAAAAGTTGACATGACTCTTACCATGGACTACTTAAAGCTTAAAAAAATGAACATACCTGAAGGTTAGGTGTGAGAGCAGATTTGTGTCTAGAAGGGATTTGAAGAAGTCCATAGCCTCACAGATCAGTTAATGGAGGGTGATCCGTGCATAAAGTGGAATGGCAGAGTGTCTGGATGTGTTTATGGGACAAGCGGGTAAGGAGACCAACACCTTTGATGAGGCAGCTTCAAAAGTGGGCACTTAGGCTGCGTCCAGACATGCAGCAGCCTGCAGTTTGTGGCACTGCAGACCTCTTTGTGGCACCACAAACCACATGTGGTGAACATTAAAATTTGCCCCATGCTGCAAATTTACAGGCAGAATTTGCTACTGGGATTTTTTGGTAGCAAAAAAATAAAAATCAGAACAAAAAGCAGCACAATGCATGCACAACAAGTGTGTGCCAGCACACATGGAACCCGGGCCATCCAAAGCAATGTTCTGGCTGCCGACCAGGCCTCTGTGTTGCCCAACCTGTGTCTCTGCTGCTCCAGGCCACCTAGTAAGACTGCTTGGGCCAGCAGTGATGCTGGCCCCAGCCTCCAGCTCTCCCTGGCTAAAGAGCCAGAAGGAGCTGGGCAAGGGTTTGCCTGTTGTAGGACAATTTGTCCACAATGAAGCACACGTGCAGGGGCTTGCAGTGTGGGAATTTGTGCTGCTACAAGCACAACCCCCTGCAAGTCTGGATGTGGCTAAAGAGGTCAAACTGTTCCAGTAACGTTGTTAATTAAGTTGGTTGTTTAAAGCAGGCCTTGCTCTTTCTTTTAACCCCTTTCCTCTTGTTTCTTGTACCTGCTATTGTGATCTTGCAATAATTTTTATGGAAAAAGACTGTGCCATTTAAGACTAGGAAAATATCTTTGTGCTCTTATAAATAAAAGAAAATAACTTTAGGGAGAAAAAGAAAGTCCTTATTTTGCAAGAACATCAACTGGAACCCTGAAAAACACCAGCTCACTAAATTCTTCCCAGTGGCACTGAAGTGTCTGTTCTTAGTGAACATAGTTAATTTAGAACCTGTTCATGCACAAGGAGTACAAACTGCTGCCTCCAACATGCATTATTTCTGAACCATCATAATGCCCTGTTGCATGGTTTTGAAACATCTCTTAAAATTCATCTTCTTGTTAGTTTTCTAAGCTAAGTACAAACAGTCCAAAAGCCTGAGGCTGAATCAATTCAATCTTTGCAGATTAGTTTTAACTACGTAGATTGAACCAATAAGCAAGTGAACAGATATTGACTTTTGATTCCGGAAAGCAACCAAATGCTTGCAGTGGCTCAGGCCAGAAGCTGAGGGGCACTAGAGCATGCCTTCCTGCTCTGTGGGAGCAGAGAGCTTGGGTCAATGCTGCCCAAGTCTTTTGTGGCTGGAGAGGGTGAGGCGAAGCATCCTGGGATGCTGAGGGACTGTGAGTTAACTTGAATCTGAAGAGGATCTGGAACAGAAGTTCAGTAAACTGATTTAACCTAAATCAGTTAAGTCTGATACTGCATCCATCCAAGTTTATCTTAAACTGGTTTCAGCCATTTTGAAAGTGGTTTATGTGTGCTGAACTTTGGTTCTGTTACAGATTTGAACCACTTTCTGATCACTTATACTGGTTTATGTGTAATTTTGTCCCTAGCCCTCTAGTGTTGCCTAGCTCCCTTTTTAATACAGTTATGAATTTAAATATGCTAAATAATGCTTGTGGCAATTACCATTAATTTCTGCCAGGGTAAAAAATGACATTAGTTTCTATTCTATTTTCTAATCCTGTATCATCATGTACCTGTTACTACTTAGTTTCCAAAGTTGTCTCTTGTGAGGGTTTTCTGAAAAGGACTTTGAAAAGGCTGTAGTAAATGATAAATACCCCTTCTTTTTTTCTTCCAAAGCTTTTTCTCTTTTCTTTGTGGTGTCCTTTTCCCTTATCCTGTTTGTAGTATTTGCCCTCTAAGTTGTCAGGAACTGGGTAAACCACCTATGTGTGCTTGTACAGACCATAACTAAATGGTGTACAGCAGCACCACTCACTACCCTAGGTAGAGGAGTAGATTCATGGGTGACTGGTGCCGCCTTAGTCAGGGGGGGCATGTGGCCCCCTTCCCCCAGCAACCTGGGGTGGGGTCCCACCACAGCCGATCGCAAGACAGCCAATCACGAGACAGCTGATCGCTGCAGCTGCTTCTGGGAGTGCAACAGCGCCCTGCTCCCCAGCCGGTGCTTGCAGGGGGGACACCGGTGCTCCTGCCTGCCCCCGCCTCCCCTCCCCCGCCCCCCCGCCCATCACCTCAGCTGCAAGCGTGGCCAGTCAGGGAGTACACTGGTGCACATGCACCCCCGTGCACCCCTTACACGTTGCCACTGAGTAGATTTAATCTCTGACTTCAGTCTTACACAGTTTTCAAGTGTGTGGTATAGCTGGATGTGGGATGGCAGCTAGGGCAGGATAACTCAGGTACCAATAATACCAGTGTCCGGGGTCCTGAGTTGAAGAACTAAGATTTTCTCAAAAAGAAACCATCATGGAATGCTTAATGACTATGAATGTGAAGTTTGGACATGAGGCCAGCTAATTAACTGGATAGAATCAACATTAAAACTCAGCAGTATCAAAGGAAAGGAAACTAGAAGAAGCCTAACAGAACAAAATAACTTCTGTCCCAAATGCAGGAGTGTATATAATTCCATACATTTTGGGAAGCAAACAGACAAACCAAAAAGTTCCTGTTTAAATCGTTTTCTGCTGGAATTTTTTTTTTTTTTTTTTGGCACAGGCTTTAGTGAAAGCATCAAAATTATGAATGAGCTTTTAAAAAAAACTTTGACTGGCTCTTTGGAACCAAAATTATGTTTACATTTTTAACTTTAAATTAAGTTTAATGTGGATTATTCTGAAGTATTAAAATAAAAATCATCAACAATTGGGACCCTGAAATCCTAATGCCACCATTGAACAATATTTTCTGAATATGTAGCTAAATGTACATTCCTAAAGGTATACAAAGTAAGAAAAGACCATTGTTTTTTGCATGAAACAACATTCCTTAATGAGACCCGGTTTGAAGTACAATATGAAAATACAGTAATTTCCTGTGTTAACGTAACTTTATGATGGATCAGATACAGCAGGATTTCAGGGTTCATAACACGAAGTAGATCTCTTACTTTTGCATCTCTACCCATTAATGCTTGTATAATCCAAAGCCTGACCTATCTCTATCATTGTTTTCTAAAAGTTTGTAAATCTGTTCTATAGTTTGCAGAGACTCAGTCCATAAGCAAGTCTTCCTCTGCAACCTTTTCCAGGTTGGATTACATAAATGGTTTGGGCCTTACTCTTAAATTTTAAAGTTTTTAAGTTTACAACAGAATCCTCTAAATAGCCTCATAATTTTAGTGCTGTACCTGGAATTTAACAAATGGCTTATTTAAACAGTAACTCAAATTATTTTAGACTTTATGAGCTAGACACCTGATTTTGTGTCCTGAACTAAATTGGGAGCCCAGAAACTGTAAGTTAAGTTTTAGTTGGCTGCACTCTGTGTGACACTAAACAAGCCACTTGATCTCTCCTTGCCTCAGTCTCTCCAGTTCTTGAAGTGGGACTTACAAATGGGTAGATGTTAAATGGTTTAAGACAGGGGTGGGCAAAATATGGTTTATGGGCAGTTTCATCTGGCCCACGGTTCATGGGCCAGATCTGGCCCACCCATCAATTAATTGCACCCTGCCAAGCCCATGCGCCTTGCCCTCGTGGCCAGAAGGGCCCAGCCCAGCCATCATGCATAGCTTTCAGGCACCTTTGCTGCTGCCACTGCTGCAGCTGCCAAGGGACCTGCTTGGCTTCCCCGGTGTCTAGCAGGCATACCCCCCATGCCTGCCTCAGGGTGCATGCAGTGGCTGGGAGCTGTGCCCCCTTCCTGCTCCCTTGCAGCCCCCAGATGAACCGTCCACGACTCCATCTTG
This sequence comes from Alligator mississippiensis, assembly GCF_030867095.1. Lineage (NCBI taxonomy): Eukaryota > Metazoa > Chordata > Crocodylia > Alligatoridae > Alligator > Alligator mississippiensis. Next base: position 349,536,806 of record NC_081824.1, read on the forward strand.
TGCCCTGCTCTGCCCTGGCTGGGTAGTGCCTCCCCTTGTCCCTGCCCCTACCCCAGCCCTGTTCACTCCCTCACCATAGGAGGCCTTGATCTGCCCTCCCCCCCCATAGAATGAACACGAGCCACCAATGTAATGCTGTAGCTGGCAAAGCAAACAAAACACTGGTGTGCATCTACAGATGCATCTCAGACAAGACTAAGGATGTCATCTTTCCACTTTGCTTGGCCTTGGCGAGGCCGCAGCTAGAGTACTGCATCCAGTTCTGGGCACTACACTTCAGGAAGGTTGTGGAGAGGCTTGAGAGAGTCCAAAGGAGGATTACATGTATGGTAACTCAGAGGGGACTTGGTGGCAGCCTATAAGTATATAAGGGGCACATATCAGGGACTGGGAGAACATTTGTTCACCAGGGCTCCCCAGGGGAGGACTAGGACTAATGGTCATAAATTGCTAGAAGACCGCTTTAGATTAGACATAAGGAAAAACTTCTTTACAGCTTGTGTGCCCAAATAAACTCCCCTCCTCCTCTCCCCCCCCCCCCCCCCCCCCCCCCGGTGGTACAGTCATTTACTCTGGATATCTTCAAAAAATGTCTGGATGTTTGCCTTGCTGGGGTCATCTGACCCCAGCAGTCCTTCTTGCCCAAGTGCAGCAGGGCTGGACCTGATGATTTTCCTTCCAGCCCCTAACATCTCTAAATAATCGGCCATCGGTATTGACCCAGAAATCTTTGTTGGTGCACCCCTAGTAAGTGCTGATGGTGTTTTTTTAATTGTTGTGTAACCAGTTGCAATACAAGAGCAAATAATGTCATGGTATGCCAGTTTTAGTAGTTAGTATGCACAAAACACCATTTAAATGCTCAAATAATTGGCAACCGTTAAATTGCTTTATGACGCAATGAAGCATTTTTCAAAACCTCCTCCTTAAGAGTACTGGACTCTCAAATATTTTGTTAGAAATTTCACCTATATGCTGAAACCTTCCTCCCTGCTTTCTCCCATAAACAGGATGTTAAGGAAACAGTAAGCAGACATCTGTGATTAATCATGAGGAATTACTCAGCTTTATAGATGCTATTTGCACATCTTCCCTTTTTTTCACCCCCTCCTCCCTTCCTTTCTGAATGGTGTTCAAAAGTAATGTTTGGACTGGAAATTCTCGCCTTTTGCAGTTCAATAGAATATTTTGAAAAAAAGAAAAGAAGTCAAACAACTGTTGATAGTATTATAATAATGACACTTTAAAACTGAGCAAAGTAGCATCCTTAACTTTTTTTTTTAATTCCTATGCACTTACTTTTCTAAAACTTTCAGAAAACGAGATCTCAGTAAAATCTTTCACTGAAACTAACTTGTGCAACACAACAAATAGCTACTGAAGATACGCTACTAATAGTTATCAGTTATTCAAGTAGTTTTCTGCTTTTTCCTTTAGTCACCAAAAATAGATTTACTAGATTTTGTAGATGTTAGGGCTGGAAGGGACCTTGGAAGATCATCAAGTTCAGCCCCCTGCCTGAAGGGCAGGAAGTCACCTGGGGTCATAGGATCCCAGCAAGATAAGCATCCAATCTTCTCTCCAGGGTATACCTTAAAGATATCTCTTTGTGGGAAGATAGTAACTACTACACTGGTTTTGTACTTTTCTGGTGGAGCCTAACAAATCTCTTTATTTCGTTCAGTAAAGCTCCTGGGTTTCTTGCAGCTTATCAGTTCAGGAGCCTACTTAAATACATGCTTAAGTTCCATTGGGATTTGAGATACAGGCTTTTCTGAACCGGAGTCTTAGGGCTCCTTTACATATACAGGGAGGCTGCTCTGATGTGCTGTAAATCCAGCATGTTGGAGCAGGCTTGATTAATCGAGTCAGCTGGAGCACAGAAATTAATGCGTTCCAGCAGTCTCCAGCGTCACATGTATCAGCGTCCCTGCACTGAAAAATGGTGGTGGGGTTCTTTGAATTAAAGCTTGTTGAATGAGCTTTAGTTCAAAGTGCCCTGCCGCCATTTTTTGAGCACGGGGATGCTGATGCATGGGCACTTTTAATTAGCATGGCTTGCTAATTAAAGTGCTCCCCCTGCCTCCCAGACTACATCTATGAACTCTCTTTGTTTGTAAAACTCAAGTTGTCTCAGGAAGCCCAGCATCCTCTGTTTACATCTGTACCTTCGACCATTTAGGAATTATGCAGGGTCATGATCTTCCCTGGTGTAAGTTAAAAAAACCCTCACTTAGAGTAGACCTCAGAAGACAAGTCTGCTGTATGTATGGCACTTGCCTTACTGCAAACTTTCCACTCTTTGCCGGATGAACTGTGAGGAGTTGGCCGAGGCAGTGGACCATGGATGTCCAGAGATTGAGGGACTCTGTAGAGCTTTTGAATTCAATGGGATCCTGGGAGCAAAGAAGAGGCAAGAAAAGTAGAGTTGCTTTGTAGAATTCCTGAACTGTAGTTGACGACTTCCACTGTGTACGTTTGATTATAAATATTCAGCAACAAAAATACTAAAATAGTTGTCAAGTCCCAAATTACCATGACTGGAAACCTTGTCAGAGTTATCTACCATAAATTGTGGACGAGCAAACTTTTTTCCCTGAATCTAAGTCACCTTTGAACCCTTGATTGAAAGAACACTTTGAATCATCTGTTTGGTGTTCTAGGTGGAGAGATGGTTCACATGTCTCAACCTACCATAAAATAATTATGGTATCTTGCAGCAGTCAAAGGTATGAGCCTTAGGATATTTTAAAATGAGCTGCTTTGGAGACTGTAGGCAAGCCTGTGTCCAACTCATCCAAGTGACTAGAGGCATTCAGTTGTACATCCACACTACTTTTCATTGCTTAAGGGTTAAAATAACTCATGATTAAAACACCCCACTTGGCCTCACCCTCATGCTTCTTCTGCATAATAGTTCTTAAACAATTTCTTTTGATTTATTCAGTGTGACATGATGTCATCTCTTCTGACCCTGAATGACTAGATGTCAGAGACTTGCACAAGTGAAATTTAAGCAATTGTTTCTCTTAAATAACTGAGATGACACAAGTGTAAAGCTTTGGTGGTTTTATCACACGTTAATTTTTTCCACTGGTTGGGGCACATACAAATAAGGTGAGGTGTGAGAATTTGTTCTTTCAGGGCTACTTGATTAACTTTCACAAACCTTACAGACCTGCTTTCTGATATGTAGCTTACTGTGGTTCAATACCTAAGTACCCCTGGACCACAGCATTCTATACATAAAATCCAGCCTTGTTGCTTATCATTCTTCAGTTACATAAATATGTTAAACTATTATTAATTCAGTATATATCATTAAACTCTGAATTTCCACACAGGAATGCTCCTTTGTGGAAATAACCTAAATCTTCCTTAAATGTCTCCCCTTTAAATTAAAACAACTGACCTGGTCTCTCACTCAGAAGAGGAAGCCCTGGGTCATGACTTTTTTTCTTGTATTCTTGTAGTTCAATGGGCTGAAGTTGAACTATTATTCTGATCCAGACTGTGCTCCCTCGCGAATCATGTACTGGATGTTTTTTGTGACGCTCTTGGTGCAGATCTCAAGCATAAATAAAACTGAACTATCTTGCATATCATCTGATGTCGTAGAGCATGTGGGGTTAAGGTCCTCTTTGCTTCACTTCTTTTCATAGGAATGCATAGGTCTGGGGCTGGAATTCATATTTTTCCTTTCTAAATGTCAATTTAGCAGTGGTTATATTTATCCTTTACAATTCTTGGTAGGATTATGAACTAATGACTGCACAGTAAATATTTCAGTGTTTGGGCATTCTTACTGATAAGAAACTTAGGTTCACCAAAACATTTGCAAATCTGTCTGCAAGCCTGCTCATGTTACTGTTTCAGTGTCAACAATGTCAAGAATTTTGTCTGAGATTTTTCTGTTTCTTTGAACTGAAGGTTGAAGCAAAAATCTCAGAGTGTTTGAATTCACATAGAAATTGTAAAAAGAAGTAATAGCTCACTCGCACCTCTGATCCAGTATTCTGCATGTTGTAATGACAGTGGCAATGTTTAAGACAGAAAATGTCCTTTTTCTTCTTTCTTCTTTGTTTGTCTTTCCAGGGACTTGTTGTATACACCTTGTCATGATCTATATCAGGGGTTCCCAGTGTTTATATGCCTAAGGGCACATTTGAATTTAATAGAAAAAACAGCAGGCGCCAATATGAATATTAAAGTTTAGATTTTAGATCAATCTGATCATCTCATTCATTACTTAAAATTGCACTAGATCTGCAACTTCAAAATGCAGCTTCCCTTTTCATACAAAAATATTTAGATAAAAAATATTTGTTGGAATAATGATTTTTACTGATCATGAAAATGTGCATGGGCACCTGAATAAACCTCCGGGGGCACCATGGCGCTTGCGGGCACCGTGTTAGGAACTGGTGATCTATATATTAGTGGTGTTTCATTTTAACCATGGGAAAATGTGGATTTGGAGTTACTTTTTTAAATCTGAAAATTGGGGATTTTTTTTTATCAGAGAGAACTAGAATCCCTGGTCATGAGTCAGTCCTCTTGTTGTAAGACTGCTCTGCCTTTTTTCATCTGTGCTTAAAAACCCTGCTGCAAGGAACCTCTTTTCCCCTGCTATGTTTTTTTATACCAGAACTGAATTGAATGAAAGTGCGGCAAATGTGAAATGGATAATTTCACTGTATTAAACCAATGTACATCATGCTCTGTACTGCTTGGAAAGTCCTTGAAAGAAAGCTTGTTCAGTATGCCCAAGTACTCCATGTTCTCATGCACCTGTTGAAACCTGGTTATCATCAGTGTAGTAGATATCAATCAAATCACCTGAGCTGGTCTGTTTGCTTTTAATCCAGTAAACAGTGTTTGTATTTTCCTACTGCCTTCTGTCTCTGTTTAGACCTCTTCAGTGAGAACCATTTATGTGCATTTCTCCTTGAAAAGGTTATTGATTATTACATTTGTTGCAAAATCTGTTACCCTTGTTTTAAGGGGCTGTGTCCTAGCCTCTTCCACTGGATACCCAATTGGTTAAGGCATGAGCATATCCATGACATGTTTTTCTGACCTGGTGATATTCTAAATAGCGATGTGTGTGAATGCTTGCTTTCTTAATAGTAAATGCAAGCTCTGTAGCTTTGAGAGAGTTTAATGAAATGACATGTTGATAATTAATTTTGACAGGAGGATTAAAGTGAATTCCTTTTAAGCGAACTCTCAGCCTAAGTAAAGACAGCCAAAAAGCCCAAGGCTGAATTGATTCAATCTTTGCAGGTTAGTCTAAGCTGTGTAGATTGAACCGATAAGCAAGTGAACAGACATGGACTTCTGATTCTGGAAATGCTGCCACATGCTTGCAGTGGATCAGGCCAGAAATCAGGGCACGCTAGAGCACACCCCCCTGCTCATCTGGATCAGACAGTTTGGGCCACAGCTAGCCTACCCACCCTGTAAGTGGGGCTTTGCAGGAGAGATGCAAAGCATTCTGGGATGTTGAGGGACTGTGAGTTAACTTGAATCTGGCACAGAAACTCAATAAACCGATTTAACCTAAATCAGTTAGGTCTGATACTACATCCATCCAGGTTTATCATAAACCAGTTTCAGCCATGTTAAAAGTAGTTTATGCACACTGAACTTCTGTTGTGTTACAGATTTGAACATGTTTCTGATCACTTGTACAGGTTTATGTGTAACTTCTGTCCCTAGCCTCACACTATAACATTTTGTGCAACATCATCTGTCCTCCACTCATCTTTTTTGTGTTCTCAAATATGCATTCCATTTGTTCACTCTTTCTATTTTTTTGGTGATAGACATACATACAAACATAAGACTGGAATGGATCGCCTGGGCTATTGAGACAACAGTTTACCCAAAGAGTCCTGAAATTTTCCCACTCCAGCCCCTCTCACAAAAAACACCGTACAATATGCTGCAGGTAGATGAAAGACATTGTAATGTCACAGAAGTTACTAGGTTAACTGAGACTTTCTGAGACACCGACGGCAGGTTACTTTAGAAAATCATGAAACAGTGCCCTCGATTTGGGGAATGCTTAACAATTCTTCAGTTAATACTCTTGAGCTTCATTTACTCTGGAGGAAGGCATTATTAAATATAATATAGAAGGGGAAGTACTTTGGTTCATGTTATATAGACGGTCAGACAATCATACTAGCTTGTTCTGGTTTTAAATCTGCAGTTATCAAAGCAATGTTATTTTGCATTGGCTTTATCTACAGTATATTTTAACACATTTGTCTCTTGCGGACTTAATATATTTCCAGTTCATTTTTCTAGCAGCTGCTGTGGGGGAAACTAAATGCAGGTAGTTTATTTGTTTCCTATTCTGTGTTTGGGGAGCTGGATAATGCAGTGTGAACATTTTAAAAATAAAATGCAATATTAACAACCCAGATAATTAATTAGTACGATCTGATCTGTGAAAGAGGAGAAATGGCATTAGCTCTGTACAAAAGGTGTTTTCCTTTGCCCAAAGAAATTAACTCTTGCTTATTAAAACAGATTCCCCTAGCCTCAGTGTAGCATTCATAGTAGTATCTTTTGTTTACTTGAAAAGAGATCTGTAAGGGACTGACATGCTACTTAGTAAATAAAAACACTGTCCCCCACCACCTTAGCTGAAGGTCAAGCCTCAGCGTGGTATCTGCAGTGGAGTCATTACTATAAAAAGAATGTAATTTAGAGCCAGAAAGTCTGGTGTTGACAGTTATCCCCAACCATATAAGGAACTTCACGGACATACTAGACATCTTTCATAGTAGGCTGGGCATTCAATTTAGTCAAGATATTAATTATAGCTCCTGGATGAACTGTTCAGGTCATAGAACTCAGCTTATAAAAACATCAGTCACAGCTAGTGTAAGCGGATGGTTAGTACAGATCTAGTATCTCATCTACTGTTTCTTTCAGTTTACCAAGTGCATAAATTTTATGTGGCCATTTGTAATGAATTGGGGTATGAATCAAATACCTCTGGGATAGGAAACTTCTCTGTCAGAGGGAAGAACCATAAAACTAAATGTCAGTGGGACCTTATGTGTCAGTAAATGTGGTATTTAACCTCTCATATATTCTATGTGAATATAATATCTAAAGCAAATGATCAAAATGTTATTTATTAGGGGGTTGCACACTTTGTACCTTCCATCAGTCCAACTCCCTGCACACACCAGCAGCTCCTCCTATTCCTCCCTTCTCCATGGTCTCCTTCTGTAATATCTTCCCATCTCTGCCCCCTCCCCCTTACTCCAGGCACTCCCTGTGGGTGGGTGGTATTGTTTTGGTGGGATGTGGTCTGTGGATATCAACAGATTCCTTGATCTGTAGACAATTAAGGTCCTGGCTGAAGCTAATGGGTGTGCTAACCGAATGTCTGGGGCTCTCTCTGTTCCCACTTTCTTCCTTTTGGTTTTCTGATAGATTGTTTTAATCTCAAATCAATAGGATCCTGCTCTTGGGTACCTAGAGCATTTCCTGAAATTTTAAAATGGATTGGCTATGGTGGTCAGAAATTATTGTCTAATCTCCAAATGGGCAAAGGGGGAAAATGCTGTCAAGTTGAGTCAGGGATCATGTATGATTGCTTGAAATTATTCTGTTCTGGCCCGTCGGTATACCGCATGAGTGCTTGCAGCATGGCCAAAACAAACAAAAATGTTTGTGACTTCCACTTTATAGATAAATTATTTCATACCTCAGTACAAAAATATTTCCACATTTCTGAACTGTTGCTATACAGTGGTACATTTATTGGACCTGGTGGGACTCCTGACATGACTGGAGTGTAGCTATAGGGGGTACACCTTGCATAAAAGGGACTGGGTGGGGGGAAAAAAGGTGGAGGCATTGCTCTCTATGTGAAAGAGCGGTACACCTCCTTGGAGGATGACATTGGCTTTAAAAATGGACATCTTGAAACTCTCTGGGTCAAGTTGCAGGCGTGTGGGGGGAGGCTCGGCGAGAGAGACCTGACTTTCGGTGTATACTGCAGACCACCAGACCAGGGGGAGGAACTTGATCTGGAATTTACCTGAGAATTGACCGAGGCTGCATGTGCACATGACATGGTCGTCATGGGAGATTTTAATTATTCAGACATCTCCTGGGAGGAACACTTGGCCAAGTCGGAATGGTTGTGATCCTTCCTGACTCAAGAGGTGCATGGGTCAACCAGAGGTGATGCTCTGCAAGACTTGGTCCTGGCCAAAGGAGATGACCTGGTGACCGACTTAAATATAGAGAGAATCTGGGCGACAGTGACCATGAAACTATCATGTTCACTATTCGATGCAAGGCAGACAATCAGATAACAGGATTGAAATTCTGGACTTCAAAATGCAAATTTCAACAAGCTTGGGTCACTAGTAAGGCAAGTGCTGTGGGACCAGGGACTGAAGGTGAAAGGTGTGCACAAAGAGTGGTTGTTCCTTATGGATACAATCCTTGAAGCACAAAAGAAGTCCATTCCCATACAAAGAAAGGTAACAGAAGGACTGGGAAGCCCTGTTGACTGTGATTTCCCTGTTTAGCCCTCTTAAGAAGGAAGAAAGAACAATGGAAGCTTGGGGTGGGCATGAGGGAGCAGGTTGACATTGTATACCTAGACTTCCAAAAGGCCTTTGATCTAGTATCCCATGATATCCTCACAAGAAAATTGGAGGATTGTGGGCTTAACTCCGAGACAGTCAGGTGGGTGAGAAACTGGCGGCAGGATGTGCGGGCTGACTGGGGGCGAGCCGGGGCCCGTCTTTGCGCACGCGGGCTGTGGCCAGCAGCCCAGGCACGCAGGGCCGGAGAAGACCGCGGCAAGCTAGAATTGATTACAGACACGTAATGGTTGATTAAAAGATTGTTTACTTACACCAAAAGATGGTAGTGGTGTAGGCTGGACAGTTTTCCAGGCACAGCTCCGCTTAAATCCCCGTTGGAGGATTACGACAAGTCAGCTCTTTTCCCCAGAGTTGTCGAGGCTCCGTGGATTCAGTTCCCCCGGAGTTGTTGAGACTCCGTGGGTTCGGTTCCCTCCGGAGTGGCTGAATCTCCGTGGGTTTGTACGGCACTAATCTTCCCCGGAGTTATTAAAGCTCCGCGGGCTTGGTTCAGTTCCCTCTACCACGAGGGTTGTTAAGGCTCCGTGGGTTCGAAAATTGGGTTTATAGGATAGGGATACGTCTAGGATTGCGCTCGGCGATGGGGAGAGGCCAAAGGCTATTTAGACCTCTGTTGCCTGCTTAAGAGAGGCGCGTTGGGTCCGTAAGGGTCCACATCGTTTAGAGATCTTCACACAGCGCGAAGTCTCCTCCTCCTCCTGGCAAGTTTTCTCTCTCTCCAGGTTTCCTCTCTCTCCGGCTTGGGCGGAAACCACCCAAGCCTTTTGTACGGCTAGCAAGCCAATAGCTAGCTGCCACGTGTGCCTTTATTCAGAGTTGGCCAATAATGTGGCGCGAACTCCCATACAAATGGCGGGAACTCCTTTGCACCGTGCATCTCTGAGATGCAAAAGAAATGCACCATGCAAAGAAGCTGCAAATTTGGCGGGAAATTCCCCGTTGCACCAGAGTTCTCTCCCGCAGCAGAGAACTCTGCCATGCAAGGAAGCTATAATTTTAGCGGGAACATAATTTAGCATTGCCGAAGCACACACAAACAAAAACTCACAACTTTGGGTTGTGACACAGGATAGGACCCAGAGAGCTGTAGCGAACAGATTTGTGTCACCCTGGCGAGAAGTGGCCAGCAGTGTCCCATAGGGGTCAGCGCTCGGTCCAGTTCTTTTCAACATCTTTATTAACAATTTGGATGTGGGGGTGAAGAGCTCACTGGCCAAGTTTGCAGATGACACCAAGTTATGGGGAAGCATGGTCATGCTTGAAGATAGGCTACAGGCTTGCAAGTTTGACAGATCGGAACTGGATGAAGTTCAATATTGAGAAATGTAAAGTGTTCCACCTCAGGACGAGCAACCCCCAACACACCTACAGGCTTGGTGGCACCAAACTGACTAGCACCATGAATGAAAGGGACCTGGGGGTAATAATAGACTACAGTATGAACATGAGCCGGCAGTGCGCTGCTGTAGCCAGTATGGCAAATAATACTCTGGCATGCATCAATCAGTGCATCTCCAGCAAACCAAGAAAGTGAATCTTCTGCTCTACTCAGCACTGGTGAGACTGCAGCCAGAGTACTGCGTCCAGTTCTGGGCACTGCACTTTAACAAGGACGTGGACAAGCTTCAGGGAGTCCAGAGAAGAGCCACCCGTATGATCAGAGTCTTCAAAGGCAAGCCATACGAGGAAAGGCTGAGGGATCTGGGACTCTTCAGCCTGAGGAAAAGAAGGCTGACAGGGGACCTGGTAGCAGCTTACCACTACACTAGGGGAGTACATCAAGGGCTCGGTGAGCAAGTGTTCACCAGGGGACCTAAGGGGGAAATTAGGAGTAATGGCCACAAACTCCTGGAAGATCAATTCAGGCTCAACATTAGGAAAATCTTTACAGTCAGGGTGTCCAGACTGTGGAATAAGCTCCCTCCAGAGGTGGTGCAGTCGTCTACCCTGGAAATCTTCAAGAGGAGACTAGACAGTCACCTTGCTGGGGTCACCTGACCCCCAGTTATCTTTCCTGCTTGGTGCAGGGGGCAGGACCCAATGATCTTCCAAGGTCCCTTCCAGCCTTACAATCTATGAAGCTATGACTTCTGCCAGCAGGGGCCTTAGGAGTAGATGGCCACTTCCAGATGAGCAGGAGTGTGCAGTTTGTGGCACCACAAACCGCATGTGGGGAACTTTAAAATATGCCCCTCGCTGCAAATGTTCAGTGTGGGGCAAAATATGTTACCAGGAAATCCTGGTAGCAAAAAAAAAAAAAAGAAAGCACCAGAAAAAAACACAACATGGCACACATGATAAAGTGTGTCAGTAGACACCAAGGCTTTGTCCTCCAGGGAGATGCTTTGCCTGCCGGCTAGAGCATTTCCACTCCTTCAGTTGTGCGCTGGCTCCTCCAGCATGCCCAGAGCTGGGAGAAACTGAGCAAGAGTAGTTTGCCCGAAGTGGGACAGTTTGTCCCTCAACAAAGTGCACGTACAGGGACATGTGCTGTGGCAGAAAGTAGTAGCACAAATTTGTGCCGCTACTATTTTTGCTGCTGCAAGAGCATGCCCCTGCGCATCTGGACATGGCCAATAAGTGTGGAACAGTTACAGGAGGAAAAGAGATGCAGACAAGGGTCATATTGAAGTAGGGCATAAAGAAAAAATATGCTTGTGTTATACACAGTGTGGATTTCAAAGGTAACTGTTTCCATAAGCAAAAGTAAATGCAGCATCTCACCCAACAAAACGTGTTGTACTGTGTTTCACATATTTCCCTTCTCCCACAAAAGTTCTACTTTAGGCTGGCTTCTACTGAGTTGTGACTTGTATAAAAAGCCTCATTGGAAGGTGTTGCTTACATACAGTTATTTTTATGTTCCCTTCATTTCCCTGCAAACAAAAGGGACATTAATCTCTCAGGTGACAGATAAGCACTTTTTCATACCTGTGCCCCCTGGAATAATCCTATAATGAATTATGTGATAGAGTTGGGGAGATCTTTCTCTCACCCTCTAGATAATTCTGTATATAAACACCACCACAAAAATCTTCGGCTTTATACTGTGGAGCACATAAGATGAAATTTGCAGAAAGCCTCAGAAATTACTTTATTCTAATCCTATGGAAGTCCCTGAGTGTGTTTCCCTTGATCTTCAGTGGGAACAGAGAGTGGTATCAAATACTTTTGAAAATCTGATCCCTATTTTTTTTAAAGAGAGAATGACTCCTTTCCTCTTATTTGTAATAGGTTACCCATTTAGTTTAGGGCACGCTTATTGCTTATGTAGCTGGCAATTGACTTTTGGTCACAGAAGACAAGAATATTATTGTATGCCAGCACCAAATTATGTGTGTAGCAACACAAACAAACCAGCTCAGATCATGAAAAAGTCAGATGATGATCCAGCTTAGATCAGGGAACAATCTGCAGAGCTCTGGAAAGTCCTGGATATTTTATAACCTTAAGGGAAATTTTCCAGTAGTAACTGCCTGCTTTCATGGGACATATTGCACAAAGTCTGAGGTTGAATTTGTTTAAAACTAAATCATCTTTTTGTGCATGGAAGGGAAGAATTGAGTTGTGAATACTTATCCTACTCCTTAATGGTATACAAGGAATGTAGTGGTTTTGATCTCCTAAAAGCAACAATCATAACAGCAGCTTTTGAGCTGAAGTGGGCAACATTATTTCACTGTGGTGCAATTAGGCTGCCAATGGCAGCTGTTAATGCTGAAAACCTAGTTTGGAGATGTGACTGTTCTGCACATCTATTTGTGGAATAAAGCAAAACGTTCAGCAGGACTTGCTGCTGCCCGCAGAGCTTTCTCTATAAAAGTCTCCCTATTTTCTTGGGCAAATGCCAAAATGTTCAGCCTGGTTTTAAAGAATCCACTCAGGAGGGGTTTAGGAGCTTTGCAGTAGTAATTCTTCATGTACCAGCCAGCTGGCAAAGAAGCACACACTTTCTATTAAAAGCTGCTTTAATTAACATTAGTAATACGCTACTACCCACCTTTCATAATGTTATAGTTGGGGTTGTATCCAGTTCATTGTGAACCTGCATTTTCAAAAGGTTAATTTCAGTTCTTTCCTGTTTCTTACCATATCAAATGTAGGTGCCTCGTCTTAAACTTTAAAGCACCAATAAACTGATCCTCCACCTGTATCACTGCTGTAATGTCACCGCTCCCCCTGCCTGATACCTTCCCCTTTCCCCTTCTTAACTCTCTGTTATGTCCTTACCCAGTTCTTAGTGTTATCCTTTCTGATGCCCTCCCTCAGCACCAGGAATAATATTCCTATTTTTTTAAAGAATTTGAAGGAAAACTACCAGTTCCTTTTCCCTTTTTCACATCCTTAGTTATCTCTTCAGTTGTTGCCCTATGAATCCTTGATCCATTTTTTCTTACTCAGTTTGCGAACAGGGGAGACACCCCCTGCATTGCTCCTAGGAGACTGCTGTAAATCAGAGGAGTCTGTGAAACTGCTGATTGAAGCTTGGGCCATTTCAGCCCCTGCAGTAGTCTACACAGTCTGTAATCCCAGGGATACATGAATGGTTCATAGTCACCTCTGCCTCCTTCCCTTTTGTACTGTGACAAGCAGGGTAACCTGTCTCTTTGTTTGCAATGTAAACTACTGTGTAATCTTCTCTATCGTGTGTTAGAGTAGTAATACAAGCTTATTTGGGTTTGCAAATTAAAATGTTTCGTGCCGCTCTGCCCATCTGACTCCCACCGTCTTCAGAAGGAATTGTGGAGCAAAGTTTGTGTTCCCTCAAATTCTCAGCATGCAGGGCAGGGCCTGTGTTAATCTCCTAGCTGGTTTTAGTGATAAGACTACAAATGTAAAATAAACGCAGGGAGCTTCTGCTAGAACTCTAGCTAGACTTACAGCTACATGTCTGTTGATTTTACTGGATTTGTTCCTGAATACCAGAGGAAGAGAGAACGGAATCTGGGCCAAGAGGTTTTCAACTGTTTTACATGTGAGGCACCTCTCACTGGACTCAAGGCACCCCTCCGTACCTTTTATGAATTGAATGACACCTCATTTAAAAAACGCATTTATTTTATCACAGGGCTTCCCTTCTTGCAGTGAGGCTGGGTAGCTGGGCAAGGGGAGCAGCTAGACCCAGAGAGCTTGAGCTTGCTCTTACCTGCCTTATTTTCTGGGCTGGGGCACATTGATTGAGCATCACTGTGATTGAACATCACTGGCCTAGAGCTTTCACAGTTGAACACTCAGAGCTTACCTGCCAGAAAGCCATTTTGTTACTGAATGAAGAGGCCTAGGAACTGTAAAAGCATCTAGCATACAAAATGCATCTGACAGCTGGCCAGTTATTCCTTTATAATACAAGCTTGCTGCGCCTTCTGTTCCACTTGAAGATGTGCCTCTGTTATCCATTTGTTTATAACAGTGGAAAGGGAAAATGAGGGCCATGCATCGCTCTCCTCCCCAGATAGGAAAGGGGAAATTCAGGGAGGGGCAGAATGAAGAGACACGTAGGAGCCATTGGTATGAGGAGGGATTGGCTTTTGGGGTCCCACAGGCATACAGGGGGATGGGAAAGTAGCATACAGAGGGCTTCGTGGGCAAGAAAAATAGAGGGAAACAAAGGAATCTTGGCATTTCCAATGAGCTTAGCCTGTAGAAACAACAGGTGTTTATTCTAGTCCATAGGTTGGCAAGCTTTTCAGAGCATCAGGCTGAAATAACACAGCTCAGTTCCAGAAAGGCCAGCACTTCCAAACCAGCCGCCACTGCTACTTTTCTCCACCTCTAAAATGCTTCTGATATCCAGGCTTTACTCTGTGTTAAAACATTTAAATGGGAGGTGCCTTACCAGTACAAATACAGTTTGGCCCTTTTTGTGTGCTTTTGTTTGCACCTTGAACTTATTCCCCTGGATGAATGCTTTACAATCCAGGAGGATTTTTTAAATTCATAAACTGGGAAACTGTAAACCCTAATGGTGCCCAATGGGCACCATGTTAAGACTGTGCGGGCCGGGAGCAGTCCGAGGCCCTTTTTATTCGCGCGGCGGGCTGTGGCCAGCAGCCCGGACACGCCGGGTCGGGGAAGGCAGGTGGCACGCTAGAATTAGGCACAGACGCTTAATGGTTGATTTAAGATTGTTTACTTACACTGTAGATGGTCGTGGTGCAGGCTGGAAAACTTCCAGGAAAACTTCGCTTAAGTCCCAGTTTAAGGACTCGGACAGAGCTCTGGATTCACTCACACGAAGTTTGCTAGGCTCCGTGGAACTTGTGCGCACAGGGAAGGGTATGTCAAGGGATTAGGCGGCGACGGGGAGAGGCGAGAGGCTGATCAGACCCCTATAGCCTTCTTGAAATACACGCTGGGTCCAATAGGCTCCGCAGCGCTTAGAGATCTTCACGAGACGTGAAGTCTCCTCCTCCTGATGTTCGTGGAGTCCTCCAACTTGGGCGGAAACCACTCAAGCCTCTTATATGGCTAGCAAGCCAATCGCTAGCCACCACGTAGGAATAATTTAGAACTGACCAATAGTGGGGCACGAATTTGAATACAAATGGCGGGAACTCCTTGCAACGTGCATTTCTGTGTTGCAACCCTGCAAAGAAAGCTACAAGTGGCGGGAAATAATTCAGCAGTGCCGAAGCACACACAAACAAAAATCACACCCTTGGGTTGTGACAAAGACTACTTCTTGATGCACGCTAGCCCTGGGTTAATGATACAGTATCATGATGAAGCTTCTTTGCCTTCTTAGTTCCACAGGAAGGGCAGGATTAATCAATAAAAGAGTGGCACTAAGGCTTAGTAGAGGAACAGTGTGTGTCAAGATGGCACTAGGACCCTGCTCCCATCATCGCAGTTTCTGTCTGAAGCCACAGGGAGAGGGTTCAGCCTTCACTTGTCCCTACTGCCAAATGCTGCCAAAGCCGCATGTCTGCAGCTTTTGATTGCAGACTCCTGCTCTAACAGATTAAAGTACTTGTAAATGTTCCACAGAAACAGCTACAGATTTTGTCTCCTGTCCATGCACCTGCCACATATTTTGTTTCAAGATTACACTGTGGGGGCGTGGGAACGGGGGAGGAAAAATGTTTGATTCAGACATCATTATATGAAGTACAGGTGGTGCTAAGTCCTGTCTCCATTATACTGGTAAAGTGTCTTTTAAGTACTTTAAAAAAAATCTCACCTCCTTAATTAGTGACAGGTAGCACGTCAGGTTCAGTTTGTGTCTACATGACAGCAATTCTGGCATCAAAGCCATGTTGGAGTGTGTGACCCAGTGCTTCTGCTGAGCCATATGCTAAAGGCATGTCCTGTGACACCCCAGGCTGCAATCCAGTGAGTTTTTAGTCTGTGGCTAGAATGCCTGTAGGACCTGCCCACAGAAAACTGCAAGCTGCACATGGGGGAAGCATGCTCCAGAGCGTCATACAGCCAAGAGAAAGTGGATGTAGGACAGGCGCAAACCAGTTGCACAACATCTCTGTTTGTCCCTTACAGCAAAAACACAGCTTGGTGGCAGAAAAACAGCCAAGTGTCAGACTAGGCCTCTGCTTAGGGTGTCTTGCTGCCATTTTTAACCATACTCAATGTTGCCTCGAACATTATTTAGAGTCAGCCAGCTGTGCCGATGTTATTTTCAACATGGTCAAAAATTGTAGTACAAACAGGGCCTTTCCTTTTTTTTAAAGCCACTGGCATTTCCTAAGAAACAGAAGCTTTATTGGAGTTCCCTTAATATTGTCAGTTTTCTGTGTTTGCGAGCTCAAGTGTTCGTTCCTAGTTAGTCTCTCCCTGATCTCTGCCCTGGCTTTCTCATGCTACACAGTAACAAGCATAGATACCAAAACCACTCCTGTCGACAATGTAACCTGTGCGTGGCTTTACTGTGCATTTTTAACCAGTTGCTAATGAGAGTCTGTTGATTGTGACACATCACTTAGTTACTTGGGCTATCCATTTCAGTTTGAAAGTCCAAAGCTGTTAGAGGTTGGGCCTGTCATCTGTGTCACAGGTATCAGATTTTAACCAGCTAGAGTATGGCAAGAGAGCATAGTTACTGGCTGCCAGTCCTGACTTTATCTGACCTTCCTATGGAACCGAAAGATGCATAATCTCCTGGGGTGAGATAACTACTCTAAGAGGCCTGCCATTGGTAGAACATGGAAAATGATATTGTTTTTAAGAAGAATGTAGCATTAAAATAATATGAAAAAATGGTGTCATTCAGCATCAGGAATTGTCATCCATGTGATAACAGGATGGTTTTCTCTCTTCTCTTCCCTTTTCAGATTTCCAATCTGTATAGGACTTTTTCTATGAGTACAGTGCTGCAAGCACAGCCTGGTAACTGAAAATCAAGTTTGTTATCACTGTTTCTTACATAGTTAACTACACCTTTCTTGGCAATTCTGTTAATGAAAGGAAAATGGAAAAAAAACCCTCTACTTTTCTAGGAAGAAAATTGTTATGGGATCAGAATAATATGGTTGGTAGGAACCACTAAGAAGTCATTTAATCCAGCAATTGGTAGCCTTTTTGTGGTGACAGGCTGGAATAACCTCCACACACTCTACCTAGCTGCAATGCAACATAGCATGAATGAGGCCCTCCTGCTCCATGAATACCACTAGAGTCCTCTTGGATCTATAGGCTCTGCAGAGTAGACTGTAGGTTACCATATC
The DNA here is from genome assembly GCF_030867095.1 of Alligator mississippiensis. Taxonomy (NCBI): domain Eukaryota; kingdom Metazoa; phylum Chordata; order Crocodylia; family Alligatoridae; genus Alligator; species Alligator mississippiensis. The sequence continues at coordinate 349,554,132 of NC_081824.1, forward strand.
CATTGGCTACAGCCCAGAGACTATAGGATACCAACCCCTGATCTTGGACAGCCCTTTCTGATCAAGGAAGACTCATGACTATTTAAACCAGAGGTGTCAAAGTGATCAGGCTCCATGGGCTGGATGAGTGGCACAGGACCAGTGCATAGGCCAGGTGAATAACTCAGGGCCAGCCCTGCAGGCCAAATGAGTCCCATGCCCTTCCTCACATGCTAGATACAGCAGCTGCTCCAGCCAGTCTGGGATGTGGATCACACACAGCATATGTCCCAAACCGGTTGTGCAGCACAGTCCTAGAGCAAGCGCCACGGCTATTAGATTTGGTGTGTGGCGGGCGGAGGGGTCCTGAACTGGCTGTGTGCGGGTGCTGCTTGTAGTGCAGGTCTCAGAGTGGTCTGCACATGCAATGCATGTCCTACACTGGCTGGAGCAGGCATCGCATTTGGCATGTCTTGGGCCCTACGCATGGGGCCAGTCCAGTGCACACCTCACGTGGTTCAACTCGAGACTCAGGGGCAGGGGCCAGCTGTTGGACCCCATGGGCCATACCTTTGATACCTCGGTTTAAACCATTTTAGCCAAGTGTTTGCCTAACTCTCAGTTAAAAATGTGTGGTGATGAAGGAGATTCCACAACCTCTTTAGGTAGTTTGTTCTAGTGATTAACCACCCTCTTAGTGAGAGAGTTCATCCATCTAAATTTCCCTTGCTGCAGTTTAAGTCCTTGTTGATCTATAATCTCAGACTACTTAACTAAGAATGACTCGTTAGTAGTGCAAAAGGCTATTTTTACAATTTAGTTTGCCAGAAGTTTAAAAACAATCTTCATCTAGTGACAAAATATTTCTTGTATGTTTTTCAGTGTTAGTGTTTTCATGATAAAGTAGCATTGTGGTCATTTTTTTTCTACCTAGTACTTTTTTCCTCTAGTAACTTGATGAGCTTGACAATGAATGTGTTCACTTGCACAGGTTTACTCATAAAATAGCTCTTCTGTGCCTGACTAGAATTCTTCTATCGGCAATAGATAGTGAAGCCCTGATGTACTGTCCAAGTTTGTATTACAACCTTGTAATGGAATGTGTTCCTCAGCTTCCAATGACCCCTTAGTAAATAGCAGCATGACGTTCTAGCTGCTCTGCCGCTGAGCTCTTAACGTGAAGCTCTACCAGAGTGCTCGACAAGCCGAGCTAACTGACATGACACTGTGAAAATAAATCACTTCCCTGGGAACAAGGAGGATTCCTGCGTATTGTTTCTCTGGATTTTTGTCTGCAGCTTCCTTTTGAGTATTACAGTGGATTTTTCATAATAGTTAACGAAGGATGGAATTCCAAAGCAGAGCTCGCTCCTATCTGATTCCAGAGACTGAAGACGCTCCACACAAGGTCCCTCAGGATGCCTACAATATCAGAGGAAATGAAGGCGAAAAACCAGTGTCAAAATTACAGCGTAGGCACAGTGAAATAAAAGTATACAAAGAGTTTTGTGACTTTTACGCAAGATCGTAAGTTCACTTGCTCAGCATTTGGATGTTATTTGACAGATCACCTTTTAACATCTGTAGTTGTCTTTACTCGTTTTATTTTGTATAGAATAGGATTGATCCATTCTCTAGTGCAATTCCACTTGTTGTGATTGATTAATTGGTAGTTTTCATCCCCACGTGATTTTTTTAATGAACTATTTTGCACTTGCAAATCAAATTATGTGTGTGAGACTTGGATATTAGTTTGTACAAATTTTGGGGGAAAAGGTACAAATGATCTTACTGGTACCATAACTTTCTATTTATTACATTTTGGTGGATAATTATTGATTACCATAACAAATAGTAAGCTTATGTTGCCATTAGGAAATTTTGACATTTCTCAAAGTAAAGTGAATTAAGTATTTGAGAGTTCTGCAGGGAGAAAAGAAAGCTTTGAGGGCGAGGAGTTTTTTGTTTGTTTGTTTGTTTCTGGGTTTTTTTGGTTTTGCTAAAAGCTATGCTTTTCGAAGTTTCTTCACCAACTACTTCTGGTTAGATAGTACTTTGTATCCAAGAAATGCTTGAAGTTAAATTCTAAGGTACAATATCTGTTCACCTTTTCTATGCAAAAGCTGTTGAGCTATAGAAAAGGTTGCAAGTTATACTGTGTTCAATATTCACACCAAATCTGGACACTTTTTCAGTAGATAGGGTGTGAAATAACCTGTTTCCCTTTGAAAAAGCACAATAGTTTTGACAGAAGTAGTTTATGAAGAGAGGCAGTTAGCAATACAGCTAGACATTCTTTACGTTTCTTATTTGTGCGTGCGTGCATGCGTGCACACACATGTACATTTGCTTGAAACCCTGTGAGAAATGGAATACTCTTGATCTGATACTCTTGAGGTTTATGTGGAAAATGCAGCTACTGTCACCCTCTTCTGAAAAGAGTTGTAGAATAGAAAAACCAGCAGATTACTAATAACCAGGCAAGTGCTGTTTTAAGCAGGGCTTGCTATTTTTCTGTGGTGTAGTGTTAGGTAGTAGTTCTCAGCTTCAGGACCGAACACAGGCATGGGCGAACCGGGCAGCTGCCCAGGGCCCAGACAAATAGGGGGCTTGAAAATGGTCATTTTTTTATTAATAGTATCATTATCTCTGGCGAAGCGGGGCCTGATACTAAAAGTTCGTGTGGGGCCACCAGGAGTCTATGTACGGTGCTGCTCAACTTCTTCAGATTTGAGGCACCCCTCATTAGACAGCACCCCTCAGAAAATGTTGGTTTTTACTAGTTTTGTGACTATAAAAAATACTAGAGCAATTATTCTGTTGCAAAGAACTCAAAACGACCACAGCAGGATAGAAGGTTTCTGACACGATTGATTCCTATTTGAAATCACTGGTTTTATCTTATGAATCATGTTGGAGCACCTAACAGTGCTAATATCACCCTTTAAAAGATCTCTCAGTTTCCTTGTTGAGACTTACTGGTATAAAGAATATAGTTCCTCAGTTTGGAACCATTTAATAAGAACTGTGTTAATTATTGTTGGCACTCCCTCAATTCAAGGATGATCTCTGCCAAGGCTCATTGATGGGTCTTGAGGTGATTTAGGAGTCTAGTCCTTGAATCACAGATCTGTTCACAATCTGTGTTAATGTAATACCATGAACCGACGCAAGTTTTGTACAGAGGAAGTCAGTTGGAGTTGAGGACACTAATACCTGTAAAGTAATACTCAGCATCCAGCCTTTTTGGCAGGCATGCCACAAATTGGCCCTGTGCTGTCCCTGAGTGTGCCTACATGAGGCATTTACTGTAAAGCTGACCAATTAATTCTGCAGTAAATGTCTCTGTGTCTCGACATGCACCCCTGTTAGGATGCAGGAAACTAATATAAACTCTGCAGCAGAGTATTTACAAGTCCTACCCTGCAGCAGTTTTTTGTGCACAGCTGCACATGTGTAGACTCAGACCCAACTGCCTAGGGCATGAGGGTGCTTCAGTGCAGAGGCTGTCTGCTGGCTTGCCCCACACTGGAGCACACTTGTGCCCTATCCAGCCCCTGTGCAACACATTGAGCCTGGTCAGAGCAGCTCCAGGCTGGCAGGCTGACCCCCCTGACTCCCTGCCAGCCGAGGCTGCTCAGACCTGGCTCGGTATGCTGCAGTTTGGGCACGCATCTAAACCACGTGCCAGGGAGCTTCCCAGGAGCAATAAACTTGGAAGCAAAAAACTGCCGAGTTTATTGCTCATGTGTAGATGTACCCCTCTGAGTGCCATTCTAATCCCCATGCTCTGCCTGGTCTGGTGCTCTGTTTTCTGCTCCCTACCTTGTACTTTGCCCAGTCTCCAGCTCTGCTTTCTGTGACTGTGCTGCTTCTCCTCTCCCTGATCTGCCATGAGCCATACACACAGGCCGCCTGTGGCACTTGTGCTGCAGGTTGGCAACCCTTGTTATAGAGGATGTTGCTCTCCCTTTATATGGATGCAACATGACTTCCTGTCAAACACAGAAATCATCTTTTTACTTACTGAAGAATAGAAACAGTTTCTCTTATAAAAATACCTCAGTCAATCATCTTACCAGAAAATTCACATCCCTTAAATGGGTTTTATCTATACTCTATAACTGTTCTGCAAGTGGTTTGCCAAATATTCTTAAATTGATCATTTGCCCTGTATTTGCTCCCCACATAAAGGTACAGGTAGAGAGCTCTGCCTCAAAGACTTTTGTGAATTTAGGTGTAAGCAGGGAAACAGCGTAAAGTCCGAGGGCTTAAAAAAATTAGAGCCAGGTCCCCCAGTTGACAGATATGGAGCAATGCTGATTTATTGCAGTTGAATATTCAAACCTAAAGAGTGAGTTTGGTTTCTGATTTTTGCAGATGTTGCATTAACATTTTATTACAAATGCCTAGGAACCCAGAAGTACCTAGGTTATTTACGTGGGTGGTTTTCAAGTCTCTGATTCAGATTCCATGTAGCTGGAATTATTTTGCAAAATTAATATTTCTTAAGAGCACTCTTCTGTGCATTGGTTATTTCTGCCACAGAAGCTAAGTACTATGAATTCCACTCCTGTGCATTGATGCCCTAGATACTTTGTACTGGTTTTACATGCATTTTAGAGCAATATTCTTGGTTTCATCTCACAGAGGAAAACCAATTTTAAATTAGTGATAAGCTGGGCTCTTGTTTTGCATAACCATTATAATTTTATTTTCATCTTCTGTCTTGTTACAGAAAACTTTACCTGTTTTTTCCCTTCACACAAATCTGCAAATATGCTATTACTAAAGGGCTTGGACGGGGGATGGATTTAAATGACATTTTACTATTTTCTGTCTGTAGAACTGTCTCGGCTCCCATTGAAGTCAATGTATAAAGAGTTAGTTAGCTGTACTAGTCTGAAATCAGGCACATGGCAAGGCATGATGGTGGCACTTTAAACACTATTATTCAGAAAAACTTCAGTGGGAATTGGATAAGGCTAGGTGGCTTTTGAGAAGAAAAAAAGTTAAAATCAAGGGATCTGGAAGTTTTCTTCTTCTTTATCCCTTTCTTTCAGAGAAGCAGTGTAATCTTTTTCCTGTTTTATTTTGCTTTCATTACAGCAATATGGCAAATGCTCTTGCAAATGCCATCTGTGAGCGCTGCAGAGGAGGCTTCGCACCTGCTGAGAAAATCGTTAACAGCAATGGTGAACTGTACCATGAGCAGTGTTTTGTGTGTGCCCAGTGCTTTCAGCAGTTCCCTGAAGGGCTCTTCTATGAGGTAAACAAGTTAAAATATTTTTCTCTTGACTTCCTGGGTTTCCTTTTTAAGGTGTAAATGGAAAATGCACCTGTTCATGTAATGCAAAATGTGGTATCGTTCTTTGAAAATAGATATCCAGAAGAGAGGAGAAGCATTTCTATGCCAATATAGAGAATGTCATTGCAATTTGAGAATGTTAACATCTTTTTTAGTCACAGAATTAGTGATGGGCAAAAACCTACTAGGTTATCCCAAGCATTGTGGTAAATGCAGGCTTTTCCTTGCAGCATATGAAGACACACGCTACATGTTACGCTTGAGGCACAGAGAAAACAGAGCTACTAAAATGGAATAAATGTAGAATTAAATTCTGGCTCCACTGAAGTCCTCACTGAATTTTGTCATTGGCTTCAATACAACTCAGACTTTTCCCAAATACTTTCTGTTAGAAATGAGCTCAAGCCATGAGACTGAGCTTCAGATCTGAATATACGGAAAGCCAGATGGGATTCAGACCAACTGGGTCAATTCAGGATCCTTTCTAGTAAACATCACCTTCCTAAAGTAGCCAAAGTGAAAAGTTGGTTTTGCTTTAATGCTGTAGCCATTGCTCATCCCACTGCATCCTGGGTGCAGAGTGTATGTCATTTCTGTGACTCATTTCCTAGACACAGCCCTCAGGGGTCATTCTGAATTAGAGAAGTTCTTATGTTTTTGCATGGGAAGACACCTCACGGTGTGTTTTCAAAAACCCAGAGGTCAATGTGTCATAATCCAGTTGCCTTTTCCCTTTTCTGAGTAATGGCTGTGGATCAGCAATGGCCTTAGAGAGGATTTTGCCTATGGTATGATATTGAGCAATTGATATGTAAGAAAAACGATTGCCTGCAATGTGGAACAGCTTTGTTTCTAGTTTACAGAAGCTCAAAAAGATTAAAGACCAGATTTCAAAAGCTCCTCACACCCTCACAGTCTTTTCAAAATCTTGTTCCTAAGTAACTTTTCATGGTCACACAGGATGTCTGGGGCAGTTTTGAGACTAAAAACAAGATTTCCTTCACTTCAAGTCCAGTGCTTTTGCCACAAGACGATGCTAGCCCAGTTACAGTTCATGCTGATTCAGTTTAGACTTTTCTATTTAATTTTTTATTTATGACTGAAGGATTTGTATATAAGCATCTTATTTAGTGCTTCACACAGCACTTAATGTAATAGGATCACAGCCTAAATAGTTTGCAATCTAAATTGGAATAGTGGTTGAAAGCACAGGAAGATTTGTGTCATGCTGTGTTCTCAAAATGGGGACAACCATCTCCTAACAAAAGGAGAAATTGTGTAGGGATCTGAGGTGTTTCAGACATAATACAGTATGAAAAGAAGCACACTCATTATTTAATTAAAGAGTGTGACAGTTTGCTTTCCACAGTGTTTTTGCTGTAAATTGCCATCTCTTTCACTGAGCAACTTGCTACCCTGGCTGCTGGGGAACTGGCATTTTAGTGCTTTCAGACTTCTGCAAATGTGAAGATTTTGAAACACCTCTTATGTAGGATAGTGCAGGAACACTGGAAGGAAAGGCTTAAGTTGCAGATCAGCATATTTGCACCTAGCCCAAAAAATGAGTAAAATCTCTTTAGTGCTCATGCACAGCCTCGGGCTTCCATTCTATTCTTTCCCGTCCAGGAAGAGCATGGAACAACTGCATACTTCCTCAGCCAGAAGAAAAGTGCTTGTACCTGAAAGCTTGCAAAGAAGAATTTTTCCAACTATTTTAGTTGATCTAATAAAAGATATCAGATTTACCCAAATAACCTTGTCTGCCTATGTCGTTAGATCAACATGACTCCAACCAATACCCATGCAAAGCCTCGGCATGATCTTGTTCCCCTGTTTTTCTCTGGTGCATTTGTGGCTAGGCTTTTTGCATTTAGAAGGGAGCAAGTGCCCCACCATTATCTGTTTAATGCATCCTTTAACATTCTCCTTCCCTGTTTTAAAGCACCTGTTTTACTTTAAAGTGAGCCTTCCTCTTAAAGGCAAAGGTAACTGTTGATAGATTATACTAGAGATAAAAGTAGCCCTTCTTCAGTATCATTGGTCAAATTAATTTCCAGTGAGTTTAGTTGTGTGATGTTTTTACTTTCAAGGAGGTAGCTCCTAGCTTGTATAGAAATTGCCATTTGCTAGAAAAGCATTACTGTATTTACTTGAATCCAAGATATCCCTGAATATAAGATGAGCCCCCAATAATTAGATTCTATATATGGAAAAATGATAAATGTGTTATAATTTTCCAGGTATAGAATCTAATTATTGGAGGTTTGCCTTGAATTTGTCCCCTTCCCCCTGCTACAGCAGGGAAAATAAATCGGGGGGGGGGGGGTATTCCCCCTCCCTCCCTTACTATCAGACCCTGCTCTCCCTGAGTACATGGAGGTGAGGGGCAAATTTGAAAACATTGACCTTGAAATAAAAATGCCTGCAGTAAGGTGCATGTAGGCAAATTAGTACAGGCACCAATAGACTTGGCTTATCCAACATTGATGCATTTTAACTTTTCTGAAAACTGCTGCAAGTTTTAGCAAAAGTACTCCATAAACATACTTTTAAATAGCACTTTTGTACTTCTTATATACTGTACAAGCTGGGCATGTCTACACGTGCAGTTAATGTGCAGAATCTTTACTGTGCTAAGAGCTCGTCTATGTGTGTGCCCATCTGGAGCAAATTTGCTCTTGATGTGAGCATCTCAGGGTAGAGCTACTCCTGCTCTGCTCTGCTCCCATGTAACAGCCAGGGGGAGCTCTGGCAGGGGGCACCAGGATAAGGCCTGGGCTCTATAAGGTGGGGGGACCTGTTGCACCCTGGGCCAGCTGCCTCTCACCCCAAGCCTCTACCCCGGGCAGCTGCCTACTGCCCAACCCCTGCTCCGATCTTGGAGTGGGGACTGGGACATTGTCCCCTACCCCAGTAGTAGGCAGCTGTTGGACCCTAGCTCCAAGATTGGAGCTGGGATGTTGTCCCCTGCCCTTGCAGCTGCTTGCTACTGGGGCCAGCTCCAAGATCAGAGCTGGCCCCAGCAACAGGCAGCTGCAGGGGCAGGGAATATTGTCCCAGCCATGGCTCTGAGATTGGAGCTGGCCTGGGCAGCAGGTAGCTGTGAGTGCAACGGTCATTGTCCCAGCTCCAGCTCTGATCTTGGAGATAGGGCCTGACAGCTGTCTGTTGCCAGGGCAGGACACATTGTTTCACTTGGCCTTGTCTTGTATTCAAATAAATACAGAATCCTTCTTTTAAATAAGTGTGTTAGAAAAGGAGTAATACTGATTAGGATAAGTGACCTTGAAAAGTCCTGTGTTGTATTTGACTTTCCAATGGTATCTCTGTCTTCAGTCATGCTACTCTTTCTCCTTTGGCCTGGCAATTTCTCTTTATACCAACAAACGTATGACTCCTGTACCTAAAACTGTTCTCTTCTTGTGAGAAGATTTATTTCAGCTTGTTACATCCTCTGACAAGGATCCAGTAGGCCTGTTCTCCTAAATCCTTGGTTTTCTTGTCCTAAGCATCTTCTACAGAAGAAGTCTCCAACGATTAACAATCACGGTGTCCCCTTCCTCCATCCCTAAACCACTTCAAAGTTGTCTTAACTAGTCATCACTCTGGGTATCTGTGTGCTCAGGTGATAGATTCTTAGGCCTTTTCTAGACAGATTACTTTTTAGTGAACGTTAGGGAGGGGGAAGAACTAGCCATGTTAAACAATGTCTACACAAGATTAGATACATAATACAGACTAGTCATGAAAAAAATTAGAAACTAGAAGAAGCTTTCTTATTTTCAGAGAAGTGAATGTCTGGAGCAGTCTTCTGAAAAAATTGTGGGATCAAAGGATCTGAATGGCTTCAAATGGTTCTCAAGTTTATAGAATATATAGTATGATAACTCAGGGGTGTTCTTGAGGTAGCAGTATGTTTGTCATATGCATAGTGGAGTATCTAATATCCTCGTGAGGGGGTCAAAAAGAAGTTTGACCTTTTTGTGAAAGGTATCTGCAAAACCCATGCTTTGGGGCTTCTACTAGTTCCCTGTGTGGCCCAGAAAGATCCCCCTCTTCTCCCTTCCCCCCCACCCATAAGTTAATTATTGGCTACTGGGGTTTTCTCCCCGTCCACTAAAACATTGGGCATTGACTGCAACTCAAGGAGGGAGTTTCTTAGAATACACTGATTTTCTTAATGGTAATTAGCTGTTTATCATTTTGCATTTGTCCACTCTGCTTGCGTGACAGACCTTTCAGGTGCCTGTCTTTTGGGGCTAGGTCATAGATATAGGGTCAAACAGGTTAGTAGATATGGGGTGAGGCAGAAATTCTTCCCCTGGTCAAATAGACAAAAAAAAATCCCAGTAGCCCTCGCCTTTCTCTGTAGCATAGGGCACAGTCCTCTTCTAGGATTATCTGATCATGCTTTAACCCAATGAACCCAATCTTTTTTGGCATGCAAGCCACAAATTAGTCCCGCAACCTCCTTGAGTGCTATTCCATTTTGTTGCTCAGCTCCCTGACCAAGCTGCTGCTGTGCTTCTGCTCCCTGCCCTGTCACTGCTGCCTGTGATTCTCTGTAGACCTATTACCAATGAAACGTGCCCTGTATTACACCAGTGCAGTGCATCTACAATCAGGCATTGGCATCAGTGCAGTAGTTCTGGTTAGCTGTGCTGACGCAAGAATCCTGGTCAGACAAAGAACTCCTAGACGATAACTGCAGCTGCAGCTAAGTGCTGGAGTAAAGATTCTTACCCAGCCCAGATTCCAGTACATGTCCCTACAGACTTAGTGAGACTTTTGTTGGCCTCAAGCACATGCAAAAAATTGATCTTAAAGTTTTCCTTTTAAGTTGTTGATTAACCAGCCATTATTGGTCTTGTGGTTTGTGGGTTGAAGTAAGTTTTGTTTGTAGTGTAACATAGGAGTCCTTGTCTACTATTTGCTTTGAAATGCTTGTTTTCCTTTGTTTGGCCTCACCAAGTTAGCGTGTTTTCTGATCTAAAACCAATCTCCATTCCAGACACTCTTGTGCTTTGGATTCACTAGTTTACCTCTAGTTTTATACCATAATTTGGCAATGGAATGTTCTCATTAGAGATTTATAACAGGTACGTGACCATGCATTGTTACTAATAACAGCAAAACAATCTACTTAAATTGGGAATTTTGGTGCCAGCATGTCCAGAGGGGCAGTGAACCATAATCCTGGACCACTGATATAAATCTGCCAATTTGTAAATCAGAACGTTCAAGTAAACAGTAAGCCAGTAACCCACTCAGTGATACTGAATGTCATCAGTCATCACTCTTCCATTTAGAGTGGCTACCGTATGGTCAGAAAAGAGACTTGTCATATAGTTCCCTTTCATAGGGCTGCTTCTGTAGGAGTAGAGCCTACTGTAACTGTGATACGAGAAAGGACATGAGAAAACTCTTTTCTCTCCTCTTCCCCTGAAAAAGTGAAGCAAACAGTTCAAGCACTCAAGAAAGTTCTAGGAGTGGGATCTGAATTTTTAGGAAGTTTGGCTTGGATAATAATTCACGAGTTTTACATTATGTACAAGTGATGGTGAATTCTCCTTTGAGTTCCAGAAGATAATAGTGGCTTATGGCAGGAGGCTGCTATGATAAAGTTGACCCAGAGGGACAGACTTCCATCTTCAGCTCCCTCTGTGCAAAAATGAAGTTTATTTCCGACCTATGAGGACTTTTTACCATCTTGTACCATCTGCACTTTTCCCAGAGCCTGACGAAGGGACTTTGATTCCCGAAAGCTTGCAGAAAAGGACAATTTTCTTGCCATTTTCCAGTTGGTCTATTAAAAGGTATCATTTTGGAACCCGAAGTTCTAGTTTTTTGTATGATAAAAGTTGCAAATTTTATTCTTATTTATATTGCACCATCATCTGGAGACCTTTCTTTCTGTGTGCCAAGCAGAAACAGTACTAGGGCCAGGGGATCCTTGAAGAAACACTGTTTAGTAAATACCTGGAGATTTGCAAGTAATCAGTGATGATGTTACATTGAGAATTTTTGACATGGAAACATTTGATTCTTGGAACTCCTTCTTTTGTCAGTCAGGTGACTTTGTCTACATGAACTGCAGGTTTTCATTGCTAGATAAACTCAGCCCAGAGAACACAGCCAAAATGAACCCAAATCACTGAAAAATATAAACAAGTTTTTCAGTAATGGAATACGCCTGCCTGGCACAAACCCGGAAGGGAGGAAAACCTGTTCTGCTTCCCAGAGTGGTGGTTAGTGGCTCTGCTAGCCAAACACAATTAACCTTTACATTGCCACTCTCTCATTTGTTAACATAAAATAGGAAGCATTCTGGTTTCTCAGTTTAAGATATGTTTTGTTTGGCAAGAGAAAGGTATGATTGTCAATAAATAGATAAAATGGACTGCAGTTTTATATTGATATGCTAGCATATCTAAACCTTCTACATCTTTCTAAATCACTTCTTTGGAATCTGTTTTGCAGTGTTAGTTGCATTGCATTGCAAAGTACTTGGCAGAATTACATAATGATGCTTATTGTTTTGCACTAGTATCAGAGGGGTTGAAAGATAAAGAACCTTTCATTCTTTAATATTGGGTTGAGCATGAGAACTAAGCTTGCAATTTTAAGTTTCCAGGGAATAGTCATGTGTATGCTAAGCTCACTGCTTCTAAAAGTTCACTCTCGCTTTTACTTCTTTATTTTGATTCACAAAGATATAAGCTTTTCAGATCCTTAGAGCATCATAGTAAAGGCATGAAGGAGCTAATCTGCAGACATTGCTCTATATATTATTTCTCAATTTCTGCTTAATATTCAGTTAAGCTTTTAAAAAGGTTTCCAGGAAAAAACATACATTCTACTGTCCCCATATCTATAGTGTTGTACAAGCATATACTCAAAAGGCAAACATTTATAGCATCATCATGATGTCTGTCTGGTTTAGACATGTTAGCTGGTATTTGCATCTGGTTAGGAGATGCCTTAAGGCACCCAAATATGAGCGCTGCTTTCTTCCATTCCCAGACATGCTTGCATGCATATTTTTACAGTTCTGTTTAGGTAGATGTTCTGCAGTGCTGCATCAGTTTTTCCTTGAAACCATTTCACAGACCTGTAGCAGGCTGCCTGCCTCAGGGACTGCAGCCCAGCTGGAAGCAGGCAGAGGATGATTGCAATACTGCCTCAACAAGAGTGGGCCAGTTGAGAGCAATAATTGGCTGGTCTTTGAGAGTTAAAAAGCTTTGGGTCAGAGAGATAAGAAAAACAGAGTGAGACAGAGGGAAAACTGGGAGACAGACAGAAAGAGAAAGAAAGGTTGCTTGGATAGTGGCTGCAACACCAGACCGGCAGCTCTCCTAGGGTTTGGAAGAGGCCCAGGGGCTGCAAGGCTGGAAGCAACAACACCAAGGCAGGAGCACCAGAGAGAGAAAGGAAAGACTGCAGTGATGAGGGAGCAGCACAACGCCCAAGTCACCCCCTTGGGGGTCTGGGAAAATGCCCCAGGCTGGGAGTTACCCCTTGTGGACTATTTTTATGTTTGTTCGTTAATTAATGACATATGCTTATGGGGTTTCCTGTGAGGCAAGTGAGTTCAGGAAATAAAGACTATGCTGAGCTCTTAAAGACTGTGAAAGCTGAGCAGCTGTTAACCCACTACATCTTTCTCTTCAGAGGAGCCTGAACTAGAAAAGAAGACCTGAAGTATGCTGGACTTGGAAGTGGTTGGGATCAGAATCCAGTCCCATACATATAAACTCCCTCATTTTGTCTGATTTAATCTAATGGCAATATTATTTTTAAATTCCTATTCCTCTACAATAAAAGTTGTGACCGGCAAAGATCCCTTTTATACAGTAGCATTACGCTAGCAAGTTGTTTGCATAGTAAATCTCTGAAGTGTCTGATATGGAGATGCGCTGTGGTCATGTACCTTTTTCCTTAACCGTGTTAAGCTGTTTTTTGGGGAATTGCAGAGCAGGGAGGCAACCAGATGGGCTATGGGGAAATGGTTCCTGCTAGGAAAGGAATTTTGCAAGTTGAACATATAGTTCCAAAGTTAATTCCTGCCTGTAGCGCTATAAACAGCACCAGCTTTTTAGCATCCTGTCAGCACTTAAGTATTATCTGATATAATGTAAATGTTACTATGGAGTCACAGTTCTATATACTTGGCTGTGTGAAAGTGAAATTACTATTGCACTAAAAAGTGTAGGATGTGCTAAATGTGCTAATGTAGATGTACAAGGGGGGTGATCAGAATTCCTGCTTCTTTAATTTGTCTACTTGTGGGGGGGGAGGGGGGTTGTCATAAGGACCAGTTTCTGTGCATCTTTCATCTTCACTACAGTCAGGTCATTATTGCCATCCAGGGTGTAGGCATCCTTTTTTTAATGGTTAGGGCCAGGTCAGGTACTCAGAGAGCAGGAGGGAACATCAAGAGTTAGACCAAGAGTCTGGAGCCAGAAACCGCTGTTAAACACTGCTCAGCATAGTCGTACAGAGAAAGGTCCAGAGCAAAGGCGAGGCTGGAGGGTTGGTGCACGACAGGAACTTGGCAAAAGCAATAACCGGAGCTGGAACTGTGGCAGGTTCTGGTAACAAAGTTAAGGCAGGATCCAGGGCCTGGTTCTGAGAGACCAGACCAGAGACAGATCAAGATCTGGATTGTCTGGTGGTTTGTGAAGTACTGAGCAGTTGTCTTTTTTTTTTCTTGTTGTCTTGGGTTTATAACTTGGAGCCTGGTTGACTGAAGGCAACTGGGCTATTGAGAACAATCAAACTAAATTGGACATTGGGCAGCTCCAGGCAGGCTCAAGTCTTGTGCCAGGCACTTTACCTTGTGAACCATCTTTCACAGTAGGTTTGTGTCTTGAAATACGAAGCACAATCTTTATCTGCCTAACTCCCAGTTTGTTTTCCATTTGCAGTTTGAAGGAAGGAAATACTGTGAACATGATTTTCAGATGCTTTTTGCCCCTTGCTGCCATCAGTGTGGTAAGTTTTTATGCCAGATGAAAAAGTGTATACTGCATATCCAAGGAAAGGTCAGTACACAGCTTTGCAGAGAACTCTAACCTTTGGGAACATGCCCAGTTTGTGATTTGGCTACTGGTTTGATTAGTCGCTTACAAGCCGTTCTTGGACTTTTGATGCATTTATATAAGCAAAAAATTTTCTAGAACTGAAACTTAAACAAGCCCTCATCATCTCCTGTCTTGGGTGCTATAACCAGTTAATCGAGGACCACATTGTCTCTCTCCATTCCATACAAATTAAGATAAATTAAGATGATCTTCATTCATAGTTATAAAAGATATAGATATCAAAGATATCACCCCCCAGAAATTTATTGCCTCTTACATAATTCCTGGATCATCACAGCTACAACATCCCTCTAGAACTACCATAACATGGAAGATGTTAAAATTTATCCCAGCTATACAGTTGGTCTAATAAAAGGTATCACTGAACAAATCCTTGCCTCTTGCATAATTCCCAGACCATCCCTGCTACAACATCACTCTAACACTACCTCCATAGTTTTATCTATCTCACAAGTCCCGTGGCTCCCCTTTCTCCATTACATCAAATTCAAGCACTGTAAGATTTTAAACAACCTTAATTGCCTAACATTACACTGACTTGCCCAATGTATTTGCCTTTTCTCTGCTACAGTATTAGAGCACTTGTAATCTTTACGTGGTTATTTCTGAACTTTCTTCCATACTACCTCCATGCAGGAAACACCTTTTCTGAGCAGATCTGAAATGTCACTACCCTGCCCTCTCTTAAATCTCTCCTCAGAATGTTTTTTTCTACAGGAAGCCAGCTGTTGAGTCACCTACTTTTTATGTGAACTGCTTGTTTGTGAAAAGAGAAGGGGCTGGGAGAGAGGGGCATACAGACCAGTAAATCTTAGCTGCTGTGCGTAGTGAAGTATGAGGGGTTCAGTGATGAATTAGGGGCTGTGGGAGAGAAATTTAAAACAAACACAGTATGCAAGAAATTGGAAAGGCCTAGATGACCCCCTGCGGTCTCTTCCAGCCCTAGTTTTCTATGATTCTAGGGCCATGTACATTATTGCTTTTTAAGGTGGTGAATCACACTGAACACCAAGGGGCTTTTTGCATCCTCCTGTTCTCCCCAACAAGTTGCCTTCCTCTGTGCTGCCTTTCCATTTCCCTCTATATTTCAGTGACTTTCTAAACACGCACCCTAAACTCTGTGATCCCCATTGCCCTACCATGCCTCCTGTTTTGGGAAAAACACCAATCTCCTCTTCTTCCATATCAGCATCCCCCTTCCTAATCCTGATGCTTGCCTCAGTTATCACTGAGCGTACCTGATTGGCAAGGCAGGAAGAAAACTCTCTTTGCTTGTAGCCCCGAACAGCCACTTGTTAGAGGTATAAGAGTCTGATCCAGCACTTTGTGGCAGGAGCCACAGAGGAAACGTCTAGCCTCACTTATGCTCAGCCAAGATTGTTCCTGATTTGATTCCTGATTCCCCACCAAATCCTATCCTGAACCCCTGGCAATCCCAACTAAGTCAAAATCAGTTCAATAGGGAACTGGCTGTGCGTTCCCAATGCACGATTGGGGGACTTCAACTTCCCTGACATATCCTGGGATAAGCGCAAGGCCAAATCTGACAGATTGCATAGCTTTCTCACTTGCATTGATGACCTCTACCTAATGCAGGAGGTCTGTGAGCCGACTAGGGGAGAGGCATTGCTTGATCTGGTCTTGGCCAAAGGGGAGGACCTGGTGAGCAATGTGAGGATCGAGGGGGGAAGCTTGGTGACAGTGACCATGAATTGGTCATCTTCTTAGTTCACTGAAGAGCAGGCAAACCCCTCAGGAAAACAGAAGTTCTTAACTTTGGAAAGGCTGACTTTTGCAAACTCAGAGATTTGGTCAGTCAGGCAATTAGAGGCCATACCCCTCCTAGAAAAGGGAGTACATGAGGAATGGTCATCTCTCAAAAATGTAATCCTTGAAGCACAGAGGAAAGCCATTCCATCTCACAAGAAATGTAGTCAACAGGCAAGGAAGCCCCCCTTGGCTGAACAAGAAACTGTTGGACCTCATTAAACTCAAAAGAGAAGCCTACACCAGTTGGAAAATGGGAAGCATCACCAAAGAGAACTACTCAACACTCATCTGTACCTGTAGAAAGCGATCCAAAAAAGCCAAGGTACAAACTGAACTCAGGCTAGCTATGGGAATCAAGGACAACAAAAAGTCCTTCTTCAGATATGTGGGAAGTCAAAAAAAGAACAAAGGTAGCATTGGGCTCCTGCGAGATCCAACGGGGCAACTGACATCCGACACCCAAGAAAGGGCCAATCTCCTAAATGACTTTCTCGCGTTGGTTTTTCACCCTCCCAAGGGAATCATACTGTCAGAAAGGATACAAACCATCCTGGGAGTGGGTGACAGGCCCAAAATTGATGTGGATCAGGTGAGAGAACACCTTGAGAAACTGGACATTCACAAGTCTGTGTGCCCAGATGGAATGTGCCCGAGAGTCTTGAAAGGGCTGGTAGACATCATTGCATCCCCCTTGGCAAAAATATTGGAAAATTTGTGGCACCCAGGCAAGGTCCCGGAAGACTGGAAAAGAGTCAATGTGGTCCCTATCTTCAAGAAAGGGAGGAGGGATGACCTGGGGAATTATAGACCAATCAGTCTGACATCTGATTTTTCTCTGGAAAAATCCTGGAGAAAATTGTGGGATCCATCAACAGCAGACTAACAGAAGGCAGGCATCTGAATGCCAGCCAACATGGCTTTGTGACTGGCAGGTCTTGCCTGACCAACCTCATCTCCTTCTATGACCAGGTAACTGTGCCCTGGACAAGGGAGATGATATGGATGTCATATATCTGGATTTCAAGAAAGCTTTTGACCTAGTTCCCCATGATGTCCTCATGGTTAAGCTGGGGACCTGTGGCCTTGATCATCTTATGGTCCAATGGCTAGGTAACTGGCTACAGGGTCGGACCCAAAGAGTACTAGTTGACAGGAGCAAATCAACATGACACAGGCTGACCAGCGGAGTCCCTCAGGGCTCAGTACTTGTGCCGGTACTCTTTAACATCTTCATTAATGATCTGGATTCAGGAGGCGGATGAGAACTGGCAGAGTTCACAGATGACAAGAAATTATGGGGGGAGGGCATTCACACCGCAGGACAGGCTGGGGATACAGGCTGACTTGGACATGCTGTCAGGTGGGCTGACCAAAACCTGATGGCCTTCAATGTAGAGAAGGATAAGGTGCTGCACCTTGGTAGGAAGAACCTTCAACATACTTACAGGCTCGGCAGTGCTGTGCTCACTAGCACCATGACCAAAAGAGTCTTGGGGGTCTTGATTGACCTGACCACAAGATGAATATGAGCCACCAGTGTGATGTTGTGACTGGCAAAGCAAACCAAACTCTGGCATGCACCCACCGATGCATCTCAGGCAAAACTAGGGATGTCATCCTCCTGCTTTACTCAGCCTTTTGGTGAGACCACAGCTGGAGTAGTGCATCCAGTTTTGGGCCCCCCACTTCAGGAGGGATGTGGAAAAGCTTGAGAGAGTTCAGAGGAGAGTCACTCACATGATCCAAGGCCTGGAGGGCAGGCTATACAAGGAGAGGCCGAGGGACTTGGGACTCTTCAGTCTGGAAAGGAGAAGGCTCAGGGGGGGACTTGGTAGCAGCCTACAATTATATAGGGGGTGCATCAGGACCTGGGAAAACAGCACCAGAGCTCCCCAAGGAATAACAAAGTCTAACGGCCATAAACTCCAGGAAGACCGATTTAGACTAGACATAAGAAACAAGTTCTTTATGGTGTGAGTGTCCAGGGTCTGGAACCAGACTCCCCTCAGAGATGGTGCAAGCACCTACTCTGGACTCTTTCAAAAAACATGTGGATGTTTTTCTTGCTGGGGTCACTTGATCCCAGCTGACTTCCTGCCTGTGGCGGTAGGGGCTTGACTCGATCTCACAGGGTCCCTTCCAACCCCTAATATCTATGAAATCTATGAAAACACCTTGCAATTTCATTCGCTGAATCGTTCCAAATGCTGAATTCACAATATGCAAAATGGAGGGGAGGGGAGTGATCACAGGCTGACTTACATACGATGTCATGATGCTGCTTGGCTAGTAGAACCAGACAAGCTTTGCCTGGAAATCAGGCTCTCTTAATGTTTTGATCTCTGATTTGTCCTCCAGATAATTAGGGTCCTTCCCAGTGATGTCCAGAATGTTCCCTGAGCTTTTAAGTCAAATTCAGTCTTCAAAATGTATGATTATATGAGCCAAGGAATGTCACTAATTAGAGTTTAGGCTTCACTTCAGTTAAACAGCAATGTGCATCAATCCTCTACCTTATAGGGACTGACCAAATTCAAGGACTGGAAGAGAGAAATGGACAGTAAATGAGGTCAATAAAGAAGGGCATGTAAATTATTGGGTCTTTTAGACTAAAGACGTCCATCTTTTTAGATTAAAGACATTCATCCCTCCACAAGATTTCAGAATCTGGTGACACCCATTTAAAAAACAAATATGAATATGGTATGAACATTATAATATAAACATTATTTTATTAATGTGATATTAACTGTATTGCTATATTATAATGTAAGTAGAATAGTCATCCCTTCAAGCTACTCCCCCAAGTTCTGTCTAGCCCTTTGAATGTTTGCTCCCAGCACAGTATCTGGATTCCACACACATGCGGGGTACCACTAGGGACTGGGAACTGGCAGGGCAAATTTTGGCTTTGTTTACCCCAGGGGTGATCTGCCCCTGAACTCCAGCCCTGGGGCCAAAATGAACAGATCCTATGGACATGAAGCTGGAAGGGATGAGGGTTGGGCTGCACAAACGTGGCACACGATGGGCCCTTAACATATGAGGCTTGGGGAGGAAGGAACGGGACCCCTTTTGAGCCCCAGTCTGTACCTGAGGGGGAAAGCACTTCCCAGAGGAATACGACTGCAGCTGTTCCTCCAGGGACTTGGATGCTGGGAGCCAGAACTATCTGCTGCACTGCCCTTCCCACCAGCCCTGGGTGCTTGCAAAGAACTGGGGGATGAGCTGACCTGAAAAATGCATTTTTGCTTCTTCCCATCTGTCTGTGGTAGAGCATGCTGCTCAGAGCAGCCAATGCAGGAGCTGCCAAAGGGTGGAAGGGGGAAGCTTATCCAGAGGACTCTGTGGTAGGCAGGGTGGGAATTGAGCAGTGCACCCAACTCCTTGCACAGGGCCAGTACTGAGGCACCCCAAGGGGATCTTGTGGCACCCCGTCATGCTGCAGCTCCCCAACTGAGAACCATGGTTGTAGAGAGTGTGAGAGATGGGAGGAGATATGCTTTGTCTGCAGAGGAATTTGTTTTGGTTGTATCTCCAAAGATAAAGTTGAGAACCCAGGCTTCAGGAGCAATAGGGCTTAAACCAAAAGGAAGGATTGGGGTTTTTTGTTTGTGTGTTTTTTCTATTTACTTAGTCTGAGTTGGTATTTAAAAGGACTTTATACTTTTTAATATCTTGGTATTTTATTTACCTGCAGGTGAGTTCATTATTGGTCGTGTTATTAAAGCCATGAACAATAGCTGGCATCCAGAATGCTTCTGCTGTGATATTTGCCAACAAGTGCTGGCTGATATTGGATTTGTCAAGAATGCTGGCAGGTAAACCCTTGGCCTCTTCCATACTGGTGATGATTAAGGCTTCCCAAAATCTGTAGCTGACCTTATCTCAGCTTTTAAAAATTACAGTAAAGGGAGTGAATATAACTGAAGTGTCTCTCTTTACACGTAAGGTACCTTTATGGGACAAGGATTCAAGAATGCCTCGTACGCAGAGAATGCAGCACAAAAAGGAAATGTCAACATTAAGAATTCTTGATTTATTTTTTTTTAAAAACACTTAGAAAATGCCAACAAATGAACCACTTCATCTCCAGACTTCCTACCGGGTCACCTTCTGGGTATATCTTTTACTTTAGGTCAATTGGGTACATAAAAGGAGGAGAAAATTTTGATAGTATGTTTTGAGTATTCAGGTATATTCCATTAATTCTTTCATGCGAGATGTCAGATACTTTCTGGTGTGATTCCAGTAGCTAATGCTTCAGAGACGCAGGTGCTGTGATAATAACCACTTCAGCAATTTCTGTACACATCTACCTAACACCTCTCTAGGGTTCTCTGAGTATTTCTTCAGAATGAAGTATGTGGCTGCAATCAGGGCTTTTCATTTTCTGTTATTTATTTCTTCATTATGGAGTTCACCCTTATACATAGGAAAAAGTAGTTGTTTGGTTTACTCACAAATATTTTGGTCTTATTTACAGGCTTTTCTTTCCAAGCCACCTTTTCCAACCTGCCTTTTCTTTCTAACCCACCATGGGGCAGATTCTGATGCCTTTATCTGATTTGGGGGCACTCTATGAGTAGTCCAAATAACTTCTGCAGGACTTCTCTAGGAGGGAGATACTATTCAGTGTGAGTGAGTGTTTCAAAGGCTAGGGCCTGTACCCTTCAGTAGTGTGTTTTGGTGCACATGGGGCATTCCATTGATTTAATCTAGTTAAATTTAAACTTGTCAGTAAGTATTGGCAGAATGAGGGCTGAAATTAACATTTAGCTTCCAATCTAACTTTAAGATTCACAGAGTAAAACCAGTCAACAACACAACATTTTAGCACATTTTAATTCCTCTTTTTTGACTAAACACAAGAGAACAGAACAACGATTCCGTCAGTGAATGGAATAAAATTACCTTTACTTTAAGCGTGATTTAGCACACAGGAAACCCTTAAAGGTTTCTGTGTCTAGCAGACAGCTGACTGAAGTGAAGTTTGAATAGATATTTTATAAGTAAAGTTCCCAGATACCTTTACTTACTGATACTGGGTTTTTTTTTTCCTTTCCTACTGTTTTTAGACATCTTTGCCGCCCTTGTCACAACCGGGAAAAAGCAAGGGGCTTGGGGAAATACATTTGCCAGAAGTGCCATGCTATTATTGATGAACAGCCTCTCATCTTCAAGAATGATCCTTACCATCCAGATCACTTCAACTGTGCCAACTGCGGGTAACTGCATTCTGGGAAGGGAGAAATAATTAAGAAATGCTAGTTTTATTTATTTTGCCTATTTGCATTTTAAAGTGCAGCTTTGAGCACCCCATGCTAATAGCATGCCCCCATGTTCCCTCTACAAGCTCAACGTGTGTGTTAAGCATTGAGTCTGCAACTGCCTGTCAGCTGATGAACTGCATCTTTTTACCTCAAACAGAAGATGTTCGTGTTTTTGGATTCCAGAAATCTGGGAACCAACTAATGGGTCTAAATAAAGGCTTAGAGGACAAGAAGGTAGCAGGGGAGAGGTGGTGGCTATAAGTATAGCCACAGTTTGCAGCTGTAGACATAGACAAGGGTTTCACTAGGGTGAACATGACCATTTTTGGTTACAGTTCAGAAGACAGAGTGAGTAGATATAATGAGATTGAATAGGGGGGGAGAGAGAGGTTGAAGGTAAAACTGAAGTTGCATTCCATGGACAAGTTTTGAAAAACATGGAGGGAAAAGTTGGAGAGGTATTAAGAGGGAAGAAAAGAAGTTCATTTTGGAATGTAACTGAGTTTTAAATGGTGGCAGGAAAATCCAGGAGGAGATGAAAGACTGGACAGAAGCTCGTCCACCCTAAAACTCATTAAAGAAATCCAGTCAATTGTAACAAGGAGGGTGGCTAACCATTAGGACAGGTTACTTGTCTGCATGGTAGGTTCTCCATCACTTGAAATGTCATTAAGGGTCTGATTTGGGAGACCCTGACATGTACAAATGAAGGCTCAATAGCAACCAGCTATAAAGTTAGCACACATTTTCAAGCTGGTTGGAGTTTTTTATGGCATGATATGTACTTTACATGTGTAGCTGGTCTCAAGGTAATTTCTCAGTTAGCTGGTTAATTGTGCAATACCTGTAACGTATAGAGGGGGCCACAAACATTCATTGGTGTGACACAATATCGATCAGCACTATGGCCAGGAGGAATGAAAAATTAGACCACAATATCCAAAAACAAAGCCAGTACTGCATAGCAAGTCCTTTTTTAAGTCGTGGTAAATTTGGAAGTCTCAGTTAGTTGTCTGTTTTTCTGAGTTTCTTGAAAACAAATGGGAAAAGTACAGTTTTCTTCCTCGCATATACCTCACTTCCTGTTTGGCTGCTTTTACTTATTTTTCTGTCTTTGGCTGCAGCAGCCTATTCTTGACTTCAGGACTGAGATACATGCCTGAGTTTTGCAGACTGCTGTGACAGCTGCTAGAAAGCTATACACCACTAGTATGGATCTTGATGTACTTCATAAAATCTGTGGATTTTCAAAGTGGCCTCTCTAACAGCTGGATGGGAGAGGTATTTGTCATCCCAAATAGGCACCAGACAGAGAGATCACTATTAGGAGTGCATAACAAATTTTGGATTTGTTTTTTTTTAACATTAGACTCCAATGTAGAACAGGTAG
The DNA here is from genome assembly GCF_030867095.1 of Alligator mississippiensis. Taxonomy (NCBI): domain Eukaryota; kingdom Metazoa; phylum Chordata; order Crocodylia; family Alligatoridae; genus Alligator; species Alligator mississippiensis. Next base: position 349,576,956 of record NC_081824.1, read on the forward strand.
CCACAGCTTTTCACTGAGACACTGTGGTTGGAGATAGTAGGAGCTATAACACAGGCATACTAGTTGTTTGTAGTTGGACATTCAGGAAGTAGGAAGGGAATTTCTCATTGGAGATATGTAGGATAAACAGACAGCAAAGATCAGTTGGAAAAAGGATCTGTAATCCTAAAGCAAGAGTAACCAAATCATATCACCTTTGAGTGCCATCAGCATTTAAGTTTATATTTTCTCAATGACATAACTATTCAGATTTATCATCCAGGTTACAAAGTAACACTAAAAAATATAGGTGAGATCCTGTGATTGGAAGAGAATAAATATGTCCATGAAGTATGAGTGCATATTTCTTTTTGCTTGAAGCTTGGTAGGACATGGAGCATTAATGGAAACACAGATGACTGAATATTTTTTCTCAGTTACATTTGTATAAATCCAAATGTGTCAACTACAGTTGATTTACTTTTAGTAGCACTGGGAACTGAATTTACTCCAACATGCCTATAGTTTGCAAAATGATCTTGTGACATGTAAGCAAATGAGAAAACTATCATATATTTAAAGCAATTTAATGTATGATACTTAATGGTTCTGAGTTGCCAATAGAAGTAGTTAGTCCTGAGGACAAAAGCCCCAGAACCAGGCATTATGTTGTAACTCCATTTTTGAGTAAGACTATTATTTACTGTAAATAAACCTTTTAAAATAAATTCATAAGAGTAAATCCTGTGCTCAAGACTACATATTAGTTGAAATTATCTGTAGTATCAGCTTCTTTGTATTACTCATCAATTAATTTTTCAACAGGAAGGAACTTAGTGCTGATGCCCGTGAGTTGAAGGGAGAATTATATTGCTTGCCTTGCCATGATAAAATGGGTGTTCCTATCTGTGGAGCATGTAGAAGACCAATTGAAGGACGTGTGGTGAATGCTATGGGCAAACAGTGGCATGTGGAGGTAATCCTCAGACTGTGTTGTGTTTTACAAAATGGTGGTCTGAATATACTTAGATTTTGTGAGTTAGTGTTAATAAAAAGGATCAGAACATTCTACAAAATAGTTTGCCATAAGTTCTACATTTTATCTTTTAATTGTCATCATGCATGCAGCTCCTTCTATTTAAAAAAAAAACATGCTGCTTTGAGATTTCTTGTATTTTAAGTGAGAATTATGGAAATTTCTGGAAGGTCTCTGGTAGATCTAAAATATCTCTCGAAACTGTAGAAACTTTAAGGGCAAATATAGACAAAGAAGCGGGGAAATGAACACTAAGCAGGAAACTTTGTAATAATGTTTCTATAAGCTAGCTTCATGATATTAGTAACTTCATGATATTAGTTAGTCACATCCAAAACCTTTTCAGTTTCATATTTTATTTTCTTTAGTCCATGAAATTTGAAGTGCCAGATCTTAAAAGGACCAGTATTTCATGTTTACTTGATCTTAATGTTACATTTCTAAGGTCAAGAAGGAACAGCTAGGAGACGTTCCTTTAATAATGTTGAACCCTTATTTGTGTATTTGTTTCCAAAAAAATTTTCATTAGCTCCATGAATCTGAAGGTGCTTTGTAACATTTGCTTTACAGCATTTTGTTTGTGCAAAGTGTGAAAAGCCATTCCTTGGTCATCGTCACTATGAGAGGAAGGGCTTGGCGTATTGTGAAACCCACTACAATCAGGTGAGGTTGCATTTTGCATTTGTCCACTGATAAATTCACAATTAATCAAATTGCTTTATTGGTAGAAAAGAAATAATAATAGGAAGGGCCCAGTGTGGCCATTTCACAACCATCTGTGTGCATCTTGTTCATTATTGTAATCTTGGATATGTTTTTTGTCATTCATATATAAGTATTTAAATGCTTTTATGGAATTGATTCAAGTATTTCAACAAGATTGTAAGACTTATCACAAAGTATGCCTGAGATAGTTTGCAGTTGGCTTTCAAATCCATCATTATTACTGACTTAGGACTGCCCTGAGCTTCCTGGTGTTTGCAAGGTTTGTGCATCTGTTTAGTGGTGCAGATGACACCCAATCTTTTCCAAGAAGCTAAAGAAAATCTTGTTACTCAGTGGCAGGGGTTTAACACTAGGCCTTAATCAAGAGCTTGGGTTTCCTTACAGCTACTACTGTAAAATGATAGAATTCTATATGAAGATGTGCTGTGCTGCTCAGCTGGCACACTTTTTCCTCTCCCAAAGCTGCAAACACCAAATACATTTGTTGGAAGACACCACCTAGTGACCACTTTTATTTTTGTACATGTTTATAGTTGGTCCTTCTTTCCACAGATCCATTTACTTTATAGTAGAGTCATAGTGTCACTAAAGCCATGATGGTCCAGGAAGTGTACAAGAGATGAGGATTTTTTGTGATACCTTTTATTGGGTCAACTGTATAATTGGGAGAGTGGTTGGACAGGCTTTTGGGCATCAAGTGCTCTTCCTCAGGTTCCTTGCATATCCGTGTTAAGCTTCACATAACTGGCAAGATGAACAGACTACATATATATTCTGTTTATTCTTTTAAAATTAATTCACTACAACTATTTGAAGCACAAGCAACTTGAAAAGTATCATGTGCGTAACTTTTTGCAAATAAAAAATAATAAATGCTATAGTTCTAAAGAGACAAGGTTCCTTGGGTGAATCTGATATCTTTTATTAGACCAACCCAAATAGTTGGAGAATAGTTATTAAGCAAGCTTTCGGGTTCAAAAACCCTTCGTCAAGCTAAGGAAGTTTCAGCAGTTGGTGTGTGCTCTTCCTGGATGGAAGTTCTAAAGATAGTTTTGATGGATTGATGATTGAAATACTAATAGTATAGTTGTAAATATTGATGATATACCTGTAAAGGATAAATGCCATAACCTATAGATGTTAACAAGCATATTTGTTTGCTTGGCCCAAAAGGAACTAGCTCTTGTAATATTTGTTTTTATAAAATCAAAAGCAAATAGATATGGGTATTTCCCTGCAATGCTGGCAACAGAAACATCAAGACATGGTTTTAGTCATGAATGGGAACCTGAAAGTTAAATCAACTATAAGTTAATGATAAAGGAATTTGACTAGCATATTTTAAATGTGCCAGATAAGATAAATGAAAAAATGAAACAGAATTAGCAGAGTGGAAAAGAACAAATTGTATATTATTAAAATTGAAATAATTTTACAATCTTGTTTGTAACAAAAGGAAGTAGAAAGTGGCTTTAAATTTTTCCCCAGCATTCTTTTTATCATACTGAGCTAAATAGAGCTGTGTTCATGTCCCTATGCTGTAATATAATTATTTGGTTGTTTAAGAATCTACCCGGGATAAATTCATAGGGTTTTTTTCTCCATCTACAGCTGTTTGGCGACGTTTGTTTCCACTGTAATCGTGTGATTGAAGGAGATGGTAAACACTTCTCTTGTTTCATTTTCTTATCAAATCATTTCACAAGAAGCAGTAACTAAATGAGGCACCAGTAAAAGTGAAGATGTGTGTTTTCTCTTTAGAAGTGATGATTATGTCTCATTATCCCTCTCCAAATGTATATTTTTCTAAATTATTCCGTTTCTCTCGTGAGTGTAAAACACTATGGCCCCAGTGATGGAATATGATGTAGGCAGGCAGTTCCTGCATCTGTTTAGAGCCCTTCTGACTTCAGTGGAGCTCTGTACAGATACAGAAGTTCATATACAGTCATCTCTAAATGACTGGAGCCTAAAATTCAGATTGTTAAAAGTAGGCACCTAAAGTTACACATAGGTACCTAACCACATTTTTCAAAGCACCTAAGCACCATATTTCTATTTCAATGGGAATTAGGTTCTTAGAAACTTTTGAAATTCCTATTAGATGCTTACCTCCATAATTAGGCACTTAGGCTGCCTATGGACATGCTCCCATGCGTTCTAATTAGAACACATTGGAGCTGACTCAATTAATCGATTAATCGAGTCTGTTCCACATTCTAATTAGAACTGGCATCACCACAGTGTCACATGTATTAAGCCCCCTCCCTCCCCCCCTCGCCTTTCGGAATAGTTGTGGGGGCGCTTTAACTAAAGCTCTTCAAATGAGCTTCAGTTAAAGCGTCCCATGGCCACTTTTAAATGCCCAGGGGTTTAATACATGTGACATTGCAGTATTTTAATTAGAGTGACTCTCCGGAAACCGCTCTAATTAAAATACCCCACCCTCACTCCTGAGCATGTGTATATTAGGCAGCCCTAAGTATCCTTAAAAAATCTGGCTAATGCTGGAAAAGGTTAGCATTAAAAGAGCACATGTCCTAGAAATACAGTGGCTGTTTGACAACAAACTGAGACAAGCTGCTGCAGAATTTTGAAGTACCATATTGTTCTGATTATAAACCGACTCCTCATTTTCAGGATTAATTTTAGGAAAAAATTTCCTCTGTGTGTAGCTTGAGAACTACAAATCAAACACTTTGAAATCGTATTTCTTTTACAAAATCCTAGAGGAGAATCAACTAATCAAGGGAAGGACCCAAAGGGTTGAATGTGCTAAAAATGATAAACTAAGTTTCTTCTGTGCCAAAGCATTTTGCCCAAGACTCATCATATTGCCTTCAGCTTAAAATTCCATGGTGATACATTTATCGAGACAAATATTTTTAGTTAAATGGAAACAGCTTGGTGGTTTAAACTAAGATAGGCCTGATGGGGGCAAATTTGAATTGCAGTTCTGCATTCAAATGTCATGGGCACATCTGAGCCAACACTTTGGATTCAGATTTGAATTTTCCTGAGATATGTAAGGAGAGGGAAACTGGGTGGTCTTATGGGGATGTTCAGGCCTTTTTGTTTGTTTTTGTTTTGTTGGAAAATGCTAATGTGTTGAATCTCAAGTGTTTCAATATTCATTTTTACCAACTTGCAGTGAAACAGGGGGTGTTCCAGCAGAACTCTGTATTGTTTCCAACCATGCTATGGGCTCTTCTCTGGCTCTATGGCTACTGTAGTAACCTGCAACAGGAAGTGCTCAGGACCAGGAACCCACTGCTTCCCAGTTCCCTGTGGCAGAGCAGGGAGTCTGGAAACCTCAGCTTGACACCAGGTCCTTACCTTGCTCCCACTCCAGAGCAGCAGAACCAGGACATCTGCAGGAACTGTGGGGTAGTGGCAATCAGTCACCTAGTCATGGTGGGATTTATCCAAGTAAGCAATGCCTGCCGCTCCTCTGCCACCATGTGGACAAACCTGGGTGGAACCTTTAAGAGCCAGGCAGTTTGGCCCTTAAAAGTTCCACACAAGGATGTCTGCTCCAGCATGGTGGTGATGAAACAGAAGATCCTGTGCAGCACCCTTAAGCTTTGCAGGGGATCATATGCTCTGCATAACAGTATCGTATTGATCAGATTATAAATTAACCTCCTGTATTAGTAACAAGTGATTTTTTTTAGGGTAACAGTTAAATTTTATAACCAAAACAATGCAATAATACAAAATTAATATTTACCTTACAATAGCATCTGTCTGAAGAAGTACCATATACCAGTGTTAGAATCAGCAAGGCCACTACCATTACCTGTGAGACAAGACTTAGTTTTCTTAAGAGGAGATTGTGTCATGGATTGTAGCATCAGTAAAGGAAGAACCCGTATATTTTCAAGATTATAGAATAACGTATCTATAAAACAACAATTTAGGAGTCCTCTTGAAGGAAATATTCTGTTTGACTTCAGTGAAGTGCTGCAAAAAGAAAACAGTTAATTTGGATTAAATGATAATTAGGTATCTTCATGTTTCTACTGTGTACTGTGTTTCATATCATAGGTTCTAGTTGCTAAACTGAGCAGATTGCAGTGTGTAATTTCATTGTTCTCTGCACACTTTTAACCATTATTTTATAGCTATTCTTTTATTCCTGAATACACATGCATAATAAAACACTGTATTCAGCAATGAAGTTTGTTCAGTTTTATTCTACCAGAGATGGCAAATGAATGAACCAATAAAGCAGCGGATTACCTGTAACAGGATCATTGACTGTGTCTCGGGGGGGTTACTTTGAAAGGGACTACCTCCATGAGGGACTGCGTCCACTATCTGTTGGATAAGGATTACTTAGACAAGCAGTGGAATAATATTTTGGCATTCGCTGGACAACTGACACCCTAAAGCTGAAGAGGATACAGTGCACAACTAGCACCATGTTCCTTCAGAGAGAAATGTTTAATTTGTGGCAGTAACTACTGTAAATGAAAATAACTGACTACAACTGCAAAACAGGTCATCTGTTTCATTCTGGGATGCATTTTAATAGAAAAGTATTGTCATATGTTTGTGCTACATCTACTAATCAGAAGCAGGAAGGGGAGAGGAGACAAATCTTGGCATGGGAGAGATGGAAGAAAAGTGGAAAGAGATAGGAGAGAGAAAAAGGTGTAGGAAAAAAAGAGATTGACAAATGTACAAATCAAGTTTGATCTCAAATCAAAATTAAACCCTGCCAGTGTGGAGCTATCGCAAAATGATAAATAAAGACCTTGCTAAAAGAGAATCATAACTAGTTCAGGGTCAGCCTAAACAAATTGATGCAATTTGGAGACCACTGTCCCAGGTTACCCAATATTTACCTACAAAATATTCGTGTGCTTTTCCTTATCTCCCTTTTATTGTTACGATCATCCCTGGGTTTCTCCTTAATTTTAATATTTCGTCACTGTAAGCTCCTCAACTGTATGTCCTACGAATTGTGCAAATTTTCATTTTTTTTAACAGATGCCTCTGTTTATTGAACTGAAAGTTATGTCTTTCTCCCCTTCTCCGTAGTTGTCTCTGCGCTGAATAAGGCATGGTGTGTCAACTGTTTCTCTTGTTCCACTTGCAACACTAAATTAACACTCAAGTAAGTTTATCAGATAGTTTAAGATAATGAAAACATCTGTGATGTTTCAAAATGGGTCAAGGGTCATCTTTACATGTACACATTGATGTTGTTTAACTGCAGTGGTAGAGAAAACAGGCAGCTTTTCATAAATGACATCCATGTTCTTCTCTTTTATTACATGTACTCCTTTTAAATCTGCTTCTGCTTTCTGGTCAGTTCTTTCTTCAGCTAAGATTACTTTGTAACTCTTTTGCTGTTCTTTCCTTTGTTTCTTCCTTGCCCTATCGAAAGGGATAAGTTTGTTGAAATTGATCTAAAGCCTGTCTGCAAACACTGTTACGAGAAAATGCCTGAAGAATTTAAGCGGCGACTAGCCAAACGGGAGCGAGAAGCGAAGGATAAAGACAAGCAGAAAAAGAAAAAGCCAGTCTGTTTGTAAACTTTCCTTTTCCTCCTCTTACCACCTCTGTTTCTTTCTTCTTTGGTTAGTGTTAATGGATATTCTTTTCATTTTTGCATGTATCTGTGATAACTGAATACAACACAATGATTAATTTTCCTATACAACTTGAAATCTTTAATACTAATTTTAATATTAAGTTTTTGGCCATTCTTGCAAGAAACAAATCTTGTGATACTCCTTTTATTAACACAACTAGAAAATGTGGAAATTTGTGTTAAAGCCTCTTAATTTTTTTAACAGATTATGTTAATGCTTCCCTACAGTGTTCAGCGCTCAGGCTTCAACCTCCCAAATTGCCCAAGGTTTCTAAGCACAATTAAGTACATGTGCAAACAGGCATTTGGACACAGAGTTTGAATATTACCTGTATCTCAAATGTAGTTTCATGTTTAATAACCTCAGGGATGCTGCATAGTTTTGAGTGAACACTTAGTACTTAAATTCATATTTTCAAAGCTGGTGTTTTTATCAACTTAAAAATACCAGTCCTTGCAAACAATGTTGTATTCAAATTCCATTTTCCAGTTAAGATTTTTTCACTGCAACATTAATATTGCGCTGCATTTTTAATTACTGTATGTTAGGAGCTCTTGTTCTTATCTTAATCTTAATTCATTACCCAAACAGGGACTGTCTAAATTCATGTATTACATGCTCTATCCGGCCACCTTCTGAATATCACTGAACTTGTTTCTCATAATTCATATGTTCCTTGTTTTTGGAGCCACTTATAAATCATTACTTTTAAATAAAAGGGTTGCCAGAGTCTCCTGTTACAAACCATCATATTGTTTCAAAGTGACATGAAATCTTGTGGGAAAACAAATAATTTTTTCCTGCATGGATTATTAATCAGAAAACCATTTCCATTTCTAAAAATACAACAGATCGTTAAAATATAGGGAAAGCAAACTTGAGTACTCAATTTATATCTGGAAAGTAGTACTATGTGTTTTAAGTAACCTAATATACTACCAGTGTAGTCAGAAAATATTACATAGCATTTTACTTTTCCAGTGTGTTTGCTGGCATTTGACAGCAGCGTTTCATTATTTTGTTGACACAGTAGTACTTCCTGTCTGGACAGATTAGCCCATAGCTGTAGGGTTTCCTCTGCTTTCCTCTAAAAGCAGCTGGTATTGCTGATTGCCAGAAACAGGATGTTTAACAAGATGGTCCATGCTTTAATCCAGTACAGCATTTTCAGTTGTCTTCATAATAGCGTGTGCCAATATTCAAACAAGATAGGTTTTTACTAATGGAAATGTGAAGAATTTTGAAAATGTATCCCATATCTGTACTAATATGTTTACAATTCATTGTTTAATTATACATCACTGCATGTTGTACCAAATCAGGCCTTCCTATGTCTGACTGCATAATTGGTAAAATGGACTAGGAGCCATCAATTTCAAAGCTGTTAGAAAAGGCATAAGGCAGTCCAATAAGGTAACTGGCCTTACTGAGGTGCAAAAAGTATATGTAGGCTATTTGTGTAGGTAGAAGAGTTCAGATAAGTGCATAATCTTTTTTTTTGTTCAATCCCAATGTTTTGCAGTTAAAGTACACTACAAAATGTTTTCTTCACTTCAGTTATTTACTTCATTTTCTTTTTCTCTCTTGCTCTCTAATATATTATCACTCATATATATACTATATATGATGTATCTACTAGTAGTGTGTTTATGATATATCTACTTGTAGTATATACAGAGTATTATATACACTAGTATACTATTTATGTGTGTATGTCTATGTATTGACTATATGCCTGGTGTGCACTTAGCACCATTTTTCAAAACCTAGTTTGTGTTCTTTAGCGAAGAAACCAATACTCAACAAGCCAGGTATAAAGAAACCCAGATTCTTCTGAACTTGGGTCTTTCTTCCTTAACATTACTCAAAAACACAGGCATAAATAGTCATGTGTATAATAGTGTGTGCCCTTTAAAATAGATTCAGGTATGTCTGCATGTGCTGTCTCATTTTATTATTTGTAATTTGTGTTCCGTGTGTAAGTAAAAACCCTCATAGTGGTATAAGTATCTTTTATTTTTATAACATTATGAGACATCTTCAAAATCCCTTTCACTAAAGTTATATTTTGCTTTACCATTTTTAGGAACAAGTTTGTTGAGTTTGATATGAAGCCTGTCTGCAAGAAGTGCTATGAGAAGTTTCCCTTGGAACTGAAGAAGAGACTGAAGAAACTAGCTGAAACTTTAGGGAGGAAGTAAAGATACCAAAAATCTCATTTTCTGTGCAAAAATGAGAAGCTGTTAACAATATTATTTGATTTTATTTCATTTGAGGCTGCAATCAGTCAAACACAAGCAAAGAGAATGAATTTCCCTGCTGCACGATTAGCTTCATACTAAAGTTCTTGCCTCTTATCTCCCTCAGAACATATGTCTAGAACACTCTGATACTTTATGTAAACTTCATAACTAGCAAAAACTAAATATATCTTAAATTCTCTATTTGCCATTTGCAGTTATATCTGTCTGTTGCTATATAGCTTATATTCACATACTAAATGAGTTATCAGTTCATGAGAGAGACTGGTGGCTCTGTAGTTGGACTCCTAGATAGAATCTGGTGCCCACCCACTGATGTTAGGTGGGGATACTGTATAGACATAAGATCTGCTAGTACTTCACTGCAAAGACTTTAAAAATGCACATAACTTTATGTACATGAATAGTTCCTTTAAAGTTCTCAGTACTATTTGTGTGCATAAAATTAATCATGTATGTAAGTCTTTGAATGACTCAGGCCTAAATCTGTAATTTATCACTTTCTTGGGAACTGTTCATTCTTTAGATTCTGATCAAAGTACACTTAGAAAAGCCTTACTTTTTAACTGTCTCTGAAACAACTGTCAATCTAACTGCAACTAATGCAGAAGGTATATTGCCTTAACTAGATTAAACTTATTAATCTTTGTACATCAGACTTCAAAAGTGGAAACAGCAACATAAGAAATATATTCCTGTTGCAAAAAATGAGCATATTCAGAACTACTTGAATTTTGCTACGTTCAGTTTAAAACAATGCAGTAACTTCTGTGAGTGTTTTGTATTTTATTTCCTTTTTGTGCCTTATTCTGCTGGACCTTAATAATGTTTAAAAAATGATCCATTAAATATATATGCAATTTTATTTCATATTTTTTATGCAGAAAATGTATGCCAGGTATTTCAAAAGATAACATGCTTTAACTGTACCAGATGTCTGAAGAATTCTTTTTTTTCCAAATGTGAACACTTGAGGTTTTAAAAATACATTACATTGCTTCGTGGAATAAGTAATTTTTAGATGAACACATGAAACATTTATCTGTTATTTGGGAATGTTACTTTTACATCACAGAGCTCAAGGATAAAAGGTCAATCCTGTTAAGTGCTCAGCATCTTTAAGTTTTATTGCATCCTTGGAGGACTGAGCCCAAACCAATCAAAATGTCCAATAAATAGCATTAGACTCTTCATTTATAGCTGTACAGAATCTAGTTCATTTCCTTCCTGTTAAAAGTGCAATGGATTAAAAATCTATCAGAAATTGCCTGTGATAATACATTACCAAATATGGCAAACTAATTTAACAAAAATCTAACCTTTCCTCTTTTAATATGGCAACCTTAACAGATTCTGATGGATTATGCAGTATCAGCTGGAATCTCATAAAATGTCTAAGAACAATTACCCCTTAGTTGGTTTAAACTTTCCAGTGCAGTCACTAAAGGTTATGAAATTTAACTTGTCTCACCTCTTAAAGGGATATTCAAGGTGAAGAGGAAGACACAATTCTCTCTTCCATTTGCCACACTGTATGTTTGTCCACCTTTGGTTGTATTTATGCATATAAAGTAACAATATAACAGTAATAGGTTTAATTCCTAGTTTTGGCCCTTGACTGTGTTTTGCCTTTGCAGGGTTGAGGGGGAGGGGGGAGGGGAGTAGGGGGGCACTACACTCTGCTTCTGAGGCGTTTGCTTTGAGAAGCAAGAACAAAAAGAGCTAAAGGAAGGCTAAAGGAAGAGTCTGTGTCCTCCCTCTTACAAAATGCCTTGTTGCTGTGCCCTGCCAGCTGTGAGGGTAGGAGGCACCTTTGCCAAGAGCCCAGTCAGGGCCAAGTCCCTTCAGCTTCTCTCCCCCAGAGAAGGAAGGAAGCCAGAGAAGGTTGAAATGGTTGGTTTCCAGGGCAAGAAACCCAGGGGGTAGAGGACAGCTAAATCCCTATAGCCTGCTCCAGCATCCTGACTACGTTCAGTCATCTCATCACCTATCCCTCTGGCTCTCCTGGCTCTGAACTCTGCGCAGGGACTGCCTACGGCAAAACGTAAGAGTTGCCATTGACTGGGTCAGACCCTCGGTGTCGCAGTGGCAGAGAGCAGATACTGAAAGGAGTGAACAGGAGATGGCCAGTTTCCACTGCTCCTCTCTCACATGCAGCCTCCAACAGTGAAGGTCTAGGAAGTTGCAATTCAGAGGCTATATTCCTAGCTCCTACGCTCAATAGTGACCGCTCACTACTGGATTGGAATTTATCCAATCCGTTTGCATCCTGTGAAATTGGCAGCTTCCGCATCCCGTGGCAGTGAGGTCCACACTCAAATGGGACACAGCATGCCTCCTGTTAGCTTGAAACTGACTACCTCCTTGGTGCAATTTGTGACCCTGAGTTCTTATATGGCGGGAGAGAGCAAATGACAAATCTCTGTTGACTTTCTCTGCCACTTAACATTGTGAAGGCTATGGCATGCTGCCAGGAGAGCGAGGGGAGTTGATTCTTCCTCTCTATTCAGAGCAGGTGAGGCCACATCTGGAGTACTGTGTCCTGTTTTGGGGCCCCCCACTACAGGAAGGGAGCGGTCTGGTTGGGGCAGCCCTGCTCTGAGCAGGGGCTGGACTGCAGGAGGTCTCGTGCACCAGCACAGGCTGGGGACCAGCTGGCAGTCCTGAAGAAAAGGCCCTGGGGCTTACAGCAGATAATAAGCTGAATAGGAGCCAGCAGCGTGCCCTGGTTACCAAGAAGGCTAACGGCATACTGGGCTGCATTGGTGAGAGCCCCCCCCAGCACAACAAAGTAAGGGCGGGAAGGGAATAGGCCCGGGGAAAGGGTGGGGCGGGGCTACCCAATGGGAGGTGAGAACGAGAAAGTGCACGGATGTTGGGGCGGGGCTATGTGGCAGGGGGTGTGGCTTCTCGATGGGGAGAGGAACGTGAAAATGCCCGGATGTTGGGGGCGGGGCTACTGCCACAGGAAGGAAGGGGAAAGTGCCCGGATGTTAGGGGCGGGGTTACGCAACAGGGGGTGTGGTCACTCAGGAGGGAGGGGGAGAGGAACGTGTGAAAGTGCCCAGATGTTGAGAAGGCTCAAACGGAACTGTAGGGGGTGCGCATGCGCCTCAAGCATTCTCTTCCGTCACTTCCGCTTCCCGCCGTGCGACCCGGGCTCTCGCTCGTAGTCGCGGGCGGTTCGCGTCACTCTCGCCGTGCGGCGCTGCCGGGTCGCCCCTTGGAGACCGGTTGACCGCCGCGGCTGCCATGATGCGGCGCAGTAAGGCCGAGGTGGAGCGGTACATCGCCTCCGTGCAGGCCGCCGCGCCGTCCCCCCGCGAGGTGAGAGCGGCCGGGCCTAGCCGGCCCGGCAGGCTTGAATTTGGGAGCTTGACTTTTGGGCCTTGCCCGACTGAGTTTGGCCTTGATAAAGATGGGGGGAGGGGAGGAGTTCTAGCTCTTCCTGGCTGTTCTTGGGTGTGTCAAGTCACGGGATCCTGGTGAATGGCGAAGGGAAAGCAGATTGGGATTTATCACTTTCTCTTTCCCACCACAGCATACCTAGGAGTTGGAAAAGGAAACTAGTAAGTTGACAGTTTCCAGCTATCAGGCAGTTCTTTCTCGCTGTGTTTCATTCAGGTGTGACCTCCCTGGCACTGGCTGTGAGGGAGGCGGGGAGTTTTGGCCAATTCCAAGAGGGATGGGACCGGCTCTTGGAGGAAGGGGGCAGAGGAGCTAGCAAGCAGGGGAGTGAGGGGTGTGGCCTTGGAGTCAGGGCTTCCTAGTTTTGAAATGCCAGAGGCTGCAAGTGAGAGAGGAACTGTGGGAAAACCCCTGGTGGTCGCCAGATGACTTTCTTTGGGTAAATCCAATATCTTTTATTAGACCTGCTCAAATAGAACCATAGAAAATTAGGGTTGGAAAAGGGACCTCAGGGAGGTCATCTAGTCCAACTCCCTGCTCAAAGCAGGACCATCCCCAACTACATCATCCCAGTCAAGGCTTTGTTGGAAACGTGGGACAGTTTGAATAAGAAGATTGAGAGAAGAGAAACATTCAGCATGTAAATTAGTTTTGCAGTCAACAAGTCCTATCATTAGGAAATAGGAAGAGCCCTTTTCTCCCCAGCACCACCTGGGGTGATGAGGAACAATGGTAATAAGCTGATGGAGAATAGGTTTAGGTTAGAGATCAGGAGGTGATATTTTACAGTTAGGGTGGCCAAAATCGGAACCAGCTTCCCAGGGAAGTGGTCCTTGCCTCTATCTTGGGTAAATTCAGAAAGAGGTTGGGTGATCACCTGTCTGGGGTCTTGTGAACCCAGCATTCATTCCTGCCTGTGGCAGGGGGTCAGGCTAGATGATCTGTTCAGGTCCTTCCTGACCCTAGCTACTATGAAACTATGACACTATGAAGTGATATTAGATTATCTAAGGGCTGGGCATCATAGGCACTGACATGACAGGGTAGTGATCGGGCAAAGGAACACTAGGGCAATCAGCCCTGCGGGGAAAGGCCACAGTTTGATAGCAGAGAAGTCATTGCATTGATAGCCAGGTCCTGAATAACCCATTGCTGCACAAGAGGCTCAGTGTATTTATATGCCTCACTGGTTTGTACAGCCTGTTCTTTGTATGTAACATCAGGTAGGAAGAAAAGACAGGAGTCGGATGGGACTGAGGCAGTAGAGCCAAGGAGATAGAGAACACTGTTAGTGTGCTAGCATGGTAACATCCTTAGCTCCAGTTGGAAACATTCTTCTTAGCAAGCTTTCAGGTACAAATGCCCAGCTTGCTAAGAAGAATTTGTCCAACTATTTGAGTCGGTCTAATAAAAGATATCAGATTTATGCAAAGAACCTTGTCTGCCTGTGTCTTTAGAGAAACACAGCTACAGTCTACACCCCTGGTCATAGCTAGGTCACGTTCCCTTTCAGCCTCTGCTCTGCCACGGGCACAGTGATACTAAGCAAGATGGACTTATGGTCTGACCCAGTCAGTGGCAGTTCTTATATATTGGGAAAAGTGTTTGTTCTTGGCATGTTGAATATAGCAGGGAAGAGGGTCTGGGTGGCCAGCTCCCTAGCTGTCAAGCCCAGAAAGTGGTCAGTAAGCTGTCATGGTAGTCATGGGTGCCCCTGGCCTGTTGAAAAGCCACATTTGACCTTTTTTTCAAAGGTCTCATGCAGCCATGCATGAGGTCTGTTTTTACTGTTTACCTTGCTGCAAACTGCAGTGGTAGGATATTTAACAATGCAGCCTTTTTATGTCATCGCACATCCGTGTGCACTGTAACACACAGAAGGATTTAGACGGGATCAGTGGACGCAGCAATTGTACTGTCTCATACCTGAGCAAACATGCAGGGATTTTGTTGAGGCTGAGTCACAGAATTCAGATCCTTTTTAAACCAAATGATGACAAGTTGGTATTCATTGAATATAAGAAGTTGGCCATTGCAAGTGTTTATTAACCACACCCCACTTTTAATACTTTTCATCTCTTTGTTTTCTGTGTGAAAGACCTACAGAAATGGGGAGCACTGAGTGACTCTGTGAACTATGCTACAGCTGAATGCAAGGAGTAAACAGTAGAAATAGATGCTTCTTATTCCTCAGTTGCACAGTATCCAAGATCAGTGTGACTACACTGCTTCATTAGTCCCTTTTTAGTAGACTAGCTCACAGGCATCTTCAGATTTCAGTTTTGAATCTATACCATAGTCCATAGAGGCAAGTTTGACTTTTAAATCTGTCCTACCTTCATTCAGAAAATCACTGTATTTGATTTAAGATGGGTGACTTGAAGTGAGGAGAGGTTTAAAAATATACAGCATTTAATCTGAGCCCCCAAGGTCTGGAATAGACTGCTGCCAGAGGTGGTTCAAGCAAGCCTTCAAGACCAATTTGAATGTTTATCTTGCTGGGATCCTATGACCCCTGCTCACTTACTGCCCCTGGGGCAGGGAGCTGGACTTGAAGATCTTCCAAGGTCCCCTCCAGCCCTAATGTCTATGAAATATATGAAATAATGGCTCATCTTCTATTTGCCACAGATCTTAAATGAGCTGAAAGTTGAATATTATCCTGTTAACAAAAAAGTGCTTGAACTTACTGCTGCAAACCAAGCAAAATTCTTAGTTTTCAACTCAATGTCCAGAGTTCATCCTCCTTTCATAGAATTTCCTTGTGGCCTTCCTGTTCCTTGCAGGCTTTCCAGATAATTATTGGGTAGTTTTTGATTGCCATCGATGCAGTAGTTCTCTGACCGTGGTGTATAGAAGGCTGATATTTCTCAGAGTACTGTCTGGATGTGTAATGTTGAGTTATCTTGATTGCAGTTTCAAAACTGCATTTAAAGGAACCTCACTGTATATTGAATATTTTAAATATTTCCCTCCAGTTAAGCAGTTGCTGTAGTTGACATACACATGTTAAACAATTGTTGAATGTGGGAAGTGATCCACATACAGTGTGTCTGATTATAAATTAACTTTTGCACAAGCACAATTCTTCCTCTTAGAGAGAGCTAACAGGGTATCAGGAGTACTCTGGCTAGAAATAATGTGCTATTTCTGAAATTGTGAAAATCAGTTTCTGCTGATAGACTTGTTCTGGTGTATATAATTTAAGAGGGAGTTCATCTAGATAGATGCATAATAGACTTTCGGCAGCAAATTTACTCTGTTTTGACCAAAATGATCCTGTTTAGTGTGCCACTTGTTGCTTTTATAGTCAACAAAAACATTCCCAATATATACTCGGGCAGTGAAGTTTTCTATTTGCTAGGTAGCTTAATTTGCCTATGTATAGGGTATTAGTACTGTGCATAAATAGGAAGTAGGACTTTATAATAGTTTGGGGTAAGAATAACACAGAATTTAATGAGAAACTGGAGTACGATTGAAAATACGTATCTAAAGTTTAGTCCCTTAGTTGAATACAGATAAACTGAAAATCATGTTTAAACTATTTTGGTTAAATATAGGAACATTGTATTTTATGAAAGTTTTGCCATAACACTTCATGTTTCTCGTCTCCTAGAAATCAATTAAAGGATTCTTTTTTGCTAAGCTGTATTATGAAGCAAAAGAATATGAACTTGCTAAAAGGTAACATACATTAAAAACATTGTTTTTAATTACGGTGATGGCTAATTACATATTATTATTATATAGCTATTTATCATATGTACTTTAAATACCAAAACTGTGAATTTCAGGTAGTGTTCAGTGCATCTTACCCTCAATGCAACTTGGTAGAGCGAGAGAGATTTTAGAGTGAGAGGTGGGGGGGTGGGAGCAGAGAACCTGAAGGAAAGCTGGAACTAGAAAAGTAAAACTATGCTTTGAGGTAGTCGCAGTTCTACAGCACAGTATACATTTATTGGTTCTTTGTGCTGTCCAAATATTTACTAACAAGTGTTGCATTGGTATATACCAGATAAACGCTGTGTGCTGCTTTGGAGCTGCAGAGCCAAATGCTGTGGTTTGAACCCTCACTATTCAGCACAAGAATGGGTTAAGTTTTTAGATTTTTTTTTTAAGTAGTGATCAGGAAACTTTTATTTCTTTTTTTTCTTTCTTTCTAGGTATATATCAACATACCTTAGCGTACAGGAGAGAGATCCAAAAGCTCACAGATTCCTTGGCCAGCTCTATGAAGCTGAAGATAACATAGAAAAGGCTGTGGGTTGTTATAAGGTAAGTAATAGGTTATCCTGCATTCTGTTTGAATTATGTAGAATTCAGAAAAGGGGGTCAGCTTTTTTTTTTCTATTTGCTTTTTGCTATACAAAACAGATAGGAGACAACTGTGCTATAGCTAAGTGAACAATCTGATAAAGCTTCTTCTGTTGTCAAATGCACAAGATAAAAAATTGGGAAGAAGGATTCCTCTGTTTCTTCCAAACTGTTTTTTGCATAGTAATTACACCAAGGATGAATTAAACAACATTTAGACAATTGTAACACTATCTGTGTCCAACATCAGTTCTACAACTGATCTTTAAAAAGCTCTACTATTTAACTCTTTCTGCATTGAAAAGTGTTTACCATCTTTAGGTTCTAAAATTCTTGTGTACCTCCAACCTGATGAGTCTAACTACTAATAAAATATATTATAGAATTAAGACAAATGATAGTTTTTCTGGATGTACGTGGCTGTAAAACTATCAGAATAAGTATATTCCCCTTCTTTAAGATTTTGCTGCCAACAGATTCAAAATGCATCTTGGTAGAGTACTATTCCCAGGAATTTCTAAAGGTATCTTTATGGCCCATTTCAAACTTTGCAAGTACATACTGATCATCAGTATTGCTCTTCATATTTAGAATTCATGTTTGTTCTAATTATACTATAGATAAATGTTGAAATGTTTCATGCTGTCTGCAAAAATAACAACTCATATCTTGTGTTTGGGAAATAGCGTTCAGTGGAGTTGAACCCAACTCAGAAAGACCTTGTACTGAAAATTGCGGAATTATTGTGTAAAAATGATGTTACTGATGGAAGAGGAAAATATTGGGTTGAGAGAGCTGCTAAACATTTCCCTGGAAGCTCTGCTGTGTACAGATTGAAGGTAAATTAATCCATCTGAGTTTTATCATTAACTTCTCATTTGCATGCTCTTGTTTTTTTTAAACTAGGACAAAGACAATTTGATATAGCGATTTCATCTTTTCTAACTTTTTTGGTTTGCTTTTTTGAGTATATTTGTTTTCTTTCTCCCTTGGTTATTGAATCTGCTTATTCTTTGACCACTGCAGATCACCAGACTTTGACAGTCTTGTAATAAATATTAACATAAAGTTTACAACTGAGGCGTAGGAACCATTGTTTTGTTGTTTTTCTACAGTGGTCACCACATTTATTTTACTCTAGGAGTAGGGTTTCTGTGTGCTAAAAAGTTATAGTATCTATACTACCTAATAGGTGGTTTTAAGATTCTTTCCAGAGAAAGTTAATAGAGAAACTTAAGTCTGATTTCTAGTCCAGAAATCGAATAATACAAGGAGAATCTACTGATCATAGAGGCATTTTTGGTTCTCATGGATAGCAAGTTAACAGACCTTTATACCGTTTCTGGATTGTTCTTGTCTAGTACTGCTTTTTTCTGATCAGTGTTAATGGCTGATTATCATATTTACAGCTCCATCCTAGGGTTGGCGTCACAGCTGCTGCCTGTCCTTCTGCACTCCGCCAGCTCCCCCTGCAGCCTCTTTGCGCCCCCCCCCCCTTCTATGCATTGTCTGCTCCCCCACCTGCCCTTCTCCCTCCCTACCCCTTACTGTTGCTCTGCACTGTCAAGCTCCATCCATGCTGCAGCTGGGGCATTAAGCACAACTTCAGCCTGGCCCTGTAGCAGCTGTGTGGGCTGCATGCCACTGCTGCAGGGGCTGGGCTGGGGCTGTGCTCATTGGATGTAGCCTGCATGGGGGTAAGAGGGGCAGGGAGCAGAGGATGGCAGGGGAAAGATTGGAGGGGGAACAGAGAGAAAAGGGGGGCAGGCACAAGCAGGGGGACAGCTGCTTGATCACCTACCCTCCTGCAACAGTGTGGGGGTGAATTAAAGATTGACCCTTCAATAATTAGATTCAATACATGTAAAATTATGGAAAATTTAAAAATTTGTTATGTATATAATCTAATTAGAGGGGGTTGTTTTAAATTCAAGGTTGTCATCAATTTGAGCAAATACTACATGGCAGGTCTCAGGTCCTGCACTAGTAACTCTCAGACCTTGCTTATTTCTTTAGCGTTTCTTGGGAACAGTTGTAAATACTTCAGTAGTCAGACTTCAGAAGTTTTAAATAAAAATTGGTTTGGGGTTTGTTGTTGTTTTTGTTTTTTACAAATAAGGTAATTGTGTTAAGTATGAACTGCATATCATGAATTCATTGTACATCAACATTTTCTTTTGTGTGGCTCTGAGGGCTTAGCATGCATGTGTATAGTAGCTCTTTCAGGAAGTGGACTACTGGTTTAATTTTTATTACCTTGAATAAACACTTGAATAAATGTTTTGGTCCTTTAAATACGTTTGTCTTGGATTTGGATGCTCATGAACATAAGATGTGAGACTTCTGTTGCTTTTCAAAATGTAATTGGTATGCTTCGGAAGGGTATCTCCAGAAACAGAGTATGACTTGATCTGTGTATAGGTGTATAACTTTCTTCTGCATTGGGAGCAGAATACCTCCTCCCAAAAATGAATATGTGGCCAGATAAGCTGCAGTAAGAGACCTCTAATGGACTTCTCTGTCAGTAAAACAAAGTTAATTACTGATACAACAGAATTCTGATGTGCTCTTA
The DNA here is from genome assembly GCF_030867095.1 of Alligator mississippiensis. Taxonomy (NCBI): domain Eukaryota; kingdom Metazoa; phylum Chordata; order Crocodylia; family Alligatoridae; genus Alligator; species Alligator mississippiensis. The sequence goes on from NC_081824.1 coordinate 349,596,858, forward strand.
AACCCATCCCAACACATGTTTAAAGATGCAAAATATCAATTACTTCTGTTAAGTCGTCTTAATGTTAATTTAATATTTTAAATACATCTGAAAGCCCTCTTCAAACCAGTCCAACTTGTGTGAGCAGTAATAGCAAAGTTAGTTGCATGGTTAAGTGGCACATAAAATCATAAACATGTTGGTTTTGTTTTTTAATAGGAGCAGTTACTGGATTGTAAAGGTGAGGATGGATGGAATCAGCTTTTTGACCTGATTCAGTCAGAACTCTATGCAAGACCAGATGATGTCTATGTAAACATCAGGCTAGTTGAACTCTACCGGTCAAATCAGAGACTTGGAGATGCTGTGGCTCACTGCTGTGAAGCAGAAAAGAAGATAACTTCTCGGTCAAGCTTGGAATGGTGTTCCTGTGTTGTACAGACACTTAAGGTGTGCTTAATTGTAATATAGGCTCTTGTGGGGCGTGGGGGGCACAAGGGAAACAGTTTTTAGTCTTCTACACTAAGTTGCATTAGTGTAATTCTTGAATTTTCCAAGGAGGAGGAGGATCTAACAGAACACCTTTAGTTTTTCATACTTGCTCTGACAGCGTTTCAACATTTTTAAGTTGATTGTGTTTTAAGTAAGCCTCTTGGTTTTGTCTTGCACAGAAAGCTCAGAACTTCCCTCTCCTATAGAGCTATGTTTTCTCTCTGGACACTAGGATGAAATGTATGTTGATATTGCAGTTAGTAAAATGGAGTATGCAGTCAGTGGTAGCTAGTGAGATTTGGAAGTGGAAGTGTTCTAGCCCACCAAGATGATAACTGTACCTTATTTTGTGGTAAATTTTCTCTAGGAATATCTGGAATCTGTACAAGACTCAGAATCTGATAAAAGTAACTGGAGAACCACCAACAAGGATCTGCTGCTGGCCTATTCCAACCTTGTAGTAATGACACTTTCTACTAGAGACGTTCAAGAAAGTAGAGAAGTACTTGAAAGGTATTCTCATTGTAACTTCCCGTGCTGAAACACTTCTCAATGCCAAGAGATGTTGTTCTGCACTAAGAAATTATCAAGTAGGCTTGTTTCGCTATGCAGGTGGTTTAGGAAAACAACTGATTTAAAAAAAAAAAAACCTGTGCTGGTTACTAAAACCTAGATTTCTGTGTCGTGCTACCTTGGTTCTATGTTTCGATATTGTTGAGAACCAGACTTGCATTGTTGTGTGCTTCTTGACCCTTGGGGTGTGAATATTTTTCCACTGGCATACCTTACTATCTGGAAGAGCTTCTAGCAACAACAACAAAAAAAGTCAGAGGGTAGGCTCTTATACAGAAATATTTCTGTATAAGAGTAAAATGTACCAGAAATATTTCTGTGTGTGAGTAAAGTGTACCAGAAACTAACAAGAGCCTTCAACTCGAGATTCTGTTCTATATAGCTCTCTTTCAGTCCAACATACCGTTTACACTTTGCAAGCAGAATTACTTAACTCTAAAACTAGTATGTAGCTGGCACTAGTTTAAAGAAAATTTTGTTTGTCCTGTAGTTTTGATAGCGCACTTCACTCTGTGAAACTGTATGTGAATGGGACTGATGAACTGTCTGTGACTTTCATGGAAATGAGAGGTCACTTCTACCTGCATGCTGGAACTCTGCTACTGAAAATGGCTGAACACAGCGAGGCCCAGAGGAGAGCTGTTTCTGAACTGGCAGCTTTGTGTTACCTGATTGCTTTTCAAGTAAGTAGTTTTGAATTTATTTTTGTTATGCCTACGTTGATGTAGTGTCCTTGCAGTAGTATACTTTTTTCAGGTAAGCAAATGGGGATGTTGTTGTGTCTCCTTAAATCGGAGCTTTTAAAGAAAATATTTGATAGTCACCTGTCTGGAATGGTAATTTTAGGAAAAATTTTCTTATTGTTGAGGTCTAATGTCTTGAAATAGTAACTTTCTGATTTTTTTTTTCCCTTTACATTTCTACTAGGTTCCTAAACCAAAGGCAAAACTTATAAAAGGAGACCAAGCCGGACAAGAAATACTAGAAATGCTAGCTTGTGATCGACTAAGCCAGTCTGGTAACAAAAATATTAAATGAAACTTCTTAAATTTGTTACTTAGTTTGTAAGAAATATTAAACTGTTCCAAAACATGTGAGAGAAGAATTTACTCTCCACTTTGAGCATATATGTAGTTACATTTTGATATCCCATGATTAAATTTAAAAGTATCTTTGATCATACAACAGCAATTTATTCCCCCTTTTTTTTTTTTCTCTGCCATGTGAAAAAATGAGTTAATATGGAAAAATTAGAACATTTTCCTACTACCCTTTCTTCATGCTCCTGAGTGATACCAACTTTAAAAGTTTTGTACCTTTTTGAATCTTCTTCAACTCTTCCTTTCCTAGTGTCTATAGTGTTGGGTGCTATTAGTTTATAGCCTTGTACCTTTCACCTTTTTTGCTTTTGGGTTGTTGGCTCTCTGAATGAGATGCTCTTCAGGATTTCCTTCTCTTGCAAGAGGCCATTCCACTCCTATCGTAGCTATTTGTGGAAATAAAGAATGCTGGCTGTACTGCAGGGATTTTTTTTACATATTTGTTAAACCATCTTTACCAAAGGTTCCATATTCATGTCCAGAGGACTGGATATCTAAATTCTTTGGCCTGGATGCCTCGCTGCAGAGTATGAAAGGACCTGGGCGTATGAGGTTAAATTCTGGCACAATAGAAGTCAAAGGGAATTTATAGGCAGTAGGAATTTGTCTACGGTCCTCTTTCTTTAACATACTGGGTTACTGCTCTAAGAAATGCTTGCTACTGAATAAAATTCATTTTAAATAAAAAAAAATAATAATTCATTGTTTTTGAATTAACAAAGTATCTTGCTTTCTAGGTCACATGTTGCTAAACCTAAGTTATGGCAAGCAAGACTTCTTGAAAGAGATTGTGGAGTCTTTTGCAAACAAAAGTGGGCAATCTACTTTATTTGATGCACTCTTTGAGAGAGGCATTTCTAGAGAGCGATCTTTCCTTGGCACAGATGATATTGGAAACATCAGTGTACATCCACCGGAACGCATGGAACTTGCTAGACATGATATTGGTAAGACATGTCACTTTAAGTGTATTTTATGTATCTTAACGTTGTGTTCATGCAGATGTGTTAACTATAGGTACTTGAACATTGCAGACTACGATTGAGAACAAATTTGCTCCTAAAGTAATTTTAGACTATAATTTACCTTTTGGTTATAAATGAATTGAATAAGCCTGAGAACTCAACATTTAGCTATCTATTGTTCATCTACTTTTCTCAGCACCTAATGGAAAATAGGTGAGTCTAACATCTCCAGAAGATGAAACCTTTTCTGTTAGACTAGATGGAGATTGTATGTGCAAAAGCTGTAATCTATTAGCAACCTGCATATTTAAGTTAGAGACTGTTAGCTTGACATTTCAGGTGATAAATGTAGTATTGCATTGGAAGAACTGATCTCTCTGGACAGCCCGCATCCAGATCTATCAAATGGATATTTCAAAGAAGTTGTAATGCCCTTACTTCCTGGGCTATTCTTTAGGTGGTAAACATGAAATGGTGAGTATTTCTGCATTAAGCTACTATATTGTGACAGTATAAACCAGGGGTCGGCCACCCCCAGCACGCATGCCAAGCATGACACACGAGACCATTTTCCTCAGCGTGCGTTGGGGCTGGGGAGGCAGCAGCTGTTTGCAGTTGGCCCCAGATCTGGGTAACTCAGGGCTGGGCAAAATATGGCCCGTGGGCTGCATCTGGTCTGCGAGGCCTATCTGGCCCACGGGGTCCCTAAAAAATTTAGAAAATTAATATTTATTTGTCTTTGGTTCCTGACAAAAATGACAGGAACCAGGGGCAGTAGGAACCAGGGGAATCCTGGTGGGCTCCTGAAACAGCAGGGCCCCCCCGGCCCCGCCCCCCCACTGGGACCATGTGGCTACACCATGCTCGAATGTGGCTGCACCATGCTGGAACCTCAGTGAAAGGGAGGGAAGGAGCCTGGGGAAAAGCGGCCCTTCCCCAACCCTGTGGCTGGCGCTCCCTGATGCAGCCACTCGCAGCCCGCTAGGGGCTGTCCTGAGCAGGCACAGGCGGCCCCACGTGGGCTGCGAGTGGCAGCAGCATAGGGCACCGGGCAGGGGCCAAGGATGTGGCTGCTTTTCCCGTGCTCAGCACCAGCTTGTAACCTGCCCTCACAGCCAGCCTGGGCCCTATGCTGGCTCTGGACTCGCTTGTCGGGCCTGCGTGCGGCGGCAGCTGCTGCAGCCCTCTGCTTGCTGTGCCGGGCAGTGTTTGCAGCTGCTGCTGCCCACCCGGAGCTCGCACATCAGGCAGCCAAGAGGCGGCGATGGCAAACACTGCCCAGAGCAGCAAGTTGGGGGGCTGCAGCTGTTGCCACTGCGGCAGAGCCCCAATGGGCGAGCCCTGTGCCGGCGTGGGGCCTAGGCTGGCAGTGAGGGCAGGTTACAAGCTGGTGCTGAGAGTGGGAAACGTGGCCCCGCCCTGTGCCCCGCACTGCTGCCACTCGCAGCCCGCATAGGGCTGCCTGTGCCTGCTCAGGACAGCCCCACGCGGGCTGCGAGTGACTGCAGCAAGGAGTGCTGGCCACAGGGCAGGGGCCACTTTTCCCGGCCTCAGCACCAGCTCGTTCCCTGCCACGGAGCAGGGGCTTGAGACGACATGCTGCCCCCGCCTGTACAGCAGGGCTGGGGGGCACTGGGAGTGAGCAGGTCCACGGGGCCCACACCAGTGTCCCAGTGCCAGCGCTGGCAGGGCTCAGAGCAGGGCAGCAGGAGTACAGGGGCCCTGGACAGCAGGTGCTCTGTGGAGCCAGGTCAGCTCCCCCCTGTCCTTGCTGGTGCAGCCCAACCTGGCTCCACAGACCCCTGCCAGACTGCACCCTGCTCTGGGCCCCACTGGCGCTGGCCCTGAGACATTGGTCCCGAGACATTGGGCCATTGGTCCCAAGATGGTGACCAGGGGTCAGGGCTACCCATGTGGCCCTTAACAGCTTGCCAAAACTGGGTAAGTGGCCCTCTGCCTGAAATAATTGCCCACCCCAGGGTAGCTGTTGCCAGCCTGGAGCCCGGGCTGCTCCCAGCCCGCAGCTGAGATACTAGAAGCCCTGCTGGGAGCCGCAAAGGCTTTGTGGCTATCAGCAGCTACCCAGAGCCGGGGCCAGCTGCAGTTGGGAGGCTACAAACAGCTGATGCCTCCCCGGTCCTGGCCCTAATGGACGTGGTACCGCACCTGCTGCCTTCCCGGAGCCGGCAGACAGCTGTGGCCAGGGCCAGAGGGCAGCAGTTGTTTGTAGCCTCCTGGCTGCAGCCAGCCCCAGCTCTGTGTAGCTGCTGACAGCCACGGAGCCTGGGCTGCTCCTGTGGAAGCCCTGCTGCAAGCAGCCCTAGCTCCATGGTTGTCAGCAGCTACCCAGAACCTGGGCCAGCTGCAAACATCTGCTGCCTCTCTACCCAGGCTCCAGGGAGGCAGCACATACCGGCAGTGCTCCCCGCTGTGCTGCCCTTGCCACTTCTGCAAAGCAGCATTGGAACCTGGCGTGACAGGACACAGCAGGGGTGCAGAAAGTTGCCTGCTCCAAACTCCCCGCTGCCCTGCCACACTTCCCCTGCAGGCGGGGGTAGCAGCAAGGGGCACAACCCTGTGCTGCTGCCCACACTGCTCCTGTGCATAAGGGAAGTGTGGCAGGGCAGCTGGGAGCAGGCACCTTCCTGCGCGCACCCCGGCCCCCTCCCCCCCCCCCCCCCCCCCCCCCCCCCTCCCAAGCTGTGCTTTACCATGCCAGGTTCCAGCGCTGCTTCGCAGAAGTGGCGAGGGGAGCACTGCTGGTATGTGCTTTTTTGGAGGTCTATCCAACTTCAGAAGTAGTTAAGTGATGGACAAATTCCTCAGGTGCCTGGGTTAAGCGGTCTCTTGCATCTGAAAAACTAAACTACTGTAGCAGCTCCCAAATAATTTTATTTTTTGCTTTTCTTCTCTTTGTTATTTAGGACCATCTTTCTGTTACCTTGTTCTTGAAGATTTGAGAGGTGTTTACCTAATACTAGCAACAACATTTCTAATATGAAAACTAAAACAATTTTCATACTCACTTTAAGCAAGGTGTAAGCAAATGAAATTGAGGGTTCAGAGGTTGTTGCGTAACTACCCAGGGCTGCAACATATATGCTCCATTCATGATACCTGATTTATTACCCGAAACACTTTTGCTGAGTCGGTAATCTCAAAATCAGTAACTGTGAGATGGCAAAATCATAGAATCTGTAAAATTTCACTTGGTGAGACACTTTATGGAGTATTTTATACTCTCCCATTTCTCCTAATGTGTAATCCCATTGAGAACAATCTTTTAATTTGCTTCTGTGGAAATACAACTTGTTGACCCAAGTTTCCTGATTCCTCTAACTCGAGCTCACCACAAGTCAAGAAGAGAAGCAAATTCAAAAACAACACCAAAAAGCTGGTTTCAGTGGATAAGCATTTATTTAAATTGTTATGGCTTCCAAATTGGAATTATGCCTAGTTTTGATTATCTGGTGATTCTGCTGATTTATAAATATTCACCAGTTCTTTATTGCTCTTAGGTGCTGTTCGAATGCACAACGGTAGTCTCCAGCACCTTATATGGCTTGGTTTACAGTGGAATTTCATGTCCATTTTACCTGCAATACGCCGGTGGTTAAAACAGCTCTTCCACTTGCCCCAGGAGACATCAAGACTTGAGACCAACGCTCCAGAATCAATTTGCTTATTGGACCTTGAGGTAGGGAAGCTATTTTTTTTGCTAACACTTATAATACAGTGTAAGCTTATAGTTTAACATGTACTTGTCTTGCAAAAACAGGTGTTTCTACTTGGGGTGATATTTACTAGCCACTTACAGTTGCAAGAAAAGTTTAATACTCAGTACAGTTCACATCAGCCGCAATTTTTGCCTCTACCAGTGAGCAAACAGCTTTGTACTGAAAGACAGAGATCCTGGTGGGAGGCTGTTTATACTCTTCTTCACAAAAAAGCATTGTAAGTATTTATTTTTGTTTTTTACTAATTCATTTTAAATTGCTTCTGACATGGTAACTTGAATCAGGCAGTTTTAGGTTCTTGAGCTTTGTTTCATTGCTTTGTCTTGCTCACTTCATGAATTTCCATATTTGACTGATATAAATAAAGATTTCTGGGACAGCCAGGAGAAACTATAAACAGGGATTTGTATACTTGTTTTACATGTGGCTTGGTGCATATTACAAGAAGTAAAACTTGTTTAATCATTATTGTAGTGTGAAGATGAAGGACAATCTCCATAAACAGTTGTGATTAATCAAGTAATATGTAATCTACTTTTCAGACCTGGCACAGCAGCAAAATTGAGGATCCTAGTCCAACATGAAATAAACACTCTGAGGGCACTGGAGAAACCAGGCCTTCAGCCTGCCTTAATCATACATTGGGCAAGGAGTCTGCAAAAGACAGTAAGTTGACACCACTTAAAGATGCTGCTATTTCTGAATATATCTGTGCTTTTAGCTTCTCTCATTGCTATTCTAAATTGTGTTAATCTAGTTCTTGGCAAAAATAAACGGGGGATGTAGTAGATGTCCACTTGATCATGTATTCAAAGATGAAACATCTTTTTCTTTTGCCAACCTATATTCAGTACTTTTTAAAAATTATTTTAGTTGCATTTTTTTTTCTCATATAGGCTTGCTCAGACTGCCTGAGCTAACCTTAGCAGCAGTAAATGAGCTGGAATAAAAGAGCTTTTTTAGAGCTGTTTCATATCTTAACAATGTTAAATTTTAAGTAAACTTTTTAAAATTCTGCTTCCTTTCACAGGGCAGTAGTCTAAACTCTTTCTATGACCAAAGGGAATACATTGGCCGAAGTGTTTATTTTTGGAAAAAAGTTTTACCTATGCTGGAGACTATCAAAAAGAAGAAAAGCATTCCTGAACCTGCTGATCCTCTGTTTAAACACTTCCATAGTGTAGACATCCAGGTACAAAAATAACTAGGACTATAAAAATGAAGGATGCTAAGTAACCAGGGGCCACTTCTAGTTCCTCATGCAGACAGAGGTTTAATTTTAGATTTGGATTTATTTCCCGTTTGCAGCCCTGCACCTCAATTACTGCCCTCCAATTTATCAGAAGGTTTCATTTTGTCAGGAATTCATCCTTCTACATAGTTTAAAAATCTCCTTGTAGCTTCAAGCTGTTGCTTTTCCCTCTTAAGCCACTTTCCTAACTTGTTTAATTGCTTGAGCTTACAGGTTGTTTTTTTTAAGCTTTAGGCCAGGGCTGTGCAATATGTGTCGAGGGGGTGCACACAGTCTGGCATTCACCTCCCGGGCAGCATGCTCTCATCCGTCTGTCCATGTCTGTGGCCCCCCCCCACCTCCCTCCCGCCCCGTAGGGAGCACTTTGGGGAGGCTCTGTGGGCAGGCTTTAATTTGAATAATGCTTATAGTTCCCTAAGTAGGACATCTAGATGTCCTCTTCTTCGCCCCAAGGGCAGATGGCAGTCTAGGCCTGACAGCCAGCCACAGAGACTGCTCTTTGGTTCCCCTGACATAATGTTTCATTGTATTGGGTAAGTGTTTGTCCTCTGGTTAAGACTATAGTTGTGTAACTGTTTTGTTGTGAGTGTGGCTGACCAGACTAGAGGAGAATGAGTGAAGCTCTGAGGGACCTACACAGGGAAGGAATGGTGCCAGGGCAAATGGCATTGGAATAGCACAGTAAAGACCATTTTGAAGCAGTGTCTGCTCTGCTGCTTGGGATATTGGCACTTTGATAACCCTCTTTTAAAGAAGAAAACACTCTTCCTTCTTCTGAAGAGCTGACTGAAAAGAAGGAGCTCCCAGAGATGGGGTGTTGCGGGTCACCAGGGAAGCCAGGGACTGAGAAGAGCCAGGGTCTCAAAGTCAGAGGCCTGCCCCTTGTGAAACCAGGCTAAGGCTGGCTGCAGGGGCTTCTTTCAAGAGAGGGAAACCAAGTAAGGCTGTTTTTTGGCAAATGCTGGAGGAAGACCTTCCCCTTAACCCCCCCTCCCCACCTTGTGTGGACTTGTAGCACCCCTGAAAGCATCTTAAGGCACCCGGGTTGTTGTGGCTGAGAGTCACACTTCATAAAACTGGACAACTTACAAGTTTCACCAGCAGAAACTGAAGCTGAGGACACAACAAAATGAATTGTTTAGAGTCTAATGCAGAACTGGATATGTTTAACAGATTTCTAGAATACAGTGACCGCACAGCTTATTCATAGAAGTAGGGTCGGAAGGGACCTTGTAGATCATCAAGTCTGACCCCCTGCCCTGGGCAGGAGAGAAAACTGGGCTCAGATGACCCCAGCCAGGTAGACATCAGGCCTTCTCTTAAAGACCCCCAGGGTAGAAGCCATCACCACTTGCCTTCGAAGTTAGTTCCAGATCCTAGCTGCCCTGACTGTGAAGTAGTGCCTTCAGATGTCTAATCTAAACCTACTGACAATTTGTGGCCATTATTCCTTGTTACCCTGGGGGGCGCTAGGGGCAACAGGGTCTCTCCCAAACCCTGCTGGTCCCCCCTGGTGAGTTTATAGACAGCCACTAGGTCCCCCCTCAGACTTCTCTTGTGAAGGCTGAACAGGTTAAGGTCCCGTAGCCTCTCTTCGTAGGGTCTGCCCTGCTGTCCCCAGATCATGCGGGTGGCCCTCCTCTGGACCCTCTCAATGCTGTCCACATCCCTCCTGAAGTGCGACGCCCAGAACTGAACACACTACTCCAGCTGTGGGCTGACCAGTGTCGCATAGAGGGGGAGGATCACCTCCTTGGCCCTGTTTGAGATGCATGTGTGGATGCACGACAAGGTACAGTTAGCCCTACTGACCATGACCTCGCATTGTCTGCCCATGTTCGTCTTGGAATCAGTAATGACTCCAAGATCTCTTTTTGTCACCATGCTCTCAAGAAGGGAGTTTCCTAGCTTATAAGTGTGCTGCTGGTTCCCACTGCCCAAGTGCAGCACCCTGTACTTGCCAGTGTTGAAACCCATCCTATTTCTGTTAGCCCACCCCTGTAACCTGTCCAGGTCCTGCTATAATGTGTCCTTCCATAGTCCTAGTTCATTTTTTGTGGTTATAAAAAGAAAAAGTGCATGTACATGCTATATTAAGGGAACTATGTTCCAGGGTAGTGCACCCAAGTGTGCCAGAGTAATGCATACACACAGGATTTGAAGTATGAAATCTTAAGTTGCATGTTGATGTGTGTGGTCATAGGACTTCTCCCTCCACTGGATAGAGCTCACTGAACAAAAGGGTTTTTTGTTGGTTTGTTTTATGCCGTGTTTTTATAACTTTAAGCTTCATATGCAGCCCTATGCTTTGTTCACTGAATACCACTCGAACCAGTTCTGACTACAGAATATCTTCTTAGGTTCTTCTTGGATGACAGTCTCTCTAATAATGCAGTGCTCCAGTCATTAATGAATTTTTCCTCATTAGAGTGGTGTTATCCCTAGTCTAAAGATGGGTCAAGGGAGGCACAGAATAACCAGAATAAAAAATCTGCCAACTTTTTGGTGTTTGGAATTTTAATTTTTTTTTTTTAAATAGTATGGAGGTTAAAAACACTGCTTACATCAGCTTCTTGAGAAAATGTAATAACTCAGCCCTCAGGTCTCAAATTGGAAACCTGCTTGTAAAATGTTTAGCTAGATCTTACAAGTACTTGTGACTTACTTGCACACTGTTAATGAGGGTTGATCTTGAGGATATCATCCACAAGCTCATACCTACCTGCTGACTGATTATATCGCACCTCGCTGAATTGACCCACTGTAGCAGTTGAGCCCGAATCATTTTGTTCTTTATTTTCTTTTTAGGAATAATATTGTGAATATTGAACTGTTCTTATATGTCCTAATATTTAGCATCTGTCTAGTACATAGTAATTTTGGTATAATGCATATTACTCATTGTTTTAGCAATTACAAGACTGTTAAATGTATACTTTTTTGGTATAAAACACATGCTTTACTTTAAATTCTTGACACTTTTTTTATAGCCTTCTCAAGTTGCAGAATATGAACAGGAGGAACGTATAGCATCTGCTATGCTCGCTGCAGTTGATGGAAGAACTGAAGATGCCTTGCTAGCATTTGAAAATATTAAGAATGTTGTTTCATACTGGAATCTTGCACTAGTAAGTGTATAAATCTTTTTTTTTTCTTTTTAAACTTTTGGGGTGTTTAAAACTATATGCTAAGTCTTACTCTGTTGGCTAGATATTCCAAAGAAAGGCTGAGGAGATTGAGAGTGATGCACTCTCACCAGAAGAACAAGAAGAATGCAAAAATCACTTGCGAAAGAGTAGAGACTATCTAATGAAGATCATTGATGAAAGTTTTACAGACATTTCAGTAATTGAGAAGGTATGCATGTTGGGCTTATTCAAGATCTGCTTGTTAATGTGATCAGAATCTTGATCTCAAACACTTTTTTTTATGAGTAAGAGTGTTTAGTGTGTCACATCTTTATGTTGAAGACTAACCAATTAAAAAGAATTCCCCCTAGCTTGTCTTGAAAGTGTAGGGGACATTCAGCATAATGTTCTCTTCTGAAATACTGCTGTACGCCTTCATGCTTTTTTTGTAAATGTGAAGTACTGTAGTCAAAATTCTGAAATTGAACTGAAATGAGAGAACTTTGGAGGGTGTGAGGTTGTCAGGGTTGGAGCACAGATTTGATTATTAATTTTCTGTATAGCTTAACCTGAATATCTGTTTGTAAATAATTGTAAATGTGGCTGATTTAATCAGGAAAAGACGTTTTAATATTGTGTATTGTTAAATGGGTTAATGACTTGTTAGGGCCACTTTGTTCTCCCGAAGTTCAAGCATTTTACCCTAAGGATAGTGATTTGTATACAGGTTTCCCTCAATTTATGTCGGTTCCGTATATGCAAACTCGGTCTTATGTAATGACCCTTTTTATACCCCAGATTTGTTATACTCAAGGTAAATTCAATCGTATGCAATCGGCTCCAGGGCTCTGCTTGTCCCCACTCACCCCAGCCCCTGGGTTGTGCTGTGTCATGGTGCAGGCAGGTGGTGTCAGCTGCTTCCAGGGCCGCTGCAGCAGGGGTTGGAGTGATGGGGAGAAGCGGAGGCCCGGGATGCGACAAGGTAAGTCTATAGGGAAAGGTGTGGGGGGTGGGGCACAGTGCAGCCTATTGGCCGCTTCCAGGGTTGCAGCAGGGAGCAAAGCAGAGGGAACTGTGAGTGGGTGTGGGACAGTGGTGGGGCATGGCTCTTGCTCCTATGCGCACCCTAGAGGGCTGCGCCAGACTCTTTCCGGGGGGCACATGCCCCTGGATCTGTGCGCAGGAGGAGAGCAGGCTTCCATTGCAGTTTGGGACTGGCAGCAGCACTAGGCTCTTTCTGGTGCTCAATGGCAGTGCTGGGAGAGCAGGGTCGGCGGCAAATTTTGGGGTGACAGCAGCCCTTCCCCCATTGCAGTGGCCCACCCCGAGTGCTGGGAAGAGCCGGGTGCTACCTGCAGCGGCAGCTTGCTCTCCTCCCACACGTAGATCCAGGGGCACCTGCCTCCTGAGAAGAGCCCAGCCTAGCCCAGCCCGCAGCCATCCTGGGGTGTATATAGCAACAAGAGCTGTGCTCCCCTGTCCCGCACCCTGCGCCCATTCAGTTTCCTCCTTTTTGCTCCCTGCTGCAGTCCCAGGAGCAGCCCACCCCTTCCCCCTGCCCCTTTCCTAGTCCCAGCCTTGCTCCTTCCCTCCCCTCACTGCTGTGGGAACGTATCCCTATTTCTTACACTGTAAATTGGGTTCCCTTTATGCAAATTTGATTTATGTGCAGTTTTCCAGGAATGCATGTATCGCATAAATTGAGGGAAACCTGCACTTGAACCCTTTATATCAGATTGTGCAAGAAAAATGAACTTGTTTCATGTAAATAATGGTAGTGAATAACAAAAGTATTCTGGAAAATTCTGTGAAGGATTATGAGGCCTTAACAAAGTAGTGTCCAAGTTTGCTTTATTAGAAACATTGATCCAAACCTTAATTTTTTTCAGACAGGAATGCAGTAATGTTTGAGGGGAAGCATCTTACCATAAAACACCACTTGCTGGCTAGTACATTATATACCACTAGTACAATAGATTCGAGGAAACATATCCTGAATTAATAAAGAAAACTTAAAGGCATAACTTATTCCTGAAATTCTTTCCTAGTTACCAGTGTCAATAGAAACTGTGAAGGAGACGCTGGATACAGTAATTCATGAACTTGGGGATTATGGTGAAGAAGGAAGCCCAGTCTTCAAGAATGATCTGTCTCAAGTTGCAGCTGCAGAAGTAAAACACTCTACTCCCTCACCAACAAAATTTACTTTATCACCAAGTAAAAGCTACAAGGTATATCAAAGAGTAAAAGTTTTTTCCTAAAGAGTATGCACGTCTAAAGAAAAGAAAATGATGATTCAATATTTCCTCTTCTAGTTCTCTCCAAAGACTCCCCCTCGCTGGGCAGAAGATCAGAAATCCTTGCTTCAGATGATCTGTCAGCAAGTAGAAGCCCTTAAGGTATATATGGCATTTGGAACATATCTAAGTCTGTTTAGTGAAGAAGAGTTTTTCTAGCAATGTGTATATTTGTAAAAATCAACATTGGATGGTGAAGTTTTGGCTTAAAACTTCACCAGTGTGGTGGGACCTCTGTTTTAGTTTTATGTAATTTGTCTAAATCTCAAAACCACTATGGTGGGGAAAGTGTCATTTAACTAAAAATCTTTCTTAAGAACCTGTAAGACTAGTGCTTAAGTCAGTATAGACATCTGTTAGAAAACTATGGACAACATGACCAATACTTAATAAGGAAAAAGCTTTTTAGGCTTTTCTGTAAGAAGACTTTCTCTGATGCTCAGAAAGGGGGAAGAGAGAGAAACATCTTAAGTTAAATGGTTAAAGGGACAGAACAAAAACACTAGATAAGTACAAAATACATGTATACCTATTGAATGGCCTATCTAGTAGAAACATGGATAAAAATGGTCATGACTTCTGTAACCTAGTCAGTGTTAGGCATTTCGTTCACTTGTCTTGTGTCTTCCATTCAACAGTGCAGTTAGAATGCTTTTCTTTCATAGGCCTCTTTTCCCGGCCTACTCAGTGGTGCCTAATTCTCATTATGATGGCTTTCTTCCATGTCTCAAACGCTAGTAACCAATGTTACTGACCTGACGGAAAATTATCCTTATTTGTTTTTCTGTATTTCATATGAAGCCTTATGAGATCATACTTGTTAGCCAAACAGTTGTTTTTCTGTTTGAATTTGGGTGGGGTGTGGGTACTGGCAGGCATAAGGAAGGTAGTTCTTAATCCAGGAGTGAAGTGTTTTAGTTATACATTGATTAAACTTTTTTCATTCTGGGTTGTTGGTTTTGGGGTTTGTTTGGGTTTTTTTGCCAGAGCACCACAGCATCAATCTTTTTTAAAGCTTACCGCTTTGGAGCAGAACCCACATAGCCTATGTCTTCATGTCCCTAGCTTTTTTGTGTTACTCTTTTTATTAGAATCCATTGATAGCATAACAACGTTAGTTTGTTTCTGGAAGGTTCATTTAGTACTAGTTATACTGAAACAAACTGTGTCTTCTTACTTTGTCCCTTGAAGAATAGCACCTCTGATTCTACCAAAATTGTAGATTCGGAGTTCTCAGTCTCTGACCTTACTGGGAACCAGGTTAATTGAATTTGCAAAAGAGGAGCTGAAAGTCTACAACTACACTGTGAGCCATGTGCCTGACTGCAACTGTGTTGGCTGTGCCAATAAAAATGAGGAAATTCTGACACTTGTTTCAGCCAGTATGTACCATCCAAGGTCAGGTGCACTAAAGGCGGCTCTGGCACCTGCTGAGGCAAGGTTTCTCTGAACATCCTGATGAGTATGACTTGCTGCTTGTCTTCATCTACCCATTAGGAGAGACCCAAACCTTTGCTCTCCAAGGAACAGAGCAGTACGCTAGTATTGCCTGTCCTTGTTTCAGGCTCAGACCTGATCTATGCCATGTCATTCTGTCAGCAAAACTGAAGGCATTCAGACTTGCAGGTGTCCTCTGATGAAAGAGAACTTCTGCTGCCATTCAGTAGCGATCAAAAGGTAAATGTAGGCAAGTCTGTACCTTCTGCCAGCTTCCATGGCACCTTCTAACAGCTGTGCCTGCACAAAGTGCGTGTTGTGTCCTGATGACTGCTCATGGTGTGGGCTCATGCAGGTGTGCGCACACTCCAGCTGCCTCTTTGTAGTGTCTGCTTTCTGTCACCAGAATTCCCATCTACTGGAAAGGAAACTGAGTGCATTGGGGAGAAATAGCTTTTTCTCTTCAGGTTTTCAACAAAACGCATGTTCCCTGATGCTCCAAATATGTAACTCCAGTCTGTAGTGACATGCTGATCCATGCTTAAAAAAATTAAGGGCAAATGCTGCTGGTGGTTTATCCTTTGGTTCCTTTCTATATAGTCTCTCTCTAATAAACTCAGTACACTTCTAATTTGTTCTCTTCAGGACAGGGGTTTGGGTTTTGTGTCTTTTTAACTACAGTGCTTTGGGATACCCTCCTAATTTCTTGCTGGTATTTGACCAATTGTATGACTTACACTCGTGGTTTTGACTATTGGCTTGGTAGCAGACTGCTTACACCTCATGAGATCTTTCTGTATAACTTGCTATGTATAATAATAAAAAAGAAGCTTTTCCAGCCTCAAAACTGAGGCTGGATGGCATGTTAAATAAAGGTAAAACTGTGTGCCTGAGTGTGCGTGTGTACATATGTGCACTTGCACACACCGGGCTTTGTTCAGGTAAACATTGCCTTGGAGGGGAGAACACCTTGTTTTAATTAAAACTGCATAAATACTTCTTTCCTGATAGAATGAGATGCATGAAATGAAACTAAATTCCAGCTCAAACTTGTCATCTCATCGTTGGCCTTCTGAAAGCTATGGAGCAGATACAATGTCAGATGGCTATCAAGGAGCACAAAACTTTCACGGAGCACCATTAACAGGTAAGCTTCTAAAATTGTTATAGAAGACTTAATTAAATAGGGTGAATGAATTCTAAAAATGTCATCTTTTTCAAAGATGGTATGTTTTGGACAGAAGCAAACTAGGATTAAACCATTTTATGTTCTCTTTTAGTTGCCACTACTGGCCCATCTGTCTATTACAGCCAGTCACCTGCATATAACTCTCAGTACCTTCTCAGAACAGCTGCCACCAATGTAACACCAACAAAGGTGATGATGAATCTCTTAATTTACTCCTGAACTCTTTAGTGAACTATAGTCTCATGCTTCTCACCTGCTATATGTAACATGGATTTTACAGATGAAGCCTGTTAGGTGTAACTGATACTTACACTTCTGTGTTTATTTTTTAGATTTGGAATATTTGGACTCCCTTGAGTGAGTCCTCTTAGTTGAACTCTCATGGTAGAGGAAGGGAGTTGTCTAAGACCACTTAAACATTTCAGTTAACCTACTTAGTTGCACTTTTAAGTAGGAATCCAGCCACATGGTCAAGGCAATTTAGGGTATGATGATAAAGTAAATGAGTGATACAGTTATGCCACATATAATGTTTAACAACATATGATGTGTCACACCTTAAACTGAGAAAGTGGCTGATTTGGGGCTGGCTCATGACAGATCTCCACTCTAAGCTGAACATCAGAATCCAGCACACAGCTGTCTCCTACCCAGGTGGGCTCAGGGCAGAACCAGTTCCTGGAACCCCAACACTCCAGAGGCAGATAGAGAGCATGGTGAGCCCAACATCAGAGACTGTCTCCCTGATTTGGGGAGTTACTGCACCCTGGACCTTTAAAAACTGCATGTGCAGCCTTGCTGCCCCATGAGATTTTTCTGACATCCTGATGCCTGAAGACCCCAGAATCAAGGAACCTCTCCCTGATCCTGAGATCCCCGTATACCAGGGATATTGGAAAACAGCTATACGTGTAATTTTTATGGGTTCCAGTGCAACAGGACCAATTCCAGACCCTAATTTGGTCCCTGGCCCCAGCTGACAATTGGCTAATTGCGAGCACTTGATTTTCAACTTGCTGGTGCGAAGCAAAGTAAGGTGTAGTTGGGATCTAATTGCATGATTTTTAGGATCAGGGTCCTGCCATGCACGTGCGGCCTAAAGAACAAGAGCTTGTACGTGTCTCTTGAAAAGTTCACGTGCCTACTTAAAGCCTTCTGTTGGGGAACTTTTCTGAAAATAGTTTCTTCTCTGTGATGGAGAAAACTTTGAGGGTTCAGTGGAGAAAGAGAAGCAGCATGCAGTATGTTACACAGAACAGCTGTCTAGATTTTCTTGATGTTGTTCAACATTGAAGTCTGTGTGTATTGAAGAATGGAAACTAAAAATCAACATAATCTCTTCATGGCAGAGACTGTGTTACTTGTGTAGTGCTTGTGATTTGTTTTGTGTTTGTGCAGGGGGGGGCTTGGCCCCTTGAAGCTACTTTAATACCAAGCAAAAATAATGATTTTTTTCTCTTTCTTTTTAAGGCTCCTGTCTATGGTATGAACAGGCTTACACCTCAGCAACATATATATGCCTATCAGCAGCCAATGCACACACCACCACTGCAGAACACTTCTGCATGTATGTTTTCCCAAGAAATATATGGCGGTCCATTGCGTTTTGATTCTCCTGCTACTGGGCTTCTGTCTCCACGTGGTGGGGATGAGTATTATAATTACAGTGTTCCACAAGCAAGCTCAAATCCACCATTACCTGAACCAGGCTATTTCACAAAGCCTTCAATTGCTCCTCCAGCTGCAAAGCCTGCAGAACAAAAAGTGGTAGAATTTGGGAAATCTACCTTTGGGCAACCTGTACCAACAGAAGTAACAAAACCCTCTCTGATGGCGCCAGCACATTCCGCTCAGTCAACAACTTTTAAGTTCAACTCTAACTTCAAATCAAATGATGGAGACTTCACATTTTCTTCACCTCAAGTTCTAACACAGTCTTCCAACACAACTTTTAATAGTAGTGAAAGCCTGTTGGGTCTTCTGACGTCAGATAAACCGTTACAAGACGAGCGGTGTACAGGACAAAAAACAGTTCCGGATCATACACCTAGCCAAAGAAATGTCTTCAGTTTTGGTAATAAAAGTATTTCAGGCATCCCATTTACAGAAAACATGGGACAAAACCAACCTAAAAATTCTTTCTTTGGGAAAGGTGACACAGTTGGCTTCCATGAAATGGGAAAACCAGGGTTTGGGACCCCAAGTTTAGATCTGGCCAACAAAAGTCATGAAACTGATGGCGGAAGCGTCCATGGAGGTGAAGATGAAGATGATGGTCCTCACTTTGAGCCTGTTGTGCCACTCCCTGATAAGATAGAAGTAAAGACAGGGGAAGAAGATGAGGAAGAATTCTTTTGCAATAGAGCGAAGCTGTTCCGTTTTGCAGAATCTAAAGAATGGAAAGAAAGGGGCATTGGAAACGTGAAAATACTGAGACACAAAATATCTGGCAAATTTCGTCTACTTATGAGACGGGAACAAGTGTTGAAAATCTGTGCAAATCATTATATAAATACTGACATGAAACTGAAACCAAATGCTGGTTCAGACAAAACATTTGTGTGGCATGCTGTAGATTATGCAGACGAATCGCCAAAACCTGAACAGCTTGCCATTAGATTCAAAACGCCAGAGGAGGCAATGCTTTTCAAATGCAAATTTGAAGAGGCACAAAATATTTTGAGAACATCTGGAGCAACCACTCAGCACATTGAAAGTTCCAGACAAACAGTCAATCAAGATATCAAGGAGCCTTGCAAATCTACTCCTGGACCCCTGAACTTTGGATTTCAATTTAAGAAAGAGGGAATGTGGGAGTGTAATTTCTGCCAGAGGAAAAATAGTACAGCTTCATCCCTGTGTACTGCATGCCAGGCTTCAGTTCCAAATACAGGTAGTTCCGTAAAAGGACCTGATAGCAAGAGCAGTTTTATATCTATGTTGGATGTATCCACACCATCCTTTTCCTTTGGAAAGGAAATGCCATCTACATATACTGCTAGTGGATTGGGCGAACAGTTTACGCCAAGAAAAGATCAGTGGAAGTGTAGATTGTGTTTCACTTGTAATGACGTAACAGCTAAGAACTGTATATCATGTAATGGTCCAAATCTGAATAATAAGGAAACATATGTTGTACCAGTAGCTGAAACCGCTGCAGGTTTTATATCTAACACTGAGACCATACAGAATGCATTTGGATCAGTTACTGTTAGAAAGGAAGGTCAGTGGGATTGCAGTGTGTGCTCAGTGAAGAATGAAGCAACAGCTGTAAACTGTGTGGCCTGCGAGAACCCAAATCTGGCTAACATGCAAATGTCTGGTCAGCCCGCTTCCTTTAAATTTGGCCAAGTGGATGTTGAAAAGAGTTCAGAAAATGATCCTGCTTCTGCTTGCTCCAAAAAGGAGGGTCAGTGGTATTGCATGGTGTGCTTAGTAAGAAATGAAGCAACAACAGTAAATTGTGTGACCTGCAAAGCTCCTCATTCTCAAGATCTGAAGGTCCCTGCGTCTACTGTTCAGACATCTTCTGAAAGTAAACCCCCTAAAAATGGATTTGGAGGGCTCTTTGCTAAAATGGAAGGACAGTGGGATTGTCCTGTTTGTTTAGTACGGAATGAAGCCACTTCTGCAACCTGTGTAGCCTGTCAAGCACACAATCCAAATCAGGCTAACATACCAAAGTCTGATCAGCCAGACTCCTTTAAATTTGGGCAAGTGGATGTTGCAAAGAGATCACAAATTGAGCTTGCTTCTGCTTGCTTCGAAAAGGAGGGTCAGTGGTATTGCAAGGTGTGCTTAGTAAGAAATGAAGCAACAACAGTAACTTGTGTGGCCTGCAAAGCTTCTCATTCTGAAGGTCTGCTGAAGGTCCCTGCGTCTACTGTTCAGACATCTTCTGAAAGTAAACCCCCTAAAAATGGATTTGGAGGGCTCTTTGCAAAAATGGAAGGACAGTGGGATTGTTCTGTTTGTTTAGTACGAAATGAAGCCTCTTCTGCAACCTGTGTAGCCTGTCAAACGCACAATCCAAATCAGGCTAACATACCAAAGTCTGATCAGCCAGACTCCTTTAAATTTGGGCAAGCGGATGTTGCAAAGAGATCACAAAATGAGCTTGCTTCTGCTTGCTTCGAAAAGGAGGGTCAGTGGTATTGCAAAGTGTGCTTAGTAAGAAATGAAGCAACAACAGTAACTTGTGTGGTCTGCAAAGCTCTTCATTCTCAAGGTCTGCTGAAGGTCCCTGCGTCTACTGTTCAGACATCTTCTGAAAGTAAACCCCCTAAGAATGGATTTGGAGGGCTCTTTGCTAAAATGGAAGGACAGTGGGATTGTTCTGTTTGTTTAGTACGAAATGAAGCCTCTTCTGCAACCTGTGTAGCCTGTCAAGCGCACAATCCAAATCAGGTTAACATACCAAAGTCTGATCAGCCAGGCTCCTTTAACTTTGGCCAAGGGGATATTGCAGAGAGTTCACAAAATGAGCTTGCTTCTGCTTGCTCTGAAAAGGAGGGTCAGTGGTATTGCAAGGTGTGCTTAGTAAGAAATGAAGCGACAACAGTAAATTGTGTGGCCTGCAAAGCTCCTCATTCTCAAGGTCTGCTGAAGGTTCCTGCGTCTACTGGTCAGACATCTTCTGAAAGTAAACCCCCTAAGAATGGATTTGGAGGGCTCTTTGCTAAAATGGAAGGACAGTGGGATTGTTCTGTTTGTTTAGTACGAAATGAAGCCTCTTCTGCAGCCTGCATAGCCTGTCAAACACAAAATCCATCTAGTAAAGCTGGGGATGCCACCTCAACTCCTGCATTTGGCTTCAAGAGCAAATTGTCTGAATCTGCCGGAGGACAATTGGGAACAGGTTTTAAGAGTGACTTTTCAGAAAAAGACTTTAAATTTGGTCATGCAGAAGGAAAGGCACCTTCCTTCACATTTCAGATTCCTTCTGGTAGTGAAGCTAACCCTACAAATGAAGGATTTAACTTTTCTATGCCTGTGCCTGCAGGTGGATTTAAATTTGGCATACAAGAGCCTGGCAAAAATATTACAAAGAAAGATGAGCCACCCAAAGAAAGTACAACAGGCTTCTTAAAAAGTCTTGACAAAAAGGAGAAAAGAGATGCTCCTTTTTCAGAAGGTGGGGCTGGTATCCGGTCTCCAGGAGCTTCTAATAAGCCAACTGGTGATTTAGTTTTTGGGCAGAATAGCAGCACTTTCACTTTTGCTGATCTTGCAAAAACTACTTCTGGAGAAGGATTCCAGTTTGGGAAAAAAGATCCAAACTTCAAGGGCTTTTCAGGTGCAGGTGAAAAACTGTTTTCCTCACAGAGTTCTAAAATGGATCACAAAGTTAATACTGCTGATCTAGAGAAGGATGATGATTCATATAAGACTGAGGATTGTGATGATATTCACTTTGACCCAGTTGTCCAAATGCCTGAAAAAGTAGAGCTAGTAACAGGGGAAGAGGATGAGAAAGTACTCTATTCACAAAGGATAAAACTCTTTAGGTTTGATGCAGAAATAAGTCAGTGGAAAGAACGAGGTGTGGGCAACTTAAAAATTCTTAAAAATGAAGATAATGGCAAGCTAAGAATTCTAATGCGACGCGAACAGGTACTAAAAGTATGTGCAAACCATTTGATAACTACTACCATGAACTTGAAACCTCTGTCTGGCTCAGATAAAGCATGGATGTGGCTAGCTAGTGACTTTTCTGATGGTGATGCAAGGCTGGAGCAGCTAGCAGCTAAATTTAAGACACCAGAGCAGGCTGAGGAATTCAAACAAAAATTCGAAGAGTGTCAGAGGCTGTTGTTGGATATACCACTGCAGACCCCACATAAACTTGTTGACACAGGTAGGACAGCTCAACTTATACAGAAAGCAGAAGAAATGAAAACTGGATTGAAAGATCTCAAAACGTTTTTGACAGATGATAAAACGAAACTTACAGAGGAAGAGAAGAGAAGCTCACCTTTAGCCATCAGTACTTCTGACTTGGTTATAAAGCCACATGCGGAAAGCACTGCACCTACGTTGGAATGGGATAACTATGACTTGCGTGAAGAAGCATTGGATGATAGTGTTAGTAGCTCTGTGTATGCATCGCCTCTGGCAAGTAGTCCTGTAAGAAAAAATCTGTTCAGATTTGGGGAATCTACAACTGGATTTAACTTTAGCTTCAAATCTGCCTTAAGCCCCTCAAAGTCTCCTGCCAAGCAGAACCAGAGCAGATCATCTGTAGGCACTGATGAAGAGTCTGATATCACTCAAGAAGAAGAAAGAGATGGACAGTACTTTGAACCTGTGGTACCTTTACCTGACCTTGTAGAAGTGACAAGTGGTGAAGAAAATGAGCAAGTTGTTTTCAGTCACAGAGCTAAACTCTATAGATATGACAAGGATGCTAATCAGTGGAAAGAGAGGGGTATTGGGGATATAAAGATTCTACAGAACTATGACAACAAACAAGTTCGTATAGTAATGAGAAGGGATCAGGTATTAAAACTCTGTGCCAATCATAGAATAACACCAGACATGAACATACAGCAGATGAAAGGAACTGATAGAGCATGGGTATGGACTGCCTGTGACTTTGCAGATGGGGAAAGAAAGGTGGAGCTCTTAGCTGTGAGGTTCAAGCTTCAAGATGTTGCAGACTCATTTAAGCAAATTTTTGATGAAGCAAAACATGCCCAAGAAAAAGACACCTTGATTACACCCCTCTCTTCACGTGCCAGTACTCCAAAGGAATCTCCGTGTGGTAAAATTGCTGTAGTTGTACTGGAGGAAACCACCAGGGAGAGAACTGATCAGATCCATGATGAGGATACCTCTGATGTGACTGTAGAGGCATCGGAGGTGTCGAGCACTTCCGAAACACCAACAAAAGCAGTGGTTTCTCCTCCTAAATTTGTATTTGGCTCGGAATCTGTCAAGAGCATTTTTAGTAGTGAAAAATCAAAGCCATTCACATTTGGAAATACTTCAGCTACTGGATCTCTGTTTGGCTTCAGCTTTACCCCTCCTTCAAAAAATAAAACTGAAGATGCTAGTTCAGTGTCACAAAATACAATGCAGAGAGAACTCAAAGTAACTGAACCTCAGAAAAGCCATGCTGTTAATCAGAAGGCTTCAGATGGCAAGATGGAAAACAATTCAGTTTCTTCAACAGAAGAGTCTTCAAATTGCATATTTAAAACACTAGAAAAAGGTAAGCATTATCTGAACTGGGAGCTATTTACATTAAAGAAAACTTCCTATCTTCCACTGTTAGTAGATTTATTTAGTAAAGTAATGTTTCAGACTTCTGAAAATCCGCAAAATTTTTTACTATAAATTTTTGGTTATATTGCCATACAATTGCCATATAGTACTGTATTTACCCAAGTACAAGATGAAGAGTACTCCTCCTCTCCCCTCCACACTGCTTTTGCTACCTGCAACCTCAAATCCCCACACCCCCTTCCTCCCGTCTCTCCCTCCTGTATTTCTGTTTTGTGTCAGCTCTTGATCCCTGCTGCAGTCTGGGGCAAAGAGCATGGTTCCAGCCCAGCCCCATAGCAGTGGTACAAAGCCAGCACTGCTGTTCCAGCCCAGCCCTGTAGTGGAGGTGCTGGCTCCCCACACACTGCTGCTATGGGGCTCAGTTGGAGTAATTTTTTTTTTTGCACTAGGCTGTAGCAGCGATGGAGCCTGCCAGTGCAGAGCAAAAGTAAGGAGTATAGCAGAGGTGACAGAGAAGAAGCGGGGGGGAAGGAGTGAGGGGCGCAGACTCGGGCCTGCAGGGCAGAAGTAGTGGGATGCTCAGAGGCAGTGGGTGGGGGGCAGGTGGCAACTGCCTGCCCCTGCTGCTGCCTTGTGCTTGATTGTAAGGCATGGGTCGTCGTGTCCCCCGTCCCCCCCCCCCCCCCGTTAACAGTGGGCAATCTCATCTAATCAAGCAAATACAGTAGGTTCTAATATTAAGTTAGGCTTCCTTCCTTTAGTTTGCATTAGGCTTCTAACTTCTATTGCAAAACATCTTTAGCTTGAAGTATTAAGAACATAAGTTCCATCTAGCCCGTATCCTGTCTCTGACAGTGGCAGAGATAGATGCTATCCAGGTAAATCATTGAACTGGATAGTTCTCGAGTAATCTATCCCCTATTTAATATCCTCCCTGGCATCTACCGCTTAGTGGTATAAAGATGCCACTCCAGCATTCAGAAACCTCTCCAGCCATTCTGTTCAATAGCCATTTACAGATCTCTCAACTTTATGGTTCTGTGCTTTTTTTTTTTTTTTCCTTCCACTTTTGTTTTTTGAAAATGCATGGAAGGGGTAACAAAACTGACATGCTTGTGAACCAGTGCAGTAAATGCTGGTTATTTTACCAGTGTGGCATTGTTCGGATACGCTGTCTCTCTCTTATACATTCCTTCCTCCCTCCCTTACCCCTTCCTCTGCCCCAAATTATGAACTTCTGATTTGCATTTCCTTTGGAGTGGTTAATTTACAGTTTGCTGTACGTGCCCACATCTAAACATTTGAATAAGACTTGGTAGCTCATAAGGCACGCCAAAGACAGCTGTTTCAGGCTTAATTGCTTTAACTGTAACCTGTGCAAATAAGGGGTGGGGGGAGAAAGGTGGGTTCTAAGATCCTTGAGTCTTGCCTCTTACACGAGACATACAAGTCTTTACACCTCTTCTTTTTCTTTGGACAATAGAGTTCAGAAAACTTCATTTTATTCTTCATGGAGAGGTACAGTGCCTTAGTTAACAACTAACAGGTAACTGTTACAGTTGGCACTGCTTAGTGAGGGTGAAAACCAGGTTTATCAAATTATTTACCCTCTCATAAATCTTGTAGAAGTCAGGTGGTTTACATCTTACTAAGCCAGGAAAATGCTCGTTACTAAAACAATTTTGTGGTAGATAAAATTTGACTTTTAATCACAAGTGACCAAAATGTGGTCTTCAGCTAACTACTTCAGATGTCTTGAAATTGGAGATTACAGCATGAGATCTGTCTTTGTAGACTGATATTGAATGTTCTGTGGTTTCATGTAAGCTAATAGCAACTTTGGTTTCACAGACTTTGAGACCTCAGCCTAGACTTGTTACCAGTAGCCATATAACTAAGATTTCACCACATTGAATAGTTTGAGCCTGGTGGAAGTTAACCTTTTTATGGCAGACAGACCACAGATTAGTCCATTGCCTTCCCAGAGTGACACTCCAATCCCCTTCTGCCTGATCGGCTGCTCCGAGCAGGGAGCAGAAACCAATCTGTTGCTGTGTTGCCAGTCCATTCCTCTCTGTACTGCCAGTCTCACACAGACTCCCTTGCCACTTGTGGTGCACATGCTACAAGTTGATCACCTCTGTTCTAAAATGAAGCATGTGATATTGGACTCTATGATGGCATAAAGCAGTAAGTGAAAAATGATTTATTGAAGTAGAAATAGATCCTCTTGCTAAAAAGTGTTGCCTAACATTGCAGAGTCTGTGGCTAAAATGTGCATTATTTGTATTTCAAGTAAATATGATATTTAAGTGGGTTGGATAAATTCATACACCACATAGTATAAACTGTTCAATAACTAATTCTGTGATCTGTAGATATTGAAGACTTTCACTTCACAACATAGGTAAGTTTGTTTCTGCCCCCTCAAAATACCAGATGAACACTTACACCCACACTTTATTTTCTAGGATTTAATTTTAGTCTTTTTAAATCTAATCCAATGGCCTTTTGGACCAGCACACCTTCATTTCATCCTGATAGTAAAGGTATTTACACACTGCACTGAATGTGTGATGAAATCACTCTGTAGTAGGTATTGACAGCTGGTCAAATGTGGCAAAGCAGTTGGCTCTCTAATAGTATGGAAATTAGATTAATTAACACGCATGCTGAGAGAAGTAGTTAAAACTACTTCTTATCTTTAATTTTTTTTAATACCTGTGATAGTTGGATATAATTACTTCTGTTAATTTTTAATGTGTATTAATATCCACAACTGGTGGCGTTTGCAATGCTCAGCTGTGTAGTAGCTTCAGTTTGCTTCATATTTATTATAGGGCTTTAGATCTGTTTGCTAAAATCTTCCTGAAGAGAAGATTAAGGAAATTCACTGTGTCTGTCTGTCTGAAAGGCAGATGATTCTGGTATTTTTTATGAAGTGGCTTACTTCCTACTAGTTGACAGTGAGAATGGAAATGAATGTGTAAAAACAAACCTCTGACATGGGAAGCAGGCACAAATCAAACATCCAGATGATCAGTTTTCCATAATGCCTCAATTTGAATCAGCCTGTCTGCAACTAGAAACATTCAGTTTGCTTGCTTATTCTTACTGGGCTTGCCTCTGGTTTTCATATCAAGTCACACGGTGAGGGATCGGAAGGTCAGTTCTTTAGCCACACAGCATGTGGTTCCATAAGATGATGCTCTCCTCCTTTTTTAATTTTTGTGTTTGGGATCATTAATGACTTGCTGAGAACAACGTGCTTTATTTCTGGAGCCTTTATTTAGAAAACAGTAAGCCTAACCATAGAAAATTCTCTACAGATGGTGTTTTAAAAAGTACAAGGGTTTAAAGGATATATAAAGAATCTCTTGCTCATGGGTGCTGAGCGAGTACATGCAGACACTGTATAATTGAGACATCTACCAGTGTTATGAAAAGAAAGAAATCAAATACCGTCTTTCTGAAACAAAATTTGGTCAAGGAAATGACTCCTCTATACCTAGAGGGAATATCATAGTGTTTTACATTGTAATCTTAATAGATCATTAAGTTCAGTCACTACTAGCTCTACATTACTGTTCCAAGCTGGTTTCATTTATTGTTTGTATATTTAAACTGGAGTAAATGTCCTTCCATTTTGCCCTTAATTTGTCTTCTGATTTTGGGGGGTTTTTTTTAAATTGGTCTTCCTCTTGTACACAGTAAAAACCTTTTTAGTTTTATTGTAAAACACAGAGTAAGCATAACTTGGCTATAGCTTGTAAAAAAGAAAAAACCGAAGGTAAAAAACGCTTTCAAATTGTTAATCTTTAACTTGTGCACTGTTCTTTGTGCCTTTAAACTGCTAAATCTCCCCATTGTCTTCAGTTTTGAGATGTTCCATTAAAGTACTTTTATTATACAGAAAAAACAAAAGCTTCTATTTTTTTAGAAACTTCAAACTGTTAATTCCTACTTGATTGATACTCCTAAAGATATAGTAGTTGTATATTTATAATCATTCTCACAATTTTGTGAATGTTAGCTTTTTTTAAAGAGTTTTAACATTGATCTACCTTAGACACAGCTGCAGTTAATTAACCTGATGTAGGTCCTCTGTTAATCCCCTCATCTGAATTAACTATCAAGTTCATCCCTTAAATATGGCCAAAGGGCTTCTAGGAGCAATTTAGGGTATGGACACACATAATTAACATGTTTTAAACAACTTTTGAAACCTTTTTGAAGGGCCAGCTGTATGCGTATACAAACCCTTTGAAACCATCCTAAAAGCACCTGAAATACCACAAAACAGAACCTCTTGAAATTAAGTCTTGTTGTGGAGGATTTCACTTCTCTCTAAAGAGAGAGGTAGAGCAGGTGGTGGGGCTGCAGGCCACTGCTGGAAACCTGCTGGGATCCCTACAGCCCACCCTCCCAACCAGCTCCTTGCTGGGACCTCTGCCCCTGCCAGGCCATTTCACTCCCCTCCTATTTCCCTGACCAGACCCCTGCTGACATGGGGAAGAAGGAGCCCAGCTCTTCAGTTCCATTTCCTGCTACCTGTGACAGGCTTAGAGGGGGGAGAGGAGAGGTAGAGAGCACTGGACCTGCTCCTCATTAGCATCGCACTCCCTCTCTACCTCTTGCCCTGTGAGAGGTGAGGGGGGAATAAAGGACACACTGTAGGTCGCTGCCGCCTGCTGGTGCTAGAGGAGCTGCAGTGTCCTGAAACACGCGAGCCAGGAATGGTAAAGGGGCACTTGTGTACTGTGGCTGAAATGCTACCTTCATGAAACATTTCGAAGTGTTTCACATGGAACCATTTCAGGCATTACTTCTGTCCTTAGAAACATGTAAAGGCAACCTCGTTATAACTGTAACAGTAATTTCTGACTTGGCCTAAATGGATGCATTGAGGGAGACTTGTTAAGTATTCTGAAAAATAGTAAATCTTTCAATTATGCCTTAAATGGCATCTGATAATTGCATTAAAAAATCCTCAAAAATGTAATGCATGTCCCTTATACTCTACAAAATAGTAATCTTGAATGACCAAAAAACATTGATACCTAGCTACTAAAGTCTAACCTATTTAGGTCTTTCTAATATCAGTGTTTGAGTTGAAACAAAAAGTAAAGACAGAATTGCTGAGAGCAGTTGTGGATGAGTGCAACCTCTTTTATATGAACTGAACTGACTTCACTTTTCCTTATTTCATGATTTGAGCAGACAAATCCTTTTGGGGTTTTTACAGCTGAACAGCCCACTTAGCAATGTTGTGTACAACTTTCCATGGCTGTGTATAGCAGTGTTAGAAGTCCTGCAAGTAGCTCAGCTATATCTGCTCTTTTACTGGATAGGAAAATAGAGAATTTTTTGGAGTATATGGATAAACAGTTTTCATTGCAAACCATTCTGTGCAATTGCCACCAAGGTTTTAGGTAATAATTAGAATTAAGCCAGATCTGGGATTTCTGTCTGCAGTATGCAGTGGTTCTTTTGTAACTAGTCCCTGAACTGTGCATTTAGCGAGCCTGGGCATTGGACCACTGAGGTCATAAATCCTAGTGTTCAGGTATTGGACTCTCTCAAAGGATTCTGGCCATGGCCTTGTTAACTTGAACTGACTTGCACATAATACATAATTAATATGTTCCCTTAGGCATAGTTTGCATGAAAGCCATTTTCTGCATGTTAGAAATAAGTGATGGATTTGGTGCCCACAGAAGGTGCCAGATTGGAAGCACTGCAAACTAATGTCCTCTAGCTAGCTACAAACAGCATGGGCAGTGGCAGTGTGAATGTACCTGCTTAGCTTTGTTTTGGAGGAGCCACCACTAAGGTTGCATGCAACAAGCTTGCTGTTGCCTCTTGAGAGTAAATGTTAGTATGTTCCTACAACAGCTATATTTTTTTAACTTGGTGTAAGACTGATAAGTACTTTGGACTAAAGCTTCCTGGAGTGGATTTCGTTTGGATAAGCTGATCAAGTGTGACATTTGGCATGGTTGTATTTGAGTGGTTAAAACCATAGAATAGAAAAGGAATCTTACGTGGTTTGTTTAAATTCTGAACTGCTGTAGTTTTAACCCAGAAGTAAGCACGTCTTGGTTTTTTTAACTAATTCCTTCCAGTGTAATCAAAGGAATGTTTTGACTATTAAAAGCATATTTATATGATCTACTCTTCGCTGTTAGACAGTAACATTTGCAGTTACTCTTAAGTTTTTTTTATTTGCAAAGCTCTTCTAAAGCTGTAAAAAGGTAGTGCTTGCTAATAATGTGATAGAGTAAGTTCTGGGCAAGAAAATCCTTCTGGTGATGAACAGGGTTTGCAGTTCAGGGTCAAGCTGTCCTTTTTATCTCTTTAGTATCCAAAAGCCTGAAGCTAGATACTGTTGGTCTTAGAACCATCTCATTGGCTGCCAGCATAGTTAAGATACAAATATTGGGGGGGGGGGGGGGGGAGTTGCATGTGTCCTGTTCTTCCCCCCTCCCCCCTTGATTCATAGATTCATAGATGTTAGGGTCGGAAGGGACCTCAATAGATCATCAAGTCCGACCCCCTGCATAAGCAGGAAAGAGTGCTGGGTCTAGATGACCCCAGCTAGATACTTGTCTAACCTCCTCTTGAAGACCCCCAGGGTAGGGGAGAGCACCACCTCCCTTGGGAGCCCGTTCCAGACCTTGGCCACTCGAACTGTGAAGAAGTTCTTCCTAATGTCCAGTCTAAATCTGCTCTCTGCTAGCTTGTGGCCATTGTTTCTTGTAACCCCCGGGGGCGCCTTGGTGAATAAATCCTCACCAATTCCCTTCTGTGCCCCCGTGATGAACTTATAGGCAGCCACAAGGTCGCCTCTCAACCTTCTCTTGCGGAGGCTGAAAAGGTCCAGTTTCTCTAGTCTCTCCTCGTAGGGCTTGGTCTGCAGGCCCTTGACCATACGAGTTGCCCTTCTCTGTACCCTCTCCAGGTTATCCGCATCCTTCCTGAAGTGTGGCGCCCAGAATTGCACGCAGTACTCCAACTGCGGTCTGACCAGCGCCCTATAGACGGGAAGTATCACCTCCCTGGACCTATTCGTCATGCATCTGCTGATGCACGATAAAGTGCCATTGGCTTTTCTGATGGCTTCGTCACACTGCCGGCTCATGTTCATCTTGGAGTCCACTAGGACTCCAAGATCCCTTTCCACCTCTGTGCCACCCAGCAGGTCATTCCCTAGGCTGTAGGTGTGCTGGACATTTTTCCTCCCTAGGTGCAGCACTTTGCATTTCTCCTTGTTGAACTGCATCCTGTTGTTTTCTGCCCACTTGTGCAGCCTATCCAGGTCTGCCTGCAGCTGTTCCCTGCCCTCCGGCGTGTCCACTTCTCCCCATAGCTTTGTGTCATCTGCAAACTTGGACAGAGAGTACATTTGACTCCCTCGTCCAAGTCGCTGATGAAGACATTAAAGAGTATCGGTCCATCAAGAGTGTTGGTCCTTTATCCCTACTATGCTTTGTTTTTGGCTGGGTTTTTTGTTTTATTTGAGGGTACTCTGGGCCGTTTACTAGGGAGGTCTAATTTTAACTCTTAGCTACACTTGGCTACATGACTGAAATTGCAGAAGTTTAGACTTCCCAGTTTGACCCACTGTCTTGCAGGAAGACTAGAATGTGAGAAGTAATTACAGAAGTTCATTCGTGAACCTGAAATAAAAGCTGCAAAGCAGTTTTTGAAGATGGTTGAGGTTCTGGTTCTGTCAATGTTGCAATGTCATTTGGCTTCATTAGCTCCCGGATTTGACCTGCTTGATCCTTAGAGAATTTGTTCACTTGTTAGATGAAAAAAAATCCTGTACTGGCAGACACATTTGAGTATGGTAAAGCATGCTCAGTTTTTCTGATTGCTTTAATCAGAAATTGCAAATTGCCTAAGCATTGTTATATGAAGTGCCCCTTTCTGATATTATTCAATTGCCTACTTTGGCTGTACCAAGCAAATACTGGTGTAGTACTGATGTGTTCAAACTTCTTCCTTAGAAATGTTGAGAGAGGGTATGAGGAGAATCTCCTTGCTTTTTGGTAAGGGTAAAATGTTGAATGAAGGTATAGATGTGGCAGTTTCCTTAGCTGGAAAAGCTAAACAATTAAAAATGACATAAGGCATAAGTGAACTTTAATGCTCCTGTCCCAAGTGAAGAATGGAAGTTAATTTTTTTTAATATTAATGCCATGTATTGCTTACATAACCCTGTGCTGTGGCATCACATTTTTAAAGTAGCCCTAAAAGTCCAGTTTACTTTACATTACACACATCCTTTCTATATATAATTTCCAGTCACAGGAATTTTAACTTTACTGACCCCAGAGAAAATCAAGTTGGTAGTTGCTTGTAAAAATGCAAGGAGTAGTAAATCATGTAAGTTGGCCTGCAGTTTTGATCTCGGGGCAGACTAACCTGTTTTCTTAAAAGATTAATTCTTTATTAAAAATTATACACTGCATTGCTCAAATTAATAAATACTTAGCATGCCAAACACAACCTGCTTTCTTAAAAAGTTCTAAAAATTAAAATGCATCCAACAACAGCAATTTTTTTTTTTTATCTTGCTTAAGCAGTATGGCCAAAATCAGTAAGGATTATGAGAACTGAAAGATGCTATATGCTTCTTAATGTCCTGCCATAATACTTGCTTTCTTGTAGCTAAATATATTTGCAACACAGGCTTTTTTCTAACTTTTTTAGCCTTCAGAATGCTTTCAACTTTCTACTAATAATGACAGTTTATTTTTTAGACTTGTTCTCAAACATTTTCATTTCAATTCTGTCATTTTTTTTGGTTTTGTAATAGTTGAGAGCAAAAAGGAATCCCCTGTAGAAACTCAGTCTGATGATGTGCTCATTGTGTATGAATTGAAACCTACACCTGAACAGAAGGCTCTTGCTGACTCTCTTAAACTCCCTTCAACATTCTTCTGCTACAAGAACAAGGCTGGTTATGTCAGTGAAGAGGATGATGGTAAGGGATCATTTTAAAAATTACCTCTGAGTTGAATTTGGGGGAACAATGTTATACCTACACTCTGACTGATGGAATATCAACAGATGCTTAAAAGGGGAAAGAAACTTTAACCAAAACATTGTTTTTGTTTTGGCTGTTCCCTTTTTAAATATAGAAGCTAGCCAGAATCAGGAATTTTGCAAGTGTAGTGAGCACATGTCTGTGACAAATTAGCTAGAGCTGTAAGTTCACAGCGGATGTCTGAACTGATGGACTCTCTTGACTTCTTTAAGATGAAGACTATGACACAGCTGTTAAGAAACTGAATGGAAAGTTATATGCTGATGATCCAGAGGAATGTACATCTTCACAAGATCCAGTGAAAGGTAAATCTTGAAACGACTGTCAACTACCCTTCTGAACTTGCTTAATATTGGTGGTGGTCTAGAACTCCCAGGCTTCCTACAGGGAAGCCATACAGCTCTAGGTCTCCAGTCATTCAGCACTCGGCATGCTAGGGCTGTGGTCAAAAGTAACGTGTCAGGCGATTTCCAGAACCCAAAGCAATTTTCTCTGCTCAGTCAGTAGTTTGTTAAATTGAGCTTAGTTCTACAGTGACCTGAGGAAGGGCATATTATCCTTGAAGTCTTATCTGACACCTCTGTCTACATTTGATGGTTTAATAAGATATATTATCAAGGAACTCCTACATCCTACATGCATATTCCTTGGGCCATCATGGTTACAACAATGCCACTACTTAAGTTTCACAAAATACTTTGTTCTCAAAAACTGACTTTCTTCAGAAATTCTTGACTGTCCCCATGCCAGTACCAAGATGCAAATAAACAGCTATTGCATGAACTTACCTCTATAAGCAAAAGTATACTGGTATGTTCCTGTTGGTCTGTGGTGATTGGATGTTCGTTCTTGTTGTGATCTCTAGTGAAAAAGATTTAGCAATATCAATATCTAAACTACCATGTCCAGGTGTTGAAGCTGAAACTAAGAATTGCACATGAATAACTGTTCCTTATTATTGACACCAGGTTGTCCTTTCTAGAATGAAGGTAAGCATGTGCTGGATCCTTTTTAAAAACCCTGTTTCTTTGAGAGAATTTGAAAGAGATGGGGTGGGAAAGAAACAAGAACAGGTTTGAAGATCTGGGCTTTACCACGTCATGGATGGTTATTTGAGGGATTAAGTGGCAGAAAGAGAAAAGCAAGTTAATGATTTAAAACTTAGATTTGCTATAAAGGCTAGAGACAGTTTCTACAAAAATATTGGTAGAAGACTGTTGGCATGCACTTCTATTTGGATTTACCTTCTTCCTACCTGTCACTTGACAACAGCAGAGTGGTTTGTCTGACATAAATTACTCTAGGTGGCATCTGGCAGAATGATTGTTATAGCTTGACAACTTTCATATTGAAATAAAAAGCCCCCACTAGAAAAGGAGGGTTCTAAAATGAGTATTTCCCATTGGATCAACTCACTCTAGGTAACGAAAACAAATAAAATCTAACATGGATAATGAATATATAACTGGTTGCATCATCATATTCAACAAAGTCATCAATGGTTCAGTGCCTACTTGGGAGGAGATATTGAGTGGGGTTCCCTAGGGATGTATCCTAGGTCCAGCTGAATATTGTTGAATATCTTCAGTAATAATTTGCGTGGTGGGATTCAGTGCATGCTTACCAAATTTGTGGATGACATCATGTTGGGTGGAGTTGCAGATACTCCAGAGGGTGTGGCTAGGATCCTGAATGACCTGAACAGACTGGAGAAATGGTCTATGATCAATCAAATACGATTCAGTAAGCACAGGCGTAAAATCCTGCACTTGTGACATAATAATTGCATTCACAAATACAGATGGGAACGTGGCTAGGCTGCAGTACTGCAACAAAGGACCTGAGAGGTACAGTGAACTATAAGCTGAATATGAGCTAACAGTGTGCTCTTGTTGCAAAAAACCCAACAATACTCTGGGTTGTATTAAAGGAGTATTAGTTGCAAATCATGGGAAGCGATTCTTCCACTCTGTTCAGCATGGGTGAAGCCTCACCTAGAGTACCATGTTCACTTTTGGGCCCTACCCTTCATGCAGGATGTGGACAGTTCAGAGATTATAGGTGCACAGCAGCAAAAATTATTGGCATTCTGGGAACCGAGACTTATGAAGAAAGACTGAGGACTTAGGGTTAGTTAGTCTAGAGAAGAAGAGAGAGAGAGGGAAAGGAATTTGATAAGTTCAGATACCTGAATGGTGATCATAGAGAGGACGGAGATGGGCTTTTCTCTGTGGCTACAGGGGACTAGAAGCAGTGGCCTCAAGCTGAAGCAAGGGAAATTTAGGTTGGAGATTAGGAAGAATTTTCTGGCTGTCATAGTGGTCGAGCATTAGAACAGGTTACCTAGACAGATTATGGAATCTCCATTCTTAGAAGTAGCAAGAGCAGGTTTACCAGACATTTGGTTAGAATGGCTTAGTCAGGGATGATCCTGCCTTGAGCAGGGGGGCTGGACTAGATGGCCTTGTGAGGTCTCTTACAGCCCTACTTTCCTATTAACCTGTTATGAACTTGATTTGTTAAGTGTCAGCGCTAGCTGGCAAGCTGTATACCCAAGTGTTATCCCTTTGGTTTTAGCATTTCAAAAATATCTTGCTGTCTTGTTTTCTGCTTTCAGTAATTTGTAGTGTGCTGTCTGTAGGTATGGCCTGTGAGGATGAACCAAAGAGTGAGAGAGAGTGCGTCATTGTTTGGGAAAAGAAACCAACTCCTGAGGAGAAGGTCAAAGCAGAGACTCTAATGCTCCCTTCAACATTTTTCTGTGGTGTTGGCAGTGATACTGATGAAGACCATGACAATCTGGAAAATTTTCATACAGAACTGATGAAAAAAACTCAAGAAGTTAAAGTAGGAATTATATCTTTAAGCATGGCTTTCAAATTTGTTTTGTTTCATCATTAAGAATTTTAACTTCAAAGGGTCGCAAATTCCTTCTAAATTCATTGCATTAATGTTTGCTTTTTTTTAAATGGATGTTGCTGCTCCCACATCTTGGTGTGCACTAATTTTCCTTATTTGGGAGTAATCCCTTCAAGAGGTGCAGTTTAGACTAAATCTGATTGAACTATATGAAACTTTAAGATAATTTTAGATGTTTTCTTTCGATGCAGTCTAGTAGAGTTTAATCTGTGGGTTTCCCTTTTAAGTTTTAATTTTTTTTTGTATTAAAATAAATTACAAAATGAGTTATTCCTCACATGTCAAATATGGGTCCAGGGACAGGCACTATTACTGTGCAATATGTAGTCCTTGTTGATGTATGGTACCCCTGTACACAGGTAGGCCAGAAGGGTATTCTGTAGCCTGAAAGTTTCCTCCACATTCATGCATGGTGTTTTGTGTTTTTAGAGTATCTCCCCAAATGTGGATGTTAACTTTAGTCTTACCAGCCCCCTGTTTGGAGGCAATAGAAGCTTCCTCATGTTGGTCAATTGAGCTCTGCGCCTGCAGGGTCATGTTTCATAGCTTTGATATTTATTTTAACTCCCTCCTGGATCATCTCTACCAAAGCTGTAATAAAATTATTTAACCCAGTTAAAATCTGGTTTGAAGAAAATGCTTTTGAAAAAATGCTTTAGAAAAAATTCAAGGGCAGAATTTAAGATGTTCCTTGTACACATATTGATTTAAGCTCAATTAGTAGTAGGGTGCTGAAGAAATCCCAGATACTGTTTTGAAATAACTTTAAAAAATATCAAATCCTAGTGTACCAAATTCTTCCAGAAATGTTTGAGAATTATGGATTTTAAAAAGTTATCTCAGTTTTACCGTTGAGGTGAGAAATTGTGGCATCCAGCTTGAATATTCAGACTTCTACAACTTGGTATGCAAGCGACATCTTTGGGTTGGACAGGGAGAAGTGTAGAAGTCAGGAGTTATCTGATTCTTCATAGATTGCCCACAAATCGGTGAGAACTGAAGGTGGTCAGCAACTCTGAAAGTTGCTGCTGCTGGTTCTTAGTAGACCAAGGTTTCTACCTTTCCGCAGTGTTCTTTAGTGAACAAATAGAGGAACAGCAGTGGAAAATGAGGTTTTGATATTTTTCAGAGGAATTACAGACCCATGATTTGTCACCTTGGAGAACTGTGGAATCCTTTCAATGGTGCTGTAGAATATTGTAACTGATTCACAAGATAAACCCAGAGACCTTTTAAATACAAATCCATAGGGTCAAAAACTTTCTAATCTTAGTGTTCTTGCCAAGTGCTTCGCAATACAAGAATTGTGCTTTACACGTACATGTGTGTATATATATTTACACACATACACGTACACATTTGTATGTGTACACATGCATATTTATTTATATTTATATATTTATACACATACATACATAAATGTATGCATATATGTGTGCACACATGCACGTACGCATGCACACCCACACACACGAGTGCACACAGTTGTTCTCGGTGTGTGTTCTGTTAGTGTTTTTGCCAAAGTCTTCTGTTGCCAAGAATTCACCAAGAACACTAATAACCAGATAGATATTATAATATAGACAGATGATAATAGATGATAATTAGAAACAGAGTTCCCCTCCCCCCCTTCCCCAATCAGAAAATGAGCAAAGAGCTGACACTCTCTGCAGGGGCTGTGAGTCTAATGAGGTTGAAAACCATTGTTCCAGATGTTTCAAATGATGGCCTCCTCTAAAATATTCACTGGAAACTTAAAAAGAAAAAAATGTTCATGTCTTGTTTCTTTTAAAGGAGTCTCAAGAAAATGAAGTTACCAGTTCATCTGATGTAGTCTTTACCAGGGAAGTATCTGTTCCCTCAATCAATGAGGAAGCAATATCTGTTCAATCAACCATTACATCTGAAGAACCAGTGTCTACCACAGAATGTACACATGTATCTCAGACTTTATCAGGGACTGATGACAAGCCTGTGGATTTGTCAACTAAAAAGGAAAATGATCCAGATTCTACAGACTCAACAGTTCAAGGTGGAATGTTGTCTTGTGGTTTAAAACCATACTTCTTTATGTACCAAGCTTAACAAGAAATTTAATATCTTGTTTCTGTTTAATACAGTAACTTCATTAAAATAAATAAATTGGCTTAGTTCAAGAACTGATGTAGTTAATGAAAACTGGACCTGTACCTTAAAAATCCCGCAAATGTTCAGTACTTTTACAAAAAATTAATGTAACATTCCAGTACATTAATATTCATTAATTGTGGAGGTTCTTTTTATACAAACAGTGAGGCACTACTAAAATTCCATAGTTCTGCCCAGAAAAGTATGGTAACTTCTTCAACTTTTTTTTATGCAGTTCTAAAAGAACCGATATATTTGCTTGTTAGGGTATGTTTAAACCTTTTCAGGCTTACTTTGCTTTGTCACCATACATTGACATTCAGTGGAAAATTACAGAGAGAGCTTTTATTAACCATTTTTTACCATTTTGGTGTTTTGTAAATGCTATAGTAATATATGGGATAGAATAGGGAAAAAATTGCTTTGGGAAGGAGGAAAATCCTAAATAAAATGCTAAATAATCCTAATAAACTTGTTTCTTACTGTGATAGGAACTGGACCCCTCTCATTTGGATTTGACACTGCTGCTGGCTTGTCATTTGCTGATCTGGCTTCAAAAAATTCTGGGGACTTTGCTTTTGGTTCTAAAGGTAAGCTTCAAATCTATATTTGGAAACACTCATATTGGACTGACTTTATGGTAAGTAGTTACCATATTTTTTTTCACTTAACACATGCACCCAGAAAAGATACGCTTTTTGGGAAGGCATAACGAAAAGAAAAGAATTCTCTAGAGTAATGGCTGAACCCTGGTCACTGCCACCCAGCCAGAGCTACAGTCTTAACCTTCTCACAGTCACTGCTGAATTTGTCAGCAGCTTTTGGCTGCTGAGCAAAAACCTATTGCCAGTTCTGCAGTGGATATGGAAGTTAAAACTGACACTGCCCTCCCTTTCTGCGACCACAGAGGTCACTGACACGCATTCAGTTAAAGGTCCTATGGGAACTGATATACAATCCCAACAATCGCACTTCCAGCCTTGCCACATGTGCGTGGCAAGAGGTGCGATAATGGGATTGAGGATCCGATCCCAATTGCACCCTGTTGCTGGTGCAGGGGGAGCAGAGGATCATGATCCAGGGCTCCCCCTGCACCAGCAAGTAGCAAGCTGGGTGCTTGTGCATCTGTGGCTCAGAGCACCAGTCAGCTGATTGGCCCTCCCAGCATTGGGAGTGAGCCGGAGTTTTGAGAGGCTCTGGTGCACTCACAAGGCAGGGAGTGCCAGTTAGGTGACTGGCACTTCCTGCCTCGGGAGTGCCAGAGCCCCTCAAGACTGGTGCAGTCCTGAGTGTGGGAGTACCAGTCCCCTAGCCATGGGAGCTTACCAGGGTGAAGGGCTCTAATATACTTGTGGCTGGCAGCACCGATCAGCTGACTGGCATCCCTAGCCACAGAAATCCTAGGCTCTGGTGCACTCCCAAAGCTGAGAGCACCAATCAGCTGATCAGCTCTGGCTACACCTGCAGTTCAAGGCATGATGGGAACCAGCCACAAAATTATAACGTATATTTTGTGTAATTGTGGTGTTAATTGCATGAACTGAGTTAGTATAGATGTGACTAACTGGTTAATCATGTCCTAAATGTAAAGTCTGCCAAGGGCCAGCGAAACAGGATCACAGCAGCCATTACATCATCTCTGTGCTTGTATTCCAGCCTCCAAATTGGCCACCCTGCTTAAAGCATTGTATGCTAACTTGTGGGGAGGGGAGGGGGGCATGTGGTATGTAAGTGAACATATGTTCATTGAATTTCTGCCCATTTTTAAATTACTACTAAATCCATATCCTGTGTGTGTATATTTAAATTTTGAAAATATATTTATACCTTAAATCTTTTATAACTAGATAAAAACTTCAAGTGGGCAAATACTGGAGCAACAGTATTTGGAGTACACGCAACCAGTAAAGGAGAGGAAGAGGATGGTAGTGATGAAGAAGAGGTCCATAGTGAAGATATCCACTTTGAACCTATAGTGTCCTTGCCAGAGGTAACTGTGACCGAAATCAGCTTTAAAAGAGTACTATAAAGATGATACAGTGTTAGCAGCAGACATAATAAAATAAGTAGATTAGAACTATTTTAAAACTAAATTTTCCCATGCAATGCTTGTACTTTTTTTTGTATTCTGCTTGGATGCAAAGGTTGCTGCTGCTTTAAAAAGAAAGGCTTCAAGTAAGCACTGCTCACTCCTCATTTCTGCCTTAAAAATAGATGTTGTCAAAGTGAGACCCATTTTAGGGAGTTGCCTAGCTTTCCAGTAGGACAGAGCATGATTTTAATCCTGAGAGGTCCATAGAAATTTTACTTTAAAGTTATTAGTGTATAGCAAAATCTGCCTTAGATTTTTTTGAGGTTCTAAAACACTTGAACTTAAGCCTCTACAGGTGTACCTGCTGTTGTGCTTCAGTAGTAGAATCCATGTCTGCCATGCAGAAGACCTGTGTTCAATTCCTAGACACCCACATAACTGCATCCGTTAAGGCACTGAGCATCTGGACTCAGTCTGTCCTCTGGATTGCGTCTCTGTGCTCTAAGGCGGGTGGATGGTCTGGGCAGCCTCCACTCCTCCTTACTCCTGCCTAGGCATAGGTGTCAAAGGTCTGGGTGACCTCACACATACACCGTGATTCAGTAGGATCGACGGTTGCCTGCTACTACAGGTGTACTTACATGAAGGAACCTCAGTTTTGTAGGAAAACACAGATGTCAAAGATTTTTAAATTTGTGGGATTTCACTTAAATCTCAGAAGCAGCTTGCCAGACCTCAAGGCCTGGCAAAAATATCCTGGCTAGAGACTTTCTTGTTGAAACTGATTCTTAAAGGTCAGTTATTTACCTTGTGGTAAAACAAGTGGCAGTTTTTTTTCTTTTTTTATATAATATGGAATTCCCTTGTTTAGAGAATCTCTTTGACTTCCACTCATAAGTAATGTAGCTGTCCCAGTTCAAGCTTATAACATTGTTACACCATTTTGTATATTGTGTTCTTTGCCCTCCATCACGGAGGGAGACCGTGTCAGGATCACTGAGCAGTAAGACACTGAAACGAGTTTGTGAGCAATCTCTAGTTGAGTAGTTAGTTGGTAAAAGAAATGGTTTCAAGAGCTAGGAGGAACAGCTATTATATTGTAAGTCACCAAGAAGGGAAGAATATAAATCAACTAAATGAAGTATTGTAGCAGACAGCAGAATGAGCTTCAGAAAATGTTCTGCAAATTCATTATTTAGTTTTAATCTGATAGGAAATTAAAAACTGGAACTGAGAGTGCAGTTTGGTTTACTAAGGTTGTTACCACCATATTGAAAACGTTGCTAAAATGATTACCGTATTTACTCAAATAGAATATAACCCTGATTATAAAATGACCCCCAATAATCAGATTCTAGATATGGAAAATTATAACACACACATAAATTTTCCAGGTATAAAATTTAATTTATTGCAAATTCGCCTTGAATTTGTCTTCCTTCTATTGCTACATCAGGGAAAATTTAAATTTGGGGTGGGTCAGGTAGCCCTTTGCTGTTTGCTTCCCCCAACTTTTTCCCCTGGCAGCCCCTTCCCCCTCTCGTTACTATAAGACCCTGCTCTCCCTGAGCACATGGAAGTGAGGAGCCAAATTGCAAACAATGATCTTGAAATTAAACATGGCTGTAGCAACTGCATGTAGTTCCCATGCGTGTAGTTTATCCATAATCAATGAATGTTACCTTTATAAACTGCTGCAAGCTTTAGCAAATTTACTCCATAGACACACTGAGCATCACTTTGGCACGTGTTTATATTATAGTGCAAACTATGCATGATATTAGTGCAAAGCCACAGGCTCGTGATTTACCACATAGTTCATTGGGCTGGGCCCCACCAGAGTCAACAGCATTTGAAACCACAGTGACTTCACAGCTCAGCACTGCTCAGTATGTGTGCATTCCAGATACCACTCCTGAAGGATCCATGTGCTAATTAGCTCCCACTCATGACTGGAAGTGGGTGTTTGTCTCAAGTTATGGGATGCTCCAAAATGTTATATGCAGATGAGGCACAAGGGCAACTTGGTCCAGCTTCACTGCTTGTTGGGTAGTACCACACTAATATGTGCAAGACTGAAAGAGGGGGTACCAGTGAGTCTGGGTGAATTGTATGTGATGGAGTGGCTCACCATGACTTGAAAAAGAGTTGGTGGTGAGGGGGACTGCACTTAATGAGCACTACCATATATTTTATTCAGATGGGCTGCACTAGCCTATTCTTGTGTTAGGCTTCCATGTGTTTTATAGTCATGCTTAGTGTTGGCTACCTTAAATCAGCTTCATAGTTGGTTTCCATTGATGAGCACATGCTGCTCTTGGCAGCAGTTATAATTATAGTGTATTTAGTGAGGTTTTGTTGTATGTTGTTATAAGGTGAGAGGCTTCTCCCCCCACCCTCTATGCCAACTGGGGACAGGGAAATTTTATCTTGTATTCAAGTAAATATGGTAATTGAGTGCAAACTGAGTTAGAAAATTCTTCTTTTTTTTTTAAAGACAAACCTTTGTTTTTTTCCTGTAACTAGACTGATGCAACAGTAATTAATGTGGTTTCAATAAACATGAACTAAAACAGCATTTGGAGTTGAGATACTGTACCTTTTATATGCAGCATCCTTGACTCTTAAGAGTTAAGCTGAGAGAAATAGCATATTCCAGAAGCTACAAACCACAGATGCTGGGTGAAGAGCACCTTCATTTTCACGGTCTATAATGTTAACTTAACTTAGTTCAGCTTAGAAATAAGCTCCTTGTATCAACTTGATGTCTTCTCTAAAATTCTGCATAACGTGGCTCCATTTTTGCTATTATGTTTTTTCTTCCTTGCTATTACTGTTCTCCCTTCTCTTCATGTGTACTTCCATAAAACGTCTCTGGTTTATCACCTTGTTTACTCCTACACCCACACCTTTTTAAGCATTTCCTTGCTCCAAAAGAACTCCAGCAACTAACATTTTTTTAACATTTTTCTGTAGAGACTAGAAACTTTATTTACACAAAGATGATTGTTTATCTTGAGTGGTCTCATAGTATGTAACAAGTTTTTTGAGGACACTACCCAATGTTCAACAGATAGCATACTACTAAAGAAGTGCTGTTAGCATGTATTAGAAAGAAAAATTAAATTCTTGCAGCACACCTGTCTATCAACAAAACTCAGAAATGTAGTGGGGATCCCTACAAAAAGTGTGGCTATATAAAGCCTTAGAAAAGTGTATGACTACTAGAAACCATTCTAGAACTTTGTCAGTTACTCCTAAATTTTAAATTTTCTTATTCAGTTTCAGACAGTTTGTTCAGTTCCACTTAAGTGTAGGCAGATATCGCCTCTAGCTGTGGATTTGTGTTCAGAGTTTGAAGCAAAAAAGTTTGAGGGAAGTCTTCTTAAGAGTGTGCAGAACTAGGACTACAATGGCAGAAAGTAGGTCAGAGTGAAACTTTATAGACTAACTGATTCAAAGAGGTATAAACTTTCATAGGCAACCACCTCGGTTATGTCTCTCTGAACCAGTAAGTCTTAAGGTGTCACCATGCCCTGCCTTCTGCCTAATATAATTACCTACCTCTAGGACTACAGTGGAAAGCAACTACGAAGGTTCCCATATGCATGAAAAATTCAGTGGTGATAGTGCTGTCCAGGAAAACATGAATTTTCTTATTTTGTAGGTGGAAGTTAAATCTGGAGAAGAAGATGAAGAAATTCTCTTCAAAGAGAGGGCAAAACTCTACAGATGGGACAGGGAAGTGTCTCAGTGGAAAGAACGTGGAGTTGGAGAGATCAAGATCCTCTTCCATACCCAGAAGAAATATTACAGAATTCTGATGAGAAGGGACCAGGTTCTCAAAGTCTGTGCAAATCATATTATCACAAAATCCATGAACTTAAAGCCCTTGAATACATCAAACAATGCTTTAGTTTGGACTGCCGCAGATCACTCTGGTGAGTTTTAGTGGATGTCATGTTTTGGGGGTATGCGAAGAGGGGGAATTGTGTGACTTGGAGAAACATCTATACAACACTTTTCAGTGCGTAAGACAACTGAAAGGTTTTTTTTTTTTGTTTCTGTTTAAACATACTGAATATGCTTGGAGTAATCTTTTTGGGAATTTTGAATTTCAGATGGTGAAGGAAAAGTAGAACAACTTGCGGTCAGGTTTAAAAACCAAGAAATGGCTGATTCTTTTAAGAGGAGGTTTGAAGAATGCCAACGAAGCTCATCAGAACTGCAGAAAAAACATGTATCCTTGGCAGCAGGACTGTCAAAGGAGAGCAACCCTGTAGTGTATTTTGAAGTTTCTGCTGATGATGAACCAATAGGACACGTAACCATGGAACTCTTTTCAAATATTGTTCCTCGCACTGCTGAAAACTTCAGGGCCCTGTGCACAGGGGAAAAAGGATTTGGGTTCAAGAACTCCACATTTTTTAGAATAGTTCCTGATTTTATGTGCCAGGTAAGTGGAAGTTCAGACCTTTTTAAGCAAGAGTAAACTAAACCCATCTTGACTGACTGGCATTTTGTCAGACTTTACGAAGAAATTACATACGATTATTTTCATAGGATTTCCTATAACAAAAATTGCTTGTTATTTTAAAGTGGATTTACAGAAAACTTTTCAATTCACTGGGTGGGTTTTTACTTAGTTCCAAAGTTCAGATCTAATTTGAAAAATGGTGCGTATGTTTTCTCTTAATGTGTTTTTTCTCTTGTATTGTTTTTGTATTGTATCTCTTTGTATTGCCTCAGGGATTTAAATAGGAAACTTTCATTTACAA
Source organism: Alligator mississippiensis (assembly GCF_030867095.1). Lineage (NCBI taxonomy): Eukaryota > Metazoa > Chordata > Crocodylia > Alligatoridae > Alligator > Alligator mississippiensis. The sequence continues at coordinate 349,641,145 of NC_081824.1, forward strand.
GTAAAAATATTGGGTTGGGAAAGGCCAAGTGGAGTGCTTGTTCTGGCTTGGTATAAAACCAGTAAGAAAGATTTTGCCAGTCAAATGCTTGTATTGATCTACCTGCATACTTCAAATATGTATCTGCACTTGAAATAGAAAACATAATGGACAGTAGGTACCACCTGGAGGGGAGTTGGGGGCAGAGGCTTTTCATAGCATTTACAACATCTTGTCAGTATTTAAGAATTTGGAGGGTAATGGATTTAATAAGACCTGGTCAGGTATAGTAGTTGGTCCCCTCATTTCATGCTTTGCCTTACTGTGTACCTACTTACTAAATGCATTCTTTATATTCACTTCATTTTGACCCATTTCTTTTTTTCTATTTTTTTTTAAGTCCCAGGGGTGGTGATCTTCAGCTGTGCCACTTAGTAATGCCAATGTTCCATATGATTGTAAATCGCATTACCTTTCTGAATAGAGAATGTAGTTCTAATTCTGAAGGCCATTAAATAGCTCTACTAGCTTCTGAACATCTTATGCTATTGCAAGTTTATGCTTATTTGTGTGTTCTTTCACAAAGATAAATTTAAGAATGTGCCTGTTTTTGCAGGGCCAACCCTTGTAAAATTTTCAAACACTTTACATGCAAGAACAGATTCAGTCAGAACACATCATACTAGTAGTATAAGGGTGCGTACAGACATTCAGGGCAGGAGGGGGCACTAAAAATAGCCCAGTGCCAGGGAGAGGGTAGGAAAAGCACAGCCTTGAGACTGGGGTCAACAGCTAGGCTTCCCAGCCCTGGGCTTGAATTGGAAACTGTACAGATGTTCAAGACAGATGAGTTGAAAAATGGACAACCCAACCTAAAGTTAGGTGTACCTCAGAGGTAGGTTTAGCTTTGATTGATCTAAAAACAGCTGATCCAATTTAAGTGTCCTGAACTTATGTACTATTTGCACTAAGATTGACTTGTGTAAGGTCCACATCTAGGTGAACTAAGTTTGATTGGGTAGCCATTTTCAACGCAGTCTAACCTTCCCCTAATGTCTGTACCTAACCTAAGAGCAGACTTGGTGCTTTGCAGTTTGGTCCTCAACTTGAAAGGTAAGAAATAAAATCTCATGGGAAGAACTAATAGTTTTGGTTTGCTTTATGTTTGTCTAGCTTGCGCAAAGTGAAACATGAAAAAACATTATCTTGTTCTAAAAGAAAAAACTATCTCTAATTCTAATTTTCTAATGCAGTTGTTTTCGGTGGAAAACCGCAAGTTTCTACTTCATTAATATGTTTGGGTTTAGAAGTTTTAATAAATCTTTAATATTTTCAGGGAGGAGATATCACTAAACAAGATGGAACAGGTGGACGGTCCATTTACGGAGAGGCATTTGAGGATGAGAACTTTGAAGTGAAACACACTGGTCCTGGATTACTCTCAATGGCAAATAGGGGCCGAGACACAAATAATTCTCAATTTTTTATTACACTTAAAAAAGCAGAACACTTGGACTTTAAACATGTGGTATTTGGATTTGTGAAGGATGGCATGGATGTTGTAAAAAAGATGGAATCTTTTGGTTCTCCCAAGGGAGCAGTGAGCAGAAGAATTGTTATTACAGACTGTGGACAAATATAGAATCATTGGTTTAACCTCATACCAATAATCTTTTAACAGCCTAAGTTGAAGTTTACCTGTTGGCCAATTATGTTCAGCATTTTGAAATGAACACTTCTGATGTATAAATGTAAAATTTACAGCTTTATAGCCAAGTATTTTTTTTTAATGTGTTCTAATTGATTTTGCATGTTGTGAAATAAAACAGTTCAAGCACTGGTGCATTTCAGGTGTATTTGTTATTCTGACATTTGTATTAAATGTCCATTTTCAAATTAAATCCTAGTCTTGTTAAAGCAATGGTCTGTGTCTTCACTTTGGTTTGTACAAGGAATATTACCGTTTCAGCTATTCTGGGTTGCTGCTCTGATGTATCAACATCTTGAGTAAGAGGATTTAGTATGGAAGTGCTGGAGACATGTGGAAACAGCTAATGGATTCACCTTTTAACATCATCCCTGTAAGCAGGACCACTTTGTTTTATACACTAAAGGCTTGTATTGGCTACTTGGTAGTGTTGTGAGTCGTATTTGGGTACCTGAACACTGATGTTGGTAAATTACTGCCTGTGTAAGGTTGTTATAGGCTTTCATTGTCAAGATCTAATGGATACATTAAGGTCTCTTTTTGTCATTAGGCTTTTCTGCACATATTATTCCTATGTACAGAGGATACTACTAATAAAATATTTGACTATAGGATAAATGAACCTAGTAACGCTTATTGGGTGGGAAAACTGGAAACAAAAAAACAAACCCTGAAAACTACTGTTCTGCAGACTTGCATCAAATGTTACCGGATGACCTTTTTGTCACCATGCTGCTTGAATCATTTGGGGCAAATGCAGTTTTTAGTTCTTTTTATGATAGCTTGTTTCTGCTGAATGGCAAATGTTGGCTTAAATTTAGTACAGAGCAACAAAGTAATTGTGTAAATTACACTTATTAATAAAGAGGGTTTTTTCTGTTAAACCTTTTATAAACATGATTAATGAGTTAAAGCAATTTAATTACGAAAGTTTTGTGAAGTATGTAGGTAATGTGTGAATCCTTCATATATAAAAAACAATCTTTTCACTTTTAATAAAATACGTTATTCATAATGTCAGTTTTGTAAAATAATCAGTTTTACAATATGAATTAAGCTAGAAAAGGTGGGGAGGATTGCAGAAATGTGTTTTCTGTTCTGTTCTTTCTTTGTGACTTTTTAAAAGTAAACAAAATGTAAAGCATCCATGGTTTTCTGTTGCTTTAAACTTGTGGAGCTAAATAAACGAGTCTGGAGCTTTCCATCCTCATGACTTCAAACTGTAGTTGAGTAGCAACAAGATTCAAATCACCATGATTTTATTACACTTTATCAATAGATAGTTATATAAAAAATAGTTCAATGTAAAATGAAACTTTTTGCATTGTTTTTGCCTAAATTTAAATAAAATTGAATTGGGAATTTGGTGTGTTTTTTCTGGTCTACTGGTATAAAAGCAATCAAGGAAACAGTGAACTTCTGAATTGTTTCTTAACTTCAGCTCTACCAGAATTCCAAAACATTTTAGTAAAGTTGGGATATTTTAGGATGAGTGTAGAAAGATGTAATGTTTAGATCGTTCTAAATACCTTTTTAAACACCATTGGGTCAGAGTTTTTAGTGAATTATCTGCAGTAACTCCCACGCTCTCTTTGAGTGACAGTTATTGTAGAACCTATATCACTGTTTAAGTGCATCTCAGGCTATTCTTTCCTGAGGTGTCATTTCTGTACTCATCAATGTGAAACTTCATTTGCCCTTTTTGTTGTCCATTCACTCAATTTCTAAGATCCTCTTGCAGTTCTCTAGTCAGCTGCTGTTCGTACCATTTTGAATGACTTAGTGTCATCTGCCAACTCAGTCATGTCACTATTCGTCTTACCTCAAACCACCTATGAACATACAAAATTGTTTGTGCACACCCCTTGCAGACCCCACTTCATATTCCTAGGGATCTACTGAACTCAAGGAGGTGGCCAACTAATTTTGTAGGTGGATCCCAGGGCTGGCTGCTATTTTCATGGGTTGGCAGGCCCCCCTATACTTCTGGGCAAGGGTCCCTGGCAGTCCTGCTCCTCCCTGGAGGTTGTCAGATGACTCCAACTGCCACTTAAATTGCTTAACAATGTTTCCCTTAATGGCTTCTGTAGGCCTAATCAGGGGATTAAGCCTACAGAAGCTGTTAACTGATGCTGTATTAAGCACTCTAGTTTAATATTTGATTTTAAAGTGCTTAAAGTTATGCATGCCATGAATTGTAACTAATACCATCTCAGCATTTAGTTAAACTCTAAACTGAAGTATCTTATTAAAATAAATTTATGTACAGCATGAATGCTAACTAATATCAGCTATTTACACTTTGTTAACTAATGTCAACTATATATGCTGTATTAAAGGACATAAAAAGGAGTTTACTAAAACTAAATGATAACCTTGAGACAAGCAATTTGTGCTAGGTATTAAATGCAAGCGTGCTGCATTCAGCCACAGTTGCTGCAGACAGGCTCTGTGGGGTGAGCACTTGTCCATACACAGAGATGGCATGCTCAACATCTCTGAGTTCATTGGAATGATGAGGCAGCATCTTGCCAGGGTGTAAAGATGTGGAAAATCAGTCACAGAGTCCCAGAACACAGGTATCCAGTACTGATAAAGTTCATATAAGCAGCATGTTCAGTGTAGTGCTCTTTCCCCCATCCCAGGCTTGCTTGCAGCAGCTGAGGCTCACAGCTTGGAATAGGCACCTGATTGGGGTCCAAGATGTGAACAGCACTAAGAAAGGAGGCAGCCAGCTGTCTGAACTGTGGTGGCAGTGATACCTGTAATACTGCTTCAGCTTCACAGCTGTTGCCTGAAATAGGTCCCTTCTGTGTTGCTTTTCATGAGGATAGCTTGATAGTTCTTGAAATGCCCCATCTTTGGCCCAGTTTATCAAATCTGTCTGCTATCACAGCCTGCCAGCTTTCAAACCATGGTAGGAGCTCCATGAACCAGGTAGCACTGTCAACCACAGTCGTCATTTGATCTTAAATGTTGCCTTGCCCTAAGAGCCTGTAAAGTTTAAGCATGCACTGTGTGCTAGGTGTGACTTCTAGCTCCTCACTCGAAACATGCTGGTAGTGCTACATATGCTTGATGTGGTAATGGACTGTGCTAAATCATGAATTCTACCGTGTGAGCACAGGCTCTGGTGGCAGCAGCACAGTGCCATGTGAGTTCCCATTTTGACTGGCAAAGGACTCCCTGTACCAGACCTTATGTCCTGGACAGTGCTTGAAGGTTTTCTTGAAGGAAGACACCAAGCTATCCACATCAGGAAACTGCTATCTGTCCCTTGCTAAAGGCAGAATGTGTGCATTGCAAGTAATGTGACCTGCATTGAGCAGCACTCATTCAAGCACATCAGAGAAAGTCTTGCACATGTAAATGGCATTGCTGGACATGAATGCTGAGATCTTGTTAAAATCTTTCCCATAGCAGACAATTACTTTCACAATTGCTTGCAATGCGATAGAAAAAATGACAGGCAAGATGAACTGGCTCTGTTTGAAAGACAGGCAGGGTCCTGATCTGTCCAGCTCCCTGGTACAAATAACTATGTGCTTATGAACACTTTATCTTGGGGGTCAGTGGATTCATCAGCCTCAATGGAGGATTCATACTCTGCCAAGGCAGCATTTGTAGACTGTACATGTGAAGCAATTGCAGCAGGGAGATGGTCTTGATGAAGACAGTTGGCATGTGGAAAACTGCTAGCATTGGGCATGTGTTGTTTCACATAGTCCCTTAACTTGGGGTGATCAGGTTTCTCCAGCAGGATGTTCACTGCTGTGAAAGCCTCCATGAGGGAAAACGCTGCGCCTCGCCTTACCAAGCTGCTTCCTGCGGTCCTTTTAAACAGGGAGGACACGGTCGCAACAGCCTTTCACTTCATGTGTGCCTCAGACCCTGACGTATTGATGTATGCTTGTTTTCCTCCACACATCCAAAGTTACACTGCAGGCAGTACAAAAGAGTCTGCCTCCTGTGTGCAAGGTCCCTGCAGGATACTGTCCTACATGGTGCAGCACTGAAACGTATTTGTCTGTCTTGGAGAATTCCTTGGTGTTCATTAACCCTGCTCCTCCTCAGTCTGCAGTATGCTGTAGTGACATGCCTGTGGGTGCTTCAAAAGCTGGCACCAAAACCTTCCCTGGCTGGCCCCAGACTGGTTCCTGAACTGAGCCTGTCAGGGGTTTAGCCTCTGATTTGCTGTCCCCATCCCACAGCTGTCCTCTCCCCTGTGCTTTTAGGACTCTAGAGGGCTTCTCACCCTTTTCTCTTGCATCTTTTTTTTTCTTTCACCAAAATTACAGAGCCCACACTTTTTCTCAGAGCCCACCTGAATTTGCAGTTTCTGTGAAAATTGCACGATCACAATTTCTGTAGGTCCCTACATATTCCTTCCCCTGTAAGAACTGACTATTTATAACTATTCTGTTCCGCCAGTTCCTGATTCACAACTCTAACTTGCCTCTAATTCAACACTTTGACAATGTTTTAAAAGCAACTTGCTCTGAAGGTCCCCAGCTCTTGGATGTTGCCACCGCACTCCTGACTTGGCAATCAATTCCTCTCATTGCTGATGTTCTGGCTTTGCAGGCCAGATGTGGGCTGCAGGTACCTCTGCTCTAATTCTGTGACCATTTAGTTTCATTAAAAACTTCTGATGCAGGATTTTCAAAGAGCTTACAAAAAAGGTCAGCTACACTATATCAGTAGTGCCCCACCTCCTGTTGTGGACCTCATTTAGCTCAGAGCTGTCATTTGGCTTGAGGGGCTGCCCACAAGTTTGGAAATACAGTGGCAAGGCAGCCCTAGCAGTATTAATTGACGCCCCCCTGCTGCCAAGTTTCTGACCTCTGGAGAGTCTCATGGATAGTGTCCCTGCATGCTAGATCACATTGGCACGAGTAGTCACTCAATGGCTGAATCCAAGTGTGTGGGATCAGGCTAGCATGCTCTGTTATAACATCTGCAGACTGACAGGAGGACCCCGCATGCACCATTATCCGCTGCCACTCATGAGGTCTGTGGGGCCGGAAGCACTGTCCTATATTAACTGCATCATCCTGATCTGGATGCTTGTAGTTTTCCCTGCATGGCTGTAAAGCCTAAGCAGGATGGAGCCCAGCCAACCAAAGCATCTTCCCCATAATTCCCAAGATTAGAGTGACACTGAGAGAAGCAGCTTGATTTCCATGTGGCCAAGGCCATCATCCTACCTTATGCTGTTCTGAAATGCTGCTTGTTTTCCACTGCTGTAAAATTATCTAAATACAGAGCATGTCCCCATGGAGGGACAAGGCAGGGTAGATTTGCACTTACAGACTACCTAAGACATAGAGCAGTGGTTCTCAACTGGGGTGCCTTGAGATCCTCTCAGGGGTGCCAGGCAACATTAGCACTGTTGAGTGTGCAAACATGATTCATGAGATTAAACTGAGAGATGCCAAGTCCATGGTCTGAGTTCTTGGCAAGTGAACTGTTCTAGTATTTTTCTAGTCAGAAAGACAGCAAAAACAAAAGGGCAGGCATGTTCTGGGGGGAGGGGAATATCGAGTCTTAAAGAAGGGTTGAGAACCACTGATATAGAGCATAAACTTTGGTAAGCTCCTGCTGGCTTCATCAGTGTGGAGGGAGGCACATGGATGGCCAGCTCCTTCCAGCCTCAAAGTAAGGTGGGCTTGTTGACTGTAGTGACAAGGGCCACCCACCCGGGGTGGGCAGGACAAGCCTGCCCTTGCCTTGCCACCAGAACTAGGCAGAGGTGTTGCATGGAGCTCTGCTCTAGTTCTTTCACTTCAGAGATTGCAGTTGCTCCTTTAGTGATTCTCAATCAGGGGTTGGGGTGCAGAGAGGACTTTTCATGGACAGTGGTCAAACCATAGCGGAGCTGCCGACAAACACTTCAACACGGTCTCCGCGACCCCCGCGCAAGCCGCCCGGGGGTGGGGCGGGAGGGCAGCACGGAACGCCCAGGTATCAGCCAATAGGCGGGCTGCACCACCCCCTCCAGAATATACCATCTGCCTCTTCTCGCAGGGGCACACGCGGTGGGAGCGTCCAGCGCGGCCCCCTCCGGGGGGGAACTACCCCGGAGCGCCCCCTGCCGCGCAGCCGCAGAGCGACCGCGCGTCTCCTGCGCCTGCTTCCAGCTCCGACCGCCCCTCCCCCGGCGCATGCGCGGTGCTTCTTCACTCCCAGAGGCGGGGGGGGTCGGATCCCGCGGACGGCTGCAGGCGGGCGCGAAGGCCAGGGGCTTATGGCGAGTCCGGCTCTGAGCCGCTCCCTGGAGCGCCTGAGGCGGCGCTACCTGCGCATGAACACGGGACCCGCGGGGGTGAGGGAGTGCTGGGGCGGGGGGAGTCGCCCCTCCCCCCTTTGGGTTGAGAGCGCGCACGTTGCCGGGCAGGGGCGGGGGAGCTCCGGGATTGGCTGGAGAAGAGGGGGCGGGACCTAATATGTAGGGCCAGGGAAGCCCCAGGATTGGCTGGGGGGAGGTGAGGTGCGGTGCTAATATGAGCCGCAGGATTGGCTGCAGGAGGAAAGGGTAGGAGTAGGAGTAGGATGGGGGCAAAGGAAGTGGGGCTGGACCAGCAGGGGGTGGAGACCACAGACCTGGCCTGGGGTGGGGTGCTACCCCTCTCAGAGCTGCCATGTGCTGGTCAAACCTGGCCTCCCCCAGCCCTCTGTGGGGAGCTTGTGCCTTTGCCCCCAGCAGTGCCCAGAGGGATGCCCCCTGTATCCCCAGGCTCCTGCCTCCCACCTTCCCTGTTCACATGCTTCCCATCCATGGCCCTGCCAAGCCCTGGCACCTCCTGGTCACCCTCCTCCTGGCCCTGGCCCTGGCCAAGCTGGTTGTACCTGACCAGGAAGGAGGCTCTGGCCGGGAGGGTCCCCGCAGACTGTGGGGCTACTTTCCTTGCCCTTCGCTCCTGTCTCTGAGCAGAGTATCACTGGACAGCGTCTGCTGGGTCCTTGGACTAGTTTGAGGGCCGGTGGGTACAGTCTGCTGTGCTCTGCTTGGTCTCCCCGCTTGGCACTTTTTTTTGAACCTCTAACCAGCACTGCCATCCCTGGGGTTTTTTGGGGTTTTTTTAATTATTTGTCCCAAGAAATGTGTTGCCCCCTTTTCCTGTAGCCTCCACGCTCTCTAATGAGAAACTTGGTGGGCTGGGCCCATGTGATTAAAGGGTGACAAATAGGCCTGGCCCTGGCTAAGCTGGCCCTCTACCTAACCAGGAAGGAGGCTCTGGCTGAAAGGACCCCCAGCTACTGTGGGGCCATTTTCCTCTTCCTTATCTGCTCACGTCTGGGCAAGGTTTCACCAGGCAGTGTCCACTGGTCCTTTGAGAGCCAGTGGGCTCTGGCCAGTGTGATCTGCTTGGTGGACCACCTGCCCCGCAGTGCTTGTTATCAACATCTGACCCTTGCTGTTATCCATGTTTTCTTTTTCTCAGTTGTCCCAAGTAATGAGTTGATGGGCAGTTAGTGGACTCCCTTATTAAGGGAGGCTTATAATATACTTGGTGGGCAGTGGCCCAGGTTTCCCAATGGTATATTAAAGGCCTGCACTGAGTTGTTGCCACAGGCAGGTATTGGGCATACTTTACAGACACCCCCAACAGCTGCCCCTTTGCCAGCCAGGAGAGACCCCAGTGCATGCATGGCTCAAGTGCACCAGGTTGTGGTCTTCTTCCACCTCCACCTGAACCTTCTGCTGAGGTGCTGAGTCCCTTGCCCTTCCCCCCCCACCTTTTTGTTTACATGGTCCCCATCCATGGCCCTGCCAAGCTCCAGGACCTCTGGTCAACCTCTTCCTGGACCTTGCCAAGCTGGCTGTCTACCAGGCCAGAAAGGAGGCTCTGGCTAGAGGGAACCCAGGCAAGTTATGGGGCTGTCTTCTGCCTCCTCCATTATTGACTCCAGGCAGAGTTTCACTACTTGGCATCTACAGGTTCCCTCAACTTGTTCAGGGAGCAGTAGGCGCTGACTGGTGTGTTCTTTTCAGTGTCCCCTTCTGGCTCCTTTATTATTAACCTGTGACTTCACTTTCCTGACTTCTCTTTAAGCCCCCTGTATTTAGTTGATGTGTCCCCAATAGCCTCCCTTATTAAGGGAGGCTTACAGTTTTTCCTTGGTGGGCCCACAATCCCTTGAGCATAACAAATATGCTTGTGTTGCACAGTGGCAGAGAGTGAGTGCTGAAATGGGGAGTGAATAGGGGTTTCTATGACCAGGGTTTTTTCCCACTCCCCTCACTTGCAGCCTTCAGCATTTAAAGTCTACGGCTCCCCACACATCAGAACTCTGGCAGCAGGGGAGCGGCAGTTAATGCTGCTGTGGCTTCCCCACCTACAGATTTCTGGACCTGTGGGGATCCCCTCCCTTGGGCCAAATGGCAACACCATGAAGTTGAGTACCACTGATATAGCCTATCTAGGCTTTTCCACAAGCTTTTTGAAAATCCTACATCAAAGGCTCTTAATGAAATTAAATTGTCATGGAATTAGCGCAGGGGGTGGCAACCTGCAGCTCTACAGGCCACACCTGCTGCACAAAGCCAGGACATCAGCAGTGAGGAATATTGATTGCTACATCAGAAGTAGGTTGGCAGCAGTCCAACAGCTGGGGGTGGGTGGTGGCCTACCTTCAGAGCAAGATGCTCCTAAAACATAGTCAAAACTCAGACAGGGAGAGGGCAGGGTAGATTGGCACCTTTATATCTATCAACTGAATAATATCTATATATAGAGAGGGATGAAGCACAAGCCTGTATTAACCCAAGTTCACTTAAGTAGCTGAAGTGAACTTGGAATCAGGAAAGCTTGTGCACATGTTCTCTGTCTCTGTCTCTCTATCTCTCTCTCCACTCCTCTTAGTTGGTCTACAAATGTACAGATCTGCCCTGCCTTCTCACTAACTTCAGACCAGCACAGCTAACAACCTTTCTCAACCAGGGTGCCTTGTCTATCAGATACTTTTCAGGGTGCCACGGTATGCTGTTCTGCATTAGTGTTAGGTATGCAATGCCTATGTCTGATTCACTGCGCAAACCCAGAGATTTCAAATTGGAATTCATAATGTCAGTGATGTTCTGACTCATTGTGGTCTTTCTGAACTCTTGGCAGTAGAAGAATTGCTCAGTTATTTTTCTGTAGAGCAGGTGTTTTCTGAGGGGTGCCTTGGGCATAAGACTTACCAGTGGTTGTGTTTGTCTGTTAGAGATGGATAAAAGACATTGCTGTCATAATGACTTGAGCGACGAGACTGCACTAATCAAGAAAGATTGGGACCTTCAGTTTTAGTAGTCTGAAAGGAAAGAAAGTCGGGTAATGAGCGGTGATGTGAAGGAAATAATGATAGTATTTGGACAGTGACTAGATGCATGACAGTGAAGAAAAGATGAAGATATTTCCAAGGTTATAAGCTGAACTCATGGGAAGGTTAGGAATAATGATTTGAAGAGCTGATAGAAAACAGAATAGAGAAGAAGTTCAGTTTGGGTCATACCATGGGACTGGGAGAAGTGTTAGCACTACTTAGAATGCCTAGCACTACATTGTCCCAGCCTTGTCTTTGGGAAGCTGGCCTACGTTCTGTCATAAGAACAGCCTTGGTCTATACAGATGTCTTTTCTTTGTTCCAGGAACTTCTGTTTCAGCTTTTGCTAGGCTAATTACTATGTCAGCAGCAGCTGGATACCTTACTAGAAATACTTGAGAACTATCAGAAACTGTAGTTTGAGGCAAGTGGAGGCCTGAGCTCCTCAGGCTAGGTACATAAGGCAATCCATGCTACTTTCTGAGAGCATCAGTTGGATATGTGTTTGAGGCCAAAACATGTGCATGCGAAGTGGCTGTGAAATGTGTTTTCATGGCCATTCTCCCCATCCTGAAAATTTTGGATCCACCTCCTTATTTGTCATCTTAATTTCACCTCTTTCCAAGTCCAGGCAAAGATTAGAGCCTCCCAGCAATCACGTCGTGAATCCCACCAGTCCATTTTCTTCCTGGAGTAACAGCTTTCTCCAGCTTGCTTGCTGATGTAGTTAGTTAACTCAGATAAAAGCACTCTGCTGAAAAGCTGAAGTTCAGCTCCTACTGCTGATCAGCAGGTATCCTGGTTTTCTCTGATAAAGAAAATCCCCAATTTTTAGATATAAAAAAGTAATATATTATGATGTTTCATTTTAATCACAGAAAAATGTGGATTTTGGTTACTTTTTTAATCTGAAAATTAGGAATTTTTTTTAATCAGAGAAAACCAAGATCCCTGCTAATGATGCATGATGAATGTTACAATTGTATCTAAAAGAATAACATTCTTTTCTTTTCTGTTAACATTCTGTTAATGTAAGTTCTTTTCAAGTTAGATGCATTAGTCCTTTGTGTGTTGTTGTCTACAGAAAGTTTGATTCCCTTAGCCATGCTAGGCCAATGGGCTGGGTAGACCTATGGCCTTTTTCAGATTGAGATTGTAATGTCAAGTACTTAGGAAGTGCTGGATTACTGTTTTTTTTATTTATTATGATACATTCTTTAATTATATCATCACGTAAGTATTTTTTTCACAAGACTTGCTTTGAATCTGACATACCTAGTCTACTTATGCTTAAGTTCTTTCCTGTAGTTTTTAAGGATATTATTTATTATAAGTTAACTAGTCAGTTACCCATCAAGAATGATGGAGTGGAGACAGAGCCCCATATCCCTCCCTCTCCCTGTCTAGGCCCACTCCCCGCTTCCCTCCTCCCTCTTGGGGTCTGGGCCTGCTCTCCCATTCCCTGCTGATGCGGGGGGTGTGGGGGAGGACCGGGCCCAAGGGTGGAGAGAATCCAGCCCACCATGGTGGCATGGGAGAGGGGAGCAGCAGGCCTGGGCCAGCACTGCTGGCCTCACCCTCCCCATTCCATCCATTCCATTGCCTCCGCCTCCAGGGAGCGGGGGGAGGCCAGCTCCTCACTGTCCCCACCGCCGCCTCCTGATTGGTTGTTCCAGTCAGCCAATCATAGTCAAAATAAAGCATTATGGACAGACAGATAGATTAAGGCTTTTATAATATTAGAATAGTTGAAAATTCTGGAGTGACGAGCAAAATATAGGACTAAGTGGAGTCATTTTGGTTCCTTCCTAACTTGCTTTTAGGTCTGTTTGTTTAAATGAACCTTGTCACTGCAGTATCTGAGGGACTCAAGTATTTAAAAGGAAAAATAGCAGTCTTTTCTTTTAGACTTTAGGACAAACAACTAAATTAATTTCATACTAATTTTTTGTTTGCTTCTGTGTGTATGAGGGTCACACATTTTTGTTAGGAAAAAGTCATCCCTTTTTCAAAGCAAGCAACTTTTTAGCAGGAGTTTCACAGTGAAGTGATTATAAACAATAAACATATTATATTATGATATATATTTATAATATATATATTGTATATTCTGTTATACATAATTATATTCAATTATGATGAGAAGTGCTGGGATCAATTTATTTGTATGTGGTTTGGTTTTTTTTAAGGATTGTCTTTCAGGTGCATTACGGACCAAATCTAAAAGTGAGAATTCCCCAACGTACACAGGTAATACAAGAGAAAAGGATGCTCCAGATGTTTTTATTAAAAGGATTCAGAATTACAATTCATTTCTCTTAAATTTCTCTTAAGAATTAAGAGTGCTTAGGAAAGTATGCTTATACTTTTTCTGTGGGGGAGATAAACTTGTCTTGGCTGGCGTATGTGAAAATCAGGTACCAACCTAGGAGCGTACGTAAAATCTCCAGGGAAACTCTAAAAGAGTTTTCCTGTGCTGCAGGTTTGGATGGGTTGTGAGGAGAGGAGTGGTCGGTGCTTTATGGCAGAAATATTAAACTGACCTCACCCCTCAGGCTGGATCTGGACCACCATGCCCCTGATTTCAGCAGTGGGCCCCTCCTGTCCTCAGTGCCCCTCAATTCCTGGCTTTTGTATAAGCCCCACAGGCTGCATGATATGGCTCCACAAGCTGTAAGTTTGACACCCTACTTTATGGGGATGAAGAGGAAGGTCATTGCTCCTATAGGGCACTGACAGACTTGTAGCTCCCTGCTGTGATTCCTAGTGCTTTGCAGGAAGTGCTATGAATTACAGCATTCCCCCTGACCAAGCAGATGTTTGCTGTTGGGTGTGGGAGGTTGGGGGATCGAGTTCCAGTTTGGGAGAAGGGAGGGGAAGGATTTACATCTGGGGTTTACCCAGCACTGGTGGGTGGTGCAAGTGGATTAGAGCCCCCCAAGGTGTTATTGGGGCATGGAATGTGTGTGTGTGTGTGTGTGTGTGTGTGTGTGTGTGTGTGTGTGTGTGTGTGTGTGTGTGTTTTGGGAGAGTAGTTGTGATAGGGGGTATTGCATATAAAGGAAGTTGAGGGATAAAGCTGACTTATACCTTCATGCTGAATAAAGGTGATAGGAGGTATAATTTGTGAGGCATTTTTTCCTTTTATAGAAATGTATTTGCATTCATGTTATGTCCAGATGCCACTAATAAATAGAGATTGTTGGCTGGAGGGGGCAATCAAATGCCTTGTGATATAAATAATAAAAAAAAAATAAAACAGGGAACTTATAATCATTTTAGACATTTTATAATAGTTCTATAATACATTTATATACTCTGTTTGCTCCTTAATATATTTAACAAACTTAAGACCAAAGATACTCCTTAAGTATTTGTGAGTAATACTTCTTACCATCCTGGCACTCAAGAATTGCAACTAAAAAGATATTATGTCAGAGCTGAAATTTTAAAGCAAATTAGCATAGGAATCCAAGCTGTAAAACTTCACAAAGACAAATCTTACTTGAAAGCAAATCTGAGGTTTCTGAAATAGTATCATCAACCAAAGTTTTTAAAAAGATCTATAACAGTATCATAAGCTGCACATTGTCTTATTTTTAAATCAGTAATAACACTTCTAAGTTGCAAGTTATTCTAATATTTCTCCATCTGAATGTAATTCCTTACTTACTAGACCATGTTTCATAGATTCATAGATGCTAGGGTTGGAAGGGACCTCAATAGATCATCGAGTCCGAAAGAGTGTTCTAATATAACACTCAATTACCGGTGGAGGCACATTTCTCACAGGAGGGCCACTCTCTCTCCAATCTCTCAGTCCTGATCCTCAAGGGAAACTTACACAGCACTTCCCAGAGACGAGCCTATGAGCTCCATTTCATCAACCTTCTGGATACTAGAGATCATGGACTAAACATAGACATTGGATTTTTGATACATTATAATCTGCCTGGCAACTGACTCCCCAGCCCAGCCCAGCCCAGCCTCTGGCTTGTTTACTTTTCATTCCATCCAGGAAGAGCACACACCAACTGCTGCAGCTTCCTTAGCCTGACAAAGGGTTTTTGAACCCGAAAGCTTGCTTAATAACTATTCTCCAACCATTTGGGTTGGTCTAATAAAAGATATCAAATTCACCCAAGGAAACTTGTCTGCCTATGTCCTTAGACCAACACGGCTACAACCCAAACCCCTGCTAATATAATCCAGGATTTTGCTTTCTTAAATGGTATTGCTCATATGGTAAAAATTATATTAAACCATGATGGATCCATGCTGGTTTAATGTGCTTTTCAGCTGCAAAATCAAGTATTTAATAATATGATTTATTTATAGGTAACCTGGACAGCTTGTTGGATAATACAGTTTCTTTGTCCATAAATACTTCACAATCAAAATCTGCTCAAATAGGAAGAAAGTACTACACCAAACCTTTCGACGATTTGTGTAAGAGGTTTAAAAACTTGGATTGGTAAGAATTGTTACCTCCTCTGCTCAACTCTTCTTATACTGCTTATCCTCCTCCCCTGCCTCCCCCTCCCCCCCCAAATTTAGGAAAGCCCTTAATAGGTTGGATAGCATGTTCAGTCTGATCCAGTAGTATATTACAGTACTGTGTACTCAGTTCAGCAGCTTTTTCGGGCCTCCTGTTACTTTGTTCAGTAATGATTTTGTAGAATTAAGAACCATGTGTATGTGTTGGAATCAGCTAATGGGATGTGGGGATTATACTATAAAAAGAGGATGGGAACAAAAAAGGAGAAACAGCTCAAATTGACAGGATTGTCTGAAATATCTTTAGAAAGAAGTTGGTTTCTGAAGATTCCAAAGAGATCATTTTAAAACCTTTTTATGCCAAAGGGTAAAGAAGCATATTGCTTCCTAAAGTTTCTTCTCTGGGTACCCTGTTTTAGGGGGTGGAGGGAGGGGACAGGCAGGAAATGTGTTTTAGTCTGCATTAATTTTCCCATGCAAGTGAAGATTAAAAATAAAAAATGTACTTATCTATACCTGGCATTTTTCAGTGCATGTAGAGACTGGGATAACAGTCCTGGGCTCCATATGCACTGGCAAGTTGAAAGGCCAGCATCGAGAGGGTCCAGAGGAGGGCCAATTGCATGATCGGGGGGCAGCAGGGTAGGCCCTACAAGGAGAGGCTACAGGACCTGAACCTGTTCAGTCTTCACAAGAGAAGGCTGAGAGGGGATCTGGTGGCCATCTGTAAACTTACCAGGGGGGACCAGAGAGGAGTGGGTGAGACCCTGTTCCCCCGAGTGCCTCCTGGAGTAACAAGGAATAACAGCAACAAGTTGATTGAGAGTAGGTTCAGGCTAGTCATCAGGAGGCACTACTTCACAGTCAGGGCATCCAGGATCTGGAACCAGCTTCCAAGGGAAATGGTGCTAGCTCAGGGGTGGGCAAAATGCGGCCCAGGGGCCAGATGCGGCCCGCCAGGTCATTCTATCTGGCCCAAGGGCCCCTAAAAAATTTAGAAAATTAATATTAATCTGCGCTGGGCTGCCTGTCATGCAGCCCTCGATGGCTTGCTGCAATTCAGTAAGTGTCCCTGTGCCCAAAATAATTGCCTGCTCCTGTGCTAGCTCCTACCTTAGGGGTCTTTAAAAGGAGGCTTGATTACCTAGCTGGGGTCATTTGAGCTTAACTTTAGTAGGGGTCATAAGAGCCCTGTATTCATTCCTGCCCAGGACAGGGGGTTGGATTGGATGATCTCCTCAGGTCCCCTCCAACCCTACTTCTATGAATCTATAGCACTTCTTTTGTGAAGTGATCAGCCCCATTTTTTTTGCTAGTATTTAAAATCTGATGGATAACAATGCCTTTCATCCTGAAGAGATTTTAAATTACTTTGGAAATTACTTAATGTTGTCTATTTGTATTCAGTAAAATGTAGATAAGTTAAATTAAGAAACATTTGTATTTCTGTGCAAGTCTTCTTTAAATTGCATGCATAATAGTTTACAATGGCACTGAATAACTTCAAATTACTATCACTGATTTATATTTCTTAGCTTTGATGATGAGGTAAATTATCTTCATGATTCAAGTCAGCTAGAAGAAGAGGATATTGTAAATGTTTATGGAAATTATATAATTAAAAATACAGCCATGCACACAGAAACAGGTAAAACAAAATATTAATCATTATTGTCTCATAACTCTTATTTTTATGAAAAATCAAAGCTTGATTTAGAGTTCCCAGGGAATCCAATTAATATTTATTTTTTACAGTTCATAAAAACTGTAACTGAGAAAATCTATTTCAATTTTGGTTGATAATATTTTATATAACTGCACTTAGTCCTTAAACTATTTCAGCAGATCCAGTCATGCTTTATAATTTACATACAAATAATAGCCGTTTTTTAAAGTCTTCTGGAAAGTATTTTCAGTTACTGCATATTGTTAGTCCACAATCAGATAAAATGAAAGCCATGGTAATATGGCAGACAAGGTTCTTTGGGTGAATCTGGTATCTTTTATTAGACCAACTTCATTTCACTTTTAAGAACAGGTGGTCCATATGACAGGGTGATCTGTCACTGGGTAAGAAAACAAAACAAAGTAAAAATCCAAGTACTTGGAGAAGAAGCTGTAATTACTATACTTTCCCAGAAAAATATAACTATGAAGTGTTCCAGTTGGCCCTAGGGCCCCTGGAAGACATTAATTTAATGTTGCCTTGGGATTTAATCCTGGATCCCAAGAATCTTGCCATGCCACACTTGCATAGCAGGAAGCGTGATTTTATGGATTGGGGATCAGATATTAATCGTGTCCTACTGGCACAGTCAGAAGTGCCCTTTCAACTTGCCAGTGCATATGGAGCCCAGGATTGTTATCCCAGTCTCCACATGCACTGAAAAATTGAAAGCCAGGCATGGTGCAACTCAAATGCGGGGAGCCAGTAGGCTCCCCCATCTTGGCAAGCTCAAAGCCAGGCCCCAGCAGTACCACTTGTACAGCAGCTATTGGCTCCCACACACTTGGCAGGTTCTCATGCAGGACTGCTGTTCATCTGGCTTTGAGTTTGCCAAGTAAGGGGGAGCTAGCGGACTACCTTCACCTACCACTTGTACAGCCATTTGGGTATCCTAGAGGTGGATTAGAATCTGTTTTTTTAAAACTAGAAGGTATAGTTTTATTAAATTACACTGGTCAGAAAACTAATGATGAACGATAATCAAAACGAATAGCTGGAAATAAAGTGTAAAGGTTTTCAATGAGTATTTGTTGCATGAATACATCAGGACATATTGAGGTTAACTTTTCATGTTGGTACCTGGTACAGCAATGTCCAATTACAAAGCCTAAAAAATGTTTCCATTTTTCATGTACCAGTAATTACTCATTTAGTTTACTAGTCTAAATTACCAGGCTTACTTTTTATATAAAATGGTTTGTTATGTTTATTTGTTTCTTAGATGTCACCTTACCATCTAATTTGGCAGCAAATACAGTCACAGGTAGTGATTACAATACCAGCAGTGATCTAGGAAGGAAGACTCGGAGCAGGCCAGAGACTAAAGCATTGAGTGGTCAGAGCTTGATACCATCTCATATCAAACAGATTTATGAGGAGTTATTTGTTATACATCAAAAACTCCAGGTACGAACTGGAAATGACTTAAGAGTTTACTAGCTGCCTTTTCTAAGGAACTTGCAGTTGATGAAGACTACAAAAATTTGTCAGTGTCATCCACCCCATCAGTTTGATTAAATCTCTGATTTTTTTTAATATCACTGAATCATAGAACCATAGAACCGGAAGGGACCTGTAAGATCATCAAGTCCGGACCTCTGCCATGGGCAGGAAGTTATTGGGCTCAGACAGTCTTGACAAGGTGCCTGTCCAGCCTCATCTTGAACACCTCCAAGGAGGGTGACTGCACCACCTCTGCTGAGAGTGTGTTTTAGATTCCGGTGACCCGTACAGAGAAAAAGTTTTTTCTTATGTCTAGCCTGTATTTACCTTCTATTAGTTTATGCCCGTTGGTCCTCATCCTCTCTTGAGGTGCTTTCTTGAAGAGTTGCTCCCCTAGTTCTTGATGTACTTGTAGGAGGCTATCAAGTCACCTCTTAGCCTTCTCTTACTCAGACTGAACAGGCTCAGATCCCAAAGTCTGTCCTCAGGGCCTACCCACCAAGCTCTGAACCATATGGGTGGTCCTTCTTTGTACCCTCTTGAGTTTATCCACATCCTTCTTGAAGTGTGGTGCCCAGAACTGGGCACAGTATTCCAGCTGAGGCCTCACCAATGCTAAATAGAGAGGGAGGAGTACCTCCCTGAATCTCTTGACCACACATCGACTGATGCATGCCAGAGTTATATTTGCTTTTCTGGCGACCTCATTGCACTGTTGGCTCATGCTCATCTTCTGGTGGATCGTAACCCCCAGGTCTCATTCAGATTCTGAGCCAGCCAGTGGACTGCCACCCATCGTGTAGTTATGGTGAGGGTTCTTCCTACACAGGTGAAGTACCTTGCACTTCTCCTTGTTAAACCTCATCTGATTTTGTTTCGCCCATGAATCCAGTCTCTCAAGGTCATCCTGAATCTTTGCCCTATCCTCTCATGTGCCTGAATTTCCCCATAGCTTGATATCGTCCGCAAACTTAATAATTGAGCTTTCCACCCCCTCATCCAAGTCATTAATAAATATATTAAAGAGCACAGGTCCAAGCATTGATCCATGGGGGACACCACTGGAGCTGGGCCTCCAGGATGGGGCCATCCCATCGGTTACAACTCTCTGGGAGCGGCCTCTAAGCCAGTTGTCCACCTATCTCACTGCAGACTGGTCCAGCCCAGTACCCTCCAGTTTGTTTGAGAGAATCCTGTGGGAAAAAATCAAAGGCTTTACTGAAGTCTAAATAAATGATGTCAACCTCATATCCCTCGCCCAGATGGCAGTTACCTGGTCATAGAAGGACACCAAGTTAGGCGTGATCTACCCTCGACAAAGCCATGCTGGTCATATCGTAACACCCCTTCAGTTACCAGCTTGTGATTGATGGCCTCCTCAACAATTTTTTTTAAGATTTTACCTAGGGCTGAAGTCAGGGTGACTGGTCTGTAGTTTGCTGGGTCATCCCTCTTCTCTTTCTTAAAGATGGGCACCACATTGGCCCTCTTCCAGTCATCCAGGATCACTCCATAGTTCCATGATTCTTCAAACAGCTTGGCCAATGGTGCTGCTATAAGCTCAGTCAGTTCTTTCAGGACTCTCGGGTGCAGGTTGTCTGGCCCAGCAGACTTCAAAGCGTGCAAATGTTGTAGGAGATCCCTCACCTGTTCAGGACTGATTTCACATAACCTCTTGTCTTCCTCATATTCCGTGGGCCTCTGGTCAGTTGAACAGCTCCCATTTGATTTCAGGAATACCGAGGTGAAGTATGTTTTTAGTACTTCTGCCTTTTCTTGGGGATTCACTATGGGCTGCACCTGATTATTCAGTAGAGGTCTCACAGTGGATCCCAATTTTTTCTTGCTCCATATGTATCTGTAAAAGGACTTTTTGTTGTCTTTTATGCCGGTTGCCAGCTTGATTTCCATTCCATTCCTGATATGCTGCTTTTTTCTTTTTCAATAGCTCCCTAATATGGTTGAGCCAAGTGGGTCTCTTGGCTCCTTTCCTGCTTTTTGTCTGCATGTGGATGGCTTGTTTTTGAGCTGTGAGAATTGCCTCCTTAAGGAAGCACCACTGTTCCTGGACTCCAAAATCTTCCAGTTGCTGGTTGCAGAGGGCCTCTCCAACCAGCCTCTTTAGCCTGCCAAAATCTGCCTTCCTGAAATCTAGGACTTCTGCTCTGCTGACTGATTTCCCAGTCTTACAGTGAATGGTGAACCTTATCAGGTCATGATCACTGTTGCCCAGAGTACCACCAATTCTCAGGTCACCTATGATGTCCTCCCCCTTGGTAAGCACCAAATCCAGAGTGACCTTTCAGAAACAGATTGTCTGTTGTTGCCAAGAAGTTGGCTGACCTAGTGGCCAAATGGTCCTCCCAAAAGATGTCAGGGTACTTGAAGTCACCCATGACAATCATGTCTCTAGTGCGAGCTGCTTCAATAAGCTCTCTGGAGAATGCCTAATCACACACCTCCTCTTGGGAGGGAGGCCTATAGTAGACTCCCACCATCAGGTCTCCCTGTCCTGGTCCCCTTTGTATCCTGACCCATTGGGTCTCAAGGGACCTTTCCCTGCTGTCAAACATAACCTGCAGGCAGGGGAACTGCTCTTTCACATAGAGGGCCACACCTCCTCCCTCCTTCTTGACCTGAAGCCTATAGCTTTCAATATTCACTGCCCAATCGTGTGTCATCCTACCAGGTCTCCATCAACCCAATCAGATCGTATTCCTCGTCAACCAGGAGTGCCAGTCCCTCCTGTTTGTTTCTCATGCTTTTGGCATTCCAATAAAGACACTTAAGTTCCTTCCTAGTTGCCTCAGGTTTTCTGTCATGCTGCCTGTCTCTCAAGATTTTAGTACTTATCTGGATGTCTATAGCTTGAATGCCCTCCTGTGTGTCATTGCAGCTAGAGGATTCGTGCACAGCAGTGGAACCTTTTCCCCAGCCCCCAGACGTACCGAGTTTAAAGCCCACCTCAACAAGTCGGCAACTCGCATAGTGAGGAGCTTCTTCCTTCTGCCTGGTATCATAATACAGCATAAGAGACACTGGAAAACAAAAAGCTGGTTTAACGATGCAGCATTTCATTCTGCTTAGAGGCCAGGGAAGGGGACTATGAGTCTTCACATCTCTATTGTGCTGCAATTTAGAAATAATAGATTCTTCCAAGTGGTTGATAGCCTCAGATAAAAGACACTATGTAAATATATTGCAATTAGTAGTAATAGCCAACGTTTTTAGATATAGGTACTTAATATTTGAGCACCTAAGTGGAAGTGACCTCATTTTCAAAAGTGCTGAGTAGCCCCAGAGCATAACCAAGTCCATTGAAAGACTTTTTTGAGATGCTAATAATATCTTTTGTGCTGTGTTTCTGTACATGAAAGGGAGACTTTACTCAGTGAACCTTGTATACAGTGTCTTACTTTTATTTATAATTGAAAATTATTTCTGGAGAAAACACCCATGTTTCAGTACAGATTAGGGTAATTTAATTTCTTTTTTTTTTTAAGATTTTTTTATTGTCAATTTTTAATACAGCAAGAAAATTCAGCACAACAGGAATACGCTCTGCAGCTTCAGAAACGAGAACAATTTTTAGCTGAACGAGAAGCATTGCTTTTCAGACATGAAGCTGGTTTGACTAAGATAAGGGGTGTTGAGGAAGAAGTCCATGCAAAATTTCAAATGATAAAGGAGGTATGTTAACCTGTTTATTACTTTGCACCAGCCATTTAAATTACATACAGATATCCTTAGCTTATTGTCATGTATAAAATTATCTTTTCTGTAAAGTGTTTGGTGATTTTTTTTTTTTCAAATTAAAAGTTATGTCAGTACAAAATAACATTGATGTGTGGTATGTATTTTAGTTATGACATCTGCTTTCTCAAAGAGATGTCTTTAACAGTCTGTTTTCTGGATTATCTTTTGCTCTATTATGAAAACAAGATTACCTTTTTCTGAAAAAATACAGTAGACTTCCGACTTACACGTATATTGTATTCCTGAGAAACTTTGCGTATGTTGAATTCACGTGACTCGAGGTGAATTTTCCCATAGGAAATAATAGAGAAGTGAGGGGTTGCGTTCCTTAGACCTCACATTTATGACACCAAAGGTACCAAAATAAAACCTTTTTCAACCAATACTTTATTTATTATATTACAAAAACATTGGTTGATTGAGTCAAGATAATGCTGTCCCGCTTCCTGAAGAACTTGTCCAAGGAAGACTACACCAAGCAGCGTTGCTTGTCCCTGTAAAGCTTTTCCGCTGCTTTTCCCCAACTACATTTTCCTCATCAACCTGCTCAAAGCCCAAACTCTTAGCCATCTCGACGATCTCGTGCCTTGCATCACTGATCAATTTATCAGCAGCGAAGCCTTGGAAATCATTCACAACAGCAGGCCAGATGTTTTTCCAGACACCATTAAGGCACTGCTGTGTAACATCATTCCAGGCTTCTCTGATGACGTCTATGACCATCTTGATGTTAGATTTCTTCCAAAATTCTTTGATGTTTCTTTTCCTTTGACTCTGTGTGACAGGTGGCGCCTCCTGGGGCCGAACTCTGTGGCCCGCCCGCCTGTCACCGTGACAGCGGGCCTACTCAGGGCCGAGCTCTTCATGGCCCGCCCACCTGTCTCTGGGCAACCGCCCGCTCATCTCACCCGCCACGCCTTTGATGATAATGAGTTCAATTAGGATGTTACTTAAGTGGGAGGCTGCCCTTCGACTGCCCCGATGCCCAGGGGCGCTCTGCGGCTCCGACCTCCCCTAATACCGCAACCCAAGCCTCGCAGATGGCATCATGGTGTTCAACATCTCACCCGCCCCACACTGGGCCCCAGAATCTCCCATGCAAGACCCCACTATGGTCTTCCCTACTCAGGCGGCCACTCCGCCGTCATCTGGGCTACCTCACCCACCCGAAGCCTTGTTCCCCTCTCGGGTGTGGTTCCCCCGGAACCTTCGGCTACCTAGCCCTGGCCCACCTCAAGGCCAGTCGGGACCCCAGGCCCCTGGCTCTTGGGCGTCCCTTGCGGTGGGCCCCTGGCCCTTTTGACCATCTTGGTCCTGGCCCCAGCATGGGCCAGTCGAGGGTACTCTCCCCTTCGGGCTGCTACCACAGGACCCTGCCCCCTTGAGGCCTATCATTGTGCTGGCCTTACCGGGCTCGATGTACCGCCCCTCTCGGGCTCCTCATCGGTGGCCCCCTTCCCACCGGGGCCTCTCACTACCGCCCCCTCACACCGGGGCTACGCAACCCACTGGTTGCAAGTGGCAGGAGCACCCTGTGCTCCGCCACACTCTGTCTCATTGATAAACTTCTTGAAGGTCCTCCATAGATAATTGCTCTTGAAAGCTTGGTGTATTTTGCTGCTTGGGTGTTAATATTAATTGGTGTAAACGTGAGTCACGGGTAAGTTGAATACAGGTAAAATGGGGGTCTGCTGTAATTAGATTTAACTATAGCCTGGATTACATGTAAGAAAGAAGAATTGGAGATTGTATCGGTGCACCTCTAGTTTCAGTCGCATATCAGATCAGCACCGATAACAGGACGATTAACATTACCACCAATCAGCTTTTTTTGGGCCGATAATGTCACCGTTAAATGCCGCATACATATATGCAGCCATAGCATGCAAGCTGCCAGAAATGCAGCCTGGCAGCATTGAGAGCAGTGTCCTGCTGATAAGTCTGTGGGAGGCAGAGGAGGGGCATGCAGATTGAGGCCCTCACAGTGATAGAAGGAGTGGGGCAGAGGCAGGTGCTGCCCAGCAGGGACAGAGTGTGGGATGCAGCCTCAGGCAACTCATCCAGGGGGCATGGGGAAGGTGGAGAGGAGGGACAGCCCCCTGGGGGAGGCATGGGGGGCATGTGCCCCCCAGATTTGTACGCGGTGAGGATGGGCTGCCTGCTGCAGGCTTGGGGCCAGGGGCCCTAGGGCAAACCAAGAAAATGCGTATATGCTCTTTGAAAATTAGGTCCTCTATGTTAACATTAAATGGTACTTATTTTCAATCATACTAATATCAGAAGTTGTTTCTAATGTATTCTGTCATCAGTCATGTTTTAAAAGTTCTTATTTTTATAGCAATATGAGACAGAAGTTAAACAGCTGTCAGATGCATTGAGAGAGAAGACTAAAGAAAACAAGAGGCTCAAATCATCATTTGACACTTTGAAGGAAATGAATGACTCCTTAAGAAAACAGGCAAGATCGGTATTTATACCAGTTCAAGAACAATTTGGAATTTTCTAAATATAATTTAAAATTGTTTCTAAAATGTCATATTTTCAGCCCTATTGAGCAAATTTTAGATAATGGAGATAATCTTCTGTTTCCTTTCCTAAAACTTGAAATGTAATTGATTCCTTTTTTTATCATTTCCAAATACTGAAAAAATTGCAGTTATTCTTCTGAAGGTCTAGCAATAGGTCATTCATATGCAAAAAGATGTCATAATATCGTCTCAAACAAATGGACATCTCAGGGATAAAATCCTGAAGGAAAGGGAAAGAATGCAACTCTAGCCTTATTTATAATATAGGGAGGTGCTTGTGCATGCCAGGGTGTTGTGGAATTCTCCTTTTGCTGCTAAACTGTATTATATAATCAGTTCTATATATTTCTAGCATATGTGGTTGCAAAGAAAACTTAGAAAATATAAATTGTGTGTAATGGTATGACTCCCCGCTATTGTCTTTATGAATTTGAAGACAATCTGAAGCTCGACTTCAGTATGTCAGGTACTCCATTCACACAAATTTTCATCTTCAGATATTTTCACTATTTTATCATCCAGCTAAAGTGTTTAACCCACTCTGTAATTATCCTTACTGTTTTTCTATCAACTGCCAAATCCATTGACTTCCTTCAGCACATCTTCTGTAGTATGGGTGTCTGTGCTGTCAGTACAGAAATCTGTGGTTTATCAAATATGGGGCAGTATAAAGTAAATAACCTATGCTGCTTCTTCTGTTGTTCAGTTTAACATTTAGTCAAACAATTTTAAATTTGAAGGTAGAAGATGCAGAATTTCTTTTGTCTGCTGCTACAGCATGCTGCAAAATCTTCTAACTGCTGATTTATATTCAGCTTACCCTGCAGAGTAATGATAAGAGTTACCAAGTGGGAGACTTGGCTACCTCAAGCTGTCTTTGCACAAATACTCTATAGAGAATTTTTTCAGCATTTGGGGAAGGAAAGTAATAGTACATTTGCTTTTTTACATTTCCACTTTTTGGTGATTGATCATTGAACATTTTTATAATCTCATTCTGCTTCATACCACTAGGTTGAGAAAAAATAAGTATTAGTAACTGGACTATATAGTTTTGTAGCTCTACATAGAGGGCCTTGTTGCACTTGTTTTGAGCAGTTGCATGGCAACGTTTACTTCAAACCCTAAATAAACATCTCATACACTGCTGCTAGAGGACTGGTGAACAGGCCTCCCAGCAGGCTTCACTGAACCTTGAGGCTTTCAGTGGGTGCTTGGTGTGGTACTGTGTGGTCTGGGGTTGCCCCCTCCACCTCTCCAGGCAGGTGGGGGGGTTGCCTTGGGCTCGATACCACCCTGGGAACAGTAGAGTTTGTGTAGGTGACTAGACAGGCCCTTGGAGTGGGTGGGGCTGGATGTAGTGTATCCTGGGATGCTGGAGGGCTGAAAATTGCTTATATTATCTCTGTGGAGCAAGCTAATGGTAGATGTGCATGTGTTACTTAATACGATCTAGAGATACTCCTTGCCCAAAGAGTAATACATTTGCTATGATGCTAGAAAACTTGGCATGTTTTGCTGCTTGGACACATGGATGCTCATGTTTTAAGTGCATTTAACATTTGAGACATGGCCCTTAGATTTTCATATGCTCATTTTGCTGTAATAGTGTTATTTCAGAGAGATTCTTTTTTTCACAGAGGTTGGTTTTTGGATAAATGAATTATATGTGTAGTGCTTTGAAAGTAATAAATATACCCTTAATCATTACTCAGTAACATGTATGTATCTATATACCGCATAATCACTAAGATAACTCTGTATGTTATCTTCAAAATGAAATGGAATTTTTTAAATATAAGACTTTAGTATTTGGCTGTGCCTATGTATAATAGAAATCTAGTGTTTAGATTGTGAGTTTTCAGTTTACAAAACATAGCTAATTGTTGTACTTCACATTGATTATAGACTTCAAGCTCTTGCTAGCCTCTTGCTGGTAAGGTTATTTTATGAAGAAGTCCATGATTTTGAATTTTTCACATTTAGAGGATGTAACCATGATATTTTGATTAATAAATCTGATATTCTAGAAACACATTAAATGATTTTGGAACAACCTTTACATAAAAAAGAATGAATTTTGAATCCATGGATTTTTTAAAATTTTTTTTACTCTTGTAGTTAAGTGATGTGAGTGAGCAGAACAAGAAGTTGGAAGTTGAAGCAAGAAAAGTTCAAGCCCGGTTAGAGAATTTACAAGTAAGATTTGAAGATCTTCCTTATTGCTTCTTCTCTTGTAATAGACAAGTCAAATGTAATTTATTTATATGCTGTCTTATAGAGAAAGCATGAGTTTTTGATAATACAGAAGTCAAAAGATGTTTCTCAAGCAATGCAACAAAGTAAACCTGTCAAGCAGGAAAAAATGGTATCAACATCAAAAATTGCTAAGGTAAGGCATGAGCAAAATAGAAAGAAAGTCCTTCTGTCTTATTAAATGTCATTAGATACTGGTTTCTTTTTAAACATCCATTTCCTTTGCTTTTCCCGCATGACACTAGTGAAACTCATTTACTGATTTTATTTTTTTGCATCAAGGAAAAGGATTAAAGTCTTCAAGGCAATAGAGCACTGGAATTGAAATGTAGATAAATTAGCGTATAGAGATGAAAAAAAGTGTTTAACAAAGAAGTAGTACACCAACACAATAACCTTTTTCTTTTGTGTTGTATATCATCTCGTCCTCTCTTTCATCCCCTTTTCTCTGTTGTACTGTCTTGGGGTTGGAAAGTACTTAAGTGGGTGCATCTACATGTGTGCTTTAATGCTCAGTAGACTATTTTACTCCTCATTAAAGCATCACATAAAAAAGTGACATTATGCTGATGTGCAATAAAATAATCTACTGTGCATTAAGCATCACTAAAAAGGCATGCAAATGCGCTACTGAACAGTAGCACAGTCTAATGCACATTAATTTAGTATCTCACATTGGAGGTATTAAATTTTAATTCGCATTAGAAAAGGTGCATTCATGCACATGTAGATGCATCCAGTGTATTTTCATACTTCTGCAATATATACCACAATATCTTTATATCTATTTTGCAATAGTTAACCAAAAAGGAAAACTAGTAAGTTATGTTGTGTACAAGAAGATTAACTCTGAAAACTTCCATAGGTGATTGTGCTTCTAGTAAGGAGAAAATAAAATTAATACAGATGTGTTCAGTATTAATTGTAGTATGATTAGCTTCTTTTCTATCTTGGAAGGTACTT
This sequence comes from Alligator mississippiensis, assembly GCF_030867095.1. NCBI lineage: Eukaryota > Metazoa > Chordata > Crocodylia > Alligatoridae > Alligator > Alligator mississippiensis. Next base: position 349,669,310 of record NC_081824.1, read on the forward strand.
TTTTCTATCTTGATAGTTACTCTTTGGCCTTTAGTTAGTATTCTGTAATATTTCACTACTAGCCAGTTGCCTGTCATGAATGACACAGTGTTTCAGGGAGTGTTTACATGGCACCCCCTGCTCACCCTTCAGGGCCGGCCATGTAAACAGTCTCTCCGCCACCGCCACCTCTTTCTCCAGCCTCTAGTGCAGAGGCTCCCTCCCCCCACTTGCTTGCCCACCCACCCCCACCTCCCTCGCAAAGCAGTGGGGCTTCTCTCCACCCAAGGAAGCAGTGGCTCCTCCTCCCTCCCCATCTACCTGCCTCCTGCAGAGCAGCGGGGCTCCTGCTTCCCTGCCTGAGGAGCCTGAACCTCCCCAGCCAATTGCCACCGGCCCTCTAAGCAGCACATACACAGTTCCCCAAAGGCGTTACGGACAAACAGACAGACAAAGCCCTTTATCATATTAGAATGGTGAGGGCTGCCACAAACTTCCTTGAAAGCATTTTTTTTCCCTGATAAGCCTGAAAAGAATATTATTCTTTGGGACTGAGTTTATATATTGGAGAAGGCAAAATTGGTAAGTGTAATACTGTGATGTCTTCTTCTTCTTTCCTCTGTATTTATTTATTATTGGACTGTTCAGTGGAAGTTACTGAGGTACATTTTAACAGCTGTGAGATCCATACAAGAAAGTGATGTGAATTTTTTTTAGTGCATCTGAGTTTTCCCAAATAAAAGTGGCAACATTCAAACTTTCTGTGAATTTGCAGTTGTCTTTCATATCCTTTCCTGATTCTTATGAGCAGACTGATAAAAACGGATCCATTTTTGTGTATGAAAATGCTTTCCCAGGATCTGTTATTATGTGTCTTTTTACAGAATATGTATGCATGTGCTGTACTGTGCTATTCAGTAAACATCAGAAATAATAGCATAAGCCAGGGGTCAGCAACATTTTTGGGCAGAGTGTCAAGAACACTTACAACCTTGATGTTTAAGATGTTGGTGTGCCAGGGGCTGTAGGGAAGCCATATGAGGCCCGATCCTTGTTGTGACAGTACAGCCCCAGCCCCTTCCCTGCCATCCACCCCAAAGCACATGTGCCAAGCAAAATGCCTTCCTGTTGTGGAAGAAGGGAAAAATGGAGTTGAATCTCCATTATATGTAAGAATAAATAAAAAAAACATATACTCAGCTTGGCTATGAGGAAGTCAAAAGGGCATGACCCAAAACCGCCAGACTAACACAAGACTGGGACCATCCTGCCCTGGTCTAGTAAAAAACAAAAGCTTAGCACAAAAGTAATCACAAACCAGCCTGCTGAGTCAGCCCAAAATGGGAAGTGAACCCTAAGTTACAAGTTAGACAAGAAATAGTAAAATTTTTGCTAACATAATCATAAAATAAGACATGCGCTTTACTAACAGAGTCATGGCAAATGCTGATTGGTTATATCGTAGCTATGCTTATGATGTCATATTTTCTATATGAACTTGCCTTACCTGTTGTACGAGGTCAGACCTCTTCACAATTCTCCAATTGTGTATGAGTCTGTCCAGAATGCATTCTCTAATAAACCAAGCTTCTGCTGACCTGACCTAAAGTTTGCTGTGTGTGTTTACCATGACACTGTGTCCCACTGACACCCATGCCAGGGATTGCCTACGCATGGCATAAGCTCTTTTGTTTGAGACCTTCCAAATATATTTAACAAAATGTTCAAAACTATTGTTTTTATACTGTGACATATCAGTCTCTTCTGATCGAAAGGTCTTAATATTGGACAGTATGCTTCAGATAAGCATTGTCAACTTGAAGACTAAAATATTTAATGTTATGGATGTGTTACAGGTACCACTTAATTTGCATGTTTATGACCTGTTAACTGTTGTTATGGATTGGATCTCAGATCAGTACCTCAGTAAAATGAAAGCTGAGGAAGAACGAGAAGACAGTCACAAAGTGATGTGCACCTCTCAAAAAAATTACACACAAGAGAAGTGTGCAAAGGTAAAAGAAAATTAAAAGGTTTGGATTTCTGTTTTTGTTGTGCAATTGTGTTTGTTTGTAAGATTTACTTCTCCCTCTAGCCAAGAAAGGGATAGTATGCTGTAGAAATATAGAAGATAGCTACATAGACATCTTTACATAGTGACCCATCCTAATTTCTCCAGAGTACTTATATAAGATGGACTTTTCAAATTGTTTTCGTCCCAACAGGAATGGGATGCATTTCCTGTGGTCTGTTTCTAGAGGCTTCATAAAAAAATACAGACACATTTGGAGGTTTGAACAGTGTCTAGCAGCTTTATAGTTATCTGAATATCAAATAGTTTACCTTAACCTTAACTTAGGCCTCTCAACCTCTTAATCCCTCTTTGCATTATCCTTTACTAAATTATTTTCCCCCACCACTATCAGTTATGGATATTGCTTGAGTTGATAGAGAATAGTTTGGTGTTATAGACAGGACAGTGGTCCAACACAAAAATAGTTGGCAGAATTAATACTGTTATACATAATGTGCGCTTATGATTGGAGAAGTAGAATGGAATAGTTGGGATGGAAGGGACTTGGAAGGGAGATGGAGCATAGATATGTTTGGGCTAAGTGCCCACAAATATTCTCTGTCTGTATGTAAAACTTTATATGATTGTATTAGGTATCAAAACTTCAGTATAGCATAAAAATCTGATAAAAGAGATTAATTCCTGATGAATACATGTAAATCTCTTTTTGTGTTCAAAAGAGTAACAGCTGTTACTGTGGAAAAAAAAGTTAGAAATGGCTAAAAGTCCCGTTCTGTCTTTCTGTAAAAACAAAACAAAACAAACAAAAAACCCCAACTCCCCCCTCCTTTGCACCACACATACTCAAAATCCTGCTCTATCAAGTTTTTATAAATAATAAATGTTTAGCAAATAAATATTGATTTTTGAAAACATTGTTTTTTTTAAAGAAATAATCATTGCTTATCAAAAATATTAACAAGAAAAGTAAGACTACCTTGAATAAATTCCAGCCAGAATCTGATTTGGAATATCTGAAAATTTTATGAAGAGAAACTGAACTAGTTACATGGAGAAATCAAAGCACATTCAAACTAATGTTGTGTAATCGTGTGCATTATGACCCAGCTACCTAAAACGAGAGAGAGAGAGAAAATTTAACACCATTTTTTAATGTGTGTTTCCTAATTGGGGTGCTGTGCTACAAAGTGTTCCCATAAGGTTTTTCAATTTAATACTTCTACTACATTATTTGGTAGGCAGTTTTAAAAATAAAAATAATCTAAGATATACCCTATTATTACAAAACAGGGTTTTATGAGCTGTTTACTTAGCAATATTTATGCTCTTTAAAATTTTTGTAAATGTTTCTAGCTCCTACCTATGGTTGCCGAGCAACTTCAGTGGATGCCGTTTGTAAACCCTCAACTGCATAGGCCTGTGATTAAATTTATTTACTGGGCTCTACGGCAGCTAGACAGTGGGACACAGGTAAGACGAGTAGCTACTTACAAGAAAATTCTTTAATATTTCATTTTTAGAAGGTGCTCAAATACTACAGTATTAGATGAAAGGACAATTTTCAAGATAGTATTAAAGATCCTGCAACCTTTAGAAAGTACACATCCCAATAATTTGTCACAAGCAAGGAGCAAATGAAAGAAAAATAAGTCTCTCATTAAAAAAGTGTTTTGCTGTTATATCATATTCAAGGATAGACCCAAGCTGCCCTGGTACTTATATGGCTCATATTGTAACAGTATGTGACCATCTACAAACATTATTACATTTATCTTCACAACATCCTTGTTGACTAGAAAAAGAAGTATTTTTACCTGTATTTTTAGGTTGTTAATTTAGGCATACAGATTGTGATTTGTTTAGGCTAGTACAGGAATTATGCAGCAAAGCAGAAAAGGGAATGCAGATCATCAGTGCTGCTGTTCAGTGCCTTAACTATAAGGCCCTTCTTCGTTCCTTAGGGTAGATTTCTGAAGTATATAAAAGTATATAAAAATATGAAAGTAGTTGCATAATAGAAGCGCAATGGGTATTATATGGCATTCTCAATATTGCAAGCAAAAAAGTGAAAAATTAACATTATTTAGAATTCAAAAGGCAGTTAAAGATTAAATTATTTTGTACTAAAAAGAAAATGGTCTTAAAAGATCCTCTTGAAGCATTTTGTCAAGTTCAGTGACTTAGACAGGGTGAACAGCACCTTGTTCAAATTCGCAGATGACACAGATGTGGGGAGAAGTGGGCACACTAGAAGGGAGGGACAGGCCGCAATTGGATCTGGACAGGTTACAGGGGTGGGCAGATGAGAATAAGATGGGATTCAATACTCACAAGTGCAGGGTACTGCACCTGGGGAGGAAGAACCAGCAGCATACGTACAGGCTGGGGAACTCCCTTCTTGTCAGCACAGAGGCAGAAAAGGATCTTGGAGTCATTATAGACTGCAAGATGAACATGGGCCGCCAATGTGGGGATATAGTCAGGAAGGCTAACCTCACTCTGTTATGCATTCACAGATGCATCACGAGCAGGTCCAAGGAGGTGATCGTCCCCCTCTATATGACACTGGTCAGTTGGAGTACTGTGTCCAGTTCTGGGCACTGCACTTCAGGAGGGATGTGGACAACATCGAGAGGGTCCACAGGAGGGCCACTCGCATGATCAGGGGGCAGCAGGGCAGACCCTATGAGGGGCGGCTACAAGACCTAAACCTGTTCAGTCTCCACAAGAGAAGGCTGAGAGGGGATCTGGTAGCCATCTATAAACTTGCCAAGGGGGACCAGTAGGCAATGGGGGAGTCCCTGTTCCCCCGAGCACTACTGGGAGTAACAAGGAATAACGGCCATAAGTTGACAGAGAGTAGATTCAGACTAGATATCAGGAGGCACTACTTCACAGTCAGAGCGGCTAGGATCTGGACCCAAATTCCAAGGGGAGTGGTGCTTGCTCCTACCCTGGGGGTCTTCAAAAGGAGGCTAGATAGACACCTTGCTGGGGTCATTTGACCCCAGCATTCTTTCCTGCCCATGGGAGGGGGTCAGGCTTGATGATCTGCTCAGGTCCCTTCCAACCCTACGTACTGTGAAACTATGAAGTTCATAATGGAAGTTCTCCTAGAAGCTTACTTAAAGAAGCATAGATGGGGCTCCTGTTTAGGTCCTGATGCCCATGCTTAACTCGGTGCTTGAAGTCTTGCTCATTTCATTGAGACTGCTTAGTGTACGTAAACAGAAGTACATACATAGTCTTTGCAGATTTGGAGTTTTATTGAATAAATGTTGATGAAAGTAAAAAAATATATTTTATGGGTATCTCTGTTTCTTTTTGTTTGGATCTTATTAAAGATTTATGGTAAGGAAGGCACATTCTTTCTCCAGTTCAAGACAGGTTGAGAGGAAGATGCAAATATTTTCTACCAGATTTCACAGAACAACGATCAACTTTATATTACAAAACCAGATAGGCAGAAGGCAAGGCACCTTGCAGACTGTTTCATTCAGAGAGGCATGAACTTTTGTAGGCTACAGCTTACATCATCAGATACTATGAATGGTCTTGCAGAGAGCAGGGATAGAGGGTAGAAAAGAACAAAATTATTTAAATACAAAGGACAGGGAAGTGGGGAGGAAAGAAAGGACACTGTTGAGAGGCAAATGCGGATTGAAGAGATCAAAAGGGATAAACAAAGCAGATAAACCATTGAGGCTAAGTACAGACAATAATAAAGCTTGAGGCTGAATTGATTCAAATTAGGCAGCTTCCTCTAAGCTGCGTAGGTTGAACCAGTAACCAACTGAACTGACAGTTTTTAATTGGGAAAGGCAGGGGGAGGTCTGACCTAGGCAAGAAGACATGGAGCGCTAGAGCACATCTCCCAGCCTGCTGGCCATTGCCAGCCCAGCCAAGTGTCCCCAGGCCCTTGCTGTCCCTCCACAGGGGGGTCAGGAGCCCACTGTCCAGGTGCTAGCCCACCTTGGGGGAGCCTTCCCTCAGGAAGTTTCCCCCAGCCTGAGTTCCCCAGCCCAGGCAGGCCTGGGGAGCTGCAGGAAATTTCAAGTTTGAAATTCCCCTTCCCCTTTCAAGTTTGACCTAAATCAGTTGAGTCTGATACTACATCCAACCAGGTTTATCTTAAATCGGTTTTGGTCATTTTGAAAAGTGGTTTATATGCACTGAACTTCTGTTCTGTTACAGGTTTAAACCAGTTTCCAATCACTTAAATCAGTTTATGTGTAAGTTCTGTCCATAGCCTGAGGAACACGGGGGTTATAGAAGGCAGTTCAGGTAATGGGATAAGACTGCAAAGTCTCTGTTGAGACCATAATTAATGCAATTCAAGCTATAGATTATTTTTTCATTTGCAAGTGTGCATTCAAGTTGTTTAAGAACAGGTACTCTGAGGTCAGTGATGGAATAAAGTGTTATGCCATGGGCTTTTGTGTCTTCCTGGAAATGATAGCAGATTAGTGTCGCTTCATTCTTTCATGTAGGGATGGCCCCATGTATCCAAGGTAGACACCACTGTGAGATGGTGATAGCACATATATCATTGGTACAGGAGCAGCTTCATGAACCCCAGGATGTTATGATACATGTGGTTGGGTCCAATGATGATATGGGTTGTATTTCAATAACTTTATTCTCTTCTATTTAGTACTCCTGCTTTCTGCAAGGCTATGTATAGCATCTGATGAAGTAGTCTAGTAGTCTTTTTTTATTAAAGTAGTCTGTAGCCTATAAGAGCTCATGCTTCTCTGAACAAGTGTCACCCTGCCTTGCCTTCTGCCACAGCTGATAATCAAAGCAGGATGATTTGAAGACTGCCATGGGGTTGCAGTCTGGGCTTAGAATTTTCTTAATTTTGTAATCTTATTTGTACCTCAAAATTATTTTAACACTAGCTACATGGTCCCGATTACACTCTGACTCTTGTGCGGGGTCTGCGATGGTGGCAGCTGGAAGCCAGAAGGAGCCACTGCCTGAGCTGCTTAGTCTCTTATGGGGAGGCTCAGCCCCACTGAGCTCCCCCATAATTCAAACCCTGACTAGCTAACCTGAATTTTAATACTTGATTTACCATTACCTGTTTACATGTTACAAGGGAACACAAATAAATAGAATATTATTTATAAATAGAATATTTTAAAGAACATCTTCAATTGTTTAAATATTTTACAATGGGTATATTGTTTAACAGCATGCAACTATGACATCAACAATGAGGAGACTTGGTGAAGATGTATTCAGAGGAATAATAAGTAAGGGAAATCAGCATAGTTCTTCTGAACAACCTACTGACAATAAGCCAAAGTCAGCTGCTTTCTTTAAGAGTTCCATTTTGCCTTTGAGATTTGTGTCAACTTTAATAGTACTCAAAACAGTAACACAAGGTAGGTTCTGAAATGCCTTTACTATGCTTAAGAAGCAGCCTGTTTCTGGAAAAAATCAAGATATAAAACCTATCACCTGCTTTATATTACGATGGTATCAGTTGATACTGTCTTCTAAAATGAAATAGGTAGTGTAAAACCTGCTACTTTTTAGAAAGTTGTCATATTTCCTTTTCAGGCCAGGAGTGTTTGAGTATTCTGTTCTGTTTTTTTGTACGCGCCCTGAGAAGGGTGGGCAGTTGCAGTGCTCTTGATCCTGTCGGTCTGACATACCTGTGTAGTAGACCTGGATAGTTTTATAGGTGACCTCCTGAAAAGGAGAATAATTGCTAGAGAAATTGAATTAGGACAGAAGATATGTCATGAAACTGATAACTCTACCAGTTAAGCAGAGCTGAAACCTAGGCTGGTATCTGTGCCATTGCAGTACATATCTTAGCTATCTTCTGTCTTGCCCCACACTTTCCCATCTCCATTGCTGCAGTAAGTCACCAGTACTCAAATTAAAACATTATGCACTTGGATGGAGTGTGAACATGCCAGTTCTTTGAGTGATTGTTCACGCAGATCCCAGTCTTTGTTTCTTGCATGTGATATTTAAAAAATTGGGGATAGTATTTGGATCTTTTGTCTTTTTCCCTATGTGCTATTGCAACTCATTTCTTTCCATTTAAGGACATAAAGAGCAGGGTGGGCCCAACCATTCCCTCGGATCCTTGTTATATGTAGTTTTGAGATGGAACCCTCAACAGTGGATGCTTCTTTTGAATGTTGTATGATTTTAAGTTAGCTTAATAGTCAGTAGTATTAAAGTTTCCATTTTACTGTAGAGCCCCATAAAAACTGAATTCTGTGTTTGTGAAGAACCTGAGGAATAGTTGTGCCTGGTATGTCCTGTACAACATTAGGTAGGTGGGGACAGAAGAGTGGCTTCAGTAAAGACTGGTAGTTAAAAAGAATCTGATTTTCTGTTCATGAAGAACAGAAGAATCTGTGGAGATCACATTGTGAAAAGCAGGGTGACTGATCTTTCAGGAAGTTGCATAGTGATTATTAGTGTCATTTTTTAGTTCTTTTCCTGTACACTAGAGGCTCAGGGGCACTTCTGGGCCCATGCTGTTAGGAGCAGGCATAAAGAATAGCTGCTGCATCCCTACAGCTATTTGTGAGGGCTATGTTGTCTCCGAATCAGGAGTTTCCAAAAGCAAGAACAGGTTTTATTTTTACACTTTTTTTTAATGGGTCAGAGAAATGTTTTGTAAAACAGAAAGATAAGGAACTACATAATTTGGAAAATTCATAGTGGGGTACAGAGAACTTTGCCTTCAGCCTGCCAGTATAAATCCATTGCAGAAAGTCAGCTTTTTGTTCACTGTCTACTTAGACACTTATTGGGCTTGCATGAAACATGTTAAAATATTTCTAACCAATTCTAGATTAGTTCTAGTGGGATAAAATCTACATTATAAACTATAGTCTCTCTTGACATGTTGATTAGTAGTCCTGGAAGGGAGGTCAAAGATTTAAAAACCCTGGAGATTTTACCCATACTTTTGTACATAGAAGGTTTCCCTGCTATGAAGATGTATATTGTATGGGTTTGGTTTTATGATTTTTTTAAGAACTACATTATTCTCATTAATGGAAGGAAGCAATCTCACTATATTTCAAATGTAATAAGTGCTTTTAAACTGGGATTTATATTTCTGGAGACCCCTACTGAGAATAAATAAATACCTGTTACAAAAATGATTGTATCAGTCTAACCATAAAAGCCATTTCATAGCATTTTGCTTTTTTACTATCATATTGTAAGATATGTTCTACCAAAATATCAGCAAAGTATTACAGTATTTACTAGGGTTGTGTGAAGCTTTGGTTACCAATTCGATTCAGAGGAGATTTGGGCCAAAAAAGTCTGAATCGAATCCAAAGCCTCCAAATCAGTTTGGAAAAGGTTTGGAGGTTTGGATTGGCTGGGGAGAGGGAGGCACAGCTGGGCAGCTGTAGGTTCTCCTGCAGGTCCTCTGGCTGTGCCTGCTTCTCTCTGGGTAGGGAAGCCACGGGAGAAGCCCCCACGGCTGCCCTGCCCAGATCCATCCCCTGCCCGGCCCCAGCCTGGTCCTGTCACTTTAAAAAAAGAAAAAAAGCCCTGCACTCACTGGTTGCAACAGCAGCGATTGGGGCCTCTGACGGCTCATAGCAGAGCCTCCGCATGCAGTGTGGGACAGGGGAGGTCAGCAGGGATTCCCCCCTCCCCCCCCGCCTGGCAAACGTGTGGCAGCTGCCCCATGGCGTGGGTGCAGCCTGACTCAGCAGGGTGCCACACACTGTTTGGGAGCTGGGGTGGCTCCACGCATCAGCCGGAGCTTGGTACTGCTCAGCCCCAGCGGCCCCAGCTGGGGGAAATGGGGGAGCAGGGACTGCACAGACAGGAGGCTCTGCCACGTGGCCCCAGAACTCCCACAGCCACTGCTACTGCTGGTAAGTGCAGTTTTTTGTTTGTTTCCGGACTGCTGGGGCTGGGCCGGGGGGCCATCGGGTGGGGCCGAGTGGCGGGGAGGAGGGTGATTGGGGAGCAGGGGCAGCATGTGGGGGCTCTGCCAGGATTCGGTGATTCAAATTGCTGTCCTCCAAATCCAGATCTGAATCGAATACTTCCCTGTTTGCACAGGCCTTCTATTTAAATTGTGATTACTCTCTCACGGGAAAGCACTAGTTTTTTTGCTATCCGTCAGATGAGATGTTCAGTAAGAAATGTGTTGTGTTTCTTCTAAAGTGTCTTAAATCCAGTAGGTGGCACTATAACTAAAGCTTTTCTACTGCAAACATTTTTCCATTTTATGAATTCTCACTAATACCGAGTGTTAGTATCCCTAAAACTGAGAACAACTTGAATGGATCTGAAATACAGCAACTGTGATTACTTAAGGCACTTAAAGGCAGGCAAGGTTCTTTGAGTAGATGTGATATATCTTTTATTAGACCAACTGAGTGGTTGGAAAAAAGTTCTTGGCAAGCTTTCGGGCACAGTCACCCTTCTTCTGGCATAGTTAGTCTAAAGGAGTTTATTGTTTAACCTTGAATCTGAATTCCTTGTACATTTTAGTATGCTATAATACGGGTCAGAAGCATAAAGCCTCTGGGTTGGATCCAGCCTCTAGAGCCACTAATTAGGTTCTATGGACCCTGGAGGGCTTTGCCTGTGACTACATTACCTACCATTGCTTCTTTCTTCCCTTCTCCCCCTAACTGTGGCATGGGCATAGCTTCTAGCTGGTGGGGAGCTGTGCCCGTGCCACAGCCGGGGGCAGAAGGGTGGGAAGAAGTGGTGGTAGTGCAGACACAGCTTCCAGCTGCCTACCCCTGGCTCAGTTGCCCACTGGCTGGAAGCTGGGCCCATGCTGCAGCTGGGGACTGGGAAGTAGAAACCCCCTGATGGAGGGAGCCTGTGTTGGCCTGGAGCTAGGTTGTTCCAGCCCACAGCTTGTAACTGTTTATGGCCACTGTACTGCAGAACAATAATTCACTTATACATTGAAACTATGAAGAAAATGAATTTATTTTCAATCCTTAGGTAGGTGAAGGGGAATGGAGTACTTGTAGACTTCCTCTCTATATTATAAATACTCAGCTTCTTCATCTCTGAGGTCATTATGGAGGTCTCATAAGTGTTGAGGAGAACATATCCTCAAGCCAGTGATTTGTTTCTTGAGCAAAATTAGAAAGGTTTACTTTTGTAAGTTAGGGTTTTTAAATTTGATGGGTGCCCTCAACTTCTTCATCCCCTAATTTGAACAGAGATACAGCAAATTGTCAGTTAAAAATACATGAATAAGAAAACATAAAATAGGGATTTAACCATTTAAAATGTAATATCTTGGTACTCTAATTTTGTTACAATTTTACATCTGTAGCATTATTTAATTTCACGGTATCTTTTTATATGGAATTTTGCATAACTTGTGTTTATGTTCTGGTGTCTTTCAGCTGATTACCTGGCTCAGGCATTTGATTCCCTTTGCATGGATTTGAAGACAGATGAAGGGAAGACCATATTTTTGGAGTACCAATCTGTGCCTGTCATATTAAGTCACTTAAAAATATCCAGTAGAGGTCTGCTTAGCAATGCCCTTGATGCCTTACTTCAGATGACAATGGAATCTGGTAAATTTGCTAAATTTTAAACATTAAAGATACAAAATAAGAAAAATGCAAAAGCAATGCAAATTTTAATTCAAGTGGAATATAACAGTTTTTCCAAATGTAATATATATTAGATAAACTCATACTTCATAGTAAATTATCATTCTTGTTGTCGAGTTATAAGAAGTTTGAAAATATGTTCCCTAGCTGTATGTCAGTTGTTGTATGTCAGTTGCTCCTTTACGTACTTGACATTGGGATTGTTTTGGGTTTTTTTGTTTGTTTTTTTTTTTTTTACATCCTTACATCTTGTTTTCTGATTTATCCAGGATTTTTTGTTTGTTACACAACTAGTTTATTCTAGTGTTCTGCATAATTGCACCTAATAATGAGCACATTTCTCTGGAGTCAGTCTTTGCCAGAAAGATCATTTGGTATTAGTACTAAAAGTAGGGGGCAGGAGACAAACAGGGCATAAGCCTCAGGGCAGATTGGGTGTGGGGAGGCACAAAAATAACAGCTACTGCCAGTGGCAGCCCAGCTGCCAAAGTGCCCAGTTGTGTCTCTGGTAGATGGAAACATGAAAAATGCAAAATCCTTGATATGTGAACTTTTAGAATTTGAGTGAGTAGCTAACTTTATGAAGTTGTTCTTTCTCTTTTCCTTGGAAAATATCTTTCCTAAGTGCCTTGAAACCACTTCACTTTTGGTCCTTTAAGAGGATTGTGGCTCAGTCTTGCCTTTGTCGCACTGAAGCTGGTTTCCCAAGCGATGATAAGTTTTCTGGAAAGGGATCAGATGATAATTTAGAAGTCGTGTGATCCTTGAATAAAATGCAGTGTCACATATATAAAGAAGTTTGGTCAGAGGATGATAAACCTTCAGAAAATTGGAAGATTCCTGCAGTGTGACCCAGGGTAAGGAGGGAACTGATGAAGACATTTTCATATTTGGCATATGGAAAAAAAAATTGGCTGGAGCTATCTGCTGGCTCTGTGGGGCAGTGGCAAACTCTAAGAGGAAGAGACTTTCGGAAACAGGAGGGAGTAGGAGCAGAACTGTTGAGCTCAACAAGGGGCTAAAGAAATGTAGAGCTGAATGAAGAGGTTTTGGTTTATGTTGACACTGAATTCTCTCTTTCTGTCTCAGTATCCTGTCCCCTCCATACACACATCCTGCCCTGCTGAGCCAAAACAAAATCTTTGGCAGCTTCCTTCCTGACCCAGTCCTTCCTGTCCCCTTGTTTTAGGATTTTTGTGGTTCTTACTGTATTTCTTTCCTCTTGCTGTTTTTTCCTGATTTTTTTTCCCTTCTACTTTCATTTTTGGAGGTGGAGCAAGGTGTTAAAATCAGAGTTGTCTTCAGCACCACTTTGCCAGCCATAAAGGTCATACTGTCCAACATCCCCCTTTATCTCAGTGATGACAAGCTAGCTGAGGATCTAGCTCACAACAGTAAGATAAGGAGTTCCATTTGTAAAATGTCATTTGGATGTAAAGCCCCTGAGCTCAGGCATGTCCTTTCCTTCACAAGGTAGGTCTTTATGATTCTGAAGGATGGGAGGAATCTTTGAAAACTACCCTGTAACACACACTGGGTACAAACAGTACGTCGTATACCTCTCCATCAGAGAGCCCATGTGTTTTTGTTGCAACAGTCCCCAGGACCTGGTAAGTGCCTGGTGAAGAAGCAGACTGCAGCTGTTGGCACTGGATTTATGACCTAGATACCTTGTTCCAGGTAGACCCAAAACCCTCCCACTGACTACAACCTCTTCATTCGACAATAGGCAAATTGTATTGATACACAGTGATAGCAGATAAGAATAATGCAAACAACATTAAAATAATGCAAATAATTGCTGTATCTACCAGTCCAGGGTTCACAGAGTCAAGGTACATCTGGCCAGTACATGAACTTCACTTTGAGGTTCTTTCTTGAATGTCAGCTGTCAGCAGCCTGGAGGTCAGAGACTGAGGCCCACCCTTTCCAGTGGGGATGAGTGAGACAGGCTGGTGGTTTCCATGGTGGCCTTGGGTTCCCTGCTCAGGGACCCTTTGCTGCTTTGAAATCTCTCCTTTTATATTCTTTTCCCCTCCAGATGACTCTTCATCTCTGGGCATTGTTGATTGATCTTCCTGTGGTCGTCACACTGCCTATGTTCTGTCCTGTAAGCATATTCCTTTGTTTCACAAACCCAACACATGCACACATCCTAATTTGGACTTTTTCCAGGCTTCCTACTAATTTGGTCCATCTACTAAAACCAGAAATCCCAAGGGCTCTGCACTTGGGCACTGTGACCTGGTGCCAATATTGTGGAGTCCCTTATCTCTGTTATAGAACAGTGTGGTATGTGTCTTCAATTACCCAGCCTGTGTGCCTGCTTGCTGCTTGCCTGTGTCAGACACAGTGGGCCTCGAACAAAACTGTCACAAACAGGCTTTTAGAAATCAGTTAACCCTTGCCATTGCTCTGGACCATTATTCTAATTCATATCTATTTCACCTATAGGCCAGTTCCCAAAAGCAAATATTTAAATAGCATTTTCTAGCCATCAGCAGCAAAGACAGTCCCACCCACACAGGGCGAGGACAGCCCTAACCCAACCCAAGGTGAGGAACAGAATGGAGGAACTGAGGCTCCCCCCAACTCAGTGCACACCTGTCTCTTTTTAAGCTATTGGCACTGGGAAGACGGTGTCATCCACCGAACCCAACCCATTCAGGAGAAATCTCGATGCCTATTGCTGGAGCTGAACCTGCTCCAGCTGGCTCAAAATTGTCCTAGGATCTTCCCTTCACTCCTGATGTGGCTGATGTTGGGGAGCTAAACTCCCCCAACCCAGCCACAAAGGGTAAAGACCAAAAGTTACCCTGGGACTCAGAAGCTTTGACCCCAGAAAATATGGCCTGGAAGACAGCTGAGAAACCTTGGAGAACCCACTGAGGGGAAAGAGCCTTCAGGGAATGATGCTGATGGACCCAATGGGAAGGTGACTGCTACCCAAGCCTCAGCCGCTACACTCTCCTGCAGTCCCAAACAGTTCCTGCTCTGAACTGGACACTGACTTAGAGTCTGAGGGTAAGGAGGAAGAAGGGGAACTTATGGGCTTTATTGATGGTGCATCTGAGAGCACTCCCCACATCCCGAAGGGAGAAACGATCATCCCTTGCAGGAAAACCACTAGTCCTTGAATGCTTTCTTTGGGAATGTGAAAGGTTACTCCCTTAAAAGCATCATATTAAGCATCATATTAAGTTAGTTCCTTGATGAGACCAAGGGATCCTGGGAGGTAGAGAACCAAATATACCTGAATGGTTCCCTGACCATAAATGTTTCCTACTCTCAGCTTGTAGACGAACAAAGAAAATGCTAGCTGAGGAGGCAACACAATGCTATGCGTACAAACCAAAAAAATTGACAAAAATCAGGTACTATACCTGGATGAAGACAAGTGCTAAATAACTTTCCATGGCTCATTTGGATCAGCTCTACATCACTGAACACCACTTGCCGCTGCTTCACTGCAGCCATATTACTCTATCAGGTCTCTCCGACCACAGCCTAGTTTGGTGTGAACTGAGCTTTTCTGACTTGACTCATAGCTAAGCACTATTATTGGTGTCTAAACATTAACCTTCTGCAAGAGTCCTACTTTTGGAACTGCTTCATGTAACCTAGCAGACTTGGGTGGCCACAAGAAGCAACTTCCTTGTCCTGGAAATAGTGGTGGGAAATGGGGAAAATACAAATCAAGATTTTCTGTCAACATACACACAGCAGGTGATCTAATATGCAAGAGCTTGAGAAAGATGTTTTGAGCTTGTGACTGCCCTGAGGGATGTTGGTAAAGACCACAAGGTGTACAAGAGCCTCAAGCTCCAGCAAAAGCACTTGAGACAACTGTAGGCCCAGGGCACAAACACTCAAGCTTGCTTACTCCATGACCTGGTTCTTCCCCAATCTAGAGGAAAAAATGCACAGAACAAAAGGTCAGCAGCCACCTTCAAACTCTGTCAGGCTAGAAGCTCGTGGATTCTGCTGAAATCTGAGAGAATGCCGTTAGCTTCTGCATCTGTTTGCAGCCAAGACTGCTTGCCCAAAGGCCATTCAGCACCTGCATGAGGGCCTCCCCAAACACTATGCATCTGAGGCTGACAAGCTCAAACAGGAGCTATCTTTGGCAGAGCTGAAACCTGCTGTTCAGGACCCTAGTATCAGGCCCATTGAATTCTACAAGACCTGTCCCCTCCTCAGGCCAGACCTCCTGTGCATCTTCCAGGAGAGCCTCAAATATGAATTCTTGCCATTCAGCTGCTGGAGAGCAGTCCTCAAGCTGTTGTCCAAGAAAGTAAACTTAAGAACTGGCAACTGGTATTGCTTCTATGTACCAATTACAAAATCCTGACCCAGATTCTGGCTTAAAATTGTAATGGACGTAAGTGTCGACACTGAACAGCACTACTGCATATCCAACAGAACCATCCAGGTTCTGCTACATTTCCTGCTGTTAGCCATGGAACTCTTTGACTTGAATATTGGTCTTGTCATCCTGGCACAAGAGAGAGCCTTTGATTGGGTCAACCACAGCTTTTTATTCCAGACCCCAGAAGCCTTTGTTTTTGCCTCCCTCCTCCCCCAACCATGCTGCTCTTATACTGGGATACTTTTAACCTCCTGAAGGTGAATGGAGTGCTATATGCTCTTTTCCTAGCATACAGGGGCATCTGGCAGGGCTGCCTCCTCTGGAATGCTCTTTTTAACCACTGAGCCACTGCTCAGGTCTGACCCTCTCATCAGCTGCAACCATGGCCCCTGGCCCCCTAGTTAAGGTGGCAATGTATGCTGATGACATGACTGTTTTTGAGCAGTGAGAGAAACATCCAGTGTCGGTGGGCCTATAGCACACCTCTTCACCTCCTATTAACTGTTCAAAATGACACATCTCTCCTGGGCACATGGAGCGATGTTCAGCCCCTAGATCTTCCTGGAAGTCTGTCCTGGTACTGTGATGGCTTCAAAACCCTGGGTATTTTCTTAGGCCTGCCTGTCTGGCTAGCAAAGAACTGATAAGGCTTAGATAAGCAGGTGGAGACACAATTTCAGCAAGAGTACTGGTGCCTATCCAGCTTCTCCTATAGCAGTTGGGTCCTGGTCATCAACAACCTGGCAACTACTACTTTGATACAGGTGTGCCATGCTGGACTTACCAGTGATCTTGCTCAGAAGGCATTGGAAGCTCTTTGTGGACTTCTTCTCCAGTGGGCTGTCCTTTTACCTGCCCAGCAAAGAATAGGGACCTGATCAACCTGGCAAGCAGGATGACTTGCAAGCTCTTCACTTGCAAGTCATCAGTGTTTGCTCTTCACATGTGAACCCATTCCCTGGCAGTGGCTGGCCTTTGCTTTCCTATGTTGGGTGGGGGACCTTAACCTTAATCAGGGACTTTTCCGCTTGGATCCTGATCGCCTCAGTTGAGATTCCCTCCTGCCCTTTTATTGCAGTGTCACCCAGACCTAGCAAACTTCCTTCCAACTGAGACCCCAGGGTAGGCACCTGCAGTTTACAGAGCTGCTGCAGAAGCCACTGATAACCTTGCCTTGCAGCAGGGGGCCCCAAGCTAAGACTCTGGAATCCTCATTACTACCTTGGTCCAGTTGCACACCAGCAAGCTGATCCACCTTCTCAATTCTGTGTGGGCTGGGCCCCGATCCCACCTTTGTTGCCATGTGCGGCGGTGATTCCGATCTCATTCCCGTCGCCATGTGCGAGCCGGGGGCGAGCCGGGCCCATCTTCGTTGCACACGGGCTGTGGCCAGCAGCCCGGGCACGCGGGGCTGGAGAGAACCGCTGGGTGGTTTAGCGTACGTGAGTTAGAATTAGTTATGGAGGCGTAATGGTTGATTGAAAAGATTGTTTACTTACACCCAAAGATGGTATTGGTGTAGGCTAGACAGGTTTCCAGACACAGCTCCCGCTTGAATCCCCGTTGGAGGATTACGACAAACTCAGTTGCTCCCGCGGAGTTGCTGAAGCTCCGTGGGTTTTGTTATTCAGTTCCCAGGCCCCCGGAGCTGTTAAGACTCCATGGGTTCGAAAATTGGGCTTGGTCCAGTTTCTATTCCCCGGAGTTGCTGAAGCTCCTTGGGTCCGGTTCGGTTAGGTTCGAAAAGTTTCCCCGGAGTTACTTAGGTTCCGCGGGTCCGAAGTTACAGGAAAGGGATACGTCTAGGCTTGCGCTCGGCGACAGGGAGAGGCGAGAAGCGAAAGCTCAGTAGGCTCGGTTCCATTGCCTCTATTGCCTGCTTAGGGGAGGCGCGTTGGGTCCGCGAGGGTCCGCAGCACTTGGAGATCTTCACACAGAATCTCTCTCGTCCTCCCTCCTCTGACTTGGGTGGAAACTACCCAAGCCTTTTGTACGGCTAGCAAGCCAATCGCTAGCCGCCACGTGTGCCTACATTAGGAACGGGCCAATAATGTGGCGCGAATCCTAATACAAATGGCGGGAACTTCTTTACAGCATGCATCACTACGATGCAAAAGAGATGCACACTACAAAGAAGCTGTAATCTGGCGGGAAATCCCCCATTGCACCAGAGTTCTCTCTTGCAGCAGAGAACTCTACCGTGCAAAGAAAGCGACAAATTGGCGGGAAATAATTTAGCGGTGCCGAAGCGCACACACAAACAAAAAATCACACCTTTGGGTTGTGACAAATTCAGCCTGGTCTGCCTAGCTCTCACCAAACCCCTGGCCAATCTGGCTGGGCCTGTAGTCTTTCCAGTCTGCCTCACCTGAAGTGAAAGGTTCCCTCCTCATAAATGCACTTGCTGTCCTGGGGTCTGCCTCTGAACACAACAAGCCCTCCCCAGTGGCAGGTCGCAAGACAGGCTCCCTCCCCTCTTTTATCATTGCCTATTTTTCCAGCTGTGGACAGTGATGAGAGTGGTGGGCCTGATACCCTGCTGTCCTTCCCTGTATCCCATGAAAACAGTGGTGGGATCTGCTTTGAGATCCTATATGGGAAGGCACTGTACCTATGGATAATCAAAGTGTGCCATGTCCGTATTCTCAGTGCCTGCCCTAAAATGATCTGGAGGTAGCAGCTAGTAGCAGCAACACCAGAGCAAATTTGCTCAGCCTGGTACACCCTGGACAAGCTACCCATTGCCAAGAGAATTGGTGATCTCCATTGGCAGCTGCTGCATAGGTTCCTCACCCTGAGCACCTTTGTCCACCACCTAGACCTTACTGTGGCAGCAGTCTGCCTTTTCTGTGAGGAGGAGGTAAAATAGGCTGTTTTCCACGCCTTCCTGGACTTCCCCTGGCTTTGGCCACTCTGCTCCTCTCACCACTCTGTTTGGCACACTGGACTTCTCTGCGACTGTGTATATTTTTTCTACCCTGTATCAAGCAGCCGAAGGGAATGCGATCTAGCCATCCAGTTTCCTCCTGAGCTAGGCCAATATGGTGACCTTGAAAGCTGCAGAAACCAGCTTGCAGGGACAAGCTATGACAACACCCTCCAATTCCTCTGCTTCTTGGTCTGTTTGTCACATTTGAGCTTAGACACTTTACCTTGCAACAGAATGTAGACCAGTTTGTCACACCGGGCGACTGAGGGGGTACTCTGGAAGTTGGAGGATGGACAGCTAGTTCTAAATATGTAACCCCATGAAGGGTATATGGGGAAGGGGGGTTCAATCTCTTGTGATTTTAGTGTTTTCATTACTGGCAAGCATTTCACGCTTGGCCCCTAGGAGGGCCACACACTTTCAACTTTCACTTTTTGTTTTTAACGTTTTTATAGTAAAAGTTTAAAAGTCAAAAAGTTTCTCTCTCTCTCACTCTCTTACATGGAGAATAGCAACAACTGGAATGAAAATTAATACCCAGTCAAAAGCTACAAGTTATATTGCTCCTCTATTAAAAGAATATATTAAGTAGCCATTTGTGATGTGATTAAGTTTTTGAAGTTTGGTATTTTCACATACTTGAGTTATTTTTACTTTGCCACTTGTACATCAAGTGTTTTGATATTAATGATCACCCACTGCTTCCATGGGGGAGAGAATCCAAGAGGCTCAGCTGTAAAATTACTAATAAACATATTTTTCCTTTTACATTTGCCCATTGCTTAGGGCACTTCAAGGCCAATACGGATTACAACTAATCTATGGCTATGAGAGACAGTATCCAAAACTGGTCTTGATGCAGGCAGTAAATCTAGTGTGTACCCATACTTACTTGCATATGACACGCATCTTTCCCTCTGAAAATTAGGTACTGGAAACTGGAGTGCATCTTACTCAAGGAAGTATGAGGAACAATGGTCCCAATCATATGGGAGCTAAGCTGCGTGGATCCTGTTCTTGAGCTGGGTGGCCAGCCAGCAGCACCTGCTGATCAATTGAGGACCCACTCAGCTCAAGATGGGCCAAGCAGCTTAGCTCCAGCAAGATTTGGACGCCCAGCTGGCCTGGCAGGTGCTGCTGTCTGCCCACCCAGCTTGAGGAGAAGGACAAGGTAGTTTGGCTGTTGCTGCAATTAAAGGGTTAGCAAAGAAGCTACAGAATTTTTTTCTCTTCCCCCCCCGCCCCCCCCCAAATACTGCAGCTGCCTCATTTTCCCTGTGAAACTACTTACACGTATTTTCAAAGAAAGATCTTTTTTCTTCATTCTGCTTTTGAAAAAGCAAGGTGTGCATCTTAGAGAGCATGTGCTATGCAAGAAAATACAGTACCCATTTCTCCACTAGTCAGAATGGAAAATCTTTTTTGTTTTTGATAGAACACTAAATTCAGATTTTTCATGAGCACCCAAGCAACAAGTTGTTTGGCATTGTTGTGGTTGGCCCCTGGCAATCACAGTGCAGAAATTCTGCTATAATGCTAAACTACAAAATTTGCTAAAAATTAGTATTGTTGATATGGGTTTTGTGGTTTTCTTTAATTGAGGACTTATACAGGTGGCAGTGCCATATTATGGGTTGCTTTGACTTACAAGAATAAACCCAGATTGTCTTAAGATAGCAGTTGGCAACTTTCTAAAGCTAATGGCAGTGGCAAATTAACAGTTAATGGGGCCCTGTGATCCAAGCAGGGTGCGGGGCCCTGCCTCCCACCCCACAGCACATCCACAGGGGAATTAGCACAGCATACTGGTCGTGGGGGAGGGTCGGTGGCTGGAATGGCTGAAGAAGCCCACAACCTGCTGGGTGGGAGGGAGTGCCACAAACAAAATGCGGGAGGCTGTCTGGCCTGGGGCTGCCCCCGCCCCCCCCTTCCACTCAGGCAGCAGCAGGGCCCCCTGTTGTTAGGAGCCCCATGCCACTGCATGGTTTGTTTCACTGTAAATCTGCCACTGGCTAATGGCCCAAACAACCCAGCTTTAGGTGTGAAGCAGGCTAGTGGTTCTGTATGGCTGCTGCCAGGTGCATGGCACCTTTTTCTCCCCACCCGCCAAATGGAGTATTGGGCATAGCTCTTTGCTGCCTGGCCTCAAGGCATCTCTCTGCCCAGCTGCTGTGCATGTGAGGCTGCCCCGGTGCCAAGTGGTGGTAAGTGAAGCCTGCCTCTGTTTCAAAGACCAGATCCAGTGGCTCTGCAGGCTGAATTTGGCCTGTGGGCTTGTTGTTGACCTGTGGTCTAAGAATCTACTCCAGCAGCAGGTATATTTGGAGTATGAGAACAATAATGTTAAATTGGCGCAAGCAAATAGATGGGGCTACTGGATGATTCATCTTGTTAAAGAGTTGCCCTTCAGATTGTAAGGTTGATAAGTGATATTCAGTCATTGATTGATTAGCATTATTTTGTACATGAATAGCATATTTGACAGAAAGTCCCACATAAAGGTTGCTGCCACCGTACCACACACATTGTGAACTAGATTAGGTATCTCTTGTAACCTGTACTTTATTTTATCAGACATTTGTACTTTTCTGCTAGTTCTAAACATGTATAAGGCTTACCTGTTTTGGTTTCTTCAGGAACTTTTACATCAGAGCAGATGTCCTATTGTATGTTTGTTGTGATGATAGAAACGCAACTGTCTCAGCCTTAGACAGACAAGGTTCTTTGGGTTAATCCAATATCTTTTATTAGACCAACTAAAATAGTTGGAAAAATTCTTTTTTGCAAGCTTTTGGGTACTAGTACTCTTAATCAGGTTGAGGAAGCGCCTGCAGTTGGTCTATGCTCGTCTTGGATGGAATAGAAAAGAAGACAGAGGCCAGTATCCATGCAAGAGAGCCAGTTGGTTTATGCTCGTCTTGGATGGAATAGAAAAGAAGACAGAGGCCAGTATCCATGCAAGAGAGCCAGTCAGTAAAAATGCAAATTGAGGCAGTCAATGGGTGAGAGACGGATGTGGGGGAAGGGAAATGTAGACCTGGTGTTAAGAATATAGCTGGTAAATAGTAGAGTGATTACCTGGGCTGTCAGATGTTAGGCAAGTTATAATGTGTCATAAATCCAATGTCTATATTTAGTCCATGATTTGTTGTATCCAGTAGGTTGATCAAGTAAAGTTCGTAAGCTCGTCTGTGAAAGGTGTTTTGTAAATTCCCTTTGAGGATTAAAGCTGAGAGATTGGAGAGACAGTGGTTTTCTTGTGAGGAATGTGCCCCCACAGGTAATTGGGTATTCTTGTCTTTGATTAATTTTCGATGTGCGTTCATTCTGGTGTGCAATTGTTGTTTGGTTTCTCCTACATATGTTCCATTGGAGCATTTAGTGTACTGAATGAGATGCATTACATTTTTGGAGGTGCAGGTATAAGATCCAGGAATGTTGATGGTTCTGTTGTGGGGTGTAGTTATCATTGGGGTGGTGGACATATGTTGCCAGGTTTTACATTTTTTTGTCCTGGCATGGTTTGGATCCATTTGGTGTGTTTTGGGCCATAGGAAGTTTGCTTCCGGTGTTGAGGTTGGTGAGTTTCAGTGCTTGTTTAAAGGCTAGGATGGGTGGTTCTGGGAAGATCTTTTTAAGAATTGAGTCTTCTTCTAGTATGGGTTGCAGTTGTTTGAGGATTTTCCACATAGGTTCCAGGGAGGGATGATATGTCATAGCTAGTGATATGTGATTCATGGGGGTTTTTGTTCTGTACTGCAGCAATTCTTCATGTGGTATCCAGGTTGCTCTTTCAAAAGTGTGATCTATGTCTCTAGAGGAGTGTCCTTGTTGGGTGAAAGCCCTTGAGATTTGTCAGGTGACGATCACGGGTGTTCTCAGTGCAAATTTGGTGCCATGGGATTTTTCTTGATGCTTCTTAAAAAGGTATTATTAATGAAATTATAGTTTTGAAATCTGAAAAGCATCTAATTACTAGCCCTTTTCATGATGAGATGAATGGTAGATATGTTTACTTGAATCTTTCCTCTGTCCCTCCCTTCTCAATCTGCTCACCCTTCTTCCAAAGCTCCTTTATTAAATTATTCTTCCTAGCAATAGCAGCTGTGTCTGGTTTGCTAAAGTAGTTGAGGGTTGGGTTGAGAGAAGATGATTGCATGAATGTAAGTATAGTTTAAGGAAATGATTGTTGGCATTTGTTGAGGAGGAGAGTTAAGAGGAAAAGTGGCAATGCGTGTTCTGGTTATGATAGCTGGTATCATGGTATGGTGTGTGCTAGTATGTATTTTGCGTGTCTGTATGCAAATACAGTATCTGTTTCTACAAGATGTGAGGTTATTAGTACCATCATATATGAATGCAAGTTAATTGTCTTTTTACTTTAGGAAACAGTAGGTTAGATACTGTGCAGTAATATTGTGATGGAATGCCTCCACTTTGTGCACTTCTATGGCTGAATGGTAAGGACAATAGATTGGCTTTTATTTTACGTTAGATAAAACTAATTCTTAGAAATATTTTAAATGATCTATTTGACTTAATATAATAAAATTAAAAACTGAGAAACCATCATCTTCAACTAACCTGCTTCAAAAGGGACATAAACAGGACATAATTACGCTACTAAATTAAGAGAGATTGAACCTGGAGGCATACCTGGCTACTATGCGGCAGACCCAAATGTATTGCCTAAAAAGTGATGAAAGCCATCCAACATAAGAAAAAGTGAAATCAGCTATCACAATAGGAACCACTTTACAGGCACTGCACCAGCAATACAGTAGAGAATCAGGATAGCAGCACCCAGAGCAACGCCATTACTTAGCACAGTACCCCCATCCCACTCTGAAATATCTTCACTTTCTAAAGGCCTGAACTTCTGCCCAGAAGAACAACCTGACAAGATACTAATAAGCAGAGAATAAGAATTCTTCCTCAGACTTTGCCTGAAAGAATAGTTATGCAAGCAATACAGAACCACCTCTGACAACCCTCTTACCACAACAGATAAAACATACAATAGTAAAACATTGAATTGGGCACCTCTGAGAGGATGTAACCACAGATTGAGTTACTGCATCAACTTTCAGGAAGAAAGCTAACAGCGAATTCTGTTATACAGGTGGCAGTGCCATATTATGAGTTATAAAGCTAACAAAAGCCATATAAAGCTAACAAAAGCCAGGACCAGGATGACCTCTCTCCTTCAGAAAGAAAAGCCATAAATCCCTAAGATCCAACAACAAAATAATAATCAAACCATCAGATAAAGGTGGAGCTGTACTTGTTCTCAACTGTCAGGACTATATCACTGAGACCAACAGATACATTGACACCAACTACTATAAGGATCACATCAGTACTTGCTCTTGAACTGGAAAATATTAGCAAATCCTTCCCATACCAGGAAAAACTACTTCCAGTAATTCCTGACTCTCCTATCTGAGGAAATTTATGCTCCCAAAGATTCACAAACAAGGTAACGCAGGCAGAGACCCATCATATCCAGCTGTGGTACCCTCACTGAAGATCATAGAATCATAGAAGTAGGATCGGAAGGGACCTTGTAGATCTTCAAGTCCAACCCCCTGCCTGGGCAGGAGGGAAACTGGGCTCAAGTGACCCCAGCCAGGTAGGCATCAAGCCGCTTCTTAAAGACCCCCAGGGTAGGGGCTAAGAAGTGGCTCGATGCCAAGATCTGTCAAGATTCATAGAAACTACTGTATCCTAAAACCACTTGTCACTCAGAGCAAGTTTTCTACAACATAGAATAGACTTACTCAATGAAATCCAGAACATCAACCACCTCAACCATAGATGTCACTGTCTTGTCCACTAAAATCACATACCATGAAGGTACAGCACCTTACCCGAAATACCTACAAGAATGCTCAGATTTGCAACAGTGTGTTGTACAATTCATCCACTTCATCCTCACCCATAACTTTACCTTCAACAATAACTTCTCCCAAGCCATACACTTAACTATGGGCAGAAAGGTGGCCCCTCAATATATAAACGTGAGCCACTTGTAGGAGGAATTTGTAGAAAACTGCCCCATCAAACCTGCACTTTACCTGTGTTACATAGATGATATTTTCATCACCTGGACTCCTGGGCTCACTTACTGACTTCCACTACAGGTGTAACAACTGTCACCTCTTGACCAAATATTCTTTAAAATGTTCCTGCACTAACATTAACATTTTCCATGATCCACATCCTGGATGGCACCATACAAACCACCGTATGCAAAAAACCCATAGATCACCATACTTATATCCTCAAAATCAGCAGTCATACCAAGCATACCAAGAAAACCGTAATCTACAATCAGGCCCTCAAATAACCACTGCATCTGCTCTAAGCCTAAGAGGAGTACTTGGGACAGCCATGTGGACAGCCCAAAATCTGCCTTTACATAACAAGGACATTCCAGTAGAGAATTAGACTGTTTCTTTGAAAGAGCCACCCAAATGCCTCCCACCCTCTCCCCCCAACTTGCTGCAGTACAAATAGAAACCCCCCTGTGGCCACATACTCCTGGTGGTCATCTACCACCCCACACTAGAACTAATTAGAAGAATCATCAAACAACTACAGCTGATCCTCGGCAAAGATCAGACCTTGAAAGAAATATTCTGCTTCAGGCATTCAAACAACCCCCTAACCTTGCCCAGCTCACCATCAGAAGCAAACTCCCCACTGTTCATTAGACATCAAATGGGATGCAGCTCTGCCTAAACAATAGACACAAAATCTGTCAATACATCTCCACTACTACAACAGTCTAGAACCCTTCCCCCCCCCCCATGGGTGACTGGTGCCTCCTGAGTCGGGGGGGGGCACATGCTCCCCCCCCAGCAGTCAGTCAGTGACCGGGGGGTCCCCCCTGTGGCTGATCACACCAACCAGGGTGGGGGAGAGGGTCCCCCGCATGGCCAATTGCACTGACCCAGAAGCACAAGCGGTGTTCATCGAAGTGCCAGTGGTGCTTCTCCTGGCACCCCCACTTCCCGGCTGGCACTTACAGGGCAGGCACCAGCACTCCCACCTGCCCCCCCACCCATTGCCTAATCCGGGAACACTGGCTATCAGGGGTGCACCATTGCTCTCAGGGGGTGCTTGTGCACACCTGTGCACCTCCTACGCATCACTACTGCCCCCCACAACAAACCCATCAGAATCCATGAATCCCACACATGCCTTTCCCAAAATGTGGTATATCTAATCCAGTTCACCTAAAGCCCTCATGGCAATTACCGTATTTTCATGTATATATCCCGCGGGTTATACACGATTTTACAAAAAAACGGATGGGTGCGGGCTATACAAGGGTGCGGGCTATGCATGGACTATTTTTCAAAAGGGGGCCAGAGCGGGGGGTGGCAGCGCAGGTGGGCTGGGTGGCCATGGCGGGGCCCGCTGGGCCCAGGCGGGCCGGGCTGCGCCACTGCTGCCAGGGCAGGCCAGGTTGCGTCGCTGGTGCTGCAGAGGCTGGTGTGGGCTAGGCTGTACCACCACTGCTGCCGCGGGGGCTGGGGTGGGCTGGGCTGCACCACCGCTGCCGCAGGGGCCGGGCTGCGCCGCCACCGCTGCGGGGGCCGGGCGGGGGGCAGCGGCATGGGCAGGCTGGGGGGCTGCGTCTCCTCCTCTCCTGGGGGTGAGGGGAATACAAGGGTGCAGGCTATGCATGGAAAATTTTGCGAAAATGCAATTTTCCGCGGGTTATATCCGTGTGCAGTCTATATGCGCGAAAATTCGGTACACTGGTGAACCTGAACAGCAATGATGAACCAGAATGAACTCTCACAGGAAAAAAAATGAAGGACAGAGACAAATTCCAGTAGGAGCACAGAACAGCCACTCCCTTTCTGACCTCACTATCTTCATGTTCAAGAGAAATCTACCAGACACCTTTAAAAGGTGAGTTTAGGAACAAAAATTCATAAGTTGGCTGGACCCTAAGAACCAGGGTCTGAATGCTGATATTAACTTTATGCCGTGCTATAATATACTTGTTTCCTGAAATTTGTCTTTCACTCTACAGGTGATAATGACCCTCCTCCTTTTTTGATAGGTCTTGATCTCTCACTAACCAAGCTTCTTTTCTTCTGCTAACTGTTGTCTGCTATTTCTGGGAATTTCTCCCCTCTCCAGTCTCACAGCCCTACCCACTCTTTTTAATCATTGCTGTGCCTGCTTCATGCTTCAGACCTGATGAAGAATGCCTTGCATTCAGAAGGTTCTCTAACTTTATCTCTACCATGCACTTCATCCAATAAAAGATAACACCCACAAAAATCCTTGCCTCCCGTTACAATTACTTAAACATTTCATGATACCAGGTTTACTCGTTCTTGCTTTGAATTTATGATACCATTCCTAGATAGAAAGGTCATCCCTGGCCTTCCCCCTGTGTGTATGTTTCATTCATTTTGTAGTAAAAATTTTATCTTTGGAAAGTAGAATATCTGAATGGGATTTTCAGTACAATGTTTGTCTTTAAAGGTAACATAATTAGGCTAAGGTAGGTCCTATACCCTGTAGAAGGGATCATTAGAGAGTGGCTTTTTCCTTTTTTAACTCTGTTAGAGTTCCCACATATCTTGTCCCCAACTCTTCAGTAGTAGTAGTAGTGGAGCTAGGAAATAAGAAAAAGAATTTCAGAGGAATCAGTCACTGAACTGAACTAGTTGAATAAACTAATGAAAATATTCTCTCTGCACCTGTCAAAAGCTGAATTCACCTATCAGCAAATTCTGGTTTCAGGGGTTTAACTGCAGCAAGGAGATTTAAGCTGGACATTAGGAAGAATTTTCTAGCCATGAGGATAATTGACTACTGGAACAGATGATTGTGGAATTTGGAAGTTTTTAAGTACAAGTTAAATGAGAATTTGGGATGGTAAATAAGGGATGTTTCCGCCCTTGGCCCTTGCAACTGTTTGAAGGATTGGGGCCTTAAATAGAAACAGCTTAAGTAGATATGACTGTGAAGTGAATGTTATTGGTACCTGTTTGAAGAGACTGTGCTGATACTTAAATGCTTCAAAGTTTATAAATCTTTAAAATCATCAAAATCTCAGGATTCAAGAAAAAATCATACAACAGCAAATAAGATGTTTCCAAACTGAACAAAATAAAAAACTTACCTGCTTGAAACAGATTTCTTTTAGATGAATTCTGCACATTCATTCTCACTAATACACTAGTACAATGGGGGAACCCTTGACAGTTTTGCCAACTGAAGCGCTCATTCGTGTGTGTGTGTGTGTGTGTGTGTGTGTGTGTGTGTGTGTACAGTAAAAGCTTTGTTATCCGGCACCCATGGGGAATGGGGGATGCCGGATAACAAAATATGCCGGTTAATTGAGAGGCCTGAACAGGTGTCTTTTCCAGTTTGGGCTGCTGCTTCTCCCACCATGTCCGGGGCGTCGCCGACCCTCCTGTGGGTCCTGAGGGACAGGGAGGCGGGCCCTGTGCAGTCTGCTATGCCCCGGGCCGTGGGGGCTTGGCAATGTGGCGGGAGGATTGGCACATCACTTTACCTTACAAGCCAGCATGCCAGTTAATAGAACATGCCAGCTTGTAAGGTGCCAGTTAACGGAGCTTTTACTGTACATGAATATATTTATGTATATATATGTATATACATATATACACATGAATGAATGCTTCAGCTGGCAAAACTGTCAAGGGTTCCCCCATTGTACTAGTGTATTAATGAGAATGAATGTGCAGAATTCATCTAAAAGAAAACTGTTTCAAGCAGATAATTTTTTTTATTTTGTTCTTTTTTGGAAACATCTTATTTGTTGTTGTATGATTTTTTTCTTGAATCCTGAGATTTTGATGATTTTAACAATTTATAAACTTTGAAGCATTTAAGTATCAGCACAGTCTCTTCAAACAGATACCAATAACATTCAGTTTATGGTCATATCTACTTAAGTTGTTTCTATTTAAGGCCCCAATCCTTCAAACAGTTGCATATGTACTCAATTTTACTCACATGAGTGTCCCCACTGAGGTCAATGAAACTACTTCTGAATATAATTATTTGCATGACTGGGTAAAAACAGTGAAGGTGGAGCTACTCTGTTTGGAGTACTGAATGGTAAAATGTCAAGTCTATAGATACCAGACGGAGGTAGGTTTTACCTCATCTGTGAAAGACAGGTGATGTGAAATTATCTTGAGAAATAGTGTTTGAAGTTAGAGCAGAAGAGATGATCTATAGCTTATGTAGGATAAGCTATAAAGCACATCTATTTAAAAGGAAATCCTCTTCCAGCATTCTCTTTTCTTATCCTGTCTGCTTTTGTAATGTTCTCTTCAATCACTTACTCTGCTAACAGTGAACAATTATATTGTATTAATATATATTTTATTGTACAATCTTTTCATCACAGGTAAGTATCTTCAGCACCATTAAATGTAGCTCATGATATATACTAAAATCAAGCTGCACGCTATAGATCATTTTAAAAAGCTAAAAATTAATAGTTGCTCCAAGGGCTTATTGTGACGCATTGCAAGCATTAGTTCAGATGTTTTTGTTAAGATGAAATAAATAATGTTTAAATAGTTTGAACTAGAAGGAATAGTATTTTACTTATTTTTGCTACAATCATCCATGAGAATGTATTCCTCTTATAATTTTCCTAGTGCCCTAGTAACAGATGTATACTGCATAACTGCTTTGAATTTCAAACCTCTAGTAATCCATGCCAGCGCTGTGAATTAAAAGAAAAGTGCAATTAAATTGAGATGAATAAAGTTCCTGCAGCTGGTAGGGAGAAGGTTAAACACTAAATCTATTATAGGCAAGTAACTGCTTATTAAGTAAATCCCCTTTGTTATTCAGAATTATGTTTTGCTTTATAAACATCCCACCCATTGAATGCAGACATGAGGTCATGACCACAGATGGTAGATTTTTAAAAGCACTGCACATATAAAGCCTATCAACATGTCTTATGAGTTTCATATGGATTTTCTTCGAGGTAGACTTTCCAGCTGCTAAAGATAATAGATGTACAGTAACAATCTTCTATTCTCTACTTAATTTGCTAACCTTGCATTCTCTGTATAAATGATCTAAAATGTTATATACATTTTTAGCAGAAAGAAGTTGACAGTTTCAAGCCAGCTAGTCATCTTAGATGTAGTTACCAGTGTTAACCTTTTTTACCTTCACATTTAATTAACAGAACGCATTTGCTTAATTAATAGAATTTTAGAAGACTTAATCTCTCTCATACATAACTCAAAACCCAAAGAAAAGAATTTAAAGCAGTTCTGTCCTTGAATTAATCATAATCTAAAAAGAGGCTAATACATTTGCAATGATTATTTTAAGTAACTAGCAAGTAGAGTCATTTATATACTCCTGTCCTAATTACATTTACACATTCATCTGTAGTCTGCTATGCTAGTTTAAAAGGCAGTCCAGTCTGGAGCTGAATATGTAAGTGCATTTTTTCACACAGTATGACAGGGGCAGGCAAAATACGGCCCACAGGCTGAATCTAGCCCACCAGGCCATTCTGTCCGGCCTGCAGGACCCCTAAAAAATTTAGAAACTATTTATGAGCTCCTTGCTGCCTGTCAAAGATGACAAGAGCCAGGGGCAGTAGGACCCAGGGGGGAGCTGGCAGCAGAAGCACAGCCCCACCCTCCACCAGCCATTTCCCTGCTTCATGCTCCCACCCTGCTCCAGCACCACGTAGCTCCTGGCTGCATGGCCAGACTGGGGAGCATGGGGCCCTGCCGGTACAGGGGTGTGTGCGCACACGCAGGCAGGGGCAAGAGTGTGTGTGGGGAGGCAGGGGAAGAATGTGTGCAGGCAGGGGCAGAGAGTGTGTGTGTGTATAGGGCAAGTCCCACACACACAACCCAACATAACACATGTGCCCACACCCATACCCCCTCACACACTCCAGCCACCCTCCCCCCACACACAGTCTCCCACAAACCACATACCCACCCACACCCCACATATCCACACACACACTCACTTGCTCCCTCACCCCATATACCCACACACCTACTGCCCCCCACAAACCTATACCCACCCCCCCCATAATATACAAGACTTCATTTTAAGCTATTATATACAATCACCTCTATGTACACTACACAAACACATGTAAACCAAGACAAAAATATTTTTTGAAATCAGTTAATGAATGTTTTAGGTGTTCACTTTTTAGAATATAATTTGGTATTTTTCTGGTTCCAAGATGGCAAAACCCCTTGCTGAAAGGAGTACTTCCAGGACAAGGGGAGGAACTCCTGGGGGCAAAAGTCAGGGGTTAGGGGGTGGGACTTCCAGTTCCAAGATGGCAACCAGGGTGCAGGGCACCTGTCAAGGGGTAGGGCTACCCATGCGGCTCTCAGCAGCTTGCCAATACTTGGTAAGCGGCCCTCTGCCCAAAATAATTGCCCACCCCTGGAGTCTGAGGACATAATGGTCCCTTTGTGTATGAATTTGCCATTTACTAGAATCTGCTCTTTCCTGCTCTGCCATCACTATTGCCATTATTACTCTGTTCCAAACTAAGGAAATTATTACTGTTAGAGGTAATGAGATATATTTTAAAAATATGAATGTGGAGGGTTATAAAGAAAAGAACAATAATAGAGATTGGAGTTTAGAGGTTTTACATTGGGATATATGAAGAGCTAAATACATGTAGCTTGCAGAAACATCAATTTAGCCCATAATAGACTACAGATATTGGAAAGATATAAATAGATTATGATGAGTTTAATAAAAATGGGCTAGAACTGGGAAAAAAGAGAATATAAAGATAACATTTGAATAGTCTATGGTTTTAGCCTTTGACATTACTGAGTGCAGGCATAATTTTCAAGAATCCTAAGTGCGTAAAGTACAATTTAGGGACCTGATTTCCATGTAAATCTTAGTGGCCAATCCACAAAATCCTGTCCAATTGCTTAAATGCCTCAGAGTTTGTAGATATCTACCATACTTGTTTGATTATAAGTCAAACTTGCATATAAATTGACCTTGCATAAAATTGATTCAAATTTTAAGGTTCAATTAAAAAAAATGACTTTTTGCCCAAATATAAATTGATAACTATAGAAAGTCCCTGAACTGCTGTTGTCTTCCAAGCTGCTTTTGCAGAGTGTTGCAGCAGTTGATAGCTTAAAACTGATCCAAGTATATCATAAACCTATAGAGGAGGAGAAATCAAGGACTTGCAATGAGCACAAGAGACCGCAAAACCTTAAAAGTCTTATGTGGATAATCAGATTAATTTGTTTGCCAAGTAGGAGAGGGTTTCCTGAAGTTCTTAGTGTCTTCTGTTGCAAACTCTAATAGTATGGGGCAAGGTTTTTATTACAAAAATTGTTTACACCACAGAAGACAAAGCCATCTGGTTCTGTGCAGGTTTTGTGTGTTTTGGTGATGAGGGCTGTGCGGGCCGGGAGCGGTCCGAGGTTCCCGGGGGCGCGCAGCAGGCTGTGGCCAGCAGCCCTGGCACGTGGGTCGGGGAATGCAGGCGGGCGGACTAGAATTAGGCACGGACGCTTAGCGGTTGATTAAAGATTATTTTACTACACCGAAGATGGTCACGGTGCAGGCAGGAAAACTTGCTTGAGTTGCAGTTACAGACAGAAAAGAAGAGAGGCGGACAAGAGTTCCTTCCACGTGAACCTCTAGCCCAATCCGGTTGAAGGCTCTAAACACGCAAGCCCGTCGTGTCAACCGAAGAAAACAACTCAGAGAAAGAGCTCTGGATACACTCACACGAAGTTTGCTAGGCTCCGTGGAACTTGCGCACAGGGAACTAGTGGACTCCAAGATGAACATGAGCCGGCAGTGTGACAAAGCCATCAGAAAAGCCAATGGCACTTTATCGTGCATCAGCAGATGCATGACGAATAGGTCCAGGGAGGTGATACTTCCCCTCTATCGGGCGCTGGTCAGACCGCAGTTGGAGTACTGCGTGCAATTCTGGGCGCCACATTTCAAGAAGGATGCGGATAACCTGGAGAGGGTACAGAGAAGGGCAACTCGTATGGTCAAGGGCCTGCAGACCAAGCCCTACGAGGAGAGACTAGAGAAACTGGACCTTTTCAGCCTCCGCAAGAGAAGGTTGAGAGGCGACCTTGTGGCTGCCTTTAAGTTCATCACGGGGGCACAGAAGGGAATTGGTGAGGATTTATTCACCAAGGCGCCCCCGGGGGTGACAAGAAACAATGGCCACAAGCTAGCAGAGAGCAGATTCAGATTGGACATTAGGAAGAACTTCTTCACAGTTCGAGTGGCCAAGGTCTGGAACGGGCTCCCAAGGGAGGTGGTGCTCTCCCCTACCCTGGGGGTCTTCGAGAGGAGGTTAGACGAGTATCTAGCTGGGGTCATCTAGACCCAGCACTCTTTCCTGCTTATGCAGGGGGTCGGACTTGATGATCTATTGAGGTCCCTTCCGACCCTAACATCTATGAATCTATGGAAGGGGTTCGTCGAGGGATCGCGCTCGGCGATGGGGAGAGGCCAGAGGTTGATCAGACCCCTATAGCCTTCTTAAGACACACTGGGTTTGATAGGCTCTGCAGCGCTTAGAGTGCTTCACAAGATGTGAAGCCCTCCTTCTCCTTCAGATGGTTGTGGAGTTCTCCCTTGCGGGGTTCTCCTCGGAGTTCTCCAACTTGGGCGGAAACCGCTCAAGCCTCTTATACGGCTAGCAAGCCAATCGCTAGCCGCCACGTGGGAATAATTTAGAACTGGCCAATAGTGGGACACAAATTTGCATGCGGGTGGCGGGAACTCCTTTGCACTGTGCATTTCTCTTTGCAACTAAGAAATGCACCCTGCAAAGAAAGCTCCGAGTGGCGGGAAATAATTTAGCAGTGCCGAAGCACATACAAACAAAATCACACCCTTGGGTTGTGACAAGGGCAAAATAGGTAAAAGCAAGGTAGGTATTTTAACAGGGTGGCCAAGATGCATCCAGCCTGGTTTTGGGGTCATACCTGCCTCAGGGAGGAGAAGGCTTCTTCTGCCCTACAGTACCCTCCCAGCTACTCCTGCCCTCTACTGCAGGAGCTCCCCCTCACCCATCCATGGGCAAGCCTTCTTCTAGTCCTGTCTGCCCCTGCCCTGGCACCAGGTTGGTCCCCTTACTGCCCTCTCATTCAGTGTGCAATGCATCAGTCTGTTTCTTTGCAGGTCACTAGGGAGCCCACTGCCAACATGCTCAGCAGTGGC
Source organism: Alligator mississippiensis (assembly GCF_030867095.1). NCBI lineage: Eukaryota > Metazoa > Chordata > Crocodylia > Alligatoridae > Alligator > Alligator mississippiensis. Next base: position 349,703,464 of record NC_081824.1, read on the forward strand.
TGGGTCATATCTTTCTGTGTGAGTATCCTATCTTGGCTTGCTCTTCCACTCTATTGTGAACATCCAGCTCAGGGAAGTATCCCCCTGCCTTGTTCAGTCATGGTGTTGGCAAATAACCTTGTACCCTTCAAGATTGCTGCACAGGGTCGTCTGCTCCCTACAATAGTGCACAGGACAGTCCTGTGTATAATTCTGTATTTTTCCATTGGGGGTGGGGAGGGAGAAATCAGCCTGGAATAAGAACAATATATGGTAAGGGAGTTTTTTTTTGTGTGTCAAGTCCCTTGTGTGAGCATCATGTGTAAGGTGGTTTAAAAGGATTCATAGAATCCCTGTACCAGAGTCCCTGCACCAAGTCACCTGAGGGGCCTATAGGTTGATGTTCATGGAACATGTCAAAAATCCATCAACAGTATTGAATCCAGCGGAAAGACAGCAGCCACGGTCAATTTTATTCAACTGTGGCTGGAGGATTAGGAAGCAGACCAGCTGGTGGTGCCCACATTTTACATAATAGCCTAATTAAATGCAATTAAACATACCTAACTCTTAAAATAAAGCTTTCTTTGCTGATGCATCCTTTTCCCATTTCTTATAGGCTTTCTGCTTGCTCATGAAATCCTTTTGATGTGAATAATCCATCTAATTGCATCTGGAGCCCTTCCCTACAAAAATTTTCCTTGCTTGGGATGCTCTTTCTAAATAGCTTGTCACTAATATATATGTGTTTATAGTGAGGGGGGGTGTAATAAGTCAAAACAAAAGCTTGCGTTATGAGTTTTCAAATGCCTGAGTTTAACTATAAATAACTATAGTTTTCCTTTAACAGACAAACATCAAAAACAAATATTTCCTTATGAATGATGAATGAGATGTCAAATTTTGTGGAGTCCATAAGGATAGTGGAACTGCATGTGGGGCTTGAGCAATAGAAAGATAAGTAGGGAGGGTGCATTTAGTGTATTTTAACTTAAATAAGCAACACAACAAAAATGTGTATATACTTGTCCATAATTACCGTGATCATTTTGCTTCTGTCCCATTCTCCTACCTTCTGTCTTTGGTTGATTGTCTGCTCTTGCACTTTGAGACAAAGCTACCTTCTGATGGATTTCGGAAAGTACCCAGCACAGTTTGGGCACAGCAATAATATAGGCGCTTAGGCAAACAGCTAGGCTGAGATTTGGTTTCTGGTCTCTGTTTTATGTTGAAATTCCAGAACCTTTTCAAGTTGTTTTGTTTGCTTCTTTTCCTTTTGATTTATAAGCTATTCTTTTCTCTTATTGTAAGCTGCCTTGAGCCTTTGTTGAGAAGTGCAGTATATAACTTGAAGGCATAAATAAATAATAAATACTATTATGTCAAATGCATTTTAAACCCTGGCTCCAAACTACTATTATAAAATCAGTAAGGTACAGGATCTTAGGAAATTGTTTGAAGCATGAATTCAAATAATTGTACTGAAGGTTTTTGTCTCCAACATGGCAGCAATTTTAGTCATAATTTTTTGTGCTGGACTGTAGAGAGACAGACATGCTGCCAGAGTTTCAGAACCCTTCCCACCCCAAATATTTCTGCTCTCTATCATTTATCCCTACTTCAGTGCACATCTGCCAGTGATGCTACTAGTAGGCAACCATTGATCCTTCTGGATCATGGTATATGGTAGCTCACCCAGACCTTCAACACATGTGCCTAGGCAGGAATATGGAGGAATAGAGGCTGCCCAGACCTTGCACACCCCCTTAGGCCGTTGAGACAGAATCCAAAGATCAGACTGAGTCCAGATGTTTGGTGCCTTAATGCCTGTAATTATGTGCATGCCCAGGTCACCCATGCGGCAGACAAGGATTCTACCACTGAACCACAACAGTGTAGATCGTGGTGCTAGTAAAATTTATATATATATGCATGAAGATGAAGCAAAACCCCAGTTGCTTAATTGTGTTCATTAAACCCACAGTGAAGCATACTGACAGTCTCCCTTTCTAAAGTCACATAGGTCCAAATAAGAAGTAACTTCCTGGCAGATTTGGTTAAAAACAGACATCACATTTATTCAGTCATTGAGATTATTCAATCATTCAGATGTCCATGTCAGTTGTTCTGGGATAAATCCTAAAAAAAAGGTTCACAAAATAAGGAGTAACTGGTTATTCCAGGACATTGCAATGTGCATTTGAACTGTTATCCTAGGGTTGCATCATTGAGTCAATGGCAGAAAAGGGCTGGTGCATTCAGCTACTCACTAAATGCTGATTAGAATGGCACCCCAATCTCCATATATTTCTGTTCTGGGACAAAAGTACAACTTGCCCAGGGACAAATGTAGCGTCTATTCCTAGCCTTTGATTGGTGATGAGAAAAAAATGTAAATGCTTTCTGTCAACAGTGATTTAATTGCTTATGGTTGCAGTCTCACCACCCAAACTAAACTGTCAGTTCAGGTTGGTAGTAACTTTTCAGGATGCGTGTGCAAACTTGTGCACGATATTTTTAAAAAATTTTTAAAATATATTTTTAAAACATTTTTAAAACACATTTATACTGAATCCTGACATAATACATGCAGACTGAGTTGTCACAACAGTCATAAAACACAAACATTGTGTGTGTGTGTGTGTGTGTGTGTGTGTGTGTGTGTGTGTGTGTGTGTGTGTGTGTATACACCTGCTTAAAACATAACTGTTTTGGATTTCTCTCCTTCTGGTTATAAAATCATATTTTCTGTAACTAAGCAATTACTTCCACTTTGATGGTTCTTCCATTGTATTAAAGTAATTAGTCATTTTTTAAAATGTAAATTATTGAGCATTTTAGTCTGTGTTGTAAACTTAAGGCTCAAAGGATTACCATTTTTATGATGAAATTATTTTATTTCAAAAGAGTAATGGATGAGGAAATAAGGAGACTTACCGGGCTCTGTATTCTATGAGTCATAGGACTTGGTGAGTGAGGTGCTTGTCTCTACAAAGATGTTTTTTGGGTCTCAGATTTGGGTCTCAAATTTTTGGGTCTCAAATTATAGTGCATAGGAGTGACCTCCCCTCTTTCCACAGACATCCTAGTATCTTCCTGTCAGTGGAAAGAACTTGCCATTGTCCTCATCATTCACACAACATGTAAATGTGAAGGCAGATAGTATCTCATACACTTTAGTTTTCTTTTGTTTGGCATTGTGTATTTGCAAACTCCATCTTGGGGTATAGCTGTAACTTGCTTGTAGTGTGATAGGTGCCTGGCCAGGCCTTTCAGTGTCAGGGAAATTTCATCCACTAGTGTCAGGAATTTTTTTTTTCACCTCAAGAATGCTTTTGGCTGTGGAAAGGAAGCAGAGGACCTTTATTCAAAAGCATTATATATTTGGCCATAGTTAAGACTAGAGAATTTTGACTGGTAGGCAACAGTGCCCCCGCCAATACTTAGAAAACAAGTTCCTGGCTATAGCGTCTTGCTTTTATGCTCAAGGCTTTATTGATCACCGGATTTTCAGTTAGGAGGGAAATTTTCTCATTCATCAGATGGCAAGGACTGAGATTTTGCTTTCCACTGTAGCGTGGTTTCTGGTCCTCTTCCTAGGATTCTTTGTGCATCAATTAACAGCAACTACTTCTCTGTCACTGCAGTGGCAAACTACTGGAGTGACTTGGTGTTCCCTGCTTTTATCTGTGGCCCATTGGGTGTTTCTGGCCTTTCTGATTCTGTGCCTTATAGTCTTGCAGGACGGTTTGGAGTGGCCCTTTTGAAAACTCTTTGGGCACATGGTTGTTTGTGTACCTGTGGAGCTGGACGATGGCTCAGGTCTATTCCAGTCCCTTGTCTATATTTATAGAGGGGGAAAACCCCCCAGAAAAACCACTCCAAATTAGTTGGTGGGTGCTGGGGTTTTATTTATGTTTTCATGGTCTCTCTCACTCCTTCCTAATATCTTAACACCCTTCATCATAAACAAGATATTATTTTGTTTCTCATTATGAATAAATCCACGTCACTTTGCTAATGTAACAGACATTGAGAGAGTTGCTGTTCTCCTTTTAATTTGGGAACATGCACTCACTTCTTGCATTCCTTGGACACAATATATGAATTTCTATGTGGTTTGTTTCAGAAGCTGTACAATAACTCTTAATATAAAACGATTTAAGAGAAGAAAGAGGTAGACCAAGGTAGTATCTTTCTAAATTTAAAAATCTAGAACTGTATTAAGTGACAGGAGAATTTGAATTGAAGTCCTCCAGAAAGCTAGTTTTTTTAGTAGCTCAATGAGCTGCCCCTTTCTTTGCCCACTTTAAACTTCGCAAATATGTTAGCAGTGTACATACGTTACACACCTTTGTATCAGTACTGGGACTGTCTGGAATATTAGGACCTGTGCTTATGACAAGACTTACTATGGCATGCCCTTGCATGACCCTTCTCAACTTTGTCTAGGGCAACAAAGGAGATTGTCTCACTTCAGGTAGATGGAAGTATAGTACTTAAGTCAAACAGTACTTGCAAAGCAAAATTACAAGAGAGTGATTATAGCTCTCAACAACACCCCCCCCCCTTGCAAATGAGGGACATTTCTGTTACCATCCTTTTACATCATGCTCTGTTTTGGGTCATTTCAGTCACTCCAGCATCCGTTTTTAATATTTCTTTCTAAAACAATTGTTTGAAACAAACAATTCTTGGCCATTTTGCTACTGCCTGAGTTCAAAATATCAGCAAGAAAACCAGCAAATCTTGTCAAGCAACACTGGCTAATGAAATTGTCAAAGCTGTTAGCAGCAACAGAGCATATTGGGGGTCATCTGTTGGCATACTCATTGAGAAGACATTGCATTTTGAATATAATTTATATTCAAAATGGGGGCACTTGCCTGCCTGTACACAAATGCCAGGAGCTTGGGGAATAAGCAGGAGGAGCTCATCCTCCTGCTCAGTGCAAACAATTACGATGTCATAGGGATCACGGAGACCTGGTGGGACTCCACCCATGACTGGACCACGGGGATAGATGGCTATACCCTGTACAGGAGGGATCGTGTAGAGAAAAGGGGCGGGGGTGTAGCTCTCTATGTTAAGGAAAGCTACGCGTCCCTGCAAGCCGATATTGGCGACCAGGGTGGACGGCTGGAGACCCTCTGGGTTAAAATCCGTGGGGAACACGGCACAGGGGACACAATGGTGGGAATCTATTACAGACCTCCCACCCAAAGTCCTGAGCTAGACCAGGAGTTTGCCCAGGAACTGGCTGAGGCAGCTTGCTCCAGGACCATGGTTGTCATGGGTGACTTCAATTACCCAGACATCTCGTGGGAGGATCGCTCAGCAAAATCTGAGCGGTCGCAGAGCTTCCTCTCGTGCGTGGATGACCTCTACCTGACTCAAGAAGTCTATGGGCCAACGAGAGGCAAAGCGCTGCTCGACCTTGTGCTGGCTACTGGGGAGGACCTAGTCGGCGACCTAGTGATCGATGGGAAGCTGGGTGACAGCGACCACGAGCTGATCGCCTTCACCATCCGCCGAAAAGCTGGCAAGTCAGTCAGCAACACGCAAGTCCTTGACTTCAGGAAAGCCGACTTTGACAAGCTCAGGAGGCTTGTCAGTGAGGCCCTAAGGGACTGTGACCACAGGGAGAGGGGAGTTCAAGAAGAGTGGTTGCTCCTCAAGGGAGTGATCCTCAATGCACAAACTAAGTCTATTCCATCTTGGAGGAAAGGCAGCAAGAGGGCACAGCAGCCCCTCTGGCTCTCCAGGGACCTAGCAGACCTCCTGAGGCTAAAAAGAAAGGCCTACAAAGGATGGAGGATGGGAGTCACCTCCAAGGAGGATTATTCTGCACTGGTCTGGTCCTGTAGGGAGCAGACCAGGAAAGCCAAGGCTGCAACTGAACTCCAGCTAGCTTTGAGCATCAAGGACAATAAAAAGTCCTTTTTCAGATCTGTGGGGAGCCGGAAGAAAAGCAGGGGCAACGTTGGACCCCTGCTGAACCAGATGGGGCAACTGACAACTGACGCCCAGGAAAAAGCCAACCTATTAAATAGGTACTTTGCGTCGGTCTTTCATCAGCCCCATGGGACGCCTGTGCCTGCTACAGGGCCGGGAAGTCCGGGTGAGGGTGATCCCCTGCCCTCCATTAATGCTGACTTTGTGAAGGAACATCTTGAGAAGCTGGATACCTTCAAGTCAGCCGGCCCTGACAATCTTCACCCCAGGGTACTCAAGGAGCTGGCGAGCATCATAGCCCAGCCTCTAGCGCGGATCTTTGAAAACTCTTGGCGCTCTGGTGTAGTGCCCGATGACTGGAAGAAGGCCAACGTGGTGCCTATCTTCAAGGAAGGGAGGAAAGTGGATCCGGCTAACTATAGGCCCATCAGCCTGACTTCTATCCCGGAGAAGATCTTAGAAAAGTTTATTAAGGAGGCCATCCTTAATGGACTGGCCGACGCCAACATCTTAAGGGATAGCCAGCACGGGTTTGTTGCGGGTAGGTCTTGCTTGACCAATCTCATTTCCTTCTACGACCAGGTGACCTATCACCTGGACAAGGGAGATGAGATTGATGTCATATATCTTGACTTCAAAAAAGCCTTCGATCTGGTGTCCCATGATCATCTCTTGGAGAAACTGGCCAATTGTCGCCTTGGGTCCCCCACGATCCACTGGCTGGAAAATTGGCTCCGGGGTCGGACCCAGAGGGTAGTAATTGATGGAAGTCACTCATCGTGGTGTCCTGTGACCAGTGGGGTCCCCCAGGGCTCTGTCCTTGGACCCATACTGTTCAACATCTTCATTAATGATGTGGACACTGGAGTCAGAAGCGGACTGGCCAAGTTCGCCGATGACACCAAACTTTGGGGCAAAGCATCCACACCAGAAGACAGGCGGATGATCCAGGCTGACCTGGACAGGCTCAGCAAGTGGGCGGATGAGAATCTGATGGTGTTCAACGCCGATAAATGCAAGGTTCTCCACCTTGGGAAAAAAAACCCGCAGCATCCTTATAGGCTCGGCAGTGCTATGTTGGTTAGCACTATGGAAGAAAGAGACTTGGGGGTCATCATTGACCACAAGATGAACATGAGCCTGCAATGCCATGCTGCGGCTAGTAAAGCGACCAAAACGCTGGCTTGCATCCATAGATGCTTCTCAAGCAAATCCCAGGACGTCATTCTCCCCCTGTACTCGGCCTTAGTGAGGCCGCAGCTGGAGTACTGCGTCCAGTTTTGGGCTCCACAATTCAAAAAGGATGTGGAGAAGCTTGAGAGAGTCCAGAGAAGAGCCACGTGCATGATCAGAGGTCAGGGAAGCAGACCTTACGATGACAGGCTGAGAGCCCTGGGGCTCTTTAGCCTGGAAAAGCGCAGGCTCAGGGGTGATCTGATGGCCACCTACAAGTTTATCAGGGGTGACCACTAGTATCTAGGGGAACGTTTGTTCACCAGAGCGCCCCAAGGGATGACGAGGACGAATGGTCACAAACTACTACAAGATCGTTTCAGGCTGGACATAAGGAAGAATTTCTTTACTGTCCGAGCCCCCAAGGTCTGGAACAGCCTGCCACCGGAGGTTGTTCAAGCGCCTTCATTGAACACCTTCAAGATGAAACTGGATGCTTATCTTGCTGGGATCCTATGACCCCAGCTGACGTCCTGCCCTTTGGGCGGGGGGCTGGACTCGATGATCTTCCGAGGTCCCTTCCAGCCCTAATGTCTATGAAATCTATATGGGAAGCTATCTTTACAGCTGTAAGGGACAGAAGCTTAAATACTATGGAAACTAATGACTTAAACTCTTACACTGACCTTGTTATTGCCAAGTGGATTCTTCAATCCCTGTTCCATGTGGTGTTATATAGTTTGGACTGTGCTTTCTGGGTTTAAAATATCAGTAAAGTGTATAAAATAAATTACAACTTTGTCTTCACTCCAAGGCTACCTGTTATGGCTAATAAAAGTTGTGAGTCCTTGGGGGAAGATTTTTTTTTTTTCCACCAAAAAATACATCCATTCTTCATTGAACTGATAAATCTCAGATCTCATTTATAATGAGCAGATCTCAGGTGCACTTGAAATAGGGCTTTATAGCAATAATTTTTATTTTCTTTCATTGCTTTATGCAGTAATGTGCATGTCGTAGGAAGCTGCGTTTTTAATTGGAACTTAAGAAATGTAATTAAGCTAAGAAAAAAAATCTTTCTTTTCCCAAATCTGTCTTGTATTTCTATGAATACCCTATGCTATTAGTTAACGTGAAGTACTGCATACATAAAAATGTCAAACACTACAGTATTTCCCATATTCATGCTATGAATCTCTTTGAGACAAAATGATTGCTTTGGGACAAAATGAAAATATGTTATTTGCTAAATTTAATACCTGAATATTCAGTATGTTTTTATTGCTACATAAGAAGGATTTTGATTCTGCAATTGTAGCTTTAGACACATCTTCTTGTGGGTGGAACAAATACATATTCATGCAAATTTCAGAAGGAAAAGTTTGCAAGGTGAGACATGTATTTGTATTCACTTATGCTGAAAAAATGGAATTGCTCATTCTTTGCATCCTTACCATTTTTTAGTTCTTAATCACAGAATTTGTACGTTTATACTAACTTGTAAGGTTAAAAAATATGATGTGAAAGGAATGGTTCTTGTTGATATTGAGGCACTAGAGTCATGCTCAAAAGAACTAAGTGAAAGATGCACAATTTTGGCTGGTCATCAGTAGTTGGTCAATAGCATTGAGGATGTTTTGTCAATATATATATGCTAATATATGTGTTTTTACACAAATTAATCTTTTTAGGCAATTATTATTTCACCCGTCTTGAAAATAAGTACTACTACACAAGCATTGTGATAATGAAAAGTTGTCTAGTTCTACATTTTCTTCTGCAAGTACTTTGGTATCTTCCACTGACATGCTATTTTTTAGCTTCTTAAAATAATATTCTGTAAGGATTCACCTTTGGAACAACTTAGTACTTTTTTCTGGTAATCACAGGATGGGAACAACCAGTACATGAGTTCAGTTAGGATGCCTGAGATGCAAAATTATTATTTATAACACAGAAGTACCCTCGCTTTCTGTTTTAACTTTTCTGAAAGCATTTGTGATGTTACAGTTTAGAGTTCAGGTTTATTAATTTTTAGGTTTGCCAGATTGTTGTGTAAAAACTGCTATAAAATAAAAAGTGATTCCATTTAATTTTAATCCTCTTGTTGCATTGTAAATGTGCGACTAGACTTTCATTAACTTTAGCACTGTGGGGAGGGTTTCCTGCTGAAAGAATTGATGAGAATTCTCTTTTTTTTATAGGTTTCTTGCAGCCTTTCCTGGAAGCCTGTAGTAACGAGTCCTTTTTCCGTACTTGTTCTGTGTTGCTTCGAAACCCTAAACTAGATCTTCAGATACTGGAAAAACTCAGCATTTTACTGCAAAAGCTCTCCAGAATCAAGTAAAGTTTTTTCTTTGGTTGGTTAAGGGTTTTCAAGCTGTCATTGTTTTCACTTATCAAAAGCTGTTTTCTTCATTCTCTTCTTCCCAATGTCTATAGTTCCAGCAGTATAACAGATTATTAGCTCTAGCATGGGAAGTACCTAAATTGCCTTGCCATTTATTACATTAAAGAACAGCTTGCACCATCATAAACATGAATGTTTAAGCTGCGTTTGTAAAGAGCTTAAAGATCTAGCACAGCACAGCTTACAATGAGTGTAAAACTGTATTGGTCTCCTGAGTGTTTTTATTTTATATTTGAGTTTTCCTCTTGTATACTGATGAATTACCTTCTAAAGACTGACTTCATTTTTCTTTCCACTGACCCTCAGTAATATCACTTTTTCCAGGTAATATTTTCCAAAGGGCTAAAAGTGACTTGGGAGCCAAAAATCTTATCAGTTTTCAAAATCCAAGTCCCTTTTGAAAATAGTAATGTTCCTAAGACACTTAAGTCTTTTAAAAATGCTACCCTCTTTTCAGTAGGACCTTTTCCGTGATTGTTACTTTACAAATTTATTACAACAGACATTTTCATTAATTGTGGTATCACAGCTCTTACTGAATTCCTTCAGGACATTACTTAGTAGGATTACTTCCTTATAAAACAGAAAATTGAAGTCCTTTACTAAGATTAGGTGGATGAAAAAAACTGGCAGAAAATTGAGGATGTGCAGTTTAGTTTGGTTCTTCTCCATGAAGATGAAAACTAACTCTCAGTGGGAAAAAGAATAAAATAAAAGTTTCTGAGTTCAAAGAAAATTCTGAAGTAGCCAGTATTTTTCACCCAAAATAATTTAAAATTTCATTGGGATGTTCATACAAGACTTCCTAACATTTTGTAAGTCTGGGAAAAAAAGTCTTGCAGGTGGTAGAAGTTCAGAGTTGGATTTCTCTGCAATATTCTTGAGTATCAGCTTTCTCTGTACTTTCAGGGCAGTCACTTTTTTCCTAGGTTTCTTTTATCCACCTATTTACCTTCTGATCTCTCCCTATACTTAGTCTACTTCCCAGTCGCTCTTTCATATGAATAAAACCTTGCTTCACCTTGAGTTTTCTTTGCACTACATTAAAAAGCCACTTATAAATGGAGAGGGAAGTTCCTGATGATTTTTGTATGCATGTCTCCCTCCCTTCTCTCCACCTCTGCCTTCTTCCCCTTCCTTTCCTTCCCCCTACCTCTGCTCTCTGTACCAGAGCCATATCAGCTTGGACAGTTATCCTTCCTGGAAATGTTAAAGAAGTATATCCATTAAATTCAAGTTATAACCCAGATTTTGATTCAATTAAAAAATCAGATTCTCTGGGATTAATTACTTAAAAGTTAATTGAAATTCTCTTTTTACCTTTTAAAAAAAATCAAATGAATATTTAACTTTGACTTATGCTGTGCTAAAATCTTTTGCAGAAGTAATAAGAAGATGTTTGAACTATTTACACTTCACCTAATGATCCAAGAGCTGCAGAGGACAACACATCCAGATCATGCTTTTCTCTCTATTAACCTCAATTCAATTCTTTTTAATTTGGGCTTAACAAAGAGCAACTCCCTTGTCTCCAATCTAAACACAAGTCACTAATTAACCATATTTTACTATGAATTATTTTCTATTGATATTTGTTCAATCTTTTGCTAGTTATAAAAAATAGGCTAGCTAACAAGGACATCAGGATTTTATTTACTATTTAGTGTGTAGTTTATGACTTACGACATATTACCCTCATATGAACTCATGAAAATGGAAAGTAGTACATTTCAAGATACTGTTTGTTCAATTTAGCTGACATTTTCCTGTAGGTTTCAGTGACCTGTACTGTCCTACTCATTCACCCCAAGCAGCACCGTCTCCACAAGCAGACTGCTAGTATCAGCCTTCCTCAGTGATGTAAAATTAATTATTCCTTTTAATCTCCAAAGTGTTTTATGGGTATTTATTATAATTATCACATAATAGAGAGACATTAGTATTTTCATAAGTGTATATCAGAAGGAGGATTGTTTTGATTATTGAAGCCAAATTTTGATAAAATTAAACATGCTACAGATGTGTATGATTTGATGTGCATTCAATAAAAGCCTCTGTGATTCCAATAGTTCCAAGAATTATTGTTCCATAATCTCTTCTTTCTAAGACATGTTTACCATATTTTGCTGTGATTTTTTTTACTCAAAATGCTACTGATCTAGTATTTCTGTATAGTTTTTAATTGTAGTATTCCAATGCTAAATGTGAGTAAAAGTATTTCTTAAAGAAAACATATTGATATTGCTCCATTCAAAAATTGTAATCTTTTACCTAATCCATTTTCTGTTGATTTCCAAAAAGGGCCCAAGTCATCCCATTTTCTTACTTCTGCATGCACAAATTTGTGTTTTTTCAAGTTGTCATGTACCTACACAGTATTGCTATTCAGAAAGTACTTACGCAGAGAAAGTGTCACTTTTTGAAAACTTGGCCTAATAATTGTCTTTTATGTCCCGCTTTTGTAATTGATTATACCATTCTGCCATGACTCCTGCAACTCCTTAGAATTATAAATTTGAAACTGCATTTACAGTTTAAGAAGGTGCCATAAGTCTGTGTTTGATTAACACTGGTGTAACAAGGGCTGTCTTTAGGGGTGGCCATAATGCCCCCTGGTGGCCACTCGGCCTTTATTTCTCCCTGTCCTTTAAGCATCCTCCCCTTCTGCTCACCTGCCATGCCTGGAAGTTAACATGTATTTAGACATGTTAACATGTATTTAGACATAGGAGGCTGCCCCAGGGATCCCTGAGCGAGATCTTTTCTGCTCACAAGCCATGGTCTACCAGCTTACTGCCTTAAAGGCAATTTCATGACCTCATCTCCCCTTCTAGTCACACCCATGCCTTCCAGATGTTACCAGTTAATCAATTATCAGTAAGTCTAATGGGCCCTCAGCCCTAGTCCCCCTCACTCTCTTGGCCCCCTTCTTGGTCCCTGGGCTCCCTAGGCTCTTCTGTGCCCTGCTTCCAAGCTCTGGCCTCATTCCCAGACTGCTCTGTCCTTCCTTTGCCCTGTTCCCGGGCTTTAGACTTACTTCCAGGTCTCTGGCCCTGCTGTCAGGTCTGCTGGGACCTCCTCCTCCTCCCCATATTCCTTCCCTAACCACCAATTCCTGCGGCCTCCACTTCCCCTTAGTCCCACCCTAAACCACTGATGTTACTCAAGCCTTAAGGCTGTATTACCTATAGGCTTTCTTGGTGTCCATCAGGATCCTCTCTCTCTAGCCTGCTCAGGAGCTCCTCTCACATCAGTCTCCAGGGCTAGACTGCCTGCCCAGCTCAGGACCTAGGCTTATATACACCTAAGTCTGGCCCCCTTCTGATCAGGTGTCCCCTAATTGCTGCCTGCAATTTCTCAGCAGCATTTCCACCTCTTAAAGTAACAGGTGTCCCAAGCGCCCTGTTACACTGGTCAGTCTGTGTGACACTTCACTGGGCATATCTACATGTGCATTTACTGTGCAGTGAGCAGCTTTTACACTGGCATCTACACATTCAGGTGTTACAGCACAGTAACACTGTGTATGTACTAACTTGGGACTAAAGTTAGTCCTAGGTCAGTCCACACAAACAGGGTTACTGCGCAGTAAGGTGTCTACCCATGCCTTACTGCACAGTAACTACTTGGGCATTTGCTACCTGCATCATGCAGATTTTATACCCAAGTCAGTGTAAGTCCACCATAGTTACTGCGCAGTATGGAGGTGCATGTATCTACACGTGCCCATACTGCGCAGTAATTTCAGTTACTGTGCCATAACCTAAGTTACGGCACAGTAACAGTGCACGTGTAGATGTGCCCACAAAGAGTTACTTTTTTGCCCTTTAGAATTTTCTGTGTTTTTCTTTAATGTTTGTTTTGCTTCATACATTTTTACTGGGAAATCTTTGAAATTGGCCTGTGATAGAAAATTTTCCTTGTCAATCTGACCTTTCAATGTTGCTGATCTTTTTACAAGAAAATCAAATTACATCAAATTTGGTAAATGCGTTCTATCCAGAATATAAGCAGCACATATTTCTGAAAAAAATGGGATGACTTTTAGCTGTTGTTTGTCATAGATTAAAATTTGTGCAAAGAATTGCTGATGTATTAACTCTTTGAATAAAACTATCTCCATCAGCAGTTATGCTTCCCTGCCAGATTTTATCCAGCAATACAGCAGGTTTCATATGCCACTTATCTGGCAGATAAGATTTTCTTTATTAGCAGATGTATTTCTCAGCCTATGTTTTCTAGCCCCACCTAAGCTCTTGTAAACATGATAGGAAATTAATATGCAGAACTGGTTTGTGAAGCTGTTACACACAGAATGTTAATTCTGCTCTCCTAGTGCTGACAGTCTTGGTCGTTGCCTTCACTAAACCCTTCCAGGGTCAGCAAGCACTGCACTGAACATCCCTAACTGTGTTTGGGTAATTTGGTAGAGGTATTTAAATGGTGTTTTGGAGCATACAGGATTGTTGTTGCCATGGCATATTTTATAGTATCTTGTATTAGCTGCAATGTGTTAAGAGATATAATGTCACTGGAGTTGAGTTATGAATTTATGTGTAGTTTAACTTGATTTTCTTCATTTGGGGATTTTTGTGTCAAGTATCCAGCATCTTTGAAGTGCTTCACAATTAATCTTTTTCTTAGAAATGGAACTAAATTTACCCATGTTCTTAAAAGGGTTATGGCAAATGTTCTACTACTACACAAAATTTAATGATATTATCCACTGTCTAGAGAAGAAATGTATTGATGTGCACTTTGTTTTTGGTATTCATATAATGTAAGAATAAAACCGTTACAGGAAGTAATTTTTGCATAATTCAATATCTGAATCATATGAATGCCTGATGCACAGAAACATGTGGTTAAATAGAACTAAAAGCTGTAATTTAAGATTGAATTTGTATAAGTTTATGCATGATTTTGAACACTGAGTTTAGCAGTTTTTCTTGTGTGCATAGTTAGTTGTTTCCTTTTAATCTTTTTCAGTGTATATTAATCTCTTGTGTACGTGTATACAGTGCTGTAGATTAATATGAAAATTAGAACTGTGAGTACACACATGCATTTTTTAATTGGACCCTGAAAATGCAATTGCTCTTGGACATTAAAAGATAAAGCTATAAAACTTTTTAATGAAGATAGTCAAAAGAAGGCAAACCATAGAAAATCTGATATCTCAGTTTAGGATGTGGCTTTGTTAGCACTATCATTCATTCAAAAGTAATTTGTCAAACTGCAAAAAAGCCATGAAAGTCACAAAGGTGAGGTTCTGTGTATTTGTTTTTGCTGTTTTAAGTGCTGAAAGTTCACATTTTTTAACTTTTATTTGCAACCATGAGGACCAGCTACTTCCTTTAAAAATGAAAACTTAGATTACGTCAAAATAATGTGGGTGCAGGATCTGATCATTAAGAAAAGCACTAAGGTTAAAGAAACTTGGGATAAAAATCATGAATTGCAATATTTGATCTGTTCTAGTCCAACTTCGTAGGAGATGTGTATGATGATGACGTAAGCTAGACATTCTCTTTGACTTTCCACTTTTCTGATATACCAGAGTTTAAATTGCCATTATATACAGAAGGAAGTGTTGAAACAAGGTACAAATCCAAGTAGGGTAGAGACTACTTTCACTTGTACCTTGTTTTTTATAGTCAGATTGTAATGATTTAGCTTCTTTCCCATATTGCTAGAGCAGGCATTAAACAAAAGTAAATGCCTTATTTGTAAGAGGGCCTAATTTGCACTACCTTACCAGCAACCAATTGCCCATTTGGTTGATTTTGTACCTTAACTTGCTGTAGTTCACATTCATAGTGAGGTCCTTTATTTTGTAAATCATATCCATCCTTGTTTTAATTAATCTTGATTTCTTCTCCCTTGCCTACTTTTTGCACTATCCATACTTGTATTGCATTTTAATAGCTACACTAGTGTCTTTCATTATATTTTCATTAATTATTCTCCATGTAAAAAAAAATAAAATTAGCTTAAATCCTGCTTCCAGGCACCCTTTCTTAGTCTCATATCACTCATATTTCATTTGTACCTTCTAAAGGAATGCATTTGTATATGTAAAATTGTTATATATAATATGAACATCATATGTAATGTGCACATGTGCTACAGCATAGGAAGAATCCATTTGACAGTATTGAAATTGGAAGTTGTCTCAAGTAAAAAAAAAAAAAAAAAGTATCAAGGGGGAATCGTTTTAAGCTAAAAAAAAAAAAAAAAAAAAAGTATGGGGTAAAACATAAGCAAATCAGTAAAATCTTCTGGAAAGTCTGCTCATTTTTCCCTACATCTACAGGAAGCTAGCCAAGTTATCCATGTATTTCAGATAAAGTCCTTCCAATTGACTTAGGAATTTAAGTTGCATTCACAAAAGAAGATTGTGGCTGGGCTGTCAAACATAGGCCCACCAGCCAAGTCCTGCATTTGGTATCACTCCCCCTGAGCTGCCAGGCAACTGGAGTGCCAGGGAATTTGCGGTTGTGGGTAGCAGGGGTGGGGCCTGCCACACAAACCATGGCCCCATTGGCCATGGTTTGGTGGCAGGGGCACAAGGCGGGGCTGTGCATTGCTCACCCTGTGGCTGCTTGGGGCCACCACCACTTTGCCCACTGCAATTCACCTTGTGGCCATTTGGCCCACAGCTGCTGGCTTTGCTGCCTCAGGTGCTGTTCTGTTGCCACTGCCACTGCCTCTACTGCCACTGGCTCCACCATAGCTGCTGTCTGAATCCAGCCTGGGACCCAGCATGAGTCTGACACCCCTGAATTACGACTAGGCCTATGCTGTCTGCTTGGCTGTCTTGACTGCCACCAAAAATAAGCTCTGTCCATCTACTTCCACTCTGTACATCCTAAATACAGCCTCTTGACACTGCTCTTGAAATCTCTGCCCCTGGCATGCTTGAGAGCACCCTTGGAGTATTCTTGCCACCTCCTGTCTAGGTTTGGAGCATGTCTGGGTTTACAAAAGCAGTTCAGGTGTGCCCTATGTCTTGAGCTATGCAGCTGTTGTTGCGTTAGTGGCAGTACAGTGTGTTAAGGAGAGGGGGACAGTTATCTAGGTGTGTGTCCTTGAATTAGGCATCTGTTAAACACCATCAATAATTGAACAAGTTTGCCCTAATAGGAAAATTGAGCGTCCCAAAAAGGACTATTGATTTGCTTAAAGCTTATTGTGTTTTTTACCCATTTTGAAATTTGGTAGATGCAACATGGTTAGGTTATAAGTTTCTTGCTGGGATTCATGTCCAAAACTGTGTTTTAAGTAATATAGTTTCTGTTTGTGTTCTAGGAGAGAGACCAGACTGACAGGAGGAAAGGTCCTGGAAGAATCCTGAATTCCCTAAAAGAGGGAAACAAGAAGCACAGGAGTCCAAAGTCTCCGCCGCACTCTGAGAACTTTTGATTTCAATAAGGTTAATTTCACTTTGCTGCCATTGGTAAAGTTAAGAGCTACTACAGTTAAGGAAATCAGGAAGACAGCACTGTATTTGTTCATGTTTGGAAAATTTTCTTCCCAACAAGGTTAGAAACTCTTTCAATCTTAATGTGCCATACTTACCAAAAAAGACTTCCCACTTACTACTGATATATGGACAAGTAGATATTCAAGCTTGACCAGCAGATTAGAAATTTGTTAAAAATATGAGGAAAATAAATGGATACTGTAAAAAGATTTCTCTGGGTGGGGGGTCATTGCTTTTTCAAAAAGAGCAGGGAAATCAGAGATAGTAAACTCGTATGTGTCCCAGCTTGTACAATTACACAGTCTACCTACACAGTTGTAACCCTCACAAAGGTCTTCCTTATTATAATGGCATGGAATTCATAGTTACCTACCAGTTTCCCTATACATGATAAAATGTTCTATTTTTAAATTTTATATTACTGAACTTAATAGTAAATTAAAGGCAAAAGATTTTTAATGAGATAATTAAACTGAAAGCTTAAAGATATGCCTATGGCAATATTTTTATGAACTTGCATTCATGGTAAGCATCAGCATCTTTTGAATATAGCTTAATTTATCAGATCAAATAAAAACTAAGCTGTAAGCAAAACTCATACATCACAACTGAACTATATCCTTTAATTAGAAGCTGAGTATGTCACCTAGGACTGAATGGCTTGAGGGACTGACAGACTTATGCAAAGCTTTTCATCTTCAGGTAATATTTTCAAATTTGGTCCAGATTGGTAGTATCTGAAAGTTTGATGTCTTCTATTAAATATGGTGGTGCTTTAATTTTTAGTTGTTAGAGGTGGTGCTGTGATAATGCAATGACTTGTAGAAGTTATGTTTTTAGAAATAATGTAGTATTTATTCACCCCACATTGTGCACACATGCAGGACCATGTGACTGCACTGGTATTATGGGGGGCATGGCCCAGTCTGGTGATGCTGGCCATGTCTACATGAGACGCTTACTGTGCAGTAGCTCGTTACTACTGCACAGTAGTATCACCGGGCACAAAGCGTGATGTGATGCTACTGCACAGTAGTAATGAACTACTGCACAAAAGTAATGAGCTACTGTGCAGTAAGCATCACTAGACAACCATGCCAGGATGTTACTATGCAGTAATGCAGGTTACTGTTCAGTGGGCATCTCGTGTGGATGCACCCACTGATACTTTGAACCATGGCAGTTTTCCCCATTCTCCAAAAACAAAAGTAAGTAAAGAGTGGAAACCTCTTCCCTGTATATCCAAAGAACTGCTTCTCTGCATTCCAGATGTAACAAGTGAAATGACAGATAACAAGAAGAACAGAATCATGCCAGAAAAAGGA
The DNA here is from genome assembly GCF_030867095.1 of Alligator mississippiensis. Taxonomy (NCBI): domain Eukaryota; kingdom Metazoa; phylum Chordata; order Crocodylia; family Alligatoridae; genus Alligator; species Alligator mississippiensis. The sequence goes on from NC_081824.1 coordinate 349,721,792, forward strand.
ATTCCTAGAGTTTTACAAGTGTTTCATCAGAATCATCCAGATATTCTTGCTGGCTGCCTAATGCTTTGACAATTGTTTATTGGATACATGGATGGCTAACCTTAATCATATAAAGAGTGTAAGAAATGAAAAATCCAAAATATTTTGCAATGTTAAATTTGGTCCTTTACTCTGTTCAAGACCGGTAAAGGAATTCACTGGTTAGCATGAGATGGTATATGGATGATTAGGAATAACAGCCACAAATTGGAATAACGGAACAAAAATTGGAATAACGGCCACAAATTGTTAGAGAGAAGGTTCAGGCTGGACATCAGGAGACATTACTTTAAAGTTAGGGCTGCCAGGCTCTGCAATAAGCTCCCAAGTGAGGTGGTACTGTCTCCTACCTTGGGGGTCTTCAAGAGAAGGTTGGACAGATATTTGGCTGGGGTGATATAATCCCAACACCCATTCCTGTCCGGGTCAGGGGGTCAGACCTGATGATCTGTTTAGGCCCCTTCCAACCCTAAGTACTATGATACTATGATGAGATAATGGCATTCTAAAGGGCACCTTTTGGTTTTGCCCTTCAGCAGCGATCAAGGTGGGGACAAGAGGATCTTTCTTTTTTCTTTTATTTTTTGTTAGGGTTCTTTGCATTGTGTTTGTTGGGGGAGGATTAACACATGGGTCTTTTTGGGGGGAGGGAAGGGGATGACAGCTGCAGCCCCTCTGAAGGAGAGGGATTGCAGGCTTGGAGGGGATGTTGAGAGATGTAACAAGAAGCTCCATGATTAACAGAGGACAAACATGCCAGGGAAAGGGAAGAAGCCCCTTGAAGAGGCAGACTTTTATGGCCAGGCTGGATGGAGCCCAGGGCTTTATAAACTAAGCTTCTTGGCAGAGAGGGGAAGTCTAGACCACAGTGCAAAGAGGAGATCCCTACAAAGGACTGTGCCCATATAGGATATAAACTGTAAGAGAAACCTGCTACAAGCTATGGCTGTGAGAACCAGTGGGCAAAAAGGGGCATGCATAAAGGGGAGGCCCCTTTGCTGTGATGTTGTTAGCATTACTGTGGGGACCTCCAGCCCTGTGTGTGGAGAAGCTGATTTTAAGGGCTCCCAGCCCTGTGTGGCAGGTGGGTTGGGGTCTCCCAGTCCTGTGTGTGAAGCTTATTGTAGGCTACTGGTCCCAGGGCTTTCTGAGAGCTAGCTTTCAGGCCCCAAGATTTGAGTGACTGGAGATGCAGGTAGTAGGATGCTTTAAGCAGATTGAGAGTGGAGGCTGCTATAAACAGGCCTGTGGCATATCAGTTCTATGCATCATCCTATTTCTTGACATTTTGGGGTCAGTTTGTCAAGGTCTTAAGACTGCTTATGATCTTGTTAAAGAGCTAGAACTGCTTTTAGACATGGAAAGTCCCTGGAACTAGACTACGAGCCCCTGCCTGATTGGGTCTAATGAGGCCTCAGGACTGGAGAAAACCTGGGAGGCCAACAGGCAGCTGTTGGCAGGGTCATTAACTCTAGATGCTGATTGAGCCAGACAAAAGGATAACACTGTGATGAGTAGGGAGGAGATAGGTAATGAAGGTTTCACTTCACTGACTGAGGGCTACTTCCCAAATTTACCTCCCTGAATTATCAATAAAGACATGGCAGGTGAGAGCAAGGGAGGTAACCAACTGGGAAGTCAAAGTGCCTAACAAGTCTCAGTGGGTTGCTAGAGAGCGCACAAGGCCACAGTGAGGCTGAGGCCTGTTACAATTGATACGTTGGCTGGAACATTAACCATGTGTAGGAGAATTATTTCCTGCCCCCACAAATACCGTAACCCTTGAGAGAAGAAAGAAACTTAATCCATACACTTACCATTAATGGGCACAGTGGTCTTCCATATGTGAAAAACAAGGCTGCTAGTTTGCCCTGGAGAGAACACAAAAAGCAAAAACAGCATGTAGCTATGACTGTATACAGAAATGCAGATTGTATGAGAGTACTGCAGGGGTGGATACTTTACTTAACTGATACTTATTCTTGATGAATCAGATGAGATTCAACAAGAATAAGTATAAAGTCCTGCACTTGGAACAGAATAATTGCATGCACAAATACAGACTGGAGAATGAGTGGCTGGACTGCAATATTGCAGAGAAGGACCTAAGGATTACAGTATACCATAAACTGAAGATGAGCCAACAGTTTGTGCTCTTGTTGCAAAGAGGGCCACCAGTAGACTGGGTTGTATTAACAGGAACATCACTTGCAAATCAAGGGAAACGATTCTTCTGCTGTCTTCAGTATTGGATCCAGTTTTTGGACCTACACTTCACGTAAGATGTGGACAAATGTGTGGAAATTTTCAAGATCAGGTTGGACAGACACCTGGCTGGGATGGTTTAGCCAGGAATGATTCTTGTACTGAGCTGAGGGCTGATCTAAAGATGATCCTCGTGAAGCCCCTTCCAACCCTGTTTTTGCTATGATTCTATGACTAGCTGATTACTAATAGAAGAGGCAACCTTCTACAAAGCTGTTTACTATTAGCTGGCTTGCAGCTTCCTTTGCTCAATGGACACTTCTGCATTTTACAGTCAACTGTTATGAGATGTTTTCAACCTCCTTGAATCTGTGGGTTAAAATAATAAACAAGTGAACATGGAAGAGCACCCATTACTATAATGAATAACACAAGGGATTTAAAATTTGTATAAAAGGTAGGGCAGGTTGGCACTTTAGAAACTATGGTTCAGAGGCATGAGTTTTCATAGGCATCAACCTACCCTATTAGGTAGGTGTGTGTAAATTTGTTTATAATTTTTCAAAGCAGGCTGTGGTTTATTTAGAGTCAATGATAATTAAACATCTGGAGTGAGTCTGATTATTAGTGAATGGAATGAAATCCATTCCAGTGAATGGAAAGAGTTACTGCTGAAATGGGGACAGGACTTAGATAAAATTTAGCCCTGGCACAAGTGGATACACCTTTAATCGAGTCCAATGGATATTATGCCTGCTTATGCCAGAACTGAATTTAATCTATTATTTTATCTTTTATAGGCACCAACCAATTATTGTATGAAATGGGAAACAAGCTACTATTTCAGTAATATACAGTGCAAATCTGAGTATGTGAACAAGGTTTTTAGAAAAGTGGTATTGTTCAGAATTTACTAGCTGGAGGTATGACCCTATTCTGGATAGGCTGCATAACAGTGGTATTAGTGTAACTGGGGAAGTGTGCTGGTTTGTTTTCTGGTCAGGGGATACTTGGAGATAGTAAGCCTAGGTTGAAGGAAGGAAAATAATATAGCTTTTAATGCTGAGTCATAGCTATGGTGCCTTTAGCAGTGCTGGATTGGACCGACTTTATAATTGGCACACATTAAAGGGTCCTACATCCACACACTGATTTTTGGGGCATCTGAGGTCATGTTAAGCTTCTTTGGAATTGAGGCTGCTCAATGTATTTGTTTCCTTTTTAGAGTTTGTATAGATTCATTCCTAACTATCCCTGTGCTTTTCATACAGCTGGCATACCAGGTAGCATGCAGCCATGCTGTGCTCCCCTGGCTCTCAAACCTCTGTACTTCTTCCTGGATCCCTTCAGGAGTTTCAGAATTGATTGCATCTTTGTGGAGCTGTATCTTCAGTCCAACCTGGAGATGAATCACTGGAATTCAGACATCTTCAAGGTAATATTGGAACAAATGAAGAGAATATTCTCTTGGAATTGGTGCCAGTACCAGATCAAAGCAAAAGAGCTTCGCCAGAAGTCCCTTTGGCAAGGGTCTGAAAAGATCCTCTGGTAAATGTTCCTACTACCAGCCTAAGAGACTGGATTGTATTTTTGCAAGCAGTGTCAGTACCAAAGCCGAGCATGATGTGGTGGATAGTTGTCCCGGAAGAGCCCAAAGAACCCAGTGTGGCCAGTCCCCCAAAACCCACTGAATGTTCCCTTGACTGTACAAACACCATGGAGTCTGACCAGGAAGAGATTTGTCAGGACAGCAGTGACTAGTATAACTTTGACATCTTAAATATTACACAGGAAACCTGTGCAGACAGCTATCCTAAAAATTTTGTAGAGGAGAGCTCTATCAGCAGCCAGCTTGAAAATACTACAGAAGGGAGCTTCAGTGGTAAATGCTGCCTGCTCGGGCTGTGTGAAATGGCACCATTCCATTTCACTTTGAGTTTCAACGGTTCGACGGAACATCGTTCCATTTTAAATTTCATTTCAGTTTGAAGCAGCTGTTCTGTTCTGTTCCATTGAAACAGAAAGGCTGTTTCAATGCTGTTGCAGTTTCACTGGGGATGGGGAGTCAGCCCAGCTGGCCTGACTTCCCATCCCCTGCACTAGATCGCACTGGGGACCGGAGGCAGCCCAGGTGGGCTGCTGCCCCATCCCCCACACTAGATCATGCCAGGGGCAGGAGGCTGCCCAGCTGGGCTGCTTTCCCATCCCCCCCCACACTAGATTGTGCCAGGAGTGGGCGGCAGCCCAGCTGGGATGCTTTCCCATCACTCTGCACTAGGTCATGTCAGGGTGGGAGGCAGTCCAGCTGAGCTGCTTTCCCATCCCCTGTGCTAGATTGCGCTGGGGGTGGGAGGCAGCCCAGCTGGGCTGCCTTCCATCCTCAGCGCAATCTAGCACAGGGGATGGGAAAGCAGCTCAGCTGGACTGACTTCCCACCCCCAGCCTATGGTCCAAACGTTTCGACTTTTGAAATGTTTCGACTAGCCTTGTTTTGTTTTAAGGCTATTTCAACAGCCTTTGTTTTGTTCCAATTTTGCTGCTTCGACCTCGAAATTAGTCGAAACAGTGTCAAAACGAAACCGCTGGCGAAATTTCACACAGCCCGACTGCGTGCTATGTTATTGCGTGATGAGATCGTGTGTATGTTGTCTTACTGTATAGAGCTAGGAGCTCCTTACCTGTTCCATTTACCCCCAAATCTCTATCCATATTCAAAATAGCCAAACCCCCAGTAACAATTACCATCTTCATATCTCCCTTTTCAAGACACTTAAGCAGTTTGCAGCTACTGGAACTCGGTTGACCTGGACTGCTTTTTCAGACTTACAGTGCTTAAATTCTCCCCAAGGCCCATTTAGGCATGTAGTTGACCAGCTTTGCTACCCAAAGACCATGTCTGACCCCATGAAATACTGTCCTTGGTTTGGGGATGCAAGCAAGAAGAGGGAACTGAAAGCACTTAAACATTTAAAATTAAGCAGTTCAAATATTATTTTAGAGGAATTACCTTTTCCCTAGAAATATTTTTAATTAAAAAAATATTGTTCTTTCATTTTTCTTGCAGGTATTTATAGTAGTTATGTTGTGTATATTACCATTTTGTAACACATGTATCTTAGTGGTACCATTACATTTGTTATTTTTCAAGTAATAGAGTAATGACTAAATAGTATCAGGCTAGAGTTCATTCATAGGACTGACTGAGTTTAAAATAAAGTTTCTGGCAGAATCCTGCTTTACACAATTTGGCTTTGTTTATAAATACTAGACTATATCTCATAGATTTTGAATTAAAATGTATTACTTATCCAGTACAGGTTTCCCTCGCTTTATGCGGGTTCTGTATGTGCAAATTCACTCTTATGTGATGACCCTTATTATGCCAAAAATTTGTTATATGCAAGGTAAATTCACTCTTATGTGATTGGTGTGGTGGAAGCCCACAGTCGGCTGCTTTCTGCAGTGCATTGTGGATGCACACCAAAATATAGTCTCCTGTGTGGATCTGTGCTCCTTGCTTGTTGTCTGTGACACATGTTTCTATTGTTGCCATCCCCATTATGATAGTGCCCTGTGCTTGTGTGTGCTGTCTGGTGTTGGTGAGCCCCAAAATTGTCTTGTAAAAGTGATAGAAATGGGTCTGGGGATCAGTACAGTCGGGGTCTTGGAATGTATCCCTAATTGCTACACTGTAAAGTGAGTTCCCTTTATGTGAATTTGAGTTATGTACCGTTTTCCAGGAACGCAAGTACAGCATAAAGCGAGGGAAACCTGTAATGCTACGAATACTTTAAAAATAATATTTGAACCCTTTTACTCTAGAAATAGAGTATAACAGATTTCCAGGAAGGTGCTTCCCAGTTGACTATTGGGAACTTAAGCTTTTTTGAGAGAGAATATTGAGTGTTATTAGTAAGTTGACAGAGGTGTGTTGGTTTAGTTTTATCCATTATTGGGGAAAAAAACAGTAAAAAATTCTGACAGAAGGCAGGGGTAGAATTGCACCTTACAGGGTACATCTACACATGTAAATAAGTGCGACTAAATTTAATGTGCATTAAGCAATTTTTGGTAGGTGTCTACACGTGCAAGGACTTGAAACTAAAGTTAGTCCCAAGTCCCTCCAGTCCTGCCATGTGCCCCTGTGGCCACCAGGGGAGCTCCAGCCTCCGCGAGGAACTCTAGCACTTGGCAGTCATGTTGAAGCCACACCCAGCTGCCAGCACTTGGCAGCCATCTTAGAAACTCTGATCCCTGCCCAACTCCTTCTCTGCCCAGGAGCCATGTGCCCAACACAGGGGCAGCACGTAGCAGCTCTCTCTTGCCCCCCCTGCCCCCCCCACACCAGGGCTGCTCCAGCCCCTGCCCCAACCCTGCTCCTGCCACTAATGCCCAGCACCCCACTGCTTCAGCCTGATCCCTGCCAGAGAAAACCAGTGCCTCATGCTCTTGCTGGCCATGGTGCTGGCCCTGCTGGTTCCAGCAGGCCCCTCCCACCCAGGCCCCAGGAGAGCTGTGCATCCCCCAGCACCACTCTCAGGACATTCACATGGGTGAAACAAAAAACTTTATTAACCTCACAACACACCCCCCATCCCTCCTCCCTCTTCTCTCTGCAAACAGAACCCTCTTCCCCCTCAACCAACAGTGCCCCTCCACCACCTTCCCATTCACCAACAATAAAAAAACCTGGTTACAAGTAAGAAACTATATACAGGTGGGAAACCTTATACAAGTGGGAAACTATTTACAATAATTTTGGTCTTCAAGCCTAGAGTGGGGGTCCTGAGGGGGTAGCCTAGGGGGCAGAGCCCTGGGGAAGGTGCCCAGCACCCCAGCCCCTAGATGTTCCTCCATGGGTCTAGGGGCTGTGGCAACCCCAGCAGGTGGCGGCCTCATGCGTAGTCAGGTCTTCAGCTGTGTGGTGCAGGGGAGAGTGGCAGGTCTGGGCCCAGGCAGGTGGTGACAGGTGGGTGGTGACAGGTCCAGGGTGGAGGCACCTGGGCCAGACCCCCTGGCCCAGGTGGGTGGTGACAGGACCTCCTCTCAGGGCCAGGCAGGGACCTGCTGTGGGGAAGTGGGTGGGCCCCAGGGACCCTGTGGGGCCTTTGGCGGGGACCGGGCAGTGAGGGATATGTACATGATCACCAGGGCCAGGGGGTGTCCATGGCCTACTGGTCAACACCGCCTTGTTGCTGGAGCTGCTTCAGGTGCTCCCACTCCAGGTCTTCCATTTGAGCCCAGTGGTCCCAGTGTGCCCGATCCAAAGCCTCCACCTAGGCAACTTCCTCTGCCCACCAGGCCTGCTCCTGTGCATTGTGCTCCTCCACACCACCACCAACCACTGGAGTATGAGGGCCCAATCCCTGGTGTGCCACTTGCACAACCAGCACATCCGAGTTGCTCCAGCAGTGGGTGGTGGCAACCCAGAGTCCACATCCCCCCTAGGGCCGGTGGCCTCTCCCCCATGTCCAGATGTTGGCCCTGCAGAGGCAAGAGACAGAAGCCTTTTGTGAGAGTTTGCAACTTTTCAGAGATACGATGCAGTGCACCAGGGGCTGTGTGCTGCCCAGCCTCAGATCAGGGGTCTGCTGTACATGGGTGCCCAGGAACCATGGTAAGTTGGCCAGGCAGGCCCAGGTGGCTGCCACCCAAGCCCCCTGTTCTTGCATGCTCCCCTCTCCTGAGGCTGGTGGCTCACTGGGTGCTGGCTGGAGGCAGCCTGCCTTCCCCACTCCCTTCCCAGGGTGGGACAGGCCAAGCTGCTGGCAGCACCTGCTTCTGTGGCTCCAGACCCTACTCCCCCATCTCTCCCTGCAGGTCAGCCACTGTGCTGTGCTGTTGCCTAGCCCACAGAAGCCTGCTGGCATTTACCAGTATCAAATTTAGGTACAGTTAGTCATTTTTAATGTGCAGTAAGGGTATACACGTATAGAAGCACACCCGTAATGTGCATTAAATTAGGCTAATTCACATTAACATGTCTCACGTAGACGTGTCCATAAACTAATTAATTCAGAGATGCAATAGCTTTTGTAAGCAACAGATCACTTCCTCAGATGCTATAAAAGGACTTCCAAGGAGCAGGGGTTCAAATAGAAAGACTGATTTAAATACAAAGGAAAGGGAAAAGGGGAGGAAAGTAAAGCGGCAGTGCTGAGAGAAGCAAAAGTGGGTTGAAGTGAAAAACAAAATAGTAAACTAGTAGGAACATAGGGGTCATAAAAGCTAATCCAGGCCATGTTATAACAATCCATAGTCTCTGTTGAGACCACACTTAACAGAGGATTTCTTCTTCCACAATTTGGCATTCAAGTTGGTTTTTAAAGTTTTGTTGCTTCAGAACAGCAATTCTGAGGCCAGTGATGGAATGTCTAGGGAGGTTAAAATACTCTTCCCTAGGCTTTTGTGTATTTCTAGACTTGATGTCAGATTGATGGTGTCCATTCTTCAACATAAGATTGCTCCAGCTGTCTAATGTAGACAGCAGAGAGGCACTGTAAGCAGGTGATGTTGTATGTGATGTTGGTAGAGGACAAGGAGAATGAAACTTAGATGCTACAATCTATGCAATTTAGCCCAATAACATGGAAGGCACAGCTGGTATCTAGATCTGTTGCAAGGCCTGATGCTTCATTGAGAACAGGAGTTAGGTGGTCTGTTGCTGGAGACACCGTTTGAGGTTGGGGGGCTGCCTGTAAGCCAGGACAAGTTTGTCTGTTATGGCTATCTTGCAATGGTCATCATTTTGCAGGAGGGGTTGGGGGGTTATTAACAATGTGTCCAAGGTCTTTAATCTGGAGGCTGTATGGAACAAGCAGAGGGATACTGTTGTCATTATCATGAGGTTGGCATTGTACCAGGTTGGAGCCGAGTCTGAGTGTGGTTTCTGATTGAGAGGCTATGGTTTTAGGATTGTATTGTAAATTTAGGGAATCCAGACACCATATCCTTAATGTGTACATTCTGGTCAGTTGGATCAGAGAAGGTATAGTTGTAACATAGAGCTGTCATTGTAACATAGAGCTTACAACCTTAGCTATAGATGATGGATCTAGCAGTGTGTTTAGTAGTATAAAAGTGGATGGTGTGGAGGTCTGTTTAAAATTCATGGATTGATTTAAATCATGGCCATTTAAATTACTAAGTGGAAATCCTCAATGTAAATAATTTATCCTAATCACCTTTTCCATTTCTACTTCAGTTACTTTCTTATTGTTTGATATAACCATATTATTTGATGTAACTATGTACCGGTATATGTGGTTACAATACTATATAACAATTATGTGGACTGATTACTAATGCTAACTGTGACTGAACCAGTAGATACTGCAGGGGTTCTATTTCCCTCCCAGCTTCCATCTCTCCTAATCATCATCTTTTCCTCTAGGTGCTTCGTAGTAGATTTGTTGAGGACAAACTCTATGATCTTCCCAGGTATCAAGGTCAAGCTGACTGGTCTGTAGTTCCCCAGATCCTCCTCTTTCCCTTTCTTAAAGATGGGAGCTATATTTGTCTTTTTCCAGTCATCTGGGACCTTGCCTGACTTCCACATCTTCTCAAGTTGCACTTAAGCTTGGAGTCTCTTTGTCTTAGCTATACCAGTAGAGCACATCATAGCTCTGCCCTTTGTCATCATGAATGGACAAAGGAAAGTGCGTGTTTCCTTGGTCTCAATTCTTTAGCTGCTATTAGCTTGAGAACAGAGCATTCTGTTCATTTATAATCTGGGACCTACAACTCTTGTTGAAGTCCTTTTAGAGCTTCTAGCCCTCTTCTGTTTCTACTGTATTTATTCCCATCTGGAATATTATATCCCTCTGACCTTTTTCTTTTTGTTAATCAGTTTACTTGTATTTTTGTCTGAGAGCAGATGTCTTTGTTGTCAAAGTGAGGGCACCACTGCAGCTTCTAGAGGCTCAGAGACTTCATAGCCCAGTACAAATGTAGCTGAAGCTCATAGAGACTTGGGCATTGATGTTCTGGTACCATCTTCTGTGTCTCTCTGTCGCTCTCAGTAAGCTCTAAAGAAAACCCCAGTCATTTCAGGCATTCTTTGGCCTCACCACAGTGGCTTCGCTTCAATCCCATTTTTGACTGATACCAGGAATCAGCAGTACATCTTGAAGAACTGTTTACTATAAAGTTATGAAATTGTCCTTGTATAATTGAGTGATGAATTACTTATATAATATCCTTTGCTCTGCTTTCTGAAAGTGCCATAAAATATGTAGACAATAGACAGTATAAATATGCCTGGGAGATTAAAAAAAAAATAGGAATGAAGTTGCCTGGATTCATATAGATGAAAATGAAAATAAAAGTCAGAGGAAAGCAAGGGAAGACACTACCTACTAATACTGTTGGATGATAAAGTGCAGCAACAGAAAGAGTGACTGCCCAACTGTGTGGATTCAAGGATATGCTGAAAAAGAGAAAACAGCAGTGGGAAAAAACAACCCTCATAAGAAATGGCATACTGGGTTAGACCATAGATCCATCTAGCCCTGTCTCTCAAAGTAGTAAAGAATGGATGCTAAGTGCAAGAGTATTTAAGCAGAACATATCCAGACTGAAGCATCCCCTGCCGCTCCTCTGCTATACCATTCCTAATTTTAAGGTTGCACCTTGAATTTGGCCAATCCTCTTTTGGAGGTGGTTAAATTTATAAGCCTCTACAACATTCTGTAGCAATGAGTTCCACAAATTAATTAGAAGTTGTTTGAAATAATTAATTAATAACATATCCTGCAAACCCCCAACCAAAAATTGTATGAAACTATCTGTGGGTTTACAGCTTCCTCCTCCACTGGATTCAGATTAATGCAGTCTGAAGATTCTGCTTTATTTTTTGGAGTGCTTTTCCATAGTTTCTTTCACACAGTTATAGCAAGTGGTAACCATTGCCCAAAAATAAGAGAAGGGTCATCTGCCATTTTCAAGCCATAAAATCTAAGATGGGGTACTTGAGAAGGTCCTAGGGGATATGTGTGGGCAGCCAGGGACAGAGCGCCGCCACACACTATTCCTCACTGCTGTGCAGGTGCCACCCCACCAGGGGTGGGGGAAGCTTGCATGCGGTAGCTGTTGGCACTCTGCATTCAGCCACGTGCTACCCTCCCTTCCCCCAGCTCTGTGTCTGGCTGCCAGGGGTACACTGATCCAAAAAGACTGAAAACCCCTCATCTAAGAGTTTTCTCTGTGGGGATATTTGCTTTATCCCAGAAGTCTGAAGTTAAATTTTAATATAAAAGAAATGTAGTTTGGTGGTTCAAGAACAGGGTTGTGAACTAGGAACTCCTGAATTCTTAATTTCATAGATTTCATAGACATTTGGGCTGGAAGGGACCCTGGAGGATCATCGAGTCCAGCCCCCTGTCCCATGGGCAGGAAGTCAGCAGGAATCATAGGATCCCAGCAAGATAAGCATCCAAATGTGTCTTGAAGGCGTTCAAAGTAGGTGCTTGAACCGCCTCTGGCGGCAGTCTATTCCAAACCTTGGGGGCTCAGACAGTAAAGAAGTTCTTCCTTATGTTCAGCCTGAATCAGTTGCGGCGGAGTTTGTGACCATTCGATCTTGTCATCCCTTGGGGCGCTCTGGTGAACAGACATTTCCCCCAGATCCTGATGAGCACCCCTGATAAACTTATAGGTGGCCACCAGATCACCCCTGAGCCTGCGCTTTTTTAGGCTGAAGAGTCCCATGGCTCTCAGCCTCTCATCATAAGGTCTGTTTTCATGACCTCTGATCATGTGCGTGGTTCTCCTCTGGACTCTCTCAAGCTTCTTCACATCTTTTTTGAATTGTGGAGCCCAAAACTGTACGCAGTACTCCAGCTGCGGCCTTACCAAGGCCAAGTACAAGGGGAGAATGACGTCCTGGGATTTGCTTGAGAAGCATCTATGGATTCAAGCCAGCGTTTTACTTGTTTTACTAGCCGCAGCATCACATTGAAGGCTCATGTTCATCTTGTGGTCAATCATGACCCCCAAGTCCCTTTCATCTGTAGTGCTAACCAGTGTAGCACTGCCGAGCTTATAAGCATGCTGCAGGTTTTTTCCTCCCAAGGTGGAGAACCTTGCATTTTTCAGTGTTGAGCAGATGAGAACATGATGGTGTTCATTTCATGAGCCTGTCAAGATCTTCCTGGATCACCCTCCTGTCCTCAGGTGTGGATGCTTTACCCCAGAGTTTGGTAGCATCAGCAAACTTGGCCAGTCCGCTTCTGACGCCAATGTCCACATCACTGATGAAGATGTTAAACAGTATAGGCCCTAGGACAGAGCCTTGAGGGACCCCACTGGTGACTGCACACCAAGATGATTGGCTTCCGTCCACCACCACCCTCTGGGTCCTACCGCAGAGCCAATTCCCCAGCCAGCAGATCATGGTGAGGTCGAGGCCGCAGTTAGCCAATTTTGCCAAGAGGTGATCATGGGATACCAGATCGAAGGCATTTTTAAAGTCAAGATATACGACATCAATCTCTTCCCCCTTGTCCAGGTGATAGGTCATCTGGTCGTAAAAGCAAATGAGATTGGTCAAGCAAGACCTACCCGCAACAAACTCATGCTGGGTATCCCTCAGGATATTGCTGTCAGCTAGTCTGTTAAGGGTGGCCTCTTTGATAATCTTTTCCAAGACCTTCCCCAGGATAGAGGTCAGGCTGATGGACCTGTAGTTTGCCAGATCTTCTTTCCTCCCTTTCTTGAAGATGGGCACCACATTGGCCTTCTTCCAATCTTCGGGCACTTCACCAGAGCACCAAGAGCTCTCAAAGATCCGTGCCAGGGGCTGAGCTATGATGCTTGCCAGCTCCTTGGGTGTAAACCGTCAGGGCCGGCTGACTTGAAGGTATCCAGCCTCTCAAGGTGTTCCTTCATGAGGTCAGCTTCAATGGAGGGTATGGAATCTCCCTCAACCGGGCCTCCCTGACCCACAGTGGGCAGGGGCATCCCATGGGACTGATGAAAGACTGACTCAAAGTACCCATTTAGCAAGTTTGCTTTTTCATGGGCATTGGTTGTCAGTTGTCCCATCTGGTTTAGCAGGGGTCCAATGTTGCCCTTGCTTTTCCTACAGCTTCCCACATACCTAAAAAAGGACTTTTTATTATCTTTGATATTTTTAGCTAGTTGGAGTTCCATCGCAGCCTTGGCTTTCCTGGTTTGCTCTCTGCAGGTCCGGACCAGAGCAGTGTATTCCTCCTCAGTGGTGGGTCCAGTCATCCATCCTTTGTAGGTCTTCCTTTTAAGATGCAGGAGGTCCGCCAGTTCCGTGGAGAGCCGAGGGGGCTGTTGTGCCCTTTTGGTGCCTTTCCTCCGAGACGGGATGGACTTTACTTGTGCATCTAGGATTGCTCCCTTGAGGAGCAACCACTCATCCTGAACTCCCCTCCCCTTTGGCTGCAGCCCTTTAGGGCCTCACCGACAAGCCTCCTTAGCTTGTCAAAGTCAGCTTTCCTGAAGTCAAGGACTTCTATATTACTGACTGACTTGCCACCTTTACGGCAGATAGTGAAGGTGATCAGCTCGTGGTCACTGTCACCCAGCTTCCCTTCGATCGTTTGGTCACTAATTAGGTCATCCCAGTTCCCAGTACAAGGTTGAGCAGTGCTTTACCTCTCATCAGCCTGTAGACTTCCTGCGTCAGATGGAGGTCATCCATGCACGAGAGAAAGCTTTGTGACTGCTCAGATTTGGCTGACCGCTTCTCCCACGAGATGTCTGGGTAGTTAGTCTCCCATGACAACCATACACTGGGAGCACGCAGCCTCAGCCAATTCCCTGGCAAACTCCTGCTCAGGGTCTTGAACCTGGGTAGAGAGTCTGTAGTAGACACCCACCATAGTATCCCCTGTGCCATATTCCCCACGGATTTTAACCCAGAGGGTCTCAAGTCATCCATCACGGGTGCCAATGTCGGCTTGTAGAGATGTGTAGCTTTCCTTGACATAGAGAGCTACACCCCCGCCCCTTTTGTCCATTCGATCCCTCCTGTACAGGGTATAGCCATCTATACCTGTGGCCCAGTCATGGGTGGAGTCCCACCAGGTTTCCATTATCCCTATAACATCATAGTTATTTGCGTTTAGCAGGAGGACAAGTTCCTCCTATTTATTCCCCAAGATCCTGGCATTTGTGTACAGGCATGCAAGTGTCCCCTTGGGGGCCCTTGCCTTGCCTACAGATTGTTCCAGGGCTGGGGCAGGGGTGGGTTCCCTTAAATGCTATGGCCTGCTGGCTTTGCAAGGGTTGCTCTGCAGGCCAGCAGTGGCACTAGTCCCCCCCCATCCCCCAGCGGGTTTAGTTTAAAGCCCGGTGGAGCAGGTCAGCCAGTCTGGCAGTCTGCTCCACCGCCAGACTGGGGAGCCAGTCTCTCCCCAGCGGAGAGAGGTGGAGACCGTCCCTTCCCAGCAGCTTGCTGCCTCTCTTACCAAAGAGCGGACTGTGATCATGAAAGCCAAAGCCTTCCTGGTGACACCAGCGCCGCAGTCTTTGGTTCACTACCTGGATACTCCTCTCCCTCCTCAGCCCAGACCCCAAGACTGGGAGGATCAATGAAAACACCACCTGCGCCCCCAGACGCTTAAGCCCTGCTCCCAAATCCCTGTAGCGCCTCATGACCCAGCTGGGAGCATAATTTAAAAGATTAATATTTGTAAATATATTGTGTAAATTTGTAAATATACTGTGGCACCATTGACTGACTTCTCAGCTAGCAATTTTTTTCAGAGGTCATGAAAACTGTTTCTAAAGTGTATTTGGGGAAGCAGGCTCCTTTCTGCACAGACAAAGGATAGACCAAGGGATTCATTTTGGCTACTTGCAGTTTTGCTTGTTTAGCCTTGCATTTCGTAGATTCATAGCTGAGTTGTATTGATGTAGTAATGGAGAAAAGCTTGGCAAAGAAAATCTTAGAACCATTGTCAAAACATACCAATTTATATATTAATTGTTTAATGCTTTTCATCCAAGAAATTGATTGGGAATGAAGCATCCTTCAATTGTATAAAGACTGGATTGGATAATTGACAGCAGGGTGGTTTTAACCACTATGGCAATGATTCCTCTCCAAGAATCCACTCCTCTGCCCCACCATATGACAAGGCAGTTATCTGGCAACTGTTTATATTTTAAGCTTGCTTCCTTATGTGATGCAGCATTTTGCAGGTTCTACAGTGAGCAAATTATGATCTGCCTATTTGCAGTCAGCCAATCCTTGCAGTGCTCAGAGTTTGAGGCTCAGTTAGTCCAGTACCTCAAGTCCACCCCAATCCCTAGAACCACATCTCTAACATAGAAATGCCTAATTAAAAGTTTCTGAGCATTTGGAGAGACAAGAAGGAGACTACTCAGCTGGTCTGGAAGGTAAGTCTCAAACAGACTTGGGCCAGAGGTGAAAACCCCCTAGAAAGATTACTGAAATGGCTGCTAGAGGGTGCTCTGGAGGAAGAAGGTATCCAGGTTGTAGCCATATTGGTCTAGAGGAAAAGGCAGTCAGGACTCGTATTAGAGATGGTATCTTGTATTAAACCAACACAATTTTTGCAAAAAAAATCTTTAATTGCAAGCTTTCGAGCACAAACACCCTTCATCAGGCATCGGAGAAAAGATTGTAAAAGTTCTTCTGTTTTCCCAAGCAGGAAGCAACTGTGACCACCTGAAACCTGAGATTCTGCTCCTGCCTCTGTTTCAAGGTAATTTGTATCATCACAGATCCTCACAGGAAGTGAGAGGCTTCGTACCAGCTATGAACTGACTGCCCAGAGGAGTTTTCCATCTATTGACTCCTCTGTGATCCTATGAAATATGAACTTTCGTTTCTACCCAGGAGGACTTTTACAGTCTTTTCTCTAATACCTGATGAAGGGTGTTTGCGCCCGAAGGCTTGCAATTAAATAATTTTATTTGCAAAAATCTTGTTAGTTTAATAAAAGATGTCATCTCTACTACCAGTCCTGATTGCCTGGAGGAAGAAGCACATTTCCTACTGTGATGGACAAGGAAGCCATCACCCTAAAGTGGAGCAGTCACGTACTCAGGGAGTTCAAAAGTTCATAGAGTTCAAAAGTTCAAGGATAGCTTATTGCATTGCAGTTTTTGCTGACCTACTTTTTGTAACCCCCTCTTGTGGAAAAGTACCAGGTTTGGTGGAAAATGCGCAGATATGGGTTTGGTGTTACCTTATATGGAAATGTTGTTTACCGCTGATGCCTTGCCTCTTTGTAAAGAGTATAAAAGAACGCCCCACCTTTTAATCGGGGCCATTTTGCCTCCTTGTTGGCTTATGGTCTTTGCTCGAGCAAATAAACTGCAGGAAGCCTTTACCCGTGTTGCCTGGTTCCTTTGTGGCTAGACAACGAACTTCAGGGAGTTTTCTCCAACGACAGTTTGGCACCCCAGAGGGGACCCGTCTAGCTTGGAGCTTTTGGAGACCTCCACCCCCCGACACCCCAGCGCGCACCAGGTGAGTTCACCTATTTGGGTCAGTCTCGGGAGGTGGATGGTCCCCTCGGGACCAATAAGGTGGGATCCTCAAATTGGGTAAAGGAATGGTACCAGTGTGTACCTCAGGTCAGTACATTTCTGGTTTTCTGGTTATTCCTCTAGAGGATTCTGGTAGCAGTCTAAGGGTATCTGTCTGCCTCTTAAAAGCTGATAGAGCGGCAGCCTGTCCGAAAGGCGAAAGACATGGATATGAGGTAGAAGTACTGTCATAATGGCCAGCGGCTAGGGTCTCGGACTCAAGGCGCCCCTCCTTACGGAGAAAGCCAGTGGGGTCCGAGAACACCGGTTGTTGTACATACACGAAACAGTCCTTAGGCAGGTAGAATTCAGGAAATAAGACTGCTCATAACTGAATATTAACATGGGTTCCGGTCAAGGAAAGGTTATTCCTCTTTCTCCCCTTGATTATATGATTAAAAATTGGACACGTTTGGAGGGTCGGGCAGGGTTATCCAAGACCCGTATGGCAAAATTTTGTTTAACTAACTGGACGTCGTATACGTCCCAGCTGGATTCGGGAAGACAATGGCCAAAAAATGGATCATTTGACCCGACCCGTTTAACTGCCTTGCGAAAAATCTTGGAAAACCTCCGGCCAGGTCAAATGGACTATTGGTTTCTGTGGGACAATGTCACTACCAAACGATCTAAACGAATGTCTCTTATTACATCCTCGCTTTTAGCTCCTCTACAATGTCCCAAACCCTCCACTCCGCCCTCTTATTCAGAAGATGACTATAGGCCTAAGTCCCAACCTCCCAGTCCTGCCCCACCCTTAATCCCACCTGATCTGTTCATTCCTGCACCGGCAGAAGACTCGGAAAATCATAGGGAGGCGTCACTCCGACCGCCTCCCGGCGACCGCCCAAGTCCTGAGCCTGTAGATGGATCAAGTCATCCCTCTCCAGGCTCAACCTCCCCGAACACTGATTCAACTCCCATAGCTAATCGTACCCGACAATGAGTACCTAACCCTAGCCTTCTGGCTCCCCTAAAAGAGTACCCAGTACCTGGTGATAATGGCCAAGTTATCAGTCACTGGACACATACTCCGTTCACCACCACTGACCTCTTAAATTGGCAAGAAAATACTCCCAGACTTAGAGACAATCCAAAAATAGTCCTAAGGCATTTTAAAACTATCTTCATGACTCATCATCCCTCGTGGTCAGACATCATGCAACTTCTCGAAAGCCTCTTAACCTCAGATGAGAAAACCCAAGTATTGTGCCATGCTGACCAATTTCTAGCCGACCAGCAGCATCAAAACCACCCCATGCCTAATGGCGTACCTAGGCAAGATCCAAATTGGAATTACAACCAGGAAGGGGGCCAAAATGCAATACGTATGCTAAAGGAAAGTATCTTAGAAGGACTAAAAAAGGCAGGAGATAAAACTGCAAATTGGTCCAAGGTGACAGGTGTTGTTCAGGGTCCAGAAGAACACCCTTCAGACTACTTTGAAAGACTCTGTAAAACTATGCACCAACGTAGAAACATGGACCCCGAGTCACCTGCCACTTTGCCTGTGTTAAGACTTGTATTCGTAAGATAGGCTAGCGAAGATATTAGAAAGAAACTCCAACATAACACCGAGGGTGTTGAGGGCAAATCCATGGCCGAAATCTTGGCCACTGCTACAAAAACCTTTAATGGAAGAGAAGAAAAAAAAAAGAAAAACAAAGGGAAGGCCAATTCAACATTCGCATGTTGGCAGCAGTAATTCAGCCTCCAAATCCCTATGGAACCAGTCTGCCCCGTGGCCCAAGGCCCTTTGCACCTAGACCACCGGGCCGCACCCACCAACCATATGGGCCCAATGTATGCCATTACTGTAAGCAGGAAGGACACTGGAAGAGAGAGTGTAAATTAAGACCAAAAAGGTCCCCAAGTGATAACCCTGAAAAGAAAAAATTCAAGAACCCTCCATTTGCCACTGTTACCCCAGATTTTACTCGAGACCAATTTGATGACTGACACAAGGAGGGAGATTTTACGTGCCACCTTTTGCAACTATCCTCTGCCCAACCCAAAGAAGTCATCCTAAACTGCAGTGTTCAAGACCCTCTGGTACCCTTAGAAATAGGAGGACATATCTACGAGCACCTGCTAGACACAGGGGCAACTTTTTCCAGTACTTCAAAAGGACATCTTTCACCAAGTGAGAGACAAGTCACAGTTATGGGACTTGAAGGTAGACCCTTTCATTGCTCATTTTCTCAAACCGCAAACACTAAAATTGGCCCTCTCTCAGCAGAACACTCTTTTCTTCTAGCAACTGGTTCTGTAAACCTTCTTGGACGGGATCTTCTTTGCAAGCTACAAGCCACCATACAGTGCTCACCCAACGGAATTATTCTAACGTTTCCGTCCTCCCAGATCCCTGTGTTAGCCACAGTGCTTGAAGTTACGAAAAACTCAAGCTTACAGTCTCTTCCCCTTGTTCTAAAAGAAAAGGTACCCCCAGAACTTTGGGGCCTCACCTCCAGCTCCATGGGATTCTTAAAATCTGCAGTTCCTGTCAAAATCCTAATTCGTACCAATGTCGAACCACCTAGAGTACCCCAATACCCTTTAAGAACACAGGCAATTGAAGGACTTAAGCCTTTAATTGAGGATTTTTCTAAACAAGGAATTTTAATTCCCTGTCAGTCCCCTTGTAACACTCCCATACTTCCAGTAAAAAAGCCTAAGCCTGGCCCAGACGGGAAGCCCATTTAGCGTTTTGTTCAGGACCTCAGACAAATTAACAAGTATGTCATTCCTCGACATCCTGTTGTTCCTAACCCCAATGCTATCTTAACTGCAATACCCCCTGAAACTGCTGTTTATACAGTAGTAGACCTCTGTTCAGCTTTCTTCAGCATCCCCATCCACCCTGAATCCCAATATCTTTTTGCCTTCACCTGGGGTTCTTCTCAACTGACCTGGACAAGGTTGCCCCAGGGATATGTAGAATCTCCCGGCATTTTTTCTCAGATTCTTCACAAAGATTTGCAAGATGTTACCTTTCCTAACTCCTTATCCTTCTTAATATACGTGGATGATTTACTCTTATGCTCTACCTCATCAGAGGCATCTACCCAGGACACCATCATCTTGCTTACTGCGCTAGCTGCCAAGGGTCACAAGGTCTCACCAAGCAAGCTTCAGTTCTGTAAATCCACTGTTAAATACTTAGGACATGTATTAGAGCCAGGCCAACGACGCCTTAGTGATGACAGAATCCAAGCCATTCTAAATATCCCCAAACCTACAACAAAGCGTCAGGTTAGAGGTCTGCTGGAAATGGTAGGGTTCTGTCACTCTTGGATCCCAGCCTTCGGAGAGTTAACCAAGCCACTTGTGCAGCTTACCACAAAAGATGCAGAAGAGCCAGTCTTTTGGGATCATGAAGCCGCCCGCAGCTTCAGCAATATAAAAACAGCTCTAGCCTCTGCTCCTGCTCTAGGGCTACCAGATTATCGAAAGCCTTTCACGCTCTTTGTCCATGAGTGACTAGGAGTAGCCTCTGGGGTACTTACCCAACCCTTAGGCATCACCCAACGCCCAGTAGCTTACTTTTCTGCACAATTGGATCCAGTGACAAAGGGTGGAGAGGGATGCCTTCGCACAGTGGCAGCAGCTGCAACAATAGTCGAGAAAGCCCAGGAATTAGTCCTTGGATACCCCTTATCCTAAAGGCCCCGCATGTGGTGACCCTCCTCCTTCTCCAGAAAAATACTCAACATTTTTCTCACCGGAGAATGAACAAATACAAAACCACACTCTTAATGGCCACAAACCTGGTCATAGAAAGATGCAATACCCTGAATCCGGCCACCCTACTACCTCTTCCCAACGATGGCGAACCAGACTTCCATGATTGTCTTCAAGTTGCAGCATTCTCAGACAAACCCAGGGCAGATCTCAGTGACTTACTCTTAGACAACCCTGACTTAATTTTTTATGTAGATGGCTCTTCAAAAATAGTTAACGGGGTTAGAAGAACGGGTTATGCGGTAGTAACTCCATTTGAAGTACTTGAAGTTGAACCACTGCCTGGGCAGTTGAGCGCGCAGGTGGCCGAACTTACTGCCCTTACACGAGCTTGTCAATTAGCATAAGCCACTCTGTAAATATTTGGACTGATTCTAAGTACGCCTTCAGAATCTGTCATGCCACTGGACAATTGTGGAAACAAAGAGGATTTATGACAGCCTCTGGAACTAAAATAGCAAATGCCAAACAAGTCCGCGATCTCCTACACGCTATAATGTCACCAAAGGCCATAGCTGTAATGCATTGCCCAGCCCACACCAAAAAGGGAGATCAAGTCTCAAAAGGCAATGCCCTGGCCGATGCAGCGGCCCTACAGCCACTATCCACCCTAGCCTTCCAAACTAAAATTCCTCAGTCAAAGACATATTTGGGAGTATCGCTAAAGCCAAAAATGTACAAATCTGCACTGTTTTCAGAACAACAAAGATGGAAAGCGGCTGGAGCCACCTGTGAGTAAGATGGAATATGGCGATTACCGGACGGAAGGATAGTTCTACCTAAAGTAGCCCTTAGACCTTATCTACAACAACTCCGTCAAAGCGAACATTTAGGTTGTGAAAAACTTGCCGCTATCACTAATAGGCTATGGCTGCGCATCCGGAGTCTACCAGGAAGCAAAAAGGCTTTTAGAACACTGCAGTATATGCAAAAGGTTTTATATCAAAGGGGAAAAATCAGGACCCCGCCCCCGGAGCCCGCCCCTGGGTTTATGCTCCCTTTGAAAGACTACAAATAGATTTTGCTGATATGCCTAAAGATAGTGGGTACAAAAACCTCCTAGTAATCATTGAACAACTCACGGGGTGGGTAGAAGCCTTCCCCACCAGAAGAGCCACAGCGCAATAAGTAGTGAAAATACTCCTTAATGAAATTGTACCCAGGTTTGGTCCACCACATACCATTGAAAGCGATCAAGGAACACATTTTACAGCTGACATAAATAGAACACTGGCCAGCTGCCTAGGAATAGAATGGAAATTCCATACCCCTTGGCACCCAGAAAGCTCAGGACAAGTAGAGAGAATGAATCAGACCCTAAAGCAAAAAATTAGAAAACTTTGTGCTGAAAGTGGGTTAAAATGGACCAAGGCCCTTCCATTAACTCTTATGTCCATCCGAACCACCCCCAGGGGAAAACTAAAGTTCAGCCCTTACGAGCTGTTGTTTGGACACCCTGTTCCCCAAAATTCCCCCTTATTGCCGGCTCACACCTCCTGTCTTTTAGGCAATGAAGAACTCACCTCTTATATTTTATCTCTACAATCTCAGTTAAAATCTCTCCATAGGTATGCTGCTCTGAGCCAACCCTTACCTGCCGATGTTCCAGCACATCGCATCCAGCCTGGAGACTGGGTGTACATAAAAACTTGGAAACGATCTCCCCTTGAACCTAGGTGGCAAGGACCATATCAAGTCCTCCTCACCTCCCACACCGCCGTAAAGGTAGCAGAAAAAGACAACTGGATTCATTATACTCGTACAAAGAGGAGAGAAGTTTCACCAGAGCTCAGGATCGGCTCCAACGCAAGCTTCCCCGACCTGGAAAAGGGAAAGCCAGAAGAAGACGACTGCAGACTTCGTGGGAGCACCGCACGTCTACCTGACCGCAACAAGGGTAGGCCAGAAGCAGACGAAAATATAAAAACAAACACCTCCTGGACCTGCAGCCCATTAGATAATATAAAACTCAAACTAACCAAAATCAACTAATGAACTATCAACCTTTTGGGATCCTGTCCAGTCTAAAAAACACCGAACTCCAAGTACAGCATCCTTTAGACACTTTCGGACCAGACAGAACCGAACACTTTGGGACTGTAACGTGCCCCAGAAGAGCAGTTACTGGAGCTGCAGGGTTGCTCATATTGTTTGTGCTGATTTTTGTTATAGTATGGCTTTTATAACTATGTTATTAATAACCTTTCTCTTTGTCGGGGGAATGGGTCCTTTACCCGGGTCGGCTATGGCTGCCAGTTGCTGCAGATGTGCTACTCCCGGCATCCGCGGTTTCCCTGCCTGGATATGCGATTCAATCAAACCCTCTGAAATAGATGGTAAGGTCAATATTGCTCGCTGGTATCCTCCCTCACGTTGCTGTGGTTTAGCAGAAGTCCAAGTATTTAGTTCTGGAGTAGAATATTGTGTAAAGCCTAGCCACCCAATTTACAAACAGTTCTCAGAGTCTGTGCAGGCTAAGGCTAAGGCTGCTCTTAAATATGCTGCTTCCCTTGCCTCTGATGATAACATGTACCTCCAATACGTTGAGAGAGCCGCTATAGCGGAAAACCAAAGTAACTGTTGGGTGTGCAGCCATCTCCCTCTCCACACCCAAGGGGGAATTCCCATGACTCCTGTTCCTTTGGGCCAGATCGAGTCATTTTTAAATCCCTCTAACCAAACTTGGAACCAGGATCAACAGGAATACCTCTTAGTAAGGCTTGTTGTTGGGGATTGGTGTTTTTATATAAACTGCTCAGTACCAAACTGTATTGACTTAGGCAACAGCACGTTACCACTATTTTGCTAGTTTGAATGGAGGAGACTGGCGTAATAATAATACAGCAAAGCCTACTTTTTGCAGCTCGTATAATAATTTCTATAGTGCTACAAATTTAACCAATGGCAAAAACCCTATATATAACCCCACTTCCTCTACTCCCCAGCTGTGGTACTGTGCATATAGTGACTCCACTCTAGGTCAGTGCTTTGTCAATGGCACCTTTAACCCTTCCTACGCAAAAAAGGGTGCTCGAGGAGTATTAAGTTCGGGAACGGGCAACTTTCCCTTTCCTGAATCATTCTGAATTCGTGCTGCCTTCATAGGGCAATATTGGATCTGCGGTTCTAGTGCTTACCATATAATTTCCGCAAATTGAAAAGGCATCTGCTACCCAGCAATGCTAAAACCTTCTACCTCCTTTCTAGCACACCTTCCCCAAGGAAGGTGGCGAAATAAAAGAGACTTACAAGAAAGCCAAGATATGCTGGAAAATTATCAAAAAAATCCACTTACCAAAGGAAAACTAATTGGGCGCTCCCTGGCCGGTATACTCCCTGGAGTAGGTACTGCATGTCTTGGAAGATATACCTTGCGCCTCCAAGCTGTAATAGAAATTCTCGCCCACGAACTCGGTGAAGGCCACCAACAGCTTTCAAGCGCTGTCGCTGCTTTAGCCACCACCCAGGAAGAACTTCGACAAATGGTAATTCAAAACCGTATAGCCCTTGATTTCCTCCTCGCTGCCCAAGGAGGTACATGTGCAGTTATTGGACAAGAATGCTGTGTCTGGGTTAACAGTTCCTTTACTATAATACAAACTTACCTCAGTGATGCTGCTGTCCACATCCAAAGAGCCGAGGACATAGCAAAAATCCCCAAGGATACCTCCCTCAGTTGGTTAAATAGTTGGTTCCCTTCTGTCACTGGATGGCTAAGAACCTTTGTGCTAAGCATTATTGGAGTTATTTTAGTTATAGTTTTCAATGCTTGTGTTCTTTAGGACAACAGCTTATGCAAAAGCAAGTAAAAATGTACGGTCAAATATCCAGCAACAACAACCATGGAGATCTAACCCCACTAGAACTTAACTACCTAAATGAATGTTCCAAAACTTCCTGTGGAAGCTTGGAACAAAGGGGGGAACTGTGATGGGCAAGGAAGCCATCACCCTAAGGTGGAGCAGTCACGTACTCAGGGAGTTCAAAAGTTCAGGGAATTCAAAAGTTCATAGAGTTCAAAAGTTCAAGGATAGCTTACATTGCATTTCAATTTTTGCTGACCTACTTTTTGTAACCGCCGCTTGTGGAAAAGTATCAGGTTTGGTGGAAAATGCGCAGATGTGGGTTTGGTGTTACCTTATATGGAAATGTTTACCGCTGATGCCTTGCCTTTTTGTAAAGAGTATAAAAGAATGCTCCGCCTTTTAGTCGGAGCCATTTTGCCTCCTTGTTGGCTTATGGTCTTTGCTCGAGCAAATAAACTGCAGGAAGCCTTTACCCGTGTTGCCTGGTTCCTTTGCGGCTAGACAGTGAACTTCAGGGAGTTTTCTCCCACGACTCTACACAACTCCCTTTTCTTTCACTCTGAATCTGGAGATTCTTATGATTCTTAGAGGCAAGTGACAGACTCCAGAAAGGCAGAACCAGGCTTTACCTTCATACCTAATCCTGCTAATGAAAATGGGAGTGAAAATCAGGGTTTAAACTTTTATTCTTGGTGTCCCAGAAGGAGTGTTTGCTGGGGTTTTTAGAGCAAGAATCTGAGTACTCTGTATTAAACTTAATTCTCCTCTCCATCCAGCAACATGCCTGGACCTGCAGAGAAACCTTCACCATGATTCCTCCTGAAGCCCTGCATCAGGTTGCAATGTAATAGGAATTTGTCTGGTGCTCAGCCTAGGGTCCTTGCTCCCTCAGGGAAAAAAGTTAATATTTCAGATGAAGCAGAATAGGAATTACACTGCCTGATCATAAGCCCTTGTTCTGCCAGGCAAAGGAATTCAAAAGCCAGAAAGAATCTGTCTCTCCACCCCTCTCCTACTCCAGGCTGACTCCACTTTAAGTGCAAGGAGTTGTAGTCCGCAGGTTTGTCATTGCCCTGAAATAGAATAGTTTTCTGAAAGCATACTGTTAGGTTTACAATAATTTGGATTTTTAAGAAGTATTAGCTTTACAGCTGAATACAAGGCATGACCTGTGGCCTAGTAATGCAGCTGACCACAAGGCAGAATGATAGCTAGGCCTTTGCTTGTGTCAAGTAATCATTTTAACTGCAACAAGCATTTTCTGAGTTAAAAAGTGAATCTGTGTCTGTGTGCTAAAAAAAATCAGCTACAGCTAGAAGTAAGATAAGACAGAGAAACCATTGTTTGAGCTTACTGCTTGTGTCCTTGAGAAGTATCTTCTACTGTGTAAGGTTTTGCTAACATAATGTTACTGTTACTTAACTTTTAGCTTTTAAAAAAGTGCTAGTTCAGCTTAATAGAAATATGCTGTTACAAAGATTTGTAGAGCACCGCCCCAAGTATTGCTTTTTATTAACCATATAGTCTTGCTTTGTTGTAAGAAGTATAAAAGATCACCTCACCCTTGAGGGGGGGCCATTTTGCCTTTTGCTGGCTTTATGGTCTTTGCTCGAGCAAATAAACAGCTGTCTTTCTTTACCCGCATTGTCTGTCAATCAAATTACAGCTAGACAACGGACCTTAGGGAGGTTTCTCCCACCACAGAGTGAATCAGGTAGTTTGTGGTCAGATCAGAGGCACTTGAGCATTCCCTTCTAATGATGTTATACTGTCCTAGTATTACAGATATGTATGTTAAAAATATCCCTGTTTGCGCTCAAATTTGTTCTTGCTGTAAGGGGCACAGTTCATAGTTTTATGTTAGGTTGCTCCTGCAGAACATATTTGGGTGCTATAATAAGGCTGGGAGAGCAGATGAGCAACCTTTCAGGTTCCTAAGTACATCTAGCAAGTTACTTCCACAATTGAGGTCCCCATGCCAGGATGAATAGGGCTCTACTTCTGTCTTGTGAACAGCCAAGGGAAGTACAACATACAACATCTAAAAAAAAAAACCCAAAGAAAACTCCCAAAAAACCAAAGACAAAGCAATATGCAAGTCATACTGCCAGTGACTGCAAGAAACTCATTAAAATATATTCCCTTTTAAATATTATTAGATATACATTCTCCATGTGGTTGCCCATACATACTGCCCTTAGGATATTATAAAATATAAATGAGGTCTTCTGATTTTAAACCAAATACATTTAACATATTTTGGCAGCTGATGCAACAGTAGCTCTACTAATGAAAGATAGCCACAGCTTCAGAACAAGGCTACCTTCTGAAAGACCAGGAGTGAGAAAACACAGCAGTAAAAATTCAGCCTTGCCTATAGTACTTAAGACCAAATCATTTTCAGATATTTAGTAAGGAGATCCTATCGGTTGCTGGCAAGCAGCTCATTTCCAAAGCTGTCATCTTTGTATGAAGTAAGAGGTCTTACTCCTGTCAAACCCTTTGGGTAATTTGTGACAAGAACAATTCTTCTAACTCATTGGCTATAGAACAAGGGTGAGCAAAATACAGCCTACAGGCCAGATATGGCCCATCAACTGATTGGATCCAACCTGTGTGGGGTGCCTGCCAATTCATTAGATCTGGCCTGTGGCTGGCCCCGCAGTACTCCACATTGGGCTGAGCCCCACTCTTAGCAGCCAGTGCCATGCTTCTGCCTGCACCTGCTGGCTCTAGTCCTGGCCAGCTGGTGGTATGGCTGTAGCTGCCCATGTGCTGCTCAGCTCCCCTTGCCTCTGTGGCAACTCCTCCTCCTGCCCCTACTGCGCTGCTATGGGCAGGGAGGAAGCTTCAGCAGGGCAGCTCATACCCCAGTGTGTGGGGCTCTGGCTCCAGCTCCCAGCTGTCTTCCACCCACTCTGCCCACCCAGCTCAGTGAGCAACCATCTGCAAGCAGCTGAGTGGGGTGAGAAGCAGCTGGGAGCTGGAGCCAGAGCCCCACACACGGGTATGAGCTGCCCTGCTGAAGCTTCCTCCTTGCCTGGAGCAGCACAGCAGGGGCAGGAGCAGGAGACATTGGAGGCGAGGGGAGCTGAGCAGCACCTGGGTGGCTGCACCCACACTGGCAGCAGCCCCTCTGGTAAGCTGTGCTTGCTGGCCAAGGCCAGGCCAGCAGGTGTGGGTTGGAGCATGGCATGGACTGCCCCTGCTGGGGCATGGTCCCATGAGGAGTGCCATGTGGGCAGCTGTGGACCACACGGCCCAGGTGAGCTCTGCTGCATGCGCCTCCTATCCTTTCACCCCTAGCCAGCTCCTGGGACCTGGCACCCAGACAGCTCCCCCCTCCACCCACATATGCACATGCCCTCATACACACCCCAGGCCATGGCCCTGCACATCCCTGCTGACAGACCTGGGTATCTGCCATGTCTGGCCCTAACTCTGACCCAGCACTGTCCCCACCCCATGATCCCAGGGTCTCCATGGAGACTGGCTGGAGGCACATGGGCAGGGCATGCATCTAAGCGGGGAGCTGCCTCTGGGGCTGGGGCCAGGGCCAGGATCTTGGAGTGGTGACAGCGCAGGGCTGGGGCAGAGCTTCAATCCGTTCCCTGCATGCCCCTGTCTGCGGAGCTGGTGCCTGTTGCAGGGACAGAGGCACGTGACATCACACGAGGCTCCTGGGCCAGTGGCAGTGTGGTGCAAAGCCCAGCAAGCAGTGGCAGCCCATCTCTGCCCCATGCACAGATCCAGGGGTCCTGTGCCCCCCATGCCTGCCCCACAGCGCACGCAATGGTAGGGAGTTGTGTCCCCCCCATGCCACCCGGGCTCTGACCGTTGCACCACCTGTCCCGGGGACCCATGCATCCCTGCTTCTGCCCCCCTGCCCCTCTGCCCCCCTGTCTCCCTCACCATGGGGGCCTTGATCTGCCCCGTTTCCCCCAGCACAATTACCTACCGGGTGCTGCTCGACATGCGATGCTGTGTTCTTGGCTGTGTGCAGCAGGCTGCTGCTAGCTTTGTGCAGCCCCTCCCCCCAGCCTTCCACGTATCACTTCCAGGTCATCTGCGTACCACTGGTGGTACACGTATCTCAGTTTAGGAACCACTAAATTATGTAATTTTTCCCATGAGTGGGTTGAAAGAAACTTGATCTCTACTTTAGCTGCTTGCATATATGGTAGCATATATTTGGTAATCCCATGCTTCAGGGTTTCTGCTAAGCACTTGCTGGGATCAGGAAGATATATTTTTCCTCCCTTTAATGCATAATTTAGCTTTTGTGCCTGGCTCCTTGATTTTTTTTGAAGTATTGGACACTGGCCAAGCTGGAGGTAAAAGATTAGGTACAATGATCTGGTGTGCCTAATGGTAGGGAAGTACATCTTGGGTGGTCTCTGGTTGGTGGGTCTTATGCATGTTGGGTCAAAAGAAAACCTGGTGTTTGTCAGGAAACAACATTTCCCTTAGGTGAGATTGGGAGGACAAGTGTGGGATTTTGCTTGTCTCTATTACACAGAGTATGGTCCACTTCTTAGGATTCGCTGAGAATATTTTATCTATCAAATTTAATTCTATCTCCTTCTCTCTTCCTGTGCCACATTGTAGATTTTTATAATCTTGGAGTGTTATATTTTTATAGATTTATGGCTACAGTTTACGAAGTGGCCCAAAGTTCTTCTTAAAGATCCTTTTGAATAAAAGGTTCCTTGTAAATGCAAGGGATTGGAGTTGATGGCATGAGAAGCCCCTTCCAGTTCTCTGTTCCTATACATTGTTGAAACTATAGAAGAATCTTGGTTTTCTGGTTTGTTTCTCTTGTTTAATGAAAGCAATGTTTTGAACACAATTAATTTTGACTAAGTTTTGGGTTAAATATTATTCCTTCGGCAAATGAATCCTAATAGATTACTTTTTTCAGTCTTTCCTACCCTTAGCTATTAAGGAGCATCAATTCATTATACTCATGGAATTAAATAATGAATATATAATGTAAATCATAAACAAAAAGTATTTCTTCATTTTCTGACACATTCAAGTTCCTTCCACGTGGAAAATGTTTGGTTAATGTAACATAAGCTGGTTTTCTTTACCAGAATAGAAGCATAGAAGACGCTGTATGTAACACTTCTGTCCAGGCTAGCAAGCATCTGGGGTAGAGTCCAGCTTTAACCCTCTCATAATTACTGCCAAATTGGTGGTAGCTTTTGGCTGAGCAGCCAAAAACCACAGTGAATTCAGCAGCAGTTGTGAAGGGGTAACACTGTAGCTTTTGCCTGAAGTGGCTAGCAAGCTGGATGAGGGCAAGTAAGCTGCTGCATGTGGTCAGATCTTACACTTACGGCTCTGGAAAAATCTTTTTTTCTACATTCTGGGTGCATCTACATGTGATATGAATGCAATGAAATAAACACTGGCACAGTTCGCACCAGAATTTATTGTTCCTGGGCACAGCTTTTACCTGTGTGCCCAGGACTGCAGCATGTTGAGGGCACACAGAAAAATGCTGCA
Source organism: Alligator mississippiensis (assembly GCF_030867095.1). Classification (NCBI taxonomy): domain Eukaryota; kingdom Metazoa; phylum Chordata; order Crocodylia; family Alligatoridae; genus Alligator; species Alligator mississippiensis. Next base: position 349,751,626 of record NC_081824.1, read on the forward strand.
CCTGGGAGCAATGCATTACATTAATATCACGGGGCTGGCTGGGGCATGAGGGTGCTACAGTGCGGGGTTAATCGGCAGGCAGCCCCCACACTAAGACCCTCATGCTCAGCCATCCTAGGTCACCATCTACAGGTGTGTTGTGGCACAGTAAATAAGTCTGCCATAGGATAGTACTTGTGTCAGGCAGTACTATCCTATGGTGGAGTTAATTAATTTACTCCACCCTAATAGGGGCGCACATGTAGACAGTGACGTTTTACTGCGTTGCTAATTAGTCAACGCTGCAGTAAAGTGTATTGTGTTGATGCACCCTCTGTCTTCTAAAAACAAGGTGTGTGTCTTATTTGGGAGGGTATGATATGTAAGAAAATGTGGTAGGTATTTTGGAAGGGTGATCCAAAAAATGTGCATGCAAAGCAGGGGGCTGCCTCAGAACTAGCCAGTGCTCTGCTCAGGTTTGTATTTTAACTCCCACTCTATCTTAGGTGCCTGAATTGGGACTAGAGAGTGTGTCTCCTCCATTCATTATCCTGATCCTGGAGACCCCTACAACCGTTCCACGTAGGAGGTAAATGTTTTTTTCTTTCAAAACGTGGCTAGTGGTTATGCCACCACTGCCACCACATCCACCTTATGTAACAGTTAGTGCCCAGGAATTTGAGAGGTCAGTGCCCTCCTCAGTCTGAGGAGATTCAAACCCATATCGCTCATCTTCCAAGTAAGGGACTTAATTGCCTGATTACAGGCAAATACGTAGGAAAATGGCAGTCTTCACCCCTCCCACTGATGCTTTACCACTGTGCAGCAAAGAGGAGATGATTTATGGGGCCAGGCAAAGGAAGCAAAAATGAAACCTGACTATAGCCTAGTAAAGACATAGATCCTCATGCTAGTCTGGGTAGAGCTGCACCTTATAGACTAACCTAAGTAGATGTACAGTAAAAGCTGCGTTAACTGGCATTCTACTATCTGGAATACTCTATTAACCAGAATTTCTGGCCGGCTTGCCAGATGCAGGGGGGTGGAGGAGAGTTCACACCGCCCTGCATTGCTGCTGTTCTGCATGCAATTGCTGCCCCCCCCCGTCCACTCCCACTCTGTGTGTGGCCGTCCCCCCTACTCCCCTCCCCCCCCCCCAGCTCCGCAGGGGTTTTCAAAGAGGTTGAAAGCCCCTGCCTCAGATAACTAGAATTTTTAGATACCTGGCACCCCACCTGTGAAATCCTAATAGTCAGGGCACAAACTGAAGAGGGAGGAGTTCTAGGTTCTCATCCCTACTCCCTGGATTGTTTTTTTTTTGCTTTCTATTAAATAGTCAGTGAATAAAAAATGGATCGGTACCCAGGACTATCACATCTTGGGTGAGCTTTTAAACTTCTAGGTTTATAGCCAGGCTTCCTCTTGCAGACTATCTCTTCCTGACCCATGAATCTTGCATTTCTTGCTGCATAGTCGCCCAGTTTCAATAGAAGGGGTGGGAGAGCATCCTCATCCTAGCCTGCTGTTTTGCTCACTTTCAGAAGGAAGATGTGATATTTTACTCCCTGATGGTCTAGAACTCAAGTATCCTGTTGCCTAGCCAAGTACTTTAGCTGCCAGAACCACCACCAACAGTATTTTACTAGAATACAGATTCCTTCATGTATATTATCTAGACCTTCTGTACAACAAGTGTGCTTGCTAGCCCCTGATTACATTTAATTACAGACCTGTAAGACAATAAGTAATTTAAATGAATAAATGACTAACATTAGCACATTTCATATCTTAATTTTATTAGCTTATTTATATATTTATATTGCACCATATAATAAGTTATATATACAACATTAAACAAAATTATTAGAAATGAAATCTTTGGGCAAGATGTACAGAAATCCTGTTTTCATTCATGTATATCTTTTGTGTAACATGATAAAATATTTCTATACTCAATAAAATAATGTTAAATAGTCTATTCACATTGGCAACATTGATTTCCAGGCCTTAATGTCCTTGAGGGTCAATAAACACATTATTACTGTAATATGTCTTTACACAAGTAAATAACATATTAATATGAAATAAAACAAATATGGAAGACCAGTCCTTTGGCTGAAAGTTTATACTGTAATTATACACTAGCAGAAGAACAGCAACTTCCTTCCCTTTTTATTTTTGTTTTATAAGTAGAAATAAACTCAAAATAAAATTTTGTATCCAGGCAAAACTCTGGCCCCACTCCAGTCAGTTTGTTATTAACTTCACTTCAAATGAAGCCAGAAATTCACCCCTGCTTTTAAGTATCTGTTAATTCAGGCCTGTGTCACTCCCAAGTTTTAGGTTTAGGCCGATGCCCATTGCTTAAATATGAAAGCAAGCGAAGATGGCTGCTTTCTTACGAATAAGTAAAGGACAGAATTATAATCCTGTTTGGCACTTGCAAACTAATTAAGCAAGATGGTTTTATAATTATTGCCACAAAATATGAGGGATAAGTAGATTTCAAAGAGAAACTAAAAGGATAATTAAGTCTCATGTTGGAATATGTAGCTCCCAGGCTACTCAAAATAAGCAGTGTAAAGATCAGCAAATATGGACACCAAATATTGTTATTAAATATTCAGCACATAATTATAACTCTACCACAGTTAAGTTCTATATGCTTACTGGTGAAAAACTGGTTATTAACTTCAAAGATATGACTGACTGATAGTTTTATAACACGTTTGCTCAGTCATGCAATCTGTAATTAAAAATAAATCTTTGTAAATCATGAAATATCTTCTAAATTAATAATAACTCCTGCTGAAACCTGTCAGCACAGCATTTTAGCAATGAACTGAACTGCAAATTAGCCTACCAGGTTTGTTAACAGCTACTGGCTTCTGGTCTGTGATTATTGACTGAAAAAAAATCATCCTGCCACAAAAAATAGATTTGTTAACATTTAGAAGAAAATAAGATATATTGTTGCCGTGAACAACCTCAGTCTAAAGCCCCTATAAAAGGAATTGACTCATAAGGAACTATTTTCTCTTCAGCAACTGCTCATGCGTCATACTTCTGTAGGCATATATAATAGTTTTTAAAAGCAGTTGCCTTTGTACTCTTTAAGTGGCTCTTTTACTAATTCTGCTTCTTTTTGTTTTTAAAGTCTTATGCAATCATTTTTATTGCTTAGAGAGTTTTTTTGTAAATACAGAAGATATTAAAATATGTTTCTTTTAAGTTAAAAGTAGTCAACTTTCTAACTACTGTGTCTTTAGTCAGTTAGCAGTATGCATTAATAAGTTTCTGAAATGTTTGTGTAGACCAAGAATGCATTGACATATAGACAGTCATTTGAGATCTGTTGATGACCTTGATAATTTTTTTCTATCTGGAATTATTAGTTAAACTAGGGAATCTGTGAATATAATTAATGTACACACTTCTTTATTCAGCAAATCCATAGGATAAAGAAGGAATGAAATAGGTTACCTATTACATGTGTTAGAAACTGTAGAAATATATGGGTGTTATCTGTATTCCATGGTACTGTATCTGACTGTAGCTATTAAATTATTGAACAAGGCCTGACATGATAGAAATATCTTTAAATAGTAAAAACTTTCTTCAAAAACAGGATATCAACAGACTAATCTGCATCCATTCTTGTAAACAGAATGGAAAATTGGCATTAGTGTTCATTTACTATCAGCAACTGTTTAACAAAAGCCATTATGTCTAATGAAACATTTAATCTTGTATTTCTCTGAAGATTTCTGTTTGTATGTCAAATTCAGTTTCAAATGTTGTCTCAATTCACCCTTTAGAATGACAGAATATGTAACGAAGGAAAGCACCAAATCTTTTCAATCCCTCTCCAGCATCCTGGACACACTGGTCTTGGACTTGGTGTGCCGGCAGATCCTTTGGAAGTGAAGGGAGCTTGTGGGAGGTAGGGTTATTAAAGCACCCTGACCCGCCTTTCACCGGGGTGGTAACTGGCCTGGCATTTCCTGGGGGCTCCCAAACCACTGAGAGCCCCACCAGGCCACCCACTCCCGGCAGGATCACAAGCATGACCATCAGGAAGCAGCTGGTAGTGCAGGTGTAGGTGATGTTTGTGCCCATTCCAAAATGTCTGCGCACAAAGATTCAACAGCATCCAGTCGCTCAATTTGTACCAGTTTGGTTAGAAGTTCGGGGATACTATAGCCAGCTGTACTGATTCGGTCAAAGAGCTGCATGCCATCTGTCATACCACCTATTTCATCTCTCTTTAATCCAAAGCTCTCTGCAAGGTGGCGCCATGTTTTCACAATGGCTTTTTCAGTGTTGTAGGTTGAGCTGAGCATCCTGCTGGTCTTCTCCAGGCAATCAAAAGGCAGTTCTGTGGGACTGAGACCTATCAAAGAGGAGATTCTTAGTCAGAAGCTTCAGTACACAGATTTTGATGACTACAGATGTTTCTTACAGAACAGTAAGGATTACTGTAACATTTAATACCATATACTTAAAACAAGATACCACAGTAACTACATCTAAAATTCTCGTGTGAATTAACTCAACTGCCTGGTACCCTGCTGACTATGATGTATACTGCCTAAATGAATTGCCCCAAATGACAGTATGGGACTGGTTGAGTCTTGTAAGGAGAGAAAGAAACCTGGAGACAATAAGGGAAGAATGCATGTGGGAATTTGTATGGGAAATGATTCAATATTTACTTATTACTGTATCCCTCTCTTAGCTACCCCAGGTAGCTGGGGAATATATTGAAGAACTATCCCAATGAGCAATTCCACAGATACAGATGTGTGAGTTTAGCGAAGGCATTTTGTTTTTTATTACAGGCTAGTCAACAGCAGCCAGAGTTCTAGCAGTGTCGAATTCAGTTGTTTAATGGCACAGAGAATAATTCACTGATAGTCATCCTGCCCCTCAGATGGGTCTGGGGTAAACTAGATTACCTAATCTGATGTTTCCCTGACTTTGTTGCAAGCAACATCTCTAAACCATAGCTAAGCATGTTCATTTGAAGTTACGCAGAAAGCATAACAGGGTGGTACCTTATAGACTAATGTTCAATTAGCCTATCCAAGGGTGCTTGGCTCCTGCTTTGTGAGCCCACAAGCAGCAATCCAGCCCCTAGCGCTGGGTTATCTGTGAGGAGCCCTGCAGACCCTGTCCCTGTACTCTAAATGAGGCATGCAGGGTGACACAGGGCCCGATCCCAGCGTGTGAGGGCTGGGCAAGGGTGCCACAGGGACCCTGGAGCCAGCATGCGGGGGTGGTGAATGGCCCAATCTAGCCCACAGACCAGCCTCATGCCTGCAGGGCAAAAACCATGAGCACTGCTGATCCAAACCATTTAGAGTTAGTCTACAGAGTGCCACGTTGCCCTACTTTCTGACTAAGCCAGTTTACGTGCCCAAGTGAGATCCTATTCCAGCCTTCTTGAGTCCCTGAAAAGCTAACACACAAGGTTGATTGGGTACTCTTCCTATTCTCTGTTTTTTGTGACTTCATCTCAAGGCTAAGATGATAAGGTGTGTTATAAATGTAGGCATCTTAATATTTTTTCAGGGATTTAAGCAGACACATAAATGCAATCCTATTCTACCCTAAATCCATTTAGATACTTAATACGTGGAATAGGATCTGGCCCTACATATTTTTGTAATGATAAACCGTTCTTGCAGAAATGAGAGGAATGCAGATGCTGCAGTGATGCCTCTTGTCTCCATGTGGAAGCTTTCCAGGCACAGTCCCTTCACAGGTGGTCTTTGTCATCCTTAATGTTAATTTTCAAAGGCTGGGTTTAAGCACGACCCTAGGGCCAAAGGTTGCTTTTTGCCGGACCATTTTCCATATTGCAAGATACAGTATGGGAATATACACTTCCCAGCACTATCCTCTGACTTTTGTGTTTACTTTTTTTATATATATGGAGTTTTTCCTGTTTCATGACCACTAGCAATGAGCTGAGGTGAGCTGAGACCTACATTTTTCCAGATAACCCACACACAAAGATTTTGTAAAGTGGAAAATAAATATGGTTTTGCCGTTTGTTATGTGGAGAAACTAATCTGCCTAGACCAGGGATCAGATTACTACCTGCAGGCTGGCTTGACCCCAGGAACCACTGGATCCACCCCATAGGCCAGCTTAAGCTGCAGGCACTCTCCCTGTGCCACTGTGGAGACACACTGGTGGAGGCCAGATCCTAGCACTTGTGCGCCCACCTCTGACCCAGGGTGGGTTATCTGACCTGCAGCCAGAAAAGGTTGCCAGGCTCTGGTCTAGATCATACAGGCAGTCAGGTGTTAAATAGGTGTAACTCTATAAACACTGGTTGACATGGATGTGGTGGTTTCAGGATGTGGTGACAGTGAGGTAGAAGGAAGGCACCTAGGGGCACAGAAAAGCAAAATGCTTGTCTGACATAATCTACAACCCCCCCCCCCTTTGTCCCCCAACCCAAATCTTATTTTCCAACTTGTTATCAAAACATATTTTAACTAGTTTATCTAACCTGCTTTAAACAAGTAACTTATACAAAGTATGTTTTCCAGATTGGAATTTTCTCTTTGAAGCATGCCTTTTCATACAAAGGTAAAAGGGAGTCTATTCCCAGCAAACAACTGTGATTTAATTCTGTGTAAATTTTCTGATTACTTCTTGTTCACACTCACCTTCTGCAACATCACATACATTAGCATATACATCAAAAATCTTTTTCCTTCGACTTTGAATCTAAAGGGAACGAAAACATGTTTTAAACATGTAATGAAAACATGTTTTAAAGAGTTATATTTCATTATATTTTTAGTCAAGTGAAAAGATCATTCCTAGCCAGAGGCAACCAGTCACAATGCAACTGCTCCAATGCTTTAGAAGCCCTTTATTCCAAAGCTCTGAAAACATTGAATTGCATAATGCCTCCTAGGTCTTATGCTGAAGATTCATAACAGAGAACAATACAGTGATTTAAGAATAAACACGCTTTTGTGCTTTCTGCTGTAGGGAAATCTCACTTTCTTCCAGCATCATATAATTTAGATCAGTGAACATTCTACTCTGGGTGTTTTAGCATTTAGTTCCTTTTATAAACCCCACTCAACTATTTGCAAGGAGAGCAAATTAAATAGCACAGATATATGCCTAAATGCAGGAGCTGTCAGGTAAATTGGACCAACAGTGATGAATCAAATGATTCTTCCAACGCACTGCAAGAGACTTAAATTTAGAGGATTTTTTGCAGATTGACATTAGGAGTAGAACTGGTCATATCATTTTCAATTAAAACTATTTTTGCCCATATATGGTGTTTCATAAGCTGAAAACATTTCAGAGATGTAATAATTTCAATTAAGTTTTGGACAGAGAAGATTTCTGAGGTCAAGGAATCTTTGATCATTTCTGGCAGACACTTATCCCCACCCCCACCCACACACATAATATCTAACGTATACTGCTTTGGGAAAAGACTTTGACAAGATCCTGTTTAGCAAAATCATGTTAAAGGCTTTGTTTTTGTTCCAATGCTAAACTAATTTCTAAACCTCAACATGAAAGGGAATGATCATCCTTCAGATAGTTCTAATTAAGAACAAGTCATTAGAAAAGCTGGCTTCTTGATGAGACTCCAGCACTGTCTACAAAAAGTCTCTACTTTTCACAAAAACTATTTAGAAAGAAGCCAAACTAAAAAGGCCCTTTTTGGACATTTTTAGTTTTGTGGGGAGATTTTTGTTTGCAGTTTTGTTTTGACTGGGCTACAGAAGCCAGCTGGGTCTCTAGACCTGTGGTTCTCAAACTTGTTTCTACCAGGACCCATTAGTAAACATTGATGGCCAGTCCTGACCCAGTAAATAGTTTAAGTAGAAAACAACCCCCTGGCCCTGCCAATGCCCTTCAGTCCCAACCTGCTGCCTCCTGCCCCTAAGCCCCAGCCCCCCAGTGTGTGGGGCAGGGGGTGAGTGTATGGAGAAGGGGGGAGGTGTCTGGGACATGGGGGGGCCCCAAACATATCTCTTGCAGGATGGAGCTGTGCCAGCCTGCAAGGGAAACGCTAGTTTCCCACATTTTTGTCCTTTAAAGGAGAACCCATTTTTAAAATTTGTTGATCCATATTTAAAGTTTGTTCATGGCCCTTTCATATATTCTTGGAACCCACTTTTGGGTCACAACCCATGGGTTAAGAAACACTGCTCTAAACTATGATTATAGGCCACAATTAATTGAGTGCTGTACTCTCGACTTGTCACATAGGTTTGTATCAGGTCTGCACATATTTCCTGTCTGAGACAAGACTGCAAAGATTTCATGGATGTTATATACTCTTCACATTATGTTTCCCAGAATAAAGACTTCAAGTTTTCAATTTTTGAATCAGAGTAGTTATTGTTCATTTGGAGAAGCCATTTTATAAGCATGTTAGTAGTTAATGCTATATTTACTTCATTCTAAGATGGGTTTTTTCTCCCATTTAACCTTAGAGGGAAAACCCCTTATCTTGAAATCAAGTACAAGATGGTGGAGAGGCAGGCTGCTGCTGCCTGCCCCCTGCCACCTCTGCACCTCTTGTCTCTCCCCTCCACCCACAATTCCCCTCATCTCATAACAAATTTATAAATTTTCTTTGTATAGAATCGAATTATTCGGGGGAAGAAGTCATCTTAAATTCAGGATTGTCTTGGATATGGATACATATGGTATATTTTTCCAATGGGTTTTCTTAGACCCTCTCCAAAAGTATCTAGAATCCCCCATTGTATTTTCTACTCTGAAGCTGTCCTTATTGCATTGATTGTCTCTGAGGCAGAGAAGCTAAATGACACTTCCTTCCCAAGTCCAGCGAGAATGAGGTAAGACAATTTCTTCTTTAACGGCAAAAGTTGCTGAATCTGCACCTCTCCCAGCCCATGTGTAAATGTACACGGCTGAGTTTTCATTTTGGATCTTCTGTACAGTAACTTATTGCATAATGTTTTTAACTACGATATAAGAGTACAAAGCAAGGCAGATCTGGTTTTAAAATTCTCTCTCTGTTTTTCTAGTTTTTTCAATAACTTTCCTTCACCTTACTCAAAGGCCTTTTAGAACCATCATCTGTTTTAAATGTGTGCATTCACATGAAATTTTTATTATGGAACTGACTAGTTAGCTCCGCAGTAAATGTCTCAGTGTCTGCACATGCATCCCTTATTAGGGTGCACAAAACTAATTAACTCCACAGCAGGGTCATACTTGCAGATACATGTATGACCCTGCTGCTGAGGTATTTTGGGCGGGGGTTATGCGCAGCAGTGCATGTGTAGACACTAACCCGGATGGCTGGGGCACAAGGGCGCTTCAGTGCAGAATAACTATTCTCTCAATAGTTATTGGAGAATTGGAGTTATTGGAGGATATAACTATTCTCCAACCATTTGGGTTGGTCTAATAAAAGATATCAAATTCACCCAAGGAACCTTGTCTACTAGAATAATTGACTTTTACAACATTGAAAAAAAGGAGTAGGCAGTAGGCCTGTGCGAGTCAGCAGCGATCTGATCCAGCTTCAGATGGCCGCAATCCGATCTGAAGCTCCGGACCGGGTTTCTGCCTTGATCTGGCCGAAGCAGCTCCGAAGCTTGGGAGCCGCCTCGGACATCGGCCATAGGGCATAATGGGGAATTAATGAAATAGCTATAACTTTGTTGGTTTTTGTCTGATTTGGATGAAATCTTCAGGGTGGTAGACTCTGCAGAGAGCATGAAGCATGCCAAGTTTCAAGAAGACAGGTGCAGGGGTTTGGGAGGAATGGCACCCCAAATTCTTGAAAGCAAAACTCCTGTCACATCTACGTGTTACAACATAGGGTGGTGAAAACTGCAGGGGTGCTGGCCTATATGGAGGCTGCAAAGCCTGCCAAGTTTCAAGAAGATCGGTGCAGGGGTTTTGGGGCAACTGTACCCCAAATTCTTGAAAGCAAAACTCCTGTCATCTCTATGTGTTACAACACAGGGGGGTCAAAACTGCAGGGCTGGTAGCTCTTACTGAGGCCACAAAGCCTGCCAAGTTTCAAGAAGATCGGTGCAGGGGGTTGGGGGAACTGCACCTCAAGCTGCGGACAAGCAAAACTCGTGCTATGTGTGACACTGTGTGTGTTAACGTGAAGCGGGGTGACAGCTGCAGGGATGGTGGCCCCTGCTGCAGCCACGACGCCTGCCAGCTGTCGAGGAGATGGGTGCAGGGGGGTTCTGGGGCCCTGCACCCCTAGCTGCTGATGGACAAAACTCCTGCCAAGACTGTGTCTGTCTTGGGGCAGTTGATTGTATCGATTCTTTCCTCTCCTTAGCCTGGTTTTGTAGGTGCTAATTGATGGCAATTAATTGGCTACATTAGCTAGGTCCTGTGTATTGAGCTGGCCCCTGAGTGAATCATGATTGATTGGTAACTGGTAACACAGTAGCTTAGCAGCCAGGCCTGCAGTAGTGTCTGCCACGCCCCAAGACACAGACAGTCCCACAAGCACCCATGGCACGAGTTTTGCTTGTCCACAGCATTTTGGGGCAGTTTCCCCCAAACCCCTGCTCTGATCTTCTTGAAACCTGTCAGGCTTTGTGGCCTCAGTAAGAGCTACTAACTCTGCAGTTTTCACCCCACTATGTTAGAATGCCTAGATGTGACAGGAGTTTTGCTTTCATATATTTGGGGTGCCATTCCCCTCAAACCCCTACACCAATATCCTTGAAACTTGGCAGGCTTCATGCTCTCTGCAGAATCTACCATCCCTGAAAATTTCATCCATATCAGACAAAAAACAATGAAGTTATAGATATTTTATTGTTTCTCTATTATACCCTATGGCTGAATCTCCGAGCCGGGTCCAAAGCGTTTTGGAAGCTCCGAACCGCTTTGGGAAGCCTAACAAGGCCAGTGCTTCCACCCGGATGTGCTGCTTCAGACCCTGAAGCGTCCGAAGCATCTCTGGATCCAAAGCTCTGTCCAAAGCCTCTCACAGCCCTAGTGGCCAGAGAATGTAAATTCCTACAACGGGGTAATTTTGTCCAATCTTGTATAGAGTTACCACTGAGTGGGATAAAACCAGTGTAAGTTACACTGAAATAGGTGTAAGCTTTCTGCAGCTTATTCCAGAGTAGCCATTTGCTCAGGTCAAAGTGAATATTATCACAGCCACTTAGTGGTTATTGTAATACCTGCCTATCCTCCCTGGGATAGATGCACATCTGTCTGCTCCGTAGCCTAATGTAGTTTACTTCAGTGTGCAAAATATTGGTACATTACACTAGTGTAGAGGTGTCTTCTGCTCAGGCACTATGCCTTAGACAACCTAACTAGCCACATAAATGTTTATGAGGATCCATCTATTGTATATACAGTCTTATAAGATGCTTTCATTTGGTCTGAGAACCTGTGTATCTAATATAAATCCAATGTGAATTACAGGTAGACAATGGTGATATGTGCATAAGAAGTACCTCAGAAGAGAGGAGGAGGAAAATGCAAACATTGAGTTAGTAGGTTATTTCCAGCTGTTTGTCACTTGCTAAAAGAACATCTCTCTAGGGACTGAAATGTTCTCTCTCTGGTCCCAGTTGAAAGATAAACTATTATGGAAAGTTTGAGCTAAATCGGTTAGGAAATAAATATGCCATACCTAAAAACACAGAAATCAGGAAATCCTATTGTTAAGGTTTCTAAAATTACATGAATCTAGTCATGTTTATGCACACACACTTGATTTTTCTGGTTAAATGTATGCCTTGCTATCTTATATTCATTTATGTTAAAATATATACTATGAAATTGTCACAACCCAAAGTTGTGAGTTTTTGTTTGTGTGTGCTTCGGCATCGCTAAATTATGTTCCCGCTAAATTGCAGCTTCCTTGCACGGCGGAGTTCTCTGCTGCAGAAGAGAACTCCGGTGCAATGGGGAATTTCCCGCCAATTTGTAGCTTTCTTTGCATGGTGCATTTCTTTTGCATCTCAGAAATGCACGGTGCAAAGGAGTTCCCGCCATTTGTATGAAGATTCGTGCCACATTATTGGCCGATTCTAATATATGCACACGTAACGGCTAGCAATTGGCTTGTTAGCCGTATAAAGAGCTTGAGTGGTTTCTGCCCAAGTTGGAGGACTCCACGAACACCAGGAGAGAAATCACTTAGAAAGCGTGAAGATCTCTAAGCGCTGTGGATCCTCACGGACCCAACGCATTTCTTAAGCAGGCAACAGAGGTCTAAACAGCCTCTGGCCTCTCCCCGTTGCCGAGCGCAATCCTAGACGTATCCCTTTCCTATATACTCAATTTTCGAACCCACGGAGATTTAACAACTCCGGGGCCTGAGAACCGAATAGAGCCCACGGATCTTCGACAACTCCGTGGGAAAGAAATTGCCGAACCCGCGGAGCCTTAACAACTCCGGGGCCAAAGAACCGAATTTGTCGTAGTCCTCCAACGAGGATTTAAGCGGAGCTGCACCTGGAAACTGTCCAGCCTACACCGTGACCATCTTGGGTGTAAGTAAATAATCTTTAAATCAACCATTACGCCTCTGTGACTAATTCTAGCCCGTGCGTGCCTTCCCGCCGCACGGTCTCCTCCGACCCCGTGTGCCAGGATGCTGGCCACAGCCCGCGTGCGCAAAGACGGGCCCGGCTCGCCCCTGGCCCACACAGAAATGTGTGGTGTTCCAAAGAGCAAAGTCAGATTTGCTGGTGGAACCTCACTTTTGAATCTCCTTTTTTATGCACTCAATTTTTCAGGCCTTTACAATGGATCTTAAGTGCACACAGAGAATCTCTAGAACTGGGCTATCCAAACAGTGGTCCAAAGGCTGTATGCACCCCCTGAATGGCTACCTATGGTCCCTGGGCTCCTGGTCTGGGTGCCACTCCTCCCATCTCTTTCCTGATGCTGCTACTGTAATCTCCAGTCTAGCTTTGCTTCCTGCTCCCCACCTCTGGGAGTGGAGTAGGGCAGCCTGCAGGGCTGAGGGAGCTGATAGCAGGTGGACTTGGGTCACCCAGGGACATTGTACAGTGCACGGCCACTGCTGCATTGCAAGGGAGGAGAGTGTAGTGTAGCAGTGCTGGCATAGTACAGCAGGGGATGCCTCCCGCACAGCATGGCCCACGCAATATGCAGCTCAAGGGAGAATGCAACTTGCAGCTGGGGGTATATAGGCCATGGCTACTCAGTATTCCCTCGGTGTTTCAGAGCAGGGATGTCCAACTTCTATCTGCTGTCTGTGCAGGTGAGATTTGATAACATTTTATTTTTATTGTCCCAGAGTTTCCTATAGATTAGGTCAATTTGCAATCTACTTTTTTGGGGTGCTAGGACTTGTGCATATTTAAATAAAAATTCAAAATGATTTTCCACATTTAGTTCTGAGGAGAGTCTTACCCCAGTTGATTTGTTGTTTGTTGAAGATTTATCCCTGGCCAAATGAACTAACGATAACAAGCACCTCTCTGGGGCCTCTTGCTTGTCAACTGCAGCTTCTTCATCACTGTCCATACTGCGACTTAAAAGTCTTTCGTTCTCAGAAGAGGCATCATTTTCACTGAAAAATGAAGGGTAAGGGTATCTTACTGAAGCCTTTGATAATCTGATTCCAAATGTATCTTTTCTCCTGTCTTCTAGAAATGGAATATGTGTTTTCATCCTTTTTAAAAGTCTACCTTAAGGGACCATTAAGATTAAATCCTACTATTGAGGATGTAGGCAAATGCTCTAAATTACAGTCATGCATACCCATTGTAAGGGGAAGACTGAGCCATTTTACAAAGCTTGGTTTCTTACAATTTTCACCTAGGACAAAATTCTGGCTCTTTCTGCTTCTCTCTGTATTTGAGAGAGGTCTTTGCAGTCAAGGAAGAAGGTTGCTGTGAGATTGAGCCACCTATGTACTGATCTCTGAAGTTGGGGATAAGATGCATCCTTGAGTTCTGCAGCAGGGGATGCACTCTCTCATGGTAGCTGATAAATAGCAGGGCAAACTTATTGGGTATCTGAAAATTATAGACCTGGAGCAGGCTTAAATTTCCAAAATGGAGCTGTCAGGAGAGAAGACAGAGCCCTATAGAGCTTATGAACTGTACATTAGAGCACTTGAGAAAAAGAGTAAGACACAGCGCTCCTTCCAATAACATTTCCCACCCAGTTAGTCTGAAAACAGACATCACCTTTGTGCTGCCATAAAAAAAAATGATCTCCATTTGCAGAGACATGCCCCAAGTTAGTTCCTTCATTTGTAGTTTTCCCATAAGACTGGGCCCCTAAAGCCCATGAGCAGCAGGGACCTGACCCTATAGGACAGCTGGCAATGTCTTTATCACCCATTGAAGCAGATCACCTGTGCCAGGACATATCCCAGCTCTGCTAATGCCACAACAAAAATTACAACTGTTTTTAGCTTTAGTATACTTTCAAATCTAAGTCCTCTCCTTCAAAGGTCCAAGGAATGGAGTTTCCAGTTCTCCCTGGTTTCTCTCACTGCTAGAAGTTATTAAGTCCATATTTTCTTTTGATAAATGCATTAATTTCTTTTTCATTATATATCCTTATACATATTAAATATAGGTATCCATTTCCCTCTAGTGTCCTACAATGGTTATTATGCTCTTTTTTCACTTTAACCAAGCTAAAAGCATGTTTATGCCTTTTTTTTCTTACGTACCTCTTAACAGTCTTAGCTGGAGTTGCGGTCAATTTTTCAAACTCCTCTTTCTCTGCAAATATCACTACATTTTCTGCAGATCAAAAAAATAAATAAGTTTACATTGGCAGAGACTGCAAGTGATATTTTTGCCTCACCAGCTTCTCTAGCTGGCAGTTTTACTACAAACATAAATCTCTCTGTATGCTACTAACATTTTACTTGCTATTGAGAGGATTAAGTGAAATTTTGATAGTATGGAAATCTTTTTGCATACTTCTCTACTAAATGAAAATGGAGTTCAAGCAGTTAAAAATGGGAAATTGCATGAGATGATGGATTGAGGGAATTTAAGCCTTATTTTGTCTGCTGTAGAAAAAAGAAACACTATAAAACAACTCAGACCTTGTACTTCTTTCTTCTCTTCTTGCATATTGGCTTGGGCTTCAACCGTTTTTACTGAATGGCTGGTGCAACAGGCTAAAATAGAAAGAATTCAGCTTATTAATGGTCATTCTTAGCAACTGTCTGGAAGTAACATCTTGCAATTTCACTTTTTATGCTGTGCAGTTACCTTGAGCAGAAGGTTTAGTTTTCACAATGTAAAACATGATGATCAAGACAATGGCAATAGCCATTATGAATATAGTAGACATGGCAATGATAAGAGCAGTAGCCAGATGACCTTGTCCTGAAAGATCTGCTGGAGACACAAAGAAATAGTTTTTTAGTAAAGGAGGCCTATTGAAGACAAAGAATACTTACCAGTTTGAGGCCTGCACTGAACTTAAATCCTGCACAATGTATCTGCTTTGGAGATGATAAAATACTATAGAATATCCCTTGCACCTGATATGCCAGTCACTATACAGTTTTACAACTCTATGGAATTTGATCTCTAATAAGCAATTAACAGTGCTTCTGAAAATATTAGATCACATGTTTATACAAAGATGAAGGAAGTTACATTATCCTCTCTGGGGTATTTTCCTGAAATACATTGTACACGTAATGTTTTCAATAAGAAGACATTTATTTGTTGCTACCAAATTTTGACATCTTTCCATATTTGAACCTTTAAGTGGTTACATAAAACTATTTTGTTGAATTTTATTGATATAGTTCTTGGTGTAAATAGGAAATGTAGGCAAATAATGTGGTCATGATGTTACTCTGTATAGTTTTTTTCTAAGCCAGAATGGAGCTGTTGCTATAAAATTTAATTTATCTTTGTTTCTAACAGGATGTTAATAACAATTGAAAGAATGGTCCTTGTTGCATGGTAATTTTGGGCAGCTCCTAGAGGACTTAGCCCCTGGACTCTCTGTACATTAACACCTTAAAGTTGTTTAAAGCACTCATTATACGGCTCAAAGTTATACCACTCCAGGGTAGGATTATCTCTTGATCTGCACAACCCAGCTCCTTAAGATGTAGCCACTCCCCACAGATGTGCCACTGAGGTTGAAGGTGTGACTGCTCCAAACTCCAAGCTACCACTAATTTGATCAACATTTGTATGGCTCACAGTTTAAGGTGAAACAGGTCCCCATAACAGGTTTGTAGGCCAAATTCTGTTGAGGAATACACACATGCAGTTGTCTTTGGTGGGATGTATGTCTGTGCATGTCTAAGGATTTGCTTTGTCTGTGGAGAGAATATGGTGTTTCCCCATATTATAACTTACGGGTTTGTAGTTCCTTGTGTGTAATTGCAAACAGCTGCTAGCTTTCAACTCTGAGTGAAAGTTGAACATTCATCTTAATTGTTAAGTCATTTATACTTACATTCATCTTAATTGTTTCGTTTATACAATACAAAATAGCTCAGTGAAACAAGATGTGTGTAATGTTTTCCATGGAGCTAGACCAACATGCCAAGTGGGCAATCAGTTGGTAATGTTTCATTAGTGTGAATGTTTAAAATTCCTTTGTTGGAAGACTTTTATAAAGTACAGATGAAAAATTTAAATACATTTGGTGCAATTTGCTTTGGTTTATATGAATAATAAAACTCGTGTTATGCCATTTGTACAAACACTTCTCAGTTAAATAAGAGTTAAAACTTTGAAATAAAACTTTGATAAAAATATGGTGGGAGCCAAAAAGAGAATCTTAAAATAAATAATTCAGTCATCAGAACAGGAGCGGCTCCTGTCTATATAATGAACCTGGGAATGCCTACAAGGAAGGAATTGATTGAAAAAGTTTTTCTTGCTAAATGATTTTTTCCTCATCATCAGAGCAATATCCTGAAGGAAGTAAAAATATGTTTTTGTTATGATGTCTAAATATACAGCTACTGACAATATAGTGTCCTGGCTACCAACCTCTTTCTACTAGTAGAAAGCCTCAGTAAATATTATCATTATGAAATGTAAGTCTAGAAGCTTCATTCAACAACTTATCTAATTCCAACCAGCAGTATTTTGGATTGATGTGGATAAATCTATAAAATGATGCGACATCCATAACTGGATATCTTGTCAGCAGCAAGATGACTGCCTAGAAGCATGAGGCAGGTCTGAAAGGTGTGCATGACAATGAAAAGCTGTCCTTACAGATCCCTAGGGCACACCACAGCAAGACAGCAGTGCTGTCTAAACTGAAACATAGTAACTGTGTTTGTCTGCCCTCTTCGATAGGAATCAAGAGAAGCTAACAAACTAACAACAGACCAGCAGGCATGTCAGACAAATCCTATGGTCAATGCTATTGGCATCTGAAAAGGGAAACAAAACTTCAAGTGCTAAAGCAATTTGGCAGAATTGAATAATGCATAAAGTACCAGAGCACTCCACCGTCTGGTGTGCTTTACAGTCTCACTGGAATTTTCATACAAGTCAAACTGATATTTCTATATGAATATAGATGTCTCTCTGGAATACTTGGATTAATTTCATTCTGTTTATTAATACTTAATTATACATCTTGTCAGCTACTTTACAAGCTTTGTTTGTTAAAGAGATTGTCTAACATTAGATATAAGCGAGAGAGTTGGGGGGGGTTTCTTGAACATTCAGTTCCATAATAAAAAGTAAATGCTTCCTCTGAAGCTGACTGGATTGACACAAGCCACGCATCCTGGCACTCAGGCCAAGCTATCATCCTATCTGTGATACTGGAAAGCAGATGGAAAAGCCCAGGAAAGAAGCTATAGTAGATAATTTGGAAGCTGACAATATCTGATCTGCCTCTCAGTGTTTGGAGCTCATTCATTAAATAAATGCATACTTTCAAGGGTAGCCAAATAATTGTTTATTGATAATATGTGCTTTGAAAAGCTGTAACCTTGAAAAGCAAGGTTTTGTGTGTAACTTCCCTATAACACTGACACCAGAGAAACAAGTTGCCTTTACGTGAGGAAGAATAATTGAATATTTTAACCTGCACTTTCTGTACTTCAGAAGACTTGGCTAATCATGTTGATGTCATTTTTCTCCAAGGTGTTTTCAAGACCTCAGAAGAGATGTAACAAAGGGAGAAGACCAAGAAATTCTGCAAAGAACTGTTACAGTTACTTTTCCAACAGAGACTTCATATGTAGTGTTGACAGAAGATGAATTTAAAATAAGATATGTAAGATCAAAGACAGAAATTGGATGCACTAAACAAAGAGCTAAAAGCCACAACAGAGTTTTAGAAAATGTTAAATATTTTACACAGTTGAGAAGCTGAATTAAAAATGATATGATAAAATTTTCTGAAAATGCAGTCTTCAACATCATGCATACAGAGAAAACAAAAAAAATCATCTGTGCTAATTCTTTTTATGCTGCACTGCAGTGCCCTTATTTTCATGTATTCTGACAAAGCAAGAACCCTCTCTCACAGCTTTTTGTTTTAGCACCAAAAGAGACCAGCCACATTGTTGCGTTAAATTATTTTTAGGTGCCTGGCCAGTCTGCTGAGGCACAATGCTTTTTCTCTTTTTTTAGAAACAAGGAGCTAACTTAATTACTACCATAAATGAGTACAAGTTAGTTCAAATCCACTTTAAGTCCATCTGCACTAAATGGATATTACTGATTACTCAAGGAACAAAAAGTCGTTATAATTTTTTTTTTTAGTGATTCTTCAAAGTGAGGAATATAATGAAAATCAATATTACAACAGGTGTTTTCAATTTCGCAAGGATGTCACTTGATGCCATATTGTGAAGAAATATCTGCTGAATTAAGTGTGCTGGTGCTTTTTCTTACCTTTGTGTGCATGCTGGAAAGGTGAGAAAGTGCTTGTGCCAGATGTACTTGGGAAAATGGGTGAAAGGCCTGAGGTAGCACCTGCACCTGCAATATTAAAAACATTAATTTGTACTAAGACCAACAACTTAAGAAATTTTAGGGTTAGATTTGCTTGATCTGTTCTCCCAATGCAAACATGCCCTGGTACTGGAACTTTTCTAACGGTTTATCAGTAATACTAGCTACTCATAAGCCCGGCTCCATCACAGAGTCTACAACCAATCCATCCAGTCCCCAGAGTTAGAAGTTGAGCTGGGAAGTTCATCAGATCATTGTTGCTTCCAAACAATTTCTATCAGTGAGATTTCTGTGAAGCTCTGTTTTGTTTTTAAATGAGCATTATCCTAAGGGAGCCTTTAGAGAAGATGGGAGGGAAAAGTACTGTAGGATATCTTTCCTCTTGGTGAATCCCATCTTCCATGAAGCTGCCCCTATGGGATATGACTGTTTTTTGCAGGTGGCAGGATAAGTTTCATATGATTCCTCCTGCTAGCTAAATTGATCTTCCAGAAGAAAATATGAGCCACAACAACAGGGAGACAGAGCCCTCTCTTCTCTGGTAGGGAGCAATGTGCATTGACAAGACACTTGGATACGATGACTTCCTGGTCTTTTTTCCCATCTCATTTCTTTGGCTAATTTATAAATTGACTCTGTTTAATCAGTGTATATACTGTATTTTCAGAGCTGGAGAATCAGGGGAGAAATTGTCTCCTTTTGCCCTAGGCAACTTCAGAAAATCAGCAGGAACTAAAACTTTAGATAAATACTTATTTTTACATACAGTATGCCACCATGATATGGTTCCAAATCAAGAATTAGAAGTTTGGGTTATTAGTGTTAGAAAATAACATTATATTGACTCCTGCAAGAATTTTTAAAGTAATTGGCAAGTGCCAAAAAGTCACTATATACAGACACTGAAAGATGGTGAACACTTCTAATGACACAGGCATAGTGGCATAGGCATCTTATACCAACATGATAAAAAGTTCACTAGTTCTTATATTAACATTGTGTGGAGAAAGTCAGATATAAATTGATTCAAAGACTCTCTTCAAATAAAGGTACGGTACAAATAGACAGTGCTTGTATTAGGACAGAGCCAGCATGGGGTCAAGACCTACTCTGCAAGGTTAGTTCACAATTGAAAAATGACTGGTGATATTCTGCTGTCCTGGAAAATGCAGCAAGAAATATTAGTGCATCATTTAAGTTTGGCAGGAAATTAAGCTGTCTGGTAGGGTATGAAAAATGTTTTGTGGCTGAAGAGCAAAAAATTATATATGCTCTTCAAATAAAAAGAATAATGCGTTTATAAAATGAAAAAATATTACCTAACATTAAATGTTGCTGTATGGAGGGAATGATAAATGCACACTCTTAACTTGGCAGATGGCTTCAAAAGGTTTTTTTTATAACAATGGCAAAACACCTTCTAAACTCCATTTGCTGGTATGGAAGGGAATGTATTATATTTGCCTTTTCCATATTGGAAAAATACTTGTATAAAATTTAAAATATACTCATTTGTTAACTCAATGAGTTAACATTAACTCAATGAGTTAAAATCTATGTAATTATTTTATTTAACTCAATGGAATTCACCATCCAGCGCAGGGTGACAAGGGCCTGCAGCAAGGCGGTAGCCCTAGACTTCAAGAGGGCCAACTTCAACGAGTTGAGGAGATTAGTGGGAGAGGAGCTGGGGTTCTCAAGGGCAGGGGAACTCAGTGCCCAAGATGAGTGGTCGTTCCTTAAGGAGACGATACTCAGGGCACAAGGGGTGATGATCCCAAAAGCCCCCCTGGCTCACCAAGGACGTCCAGGAATGCCTGGTTGCCAAAAAGGCGGCGTACACCCGGTGGAAGGGGGTGGAAAGGAGTATACCTCCGCTGCTTGGGCCTGTAGGGGGGCTGTTAGGAAAGCTAAGGTGGACATAGAGCTAGGACTAGCGTCCAAGATCAAAGATAATAAAAAGTCCTTTTTCAAATATATAGGGAGGATGAAGAAGGCACCGGGAAACATGGGGCCCCTGCAAGATACGCTGGGCAACCTGGTGATTGTGCCAAAGGAGAAAGCAGACCGCTTCAACAAATTCTTCACCTCCGTTTTCTTGTGCAGGGACCGGGAGTCCCCCACCATGATTCAAGACGGACTCGAGGGGAACACCTCCAGGCCTAAGGTTGAGGAGGACCAGGTTAGAGTGCTTCTGGAGGGGCTGGACGTGTTCAAATCAGCAGGTCCAGATGCTCTCCACCCCAGGGTGTTGAGGGAGCTAGCAGGGGTTATTTCAGGGCCCTTGGCACGGCTTAATGAGCGCTTGTGGAGCTCGGGCCAGGTGCTAGATGATTGGAAGATAGCCAGTGTGGTCCCCATCCTTAAAAAAGGGAGGAGGGAGGACCCGGGCAACTATAGGCCCATCAGTCTTACCTCAATTCTGGGGGAACTCTTTGAGAAGATGATCTTTGAGAAGATCATCAAGGAGCGCATCTATGATGGGCCAGCAGTGGGGATGATGCTCAAGGGCAACCAGCACGGTTTCATTAGGGGTAGGTCATGTCAGACCAACGATTGTCTTTCACGATCAGGTCACAAAAGTATTGGATGCAGGTGTCACTGTGGATGTAGTCTTTCTGGACTTCAGCAAGGCCTTTGACACTGTGTCCCACCCCATCCTCATTAAAAAACTAGGCGACTGTGGCATTGATGCCTACACGGTCAAATGGATTGCAAATTGGCTGAAGGGTTGTACTCAGAGGGTGGTGGTGGACGGGTCATATTTGACCTGGGGGGAAGTGGGCAGCGGAGTCCCCCAGGGCTCGGTCCTTGGGGCCACACTGTTCAATTTCTTTATCAGCGATTTGGACGACAAGGGTGAAAAGCAACCTGTTCAAATTTGCTGATGATACCAAAATTTGGGGTGAGGTGGGCACGCTAGTAGGGAGGGAAAGACTGCAGCAAGACCTGGATAGGTTGCAGGGGTGGGCTAACAAAAACAGGATGCATTTCAGTACTGACAAGTGCAGGGTGCTGCACTTGGGCAGTAGTAACCGGCAGCACACTTATAAGATGGGAAACTCCCTTCTTGAGAGCACGGAGGCAGAAAAGGATCTTGGAGTCATCATTGACTCCAAGATGAACATGGGCCGACAATGCGAGGT
This sequence comes from Alligator mississippiensis, assembly GCF_030867095.1. Classification (NCBI taxonomy): domain Eukaryota; kingdom Metazoa; phylum Chordata; order Crocodylia; family Alligatoridae; genus Alligator; species Alligator mississippiensis. Next base: position 349,773,677 of record NC_081824.1, read on the forward strand.
CACGGTCGGCAGGGCCAACTGGACCCTATCATGCATCCACAGGTGCATCTCAAGTAGGGCCAAGGAGGTGATCCTCCCTCTCTACGCGACACTGGTCAGGCCACAGCTGGGGTACTGTGTCCAGTTCTGGGCACCCCACTTCACAAGGGATGTGGACAACATTGAGAGGGTCCAGAGGAGGACCACCCACGTGATCCAGGGACAGTAGGACAGACCCTACAATGAGAGGCTACGGGACCTGAACCTGTTCAGCCTTCACAAGAGAAGGCTGAGGGGGGACCTTGTGGCTGTCTATAAACTCACTAGGGGGGACCAGAAGGGTTTGGGGGAGACCTTGTTTCCCCTAGCGCCCCCCAGGATAACAAGGAATAACGGCCACAAGTTGTTGGAGAGTAGGTTTAGATTAGACATCTGTAAGAACTACTTCACAGTCAGGGCAGCTAGGATCTGGAACCAACTTCTGAGGGAAGTAGTGCTGGCTCCTGCCCTGGGGGTCTTTAAGAAGAGGCTTGATGCCTACCTGGCTGGGTCATTTGAGCCCAGTTTTCCTTCTGCCCAGGCAGGGGGTCGGACTTGAAGATCTACAAGGTCCCTTCCGACCCTACTTCTATGATTCTATGATTTAATCTTCAAAATATGTACATTGGACGAAGATCTTTAGTTTGATGAAGCCATGGCAACCAGACTGCTGACTAAAAACATCTCTTCCTGTTTGTGAAATACTTGTGAAATATGCTCAACAAATCATAAGGCCAAACCAGTAGTTCTTATTCAGTCATCTCTTAAGCAAAGTTTTCTTTGACTAGGTTTCTTACATGCCTAAATATGAGTTTTGCTTGAAAAAGGGCTTTAGAATTTGCTGCATGAAAAGCTACTTTAAGGAAGAGATTTGCTGCATCATTCAATCCATCTTCTTGCCAGTGCGGGACTGTTTCTTTTATTTCTGGTCTGTTTCTAATCGTCTTAAAAGAGAAACTTTCATAGTCTGAAATACTTCCTGATAAGGAAGTCTGTATTTGCTATTTTGCCTACTTTTTAATTTTTTATACCTTTCCCTTAATTTCTGAAGAGCCAGGATGAACACATTTCTTCTCTTGCATCTTGGTCCTTTTTGGTGATAAACTTAGCTTAAAGAAATGTTCCCACATTTACTCATAACCAAGACGAGGGTTTTTCCCCCCTGCCATTTAACATGGAGGGCCCTCATCTTGGATTTGAGTACAAAGTGGTGGAGGGTGGGTAGCCGCTGTAGCTCCAACTACACCCCAACCTGGGGTCAGGATCAGAGTTGCCAGCTGCTGCCTGCACTCTCCTGCTCCCTGCAGGTAAGTCTAAGGAGGGGGAGGCGGGAGTATGGGGGAGGCCAGATTGAGGCCCCCATGGTGAGGGAGGGAGTGGGGCAGAAGCAGATCCTGGGGTGCTGCCTAGCCAGGGTGGTACATGCAGCTTGGGTGGGAAAAAGGACAAAGCCATGGGTGGCTCATCCAGAGGGCACGGGGGGTGGCTTCCCGCCATTGCATGCACCCTCCAGAGGGGCATGGGGGCACGTGCCCTCCCAGATTTGTGCGCAGGGTAGGGACAGATGTGGGCTGCCTGCTGCAGGGTCAGGGCTTTCTGCCTGCTGCCTTTCCCCCGGGAGCCCCACACTGGCTGCCTGGCCGCAGTAGGGGCAGCAGTGGCATGGAGTTGTGCTCCCTGCTGCGGCCAGGCAGGCAGAGGGCACATGGCTGGTATGGGGTTCCCGGAGCAAAGGCAGCAGGGCAGGAAGCCCTGACCCTGCACCAGATAACCTACATCCACCCCCACTCAGGTCAGCTCTGCTCCAGCCATGGCCGGGGGCAGGGAGGTAAAAGAAGAGGGGGTTATGTGTCCCTCCTTTCCATTTTGGAAAGGTGGTCACGCCAGCTCCAGTCTGAGGCATAGAGCATGTAGTTGCTCCAGGCCTGGCCTAGGAGCAGTGGTGGTGATGACAGCAGCTTTGGCCCAGACTCTGGGGCCTGACCAGGGCTACCACCACCACAATACCTTCTATGCAGCCAGGCTGCAGCTGAATCAACCATATGTTCCATGCCCCAGGCTGGAGTGGAGCCAGAGCTGGGGGAGGCAGGTGCTGGGGTGTGGGAGTTGGGGTCTGCAGGTAGTGGGGTGGGGGAGAGGGCAGGTGGCAGAGGGCAAAGTGTGGTGGGCCAAGGGGCAGGGGTCGGGCTGCTTGACTCACCCACTGCCTCTCCCCACTGTCTGCCTCCTTGCCTGCTACAGCAGTGGGGGAGACAAATTTAAATTGACCCTCCAATATTGAGATTCTATACATGAAATATTACAACACGTTTATACATTTTCCATGTATAGAATCAAATTATGGGGTGGGGGAAGAGTCATCTTAAATTCAGAGTCATCTTGGATGCAGGTAAATACAGTATTTATAAGCTGTGGAAAGTATCTGCTGTTATTAGTACATTCTGAACATTTACAAAATGAAGATATGTTCTGCTTTAAGTGTAGGTTAAGAATAAACCATTCCTTAATATCTCTACTGTTGTATAGTTTCTTTGTGCTAAACTGAATTTCCTATCAAATTGATCTGTGATCTTGATTTTTTTTTTTTTTTTCAGCACACCTGGACCTGGAGAATGAAAAAATCTAGTCAGTGTTTGGCAAATGCAAAGGATTGATACCTACTATCATCCTACAGGTACCAGACCTGTGAAACCTTATCATCCCATTGATGTATCAAATTTCAAACAACTGGTATTCTATACAGTTCTTGCAGGCCACAACAAGTCAACAGTGTCTACTTTTGCACTGTCTTTTAGCTACTCTAGGCAAAAAATACATTGTTTTGTCTGTTTCTAGATAATTTAGCAAATTCTAACTTGTTTCCCTTTCAAGCAGCTGTACCACACACCGTACTCTTCTTTTTTTGATTGACTTGAACCATATATTAACTACAGCATTTCTGCTGTGCTTGAACAATCAATCATTTTTATATTGTTAAAGCTTTTCCTTGCCCATGGATGAACAAAAAAAAGTAGTCAGGGTGTACAAAATCATGGTCCACATAAATTATCAAAAATGGTAATAAAATCATTTTTGGCTCTTAAACTGTTATCTTCCTACTTCCATGCAAGAACAGATCCAGCTACATCCAACATGAGCCTGTGGAAAAGTTTTTCATTTATACTCATTGGGCACTTTCACATGCTTAACACTAAGGACATGTAGTAATTTGGGATTTGGACTGTTTGTTTTGTGCAAAATATTATAGGAAAATCCGCCCTGATGTTAGAATCTAGTGACTTTCACGTACTGATTTATGTAGGTGTTAGTTACTACACACATTTAAGCCTATTATAAAATGTAATAATTTGGCAGATTTTTTAAGTCAGTGTTTTCTTTGGATGTAGTTTAGAGAACTATGCTAATTCATATACCTTCATTAAAAGGTGATCTGAAAACTGCCAGCTTCTAACAGACTTTTTTTTATTATGCTGTCAGCTTTTAATGAGTAGAAGGAAACAAATATAACTAAGAGTCAGTGCTTTTTCCCCATCCAACACTACACAATGACTATGAAAGTTCAGTTTTCATCCAGAGCACATTCTTAATCTGCCTCCAATGCAGATGTCGCTTACATTATGTAAAAAAGCTTAGACATAGCTTAGCACAGAAATTTCAAAGACATGCACCACACCATATGGAAATCACTAGATTTTGACCCCCACCCCCATTCCCCAAAGATTGATGGCTGGAATTGAGTTGGACAAAGTGTGTTTTATCCTCTTTGGCCCTTGTCCATAACACCATGAGAATGTTAAGAAACTGGCTAGCAATCCTGTAATTTAAGCTTTGGCAGAATTTCCATTATAAAAACCTTATTATTAAGAAAAATTATAACTTGACTATGACTTTTCTCCAGACTCAGATTTTGCATGCACTCTCATAAAAAAAAAAATTATATATATATATATATATATATATATATATATATATATTAGTGCTTTAATAGGATAATCATACTTGTTTCAAATATGAGTTTGCTTTTGTAACTCAAAAACAGCTTTAATTTTTAAGTGGTCATACAGCCAGCCATTTCTCCATAATGTGCTATTTAATAAAACCATCTTTTTAAAGAATATGTCCATTGTTCATAATGGGGCTACTGAAGTTATTTGGACTTATCAATCAATTCAGAATAAGAACCAAAGAATGATATTATGTAGTGTGTGGCACATAAAGGAAAAGATGTTTGCAAATGTGTTATCTTCAATGTTTGTGACTTTTAATTAAATCTGGTACAATTTTGCTTATTCACAGATAGAAAAACTTGTTTTTAAATTATTTTTCTTTCATGATGGCAGTGATGTTTACTGAACTGAACCCTACAAGAGGAATACTGAATAGTAATACTGAAAAGTATTTCCTGACTACTTTATAGACTTATTACATGTCCATGAACTACAGCATGGTTTTGGAAATCCTGATGGATGTACATATTGAAAAAAAATGTTTGGCAAAATTGAAATGATACAAAATGCATACATCATCACATCCTGAATATTGCCTCTAAAACAGATTTGGATGAACATGATTAAGCTGTAAATATTTTTCTATATATTAGTCTTCTCCTATTCCCTAATTCTTTTTTCCTGTTACCTAGTGAAGTTCCAATCACATTTGCTTCTTGTTTCTCTTTCTCCTGTTCACTTTCTGTCTGATCTCCACACTGCTTGTCCCTCACACATTTCCTTCCTCAACTTTTAGTTTCCCATTTCTTGTCCTCTGGTCACCTATATTCTCACCTGTTTCCCTCCCATCTGCTGCCCTAATTTTTTCACTTGCTATTTCACTTTGCTTTGCTGAGATCCAGTCATCTTTTCATTCCCTTTTATGACTTTCCTAGCCCTTCCCCTTCCAAGTATTTTCCTCTTTAATGCTATCTAAGCTTGTCCTTGGGCTGATCAAGAGAACCCTTTACAGGTTGGGAATTGTGGTTCTCAGTGTCAAAGACCAGATGACCTTTTACTCTGCACTGCAGCTGTTTAGAGGGCAGGCAGGCAGGAGACAGGAAGGGAATAGCAAGGACCCCTTTTATGGGGCAGTCACAGGGGGTACTATTACTAGGATATTAGTGGGAACAAGAGAATGTGAAACCAAGAAAAGTCCCTATATGTGCCTTCACAGGATGATGGAAGGGAATCAAGTTAGGTTCCTAAAACTCTCTCGAGTCAATAGAATATTAGGAGCCTGCAAAGGATGTTGTCCACAATACTCTTCATGCTAATGGTGAGACATCTAGGGCAGGGGTGGGCAGTTATTTGGGGTTGAGGGCTACTTAGGGAGTTTTAGGGAGCTGTCATGGACCAGGTCAGCACCCCTGCCCTCCCAACAGCTAACCAAAACTCCTTAAGAGGCTCTGTTCTACATTTGGCTGGCCAGCTGGGATGAGGCCATGGCTGGGAAGCAGCATCCAGGAGCAGGTGGGCAGGGCCAGGGCTTGGCTCATGGGGCCGTGACAGAAAAGGGCCGGGGCCCAGTGCAGAGCTACAATCCGCTGCCTGCACATTCTTATGATAGACGCCAGGTCTGCAGACAGGAGAGTGTGGGGAGCAAATCGTGGTTCTGCCCTGGCTCTGCACTGTCGCTGCCCAGTGATCCCAGGGTCTCCATTGAGACCGGCCGGGACCCACATGGGCAGGGCACATGGCCAGGTGGACAGGATGGGGTTGCAAGTGGGCAGGCAGGGAGTGGCATCCAGAAGTGGGATGGGTGGACAGGGTCAAATCTGGGATCTTGGGACAGTGACAGCGTGAGGCCTGGGCCTGGGCCAGAGCTGCAACCCTCCCCTTGCACACCCCTGCCTGCGGAACCAGTGCCCATTGCAGGGACATGTGGGCAGCAGGTCATGGCTCTGTCCCAGGCCCTGGCCCCACGCTGTGACAACCCCAAGATCCCAGACCCAGCTCCACCCCTCCCACCTGTCCTGCTCCCGGATACCACTCCCCATCCACCAGCAGCCCCATCCCATCCACATGGCTGCATGCCCTGCCCACACGGATCCTGCCTCTGGCGGTGGATGGGCCAGGGTGCTTGGGCAGCAGGGCTGGGTTTAGTGGTGGCAGCCAGAAGGAGTTACCACTGCCGCGGCTGCAGGGAAGCAGTTCTGGCCACTACACCACCCCAGCTCTGCCATGTGCCTGGGGCAGCAGGTCTCAATGGGCTGCCCCCCTATGCCTGGGCTGGGTGGACTGAGGGACCTGCTGCAGGATGGACAAAATCTCTTGGCAGGCCACATATGGCCCGCAGACTATATTTTGTGGCCTCTGATTTAGAGTAAGCAAATAAGAAATATTGAACAGAGGATGTGTCAGAGGATGTCTGAACTTTCATTCCTGACTGGAGTGCAGTTGCTTCTGTCCATGTGGATCCCCAGAGCTCTCTTCTGAGGGTAGATGCTTAACTGCTAGGCCACCCCCCTTCTTAAAACATGTCCAGAGGAAGAGGAACCCACTCTGTTTTGTAGGTAAGTGGTTAAAATGTTCAGGTAGAAAGTGACAGACCTAGGCTCAAAGCCCTCCTCAGGCTAAGGGGATACAAACCTATCTGATTCATCTCGCATGAGTGCCCCAATTACCAGGCTGTAGAGCAGTATGGGTAGGAAGCACCCTCCACTTCTCGCAGGGAAGCTGGGCCACTGCACAGCCAAAAACTGGCCATAGGGATAGAAGGAGAGTAAGCAAGTGGGAGTCTGACTGTATAGTCTTGTGCAAGGCTGTCCAACTTGTGGCCTGTGGGCTGTATGTGGTCCACGGGAAGTTATGTTGTGGCCCCCAGGCTATTGCTCAGCCATTGCTCGCTCCTCCCATCCTTCCAGCTGCAACAGCAGTCAGAGTTTCTGGGCTACCCTCTCCATCTTCCAGCTTTCACTGCCTGCACCTGCTACAGGAGTTGGGACAGTGGATTACAACACAGCTGGGGGAGCTGAGGATGAGCCTGGGGCCATGCAGTGCAGCAGTGAGATGGGTGTGGGGACACAGTGCAGTGGTAGGGGGGCGTCTGCATGGTGTGCAGCCTTAGGGAACCAGGACTCACCCTGGAGCAGCTCATGGGTATGCAGTGCCTGATGGTGTGGCCTGTTGGCCCTTTAGCCCTTGGCCACTTAGAAGTTGGACAGTCTTGGTCCAGCAGTTGGGGCACTTGGCTGGTATAACTTGTTTCTGGTCCTTGGTCTATTAGTGCATTTTACACTCAACAGCTGGATAAAAGTCAGGAATATGTCTGAGAGCAGGAACTGGAATCCATGCTCCTTCCTGTCCCTTGACAGTTGAGTGTTACTGCCTTCAGGTCAGAAAAACATTTGAAGGGGTTTTGCTCTTGCATGTTCATAAGGTAAGACAGGGTAAACTAAAAAGAAAAACTCAAAAGGAGCTTCTAATGTTCACTCAGTCAACCACTTTTGACAAAAAATATTTACTCATTGGATTTAACTATCTAAACAGAACCTTGAAGTAGACTGTTCACCTGCCCACAGCTTGTTGCAGCAAAGTTTGTTATTTTTCCTTTTACCTGTGAACTTCAGCAGAAACTACCAAACTTTGAACAATAAGGGAGCTACGTACAGAAAAGCTTTTATTTGCCAGAGAACAGCAGCTGCCCCAGAGTTATTCTCTCTTTTCTCTCCAGGTTGGATTTGGAGTTTGTGTTGGAGTCTTGTTTTACAAACCTCTTGGGACCTCGAGTCTGCTATTTGTGGGTGTATATATGTACAGACAGGTAGCCAGAAGGCAGTAGCCATGGCTGCGATCCACAGAGGTAATGAAATACAGGTCAAATGGCAAATCCTCTACAGATTAGTCCATATAAGAAATGCAAAGTATCCTTATACCAATTTCCAGGCATTTCTGTTTCTGTCTTCTAAAGGCCAATATCCTATGTGGTGCCTAAGGTTTGTTCTACACCTTTGCTGTTCATGCACCTGGATATCTCAAAAGATGGCCAACTAATCTGGAAGAAGCCTTCTGTTTTATACATAGAATTGGCACAACTGTTGTTTGAAGGTCTATTATTTGAAGCAAAACAGTCTCTCATGGAGGGTCGTTCAGTGCTGTTGCTTCTTTTGGGATTTTGCAGTCCCTGTTCACCTGCCTCTCCTTGGACCACCCTCCTAGGGGTTATATGGCTTATGAGTTTTACCCAAGTTGGAATAGATGGAAGCTACTTGAAACAGAAGTTACTTGCCAGAAACTAGTAGGGTCAGTGTTGTTATAGCTGTGATGGTCCAGGAATGTAGGAGAAGTGAGGGTTTTCTGTGATATCTTTTATCAGACCAGCCATGTAGTTGGGAGACCTGTTGGACAAGCTTTTGCACATCAAGTGTCCTGTAAGAGGCAGACCCAGGTTGAGCTAAATATCAGAGCTATTTGCCACTACTTGTGGTTAGTAGCAGCTCTTTATAACACCTCTTCATTCCTTGTTCACAGCTCTCCTCCATCCCTCCAAGAATGCTTGCATTTTCATGAAGCCTGGGTCTGCTTCTTTGTTAGACCTAAGGAAGAACAGCTGATGTCCGAAAGTTTGTCTAACAGCTTTTCCAACTTCACAACTGGTCCGTTAAAAGATATCACAAAAAATCCTTGACTCTTTGCCTGGCCCCGGACAGATACTACATTTAAAATGTGATTAACTGGTATTGACCTGTATTTCCTTACATCTGTGTCTAGGAGAATAATGCCTTCTGACTAGCTGTCTGTAAATATATACTCCCACTAATTGCTGACCCAAGATCCCAAGAGGTTTGTTAAACAAGACTCCAACACAAACTCCAAATGCAGCTTGGAGAGAAGAGAGAGAATAACTCTAGGGCAGCTGCCATTTTCTGGCAGGTATATGTAATAACTTTGTGGTTCATTCCTATCACAGTTTATTGAAATGCATGGCCAGCTCTTGCAACTTGTAGAGCTTTTCAAGACTCCTGCGTGCTCCAGAGGCTAGGAGTGCCCCTAGGCTGGTCGGGACTCCCAGCCAGGTGACTGTACCACATGCTCCCCGGGCAGGAAACCCCATCAGCTGATTGGAGCTCCCAACTGGGGGAGCTCATTCTGTGCTCCTGAGGCTGGGAGCTATGATCAGCTGATGAGCTCTGATTAGCCCAGAATCAGGCTTCCCCTGCACTGGCAATATAGCACGTGTGGCATGGCAGGAAGCACAACTGTTGGGATCCCACATCAGATCCTATGCGCATTTACTTTAACGTCTGTCAGGGACCCCAGAAACTGCCATTCTTTGACAGTCCCCTCTGCCTAGTCATATTCCTTGCCCGTTTGTTTGAAGTCTCAAGACAATAAGTCTGACATTATGAAAGAAAACTACGATGCCTTCTTCAACATCAGAATCCTCCATGGGGGTAGCTGGAACTAACCTGCAGCTAAATGCTAAGGGATACCAATCCCACCAGTATGAATATGCAGAGAAGATGTTCTTGAAGAAGAGCATTAGTAAGTAACCCCTCTCTATGATATTGGTATTATTAATTTAATAGAAAGGCACAGGTGGAATGAACTATCGGATGGCTGAAGATTGAATTTCTAAAAAGTCAAGCATCATCTTTTTGGTCTTTTTTCTTTCTGTATCCTGGTTTCCATAATTTTTCTACTTTCTCCAACCCTCTTTCCTTTCCCATAGGTCAGCAAGTCTTTTGACCACATAATATCTTTAATATAGTCTAAGCTGCATGTAGTGAGTGTATTTGACAATCAAAAATTGCCCAACATGTAGGGCAGCAGTTATAAACAAACCTGAAATTGGCTAGGTCCTGTCAGTTGGAGGCAAGGAGCCCAGAGTATTGTAACAAGAATTCCTGAGACGCTAACAGCTTAGTAAAGGCTGATGGCAAGCTCTGAGTAACAATGTCAGGAGCATTTACAAGACAGGAAAAGTTGAGGGCATCTTAAATTTATAGGCATGCTTAAATTAGTTTAAGTAATGTCTTTAATACTGAAATCAAGATAATTAATAAATGGCTATTGCTTTTTCTGCAATTTAAATCCACGGGTGTCTTAAATGGCTTATTCTGTATACATTTTTAAAGCTCAATTAAAAATTGAACTTGGAAGTAGGCGGTGTGATTCTCTTACTATACAACATATGGCATCTATTCTAGGGACAGTTGGGAAAAAACGAGTGTGTTGAGGATGAGGAAATAGAAGGTTTAAAAATATTTTCATAAACACTTTTCCTTTGAACTGTTTTACAGATTCAATTTTAGTGGGATTTTTAAATCCCATTTCCCTTTCTTCATGTAAAATAATAGACTTTTGGTTGTAAACTAAAGGGCGTGAGAAATAGAGGCACCATGTTTGTTGCTAGCACAAAATATGAAACCTTAACATGCAGAAGCCAACCCCAGTATCATATTATCCATCAGAATAAAGACAGCGGCAAGCTCACAATAACATTTTCTTCAGATTATGGTGATAAGGCAAATCACACACACACACAGATTAGAAAACTGTATGACCAAACAGCTCTACAGTTGTGTGTCAGTATTTCTATAGGTCCCTGTAAGCTGACTAAGATAAGTTGATCTCAGGGTAAATTGCAATAAAGATGTGTTCTTTCTGATTGTTTGCTCTTACTACATTTTATGTTGCCTGCCCTAGAAATCACGAGCCCTTCAAGAGGTTCCAAGAAGAAACCTGATTTTCCATTGAGAGTGTAAATCGTTATTTATGAATGCATAAGGCAAAAGTATCACAACAATATTCAGAGTTAGGTGCTTATAAAAAATACCTGGTCTACATAACTAAAGGGATCAGCATACAAATAAAGTGAGTTTAGAAAAAGTAACACTTGTTTACATGCTTTTCAGCAGGTAAACAGGTGGTTTTTCACAGGAATTTGTTAATGTGTTAATGTTTATTCATATGAAGATGAATGTTTTCGCCTATATTTGATTTCTTTGTAGATTTATCCACTTGCCACTCCCACCAATAAGACATACACTTTGCTCATTTATTGTTGCCTTTGTCAAGTTCATAACATATGTGGTTATAAGTTGTGCAATACATATTTTTCTCCCAAAATTAGGCATGTTGGTATTATACCTGCCAAATATTCTCCAAAAGCAAGTGTTAAGCAATAGTTTTTAGACTATCTAGAGGTTCCTTGCTAAGCCCCAGGGCATTGCACTTGAAGAAATCATCTCCCTGCCCTCTCCACCGAACACCTAGGAGCTGAAGGTGGCGCCTAGATGGCTGTACTACTGCTGCTGGTGGTAAAAAAAAACAAACTGATGGCACCTAATAGAGTTGTACAGTTCATCACAGCAATGCATAGACTGTAAGGCTGGAAGGGACCTCAGAAGATCATTGGGTCCTGCCCCCTGCACCAAGCAGGAAAGATAACTGGGGGTCAGGTGACCCCAGCAAGGTGACTGTCTAGTCTCCTCTTGAAGATTTCCAGGGTAGGCAACTGCACCACCTCTGGAGGGAGCTTGTTCCACAGTCTGGACACCCTGACTGTGAAGAAGTTTTTCCTAACGTTGAACCTGAACCTATCTTCCAGGAGTTTGTGGCCATTACTCCTGGTTTTCCCCTTGGGTGCCCTGGTGAACAGTTGCTCGCCAAGCCCTTGATGTACTCCCCTAGTGTAGGTACAATCTCACCTCTTACACCAAAGATCAAAAAGTATTTTAAACATGCAACATGTTTTGCTTGCTCCTTATAAGTCATAATTTGTTACTTAGGTAACTGCTACCTGCAGTACCTATAACTGTCCAGACAGCTGTGTTTCAATCCCAGCATTAAAAACAAACAAAGTGTGTATTGCTGCTATAGACTTTCTAAAAACAAAGAGGTGTGAGCCAATCTTATTTATCTGCCTGACAGGAAAACACTCTGTGCCTTTATCCTGAGATTGTGGTTGAGTGCGACTCTTCTCTGTTTTGTCTTTTTTGGTTTATTATTCTTTCTCCCCCTCCTCTGTCCTGGATTTGGAAAGAGGTTCCACTCAGTTTGGACTAACTCACTGCACTGCACTGAGACAGAGCTTCCCTCTTTCTTCCCTCCTTCACCCCTGCCATGCTTCTTTGTTCCCAAGAAAATAAGACATTCTGGTCTCAAAGGCTGAGGGATGAATTGGCAGCATGAGCACCCCACTGGATTAGCCATCTTTTTGCAATTAACAAATGAGAGCTTCTTTCAAAAGTGCATATTCCATTGTCAGCCCTCCCACCTTATGACAGAAGGACATGTAAAACCAGAATGCTCTTCTACTTGCATGTAGCAATGTCTCATGTTTTGGTTGTCTTGCCATGATTGCAGTTTAGATGACTGTGTTTTAGATGTCAGCGATTCCCTTATACCAATCTAATGAAATGATTCTGAGTAGGGATATATCTTTTCCCTAGTTTATTACTTACTAACCAACCCCTGCTTTTGCCTATCTTGAAGGAAGTGAGCACATAAAAGGAGCAGCTAATTGGCACTTGCAGGTAGTGGGAATTCCAGTGTTGTCTGTATTCCAGGACAGCATTCTCAGAACAGCCTGGAAGCTGTTTTAAGGCTTGTCCTTAAAATATGCAACCCGAAGAGATTATCCAGTTAAATAAAGATAATCAATCATACAGGCCTGTTTTAGGAAATTAAAAGCAAAACACAGCAGAAAAATTGCTAAATCAAGTCTGAGTGGTTTAATTGCCCTGCAAAATTCAGTACTAGCTTTATCTGCAGGGTGGTATGGTTGGAAGCAGAAAAGGCCTTACTGATGGCTGACTTGTATCCAAGTCAAAATCAGATAAAATTATGGAAATTCAAAATGAAAATGAATTTTAAAAATAAAAATTAAAGAACACTTACATTCCTTGGTATTGGGAGGCGCCAACAAACATGAGTAGCAAACCATTCCATATATGTTCCTGGGCCTGTTTTCCAACATGTAGTAACTACAATGAAGGGCAAGGCAGGCAAAATAACAAAAATGAGTTGCAGTGAAGTACAGTTGAATAGCAACCAATTATTCTGAGATAAAATCATTTTTAAAAAACCTTTACAATCAATTCGATGACATCCGCTTTTGTGTTTTTTTAGCTGAATATAGAGTCTTTCTTTTCTTCCCATCCCCCAGATAGGTAGTTTATCAACCGTTAAGCCTACATAACAAGAAGTGATATTGTTGCCTAAAACAACATTATTCTGCCTGGTGAGTTTTTAAGCTGCAGTTTACAGCATGCTCCGAAATGAAGCTTTCTAAACAAGGACAGTATTTTTAAGCAGTAATTTTCCAGGCACAGCCACCAGTTGGATTTAGTTACTTAGTTATCTGTGTATGAGGCATAAAAATAATCTCCCCAACTAAAGAGGAAAAAAGAGAAATTTAAATGAGTCACTAATAATGACTAGAAAAAAACTGCAGGAAAAGCTAGATTATGGGTTACACCAGGGGTCAGCGATATATGGCCTGCAGGCCAGATCTGGCCCATAAGAAATGTATCTAGCAGGTGGCAGCTCAGGGAATTGACAGCATTCTCCAGCCACAGCAGCAGAAGAGGCGTCCTCAGGGGTCTAACTCCTGCAGTGTTCAGTTTATGCTCTCTGCTGCAGCAGAGGAGGTATCACAAGGGTCCTGATACGTGCCTTTTCTCTCTATTCCCTTCATAGCATCTGCTGATTACAAAGACAGTGTGGGGCTGCAGCCCACAGTAGGGGTTGGGTCATAAATAGTAGCCCACAGTGGCAAAAAGCTTGGTGGTGGTTTACACTATTCCACAAAGTTCAGTGTGGGCGATGATTTATATATAGCCTCCAAGTGAGAGTTTTGATCTGCGTAAAGTCTGTTTGGATAAGTGGGCAGCATATATAAAATAAATATGACTTTTTTTTAGTTAATATGCCTTTATGTATCTAACTGTGTTGTAGTTCACTGGTCCAAATAGCTATTCCTGAATGTGTAAGTTTATCATATCTGTCAATGTATGTGAACATGACATTTTTCTGTAAACAGGTACACTCAGAAATTATTGTTGAAACTACTAAGCAAAGTTCAAAAATAGGCATTCTGGGATTTTTGTTAATAGTTCATGAAATGGCAAATGCCTGCTTGTTGTCGTATCTTGTAGTTTAATTTTAAAGTTGCTGTTCTATAGCCAAAAGCTACTATAATGGTTCAACATAAAAAACCATATGGGTGACAACAGCCACACACACACACACACACACACACACACACACACACACGAGGCTTCACCAGCATTTGTACATGTGCTTGGGCAGGGAGGGGGCGCTTTAATTAGAGCAGCTCCAAGAGCCTCTCTAGGTAAAGCACCCGGAAAGGCACATATTTCAGCATCCCTATGCTGAAAAATGGCAGTGGGGGTACTTTAACTAAAGCTCATTGAAGAAATTTAGTTAAAGTGCCCTCATTGCCATTTTTCAGCGTAGGAACACTGATACACATGACGCTGGAGTCCGCTGGGCTGTAATTACAGTGTGTCAGAGCAGCCTAACTGCACATGTATAGGCGCCCTATATGAGTATTAGACAAAAAGGTACCAGAAACAAGTACTTTCAACAGTTAAGGTGAATTACCTTAAAATCGAGACATAACTATATAGCTTTCCTTATATAGTAAATAAATTACTTTTCCCCTGACCATTTGATGAAAAGTAATTAAAAGCTATGCAAACAGTTACTGTGCTGCTACTTTTATTATATAAAAGGAGAAGGAATAAGTAGCTTAGTGCTCCTGTTCAATTACCCATCCTAATCCTGAATATTTAGTGTTAAGAACAACACTAACCTGCCACCTGCTTAAGATTTTCAAATGTTTCTAAATTTTTTGGACTTGATGCAAACAACCCAAATGATCATACCTATGGCAAGCTCAGTCACAAATCATCCATGAGTAGAATGAGGTAGTTAACAGTTTTAGTCTGAAATTAGGCAGACAGCAGGGCAGGGTGGCACTTTTATAGATTAACTGCTTTGGAGAGTCACAAGCTTTCATAGGCTATAATCTACTTTGTTAGATAATGATTTTATATTTCCTTTAGTCTGCCTCTATGCAGAATTACTTTTAAATAAGTGTAGTAGGCTTACAGTGTTGTTGTAGCCATGATGGTGCAGGAAATCTACAACAGGCAAGGATTTTTGGTGGTATCTCTTATTGGCCCAAATATTTAATTAGGAGAGACATTGAGGAAAGGCACTTTGTTCCCAAAAGCTTGTCTACCATTTCTTCCAATTCTATGGTTAGTCCAGCAAAAGATATCAACAGAAAATCTTTGACTGTTTAAAATCAATGTCTTCTAAAACAGATGGAAATTTTAATAGTGTCATTGTTTAAGGTCATCTCTCATCTCTGGAGTAATATTGAGAGAGAAGTTTCAAAGAAACAGTAGTCCTTGTGTGTAGAAGATGCTCTCTTTACTAAGCATGGTGTTTTCAGTCATTAATTTGACTCTAGTTTTCTCGTACTCAATTAAGCTTCTGTAGACCTGCACTTGGGAAGCCCATAATAAAAATACATTAAACAAAGTATCTTGAGACATGAAGGTGCCTTGAGCATATCCAAGTGAGTTGAGGTGTGTTATGTTGGAAATTTTTTGTTCCCTTTTTTTAAAGATTTACCCTTGCTCTTCTCTTTTTATGTACTTGTCTCCAGGTGACATCTCCACCCTTACCTTGAAAGAAAAGCTTCATATTTATTCTTTAGTGGGGTATCAATGCCACATAATAATGCACTGTGGAGCACATAATGAATAAACTGGGAATTACTGCCAAACCACAAATAAGAATGGCAGGCCAAAGATACATACAGCTCCATAAAGATAAATATGGGATAGTCTGGATTCAGAGCCTAAAGCCCCTGCAGTTTAAAAAAGATAAACAATCCTTCCTCCAGCTAATCAATTCAAGATGATGAAATATCTCTCATTTATTCACTGTGACATTGCATGAAAGCATATACTTTTGTTCTCAAAACAAGAACTGAGGAGGGTGCAAGAAGGCATGTAACTGCTCATTTATGTTTGAAGAAAGATCTCCAGTTGCATCAGAAGAAGGAGAAACTTCTTCATGATTTGAGTGCCCAGGGTCTGGAACAGACTCCCCCAGAGGTGGTGCGATCACCTACCCTGGAAATCTTTAAAAAATGACTTGACACGCACCTTGGTGGGGTCATCTGACCCCAGCAGTCTTTCCTGCCCCAGTGCAGGGGAGCTGGACCCGATGATCTCATGAGGTCCCTTCCAGCCCCTAACATCTATGACTCTGTGGGCGCGTCCAGATGAGCGTGCACGTGCCTCTTGCCCCACCTCAAACCTGTTTGAGACTGGGCAAGAGGCATGTGCGGGAATGAAAAAATGTTCCCCACACTGCAAGTTTGCCACCGGCCCCACCTGTTCTCCCAGGCCCCTGATCCCTCCCCGGCCCCACCCCCACCTGTCCCCCTGAGACCCCCAATCACTTCCCTGCCCAGCCCCTTCTCCCGCCAGCCACTCCATAGTTTTAAAAAACCAATCTCCCCTGGCACTTACCGGCAGTTGTAGCTGCCGTGTGGCTGCCTGGGGCCCTGCCCACACAGTGGGGGGCAGGCTGACAGCCCCAGCAGCCCCAGCCCAGGCCCTCCTGCCCCTCCGCTGTCCTGTGCTGCCTGCGGGGGCTCTGCCAGGAGGCCCCGGAGCCCCCCCCAGCCCCTGCTTCTAGGGTAAGGAGAAGATTTTTTTTCTATTTTTTTCTGGGGGGTTTCCTGGGTTTTTTTTTTAAAGTGATGGTGCCTGGGCTTGGGGGGGCAGCCATGGGGGTCTGGGGGAGCGGGGGGTGGGGCTGCCATTGGGGGGGCTGCAGCAGCTGGTGGGGGATGGGGCCAGGTGGGCAGCAATATAGGGGCTGGGGTGGGGCATGTGGGCTTTGTGGGGGGGCTGGTAGCCCCTGCAGGGGCCATTTGGCCCCTGTTGGGCCATAGCCCCTGTGTGGGGGCCATAGTCCCTGTGGGAGGGCAGCAAAATATATATTCATGAATTCATGAAACATGTATTTAGAGTTCACTTTATTATTATGATAAGAGACTTGCTTTAACACTGTAGATATATCAATACAACATTGTCCAACTGATCTCTTGTCTCTGCCTCTCTCTCTCTTTATAGTGGTCTTTTGTTTTACTTGTGGGGGAACATGGATTTGGGGGTATTTTACAGAGTGACTTTGGGATTTTTTTTATCAGGGATTTTTCAGTTTTCCAATAGGGAACACCAGAATTCCTGCCAGGGAGGCCAGTGGCAGGACCCTGCCTGCTCAGAGTTGGCACCTTGGACCCAGCTGGCTATGGCTGACAGGCTTTGATAGTTCATAGCAGGTCACCACACCCAGAACATCTTTCAGGCAATAGCTGCCCAGATGGCCGGGCAGGGGGCACACATGGCAGTAGTGCCACACGGAGGCCAACCCTGTAGCCACAGCCCACTGGCTGCTGGCCCAGAGGGGAAGATGCCTCTACTGGCTGTGCAGTCCCTATCTGGGTCTGGCAGGTGGCAGCAGGTCACAGCCAGGCAGCAGCCCCCACTGCCAGAGTGCCTCAGTGGGTAGAGGGTGCAGGGAACTCTCAGGGCTGCTTCAGCAGTCCAGCTGGCACAAGGGGCAGAGTCCCCAGGTACCTGTTCAGGTACCTGTTCAGCCTCAGCAAGAGGAAGCTGAGGGGGGACCGGGTGGCTGCCTACAAACTCATCAGGGGAGATCAGCAGCAAATAGGTAAAGCCCTTTTCTCCCCAGCACCACCTGGGGTGACGAGGAACAATGGTAATAAGCTGATGGAGAATAGGTTTAAATTAGAGATCAGAAGGCAATATTTTACAGTTAGGGTGGCCAAAATCTGGAACCAACTTCCCAGGGAAGTGGTCCTCGCCCCTACCTTGGGCAAGTTCAAGAGGAGGTTGGATAATCACCTGTCTGGGGTCTTGTGAACCCAGCATCCATTCCTGCCTGTGGCAGGGTGTCAGGCTAGATGATCTGTTCAGGTCCCTCCTGACCCTAGCTACTATGATACTATGATACCAACTGGCTGGGCCCCAGACGCTCCTGAGAGCTAGTAGCCCTGAGCTACTTGCCAGGGTGGCTTTTTATACTGCTGGGGCCAGGACAGGTGTTGGCCCCAGGCTCTAGCTCTCCCTGGCTGCAGATCCGGGAGGAGCCAGGCAGGGTTATTTTGCCCCAAGTGGCACAATTTGCTCCACAACAAAGTGCATGTCCAAGCATGTGTACTGAGGCAAAAAGCCCCGGCTCAAATTTGCACCGCTTCTATTTAAGCTGCTGCAAGCACGTGCGCTTGCATGTATGGATGCGCCCTATGAATCTATAACCATTCCTATGAACTTTAAATGGCAGAAATAATGTTTGTGGTGTTTTGCTATACAACAAGTACTTGGATGGTATTGGAACAATTTATCAGATAATAGCACTAATTGTAGGAAGGAGAGAGTGATCCAAGAGTTAAAGAAGCATCGTGGATTTAAACAAAATTGTTATATATAAGGTATGTGAAGTGATCTTTCCACTCTACTCAGTGTAAATAAGGCCTCAGCTGGAAGACTGTTTTGAGTACCATTTAAACATTCAGACCAGTTAGAGTCTACAGAGTAATGAAAGTGGTCAGGGGTCAAGAATATATCACCTTTAAGGAAACAATATGAAAGAATTTGATTTGAAAGAATTATTTTTTTCAGACTGGTAAAGAAAAGACTAAAGGGAGACATGATGACCATCTGCAGATATGTAAAAGAGGAGGTAATGTATTGTTTTCCACTTCTGTTGGGGTAGGACAAGAAGTAATGGGCTTCAACTGAACTAAGGGACATGTTAGATCACAGTTTTTGTGAGGACATGGATCTGTTTTGCATGCTTGAGAGAGCCTGATGCAGAAGAACCATCTAGTTCTGGATTGCTGTCAGGGTTAGTCATAAAATATGTGCCAAGCTGATCAGTCCTGTCACGACAGGAATTTCTGTATGTGCACAGAAGCAGAATTTTAGGTGCTTGGGTAACATTAAGGTTTAAAATTGATGTGCCTGAGGGGAGTTTAAATACTGCTGGAATTAGGCACCAGCTGAGCAGGGGCCTTTAGGATTGTAATTTTGGATTTAGGCAGGTAAATCCTGCCCAAGTCTCTCTCTCTCTGGATCTCTCTCCAACTTTTACAACCCACCTAAGTAGATCAGTATGATATTCCCATTTTACGTATAGGGGAATTTAAGCTTACAGAAGGTCTGACTGGCCCATGACGTCACACAGAAGGCCTCTGACTTCACTAATACTGGCTGTAGGTAATAGTGCCAATTCAGAGATAAAGTTACATCATTATCTCGTGTTTTTAAAGGAACCACTGTAGCAGCTGGCAGAGATCTGCTAATTAAATGAAGCCATATTGTGCCATTGAGGTTTCATCAGAATCCATCAGAAATATAATTATTTTCAAATATTCAGGGCAGGATGTAGCTCCAAGTAATGACCACAGAATTTGGCATGTAATCTTGGGATTTGTATGTTTTATGTTACTTAAGTGCATTCAACTGTTGAAAGTTATTGCCTATACTTGCTGCCACATTGGTGGAACAGCCCCTTGAGGTTTACTCCTTAAAAAAGTTGCTGCTCCATGGCCAAAAGCTGCCATATACTCCCTCACTGCACTTGCTTAGGAGGGCAAGTTTAGGATTAGGTGTGGGAAGAGTTTACTTCACTCCAGCTACTTTGGTCTGAGAGCAGTTCTGAGTTATCATAGCTTCCCATAGCTACTGAGGAGAAACTTCTTGGGCTGATCATAAGAAAGAAGAAACTTTTACATTTCAGGGTGATTTTGTAGGGCTGGCAGGTAAGAATAAATTTTCTTACCTATAAACATTTCAGGGAGATTTTGTATAAAATTACTGGAGTAAGGTAAACATGGAGCTCAACTGTGCTATTTTTATAGACTCACGACTACATTTTGAGCTGTGACTTTCACGAATCTCAATACAAGTGGGCTTTGCTCACCCTTACTTGAGCCCTGGGGCAACTTATTTAGCTAGTTAAAACACAGTATTTAAAAAATCATTGCATACTTGTATATGTAGGCGCTTAAAGATATCTGTGAGAACATCTCCCAGAAATGTAATTTGGTAACTGTTGTATTATTTTATTTCAGGATTGTGCTGCCTGTTTTCAGTGCATCTTTGCTTCCAAGATGGACTTATTAAATGAAATCTGGTCTTGTGACAAGCACCAGCCACAGAATAATATTGCTTTTGAACTAGAGAGAGTGGTAGAAGTTCTTATGATTTTAGTAGCTTTTAAACTACTGTGCTACTAAACCCTGTAGATTACCCAGCTTGCTATCTGGTCTTATATAGAGAGACTCTTTCCTTCTAAAATATTTCTCCAGCCCTTTGCATTTTCATGGTATTAATGGCATTTATTGCTACCAAAATCTCCAATCAGTTTCAGATATTGGCATCTACTATTTATGCATAGACTGTAAATTATGCCTAACAGATATTGTACTTACAAATACCTGTCACCAAACATAAATGCAAAGTACTTACAATCAGACAGGCAAAGAAAGGAGGAGGTCAGGGGTTTTGAACCAGAACAAGCATTTTGAGTATGCTGAACAACAATTTTATAGAGCAAAGATTCATAGTTAAATTCTTACCCAGGAAGACAAGGCCCACACTCTGCATCATTCTCTTTATCACCAGGTGTCATGACAGTAGCTCGAAAAAATCCCTCACAATCTTTGTGGCGCCTGCATATCTGGTAACCTCCTTTAGAAAACTTCTCAGATGGACAAGGAATGCAGCCGTAGTCTTCATCTTTGGTGCCATATCCACATGTCTGTATGATAGATCACAGAACTGCATTTTGCATTACCTTCTAGGAAAAAAGAACATTCACAGCATACCCCCCACTCTCTGGCTTTGTGATGCTGAGGAATAGGAGAACCGGGTTTGTGGTTCAGTCTCTTGTTATCTGTATTACACAGGCTTTGGAATAATGTGGAAGGGGAGAAGAGAAAAGACACCATCTTGTATTTCCAAGAAGTGACATCTTCTGCCACTTATATCGTATTTCTGACAGATTTTAAAGTGAGTTTCATGTACATCTCATCTAAAAAATGATGACAATGAAATAGGATACTTTGGATTAAAGAGTAAAGCAAAAAAATATGGGCAAACCTAACGACTCCAGCAGAAATGTCAGTGGTCTCTTCACTGATGTGTAGGGAAGAAGCCAGATGATGCTTCACAAAGGCAACATTTGCATGAAACTGGGTAACCCCTGAATTCAAATTTCCCAGATGAGCATTAAATTTTGATTAAATAAAACTAATACCAACTGGTTATTACAAACATATTTAATCAGGATTAGCAACTGTGCAAAATTCTTACAATAGGATGTTTAGCCTATTAAAACCAAACAGGATTTCAGTAATTTGTTTTTTAATACACCACAATTATCTACAGTAAATTAAATGGGTATTTGGGAACTGTAATTTAAAATGTTGCAGAGGCTTCCAAGTTTCTTTGATGCCAAACTGTCTGAGCAGGAGAGCAAAATTAAACTCTCTATGTGGGGAGTCAGAAAACATTTCAAGCTATTCATCACACAAGAGCTGCAGTGTTAATGCCAGTTTTTAAATAGCTGGCCAGCTGATATACAAGAACTGAGGTGAGAATGCACTGCCAAAATTGTGTGAGAGAGAGATTTTTATATTGGACCTGTTTTAAAATATTGCTTTTAAGAAACCATTTGTGGAATGTGATTTACTGAAGTATAAATGAGTGAAACCCTGGTCCAGCAAAACACACAAGCAGTCCCATTCAATTAAAGTTAACTATGTATATGTTCAGCTGTTTGCTGGATTGTTATCTGAGGTTCTTGCCTCTTTCTCTTTAATATTAAAATAAAAGAACCATGTTATAAATCATTGCCATCTCTGAAAAATTAACAATATATTTGTTCAAAGACAAGATCTGAACTTGTACAACATCTTTTAGCCACGGATCTCAACTTGTATTTCGGTCATCTCAGCCCCAGAGTGCTTTTGTATGATAGATGGTAAGCACACTGAGATCCATAATTGCTTCTGTTTAGCAGTGTACACAGACACTAAACTGCACTTCCATCAAATCCCATTATGAATAATACATTTGTTTTTGTAGGTCATCTTTTCATATGTCATCTCTGGGGCTGGAATTTTACAACAAGATTATGAGAATCTGAACTTACCATGTAAGGTTCTTCTCCGGGCTGGCATTGGGGACAGTCGTGGCACATCCCAGTGGTCTGGTTGTAGTACTCGTTTTCACCACAGTTGGAATACTCAGCTTTTGCAGAGTACACCAGCGAAACCTGTCACCAAACATAAATGCTTGAAATCATTGTTATTTTCATCACCTAGTTTTCTCTTTACAGGCTTGTTATTCTTGCTAAACAGCTCTGGTTTGGAAGGCTGACTGGACTGACTTTCAGGCTAAAACAGTCTTAGCTTGGCTGCCTAGAAATGGAGAAAGAGTGAAGCATGGGTGTTTAAAGATAAATATTCCAACAAAATAGGGGCTGTCCTAAAAGGCAAGGGGTTGAATTGGGTTTACTAGTGTGTAAATATGGAGGGAAGATGGATCTTTATCCATGCAGCACAGAAGGCTGCACTACCTCACTTTTACATGTCTTGCAACCTAGTGGAATCAAGTGAGGTATGTAACTTCAGGTTAGGTATGTAGGTTCCCTGTACAATGCATGGAGTGAGTTAGGTGAATGGGATCCACAGATTCTAGCATACTGAAAATGGAGTTGCATTAGCTAACTAACAGGACAAACTGGGAAGAGGGGGATACTAGCTGCCTTCCTCAGGGCTTCAGGGAGACATCTGTCTCCAATTAGAATTCACAGCTCTGATTCCTCCCCTAGAAAGAGGTTCCTATGCCAGCCCTTTTTCCCAAAACACAAGGGAAGGGGTTGGTGTCTGTCCATCACTTTTGTCTGACAGTCTAGTGATTAGAGCACACACCCATGACGTGGGACACCTGTCCTTGAAGTCCTGGGTGAGTTATCTAACAACTGAGCTATTGCATAAGAGGAAACAACCAACAGATCCTTTGTTTTGTGCTTAGATAGGTGTGCTCTCCCTCCTCCACCCCAGTAGGATAAATAAGGGAATGCCTGGTATATAGATGGCAATGGGGTTTAGGTGTGAGCTAGAAGCCTAATTGTTCAGCATTACCAAGTTATAGGCAGTTCATGGTATGCCCACAAGCAGAGCCTAAGCCCATCCCTATTCAACAAAGTATTTAAGGACATGCTTGAGTCAGTGGAGCTAAAGTGTGTTCTTAAAGTCAAGTAAATGTCTAAATGGTTTACTGAACAGAAATGAGATGCCAAAAGAGGGCCTAAGATAAGAATCTTTAATTTAAATTAGCTGTAGAAAAGCTATGTTAATTTACTGGAGTTTATCAAAATGACATATCTCTTTTGTACCACAGTGTTATCCTGAGTATCCAAATACCTACCACCAACATAGGGAACATATGAGTCCATTTAGGTTCAGCCAGGTGTGCCATACTGTCTTGATGTTTTACCTAAAAAGACAGGATATGAATAAGTATTCTGGGCTGCTGTCAAAATATACACACGGTGTCTTGTAATTAAACTGATAGTGTAAGAGTGATATCTTACCCCCACTGCCTGCTTCCTCAGCTCCCCTGAGTGCCCCTGACCTCTGCTCACTCTCCCACCCCCCCCTCCCCTCCCCCCCATGGCTGCCCTGCCTGGCCCCAGCTCCCGGCTCTTTAAAAAAAAACAACAAAAGCCCCCAATCACTGGGTGCTGCTGGGCAGGGGGGTGATCCCCACTGCCCCACGCTGCATGGGGAGTTCTGCCATGAGTCCCCATCCCCCACCTACTGTCTCAGCCCCCCCCACGGCTGCTCCGCCTACCCCAGCTCCCAGTTCATTTAAAAAAAAAAATCCCCCACTCACCAGCCACTGCACCAGCAGCCTCGGGGCTTCTGGGGGCTTGTGGCAGAGCCCCTATGCAGCACAGGGCAGTGGGAGGCAGCGGAGATTGCCCCCCGCACCTGGCAGCAGTCAGTGATTTGGGGGCTTTATTTTTTTTTTTTTTTAAAAGAACCGGGAGCTATGGCCGGGCAGGGCATCCATGGGAGTGGGGGCTGGGAGAGCGGGTGGGTGTCAGGGCCTGTCCAATTTGGCAGTGGCCAAATCTCCAAATCAGATTTGGCCGAATCGATTTGGGACAGTGATTTGAATCACCAAATCAAATCACTGTCCCCCAAATCATCCGAATCTGAATCCAAAGTGAATACTAGTCGCTTCTCACAGGCCTACTACTTGGTCCAATAAAAAATATTACCCTGAGACTTCCTTGCCTCTCACATTATAATTAAAACACAGTTTACATAGAAGTGATGTGTTAAAAGATATAGAACTTGGAAGGAAGGAAGGAAGGAAAAGACATGCACACTTGAAAAAAATTCATTGTATTTTATAAAATGTGACATCCTTTTCTTGTCAAGTAAGCCATAAATTTAGGAGTCAAACTTGAGTTTTCAGGTGCTACAACAGTGACTTAAAATATATCACAATTTTTATGGCCTCTTCATACCTGCTATCTTCTTTTAGAAATCTTTTCAGATGGAAAATCTCATGCTCACACTTTTTTGAATCTTAGCTGTCGACCCCCGACAATTTTTTTTTCAAAACATTTTTTCATTAATACTTAATGTTACTTATTTATTTTTAGTGTGTTTTAGATGGTGGAAAAGATGGCAGAAATCCTTTCTGCAGCATGATAAAACATAGTCAACTGCATTATAGAAGCACATATACTGAAGGGATTCTACAAATTAAAAATCCCAAATGTTTATGGTACGATTGTAACACTGGTCCTAGCAGATAACTACCTTTTAAAATACTTTGTTTTGCCAGTCTCTGATACTTTTAGGGGCTTTCATATGTCTCCAGTAAGAGTACAATTACTCTTTTGTAACATTTTGTAACATTTGCAAATTTGGCCTATAATATATAAGTGCCCAGTTACCTGAGATAGCACCAAAGTTTACATTTTTAACTGCTAAATAGATTAAGTAAAGATTATATCACTTTACCATCAAGCAATGACCTAGCTTTATATGTTTCTTTTAACAAATGGGCTAACTGATGCAGGTAACTGGGTGGGTGAGGGAAAGGTATGGGAGTATATTGGTTATGTTAGGAAATTAGTCTTTGAAAAACCAAAATAAAAGAAAATCAGGGGTAAATTTGTCCCATGTTTAGGGAAAACAGAGCTGAAGAAACCCTTTGCTATATTTTTGGAGAATATAATAATGTATTCACTGTTCTAGAAAATAGTCCCATGATGGTGTTTGCTGTCAAATATGTTTAAATTGGCCTATGGTTCTATGGCTAGAGTATGATTACACTGGAGACATTCCAAGATTATAGTCCTAACACCGCCTCTTATTGAACAGAATCCTAATTATAAGAGAGTTTGATAGATCTGCCATGTGAATATTATTAAGGTTGTGCCCACATTGCATTGCAAGTTCATCATATTTAGTACAGATTGGCTCTAAGATTATTCTGCATCAAAACTTTGCTGACAAAATTGGCATCTGTAACCAGTCTTACAATAAATAAGTTTGTGTTGCTTTTGAACTACACAGATGTTTACTTGTCTGAAATGCTTATATGTATTCTTAACCAGATTTGTCTAGTTTAAATGAAATGTTGCAGCCTGTTAATTTATAATGCAGTCTTCCACTTAAACTTTTGGTATTTATATGCATAAAGATGTTTAAAGGTCCTCTGTGTATATGCACACATTCATTCCACAAGTGTGCTCTCTCTTTCTCTATCTGTGTATAGTATACTATATATAGAGAGAGAGCCTATGAGAAAATGAATTTCAGAAGGTGAAAAATACCCAGGAACCTTTAAAAACTGAATATATCCAGGTTAGAATATGGGGTGATCTTTTTACTTGCCTTAAAATTGATAATTTTATATAGATATTGATAAATTATCCAAGAAGTTGGTAAGAATTTAATTGAATTTGATATTGGAAGCTGATGAGTTCCCTTTCTAGAATTATGTTCTGTTCTGTTCTGTTTGCTTACTTATATACTTATATATCCAAGGATAAGGAAGGGAAAGTCAAGTGAGTTTCTGGCAGCAGAATGTAAGTAGCTCTTCGGTTATCATTAGGGTGATTGATTTTCAATATTCCATTTAAGAACTTTTATTTGCAAGTTCACTGGCAGTGAGAATTGAAAATGTGATTTATCTTCTGTTTCACCAATGGGCAACATCATTTGCAAGCAGCCCAAGTTAAAAGGCTTGTAGTTATAGGATAGCTACTTTGAAAATTTTAATTTTTTATGATTTAACTATTGTTTGTATTGGTTGGTGTGTAAAATCTTGACTTTTTTCATTTTTGATCCTTGAAACTCAGCCCCTAGTTATTTAAGATCTTCACTTGCTAAAGTTTCAGTTTATCACTGGTCTTGAGGCATTGGAGTTTTTAGTCACCATAAACCATGTCAGTGTAGCAAGTTAAGAAATCAGTTTATTGTGTCCTGCCAACAACTGCAACTGGGATGGAGTCAAAGTCAGGAGGGCATTCCAGTCAAGGTACTTAGAACCTGCTAATTTAACAACTAGAAAGACTCATCTCCTAATCTTGCTAAAAATCATGATTCATGTCTTTATTTGGAGATATGGATATCTGCATATATGAGGTGTATATTACATATTCATATCTTTGTGTATGAATCTTTGTGCCCGCCTGGCCTTGAACACCCATTCACCTTGGCCCAAGTGGCCGGTGACGGATATACCAATGCTTTGTGCAGCCCCTGATGTAGGTATATATTGCTTTGGTGGCCGCCCCCAAACTCACCTGCCACAACTTTGCATGTACTACCAGTGGTGGGGTGGGCCACTGGAGGTCCCTCAGGGGTGGGTGCTCTGTTTGACGGACATTCGTGGAGCTCCACCTCCCCTACACCCCAGCCTCACGCCAACCTCTGGCAGGACACCTGGTCTGAGGCAGCCATCCCTCCAGTGTAGATGTTTCCTTGACCTTGATGCCTCCCTTGGGTTTTATGTCCTGAATGTTTTATGCCTGCGGTGGCCCCCAGGCCTATTAGTTGCATAGACCAGGTCTCTACCCCCTCTGGGACAACCAAAGAAGCTGGGAAACAAAAAAAAGGAACGCGAAACAAAACAAGGAAGGAAGCCACAATGCCAGCATTCCTCGGCCACCCTCACTTCCCTGTGCTAGGGCCCTTCAAGATTAAGACACTTGATTCATGAGGCCTGCGTGCCTCATCACCACCACACAAAAAGGGGGAACAGAAAAATGTACAAAACAAAATAAGGGTCTGGGCAGCCTATTGGACTGTTCCACTGGCCCCACTGTGAAGATTCGATGGGGTCCCCTCAATGCCCTTCCTTGTGAGTTCCTTCGCCTTCACTACCAGCAACCCATCTCCTGTACTCAGTACCTGGGAGTATTCAGGACAATGACCCATCATCTCCCCTGGGTCTGCTATCGCCCCCTCTTCTGGGCTGTTGCTCCCTTCATGCTGCCGAGTTCAGCTTGCAGTGCCACTCTCCCTTGGCGTTGCCTGCAGTGTCCCGCTCCCAGCGTCCCTCAGTCCTCGGGGCTCGAGTTCTCCGTTGTCCAAGCAGGGAGACCCTGCTGTCCCTGCAGCTGCTCCCTGGCTGGATCTTTCCTCACTATACAGGCACCGGCTGCCGGCAGTGTGGAGAGCCTCCACCACCTCTCCTGCTCTCCTCGTTCCTCCCACGGCGATCCTTCTTATTTCCGCCAGCTGGTGATTGCCTGTGATGTCACCAACCGGCTTCAGCTGGATAAAGGCGCGGCTTGTAACCCGCATGGGCTCTACTCTTCATTCCTGCAGCATTGTATATCCTGCTGCAGGTAAGTAGTTTTCTTTTTTTGTTGTTTTTATACATGGTCCCTGTCCCCAGAGCCCCCAGAGTGTGGCTCGGAGCTCTTTTGCCTGAATGCCCCCGGGACAATCATGAATGGGCAGACTTACTAATTACATATACCTTAATTGTAGTTGTATGTATAGACTAAAGGGAAAATAAAGGATATTGGCCCATTGGTACCCACAACAGAAAACGGAAACTTTTTAATGCTAGACATAAATGCCACCAAATGAATCAGATCACCTGTACTGGGATGTATCCTGGCACAGCTGATCCACTTCACTGGTTGAAATTCATTTTGTCCATTGTCCTGCCTATTGACGCTGTGGTATAATAGGTGCTGTATTCTCCTGGGCCTTAAGGGGCCTGGTCCTGTGCTCCCCTACTTGGGTTTCCCTGCTTACAGAGACATACCCCTGGAATCTCTAGGATACGTCTTTGTAAGGGGAGGTGCCAGGAATGCATCTCTGAAAACAAGGAAACTCTAGCTAATCCCACTTATAGAGATGCATCCTGGAGATTCTGAGGGTGCATCTCTGTAGGTGGGGAAACAGCTTTCCCCACTTATGGAAACATGCCCCAAGATTTCCCAGAGCACATCTCTGTAAGAAAGGAAAGATGGGCAGGCATTTCTGGGACTTGAAGGGCCCAATTCTAGGTGGGGATTTGCAGAGAGTGCAGGATCAGGCCCCTCGAGCCCCCAGTGTACCTGCCTCAGGTGGCTGGAGAGTGTAGGCAGTTCTGGGCTGCCTGTGCTCTCATAAGGCAAACAGATCTGTCACTAAGTAGCTGCACAAATTGATATGACCTTTGTTGTGGCTGCATTTGTGGCATGACAAGGGGCATGGACGTCTGTTTTTTTGGCTTTTCTATGGCAGCCCAAAGGTGATGAAAGGTGGCATGTGTTTCCACCCTAAGATCCCTACCCCAATCCAGGAAATGGTAAGGTACAAAATGGCCCGAGAGATTTTCTTCCCAAAGAAAAGCTCTTCTAACTTATGCTTTGTAGTGTCTTACCAAGAGCTGACAAAATAAACACAAATTAGTTGATTTTCAAATTTCAAGGGAAAAAATATGTTCAACACATGCTGTGGTGATGTGTGGAATTTGCTAATTGCCTTAAATGGCTAAATAACATTTCTACAGTATTTGGAGTGTTCCCTAGATTATCTATAATAATTTATAGGGAATAAACCAACAAGGTTATTTTAATACACTATTATTTTAACTTTCTGATTTTGAAGTTATATTAATATAGTTTTTATTTACTTTTCTATTTTGGAAACTTATTTTAATGGAAAAACAGGTGAAGGATTGGAGGAAAGAAAAACATGAATGAATTCCACAAATATGCATGTTCTGGAGGCACAGGTAGGTGTCTTCAGATTTTTTTACTGCTTCTGCTGCTCTGAAAAGTACATGTTTTTAGCTTCACCATTACTATATGTGCACTTCAACAAGCGTGCACTTACTAGCGGCACTGGTGAGGCTGGTAAGACACTTATGAAATTGCTTCCCACAGGATAAGACTCACAGAGACTGTCTGTAAGAGCCGGATAGGGCCATGCACAAGAGATCCCTGTAGACCCCACCACTCAGAAAGGCTGGGGAAGCAGTCTGACAGCCAAGTCTCTGATCAAAGAAGTCAGTATTCTTGGGCTGACAAATTGGAATGGAATGTGAAAACACACACCACACTGCATCTGTAGGGAACAAAAAGGGATGTGGATGACTGAGAGGTAAGAAGTTTCAGGTTCAAAAGAAACTCATTTGGAATGTGCACTGCCCAAGCTATGCCTACATGTATAATGCATCTCTCCTGATCTACTCAGCTTATAGCTCAATGCAGTTGTTTGCTGCTTGCTCAGCAGATCATTTTTGTACACATCCCAATTTTTCTAAATAGAAAAAACATTTTTTTCAACAGAAAAAAAAATCGCAACAATTTGAGAGATCTTTCTCTGAGTTTCAAAATTCAACCTTTTTTTTTACTATAGACTCATTGAAAATGAGATTTATTTTAAAGACTTTGTTATGCATTAATAATTCACTCTTGAACAGAGAAAAAACATGGAAAGCTTCAAACAAAAAGGTGAGCTATTTTGTTCAGAAGGCTATTAGCAAACGAAAATGAGGGAGAGAAGGGAATTATAATAAAATTATTTTGCAGTGTTAGCTACTGTACTTTCTTGCATACTACACGTACTTCTTTCCCAAATACCAGTCCTCCAAAACTAAGCTGCGTTCTTAAGCAGGTAAGCTTTTTATCGCTTCTTTCTTAAGTGGGTAGGATTTTCCATTGCTGGAATAGAAATATGGAGGAATAGAAGCAGGGAGATGCAGCTGCAAGATGGCTGCTGCCACACTTCTCCCTCCATCAGCCTCAGGAAGGGAAGGGGTAGATTCATTCTTTAGAGTCAGAGCTTCTGTGTTAACCCTCTCACATGCACAGCCACTACAATCAGGATTCAACCATGACTGGGATTTTTTTTTCTTCATTCTGCTTTCTCATAACAAGGTGAACGTGCAAAAATATGGTATGTCCCTCACTGTTTGAAAACATATTGTAGGGAATATCATACGTTGGTAGAAGCAGATGAATTGTGTCATGAACGATGTGTGCCCCCAGTGGCTGGGGGGGCACAGCGGCACTGGCGGTGGGGGGAGCGCTGTGCCAGTAACCAGGGAGCTCTCGCAGATGCTGCTGGCCCTGTCAGCGGTGGGGAGGTGGCGGGGGGAGGGGGGCCATGGTGAGCACTGACCAAGGGTCAGTAACCACCCACAGATGCTGCCAGCAGCATCGGCAGTGGCCAGTGGCAATCACTGACTGCCTGCAAATGCCACTGGCAGTGTCAGCGGTGGGGGGGTGGTGAGTGGTGACCGCACACAGGCGCCGCCAACAGTATCACCAGTGCCTTTTCATAGGGGGTGCACCACCATGCTCAGGGGGTGCATGTGGACCCGTGTGTACCTCCTATGCATCACCAATGAATTATGTTATATTTTGTTCACTATACAAATTAACTTAAGACATGTCTCAGATACAGATATTACAGGATTTGGAAGAAGGTGAGGTAGAATCTTGAAGTGGTTTACCCTGTACTTTGGGTCCCTCGTGCATCAGGGGTAATCTGCAACACACCTTGCCCAGAGGACCACAATCTGGTGGAAGGGCTCAGTGATTAGTGTTACATAAAATGATACCTTTGGCCATCTGGTAGTCCCCATGCAAAAGGTGGTCCAATGCAATTGTCCTTTCTGAGCCCCCCACATCTATAAATTTTTTCTTCTGAACACAAAGCAAAATGCCCTTCTAGTGAGAGTTGTGTGGATGACCCAGGACATAGATTCTTTAAATATTCATAAGGGTACTACATGGTGAAAAAATGGAAGCAGTGTTAATGATCTCTCGCTCTCTCTCTGTCTTCCCCCCACAGATCTGTTATAGTGAAACTCTATCTGGAAATGTATATCAGGAGTCTAAGGCAGTATTTCTATTTTTTCAACTGATTTCTTGATGAAGATATTTTTCAAACCAATGAAGGTTGGCATCTGTGTGGCCAGAGCTTCATTTTGCACAGGAACAGACAGGACACAGAAAAACTTGAGAGCTGAATTTGCCCATTTGAAACAGGCAAAAAATCTAGATTTGAGAAGCTTTCTTTAATTTCTAAAATGACTTTTAGAGGATTATATTTTTTAAACGCATCAAGCAGCAATAGGAAGATGATAATATTTTCCCAGCATCTTTTTCTTTTTGCTGGACTTTATGATTTTTAGGCAGCATATGATGACAAAGATGATGATCCACTGAGCCCTTATTTGCATGATTAAGCCTGTTTACCTGGACAATAAAATTGTTATTTATTGTCATATAAAACTTAGACCGTAAAACTGTTTAAGATCCATAAGCACTTACACCACACTAAACTGATTAGTTCTTTTCTTCTGTGGGTCTAAAATTCTCTAAAATGCTGGGAACTCTCCAGTCCCATGAAAGTCAGGGATTAGCAGTTTTCCTGCATCCTGCAAGACTGAGGGTCTTGCAGGATTCAGGAAAGTAACACCTTTTTAGAAAACAATAGTTGATTCACAAAACAATAGAATCAGAGAAGTCTAGACATATTTTTTATGGAATTCAGGAGACATTCTACTGTGACCTTAAATAAATTCATTTGTGCCTAAGTTAACAGCACATTTAAACTTCTTAAGTAAAAGTGAGTATAGGAGTGGGCCTTGTTGGGGCCACTTTGCCTTCGGCCCACCCACCTGTTTCTGGGCCAACTGCCCGCCTTCTTGCCTGCCATGCCTTGTTGTTATC
Organism: Alligator mississippiensis; assembly: GCF_030867095.1. Taxonomy (NCBI): domain Eukaryota; kingdom Metazoa; phylum Chordata; order Crocodylia; family Alligatoridae; genus Alligator; species Alligator mississippiensis. The sequence goes on from NC_081824.1 coordinate 349,805,992, forward strand.
TAATTAATGATCTTAATTAGGCGGGAGACTGCCCATTTTTTTGACCCGATGCCAGGGGGCGCTATCTGCAGCTCCGTACCTTCCCTACACTGCAGCCCATGCCTTGCAGATGGCATCCACTGATGTTAATCTCACCAGTCCCACACTGGGCCCCAGAAACCTCCAGTTCAGACCCCAACTGGATCCCTCCACTCAGGCGGCCTACCCCACCCTCATTCAGGGCTGCCTAGCTCCCTGAAACTATTTCCCCTCTTGGGTGTGGCCACACAGGCCCTGGCCTCACCTCCAATGCCAGTCAGAACCCCAGGCCCTCAGCTCTGGGTGTCCCTCACGGTGGGCCCCTGGCCCTTTTAACCATTCTGGTCCTGGCCCCAGCCTTGACCAGTTGAGGGTACTCTCAGTCAGTGTTCTGAGCCTCTAGCTCCACTCTCGCTCCTGGGTCTGCTTTTGGGCCCTACTAGTGAGTGACCCACCCGTTGTGGGAGCTGGGGTTAAGGTGCCCCGACCCGCCTTTTACTGAGGTGGTAACTGGCCTGGCATTTCCTGGGGGCTTCCATGCCACTGAGAGCCCCACCCACTCCCATCAGGGTGCAGTTTTAGGTTATGCTCAGGACCAGGAGCCTCCTAGCCATCCCCTATAGCTCCTCTCTTATCTCCAAGATGATACATGAAGCTTTGCAGCCAGGTGATGTTGCTGCCTGGCTTGCCAGCAGGGAACTGATCTGTTTATATAGGCAGCCAGGGATCTAAAATGGCTGCTGCAATCAAGCACCTGCTGGCTACTTGGCTCAGGTCTTAAAGTGGCAGGTACAAACAGTGCCCTGACCCAGTGAGGTATTATTATTTTAGGTTTCAAAGTACTCTTCTGTTTGCATATGACTGCAAATGAGTTCAGAAATCATCAAGCTTGCATCAAAATAATGCCTACATGTTTTGTTTCTTGTTTCTGTGACAAATTTGTTGGTATAAAATATACATTATATTAGGTGCCAGTCACAATTCCATCATTCACTATGAGTTTCTTTTTTGCATGTATTGCATATAAAAGCTACTTCAATGGTTGTAGTGGTAGTTTCATTATTATACCAATCATTGAGTTGCAACAAAATTCAGCTGTGTTAAGTGACAGCACTTCATTACTATGTCAGTATTTGAATGGGACTGTTGCTTGGGACAACCCTGAAGATACATTTTTCCTCAAGTGCAAATACATTAAGGAACACAGAAGTAATGTAATGTTTTTGGTTAATATAATGCACTAAATGTTAGGCGTTGGTTTGTATTTTGGCTTTTTTGAATCCTGCTAAAATTTCATAGTTTCATAGTTGTTAGGGTTGGAAAGGACCTATTAGATCATTGAGTCCAACCCCCCTGCCCCAGGCAGGAAAGAGTGCTGGAGTCAGATGACCCCAGCCAGGTGTTTGTCCAATCTCCTTTTAGACACCTCCAAGGAAGGGGACAGCACCACTTCCCTTGGAAACCTATTCCATATTTGAGTGACCCTCACTGTAATGAATGTTTTCCTGATGTCTGGAAGTTGTTGTGATCCACTTATACTCAGCAGTTTTGACAACCAGACCATTTGTAGGCAAAGGAGCAAAGTTTCAACAGTGCTTGAAATAATTAAATTAATAGATTTCATAGATGTCATACATTTTTAGGGTTGGAAGGGACCTTAGTCAATCATCGAATCTGACCCCCTGCCCTGGGCAGGAAAGAGCGCTGGGATCAGATGACCCCAGATAGGTGCTTGTTTAGTCTCTTCTTAAAGACCTCCAAGGTAGGGGAGAGCATCACCTCCCTTGGAAGCCCATTCCAGATTTTGGCAACCCTCACTGTAAAGAAATTTTTCCTAATGTCTAATCTAAATCTGCTGTCTGTCAGTTTATGGCTGTTGTTCCTAGTAACCCCGAGCAGAGCCCTGGTAAACACTATCCCCTATTCCCTTGCTGCCCCCTGCCCCACCCCTCCCCAATGAATTTGTAGATGGCCACAAGATCCTCTCTCAGACTTCTTTTGCTGAGGCTGAAGAGTTTCAGATTTCTCAATCTCTCCTCGTAGGTTCTTACCTGAAGACCCTTAACCATATGAATAGCCCTCCTCTGGACCATCTCAAGATTATCCACATCCCTCTTGAAGTGCGGTGCCCGGAACTGGACAGTACTCCAGCTGCGGTCTTACTAATGCCTCATAGAGGGGAAGTATCACCTCCTTAGACCTGTTCATGATGTACCTTCTAATGCATGAAAATGTGTGGTTGGCTTTACTTATCACTTCATTACATTGATGACTCATGTTCATTTTGGAGTCGACTATGACTCTGAGATCCCTTTCTGTTGCTGTGCTGCTTAGAAAGTCACCTTCCAGTCTGTAGGTGTGTTGGTGATTCTTTCCCCTTAGATGCAGCACTTTGCACTTATCTTTGTTAAACCGCATCCTGTTCTGATCTGCCCACATTCCCAATCTATCCAAACCTGCCTGAATCCACTCCCTGCCCTCCAGTGTATTTTCTTTGCCCCATAATTTAGTGTTGTCTGCAATTTGGACAGAGTGCTTTCCACACCCTCATCCAAGTCACTAATGAAGGTATTGAACAGCACTGGTCCAAGGATCGAACCTTGGGGAACTCTACTGCCCTCATTTTTCAAGGTCGAAAATGACCTGTCCACCACCATGCTCTGGGAGAGTCCCATAAGCCAATTCTCCACCCACCTGACCATGTAATAATCTGTCACAACAACTTAATTTATTTGTAAGAATGGGATGCAACACTGTATCAAAGGCCTTTTTAAAATCCAAGTAGATGACATCTTCCTCAGCTCCTGCATCTAAGCAATTTGTGACCTAGTCATGAAAAGAAACAAGATTAGTCAGGCAGGCAGGATCTACCTGCTATGAAGCCATGCTGGTTGCCTTCAGCATTATTTTTCTAATGGACTGCCCCAAATGTGATCCTTAATAATTTATTCAAAGGTTTCCCCAAGGATAGAGGTGAGGCTCAGTGGCCTATAGTTACCTGCATCATCCTTTCACCACTTCTTGAAAATAGGGACCAGATTAGCCCTTTTCCTGTCCTCTGGGACCTATCTGGAGTGCCATGAGTGCTCAAACAACCGCACCAACAGTTCTGCTATGACACTGGTCAATTCCTTCAGCAGCCTTGGATGAAGACCATTCGTGTCTGCTGACTTAAACACATCCAGCCCCTTGAAATGCCCCTTCACTAGGTGAATTCATTTAATTGAATTTAGTTTTGACCATGTTTGTTATTTCTGTAAATTAAGGGTTGGTCTACTGATTCAGTGGCACAACAGTGATTTACTGTTCTTTAAATTTAGACTGATATCTCAAGCTGCTTTGGCTGGCAGGTTGGGGGTACTAAAGAAACAATATTAACCACTGAGCTCCAAGTGGAATCTGGTTAAACAGGATTTTGTGTACATTCCTTGTTAGTAATGAACACTTGGAAGAACCCCACTCCATCACCAATTTCTCTTCTGAACAGCAACAGCCCCAAATATTGGTTATCCATTTCAGCAAACAGAGTTAACAATCTAAGTTAATTCAGTTGGTTGAGATTTTTCAGCCAGCTATTTTCCTGACAAATTGAAAATGTTTCCTGGAAGGCGGTTGGTAATGACAAGTTTCTTGATTCAATGACATTCTGAAAAAGAAAATCTAAAATTGTTGAAGGATCCCATTTCAACATATTTTGAAGTGCAAAATTCTGGTTTCCCTATTCAAAATAACTTTTCATTTTGAAATACGAGTTAAATTGAGTAAAAATAAGTTAATATTCATGGCTCTGGAAAAAACCTCAGAAATTAAAATTTCTGATTTATTGGTTTGCATTTTTTTGTTTTGTGTAGATTTTAACTAATCGTTCTTATTCAGAATGGAAGAAAAAATCAAACATCAAATAGAAGTTGTTATCTGGGTAGAAAATGTGCAAGCCAAGGATTCCAATCTTGGCTAGTTATTATGAAATCCCAGCCCAAATGTATCCAAATTTTATGTCTTGTGATTAAGTGGCCTTTCTCCCAACAAAAGCAGTTACTTGGCAGTTTTCACAAGAATGTGCTTGCAGTTTCATTGGGAACATCTGGAATTACTACCTAGAGGTGATGCCCATATTTTCGCAATTCTGAATTGCGACTTAGAAGGAAGTGCTGTTGAGAGATTTACATATATATGTGCTGTAAAAAGAATGGACCATGGTAGAGAGCTGGGTGCTTTCACATTCCTTGTTAGTGGTCTGTCTCTGGGATAGTAATAATTAATATAACTGGAGTCTCTAGTCAGGAGGAGGGCCCTATTTGCCAAGTGCTATACAAAAAGATAAGAATACATGGTCATCTCTCAAAGACTTTGCAGGCTAAAAGACAAAAATGGAAAGGGAAAAGTAAGACAAATTTGTATGCAATTTTCACAGTGAGGAAAGTGGGGAAACTGGTAACAGAGAAATGGTTAGAGCCAGGCAGGGCGCAGAGTAGTCCCCTTCAGGGTGCATCTCCTCCTCTAGTCATGCCGGTGTACCTCAGAGTATGGACCAGAGAACAAATCACAACAAGCTGACAGGCAGGGAGACTTAGCATGCATCAGCTACTCTGCAGTAACCTGCTCTTACCCCACAGTAAACAGAAGCTAACCTGCGGCTGTTTAACCTTTTATGAATCAGGGTTTAAGCTTCTGCAGATGAACTTCCATTTACTATAAGGTAAGAGCAGACAGGTACCACAGACCCCCCCTTTTCCCACTCTGTTTTCATTCACTATAATTTGTTTGTTCATAGCCTCAGGGTGGGGTGACTTGCCATGCATTTGTTGTACTGATTTGTACCATCTAGGATCGTAGGAATGTAGGGCTGGAAAGGACCTCACAAGGTCAGTCTCAAGGCAGGATCCATCCAGACTACAGATTCAGACTACAGGCACTACAGACTACAGATATCAAGAAAAAAATTACCTCTCCTGAAATCTTAAGAATGCCATTTTGTACTGTCACATACTTACTTTAAAAAGGCATTCACTATATTTAATCAGAAATTAAACAAATGCATAGCCAGTATGGGAATGTAAGGAAGGAAACGTACAAAATTAAACTAATTGACAGCATAGGGAGGGAAAAGATGCTGTGGAGACACTTTTTTTTTTAATGTACAGAAAGTGCATCAGAAGACAGAGCATATAATTCAGTAGCTGTGTAATAATGCAAGAATAAATTTCCACTTATATGCTCTTCAGGGGAGGAAATGTGTTTGTGCAGCATCCCAATTGGACTCTCTGGCCACTACTGCAGTTATAAATATTAAATCATAACAATGTGTCTGGTTCAGACATGTCAGGTTATAACCAGAAAGGATGTAAGCCAAAAATGTGTTTCTTCTCCAATGGATGCTATGGTTTACACTAGTATAATTCTATCAGCTTCAGTAAAGGTACTTCAGATTTTACAATGAGCAATCAAATTTACAGCAGTGAGAGTGAAAGAAGAACCAAGATCTGCAGGCAGGAAGATGTGACTAGAAGGTGATACTGAGATACACAATGGTTTGTTCAGCGTGCAATGTAGTGATTGACAGTTAAGAATACATAAGAACATAAAACTGGATGAGATCTTCTAAGTCACCGAGTCCAGTTGCCTGCTACTTCATGCAGTCACACCCTGTGATCCAATTCATAGGTTTATCAAGCTCTATATTAAAACTATCTCCTATTGGAAGGCTATTCCAGAATCGCATTCCTCTGTACTCAGAAATCTTCTAATTTCTAGCCTGGATTTATTAGCGACTAATTTACACCCATTTGGTCTTCTGCCTATCATTCTTTAGTTTAAATAGTTCTTCTTCTCCCCCTCCCGCCCCCCCCCCCCAGTGTCCTTCCCACACCATATTTGCACAGCTTAATCAAATCCCTTTCCAACATTTGTTTGCTAAGCTACACAAACTAAGTTCTTAGCTTTTTCCTTTATGGTAAGTTTTCCATTCCACTGAGCATATTAGTAGTCCCCTCTGTACCCTTTCCAGTTTAAGTTCATCTTTCTTGATCCTGGGTGACTAGAATTGTTCACAGCTTTCCAGAAGATGTTTTACCAGTGTGTTTTTGCATTGGCATTATACTTTCCTCTTTCTACTGAAAAAAACATCACTTGCATTCTGGGAATGTATTTGTTAGTTTCATGGCCTCCAACCATGAACCTCCAACCATGAACCATGACCATATTCATGGTGATGAATATGGTCATGATTTATGGTTGACCAATACACTCTGGTTTGTCTCCTATTCTGTCGATTCCAATGGATGAGTGATGATAACACTAATTCTTATTTAGTCACTAATAGGCCTGTGCAAGTCAGCAGTGATCCTATCTGGCTTTGGATCTGGCCGCTTCAGATGGTCACGATTCAATCTGGAGCTCCGGACTGGGTTTCTGCCTCAATCTGGCTGAAGCGGCTCCGAAGCTTCGGAACCGCCTCAGAGATCTGGCCATAGGGTATAATGGGGAATCAATGAAATATCTATAACTTTGTTGGTTTTTGTCCAATTTGGATGAAACTTGTAGGAATGGTAGCCTCTGCTGAGTGCATGAAATCTGCCAAGTTTCAAGAAGATGGATGCAGGTTTTGGGGGAACTGTACCCCAAATTCTTGAAAGCAAAACTCATGTCATGGCTGTGTTACTGCAGTGAAAACTGCAGGGCTGGTAGCTCTTACTGAGGCCACAAAGCCTGCCAAGTTTCAAGAAGATCGGTGCAGGGGGTTGGGGGAACTGCACCTCAAGCTGCGGACAAGCAAAACTCGTGCTATGTGTGACACTGTGTGTGTTAACGTGAAGCGGGGTGACAGCTGCAGGGATGGTGGCCCCTGCTGCAGCCACGACGCCTGCCAGCTGTCGAGGAGATGGGTGCAGGGGGGTTCTGGGGCCCTGCACCCCTAGCTGCTGATGGACAAAACTCCTGCCAAGACTGTGTCTGTCTTGGGGCAGTTGATTGTATTGATCCTTTCCTCTCCTTAGCCTGGTTTTGTAGGTGCTGATTGATGCTTGTTAAGTTGTTATGTAGTAGCTAGGTCCTGTGTATTGAGCTGGTCCCCGAGTCCCTGGTCCCTGAGTGAATCATGATTGATTGATTGGTAACTGGTAACACAGTACCTTAACAGCCAGGCCTGCAGTAATGTCTCCCACGCCCCAAGACAGACACAGTCAGTCCCACAAGCACCCATGGCACGAGTTTTGCTTGTCCACAGCATTTTGGGGCAGTTTCCCCCAAACTCCTGCACTGATCTTCTTGAAACTTGGCAGGCTTTGTGGCCTCAATAAGAGCTACTAACTCTGCAGTTTTCACCATGCTATGTTGTAACGCCTAGACGTGACATGAGTTTTGCTTTCATGTATTTGGGGAGCCATTCCCCCCAAACCCTGTACCAGTCTTCTTGAAACTTGGCAGGGTTCATGCTCTCTACAGAGTCTCCCATTCCTGAAAATGTTGTCCAAATTGGACAAAAAACAATGAAGTTATAGATATTTTTATTGTTTCCCCATTATACCCTATGGCCGGATCTCCAAGGCGGCTCCAAAGCTCTTCGGGAGCTCTGAACCGCTTCGGGAAGCCGAACGAGGCCAGCTCTTCGACCTGGATGTGCTGCTTCAAACCCTGAAGCATCTGAAGCTTCTCCGGATCCGAAGCTCTGTCCGAAGCCCTGAACAGCCCTTGTCTCTAATATGTGACTTTGCATGTTGTACTACCTGATACCTTATTTCTGTTAGATCATTTCTTTCTTCCTGTATGTAATTACCACCTTCCTCTGTATCGGTGGTGCTCCAGAAGTTTGTCATCAGCGTATTTAATTAACACTTTCCTAGTTTTCCTGCCAGAGCCATTAATGAATATTCTAAATAAGATCAGTCCTCAGACCAAACTTTGAAGTATTCCGTGGGCATGTCTAAATATGTGCTTTAATGTGAAGTAGCTTATTTTACTGTGCATTAAAGTGTTATGCAAAAGAACCATGCTAATATCCTAATGTGCAGTAAAAATAGGCTACTGTGCATTAAGCATCACTAAAAAAGCATGTGCTTTCACTATTGTGCATTAGGAGAGCCTAATGCATAGTTAATTTAGTACCTCACATTGGAGGACACTTTTACACATGCTCTGGAGGTGTGGGGGCAGCGCTTTATTTAGAGTGGCTCTGAAGAGCTGCTCTAGTTAAAGTGCTGCAGCATTTTGTGTATCAGCGTCCCCGTTCTTAAAAATGGTGGTGGGGGGACACTTGAACTAAAGCTTATTCAATAAGCCTTAATTAAAGCACAGGAGGCTGCTGGTATGCAGTAATAACCACGCTCCAGCAGACTTGATTAATTGAATCTGCTCCAATGTGCTGTAGTTACAGCATGTCAGAGTAGCCTCCACACTCGTGTACAAACACCAAGAGGTACTAAATTCAATGCGCATTAGGAAGAGTGAATTAATGAATGTATGGACACGCCCTGTTAGTTATCAACCCCAGCTCCATAGGTTCTACATAAATTATGGATGAAGATAGTGGCCAAGGATCTCTAGGGCCTGTAGTGCTAACCTACAGCTTCTAATTTACTGATGTTCAGAAAGATTAGAGCAACTCCATTTCCCTTGTCTAGAAAATTTGTTGTCCTATCACAGAAATTATCAGATTCATCTAGCTCTATCTAGCTTTGGCAAATTTGTGTTGAATTTTCCTCCATTTCCCTTTGCATCTTTAATAGAAAGAAAAGTTTTATTTTTTCCTTCATTAGCAAGAGATACTATTCTTGGCAACACTGCATAAATTGACCATGTGTTGAGTGGGTGGTAGAGGCTTAACATGGAAGAAATCTGTCCTGGGCAGCCAACTCTTACCCTTCCTCCTCCCCACTTTTTTCTGCCACTGGGCAGTCATGGAGTACGACACTTTGTGAGAACAATAGTTTTCTAGGTTGGCAAAGGAGTTTGCTGCTTTTTGGGGAGGGGGGAAGAGAATGCACCCCACGCCAACATTTTCTCATCCGCCCTTCTCCCAACCACCCCCTTCATCACAGGTGCAGAAACAACAGCAAGCAGAGACCCATACAATGACATCCAATTTCTTTCACCTCGTTTCTTTCACCCCACTCTTTTGTGGCTGGAGCCCATATCCGGGGGGGGGGAATGCTGAATTTGGCAGTAAAAATTTAGGGTCTGTTTTCTGGTCTCCCAGCAGGAGCAAACTCCACTGCTGTTCTACAAATCTACAGTTTCCAGAATGCCCTGCACTCTATGACACACATTGTCTATGCCAGAAGTGTGTGTTAAAGAGGCAAGCAGACAGCAGAGGCAAAGGGAAGTAGTTCACTAGGGTGAGGTTTTCCCATTCCACAGTCCTTCTGGTACCTCTCTACTTAGGTGGCATCCAAGGTACATGCCCTACTTGCCAACCCCACATTACAGTACTGGTTGGTGGGAAAAGTACCCTCAGGAGACTGGTCTGTTTTCTACCATACAGTACATATTGCTGTAGAAAGAAAGAAACATGAATATGTCAAAGAAGGAAACCTTTGGGAGCCAAAGAAAATCCCAAAGAAATTGGGAAGAAAAGTGACAGAGAGGTATGTAATGATAATAATAATGATGGCAACAACAGCAATAATAATATCAAATAAGCAGGACAATTCTGTATTGGTTTTCACTACACTATGCTTGGAACTGCCCAATCAGACAAGACAGGGTATTAGAAATAAATATTATTGGTAACATCTGGTGTGTTAGAGATATTTTAGATTTAACTGTGAATTAAAAATTATAATGGGGTTTCTTTTAGGTCCTGATCCTTGAGTGACTAAGTACATTCAGCTTCCCTTGGCTTCAGCAGAGGTTGAGAAAGCCTTGCTCCTCACTAAACAGAGTTGTATTTAGCATTACTGAATAAAGTCAGCCATAGGTTCTTTTCTTTTCCACAATGCTTTCAACTATAATTAATGTTATTTCTTTTCTTTTTCACAATGCTTTCAACTATAATTAATGCTATTTCAACCCTTGCTAATATGATACTTTGGTATAATTTGTTTCACATGCTCCTATTTTCTTTATTGCCACCTTCAGTTCTTGTCATATACATAGAGGATAATGAGAGCCTGCAGGTTACAAGTGCAGCTATTCAGAGCAAGCTCTGATAAACCAGACTCAGATTCCACTGGGTGGCAGTACATTAGCACATATATTAATATATTCACAGTATGCTGCTGAGCCAGGGTTTTTCTAAAGGAATGTTTAGATCAGTTCACCAAATATCATGAGCATCTATTGTACGTGCAGTTGGAATACTGAATTACTAGTTAAGCAGTACATGCTTTTTGATAGTGAAACCAACCCTGTATGTATGCATGTTTAAAGATAAACCATTTATTGGCACTGGCATCAACCAATTCTAAATGAGCTACAAAGCTGCAGGGAATAACAATGCACAAAAAAAGCATTCATGTTCTTGTATTCTTTTCTTTTTTTAATTTTTAGCCCCTGAGGAGCTCTTGGAAGGTTTGATGTTCATCTAGAGACTTGTCATAAGTCTATTTAATAGTAGAAGTATAATAGTCTGCCAACATGGGTGGTTGCTGCTGAAAGGCCTTCTTATGCGGTGAAATTCTGGTGTGCAACCTGAGGACGTGTATCACTTAAGCACCCTAGAAAATGAGAACTGGGCACCTCCAAAGGACTCACAAAACCCACTGCTAAGCAGGAATCTGCTTAGAGCTCGGCAATAGCAAACACTGGGAAGGGTGGGGGGAGGAGGGGTGTTGGACTCCCAACTGTCTCTGAAGCTTAGGTACCTGACTCAGGACTACAGAGGAGGTACCTTTAGTTGTATTGGATCTGAAGTCCAGCTCTCCCTCCTGATGGTAGTTGCTTTTTTGCCAAAATTGAAATACCCAGAGTGAATCCAGAAGTTTTCCTCAATAAAACTCTGAATGCTTTGCAAACAAGGTCATGATTGTGATTCTTATTTTAGAGATAGAATGGTGGACACATGATAGACAGCTCTCTGTGAGAACCTCAGGGCTAAAGACACAGAGCTGCCAGCAGTTCACGTATAGCTCTGTAGACTGTACAGGACCATGTGAAATCCATGACGATGTGAAATCTGGGACCCTGACCCCATGCCTCAAGTAGGCAGAGGCAGTGGCAGGATGGTGTGGTGCAGCATTGGTATTAATATTCAGGCAGCCAAGCGAGTCAATGGCCTGTTAATGATCCATTGTTCTTTACTTCACAGGTATTGAAAATCATCTCCCCTTTTTAATGGCCATTTCACTGATCAAGCTAACCTACTTTAGGGCAGTTTAGCTGTCTGATAGGGCTTCCCATTTCACATGCTGCTCTGCATCCCTGCCCTGTGGCCTGTACATGGGATTCTCATTTTAATTTTTACTGACTGGCTGGGACCAGTCTCTGAAATCCAGAACTGTTCCCACCAAGCTGGGATGTATGGTCACCCTTTTAATAGAAGAACAAGAAGGGCCTTGAGGGCAAGAGAAGTAGTAGATAGGGAGATGTTTCTGCCAAGGAAAGGAGAAGCCCTGGGACACAGGGACACAGGGAAGGATCTGGGAAAAAGAAAGATGGGTCTAGGACAGGGGAAAAGATCTGGGACAATGAGAGCTAGGGGAGAAGCCCAGGAAAATTTGATGTTGGGTGGCAGGCAGAGCAAAAAATGCAGGCAGGAGGAGGAAAGAAAAAATTAATAAAATATGAATTATATGTAGCTGTGTAACAACTTGCAGGTTCTCTACATGTTGGAACAAGACCTGTAGAGGAGTTGATTTGAAGCTCCATGTATGAAACAAGCAGTTTGGACAATTATAATGAGATCAAAAAATTATTGTAATTAGTGGATAATTTATATTTATGCAGTTATTATAATTATAGGAAGAAAATAGAATGATTTAAAATCATTTGTGAAGTATAATCCGTGACACAAAAATCCTCAGAGCCTGCTGATGAAAACAGGCTTTCTACATTTGCAATATTAAAAACAGATAAAGCTAAAAGATCATCTATAACCAGCATGATTTAGGTAAATTGCTTATTTTTTAGAAAAAAAATTTGAAGGATTAGAAATATAATTGCTTCACTTTGATACAGAAAGCTCTGCTTGAGTTAGGGTTTCCTAGCAATGGGAATGATGTTATAAAGAAACTTTGGCAGTTACAAAGAGCTCATATAAATCTTTATTACAAATAATTGGAAAACAGTACACGGGGAAAAGTGTGTTATTTTTCTTGGGTGTTCATTTTCCAGCTCCATTTTATAGCCATTATACAGTATATGTCTAAATGTGTATGATTTAATTTTTTCCATCAAATTTCATCTTTGTCACATTTATAGAGCTCTCCACTGAGTGCTTGTGTGATGTGTGTACAAAATTTAATGAAAATATGCACTTTTTTCCCACCAATATAGCCCCCTTTTCTTTACGTCACAAGTCTGTTTTAAAGTAACACTTTGCAGGGACATCCATACTAATAACAAGGCACTCTTAATGCAGTCATTGCAATTATACTGGAATTAGTCCCTTGCTACTTAGAACTAACCTATTAAAATAAAGACTTAATTTAGCATCTTCTTAGTTACATGCTCAGCATATACCCAGGATTGGTCTCAATGCACTTACTAGCAGAAGACCCTGCCTTCTCCATGTTCTAGAAAATACTGTATGTAGTGATGCAAATTCATTCTTGAATAGAGTGAAATCTATGGTATAAAGGGAATGAAGGGTTCGGAGAACCAAGCTTTTTGTGCTTTTATAAAGATATATGTATTGGCAAAGACTTAAAGAAACATCTTGTAAAATATATGTCGTGCAGCACATGGTATTGCACAGGGTAACAGGAATTCATTTTTTGTTCCAGCAAAACATCATGGAGCAAAATGCTTACTATTGCTGTGTTGCTAACAATGGCACAACATGGTATGCTCACTCATTTTACTGACATTTCACCAGGTAAAAGTGATGCTTTGAGATTGCCATTGCAAAAGAGCATTTGTGTGGAAGAGCACAAGCAACCTGCATCAACAAAATAACTGTCAGCATATCACAAGCACAGAACTGTGAACCATGCCAGATCAGGACTTTTTGTTGTTATGATGGATGAAGTTAATGATGCCAACAGCAAGGAGGTCTGTAACATGATCCGGTATTTTGATCTAGCTGCTTGACTTGTTATAGATGATCTTCTGGCAATATCTGTTTGCAATATTTCAAATGTAGAAAGCCTGTTTTCATCAGTGAGCTCTAGGGGTTTTTTTGGTGGGTTTTTTTGTGTGTGCGTGTCATGGTTATACTTCATGAACAAATATAACTGGCTTCCCATATGATGCAGCAAAATTAAAGGGTAGCAAGAACCACCCTGTCTTAAGTAGAGCAAAGATGTGTCACCCACTACATATTGCCTTTTCTGTGCACCTCACATTTGTCACTTGATGGCTAAAGCTGCTGTCAAAGTTGCCCCCAAACCAGTGGAGCACGCTAGTTGATCTATTTTATCTTTTTTAATAGAAAGAGAAAACAAAAAGAATAATAGTACCTATAAAAGTATTAGTGCAATGCACATGAGTTGTCCTTAATTAAACATTCCCAGTGAGATGAGATGGATAGTTATTAAGCAGACTATAGAAATATGCAATAACCAATGGAAACTACATTTCAACCTGAAATTATTACACATATAGGCTAGGGACAGACATTACACATAAACCAGTTTACGTGATCAGAAACTGGTTTAAACCTGTAACAGAACAGACACTCAGTGCACATAAACCAGTTTCAAAGTGGCCAAAACCAGTTTGAGATAAACCTGGTTGAACGTAGTATCAGACTGAACTGATTTGGCTAAAACCAGTTTATGCAATGTTTGTTCCAGACACCTGCCTGGTTTAAGATAAATCAGACTCCCCCAGCATCCCAGCATGCTCTCTGGGCTGGGCAGGACTCTGCTCCAGCCACAGGGCTGACCCCACTCCTCTGCTTTCTAGCTGGAGCAGGGACCAACCCTAGCAGAGACACCGGCTGGCCCCGTTAAGGCCAAGTAGGCAGGGAGGGGGTTAATTCTTCCCTCCTTCCCCTCTTCCCCACTACAACCAGGGTGAGCCTGTCTGCTGGGGAGGGGACTGCAGACCCCGGCTGCAGGGAAGGGACAGAGAGGAATTAACCCTTCTCCCTGCCCACTTCACCTTGGGGAGGGGGGCTCTGCTCCATGCTGGGAAGGACTCTTCACACTCCTCCTTCTTCCAGGGTGGGGAGGGGGACCCTGTGAGGATGGGGACTCTTCCTCCTCCTCCCCTTCCCTCCCTGCGGCTGCGGCTCCACGCGACGCTGCCCGGCCCCAGTGCAGGGGCGGCTCTGTTCCCTGCTGGGGGGACCTTCCTCCTCCTCTTCCCCGCCGCGAGTGCGGAGCCGCAATAGAGGCCGCCAGCACTGCGCTGGGGACGAGGAGCGCAGCCCCACGCAGCCTGCCTGGCCACTTCTATCCCCCTGGCTCCACGCCACACCTGTAGCCCCACGCTCGCGGAGGGGAAGCCCCATGCTGGACTCTGTGAGGAAGTAGGGGCCGAGCTCCTTCCACTCCCGGCAGAGCCGGGACCTGCACAGCAGGGAGCAGGGGAAGCACCTGGCTCCAGTGCGAGAGCTGGAGCTGTAGGCTCAGGCTCGCAGAGCAGGGCCGCAGCGGTAAGGCAGGCTCTGCTCCCTCCCGCTAGTGCTTGCAGTGCTGGCTGGAGCCGTGCCTGCGCTGGGGACGAGCGCCCTGCCATCCCTGCCATGCTGCTACTGCCAGGGAGTGGAGGCTGCACACCATGGGGGCGGTCCCTACACCCCCCATACACCCGTACCCTGCCCAGCTGTACTCCGCGCTCCCGCTGCCCCTCTGGGGGGAGGCGGGGGAAGAGTTCCCCTCAGCATGGACCGGAGCCTCCCCCTGCCCGGGGGGATCACAGAACCACCGACTTGTAGAACCAGAAGGGACCCGCAGGATCGTCAAGTCCAGTCTCCTGCTGTGGGCGGGAAGTTATTGGGCTTAGACAAGCTCGGCAAGGTGCCTGTCCAGCCTCTTCTTGAACACCTCCAATGATGGTGACTGCATCACCTCTGGTGAGAGGGTATTCCAGATTCTGGTGACCCTTCTGGAGAAAAAGGTTTTCCTTATGTCTAGCCTAAATTTGCCCTCTATAAGCTTATGTTTGTTTGTCCTCCCTTGAGGTGCACTCCTGAAGAGTTGCTCCCTCCCCCAGATCTTTGTGTTCTCCCCTGAGGTACTTGTAGGTGGCCATAGGAGTGGGGGGTAGAGTCCCCTTCTGGGGCTGGGCAGCACCCCATACAGCCCCCCCTCCCTGCCCTGCAGCGATGGAGGAGAAGCAAAGGCAAGGCAGCCTTACAGAGTCTCCCTCCCCACCCCAGCATGGGGGAGACGGACAAGGGAGAAGAACCACCCAGCACTGAACATGGCCCCTCTCCCAGCCCCCAAGTGGTGGGGGAGAGGGAGGAGGGGGAAGAGTTCCCTTCTGGGGCCAGGCAGCCCTGCGTGGCAAGATTGCTCCTGGATGCCAGGGAGCTGCTGGGGCCTGGTCATGCCTCCCTCTTCAGCTCAACCTCCTTGTGGAAGGAAGGGCTGCTCTAGCACCCCCGGGCTTCTGGCTTGAGCCACTGCAGGCATGTGTCAAATTGCAAACCAGTTCACCCTTTGTAGGTAACCTGCAAATACTGAATCAATTCAGGCTCAGGCTTTTTGAAAGTTTGTTCCTAGCCATAATTGAAAAGCTTTTGGGCATCAAGAAGCATTGGAACAGGCTACCTAGAGAAGCTGGGACTTTCCATCCCTGAATATTTTCAAGGCAGGTTAGACAGACACGTGGCTGGGATGGTTTAGTCAGGGGTGATCCTGTCTTGAGCAGGGAGTTGGACTAGATGACCTCATGAGGTCCCTTCCAGTCCTACATCTCTGTGATCCTAAGGGTGGCTTTAGAGCAGGGGCAGGCAATTATTTCAGGTGGAGGGCTACTTAACAAGGCTTGGTAAGCTTTTGAGGGCTGCATGGGTATCCCCACCCCTTGACAGTTGCCCTGCCCCCAGTTGCCATCTTGGGACCAGAAGTCCCACGCCTAACCCCTGACTTTTGCCACCGGAAGTCCTTCCCTTTGTCCCCCAGAAATATTCCTTTTGGGAGGGAGGCTGCTATCTTAGAACCAGAAAAAAAACTGAACAAATCATACACTGAAAGTCAAACACCTACTAGAACATATTTTAATTTTATTACAAAAATATTTTTGTCATAATTTGTGTTTGCATACTGTATATAGAGGTGATTGCGTAATAACTCAAAAATTAAGTCTTAGTCTTGTATATTGTGTGTGGGGTATGGGGTGTGGGTATGGTATCATGTGGGGTGGGGCATGTGTGTGATGCTGGGGTGTGGGGGTGTGTGGGGGCATAGGTTATGGGTATGTTGGGGATGTATATATGGGGGGTTGTGAGGCAGGGTGTGTGGCATTTGTGGGGTGTGAAGGAGGGTGGGGGGATATGGGCTCCCATGCACTCCCCCCATGGTGCAGCAGGAGCAGACAGGGGTGCTATGGGTGCTGGTGCCCAGCAGCATGCAGCTGCAGCCAGTGCTGCACGTCAGGGTGAGCAGCTCAGCCCAGCCATACCACCTATATCACTAGCACTCCCCACTGTGCATACGCAGCCCCCTCCCTTTTTCTATGAAAGCATCTGTTGACCATTTTGAAAACATAGACATTAGGGCTGTGCGAAGCTTTGGTTGCTGATTTGATTTGGAGGAGATAAGGCCTGATTTGGCAGCTGAATCTCTGAATCCAAATCAAATCAGGAGACCCATTAATCTCTCTGAATTGAATCGGAAGCCTCTGATTTGATTTGGAGAGATTCAACGATTCAGACATAGACAAAGCTTTTTATGTTTTTTCTACATACATCAAGGTACCAGGTGGCTCATGGATGCTGAGGTGGATGGAGTGTCCCATGGGAACGTGGGGGGTGGGGGTGCCCAGTGGCAGAACTGGAAGTGGATCAGAAGCACTTCTGGTGGACCCCTCCCCCCTGCCTCCTGTCTGCAACTGGTGCCTTCTGGGTCTGGGGTGTACCCAGGGTCCCCCCACCGTTGATCGTCAAAATGGGAGGGGGGGTGCAGAAGGGGTCCCCTGTGCACTTGGTGGCAGACCTGGAAGTGGACCAGAAGTACTTCTAGTAAACTTCCAGGTCCACCACCAAGCACACGGGGGGGGGGGGGGGGGGCAGTCACCACACTCCTGTGGGATGCTCCATCCACTCCACCATCTCAGTATTCACAAGCTGAGGACAGTGATCTGAATCAGCAAATTGAACCACTGCCCGGATCGGGCTGAATCCGAATAAAATACAGCCTGCTTTGCTCAGCCCTAATAGACATTGTCTTTGTATTGGCTCATGAGAAGAGGGGCCAGACACCTTGACTCCAGCAGGATTGGGCCCCCACCATACTTAGCAGGTGCCACTGGCTGCCCACCCAGCTGGAGAAGACAAAATAAGTTTGTAGTCTGGCTCGGCCAATAACACCTGCTGAGTCACCTGAGGATGGATCCTGCTGAAACAGAAGTGCCTAGCTCCTCTTCTCTTCTGCAGTAGGGTCGGCCTTCAGCTGACTTGGCAAGTGTCACTGGCTACTCACATGGCTGTATCAGCAGTCTAGCTCCCACAGGATCAGGCTCTTTGCTCCCCATGTTTTCTCATTTAAGATACACACTGTAATTTCTAGCAGTTAAAATTGGGAGAAAAAAAGGATTTGTATGCAATTAAATTGTCATTCTACAGGTCAAAGTACAAAGTATGAACTTTTTCTGTTGGCTTATCAAGTCCGCTATGCCAAACATATTAGAGTTTTGAATTTGTTTAAGATGTTTTGAAGGGTTTGATGTTATTTATTCATCATAAATAAAGTTTTTAACTCTTCTTTCCACACTCAGGATTAAGTAAAATTCTTTCTATCTCAGCATGCCCTGACATTGAAATAGCCCAGCCATGAATGGCATTTGATCACTCAGATGACTGGGATATTCAGGAGATATAAATAACCATTTACTGTCCACCATTACTGTTCTCAGAGAAGCTGTCTTAGAAAATTCAAGTCCAAGCATGAAGCAAGCAAGACATAAATTTAGTCTGTCCTGTCAAACATGATGTCTCGTTCTACCGGTTTAGAAAAAAATCTTGTTTTTCTTTTAGAATAATATGAAAGCCTGGGGGAATATAAATTAGCCAAGTTTTTATGTATAAAATTTACCACATGAAATTTACAGTTGAGGAACTCTGTGACAGGGAGTTAAAAGAGAATCTACCATGAGCTGTGCAGAACTTGTAATGCTTCCTTTATGAAAATGAAGTCTTAGAGCATATTTGAGAATTACTGAGATTCAAATATAAGCATTATAGTCATTGTTTAACTCTTTATTGAGGTTTGTTGCTATTCAAACTCTGGTGTAAATATGTCATCAAGAAAAATCTGAAGTAGAATGTATCTACTGTGAAGAGAAATAGTTTCAGTTAATTGGAAACTTTTGGAGAATAGCAGTCTACGAACTCTAGGAAGAGGTGATGCCAAGGAGCTAATTAAAGTTGTTTAGTAACTGGAAATTTTGAGTAACAAATAACAAATTCTCCTGAGGGTCGCTATTGTAAAAAAATATATCTGAACACATTGCTTTCCTGGCACAAGGTGATTTTAGCCATCATGTTAACACTTTCACAGATTCTTACATGGGATGCAAAAGAGATAAGACTGAATGCCACTTAAGTACCTTTCTAAGTTGGGACACTTGGGGAAAGTTAAACTAGATTAATTTAAACTGTGAAGCTAATGGACATAAAGCACATTATAACACCATGTGTATGCGGTCATTCAGAAGTGAAGTAATCTTAGTTTTCTCTAGTTTAATCCTCTACCTAGTTAAAACAAATTAACTCCCCATATTGACAATCCTTTAAGTGGCTTATGAATGAGATCACTAACCAGTTATGTAGCATGTTTGCTTAGGGTAATATATTTGTAATTCATATATGAATTTGATGCTCAAGTTCTGTGATCATGAGTGTATGTCTGTATCCATATCTCAGGTAAGAACATGCCAATACCCAGTGAATTCTGCAGTTGTCTTATTGTAACTTATTCCCTTTCTCAGTCTTTATTTCTACTACTGTTGTGTCTCTTTCCTGAAACAGAAATGAATAGAAATCTCTTTCTTGGCACACTGAAAAAATTAAGTTGTTGTTTATTTGTGAGAAATATGTACTATCTTTTGTGTGTTGCATCTGATATGTTACTGTAAAATAATAACAAATATCACAGAATAACAAATAGCATTGTCATAATACAATTAGTTTTTAAGCAAACCCATTTCTTACATGATTTCTCACATAATGTACCACACTCCTGACTGGAAACAACTCTGTTCTTGTTTCAGACTTTGTTTCACAGCAGTAAAGACTCTGTCATACCAAGTTGTGGTTTAGGTTTTGTATTATGTTTATGGGGACTTAAGGCCTCTTTAACATATATTAAATGCAAACATATCTCCTTCCAGCTTCATACAATCTTCAGTGATGATGATGGAAACTGTGGCTTTATTAAAAAAATCACATGGTAATACGTTTCCATAGCTGTTCCACTAAAACAGATAGTTTCCAGTGATTTCATAGATCCAGTGCTTTCAACTATTTTGTATTATGGATTAGTAATCTTTAATGTTTATAAACACATGACTTCAAGAAATATAGGAGAAAAGGATGCGACTGTCCCTGGTAAATCTGCCAGGGACCTGAGAAAGTAGTATCTTGGGTGCCAAATGATTTTGGTTTTTTTACTTTCTTCATTGACCTTTGGCAAGAATAATCAAAATAACCTGTTTACAAAATCTAAATAATATGTTTAAGAAATCTAACCAAGGTGATTTTTTTTGTTTTTTATAATTTTTTTGATGTGATGGTTCCAAAATGTGTAAAAACCTCAGTTGATCATTTCTGTTTTTTTAATGGTAGTTTGAATGAGAGTGTAGTAAAGTGTGTGGGAAAATATGTGTAGGTGCTTGGTTAGGAATGTCACTATAAGTACATAACTTGCAGTCTGAAATGTTACTGTTTCCCCAGGCCAAACACCATAAATCTTAGAAGGTGTTTGTTGGCTCAGGTAATAAAATTACTAAAAAGTAGTCTCTAAATCATAGGCTGGTAAATCCAGCTCTCTTTTGCGCCTCTTGTCAACCTGGAGTTGATTCCTTTGTCCTGAAGGGAGCTCCTCTGAACCCTTATCAGTGTAACTGAGATCATATTTTTTCCCTGAATATATTAAGGATTCTAACAAGATGATGGTATTTAGTTCTTAAATGTTTTCCATAGAAAGGGATGCTTTAAATAAAATGTTGGATGTACAAATAAGCTAAATACAGATTGAAGATTTTAGAAGACTTCAGTCTTTTTATGCAAGCATGCTTATTTTTGTAATGCTTTGGACCAGCCTCTGTAGGATGAGCTCATGTACAGCTGAATAGACCTTAATTATCATGTAGATCAGTTTGACAAGTTGACATAGATGCTTCAAATAACTTGGAGAAACTGTAACCATTCCTGTGCCTTGACGATTCACCAGTAGCACAACAGCCCATCAGAGGTCCTGAAGCTCAGATGCAAGTTAGGAAAGCCCTCAGGGCTGCTCTAGCTAGAGCTAAACCAGGATAAAGAAGACTCAAGTCATCATCTTGCTTCCTACTTTGGCCTCTGCATCACCTCATGCATAAATTCTTTCTGTGTGAGTGTAAGCAACTTCCTTTCTTACTCACAGTACACACCTGAGGTTCCAACTTATTGCTTTTTTGACCTTTGCCTATAATGTTAACTTAAATAACAGCCATCTTTAGCCTTGGATTTCTCTTGTGCTTGGTTCTAACACCTATTATTTTCTTTCTGGGGATCCCTTTCTATTCTATGTAGATTATTCTTTGCCCTCATCACTACAATATCTGAGTGCCTTTGAGACATTCACTGAATGACATGACTATATTGCTGCTTCCCATTCCCCATTTCTCAGTGAGGCATAGCCTTTTTTATATCTTGGGTTGGGAGAAATGTCTAGTCTGTCATGAGTCAGCCAACCAGCTCTGCACTGGCACTGGTGTGACTCACCAGCACATTCTTAGCAGTCTACCATGGGGTTTTTGAAGCTGTCATATGATGTTGTCACACACAGGTACGTGGAATGCTGCTGTTAACTGCCTCACTTAATAAAGAGTAATTCTTTGAAAGAATTGGGTTTGAACAGAAAAGCCTTGAAATATTTGGGCTTTGTAGTCTTTCAAGGGCATATAGAACTAACTCCTGATCCTATTGATTTGAATGGTTACACCTTCATTGGCTTTTATGGTTTTGTGATGTCAATTCAGAATGTGCAACCAGCAAAATGCTGAAATACACCTTTGGTGTTGCATATCACATGTAGTGGGCAGTATTATTACTATTATCAGACTTCCTGCAGCAACCAACTTGTGTTCAGCACTGTGGTCTTAAAAATACTGAAGTGGTTTCTCCTTCTGAAAATATATTACTGACAATGTTTGGATCCCAGTTTGGAACCGTAACACACGAAGTAGTAGAAATGAGTAATAATGGGATATGCATTAGCATTTTAGGAGTTGAATAATGAATCCTAATTAGCAGCGTGGTGAAAATCATTGTAGCAAACCCTGCTGTATCAAAGTACTTACCTGTTTTCTGTTGCCCACATCAAAATGATATGTTACAGAAAGATGAAGGGAGCTTGTCACGGTCCATTAAAATGTCACTTATTATAGACAGGGCAATCTGCTTGCATATTTCTTTGCGTTGTCAATTGAACTGCTGGCACAAAGCATTAATACTAGGCATGAAACAACTCTCAGAGGGAGGGGGGCAGAAAAAATATTTCCTTGCAACTATGATGCATTGCTGATATGGCAGACAGTGATACTTCTCTCCAATCTTTTACGGGAACTGAAAACTTTAGAAATATAATAGGGTTCAAGAACAACCCTAAAACATCTCTAGTGTATTACAGTATGAACCTATATTTTCCATTCCCTAAATATGTTCATATAATTATGAGCTAGAAAAGCTCTACCACAGTTTGTCTTATATAGGAATTAAGGTATCCATGTTTTTACCCATTTTTCATATGTGCTTACATCCTCCAAGACAGGATTTTGTCTTTAAAGCTGGAGCCATTTCTCAAACTGCAGTACATGTTGGACAATCCATTTCTTTTTGACAGAGCATTGGCTTTGTGAGATGTATTTGGCATGTGTGATTCTATCAGATCTCTTAAGTTGCCTGCATCTGTACTTGTGTGGGGGACAGTGGGGGGAAAAAACCCAGGATACCATAAAAAGCAGTGATGGCATTTTACCCTCTGGCTCACTATTGAACCACTGCCCCAGCAAGGTGTTTGAAACACCGTGCTGTTGAAGGTGCTATCATATGTATAAGAAATACACAGGGACTCTGGTAAATTGTGGTCTTTAAATGTCCCATGTCACTTTTTACAAGAGCATGTCAACACAACCAGAGTTCATCTCAGGAAATGACCTTCCACTAAATATAAATTCCCCTTCAACTGCGGTTACAGTATTTCTCATTTCCTGAGTTTTAAGTTTGAAAGTCAAGTCACTTTACACTCTTTTCTATGTATCCTCATGAAGGTAGTAGCATGTTAGTAGCAAATGAAATGCTGTAGGTAATATTTGCATATCCTGTTGTAAAGAACTTTTGACATCTTTGGAATGAAAAGTACCATATACTCAGACATAGAAATGACATGTAAAATTATGGCTGAAAATGCAACCTAACTCCCCACTGCTTTGAAGGTTTTATGATTTTTAACTATGTGATCACACTGTTTTCCTAAGAATATAGTACGACATGCTGAATACATGTTACAACATAACTTCTGCATTACAAATGCTCAGTTCTCAAAATTTCTCAGGGACTACAAAAGTTATTTTGCATTTAGTTTTCTGTGTTTTTTCTAGAATAAAGAAAGGTCTTCAGTTCTACAATTTACAGGCACCAGTTAGGTAAGGCCAACTGCTATTTGTAAGCTATGCACTTGGACATTTAACAGGCACGAAGAACAAAAAATACAATTAGTGCCTGTTACTTCTGCATATTGACTACATATTTCCATACTTATGCACACATGCACATGCGCATGCACACAGATACACACATGTATTCATGCAGGTACGCACATAAAAATAAATAAATGGAGTTGTGTGTGTATGTATGTATGCATGTGCGTACATACTTATATTCTATAGCTACCTCCTTAGTTACTTTATTTTGTCCTTAATCATTTAGCTGTTTTAAAAACATGTTTTAATTAAAAATATCTAAGGGCTTACCTCATTTTAAACTAATTATGAGGCCTGAGACTAAATGAAAAAAATCCAGAAAACCACAGTTAGAGGGCACAATAAAGAGTTTCCCATGGGGTGTTGTCTCTCAACCAATTTTTAGAAGTGCACTTTCTGAGCTGTTCATACATGTATATGGAGTATATCTTTAAAATATGCAACTCCTGGCTTATTGAAAAATCGGATGGGTATGCTCTGCATAAATTTCACATGCTGCAATTTATTAAATCAAGCCCATGTTTCTTTTCAAACTAAGCAAAGCACACTTTCCTTAGTGAGGGCTATTTCCATGCCAAATTTCATCTTTCAAGATTAGGCCGTGTTACTGTAGTCCTCGTCACATACTTGTTTTCTAATTTTTTTAGAATGCGGGGGGAGTGGGGTGGGGGGGATATTTTTTTCATTCACTTGTTGCACAAAAAAAGCTGAAGATATCTGATTCAGATTTTCCATGGCAAGTTTCTCTTGAGCAGAAGCTAATTATGGAAAATTGCAGTTTCAAAGGTGAAATTTTCCTTTTGGAATATTAGAAACAATTTCCTTAGCCTTTGGGAACATCAGGAGTACAGTAGCAGCTTAATTTAAAGTGGTTACAACAATGCAAGTATAATAATATTTCCAGGGTTTATTTTATGCTTGGAAAGGAAAGAGACCTCTAATGTCTCCGAACATACCACATTTCTCTTATAAATGTGATAAGAGTGCTGTTGACCTGATACTTAGTCACCCTTCTCTTGGAAATAAAATTTATACTTTTGTTGTGACTAGAGCTCTGTCATTTATATCAATGAAGTTGTACTGATTTGCATCATCTCACAACCTAGCCCCTACTGCCTTCTACCCAGAGATGTGAACTTAACAGATACTAGTGAATTTACCAGGTGGAAGCAGAGGCTTAGATGTTGTGTCTGAGCAGGATGCAGATAAATAGATTATTCTAATTTAGAACAGTACTTTTTGCTCATTTATTTTTAGTGAGGAAACATAAAATACCACTGTAATTGAGTGTTTTAGCCTATAGGAACAACATTCCAGCAGCAACACCTCTGCCATAATATATGGTCTCATAGGTATTCTGAAAAACTGCTTCTGTCACTACAAGACCTGTAATTAGCCAACTATTATGGTATCTAACAAAAATCCTGAGCAATCCCATATTTCCCCCCTTAAGCACAGTATTCCAAGTTTACCAGTGATATGCAAGGAACATTTTATGCATGTGTGTGTGTTATTTCTGGTTTTATTCCTGAAAGACTTAAAGAGCTTAGAAGGTCTAAGCACCTCTGTTAAATGTGTCTTGGAGAGATCGCTTCTTCAAAGATACCCATTTTATCTCATTCCCACCCTTGGATGTATCACCTTTTTCTGCCCAGGACAGGGGGTCGGACCTGATGATCTGTTTAGGTCCCTTCCAACCCTAAGCACTATGATACTATGATTCTATGTATGCAGAATGGGAAATTCCCAGACCCCGAGTTCTAAAATGGTTAATTGCAGTAGGGGCTTCTTATCCCAGCTTTGTACTGGAATATGGTTGCTCTCAATTGCTGGGGTCCAGGGGTCAAAAAACCCCCTCTGTACTCCTCCCTTGCAGTGCAGAGAACAACTGAATGTGTAGTATGTGGTGCCGCAGGTGTGTCTGCCACGCTACATACCGCACAGCCACGCTCATCTGGACGCAGCCATCGTGACTAAGTATCAGGTCAATTGCACCCATTATAGCTTCTTGAACAGCACTTTAGATAACTGTCAGTACATTTGCAACAATGTGCAGTGCTTAAATAGACTTATTATCATCTCCTAATTATGCATAAGCTCACACACAGAGGCTGCAAATTGGGTCTGTTAAGGGGCTGTCAAGTGTATAGACTGTGTATAGCCAGCAACCCCTGCCATGATGGTCAATGATCATCTATTAACCCTTAATTTGAATTGAAATTTGATTTGAACTGTGTGATGAAAATCAATTAACATGGTTTAGAAAACAGTGAGCATGTCAACAAACTGTCATAATAACCCACTGTCGAGCCTTCAGGCTGGAGCGCTACAAAAATGCCACAAAGTCATATGGTAGCATGCTTTCCAGCCTGGGGCATGATGAGGGGACTGCTTGGCTCTGGCTCTGTTCTCCATCCCCACTGCAGGGGGGCAGGGTGTCAGTGAGTCCAATGTAGCCCTGGCATTTTGGTGGTGGCAACTCTGCTCATCACCTCCTAAAGGGGGGCAAGCCTTCAGTGATCTCTCCATTCCTGTGAGTCCCCATCCTGTTCCCTCTCTTCCCTTGAAAAGGGAGCAGGCATCCTGTCAGTGATAGGGTGGCACCTCAGCATAGGCAACTGGTAGGGGGTGCACATGCCCCCCCAATGGGGCTGGTGCCCCCCCGACTGCTGACACTGATGCTATCAGCAGGGCTGTGCCCTCCCTGACAGGGCCGCCGCCATTAGCAGCTTCTGCAGGTGCCCCCCCAGATTCAGGAGGCACCAGTTGCTTGTGCCCCTTAGGGAACCCACAAGAAATTAGAGACCAGAGCTCTAAGTGATGGTTCATTCCTCCTTCCTTCCCTCCGCCTTTGGAGTGGGGGAGAGCAGAGCATTGTGGGACTAGGAGACCCTCTGCTGCACTATAATGCAGTGCGCAGATGTGGCACTACATATACTTCAGGGAATTATGCAGTTATGCACCTGCACAATTTTGCACATAAAAGGCATAACTGCACATAATTGCATAATTTTGCAAAATTTAACCCCAGTGGGCTCTGTGCCTCTACCTCTGCAGGGCTCCCAGCACTTCAGCTGTGAGCCCCATGTGGAGGCACTGAGCACAGTGGTGCATGGCTGGACAGCTGGTAAGTGGGGAGGGGAGCGCCTGCCTGCAGGAGGTGGGGAGGTGGGTATGGGGTTTGTGGGTGGTTGTGGGGGTGTATGTGGGTATGGTGGGGTTTGTTGGGTGTGGGCCACATGCCATTGGGCTGGGCCGGCTGGCTCCACGGCTTCAGCACTTCAGCAAGAAGCCACATGTGGGGCTTTCAGCACTTCAGCAGGAAGCCACATATGGAGGCATGGAGCCCAGCCTGATGGCATGCAGCTCTGTGCCTCCACATGGGACTTCCAGCCTAGTCCAGTGGTGCACAGCTCCCACCTGCAGTTCTGCGAGCCTCACTGGCTCGCACAGAGCCAGCCTAGTCTGGTTCAAAGGTATGCATGAGTGGGCCAGGCTGGGCCAGCTCCATATCATCACATGGAGCCCTTGGGACTTAGCTGGAGCCATGTGCCACTGGGGGCTCTGCCTGCCACAGTCATGAGCACCCTGAGGGCCCACCACTTGCTGCTACTGAGCCACCAGCAACAGGAGCTGTGCACCATGGTGAGGATGTGTGGCAGTGGGGCCCAAACCCACCCACAAATCCCACAGGGATTAGTAGAAACATTGCCAGCAGATTGAGGGAAGGCCACATCTGGAGTAGTGTGTCCAGTTTTGTCCCCCCCTCCCACCAAGAAAGGTTGGGGACAAGTTGGAGAGAGTCCAGTGGAGGGCAGCAAAAATGGTTAGGGAGCTAGGGTGCATGATTTATGAGGGGAGGCTGAGGGAACTGGGATTATTTAGTCTGCAGAAGAAAAGACTGAGGTGGGATTTAATAGCAGCCTTTAAAAATGTGAAGGGTGGTTATGAAGAGGTTGGAACTGGACTGTTCTCAGTGGTGGCAGATGAGAAAACAAGGAGCAATGGTCTCCAGTTGTAGTAAGGGGAGTTTAGGTTGGATATTAGGAAAACCTTTCTTACTAGGAGGGTGGTGAAGCACTGGAATGGGTTACCTCCATCCTTGGATGTTTTTATGGCCTGGCTTGACAAAGCCCTGGCTGGAATGATCTAGTTGGGGATGGTCCTGCTTTGAACAGGTACTTGGACTAGATGACCTCCTGAGGTCCCTGCCAACCCTAACGTTCTATGATTCTATGATTCTAAGATGGATGTAATCCCCATACTGATTTTTTTCTGAGAGACAAAGTAGTGAGTAAGATCAGCATGTAGATGTCACTCAAAAATGTCAAAGCTGGAGACACTGGTGTTGCTCTGCAGTAATCCTTGTAAGTCAAAGCACATCTTATTTTGAGGTACCAGCAGAATGACCAAATATTCATAAATTTACAGACAGTCCATAAAAAAGGCTAAAAATGCTTGTCTATAAAGTTCTTTAAAAAATCAAGCCATTCTTAGAAACTGAGAAGCCCTGAGCTTGATTGAAGGTCTGTTGTCAAAATGAGGCTAGATGCAAGTGTTGGGCAGACAGAGCAGAGTACTGCCATCTTGTGTCTGAGTGAGATCACAGTTCAGTACCTGCAGGGAACTCTCCCTCAGTATTTTGTGGCCCACAGGAACCTCCCTAGCCTCCTTCTAGCTCCCAATCACATGTTGCCACTGCTTCTTGTTGACTGCTCACCTTCAACCCCCTGGCAATCTGAGGCACTGGGACAGGGAGGAAGAGTAAAGTAGTCAGGTCAGAGCTTCAGGGGTAGAAGACATTAGTGTTGAGTTCTGTGCCAGGTCAGGGGAAGCAGGGCCAGTGCGGGGCCAGGTTGGGAGGTGGGCTGGTGGGGAGGCAGCACAGTGTGCGGTGTCAGGCGAGTAGGGGACCCCAGAGGTGGGAGCAGCATTGTGTAAAACCATTGTTTCCATCATGTAAGCCTGACTGGTATTAATTCTGGGCCTTGCTACCAACTTGGACGGATTACATTTGTATTATGTAAAACATCTATCAATAAAAAAAAAATTCTGTAAAAAGGTTGCAGATTGTCAATAAAAAAAAAATGGGGGCGGGCTTGGCAATCCTGGCTACTAGCCTAAGCTAAACCTATAGAAGACCATTAACATCTTGTGATGGCAACTCTGCCCTCTGCTCTTGATAGCAGGTGGCCAAGCATGCTGTCTCTTCATGCTTCAGTTGCATCAGGACCATATCTGTCAAGGAGCATGTTTCAAGAGATCTGTTGTCACATATTACATAGCTTCAAGGAATAATTGTTATAATATATAAGCAATTGTAATTTAATTGTACCTCTGTACTATTTATTATCTATAGTGCTATAAAACCTGAGTTTTAACCAAACCTGCTTCCCCAAGATATAGATGGTTTCTAAACAGTTCAAAGTATATGGAATCTGGTGTTTTATTAGTCAATCTCTGATATAGACTAACTGAAGGCATCCACTAACATTAAGAAGGTGCAATTCTTGGCTTGATTTATAGATGTATTCATTTTTCACAAATATATTGTAAGTGGATCCCAAGCAGTTTGATGGTAGAGAGTTGCAAGTTCTGACTTAATGAAAGAACCCAAGATTTAAAAAAAACCACCACAATCACCTCCGATATAAATGCTTGCCTTTCTTGAGAAACTACAGGTCTGGACAAAATTTTAGGTGCTCATATTAATCTTCCTATCATCAATTTGGCAGTGCTGAAAAACACTTTTTATATTGGTTAAGCCAGGGGGTACTTTGAAATGTCTCAGGGGGTATGCGTGGGTGGGCAGGGATGGAGCATCACCACCCCATGCTGCAGCCTCATAGGAGCAGGGCTGGGGCAGGGCAAGGGCAGCAGTGCCCCTCTGTGGGTTGAACAGGCACACCCAGCCAGCTGGATGCTGGGAGAGAAGCTTGCATACAGTGGCGGCTGCCATCCACCACACTGTGCCACTGCTCTGTGTGCATCTGCCACCACCCCTCTCCCTTCCCTCACCCCCCGCCCCCACTTTGTGACCAGCTGCCAGGGGTACACTGCTCAAAAAAGGTTGAAAACCTCTGGGTTAAGCAATGCTCCTAACTGCCAGCTTCCCAGTATTCTCCCCACTTTTGATCAGTTCAGTTAAATCTGTCTGAGGCTACATCACATTTAAAGTATACGATATATATTTTTTTAAATCCCTTGATAGATGGGATTTTCTTACATTTTATTTTCCTTATTAGCTTTTAAATAGACATTATCTATAGGTTAGCTGTAACTGAAATAAGCATTCATCCACAAGCCTTTGTTAACTTACATTTTTTTCAATGGATTGGTTCTGTGTTGGAAATTTCACAGGTCTGATCTTATTCTGTGTTAGACATTTTCTGGAAAGACAGGCAAATAGCTCAAGCCATTTGAAATGTCTGAAGCTTTAAAGACTGTGGTGTACTTGCTTCTTGGAAGTTATTTATCTTTTAAGAAGTATAACCCAAAAACCTCATCTCGATCTTTTCTGAGAATGTGTGCCTTTTATTTACTGGGGGGAGCAGAGTGAAGGATTTATGAAAGGCTATTGTCTTGTGTATATCAATGACCACCTTTAATCACAAATATTTGCCAAGATGTAACAAGCAACTGTACTGGAGTCACACTTTCTCCATAAATACAACAGAAAGTAACAGAAAGTATTCCATTAGGGATTTGCGAAACAGGCCCTAGTTGATTCAGATTTGGATTGGGCCCGAATCAGGGACAGTGATTCAATTCGTTGATTCAGATCATTGCCCCCCATTCAATTCGGCCAAATCTGAATCTTAAGATTTGTTGCTCATTTGGTGAATAAGCTATTCGGACATAGACACAGCTTTAAATGTTTTTTCTACATACCTCAAGATACCAGTTGAGGCTCGTGAACACTGCAATGCTGGGGTGGATGAAGCATCCCACAGGAGTGCAGGGGCTCCCCCGCATGCTTGGCGGCAAACCCAGAAATGGACCAGAAGTACTTCAGGTCCACTTCTGGGTCCGTTGAGGAGCATGCAGGGGGGCCCCTGTGCCCTCCGGCTCAGCAATCGGCCACAGGGGGGCCCCGGGTGCCCCTCCCAGACCCAGAAGGCACCAGTCGCTGAGCCAGAGGCCTGGGAGGGCCCCCCTGAGTGCTCCCTGGTGGACCCAGAAGTGGACTGGAAGTTCTTCTGGTCCACTTCTGGATCCACTGCCAAGTATGCTGGGGACCCCCCCATGCTCCTGTGGGACACTCCATCTGCCCCACAACTGCAGCATTCATGAGCTGCCTGGTACCTTGAGGTATGTAGAAAAAACATTTAAACCTGTGTCTATGTCTGAATTGCTGAATCTTTCCAAATCTCTCTGAATCGATTCAGAGAGATTAAAGGGTCTCCTGATTCGATTCAGATTCGGAGATTTGGGCACTGAATCAGGGCGAATCTCCACCAGATTGAATCGGCGACCGAAGCTTCGCACAGCCCTATGTTCCATGTCAATCTCTAAATACTGACTTTTTAGTGGAAATCCTACTGAGTTTTTTATTTTATATAGACTCCAGTTCACGTTTGATAAACTTTGAATCTATGAATCTATAAACTTTGTATGTTTCTGATACAAAGCTGGTAGAATTTGCAAAATGGTCAAAACAGGCATCCAACTCAATTAATCGAGTCCGCTCTGAAGCGGCAGATCTCCAGTGTGTCACGGGACAGAAAAGTATGTGTATAAATGCCCCAAGATTCCAGGCGATTTAAGGAAGCCACTTTTGGTGGTAGGCTTTGGAGATAAGTTCACAAGACAGTCAGGAGGGACCATCCTGTGAGGCAAGAAAGAGAAGAAAGGAGGATGAAGCAATGGGTAGTGTCTTGATGTTCAGAAAAAAGTAAAGAGAGGTAGTTAACCATGTGAGTCTGAAGGCAGTTAGAAGGCAGGGTAGATCTTCACCTTTATAGACTAACTAAGACATGAGGAGCTACAGAAGGGTTTAAGGGAGGAGAGAGTTCATTGCTGCATAGCTTACAGTCTCTGCAGGAGCTCCTGTCAAGTTTGCTGGATCCAAAGGCATTCTTGAACAGTTATTAAATGTGGATTTTTAAATTCCAGTTGTACCTGAAACTTCCCTGAAAAATGATGAGGTTGCCTGTTGTTTGAAGGCAGTGATATTGAAACAGAGAGCAAATGTTAGTCTGCCATGGCTCAGGCTTAATAGTGCAAGAACAAGGAGGAATGCAGGTGGGCTTCCTAACTTTGGGCTAGGAGAGCTGGCAGTTGAGGAAAACAAGCACTTTCCTCCATGCCTTGCACCCTGTGCAGTCACTTAATATTATGGAAAGTGGGCACAAAAAGTTACTTTGCTGATTTGGCAGCTTGTTGTTCTCATTTTGTACCAAGTGAAAGACCACAGGGTTTCAGGCTACCTATTTTTTTTACTTGTAAACTGAGCAAATATGAAAAGAATAACTGAGACAATGAACACAACATCCAACAAAACTATTTTTGGCATTGTATTTCAGAGCAAAATAGCATCTTAAGGATGAGTTCAAATGTTAAATATATTACATAGTAGTTTTGTGGGGTAGACGGGGTAAATTATTAATATAATAGTCAATATCATTAAAAATAAATTCTCAAAAGGTCCCTGAGTCCACAGGTAAACTAGATTAAGTGGATTTAGCAGGTAAGTTCAGGGTCACAAGCTATGACTTTCTTAAGTCTGCCTTATTACAACTGTCTTATGACAGTGACTCCATTTTACATGAAAAATGCACAGGACAAAATGCTGGTTGACAGCAGGAAGAGTAAAACTTGTCTGGTGGTGGTGTTAGTATCACGAGATGCATGGCTTTTTATTTGTGATCATTTATAGTTGAATTTCTGACATTATGGCACAACTGCAATATTTTTCATAAGGATTCTTTCCCTTTAACAGAGAGAAATTTAAAATAAAATAATTTGGCATGACATTTGCTCATAGGTTAAGCAATCATTAGTATTGGTTTAATGTTGCAAACAGGCAAAAATACAGTTTCTGTATTTACATTACAATCCAAAAAAATGACAAGAACATGAGTGCACTGGGAAATATGGAAAATGAACAACAGGATTTCTATTATATTTTTAAATATATTATCATATTTCTTGCAGGCTCATACCTTGTGTCATTCTTCAGAATGTGCATTTTATGTTACTAAAATATACATACTCATTTCTTCTGAATAATGATATTCTTCCAATAAACATGACATTATTCATGGTCATGTGAAACTCTTGACATTTGTTTTTGTCTGATACTGTTTGGATTCAGGTAATAAATTGTTGTTTGCCTTCATCCTTCCATTATATACAGATGTCACTGCATTACAGCTGGTTCCTGGAGACATTCTGTACTGTTGTATATGAATCTGAAAACCACACTTCAGTTATTTTTTCTGTCTATAACTGCATCAGAAAACTCAGTAATAAAAATTATAAAATTGCATTCCTTCCCTTGCTGGCAGATGATGTGCTGATATTGTCTGGGAAGGATTAGAGGGGAAAATATTGTCTGAAGGAAGTGTCTGAAGGAAGATGTTAAATTAACAAACAAAGAATTTTGTCTAAATATCAGAAAAAAGAAACTTGAGTCATGTAATACACAAGTAAGCATGATGTAATCAATATATATGTCTTTTCCACTGATTTTTTTTGGCCTATCTTCAGACTTCAGGCACATGTTTAAATGCAGTGACACTTCTGGTAAGCTGCAGGATGCCAGTACATTCCTTTCTCCTGGAGATGAAATGGGAGGGGTATCTTCCTAGCAGCGTATTTCACATCAAGTCATGCTGCCAGGAATGATTCTATCCGCTATTCCCCTGGACCTCCCAGAAGGGGAACTCATAGTTTACAAGAGGCTCCTTGGAAAAGTTAATGCATCCTGTGTGAGGCATAAACTTTTCTGAGTCCCCTGTCTGTGGATAGGTATGATGCACACCCCAGCAGCTTCCTGATGGGTGATTTGTAGTGCTAGCTTCTTCCCAGTGTGTTTTTCCCCCTGAAGCCCTTTGGGAAGGGACAGTAACAGAAATGATTGCTCCCTCTAGCTGCCCACGTGTGGACATGAGGAAAGCCACACCAGAATGGTCCACACCCACTTTTGGATCTTTAAATAATGATCTATCCTAGTAATGCTCAACCTTTTGGTGTCACGGGCTGAATGAGTGTTGTGGGGCTAGTCTAAGGGCTGGATTGGGCCATGTGCAGCAGGATCAGTGCTGCACTGACAGACTGGAGCCCTGTGCCCCTAGATTGGTGGCCTATGTTCCCAGATAGGAGCCCCATACCACAGCTTCAAGCTCTCTCCAGCAGCTCTGTGCCCCTGACTAAGGGCCCTGCACAGCTTTCTATGGCTCCGTACTGCCTCCCATGACCCTGTGCCACTTCCCTGAGTGCCACCCTGCCTCTGCTCAGGCCCATGCTGCAGGATCAGGCCCTACCCCTCACCTCCAGCAGCCCTTGTGTCCCTGGATTGGGCCCTGGACACCCCCCCATCCCCTCCAACCTAACATCTTATCCAGCCCATGGGGCTCCCCGCAGCTTTGGAGATTTGGCAGCAGAGAATTGATGATTGCTGCCATCACTCCCCCACTACCACATTTTCAGACTTGTGAGGACCCTGACAGGCCAGACAGCTTGACCTCGTGAGCCAGATCTGGTCTGTGGGCTCAGAGTTGACCACAACTGTTCGACTCCAATGTTTAACATCTTCCAAAGGATTTGAATGCAACCAGAATCAGGTGGATCACAACCTGATATAGGCGTAGCACTCTCAGACTAGCCAGCGGCCCATTTGAGCTCTCTATCAGTATGTTTGTTTCTTTGCTCCACAGTTATAGATTTAAATATAACAATGTTGACATGAATTGAATGCTCCTGAGCAAGATGAATTCATGTTTTTGTTTGTACATAAATCAAAAGTGTGCAGAAGTGGATCCAGGATTTTACCAAGGGAGGTGTAGGAGCAGCCCCTGGCATGGCAGGGGTGGCTGCACCCACCCCCTGACCTCCTTCACCCACCACTGCACCTAAGTGAACAGACCATGCCATGGGAACAGCGGCTGAAGACTTTATAAGTCCCCAACGGAGGTACAAATCCCCCCCCACCCCTTCCTGCTCACAGGCATTTCTACTCCCCTTCCCCCTCCTCTTGATCCTGTCCCTGCTGTCCAGGGGCAAGGGGAAGTCCACAGTCACTGCTTCGGGGCTGGGCACAGTGGCAGTGGGCGGGTGGGTTCCCCCACCCCATGCCTGCTCCTGGGCTGGTAGGGAACAGTCAGGCAACCAGGCAGGGAGGGGGAACCCACCCATCCACTGCTTCCACTATCCTGGTCTGAGCCCTTCCTCCATACAGCCTGGCAGGAGCAGCTCTGAGCTCCCCTTACCTGTGAGATAGTGGGGTCAGTAGGTGAGGAAGGGGGCAATGGGAGGGGAAGGGAGTGTGCCTCTGAGCATGGGGGGGTGGGTGGGATTCTTATCTTCTTTGAGGGCTTTAAAATTCCCAGACTGCTGCTTCTGCTGCATAGTCAGAAAGGAGGCTGTGCCTATGCCACTTGTACCCTCTCTGGATCTTCCCTTGAATGTGCATATGCTTTATCAATCGGTGATTTACTTCAGGTGCCTCAGGTTCCTGAGTTAAGCCAATGGTGGCCACTTCTTAACTTCATGGAAGTCTGGCAATGTCAAAGTGAAAATATTGCATTTTTGTGTCATGTGTTTTCAGCTGATGACTTCCTGGATTGTTCTTTATTTAAAGTGTAATTATCTTGAACTAAATAACCTGTTAGTAGTTGTGACTTAATAACTTCATTAGGCAACAGAACAGATAAAAGCTAATCTTTTCTACGGAATTCCCAGTGGCAAAAACATTTAGGCTCTTTTACATGTGAAAACATGAAGGTGTTGTGCTACTTGTGAAAGTTTCAAGTAAGGAACAAACTGATTTGGGGCCCAGTCCTTCAACATGCAAAGCAAGCTTACTTTTCATAAAACTTAGGGCTTCTGTCATTTTAAGGGGACAGCTAGACAGAAGCTAGCTGTGAGAGGGTGGGCTGCCAGAGATCGCTGCTGCACATTAAGAAGAAAAGGAAACACTTGCTGCAGCAGTGGCATCCCCCCTCCCACCCCAAGTGGCACCCACTCACAGGCACCTGGTCGCGTGGTCCCAGGCAGCACCACAGCCACGGAAGGAAGCACCGGACCCCCATGCAGCTCAGGCAGGCAAGCATGCTCCAGGGGAGTTAAAAAAAAAAAAAAAAAAAAAATCAGGCTCACTGCTTTTCTTGGGTGGAGCCTGCTTTCCCAGGCTGCCTGCAGGGCTTCCTGCAGAGCCACGGAGCTGCACAGAGTCTGGTGTTTCGCTCTGCGGCTGTTGGGGCAACTTGAAGGAGTTTTAGTTTGCTGCGCCCCAAGTCATTTAAGGCGCATTACACCGCCAAATTTCCTACAGTGGCTGGAATTAATGCGCAATATGCCGCCAAGGTGTGCAAACACTAACACCATTAAAGCGATGCAAAAGCATTTAGCCCGCTTTAAAGTTTCGTGCATACACGCCTCTCATTTCGTCTACACATGGCCATGAGGGACAGTCCAGTTGTCCTCTGTCCTGTATTGATACGAAACCAGATGCCTTTATGTATATTTAAGAGAAAAATAGGGGACATAAAGATGTCGGGTTCCATATCAATAGAATATCAATAGAGACTATCAATATCCATATCAATAGAGTAGCGGAAAACTGGAATGTCCTCTATGATGGCCACCCTACCACAAGATCAATTCAGAACCGCCTGTAGGCAGCTGGGGAAGTCACATGATGAAAGGAGCAGGGCCTGGGAAGCATTTAAACCCAGGTTCTGAGCCAAAGAAGGCAGTCTGGCCTTGAAGAAGCAGGAGAAGGCTTGGAAGGCAGCAGGGAAGTTCACCGATGGATTCTTGCACTGCCTAAGTGATTGAAACAAGGTGCTGAAAGGTTGCTGGGGAATATGGGCCAGGGTAGAAGCCAAACCTGCTATACAGCCTATGGGTCTGAGATTTTCCCAGGCATGGCCAGGATGCTGGTTTTCAGTTTGTGTTTGATGTTCAGACCCAGTGCAGGGAGAGTTTAGGTGGCAACCAGAGGGTTTATTCTTTTGGTACAGTAAACCAAACCATCTCCTTTGTGATAGCAGATCAGTGGTTTGGGTGGGACTGGGAGGGGTGGTTTGGATGTCCTATTAGTACCCGAGGGCTATGTGACTTCCTTGACCCCTGCCAGGGGTCAGGCTCAAGGCACTGACTGGGCCAAAGTGTCCTGGCCTTAACAGGGTAGAGACAGGATCCAGGGAGCCCAGCATTGTCTTATAGGGGTGAGAGCCAGGGTCAGGGACCCAAAGCCCATGAAGGGTGTAACCAATGATTGGGAGGAGTGAGAACCAGCACCAGGGACTTGAAGCCCAGAGGGGTGAGACCCAAAGGTCCAGAGGGATTATACGAGTGCCAGGAACTCAATGCCTTGAGGGGCCAGAATGCGGCTCAGGGCTCAGGGCCAAGGCTGATAAGGTTGAGATAGTTCCTAGAGTCTAGAGACCAGGTCCAGCCCAGTGGGCCTAAGCCAAAGGTCTAGCAAGAGAAAAGGGGCAGAGGCCAAAGAGGTTGAGGTCCCAACAAGGGACATAAAGCCTAGAATGGCCTGATATGGGACTGAGGCCAAGTGCCCCTGAGATGACTAAGTGGTAACAGCCACAAGGCATTGGCATGGCTGAAGGGGAGGTCGGAAGCCATAATTAACCCAATAGGCAACAGGTGCCATGGGGCACATATGGGCCAAAAGGGCCCACCTAGAGAAGGGTTGGATTTGTGCTAGCGGGGTTCAGGAATGGAGCCACTGTCAAAGGTAGGACTAAGGCCTACTCCAGGACTCTTGAGCAGCTTCCCTTTGAAAAAATCAACCTTTACATCAAGCCATGGTAGTTGAGCATAATAGGAGGGTACCTAGAACTAGTGCAGAGCAGTAGCCTTTGGGCCACCAGGGGGTGACATGGCCATCCTTGGGGCCAGGTCCCACTGGAATGGGACTCTGAAGCATTAAATACCATGCAGGACTGGCTCTCCTAAAACAGCTGTTCATTGTTTTGTGCATCAAAGCTGCCATATTTCTTTGGATTAGTATCCTAAACGTAATGGTTTTTCCACCCGAGAGACCAATATAGGTGAAATACTTAGCAAAGACTCTTTGAAGAAAAAAAGGTATTGTATTTTTTTTCCCTTCACTTCTCTAACTGCTGCAGATGTTGCACAGTCTCATCTATGTTAAGTATTATGCTTTGTAACATTTTTAATCTTCATTAATTATAGCTCAGAAAGCTTCCAAAAGTAACCTGCCTCTTTAATACAAATAAGATAATTGCATGGTTCCTTTGGAAAATGAACCACCAGCAGTTTAACAAAAAAATCTCTGTCTTTAAGCAAACTTTAGATAACTTTTTTTTTTCAAACTGTTACAGGAAGTGAGGAGGCTGCCAAATCACCATGCCCGTGAGCCTCACCCTCATTATCAGACTAAACGAACGCACACACCCCTGTACTTTCATCCTCTTCCAGGCCCAAGGAACAGAAAAGGGGAAATAAAAAAAAAAAATCTCTACACAAAGAAGAGTCTCTGAAGTCTGGAATGCACCTCGTTGTTTGAAGACAAGATTTATACCTGACACCCTTCTTTAAGCATATTGTTGAGACTCGTCTGTTTTCAACTCAACCGCAGACTGACTGCTTGAGGTACTTCATCTTATAACGACCACATAATCTAAGATAAATGCACAATTGCTTTCAGATAAAAATTATATGCCTAATGCAGTAAGTGGGAGGAGGTAAAAAGAAACTGGTAAGAGGTGCACGTGTGGGGTGCACAGGAAAGGAGAATGGGACAGAATGAGATGTGGTGTGGAAAACAAGTATAAAATGCAGTTAGCTACATGTGAAAGCTACTGGGTTTCAGCCCTACTCTATTGCCTTAACATAGCCTTCAGCAGACTGGATCAGATCTAGGTACAGGGTGGCATATTTTTATTTATTTCCAGAGGCAAAAATGTGCATACCACTTCACATATTACAGAACAGAGTTCAGTATGCTCATTGAACTAGCACAGGAAAAAAAAGACAGGACTGTGACTATCATTGCACTGTTTTGTTTATTTGTTAGGTATGCATCCTACATGCAATCTCTAGTATCTTTTCTGGTGTAAGGACTAAACACAACATCATCAAGCAGGGTATAAGGTGCATAAAGCAGAAACTGTTGGCAAGATAAAGAGGAGAGAGAACACAATATTCTGGACCATGGCAGAACAGTGTTTTGATACACAACAAAATATCTTTTAGCTTTGGTGTTTGCAAATTGGCAGGTGTTAATTACACTAATTAAAGAATATTTGTAAAGTAACATGGCTGAAAAAAATCCCTGTCTTAAATAAAAAGTGTATCCAACAATTGTCCATTTTGTGGAATCACATAGGCTCAGTTTGGGTTGGGATCCTAGTGTACTCTGGTGTATAAAAACAGACTACACTGTAGTTAACATCTTGAGGTGTTTAACATAATATCTAATTTGAATTGCTTCTGAATACATATGCACCTCAAGAATGGTTGTGAGATGATCCATGTTCTAGGCTGATAATATTGAAGGTCCAGTAATGACATCATAAAGCCATATTTTTATTGCCTCCCTGCTGAGCCATGAACTAATGCTGAAAAACAAGCCCTGCCCACTCACTTCCACTCTGCAGTTGTCCAAGCTCAGTAATTAGGCAAGTAGATGGCTTTGTGCAAGGGTAGCCAGCCTGCAGCATGTGTGCCATAAGTGGTATGTGTAGCCACTTTATTTGGCCCTCAAGCAAGGAGCAGGGGAACAGTGCAGATTAGACAGGAAAGATAGCAGAGCAGTGGATCAGGCAGGTAAGAGAGAACAGAATAATGTATCAGGCAGGGCAAGGGGGTTGGGTGGCACTCAAGGAGGGTTTACTTTGTGGCATGCTGGCCAAAAGGTTGGCCCACACTAGCTTAATTGGATCCTAAGTGCAGGCCTGTTCCAGAAGACCTTAAGAATGGCACTGGGGTTCATCCGGGAACAGCAAGTAAAAGCAATGGTCTCAAATTGCTACAAGGGAGGTTTAAGTTAGATATTAGGGAAAGCTTTCTTACTAGGAGGGTGGTGAAGCACTGGAACAGGTTGCCTAAAGAGCTGGTAGAATCTCCATCCCTGGAGGTTTTTAAGGCCTGGCTTGACAAAGCCCCGGCTGGGATGATCTACTTGGGGATGGTCCAACTTTAAGCAGGGAGTTGAACTAGATGACCTCCTGAGGTCCCTTCCAACCCCTAATTTTCTATGATTCTATAACCCTAATAGGCTCACATACCATTATATTTATACCGAGTTTACCCTTGGCTTTTGTTAAAGATAAACACAGATCACAGTGAGCTTGATCCCATGCCTTTGAAATCAGTGGGAGGCCTCCTAATCCAGTACATGCTGAAACCAGTGGGCCCAACATTAGGTTAATTCTTAATTCGCAATGTCCAGGGATGCTTAGAGGTGGGATTTTAGTTATCTGGTTTACTCTATGTCGACAAAACACAATGCAGTGACATAACAAGGTACCCCAGCTAGTACTGAGCTAACTAGCTCAGGTATCAGCATCTCTGTTAGCAATCTTGGCAGGCTAACTAGCACTGTTTCTCATTCAGCAGTACTTCAGGTATCTCTGCATAGCACTGTATTATGCTAAATAGACATGATTAACAGTTAGACCATTTAAGAGGTACAGATCCTGGGCTTTGATCTGAGTCCATCTAATTTATAGAGTATTTTCTAAAGTTTTACATCTCAGTAAATTTTATACAAGTAAAAAATGTTTCCATTATGCAGTGTTTATCAGTTTGCCCAGGCATTGCAAAACTGAATAATGTAGATACGTTGATGTAAAATTTTAAAAAGAAAAAAAGTTCAGCTGTAAAACATATATAAAAAACCCCCTCATGTCTGGGGGAGTAGGAAAGCCATTACCACTTGAAATGAACTGAAGGGACAAAGCTTCTGGGGTCTACATTATCACTCATAACTCAATTGCAAGTGCCTTGTCTTTTTCACAAGTGAAGGATTTAGAATATATGCCAGCTTTTCCTTGGAGAACAATGTCCTCTTTCTCGTGCTAACATGAGGATTTTAAAATTCCCAAAGAAATCAATTTAATCAAAGCATGATCACTGAACTAAGAAGTGGCAGACAGCTCTGCAGAAACAATCACTGTGTTCCATTGTGGGCCCTTAGGGCTACAGCCACAAAGCACCTAGTGCCAAGAGGCTAAGTTCCCTCTGTAATGGATAGGTGGGATAAGGCAAAGAGGAACGGGCTTCACGACAATTAGGGAGGAGCTCCACGTGCTGGCTTGCGGGGAAAGGTGGGGTACAGAAACAAAAGCTGCTGGCAGCTGGCTGTGCTGCCACCATTGGCAGCTGGGAGACATCCCTGCCTCCTGTGCTGCTGCTGCTGCCCATGGCACAGAGCTGCCTGTTGAAGCACCCAGAGGCATAACGCTGTTTTGGATCTGGCCTATAGCCTGGAGCCTCTCTAATTTCAGCCTTTGATTATCTGAGGAAATAGCATTCAGTATTTCATCTTGACATTTTAGTTCTTGACATGATGTTAGGGAATGTAGGTTGAACTCCAAGTCAAATGCAATAAAGGGAAAGCAGCTTAACAAAAAAGTAGTACAGGTAAAAGGAAGTTCAGCTCACTTTGTCGCACAGCAGCCGCAAGAGGAAAAAAAAAGAAAAACCTAAATATGTGTCTCTAGGCAGTCAGTTTGTTACTATTGTCATGTATGAATGTATAAAGAAAGCTCACTTGCAACTTCAAGGGAAAGCCAGAATCCAGGCTGCTTGTCCTAATTACACCATTAGACACAAATTTTAGGCATCATTTCCCCTCACCCAAACCAAAAGACAGGCTATCTCTAACAAATGGACAGGGAAATGGATCTATAAACCCTGTGCTATTACTCCAGTCAGTGCACCATCCCTTAAATTATTTAATTAGATACTACATACAGGTTTCACTGCCTCTAAATGTTTTGTACTGCTTTCTTCCCCTTCCCGTTCCATCTGGCTTACCCATTCTACTGCAGTCACCGCCATCTCTGGGCAAACTCTCAACCCAGGACACTGTCTCTAGCCAGTGTTTCCTATTCTTCATATCCTCTAAGACCATAGGAGGAGGTTGCATGCCTTGGCATTGTCCATTTCCAGCCCCTTTCTCCAACCTCTTACACATTCTAAGCCATATTTCTTCCTCAGACTCTTCTTCTCTTTACCCTTTCAGATAAAAATTCCTGAACTCCTTTGCTGCTTCATTTCTTTCCATTTATCCACCCATATTCTCTTAGACTGCTTGACCTGCTGGATTCCCTACACACTGGTCTCTTTGCATGCTAGACCTTCTGATCTAGGTCAAGAATCCCACTCACCAAGATGACTATTCATGTCTTCACTAAACCTGGCCTGTTCTAATCTCATTGCTTCAGATTTACCTTCCATATCCCTCTTGCCAAATACCATTTTGTCTCTTTTAGTATCACCCATTTAAGCTGAAGATCTCCTCTCTCCATGAGACACTTCCTTGAATTTCCAACCATTTAACTTCCCATCAGGTCTTTGACATTCTCAGTTTTTTCCTGCCTGCTCTTTCTTCTTGCTTTGCAGGAACTAGAGAATTATCATGCTGGATAAAACCATCTAACCCAGTACTCAGTCTTTCAGAGTACCGTGTACCAGATGTTTTGGAGGTGGGTTAAGGAAAGCTTAAATTTATCGAAGGTAGGGAGGTATGGGTTAATCTGCCACTGGGGGAAGTTTCTTCCAGATCCCTATTAATTAGAAACTGGCTTTTGCTTTGATGTGTGAGGGTCTGTATGCTTTCCAAAACTCTTGGGTTGTTTTTTTGTTGTTTTTTTTGTATCTGCTATTTTACAGCTTTTTTCAATTCTACTGAACTTTGGTTTCAGTGATATTTTGTGGCAATGAGCTCCATAAGCTAAATGAGTATTATATGACAAT
The DNA here is from genome assembly GCF_030867095.1 of Alligator mississippiensis. Taxonomy (NCBI): domain Eukaryota; kingdom Metazoa; phylum Chordata; order Crocodylia; family Alligatoridae; genus Alligator; species Alligator mississippiensis. The sequence continues at coordinate 349,848,313 of NC_081824.1, forward strand.
GTATTTCTTTTTATCAATTATTTTTTTATTTTTGGCCTTTAGATTTAATTGCATCTCACCTTTTACATTATGTGGAGGCTGAATAGATAAATAGAAATTGTCTCTTTTAGCATTTTAATATGTACTGCACTATTCTCTGTCTCATTCCTTGTACATAGCCTCTTTTTTTCTTTGGCTGCTGCTGAATATTGAGCAAGTGTTTTCACTAAGCTGCTTGCAAGTCTTTTTCATGAGTTGTTACAGTTAATTCAGAAGCCAATGAGGCCTATGAGTAATTCAAGATTTTTCTTTCAGCACTTTTTTCTATTCATCAACCATGTCAACTACTTGCCTTTTTCCCATTCACCTATCTTCATTGCATCCATCTGGAATTCCTCACAATATTCCCTGATGCTTTTTTATTGTTGCCTGCAAATTTTATGTCACTTGCAAATTTTGCTACTTCACTGTTCATCCATTTTCAAGGTATAATTAAGTAAATTATGTGACATAACATGAAACTTTGTGGCATTCTTTTGCTAATTAAAGAGGAAAATTGACAATTTATTCCTTCTCTTTGTCTTTAAATCTTTCATCTGATGTCTAATCCATGAGAACACTTTGTTGCTCACTCCATGAAAATTTCATTAGCTGTGTCTTATAAGGAACTCTGAAAAAGACTTTTTGAACATCCAAATGAATTGTTAACCAATATTCATTCATCCACCATTTAAATGACATGTTCAAGGAATTCTAATAAGTTAGTGGATCCAAGAGAATCGTGCAAATGCATATATTTTAATGGGGAATTCTGCAAATATTCCTGTATTTATATAATCAAGATATATTTGGGGCTCTGACCAGAATTAACAGTATGGGTCTGCACACCCTGATGGAAGTAGCAGTGCTGAAGAATGTAATTTTCATTACCGGAAAGTTAGTATTACGTGTCCTTGCTACCTTTTTAGTTTTTGTGACAAAATATATTAAAGTTCTTCTCTGATTTGCCTTTCATTTTGATGCGTGTATCAGAACACCCAGACAGCATTTACAATATTTTGAATCAGTAACAATTCTACAGTTTCAAAATAATAAGACACCATCTAAATCCTCCCAATAACTCTAAGGCCATTCTTTGTTTCAAGTTGTAGGCCTTGTTGCTTGTTTGAAAAGACATCATATTGGCTTTGATGGAACTCACTCCTGCACTGGTCTAACATAGAGCCCGTTACTGTAAAAAAGCTGCCACTTAGATCTGGGGGCTGTTAACCCTTAGCCACCTACCCCTTCTCATCAGCAGCACCACAAGGAGAAAGACTGTATGATAGTTTGAGTTTGTCTTTTCCAGATAACTTGCTGATATGTAAGTCAAATGAAACTTACAACATTTTACATTCATAAGCAGAGATAGGATTAATTGGATACAAAGGGTGGACCCAACACTTTTATGGCAACAGAAAAGCCAAACAAACAAACGTCCATACCCCTTGTGATGCTACAAATGCCCGAAATCCAACTAGAAACATATGTCACCAAATAAAGCGAATCAGTTGTGCCGAGATGTGTCCTCACACAACTGATCTGCTTCATTGGTTGAAACATGTTGCCCATTGTCCTGCCTGTTCATCACGCAGGACAATGCGTGATGTGTTCCCCACTTCCAGAGATGCACCCCAGATGGCCACGCCTCTGGAAAGTTGGGGTTCTCTGCTTCCAGAGATGTGCCCCCCACACATCTCAGTACAGCTGATCTGCTTCATTTGGCAAATCTATTTTTAACCAAAGGCACTGGGAATCTGTAGTGTTCCCATCCCCGGAGGTAACCATTGAGACAAAAACAAAAAAAGCAATACTAAAAAAACAACTGAAGAGAACCTGCATAATAATTCCCTGCTGTACTAATTCTGTTATTTGGTTAGTAGGGTTCCAGTAAAGCATCAGCATTTCAAAGGGATACTTTAATAGCATGCAAGCTACAAGATAAACAGGCATCAAAAGTAATAGAAAAAGAAAGCTATCCTTGCTGGACCCACAGGCTATGTCTGTACCAGTTCTGCAGTGATCTCAGAAGTGTTGCTCTTAAGTGTAACCCCAATCTACTTCCTCTCTAGATGCCTCAAACTACAGAAATGAGGTGGTAAAGCCACACTGATGATATCCCTCCTTGCTCCTCTCTAGATTTTCTCCAGCATGTCAAGAGCAGGGGTTGTGGGAGCTCTCAGAACAACTTCACTACCTTATTTATAGGTTTGGCACATGCAGAATGGGTGTTGGTGGGCAGGGTGACCTTGAGAGTGGCATTCCCAAAAGCACTGCAGAAGCTGTATAAACCAGTGGTTCTCAACCTTGTTCAATTCAAGACCCACTTGGAAAAAGCCAGCTCTTAGCTTTCATTTGTTTCTTGACTACAGCAAAGTAATTGAGCAATTGTTCTGTTGCAAAGAACTCAGAAAGACCACAACAGGTCAGAATATTTTTGACACTATGGAAGTCCTATGTGAAGTCAAAAGTTCTCTTTTGAATCATGTGCAAGTGTTTGCACTATTAACAGTGCTGACATTGTGCAATGCCCTACAGCACCCTTAAAAGGATCTCATGGCACCCTGGTTAAGAATCACTGGTATACAAGTACCCAGAAAAGCGACAGGAACATAATAGAGAATACTGAACATGGAAAATCATAGACCCATAGGGACGGACCTCAAGGGTCATCTGGTCCAACCCCCTAAAAAAGAAAGTTTCTGGATGCCTATAGCACCCAGGATTCCCAGGTGATCTCCCATCCAAGTCCTAGCCAGGCCCAGACTGTTTAGCTTCTGAGATCAGATGAGGTTCAGTGTATTCCTGTATAGGCACCAAGTCATTTAAACTAATGAATAGAAATCAGCATGGAGTCACTGAAACTTATGCAGTAAATGATACTAAGTATTGCAGACAGACCTAACTATAACTTTCCTCTGTCTATACTTAGGGGTCTACTTAAATTGTGGTTTTGCGGATTTTGCAGAAACTGTGAAATCTGAGGTTGTCCACAAAAATCAACCAAAAATAACTTAATAAAGATAAAATACTGGCTCCCCAGCTTCCTCACTGCCTCTGTGGCCTTGCTTCACAGCCTGCCTGTGAAGGGAAGGTAGAGGCTAGCCGGGAGGCACGAAGGGCAGCACAAAAGATGGCCACTACCTCCTCGTCTCTTCTCCCCTCCTGGGGCCTCTCTGCTAATCAGCACCAAGGGGTAGGGCTGCACAAAGGGCAGCCAGCAGTCAAGATGGTGGCTGCCCTCTCATCCCTCCTCCCCCTTTCCCCCGGGGGGCCTTTCCATCAATCAGCACCAAGGGCCAGGGCTGCCAGGGCATATCCATGAAACGTCTGTGGAATTTGCTCTTTATGCTGTGACAAACTCACAAAAACTGGTCAGTTTAACTGTGATTTAAGTAGACATCTATAAATAAAAGACAGTCTAAAAGACAGTGAATAGCCTAAAATACTATACGTACTGCATGTTTCTATTGCAGATAGTTTGGAGCAGAGCAGTGAAAGGAATCTCCTGCCTCATCGCATCCAGTTCCTTGCTATCACAGGTAACCACTTCAAAAACTGATCAAGTTCCATCTTAAAGGTAGTCAGTTTCTTAAAGGTGCTTCAGTTGGAAAGCTGCTCCAATGGCTAGTTTGTGTTTACATTATCCCATTCTCTGTTAACCAGGGCCAAAAATAGCAATTTTCACAGCATCAGGAAAATAAATATTTATTATTGGAATGAAAATAATCTATAAAGAACAGACTTTTGTGCAGCAACTTATAAAACTTTCTGTTTCTGAGCATTCTAGTGCCACAATTTGATCTTAGCACAATTTGATTTGCCACTTCATCCATCTTACAAAGTATTACTTTAACTTAAAATTGGACCAACACAGTTCACCTTACTCGGGGAAAGGCCCAGGGGATGTTTTTTGAGTATCATGGTATCATGTCAGGGTTAAACCATTCTTTTCATGAGGATAATAGAAGGGAAAGGGATGTTTGAGTTCTGCATTTCCAGTACATAATTTGACTGGGAAGGAAGATGAATTTCACTTCTGCGCAAAGAGAAAAGGCTATGTCCACAGCTACAGAAGATTTCATAGACATTAGGGCTGGAAGGGACCTCGAAAGATCATTGAGTCCAGCCCCCAAGATGGATGATGGTATTGTGGGGGAGTGCTGAATGCTCCATGTATTTAGAAATACTACCTCATGTACTTTCAGGGTGATGTAGGGGATAGAGGGATTGATAAATCCATACCTCATGCATCCTAAACCTTCACTTTGGCCTACCTCAAAGACTTTCAGAATCAATGCCCTCCTGAACCCAGCAACCCAGCAGGGTTAGGGCACAGCAGTTTCCATGGCCATCAGTGCAGAAGAGAACGATGCAGTTAGCATTACATCCTGCCATCTTTGAGTGAATCACTGAGCTGGGCTGACTAGGAGGCTTTTGGCATAAGTCTAGAGCAGGACTCTGATTCATACCTCCGGAGCTTTTGTTCCAAGGCAGCTTAACTGCATAGTCTTGTAGTGCCATTCTGTGGTTGACCCACAGCCCCCAAGTCAGAAACTGCGGTCATGTCAACAGTGCAGTAACACAGTGCAAGTAGAAACATTGTGCCATTTCCATCCAACTCTCCCATGTACCAGCCAAGCTGGTTACTTGGAGGTTACAGAGGTTGTAGGCTTTGTCCTGGCATACCCCTTAAGGGTTGCCTAGCTTTGAGTGCTGCTTGATGTGACTATGGAAAGGACAGCATTGGTAAAGGCATACCTGGAGGTGACTACAGAGCAAAGCTACATAATATATCATCTTTTCCCCCAATAAATATCAGCTTGAAGGAAAGAAAGGATCATTGGAATAAAAGGTCTTGAAAATACAATCATCCAATATAATTGGTGATCTACATTTCCCTTGCAGCAAAACTAAAATGTCAGGCAATTCAAAGAGTCCCCTAGAGCATACATTTTCACAAAAGTTAATCCTCCTGGAAATACGGGCACAGGTTGACACACTGCTTAAACAGCAAAGTATTATTCAGTTAGCAATAATATCTTTGTGCTTGTGTTGTGCTGTGGGCTACTCTGTAGGCTGAATCTTGGCTGGCTTGCCTCTGCTTTGCAAATCATCTCTATAAGACCATGTATGCGCCTCAATGCCAAGTGTGTATATTACATCTCAACACAGACTGCAAGTGACATTTCATTAAAACCATAAATTACATAGCACTTACCCTTCAACTCTAAGTGAAGGTAGTGACAAATGGGTTATTCTTCTGTTATGGTTAATTATATCAAAGTTAGACACACTGGTGTGCTGAGGAAAAGAGTGTGTTGTTACTTAATGTTAATAAGCCTTATGGTCTTCTACTTGCACTTTTTGCCATTAACTCATTATGGGAAATGAAAAAAAGAATTATTCCATACTAGATGTCAGTCAGGATTATTTCATTTTTGCTTGTTCTTGTGATATAATGGCTTCATGAAAAATGTTATAGCATGAAGCCTGTGACATCTTCAGATAATGCACTGTTAGGGTACTAAGGAAATTGTGACTGTGTAACTTTGGCTTGTTTTGCAGAGGGTCACTTTATCAAAACCTCATCACAGTGTTACAAATTCAAAGTTCTTCCACTGAAACACTGAAATTTATTTTTTTCTTACACGTGTCCTTCTAAGAATAAAAAAAAAGCGGGGGGGGGGGGGGGGAGTACAGATATACACACAAGAAATCTCCCTAATATTTGGACTTGGCAAAGCAATGCAGAAAACATGTTAATCAGCAGAAAACACTGGACAAGATTCTGCTATTGCTACTCATAGTAAATTGTACCAATAATTAAAATCAGGAGGTCTATTGACAGAACAGAGTAAGGACTGCAAAGTTCTTTAAAAAAGCCAAAAAGAAGTGTATTGTAATTATTATACCCTATTTACTTGAATCCAAGATGAAGGTATTTTCCTCCAGTCAAGGTGCAGGGAAAAAAGGCTCACCCTAGATTAAGTACTGGTCTTGAGCAGGTGATGGCTCAGCTCCAGCTTCACCCCGGTGTCCAAATTCAGGACTAAGCTGCTGCCTGCCCTAGGCTGGGGTGACTTGCATGGTGTGGGAGAGGGATTGCAGTGAGGGTGAGGGGTGCATGGACAGGTGAGGCCACATGGTGTGCAGCTTGGGATAAGTATGTGGAAGACTGCACCACCTGCTCCCCTGCTGCTCCCCTCCCCCCCCCAGATGCTGATCCATGATCACTTACCTTCAGTTCTGGGTCCAGCCCCTCTGGCCCTGACCTAATCAGGCATGGAGCAGTCACTGCTGCTTCTGCTTGGCCAGGCAGAGCCAGGGCCATTGGCAATGACTGCTCCAGAGCTAGAGCCAGAGCTGCCACAGAAGGTAAGCAGTGGAGATGCAGGGGTTGAGGGGGGCAGCAGAGGGACCAGGTACAGTCAGGGGAGGGGCAAGTGACAATGTGGCAGGCACCAAGAATAAGCAACAGGGAGACAAGCACAGGCATGGGGAGCAAGGGATAGGGGGCAGCTGGCAAGTGGCAGAGAGGTAGGCACTGTGGGGAGCAAGTGGCAGGGGACAGGCAGCAGGAGGGCAGCCACAGGTATAGGGGGCATGCACAGACATGGGGGCAGGAGGTAGGGTGGCATGTTGAGGGGTGGGAGGCAGATAGCAGGGGGAGTGGGGAGCCAGTTGCAGGAAGGGATAGGGTCAGGCATGGAAGGACAAGGGGCAGGGCGGCAAGATGGGGGATATGACTCTTCACTCTTTGCCACTGTTTTCCACATGACAGCGGTGCAGAGGGAACAGATTTATGACAACCCTCCAATACTTAAGAAAAATATAACTGATGCATGAATTTTCATGTATAGAATTTAATTATTGGGGCATTATCTTAAATTCAACATCATCTTGGATGTAATTGCCATAGAATAATTACGCTCTATATATATGAATGTCTGGAAATGAACAGTTATTAGATATTGCCACTTTACTCATAACATATTGTCATCAATTATCACCCTCCTCCAATAGGTTATACCTTCCCACAAATCTCAGCTATGCCATGTTCTTGTGTTCTGAAATAATATATTATTGAAGACATATAGAAAACTGCCCTTTTTTAGCTTCACTAAGATTTCTGTACTTATTTATTCCCAGAATGCACTTTAGTGTATTTTACAACTATGCACATTTTTCTCTACTTCAGCAAATTGAAAGAGTATTAAGATTCTTTTTATGACTGAAGCAAAAATACTTTTTGGTTGGTATTTAGAATTTACTGAATATATATGATCTATCCTGGTCAGAGAACTGGTAGATTTACTTGCTTACCAACTTGTACTATTGGGGTTTTCTTTAAAGAATTAATAGTGTATATTTTAGAAGTACGTAGCACAACTGTACAACTCACATAATTTTTCAGTTTGCTGGCTCTTCTGAAAACTTGAAAAAAAACAACAACTTCATCCCCAAATCTTTTTTCTTCTTTTTCCTCCAGTAGATCACAAATTTTATTTTGAGACAAATGAAATGTTAGGTTTCCATTCCTGGCATTTCAAGCTTCTTTTTAAATAAAGGCAAAGGAAATTTGGAAACATAAGACTAGATTCACCCACAAATAGGAAGAGATGCTGAGTCAAATGTTATACACAGTTATCCAGTGGTTAAAGCCATAATCTGGAATATAGGACGTATGGATTCAAGCATAGACATTGTTCTGTTCCAGATTTAAAGCATAGACACTATAGGTCTCCTACCTCTCAGAAGAGTAACATAATCTCTGGGCTATGGGGTACTGGAGTGTAAGTCCCTTTCAGTCTGAAGGGGTATTTAAAGGCTTGTATAAGTAATTGCATAAATAATTATTGTATTGTATTAAAGTTTATAATTAATTATTCATTGGGAAAGAACTATATCCTAGATTTCCTCCATCAAGCGGAATGTCTATACCATCAGGATATAGAATCACTCTCACTCAAGTAGTGTTCACCCTCTCAATCAGTAAGCAAATGTGATTTTACAACTTATTAATACATTCCTAACATTATATGCATTTCTGGAAAATATGAGCAAGAAAAGGCAAAGTTATGATCTGGGTATGAAATCCCAAATTTTATTCCAGGGTTTCATTTTTCAGATGATATTAGTCATTTATTATTTTAACTTTTCCATGTCTTTTTGCACTTTTTATGAGGTAACAAAGCTAGGTTTGGTTGGATATGGTAAGTAGGGTGTGTTTCTTTAAAAAAAACTCAAAAAAGCCCATAACTTTCTTGTAGAAAACATTTAATTTTCGTCAATTAGCAGTAGAGCCTGCAGTAGATGGGACAAACACTTACAAATATTCTATGAGAAACACTCCTACTGTAGCAGGGGAATTAAATGGAAGCCAGCTCCATGAAAGGATTTCAACTTTGCAACCAGGAGCCTGACTTTAGTGCTTTCCTGTCTCGTGGAACCTACAGCCCTAAGTTTCAGCGTGTCTAAACTTTCTGTACTAGGTATGAGGAGGATGGGATCCAGGAAAATCAGCCTGCTAGTTTCAGGCAGCAACAAGAGTAGCTAGAAAGAAATGGTGAGGGGAAGGAGACAGTCACCTAGCTCCAGATTCACTCAGTATTTACAAGCTATGAACTTTCCTGCATTCAACACCTAAATCAAAACACAGGAGGAGGAGGAGGAGGTGGTTGTGCTTCTCCTGTCCCCATTTTGCCCAAAGTGCAGTGGTTTGAACTCTATGCAGAATATGGGAGACTGGGAATGAAGCCCATCTTCTGTCTGAGGGGACGTGAATCCACATTTCCCACCTCTCAAGAGTCCTGGATTTCATCTAATACTGAATCTGAGTCAAAACAGAAACCATTTTAACATCTAAAGGGGACAGTAATCCCACCAGTTTGCTCTATGTAAACTCATTACCATACCAACAATGAACTTGCACAGTAGCATTTCACAATGATTTTTTATCCCAGAGGATTTCACACTGTCTCTGCTAAAATGTCTTATGACAAAACCTTTCCAAAAGTGACTTATGTCTACAAGTATGGCTTGCTTACTGTTACCGGATTAGTTGTTCTCTGCAGCTGTATATGAAATTGCTAACTCTTGGCCCAGTACCCAGCTAGGGGAGATTTCTTGTTAGTTCCAGACTTGAGCACTGTGATCTCTTCTTCTTTTACCACTTGGATGCTTGGTTTTTCTTGTATTCTGTTTTAATGCCTGAACAAGTCAGTACCTTTCTGCACTATTTCTTTCCATCTATGTAAATAAAATTAAAGTTGATATTGAGAAGATGGAGCCTGGTTGTGCGAGTGAAGGAAGCACCCCAACAGCCAAACTATTTGGAAAATAAATCTATAATGTTTCCTCAGCTCAGCACTCTAAAAAACCCACAACTTATCCTGAAAACTGGAAAAACAGGATATCAGACAACAATTTGAGATATTAGCAACAAGATGTTAGACATTCCTGACATTTTTTTTACATTTTTTGTAGGCAGAAATGCTACCCTCACTTCTAAAATGTAGATCTGTCTGTTAGCCATGTGAGAAACTTCCGTTAATATCCAAATGGTAAAATAATATGGTTGTTTCTGCTCAGGTAATTGGTATCCAAACTTTTCATGAAGAAAGTTGAAAAAAATGTCAGTTGTTTCTGAATTGGCTGTGAATTAATGGTTTGGAATGAACTGGGTTTTTTTGTGGCTAGATCTACTGTTGGGAATTAATGTTTTCCATTTATCAGTGTTTTTAAACAATTTTAATAGCTTATATTTCTCATGTGCTAAATGGTGCACATAGCATACTTTTGAAGCCCACTGAATGCCTGCTACCCACATGGAGGAAATGCACCTCCAATGATCAACTAATTAATATATGAGCTATGTAACAGTGAAAGGATACTTTTTATATTGTTGTACCCAAAGACAAAATGTCTAAATTCAGAACATGGGAAATGGTAACAAAGAAAAAATAAGCCTGGACCCCAATGAGACAGCACAGCATGGAAAGAGTAAGGAATAAGCAAAGCCTTTAAGTCTATATGTAACTTTAAGTACACAGATAGTCCCACTGACTTCAGTAGGACAAACTTCTTGCATAGTCAAAGACATGCTTATATAGTTTGCTGGCTCAGAGTTGCAATATATAGGATCACATCTATATTTATATAGCTACATATATTACGAAACCCAGGAATTAAAGAGAAACCAAAAGCCCAAACTTATCCCAGCCCTCTTATTTCACATGTTCTGTCTGCTGAGTTAATGAACTTTTTCAAGCCAATACTGCCTATTCTAGAAGATTGTGTTGATGCTGCTAGGTAAAAAAGCAGGCATCCTGCTCCTCACACCTTCAAAGCTATAATTTAAAGTTAACTTTGTATTTCTTTTCATCTTTTTTATTACTTATGCTTACAACAATCCTGCTTTGCCACAGATGGTTTCCTGTTATTTCTGCCAAATGCAAACTAGCTGTAAAACTTGAAAAGGTTTTGATGCTGTCACTCCATGAAAAATTGCATCTATAGGGGAAAATTAAATATGAGCCTTATCCTTTAATTGCTTTAATCTTATTTCATAAGTGAACTTTTTTACCTCCAGCCCCAACTCAAAGCTTCCGATAACATAACCTAAAGGGTAAAATATAGTTATGTATTTCAGTCAGGTATTATCAAAAAAAAAAAAAAAGAAGAGAATGATCTGTTCCCCTTCAGGTCAAGACCAACCAATCAGTCCCCAGCAGCTAACAAGAGCAGTGCTTTTGCCTCAGCTTTACAAAATATGTATTGTCATTTCTATTAGAAAATATTAAAGCTCTGTCTGCAGCCACATATTAAGGAAATCTACCATTCTAGCAGATAAATTAATAGAAAATGGTTTAGATATTCCCAAGGGGAAGAATTCTTCGCTCCTTATACAGGCAAAACTCCCAGAAACTACAAAAGATGTGCTTTAGAAATAGTTCAAAGAAAAATTAAACATTAAAAATTCCTTTTAATATAGTGGCATGAATACTCACGTAGTGTGTTGTGGGTGTGCATGTGAAAGAAAGAAGGGGAGAGAGAGAATACACAGTGGGATATAAAGTGTATTATCAGCAGGAGTCTGGAATGACTGTGTTATTCTTAAGTGCTGAAGCTACAAGTGAGTTATTTAAGTTCTTTCAAATGTAAGCCAGTAAAGCTTTCATGCCCTACCGCTTATTTAAAATGAGGAAAACAACACTCAGTTCAACCTGCTCACTCCTTCCGCAAAGACTCAGTTCATAGTCAGGAACTCATGCCTCTCTACATTAGCATATACCTCAGTTTCCCTTTGTTTTTTATTATCCAGCCTAGATGAAATAACCAGACCAAGAAGCCTCCCTTAAAATCAGGGCACTTATGGACCAAAGAGTGAAGTGCACACTAGAGTCTTAGGGTTCTTAGGAAAAAAACCTTGCCAGCCACCCCATTTCTTCTGCTGAAGTCCTTATGCAGGATCCCAACAATCATGCTGCCTGCCATGCCACACGTGCAAGGCAGGAGGTACAGTTGTGGGATCTAGCATCAGATCCCATCATGCCATATTGCCAGTGCAGAAGGAAGCCGATCCTGAGCTCCCCCTGCACTTGCAAAGAGCAATGCTTGGGCACTCCCAGCCTCTGCCTCTGGAACACATGGGAGACTTGAAAGACTCTGATGTACTCCAGAGACTGGGAGTGCTGGCCACACGTTCAATTAAAGGTGTGATAGGAACCAGCCACAAAGTTATTGCATATTGTTCATATAATAACTTTGTGATTTATTCCTCCCTTTATCACAGTATTCATGGAATGAACATATGGCCATGTCACTTCTTAAGATGTGATTAATGTCTTAAGTACAATGTCTCTCAGTGGCTTGAGTGACTGAGCCTGGTCTCTTTTCTGGTATTCATCATAACACTGTTGCCTTTCTTCTAAGGCACACAGTTTGAATAAAGCATTCCTTTTGTAAGCAGCTTTCTTTCTGATCTGCCAGTCCAATGCACAGAAAAATGGATTTTTGTATAAACAATAACTATGGGCAGATATAGCCTGATCCAACATCCAATGGCTTTGCTAGAAAATGAATCAAGCCCATAATCCTTTGGTTCAGTTTGGTCATTTGGTCACCAGCCTGATTGTTTGTACCAGGCACAGTCAATTAAAGGAGGGTAAACCACTATTGTATAACTTTTATGATTTCTATGATTTTCCCAAAAGCAACCACAAATTGTGACATAAAACACACAACTGCTGCATCATAGACATGTCCCAGTGCACTGTACTGTATTAGTGTTGATGTTTCCCTTTCTCTAGCCAATGCCATCTGTTATCTGTTTAGATCTGCTTGCAATAGTTAGTATTTTATAACAACTGAAAGCAAGTGAAAGAACAATGGAAAATTATTTATCTAAACTAGACAACATATACATGTAGATGTACATGCACACACCCCTCCAGTTGGCAATATCTTAGTGGATGCTTTTTCTGTCTTGAAAATATAAAGAGAAAACACTCTTCAAAGGAAAATTATGTTTGAATGATATTAACTATGCATTATGTGATAGCCAAATACTTTGGTCTGCCTTTCCCCATATCAACTTCTTCTCCAAGTGGGTCCTCCTGTCTTTTGCTAAAAATTTAAATTTTATATTATCATCAACTCCCAACCAAGAAAAGAAAGTGGCAAAACTTCTGATCCCGTAAAGATGACACATTCCCTGCTGCTTCTCAGTATTCTTTAGGTATACATTAAGGGTAGGATTTTCATAAGTACTCAGCATTGTCATAACTGCTTCTTTTGAAGTCAGTGATAAAATTTTTTGCTGATTTCAATGGGAACAGAATTAGGTCAACACCAAGCACCTTAAGAATCTTACCTTAAATTTTAATTTATGATGAATAAGGTTGTATGGTGTAGAACAGGTAAAACCTTCCACTGTCTCTGACTACAGGAAGCAAGAATCTAATATCTACTTTTAAAAGTTTCTGTTGATTTTTACCTTCATTCTCTTTACCTTAAATTCTATCAATCTCAATTTCTCTCCCTTCCTCCCTCCAAGATGCTTGGTCCTACTGTGTGATGCCTTTCATTTCATTCTCATCACTGACAGAAGCCAGGCTGCAAAGCCTTACTTGTCACCGGTAGGTGATTACCACACAGCTCATCCTGTTCCTTCTCCTAGGCAATAGGATGAATAAGTGATTGAGAGAGAAAATGGTATTCCTGGTATCAAACATTACAAAAAAGAACATAAGTATGATTTCCTAAACCATTAAAATGCCTCTTTTTAAAAATATCAAGCCTTTATTTTATTCTAACTTAGTTCTGCCTTGCTTAAATGATGAATTGATGTTGTTTCTTTGTTTTGAGTTATTGCTGGAGGAGTACCCAGCCACTTCCATAAGTTAAAACTCACTTAACACTGGATCCAGTATGTGACTGCATCAGGTAGGTTTGATCTAAATTCAAATCCATGATGTTGTCAGATGGAGGACAAATGCTGTTCAACAAAACTCTAGCTACATCAGAGCTCCAGAAAGGAACCAAAACTTCAAATCTTCCCAGAGTGTCCTATGGCTTGCTTAGACTTAGTCTCAAGAAATTGTTGAGACTTGTTCCAATAAATCAGATGCTATTAGCACAATCTTTGGAGGAAGAGGTTCTACTGGAGTAGAACATTATTATCATTATTGCTCAAAGACTCAGTTAGCAAGGAGATCTAAATATAAATATTTTAGGGCCTGAACCTGTTCCTTTTTTCAAACAAACATTTCATTTAAGGATTAGTCTGGAAAGGAGGGATGGTTTAGGTTTGAAAATTAAATAACTGGGAAAAGGAAAGGGGATATAAGAAGCTTGACTGAAGTCATTATAATGAAATGGGGCCTGGATCAATCAAAATTTCAGGAGTCCACAAAAATAATCAGTTCTTGGCCCTATAAACTCTTGTCTCCATTCCTTCCTGTATCCTAAGTAGGCTCTTGCTACTCCATACCCTACCCAACAAGCATTCCTTAGATAAAATTCAGTCCTCAGGTCTTTATTCCAGGAGCTTCCAGGCCAGCTCTCCTTCTAATCAACCCTTCTAATATCATGTGCAGAATATGCCAGGTGAGAGTCACATAACATGCTACAGTCATCTGCAGTCCATCTAGGCTGCAGCCCACCTACACTGTAGAGAACAAGAATTTGTTCCTTGTGCTCCTTGTGGCTGTTGTAAGGCAGAGGGTAGCTATCACAATCCTTTTTTTCTTTATCTCCTTTAGCCTATCAGAGCTGTTTCCAAAGGAGGTCAACTAATTCCAGCCTCTGACCATCTTTAGAAAATGTTGAAAATACCTTTCTATTGCAAAATTAAACTCTGACACTTTCCCTTTCCACCAAAACCCCTTCCGACCAAAAATGGAAATTGAATTAATAACATCTAAAACATAAAATAAAATACCTTAATCCCTATAGAGCTCTTAACCTGAAATAGGAGAAAATGCCATGAAGTTCATCGGAGACTTGTCTATTGATATTGATTTTACATGGCAGGTGCTTGGATACCATGGCAATGTGCGGGTGTATAAATCTGATGGATGGGTGGATGGAAGGAATGAATAATGGACCAAGATTTAACATTTTGAGATGTTTTCAAAAATATCACTTTTGATAGTTGAAAACCCGGTGATCACAAGCATTAGTTTGGGGAAATGTGACTCTCTCTTTCCACCTCTGGATTCTGAAAGTCAAATCCAGTAGAGAAAACTTTGAAGATGATTTCATTAAAAGGCAATGTCAGCTAATGCCTTAAAAAGGTCTTCATTCACCTTTTTCTTTTTGTGTTTTTAATAACCCACTTAGAAGTTTGACAAAAATATTCTCCCTGCATTAATTTAAATTTTTCTGTTTGGAATGAAACTGAAACCTAGCTACTTTTGTTTGACGGCTTCATATTATAAACATGTTATCATGTCAAAACACATCTGTGCAATACAGTTATCAGTTGAAATTAACACAATTCTGGAAAGGGCGTTTGATCACTAACTGCTGCCTTGCAGCTAATGAAGGTTGAACACAAGATATTGTGTGTGAAACCCTGGCTTCACTGAAGTCAGTGTTTGGAGGATAGGGGTATTTGTGATTTTCTTTGCTCTACTCTTTTTTTTTTTTAAATCTATGGTAACTAACCACTAGATCTTTACAGGGTTTGTTAGTCCAGCTAGCAACAGAGAAGGAATTCTACCACCCAGACCTTCCCTAAGGACTTCTAAGATTTAGGAAGGAAACGCTTTTCCTTTCTGTTGGCCTCATCTCTGAAACTGCTGGTTGAGGAGAAGCA
The DNA here is from genome assembly GCF_030867095.1 of Alligator mississippiensis. Lineage (NCBI taxonomy): Eukaryota > Metazoa > Chordata > Crocodylia > Alligatoridae > Alligator > Alligator mississippiensis. The sequence continues at coordinate 349,863,656 of NC_081824.1, forward strand.
CATTTTCTTTTGGAGATTGCATAAAAAAGGGCACTGGAGCCCAGGAAGGACTAGGAAACTGGCTTCTGGAGACAGGAAAGGCAAGGTGGGGGAATAACTGGGACAATGTTAGGGGAAAATGAATTCTGCTTACATCAGTAAATGCGCAGGAGTTGTTGTGCTTCCAAATCTTACAAAGGATGGTTGAAACAGATCTGCATGTAGAAGCTCATGTTGCCATTTAGCCATTTTAACTGAGCAAAAGAACTACCTAGATATGACCTGAACCCCAATTCCATCCTAGAAGGGTTAAAGGAATAATTTTCATTGAGGATATTAGAGGGCAGATCCCTCCAGTGATGACAACACAAAAAAACCCATTCTCCTAACCAATTGTTTTATTTTGAAAGCATAACTTGTGAAAAATGACAAGATAGTCCTGGACTATTTGCCTACCAATACTATACTGACTCAGAAGCCATCATCTCATCACCTCTGCCAAGAGATACCAAACAGAAATGTAAAATTCTAACATTTATTTAAAATTGAAGCAGTTTACAGAGGGGATTTGTACAATCTCACCTTATGGTGCAACCTCAGATAAGTGCAGCCCTGTTTTTTAAATGACTTGCCTTCTGTTTAGGATTACAGGAAAGTAGGGCTGGAAGGAATCTCATGAGGTCATCTAGTCCAGTCCCCTGCTCCAGAAAGGATCATCCCTGACTAAATCAATTCAGCCAAATGTCTGTTTAACCTATCCTTGAAAAATGCTAAGGATGGGAATTCCACAACTTCTCTAGGGAGCCTATATAATGTATGTGAGCCAGGGAGAAGTCTGCAGAGCTGTGCTGACTGTTAATGTGAACTACAATTCCCAGAAATACCCAGGGGCTGGGGGGGGGACAAAAGACAAAGGAAGAGGAAGCTTGAAGATGGAGCAAAGGGAAAAGAGAGAGTAGTGTGTATGTGGAGCCTGGTCAGCCCTATGCAGAGGAGTGCACAGTGGAGCTGGAAATCTCACTGGCTCAGTCAGCCAGGACAATGGACTGAAGAGCTGGACTCAGACTTAGGGACACCTGTAGGCTGTTGTTGAGCAGTCTAGGGGCTAAAGGCTTGGCCAAAGGCGTGGGGGGAAATTAAGGTGCTGAGTATAGGTTATCACAGCGTTGATATTTCTTTATCATTTACCTGTTCCCTCCTTTTGTCCTGTTTGCTTTTGACCCTAACCCCTATATAAACATAGGAACTCCCCCTTGCTGCTTGTGCCGGTATCTGGGGCTGCAGGGTTGGCACACCTGTTCCAATGCTTGATCACCCTCATAGTCAGACCGTTCCTCCTAATCCATTGGCGACACATGTTTTCACGTTCCACCTCAGTCTCCTCTTTTCCAGATTAAAATAGCCCTAGCTCTTTCAGCCTTTCCTCATAGGTCTTGTCTTCCAAGCCCTGATCTAGGTCTTGTCTTCCAAGTCTTCCAAGCCCTGATCATTTTTCTGCTCTCTGCTGGACTATTTCCAAACTGTCCACATTTTACTTGTAGTGTGGGGCCAAAAACTGGACACAGTACTCAAGGTGAGGCCTCACCAGTGCTGCACATAACAGACAAGTCACTTCTCTTGATCTTCTTCTCGTGTCTCTATAGCACGTTTGACCATTTTTTACACATGCTTGTTTGTCGTATTTTGCAAGGTCTTTCATTGTACATGCACCTTCATGTACTTCTCTTGATTTATAGCAAGGATTTTGCTTTTCTCTGATCAAAAAAAAATCCCAATTTTCAGATTAAAAAAAGCAACCCAAAATCCACATTTTTCTGTGATTAAAATGAAACACCACTATATGGTGTTAACCCAATACCACTGTATGGTGTTTCATAAACAGGAACCCTGTTTATAAGTAAGGGTGTACCCAACTTGAGGAGGCAGCCAGCCAATTTTGCAGGGAGATCATGAGGCTGGCCACCATTTTTGTGGACTGACTGCAGCAGGGCCTCTCCATGCCTCTGATTGGCTAAGGGCTTCCAGTGGCTCTGCCCCTCACCGCTGATTGGTTGAGGGCTGTCCATAATATGGCCCTGCCCCTCACTGCTGATTGGTTGTGAGGGCTGTCCATCATGCAGCCTTGCCTTATACCACTTATTAGTGGATGGGGTGGGACCACATGACTGGCACCCCTCTCAGCCAATTAGCTGTGAGGGGCAGGGGCGGCCATCATCTTGGGCTTCCCTTCATGCCGGCAGTCCCCTTCCTCCTTCCCCCCCCCAGTGAGCTGCATGGCTGGGCTACAGCAGCCATGAGGACTGCTGGCTTCATCTGGGGAGCAAGCATTTTGTTTTTAGTAATGTGGCAGTACACTGGGTGTGCCTGCCACTTTAAGGGCCTGGAGCTGGCAGCCTCCAGGTGCATGATTAGGGCAGCCATTTTAGAGGCAAGGGCTGCCTATATAAGCAGGGCAGTTTGGCTGCAGGAGGCCAGGCAGCAACATCACCTGGCCGACCCAGAGGTAAGGGGGAGCTGCAAGGGGTTGGCAAGGAGGGTCCTGGGCATGACCTCAAACTGCACCCTGCCGGGAGTGGGTGGCCTGGTGGGGCTCTCAGTGGTGCGGGAGCCCCCAGGAAATGCCAGGCCAGTTATCACCCCGGTGAAAGGTGGGTCGGGGCGCCTTAACCCCTAGCTCCCACCACCACTGGGTGGGTTACCCTTGTGTTTGTTGGGGGGCCCAGAGGGCCAGTGTTGTGAGGGGCCCAGAGAGGGTGGACCCCGAGAGCGTGATGGAGTACAGGGCGTGGTGCTGCGGTTGCCCCAAAGAGAAAGGGAGTAGTGGCATGGTGAGGCCCAAGGATGCGAGTGAGGGGCTAGAGAGACCCAGCCCGAAGAGAGAGTACCCTCGACTGGCCCAAGCTGGGGCCAGGACTAGGAGAGTCAAAAGGGCCGGGGGCCCACTGCGAGGGACGCCCAAGAGCCGGGGGCCTGGGGTCCCGACTGGCCTGGAGGTGGGCCAGGGCAAGAGGCCAAAGGTTCCGGGGGAACCACACCCGAGAGGGGAAAGTAGCTTCGGGGGGTCGAGGTAGCCCGGATGTAGGCAGAGAGGCCGCCTGAGTGGAGAGGATCATAGAGAGGGGTCCTGTGTGGATGATTCTGGGGCCCAGTGTGGGGCCGGTGATTGTGGGAACACCAAGATGCTATCTGCAAGGCTTGGGCTGCGGTATTAGGGGAGGTTGGAGCCGCAGAGCGCCCCCTGGCATCGGGGCACGAATGGGCAGCCTCCCGCTTAATTGACATCAGATTGAATCAATTATCATCAAAGGCGTGGCGGGCGAGATAGGCGGGCGGTTGCCCAGGGACAGGTGGGCGGGCCATGGAGGTCGGCCCCCGAGTGGCCCCCTGTCATGGTGACAGGTGGGCGGGCCACAGACCGCGGCCCCGTGGAGGCCCCCTGTCACAAATAAGTTTTCTTTTTCCACAGATTTTGCAGACAGTGCTGGATTTCGCAATTTCCATGAAATCTGCAAAATTGCAATTTGAGTAGGTCCCTATTTATAAGTGATACTCCTGTTGACATACCCAATATGCTTTTTTGCAACAAAAGCACACTATTACCTTATATTCATTGTACGCTTCTAGTAACAAAGCTGTGATCCCTTAAAAGGACTATCTTTCTTTATAAACTGACATTAAAATGAAACATCATATTTTCAACCACTTTCCATGAAAACATATTATGGAAACACTTCTCTAAGTCTCACTTGCTAGGGAGAGCGCAGTAGGATTTTCTGAGTGCATGCTAATTTGATTTTCCTTGTATAGCCAGAATACTTTAGGGTGAATTACAACACTGCTTTGATCTTGGGTGGGGACGAGGAAGGGAGCAGCAGGAAGGGAGAAGAAACACTGAACCAAATTCTGATCTTAGTTAAACCAGTATCAATCAGCTCCACTGAAAATTTACTCTGATTTAAAGTGATGTAAGAGAGAAAAACATTTGGCCCATTGAGCACAGTTTAGAGCCATATAAACTGCTGCCAAAAACAATTTTCTTTCTTTACTTGGAAATTTTACGTGTGTACTAAGAAGTGTAAATGTACATGCCTTGCAGGAATAATTACAAACATTAACATTTTCATAATTATTTTCTTCATGGTGGCTTTCTGAAGTGTTACATTCCAAAATCTAAATTGTTTTTGACTTCATATTTCTCAGGTACTAATGACAGCCAAGAAAGATTAATGGAATATTCCTGATCTTAGTCACTTGGAACTGACTTCCTCTTGCTCAGTCAAGCTAATTTCCCTTCTAACTGTTGTGATCTTTCATAATTTTCCCCATGAAGTATGTCCAATATTTCCACTTCCAGACCTGCTGCTAAATATTGCAGTGTCCAACAGTACCACCTCTCTCTTTTTAGAGAGGAGGGAGACTGGTACCAGTTTGGGCTAATCCAGAAGCCTTATTCCAATGAGTAAAAATTGCAAGACTGAATGCTTTTATTGTGGTCTTTCTTTGGCATAAAACCAGATTCTTTGGGTACATCTACACATCACCGTACGTCACCATAGCAATGCGCTACATCACCGGATGACACGCTACAATGACATAGTGATCATGTGAGTCTACACGTGACTGGCAGCTGCCTCACCATAGTGGCACGCTCCCCCGTTTTAGCATGCCGCTCTGTCAAAGTAGTGGTTATAACTAACCATGAGCCAAAAGGAAGTGCTAAAACACAGCACAGTAACAACGTCACCATAGGGTGACATGTAGATGTGCCCTTTGGGTCACATCCTAAGCTGGTGGTAGATCAGCATAACTCCACTGACTTCAGTTGAAGGAACTGATCCTTTATCTTGCATGACAAAGAACTCAAACACAAAGTCTGACAATTAATTAATTTGTCATTTAACACAAGGTGTTCTCTAACATTTTTAGCATCCTCTGTGTGCATACCACAACCACAGCAGTGACACTTTAAACTAGCTAGCTTGGGTATTGGTAACTATGCAGCTACAGCACCCGGGAACTTTTCATGAGCTAATTTGACCATCATCTCACAAGGGTTTTGCAGCCTGCGCTGTGTTCCATACTGTCACAGGAAGACTATTCATTATCTACCCAAACTAGCTAGTTTAAAGCTAGACCCAACATGTCTACTTTAACGTGGCTAAACAGTATACTCATGGGTCTGGTATTGTTCCATGATTTGCTTTTCCACACACGACTCAGGCTCCACAATGCTCTTCAATAGTAGGGAAAAATGTCTGCTGGGAATGAAACTCAGCATTCAGTAACTCTCATCCCAGTGTCTTGTAGTAATGTTCTTTATCCAGAAAAGCATAGCAATATTGTAAGATGTAGAGGCTGCCTTTATGTACTGTGATATGCAAAGACAAACAACAATTCCCCAAAAGTATTCTTCTGCTCAGTGAAAAAACACTACGCCAAGCACTTCCAAAGTAGTTTGTGGACTGAGGGGACACAGTTACCTTCAATAATAAATATGTCAAAAATAAGTTTAGCATGAGGAAATTCCTGTGCTTTTGATCCAGTATATGACTAAGAGTTTCTAATATATGCAGAAATAAACAAAGAAAAGTCCTTTGGTTTAATGGCTTGGGGAAAAACACTCACTGAAGTGTAGAACTTGTTCATAATAAAAGTAAAACAACATGCTTTTGAGCAATGCTCTTTGATTGTTATCCTATGACAGCAGTATTCCTGCAGGAGAAAAGCATCTAGTCTTAAAAAAGAAAGAACAAATGCATTTTACAGTCTTACCTGGTGCAGATTTAATTAATACAACCAAGATCCAGCTGGGAAATCAGTCTCTGAATAAAGTGCTAGTAGTAACCAATTCAAATAAGGCAAGAGGTTTCACAGGTGCTGCAGGTTGGGGACAGCCAGGTGGTGAGTCCTGTGTTTGTGAAAAAAATTTCATCAGTATCCAGCTCCGCTGAAGTGAGCTGACATACAGGATAAACCTTCCACTGTCAGTCCACGCTCACTTTGCTGTTTCAGAAAACTTCCCAAGAACTCTTCATTTGCTGTCTTCTTTATAGCGTGGGAGTTTCAAAACTACAGTGAGTGTAAATGGGTCTAGCTTTCTGTAGAAACTGACTCACACCACCTAGAGGTGTACTACAGCATCAGAAAAGCCTGCACAGACCCGACAGCTGTTCTTTTTCCAGTTTCCCCATGACCTTCATTTTTATACATCTTGGGTGTATCTACACATGCACTGCCACTGCGCAGTTGGTACTGCCCAGTCATTTAGTACTTGCTTTAGCTAAAGAATAACTTTAGCTAAAGCAAGTACTAAATGACTGGGCAGTACCCACTGGTACTGCACAGTCCCAGTGGCACATGCATCTTTTCAGACCCTACTGCACAGTAGGAATGAGCTACTGCGCACTAGCTTGTTGCGACTGTGCAGTAGCAGCAGTGTCACAGTTATTGCCCACTGACGCTACGTCACCGTAGCTCGTCACTACAGGGACATAGTGTCTCGTGTACATGTGCCCCTTACATACTTCTTCCAGCTTTGCTCCTCTTGTTTACCTGCACACAAATCATTTCAAGATAAAAAGACTCTTTTTTATATAACAGGCACGGAGAGGCAAAACATAACAGTTGTAACAGAAGAACCCTGATTTTACAAAGGTGTCAGGGATGGAGCGAGTTGGAAATGTTGTGATTGAACACATTTCTGTCAGCAAGTGATGATTCATCAACATCAAAATATTGGACAGGAACATCTCAATTTGGCGGGGGGACATCGGTGGAGACCAAAGGGGAGGAATCTATCTGCAGCTCTCCTTTGCTCCTTGGCAATGGAGCTAGGGGTCACTGGGCTGCACCGTAGGCGGGTCTTTCCAGTATTGGGGATTTGCCTGGCGTGCTCTAGCTCACAAGAATGAGTTGTGGGAAGCTCAGGAAATCTCTGTGAATCACAAGCAGCCAATGGAGTGAACTGTTTTCAAGGGGATACCAAACTTTTGCAAAACCAGATGTCCCTAACATTGAGAAATATTAAATAACCTGCAAATATTTAGTACAGCATTAAAATTCAGCCTATTAAAATTACAAATATATTTTTGTGTATCTAATTTCAAATGCCATTAATTCAAATATAATGAAGAGGAGTTATAGTAACACAAATATTTCTGTGTACATCCACATCTAAAGTTTTGCTGAGTTTGGTGATTCTATGAAGAATATTTTTCAGATTGGGTAGAGGAGGCTGCCAGCTCCCATGGCATTTTGTAAATTCAAGCTTCATAAGATTTGGATTCTTCTTTGTGTGAATTCCTTACTGTCAAAAAACTTCACAACTGACCTTGCCACCACAAAATTCATAAGCAAAGGTGATAGGCAAAATGTGCATACATTGCGGGTGTCAAGCACCTGTGCCCATTGCCCATCACTTTACTTACCTCTTTAACTCCATATCTGTAAGCCAGTTTGAAACTGTATTTAAAGACTATTTTATGTTATTAAGGATGTTTTTGATTTAAGTCTTTCCAACTTCCCCAAAACAGTGATCCCATCAGAGGTATGCATATGTAGCAGAACCTGACCCCAGGGGTTGCTGTGATACCCCCTGGTGGGCCATCACTAAAGTCCTATGCTTGACACCTCTCTGGGCTTTCAGACCCTCTGGGTCCTACACTCAGCACTTCTCTGGGCTCTTGGACCTGATGGGTCCCTTTTAAAGGGTCAGGTGCACTAAGCGTCTTGCCACAGCATATACTTTCATGTTCAGAAGAGAAAACCTCATAGCTGGCAACAGACACCAAATGCCTGAGATTGCTTCAGTTTTACCACTTCCATCTGGGTTGACCATGGTCTTCCTGACTAAAGTCCTAAGACTATTGGCAGTATGTTTGACTGCTCACTGTTATCCTTTTCAATTGCTTCCCTTAGCCAAGTGGTTCCCAGTTCTATTTCCTGGTAGGCCATGGAGGTTGAAGTGGGTGCAAAAGAAGGGGCTGCAGAACAACCAGGAAAAGATGAGTTTGCACTTCTTCAGAGCAACAAAGAAGTCAATTCCTGAGAAGGAGTAGAGCAGGGTTGTCCAAACTTTTTGAATATGGGGCCGGATCATGAACTTTTTATCACCTAGTGGGCCGGCGAGCCATATTCAAAGACCTCACAGGAAGCAGTATCACATCAGGAAGTGATGTCATGTGACCTTTGACACCAATGAAGTTGCAGGAAGTGACAACGAAATGGGTCTGGAAATATGGTTTAAAATCAAAAATTAAAACAATATAAAAGCAACAATGAAATAATACCAAACATTTGACTAAAATAAATACTTTTGCTTCTACTCACTTCTCAATGAATGAAAAGAGCATAATGCAGGCTTGCCCTGGGACTGCTGGGCATACAGCACCAGGTAGAGGAAGCCATGGAGGAGCAGCCGGCTGTTGGCCTCCAGCAGCAGCAGCGAGGGGGAGGAGGAGGAGAAGTAGCGCCTCAGGACACTGCCCGGCTCCATTGGAGACAAGGAGCCTGGTCTTCACACACGGCTATGCGCACGCAGCCCACCTCCCTCCTCGCCCCCAGCTCCCATGAAGGAGGAGGGGGAGGAGGAAGAAGGCATGAGTGTGACCTCATGCTTCCTCCTCACGAGCGCACGCATGCGTGTGGCATCCCCGCGCGGGCTCCTCAGCATCCCACCCAGGGACGCGGCCCCACTGACAGTCAGGCAGCCATGTTTCATGCTCGTGCACTCATCCCCACACCAGACCCCGCCACCCCGCTGAGCACCACCCCTTCCCCACCAATGCAGTGCAGACCGCCCTGGCACGGGGCTTAAAGGAGCCGTGTGATGGGTGCGAAGGGGCACCTCAGCCCAGGCCCTGGGATCTGCCTAGTGCAAGCTCACCCGCCCCAGCCTCCATGGCTGCAGTCAGGGGAGCTGAGAGAGGGGCCCTGCTCCCCCCGGGGAGAGGGTCAGCACTCACCAGGCAGCCAACTGCCTTGTAGTCCGTGTTTGCCGGTCACCTGCTGAGGGGCTGGGGGAGGGACAAGGGATGGGAATGAAAGTAAACAGTGTTTACTTTCGTTTCCCATTGCAGCACCTCAGGCCTCAGAAAACGGCTTGGCGGGCTGCATGGCAGCCCACGGACCATATGTTGGACAATCCAGGGGTAGAGAATGTAGAGCCATGAAGGACAAATGGGTAGTTATGGGGACACTGGGTGAAAGGTAACAACTTTCTTTTGCCAAGGGATAATTGATCCAATATAAGCATTGGAGGGATTTAGAGTTATCGTGTAATCTAAATGGTGTCATATTTTCTCTATGCTTTTTTTCCAAGTTTCTATTGAGAAAAACAGAAATTCACCAGAATATGGAGGCCCTGAAAATCTATCTGAACTAGACATATATAGGATAGTTTTGTGATACAGTCTACTGGCTGGAACCCTGCTTCTATGAAGGGTTCCACTGACTTCATTTGAGCTCCATATCTTCACAGCATCTACACTTACAAATCCCTACGTAATCCTGGCCTGATACTGGGGGTATCTACAAGTGCACTTTACAGTGGTGCTAATTAGCTCAACAGCAAAGTGTCACCATCTAAACATGCAATGTTATTAGGCCACAGTAAAGTAATCAACTCTACTGTAGGATAGTACTACCTGACATAAGTACTCTCCTATGGCAGAATTATTTAGTGCCCCACAAATGTGTAGATGGTGACCAGGGCTTGCTGGAGCATGAGGATGCTACAGAGCAGGCTCTGCCTACTGTCTCTCCACAGCACATTGAACCCCTCCATGGCGGCTGCTTGTGCAGTGTGCTCTTGAAGAGGAGGGCAACTGCACCCCTGCATCCCTTCTGGATCTGCCCCTGCTGAGCCACATTTTATCTGAAATTCACCATTATCCAAACCATGGTAATGTCTCCTCTGATCCTCAAGCATCTTGAAATTGTGTTGGGAAAGGGCAGGGATTGGTAATGCCTGGCATGTGTGCCGAGCATGGCACGCAAGGCCATTTTGCTTGGCACGCCATTACCAGCCTCCCCGCTCCTGCCCCAATGGGCACAGTGCCGGCACCTGCTGCCTTCCTGGACCCTGGGGCCGGGAGACAGCCAGGGCTGGGGCAGGGAGGCAGCAGCTATTTGCAGCCTCCTGGCTGCAGCCTGCCCAGGTTCTGGGTAGCTGCTGATAGGCACGGAGCCTGGGCTGCCCGAAGCCTAGGCTGGCTGCAGCTGGGAGGCTGCAAACAGCTGCTACCTCCCAGCCCCAACCCCGGCCCCGGGCTCCAGGGAGGCAGCAGGTGCTGGCTATGCTCCCTGTCACGCTGCCCTCCCCCTCCACCTCTGCACAGCAGCATGTGCAACCTGGAGCAGCAGCACACAGAGGGGCCACACAGGGAAGCTACCTGCTGCTGCAGTCTCCACACAGCCCTGGTCATACTTCCCATGTGTGCACAGGGGCAGCACAGGCAGCAAAACAGGGTTGTGCCCCTCGCTGCTGCCCCCGCCTGCAGGGGAAGTGTGGCCAGGGCAGCGGGGAGCTAGGAGCAGCACACAGCTTTTGTGCACCTTCCTGCTTTGCCCTGATGCTCAGGTTTCCACATGCTGCTCTGCAGAGGTGGTGGGAGAGGGCAGCATGGCAGGGAGCAGTAGCCCACAGTGCATATCTGCACACAGATCTGGGGGGGCAAAGGTCCCTCCCTGCCCCCTGGGAGTGTACGCTGCTGCCAGGAGCCAGCTGCACCCCCTGTCCAAGCCCACAGCAGGCAGCAGGGGGGGAGCTGGCTCCTGCTCCTGTTGCAGCAGCCACTGCCTCCCATTGGGGGCAGGGAGCTGTGGACCTGGGTCCCTGGCCCCATGGCCCTGGCAGCTGGGGGTCCCCCTGGCAGCACTGGGGAGCAGGGACTTTGGGTGGGGGGCAAGGGGCATGAGCAGGGCTAGGGGGCTGTTGTGGGGGGACCCCACAAAACAAATACACAAGATCAAAGGTAGTATCAGAAGTTTTATTTATTTTTCTGGTATGCCAGCACTCCAGCACCTTCCAAGGTAGTCATAGTGGTTTTTTTGGCACTGGCCAAAAAATGTTGCCTATCCCTGGGATAGGTATTTGTCTTCAGGTAACAGTAGATCTTAGAAAAGTAGGTTTAGATGACTGTGGAGGGAATATTTAAGAACCTTGGGGAATATTCAAAGACCAGTTACAGATGGAAAATGGGATGTTTGAACTAAGCTTATTTTAAGAAGTCTGTTCCTGCATTATTAAACTGGAGTTTTGCCATTGACTTCCCTGAAGACAAGGTCAGACACTAGGTAAGATCTGTTGTTAAAGCTAGTTAATTCTGGACTTTGGTTAAATCACTTTTACCTAGACCTCACTGGCTAATTACCGTGCTCTCTCTCACAGGCATAACTGCTGGAGTTTGTGTGCAGGACAAGCCTCTCCTGAAGGAATTAATGCCACTGGAATATATGTTGGAGCAGTAATTTAAAAGCTAAAATGGGCAGCAAAGGTAGGAGACAAGTGGATTAAGCTTCTGGCTCCTGACTGCACCAGTACGTTTCTCTTGGAAGTAAGGCTCCCACTGGTGTCAGTCCCACAGGTTGCCTGACTGCTGGACTAGCTGCAGAGAAGATTCACAGTGCCAGATGGGATGTTGAGGAGGAGAGGGAACCTCTGCCTCTACCGTGGTACCCCCCACCCCACTTGCTTAGGCAGTGCCTAGGGCTCATACCCTGCCTGCCCATCTATAGTTATGCTACTGCTCTTAGTAATTGCATTTCTGAACTTGGAAGGATTGCATTTGTGTGTGTGCGGTCATTGGGTTAAACACTTATAGAATATAAGTTTTCAGCTTTGCAAATTCTTTGTCTCATCTTGTACATTTGTGTGTCTATAGTTGCTTTTGTATGACGATTTGCTTAACTGATGTCCAGTCTTTTGCGCTTTGTTTTAATCTTTAATACATTTAGGCATTACATTGCTCTAACTTTTGGTGCTTTTCTTATCAAGGCCCTTTTATAAAAATCTGCAGAGTACAACAGTGTGTGTGGTCATAAAGATATCACAAAAAATGTCCCAAGCTTAGTTAATATGTTAAGTTGGAGAAACAGACAAGCTGTTTGTTTATCTCTTTTCTGCCTGAGCTCACTGGAAGTTTTATTTTTTTCACTGCTGAATAATGGAATTGCCTTCATTCCAAGGAGCTTAAGGGCAGTCTTGTCTCTCTTTGGCAAGTTTACATCAAAGATAGATGATGAACACAGATTGAACACTGATTGTTTTGATGAGAGAGAGCAAGTCATCATGTTGACTCTAGGCAGAATTTCAGCATCTCTGTAAATACACATATTGCACTCTCCAGCAAATAATCTATACTATACATATAATATATATGTTATAATCCTCCTACTGACTAAGGGGGGATTTGATAACAGCCTCTAACTACCTGAAGGGTGCTTATAAAGAGGCTAGAGCTAGACCAGACAGGGCTGGGCAATTCTTTCGGCTGGAGGGCCACTTAACAAGTTTTGGTGAGCTGTTGAGGGCCGCAAGGGTAGACCATCTTGGGACCAGATGGTCCACCTTGATCACCATCTTGGGACCAGAAGTCCCACCCCTAACCTCTGACCTTTGTTCCTCCCCTTGCCCAACAAGTCTTTTGGGAGGGGGGGGGTTGCCATCTTGAATCTGGAAAAAAAAACAAATCATATACTAAAAAAATCAACCACCGACTATAACTTATTTTGAGTTTATTTTAAAAAATATATTTGTCCTGATGTATGTGTGTTTGCATTGTGTATTTAGAGGCAATTGCATAATAGCTCAAATACAGTCTTACTCTTGTATGTTGTGTGTGTGGGGCAAGGCAGTGTATGTGGGTGGTGTGGTTGGGGAGTGGCTGTGTGTTCTGTGAGGGGTGTGTGTTGGGTGTAGATATGGTGGATGGGGTATGGAGGAGGGTGGGTGTACGTATAGAGGGGTGTGGGGTATGTGGTTGGAATGGGGGGTGTGGGAGGATGGGGGGGTTATGGATATGGTGGGAGGTGGGTGGGAGTGTGTGTAGGAGGGTGAGGGTATGTGTAGTTTTATGGTGGGGGTGAGATTGTGTGTGGAGGCTGTGGGAGGGTGTGGGCAGCTTTTGGGATATGGTGGGGTGGGATGTGTAGGAGGGTGTGGGTGCATGTGTGTGGGGGGCATGGGGTCACAGAGTCCCTGGAGTGTGCCAATCCCTGGACTGCATGTGCCGGCAGTAAGCAGGGCCAGCCCTGCACAGCCCCATAGCACGTAGCTCCCCACACTCCCACCCCAGTCCCCAGCTGCAGGTGGCAGCAGCTTGCGAGGCCAGCCCCACCTGACCCCATAACACACAGCTTCTGCCAGTGTCCCTGGCTGTACATGGTAGCAGCATGCAAGGCCAGCTAGGGTTATCATTATTTTCAGTTCCAAAAACGGGGACACCTGTCTCATGGGGAGGGGGCAGGAGGGCATATATGACTGTGGGGGGGTAGTGATATACCCTGTCCCTGCCCCTGCCTATTCTGTTGCCTCTAACTCCCAAGCCACAGCCCCACCCCAGCCTGCTCCTTCCCCTCACTCCTGTCCCCATCCCTGCCAATGCCCCTTTCTCTCAAACCCCAGTACCCTGCCCTGCTAGGCCATGCTGGTGTGCCTCATTCCCAACCCACAGCCCTGCTGGCGGGACCCCAGCTGCCCCTGTCCTGACCAGGCCAGAGTGTGGTGGCAAAGAGTGAGTCTAAGAGCATCTCCTGGCTTCTCCATCCCTGTGAGCATGTGCTGCCAGCCTGGCCGCAGAACTCCCCACTGCCCTCAAAAAGCCCCCCCCACCCCCTTCCCCCACTAGAGGAGCAGGCAACACCCTCCACCCCCATCCTCCCTACCCTACCACAGCCCCAGCCCCAGCTCCCCAACCCAGAATTACCTGCCGGCAGCTCCAAGGGTGGCAAAGACACACATAGTGCTCCCTGCTTACAATCACCCCTCCCCCTGCTCCCACCAGCAGAGCAAAGCAAAAACCTGGACATTTGTCCAGATTTGAAAAACCCACCTAGACAGAGATTGGAGGACTCAAAAAGAGAACATGTCCAGGAAAACCCGGACATATAGTAACCCTAGCTCCAGCTCCACCTGGCCCCATAGTGCTCCCACCCAAATCCCTGGCCCCATATGGTGGCAGTGTGCAGGACCAGCCCCATCCCACCCCATAGCCTTTCTGCCAGAGTCCCCAGCTGCACCTGGTAGCAGGGTGCAGGGCCAGCCCCACCCAGCCCCATAGCCTGAGCTCCCACACTCCCACCCCAGTCCCCAGCCTCATGTGGCAGCAGTGTGTGAGGCCATCTGTACTTGGCCCCATAACACTCAGCTCCGGTGATGGTGCAGCACGCAGGGCCATCCCCATCTGGCCCCATAGTGCACGGATCCCCACAATCCCACCCCCTTTCCCACAGCAGGGGTCCCTAGCCCTTGTCTGGTGGGGCTCTTACCTGCATTTCCAGGCTTGCAGGGAGGCTGGGAACAGGCATGGGAGCGAGGCGGGGGAGGGTGGGTTAGGCACAAGCTAGCGCCCCCTGGCTTGGAGCTAGTGGTGGGTCAGGCCAGGCTGGGGTGGGGGGTGGTTGTTTACCAACCAGAGCCTCCCCTTCTGTGTGGAGTCACCAGCTTGCAGAGGGGCAGCCCATGGCCAGGGCATATGGAGGGGCCCCACTGGCCACATGGAGTTACCTGTTGGGCTGGATTCAGCCTGTGGGCTGTATTCTGCCCACCCCTGCACTAGACTGTTCTCAGTGATGGCAAATGACGGAACATGGAGCAATGTTCTCAAGTTGCAGCAAGAGAGGTTTAAGTTCGATAGTAGGAAAACCTTTCCCCCTTAGGAGGGTAGTAAAACACTGGAACAGGCTACCCAGAAAGGTGGTAGAATCTCCATCCTTAGAGGTTTTTAAGGCCTGGTTTGGCAAAGCCTTGGCAAGGATGATCTGGTTGGGGTTGGTCCTGCTTTGAGCAGGAGGGTGGACTAGATGAACTCTTGAGGTCCCTTCCAACCCTAATTTTCTGTGATTCAATGAATTTATGATTCTATATTAAGTAAATATTAAATTAATATTTAAAAGTGCCTGCATACCTCCTTAAGACCGTACAGCTACAATCTTTTTATACCACTAATCATATGATAATTTTCATTTTTAATAAGCAAAGACATCTGATTTCTTTTTTAATAAATTGGATGAATATTTAGCTGTAACAAAGGGTAGAAAAAGTGACAACTTTTCATTTGTTTCACTAGGTGATGGACCCACCAGTAGGGCAGAAGCAATTAGTGACGGACAGAGGGGACAAGGCTGAACTCCTCAATGAGTTTGTCGCAGGGCACCCTGGTGCCCCTGCTCCTAGAGAGGAGAAACTGCCAGGGGGAGAACCCTGGCAGAGCCAATTGAGCGCAGCTGCGGGTTGCCGGAGCAACTAAGGGGAGCCAGCTGGCCAGAAGGGGGCAGGGCCTGGCCCTTATAAAGCCCAGGGCTGAAGCCAGGCTGGCAGTTCTCTGCCAGCAGCCGGAGAGGCAGGAGCTCCCTCAGCCAAGATATGGAAAGGAGCATGACTTGCAAGTACAGCTCATAATAGCCCTGAGAGGATGGGCACTAGGCTTTAGCCAGGGGGCTTTATGTTTGTGTTACAGCCAGGAGGCTTGAGTTTGTTTGACTTTGTTATTACACCCGGAGGCTTGGGTGAGGCTGTAGGGGTTGGAGGAGGCCTCAATCACAGGGACCCCAGAGAGTGTGGGGTGCCCTAGCACCAAGAGGGCGCATTATATTCATAGCGCCAGGGAAGGCGCAGCTCGCACGCCAGTGTGTGAGCAACTGGCGGCGAGGAGCGTGGCCAGTGGGTCGCGGGCGCAACCGGTAGGTTGCAGACGGGGACCTAGACCCCGGATTGCGTGTGGGGGAACATAGACCCCGGCCCCAGGAAGAGGGGCGATTTGATTGAGAAACCCCATGGGGGCATGGCGAGCCCCAAAGAGGGGGAACGCCATAGTACATGATTGAGAAGCCCTGTGGGGGCACAGCGAGCCCGGCCGCAGGCTAGTGCGGTAACACCCCTCAGACCGAGGCAGGGTGCTGTGGTTGCCCCGAGAAGACAGGGAGTAGCAGCACGGTGAGCCAGGGTCAGAGAAGGTACCCGTGCGGTTGGCCCATAGGACCGGAGGCCCGCTAGAGAGTCCCTGAGCGGAACCACACCGGCAGGGGAGGCCCAGAGTGGGCAAGACGAGAGTCCCAGCAAGAAGCCGGGCACGAGAGAGGGAGCCCAGAGTGGGCCACATTAGAGAGGAGGCCCAGGAAGCGGGCGTACAGACCCAACAACGTCTATTACATCTGCGAGGCTTGGGGCGTGGTATTAGGGGCTGGTAGGAGCCACGCATAGCCCATAAGGCTAGGGTGTCCGGGGAACACCCACCATATTGGGAGACCCCCAGGGGGTCCAGAAGAACCGCGGGGACAGAGGTCCCGAGTAGTCGTGCCCAGGGAAGACACAAGGCAGCCTCCCAACATTACATTGACCAACAAGATGTGGCGGGCGAGAATTAGAGGGTGTCTTGGGCTGGCCTGACACGGAGTGAGGGACCTCAAAGGAGATCACGGCCCTCCGCGAGGACCCCGCCGTGACAGAGTTCTTTGCCTCAGTGTTCCTAAGTGAGGGGCAAGACAAGTCTCTCACTGGGATTGTGGAGAGGCAGTAGCAGGGCACCAGACTACCATGCGTAGACCCTGAGATGGTGCAGAGTCACTTGGAGGAACTGGATGCGTTTAAGTCGGCAGGCCCAGATGAGCTCCATCCGAGGGTACTGAAGGCACTGGCTGATGTCATTGCAGAGCCACTGGTGGGAATATTTGAACACTCGTGGCGCACAGGCCAGGTCCCAGAGGACTGGAAAAGGGCCAATGTGGTCCCCATTTTCAAGAAGGGGAGGAAGGAGGACCCGGGCAACTATAGGCCAGTCAGTCTCACCTCCATCCTTGGCAAAGTCTTTGAAAAAATTATCAAGGCTCACATTTGCGAGAGCCCAGCAGGACAAATTATGCTGAGGGGAAACCAGCATGGGTTCATAGCAGGTAGATCATGCCTGACTAATCTAGTCTTTTTTTTATGACCAGGTTACAAAATGCCTGGACGCAGGAGTAGGGGTTGACGTCATATACTTAGACTTCAGGAAGGCCTTTGATATGGTATCCCACCCCATACTGGTGAACAAGTTAAGAGGCTGTGACTTGGATGACTACACAGTCCGGTGGGTGGCGAATTGGCTAGAGGGTCGCACCCAGAGAGTCGTAGTGGATGGGTCGGTATCGACCTGGAAGGGTGTGGGCAGTGGGGTCCCTCAGGGCTCGGTCCTAGGACCGATACTCTTCAATGTCTTCATCGGCGACTTGGACGAGGGAGTGAAGTGTACTCTGTCCAAGTTTGCGGATGACACAAAAATGTGGGGAGAAGTGGACACGTCGGAGGGCAGGGAACAACTACAAGCAGACCTGGACAGGTTGGACAAATGGGCAGAAAACAACAGAATGCAATTCAACAAGGAGAAATGCAAAGTGCTGCACCTAGGGAGGAAAAACGTCCAGCATACCTACTGCCTCGGAAATGACCTGCTTGGTGGCACGGAAGCGGAAAGGGATCTTGGAGTCCTAGTGGACTCCAAGATGAACATGAGTCGTCAGTGTGATGAAGCCATCAGAAAAGCTAATGGTACTTTATCGTGCATCAGCAGATGCATGACGAACAGATCCAAGGAGGTGATACTTCCCCTCTATTGGGCGCTGGTCAGACCGCAGTGGGAGTACTGCGTGCAGTTTTGGGCGCCACACTTCAAGAGAGATGTGGATAACCTGGAGAGGGTCCAGAGAAGGGCCACTCATATGGTTAGGGGCTTGCAAGCCAAGCTCTATGAGGAGAGACTGGGGCACCTAGACCTCTTCAGCCTCTGCAAGAGAAGGTTGAGAGGCAACCTTGTGGCTGCCTATAAGTTCATCACAGGGGCACAGAAGGGAATTGGTGAGGTTTTATTCACCAAGGTGCCCCTGGGGGTTACAAGAAATAATGGTCACAAGCTAGCAGAGAGCAGATTTAGACTAGACATTAGGAAGAACTTCTTCACAGTTCGAGTGGCCAAGGTCTGGAATGGGCTCCCAAGGGAGGTGGTGCTCTCCGCTACCCTGGGGGTCTTCAGGAGGAGGTTAGATAGGCATCTAGCTGGGGTCATCCAGACCCAGCACTCTTTCCTGCCTACGCAGGGGGTCGGACTTGATGATCTATTGAGGTCCCTTCCGACCCTAGAATCTATGAATCTATGAACTATCCAGTCTTTGTAACTTGATTTCTTTCCAGATACCATAAATGTTTTAGTTAGTGTAATTTCAAATAATAGGCATTTCTAGCAGTAGTGTATATGCAGAGAAAGGTAGTTAGCTGTGTTCTCTGAAGTCAGGCAGAAGGCAGAGTACATTTGCATCATAGACTAACTATATCAGAGATGTACAGAATAAGTGTTTGTGAGCCTGTGAGTTCCTTTCATTAGATGCTATGAAAGGGCATGCACACAGGAGTATATCTTTAATAATATATATCTGTAATAATACATATGTCAGGTTTACCTAATACGTCAGGAGACTATTTTCAGCTGCTTGTAACTTTGTCAGATTTTAGAGCTGAAATATGTTTGTTGGGTAAAGACTCAGATCCAATTTTTTTTGCAAGTTTAATCAAAAATATTTCACCTATTTTTGAGGCTAAGGGTATAGTAAAATGAATTCTTTGCCTATTTTGTTTTTCTGTTTTCGGTTTATTTGTTTTTTGTTAAACCGTTCCTTCATTGGGAAGTTCTAATGCTTTTGTGTTTAGGGACAAAATTTGTGGGAGAGTTAGCTTGAGGCCATAGGGTCTTTTGTTTTCCCCATGAGAGTCAACACACATTCGGCAATTATAAACCTCTGACAATGTCCAAATCCTAATTTTGTTCAGACCATGTAGCATTACAGAGCATATTATGACTTCAGTTACAACTGGGGTACCAGCACCAGAGTTATAACTGATAGAGTTTGCACCCTGGGCACTCTGCAGAGCTGTGGTTTAAAAATCAGAATTTGGCAGCAAGAAAAGGAGATAAAAATGTTAACCCCTTGGCTCCTGGCCACACTGCCACCTCCTTCTGTAGGCTATCACCATCCTGCAGCTACCAGAGCCCACCCTGGCTGCTAGAGCCACTGCAGGGAAGATGCAAAGTCTAGAGGAGGCAAAGAGAAAAAGGTATCCCCTAGTCACTATTCTGGCACATGTATTAAGGCAGTGCCTAGGGTTCATTCCCTGCTTGCACACCCATAGTTACACTACTGCTCAGTGGGGCTATTCTGTTTTGACTTGCATTTTGACATTTCAATAGAACAGCATTTTGTTTTGAATTGCGTTTCAATTCAAAACGGCTATTCTGGTTTGTTGTTTCAATGCTGTTTTGACATTTCACCCATAGACTATAATGGGGAAGATCAAAATAGCCCATAACTTTGTTATTTCTGGCCTGATATGAATGAAACATGCAGGGATGGTAGCCCCTTCTGAGGGCACAAAGAGTGCCAAGTTTCAGGGAGATAGGTGCAGGGGTTTCAGGGAAACTGTGCCTCAAAATCTTGAAAGCAAAACTCATGTCATGTGTATGTTTTAAGCCACAGTAGGGTCAAAACTGCAGGCATGCTAGCCCCTGCTGAGGCCATGAAGCCTGCCAAGTTTCAAGAAGATCGGTGCAGGGGTTTGGGGGAAACTGCACCTCAAGCTGCAACCAAGCAAAACTCGTGACATGGGTGACACTGTGTGTGTTAAGGCACAGCAGGGTGAAAGCTGCAGGCTTGCTAGCCCCTGCTGTGGCCATGAAGCCTGCCAGCTGTCAAGGAGATAGGTGCAGGGGTTCTGGGGCCCTGCACCTCTGGCAGCTGACAGGCAAAATTCATGACATAAATGCTTGTGGGACTGTGTCTGTCTTGGGGCACAGCAGGGTGAAAACTGCAGGCCTGCTAGGCCCTGCTGCAGCCACGAAGCCTGCCAGCTGTCAAGGAGATAAGTGCAGGGGGAGTCTAGGTTCTGGGGCCCTGCACCTCTAGCTGCTGACAGGCAACACTTGTGACATGGGTGGGTGACACTGTGTGTGTGTCAAGGTGTGCCCTCACTCAATTGACACCAAGGCAGAAAACAGGGCAGTTCAACTTTTGTGCAGTTTTTCCATCCCTCCCCCAGAGCACTGGGATTGGAAGAGACCTCAGGAAAGGATGATAGTCACTGGCCAGCTACACAGTCAATAATAAGAGCACTCCTTTCCCCTCTCTTCCCCTCCCTCTTCTTACTTTAGTTTCTGTTTCCCTGCAGGCAAGCCCAGTTTGAGCTTCAAAACTCAAAACATTTAGAAAATTTCAGAAGGTTTTGACTTGCCTCACTTCATTTTGAGGCTGTTTCGAAGCTCTCTGTTTCGTTTCAATTTTCCGGTTTCAAGCTCAAAACAAATCAAAACAGCGTCAAAATGAAACTGCTGGTGAAATTTCACACGGCCCTACTGCTAAGCACTTGTGCAATTATTGAGCACCTATGAAAAAGTGGTCCACTCTGCAGTAGATGGGAATCTGTGGCAGAAGCAGAGAGAGAATCTAAAGCCATTTATAGATGTTACATTTTTCTAGGTTTAATCCAGACTACAGCTGTCACTATATATATGTGGATGTCTGTAGTCCAAACTAAAATTGGCTCCAGTCCGAATTAACTAATCCTCATTGAATGAGGATTAAAGTTAATGCAGACTAGGGCAGTCTGAATTAGGCAGTTTAAACTGTATCAATTAACATGTATATATGGCATTGCTTTTAGGAAAAATCGTCCTTAGGAACTCTGACAAGCAGATAAGCATTGCAAATATCAATCCCCACAAGAGAAACTCAACTGGGTTTTTGCAACACAACAGAGGCTATCGGGCACAAAGTAACACCTATACAAAGTCAAATGTGCCAACAACACCTTACTGTGACTAAGTATCAAGTCAACTGCACACATTACCACTTCTGTAACAGCACTTTAGATAACTGTCAGTAGGTTTGCAACAATGTAGCGGTGCTTAATTAGGCTTATTATTGCCTCCTAATTATGCATAAACTCAAATACAGAGGCTATCATTTGGGTCTTTTCAGGGCCTGTCAAATGTCTAGACTGTGTATTGCTAGTACACCCTGCCATGATGGTCAATGATTGTCTATTAACCCTTAATTCAAATTGAAATTTGATTCCAACTGTGTGAAACAAATCAGTTAATTTGGTTTAGAAAATGGTGAGCACCTCTACAAACGGCCTAACTTTCTAGGGTAGCATTCAGCTACTTGAACTGAAAACCCATCCTTTCTCTTCTTCCAATCCTTGTCTCATTCCCTTATACCTCTCAACTTCTGCAACAAAGGGTCCTGTAAACCAGTGGTTTTTAACCTTTTTGGACTTGAGGCCCATCTTACTTCCAACCTGAACCCCCTAGCTCTGCAGGTGCCCCTTACTCCTGACCTGCTGCCCTCCACCCCCAGGCCTCAGCCCCAGTGTGTGGAACAGGGTGTAGGTATACACAAGCCCCCCCCAACATTTCTGCACCCACAGCGGGCATGGGGCTTCAGCCTAGCTGGACTGGGCAGGAGCAGTCTTTCCTCCCCACAGGCTGCCCATGCTTCCCCTCACCCCACCTCCCTTCTGCAGTAGTCACAACTTGAGGGGAGTAGGCAGTGGTGGCTGGGAAGTGGTGCTGGGGTAGAACTGCAGCCTGGCACGTGAGGGGCTGGCAGGAGGAGGAGGTGAGGGCAGTACACCTCCCCCCACCTGTTACCCCTTATGCTGTTTGCGGTGCGCTGGCATGAGGGTCCTGGCAACGGTGGCAGTAATAAGTCTTGCCGCCCCACTCTGCCCTCTCATGCCAGTTCTTGCCTACTGGGCCATGGAGGTGGCTCCTGCCTATGCTGGTCTGGCCAGGCTGCAGCCCCATGCCCACTGTGGGTGCAGAAATGGTGGGGAACATGTGCCCCCCTGATACATCATCTATGCCCTTCCCCCCAACTTACCTGCAGGGAGGTGCTTTCCACCGTTGCCTGACTATCATGTGCATGTGTGCATATACACACATGCATGTGGTGCTCCCTGCCAGCCTCCTCCCACTCCCCCCATACCCAAGCATTTTTAAAGTTTGTTTGTGACCCTTTAGGTATATCCACACGTCACCCTACGTCACTGTAGTGACACGCTATGTCACTGTACGGCATGCCACAGCAAAGTAGCGAGCAAGTGAGTCAACATGTAATCAGCAGCTACTTTGCACTCCCCCATTTTACTGTGCCACTACGGTGGTAGCAGCAAAAACTAACTGCGTGCCATGTGCATGGCGCAGTACAGGCTGTTACTGTGCTGTGCTTTAGTACTTCCTTTTGGAAGTGCTTTAGTACGTGCTTTAGTACTCCCATTGCCCTACAGCCCTACAGCAATGTTGTTACTGCACCGTGCTTTAGTACTTCCTTTTGAAAGCACTAAAGCACGGTGCAGTAACAACATTGCTGTAGTGCTACATGTAAACGTGCCCTTTGATATGTTCTTGTGACCCACTTTTGGGTCAAAACCCACATGTTGATAAACACTGCTGTAAACAATAGCCTCATTCACTGATTCATACCTGGAGCACTCTGTTCTGTGCACTAAATAAGGCAAGGGCTCTGTGCAAACAACAGTGATGAAATTAAACATATTGTAATACAAATCCACTATGTAAGACATGCAAAATGCAGAAGACTTATAACTACTTTAAGTATAGTGCACCCAATTCTGCTCTCCATTTCCCTCATCAAACTCAGTGTCAAGGACCTACATAATGATCTTGATTTTATTTTCACACAGAAATTCTCGACTTGGTCCAGTGATCTCATCAAGATCCCTCATGTTCTTTTGAACATAAGCAGGCACATCTACCCTGTACAGAATATTTTACGGTTCAAGACAGTATACCCCAACCACTGAGGATGCAATAAGCTAATTGTTAAGCAACATGAATAATGTTTTCCTCTGCAATCACCAGCATTATAAGAACATTCTTACAGTGTTAAATTTGCAGAGCAGAGTATGGGGGGGACTCTAGGTGATAGTTATATCCTCTTCAAGTGGTGGTGGATTTTAAGATTCTTTAAATATCAACCAAAAAATCCACAATATAGTTTATTTTTAGACTGATTAAATAATGTCACATGTCTTCAGATAGCAAGAGATTTTACATTTTGGGGGTTAGTTGTCTCTCATATCTTTGTGAGTATTGAATAAAATATTAGAAAATTCTGTTTCTTGGGGAACTGTGTAAGAGATGCAATTGAAAAGGGTGCTTATAGCATTTGGTTTCATATGGATGGCACTGTAGCCAGCTGCACATTAGTGGTTATCCAATTAGTGATTATCACTTGAATTTTATTTAATTTAGCTATGTAAATAGGCTGCGAATGGTATCAAGTCTATGAATCTTTTAAACTGGATTTCTAAATTGCTGGTGACCCAGGGCACTGGCCCAAGCTTTAAGTCAAATAGAAACTCTGATTATAGAACATAAAATTATGGGTAAAACTAGGCCTAAATGAGAACTGCTTTTGACCACGTTGATGAGGCAATTTATCACTGAAATTGCAGAAAAATCAGAGAGGCTTAGTGCATAATCAGCTCAGACCAGACTTCTCGGAATAGTAGAATATTATATTCCCTTTACTATCCCACTGACTGTTCTTCTTTACAAAGACAGGAGATTTTAAATTGAGATCCCTTAAATTCAGTTACACCTTCGTTATTCCTAATATATTTAATACATCTTTAACCTAGCTTGTATTAACTTAAGAGGCAATTTCTGGAATGTTTTTCCAAAGGTAAGTATATTTTTGGCAGATCACATATTTATCACAAATACTGATATGGATTTCCATTTTGTTTATGATTCCTTTGTTGGTGCATTATTTGTCTTAGTGAATAAAAGTGTTTTTCAGATTGGATGGATACTTTAATGTAGTATCATGTGACCTGTGATGTATGAGTTTGGTATATTCCTAACCTTCAAGATACATAATAAATTCAATCTGTCACCCAGTATAAGAATAAAGCCAGTCTTGTAATAGTATTTTTTATGAATGTAGATAACTCGAGGTTGCAAGAAAATCAAGAAACCCATATAAGCCTATCTGTGAGTAAGCAATTATACCGTCTAACCATATATTTTTCAAACACCCTTTTGTTCCCTTTTGGCAGTGAACAGAAAAGCTGTTTAATTGCCAAGAGGTGACTTACCTATAACAATTGTTTCTCATGCATCCTTTAATTCTTCGGATAAAGGATTTAAAGGGGCCACAGGACCCCTGCACAGAAATGAATTTAATCTATTGATGAGTATTTATCCCAGTCATTTTCAACCAGGGTGCCACAAGATCCTGAGATGCCGTAATCTGTTTTCTAAGGATGCTACAGGGTACCATGCAATATTAGTAGTTAAGCGTGCAAACACTTACATGATTCACAAGATAAACCCAGAGATTTCCAAAAGGAATCCATCCTGGACCTGTTCTGATCTTTCTGAGTTCTTTACAACAGAAGAATCACTCTATTATTTTTTCATAGTCAAAAAATTAGTGAAAACTAAGAGTTTTTCCTAATTTTCCAAGGGCAGCCTTGTGTCTAAGGAGAGGTGCCTTGAGTCCAAAAACATTAAGACTCACTCACCTGATTACATTAACCTCACTGGAGTTACTCACATGTCAGTGAATACTTGCTAACATTAATGAGGATTGTATAGTCTCAATCTCTATACATACCTTATTTTTCACATACCACATGCCTCCAACTATGACACATGCCCTGTTTTGGGAAGGCAAACTGAAGAAAAAAAAAAATTTCAGAATGATGCCTAAATGTAGGCTTCATGGAGCACCTGCAACGTTTACTCTTCAGCATCACTCATTACAAGCTCCATGGCTCAAATTTTAACTCCAATATAGCATCATCTGTGATGGTATTAAAGCTCAAGCTGTGGTGCCTGCAAGGAAAGAGTGAGCTACGATGAGCAAAAAACTTCACCCCTGTTGCATCCAGCCAGGAGCCCAGCTTGGAGCCAACCTCTGGCAGCTATTCTAACACCCCCATGCCCCCGTTCCTACACAGAAATCAGCTTCCTTGCTTAAAACATGCACCCAAATTTGAGACGGCTCGTTTTAGGGAAAAGGGTGTGTGCAGCATGCACGTAACTGCCGTGCTTTTGTTATCATGTTGAAAATGAATTCCTTTCACAGTCACTCTCAAATCGGCACCAGTTTTTGGCAAGTATTATTCTCCCACAGGGGTATGGGGAATATGTGATACTGTGGTGGTTGCCACCTCAGTACTCACATCTCACATACCCTTGCTATGGGATAAAACTTGCCAAAAGCTGGTTCCAATTTGAAAGTGGCTGTAAAAGGATTAACATTGAACTGTGTTCCCTCCTGCTTCCTGACTGGGACAGAAGCTGACAGCCATCTTGTAGTATCTTGTCTGTCTTTATCCTTCTATTCCTCCATACAGTGACGTTCTGTTAGAAAAAATCAGCTTCCTTGCTCAGGACATAAAGCCCAGTTTTGGAGGGTTGATATTTTGGGGGAAAGGTACATGTTCTATGCAAAAAAATACATTGATTAGATTTACATATCTAATTTGAGCCTGTCACATCAGTACTTGTGCTTGGTGGTTTACTTCATATACTTTTTCTCACTGTCATCATTCTGACTGAACTCTTTACAAAAAGCAGAATTTTTCTATTTTACATTTTTTATAGAAGGCCTAAAATTGTTTCTTAGCATTCACTTAGTTTAAACATTGAATACTTCTGGGAGATCTTTCTCCTTGATCTCCACAATCCCCATGAGTTTACAGACAAGGAGCTGCAGAGAAAACTGGATGGAGGGAGTACCTAAGAACCAAACTTCTGTTCTATGCTTACTAGATAGCCTTGCACAAGACTAAAGACTATTAATAAAACTATGGGTAATATAGACTGCACAATGTCTGTTTATCCTCTTCAGAGACCATCTTTCTAGAATACAGTCAGATTACTTTAATTTGCAATGTGGTAGAGATTTAATTACTTTAACTGAAATGGAAAGTCAATGAAAATACTCAGCAAAGTCAATGACTGGCTGCAAATGTTGCAGGGGAAAGAATGCTATCAGCCTGCACTGACCTCTTTAATATGAATTTCTAGACTGGTTAAATGCAAGCAAGCATGGAGCCAAATCTTTCAAGTTGTCTGTCAAACTGCACTCTGAAAATGTGGGCAGATATCTAAAAATCAAAGTCCTTGTAGCCTACATGATGGAGTCAAGAGTTCCAGGTTATAAGCCTAGCTCTACCACAGTCGTCTGTTGGCTTGATTCTGCAAAGTCCTATAATACGGGCTACTTTTATCAATATCACAGCAACACTGTGAGGCTTAATTAAAGTCTAACATATTTTGAGATCCTTGAATGAAAGAATTTCTAGAACAACACTGTAATATTTACAATATAAGAAATAAATTAATCTTCATGACATTTGTTATCTGAACTCTTAGAATGTCTCTCCCTCTGCATTCATCTCTCCCTGCATGTTCTCTCCCACATTGTTACTGTTAGAGTAAATCAGCACTTTTCAAATCCCCTCAGTGTGCATATACTGCAAATTCTTCTGTTTTCTTTGTATTGCTCTGGGCATTTGTATATAGATCTGGTAGGAACTTTGCCTAGGGAAAAGTATTTCTCTTTTGAATTTCTGGCTCCTATTCAGAATTTTTCCCCCCAGTAGGTCTGCTAAAATCTCTGAAGATGCTGATGGCACTCAGAAAGTGCCAGTTTCTCACTGCTCCTGCATATGATGGGACCATACATATCTACTGCATCACAAAGCAACAGAGCATGCTCCTGCCCAAGATTACAATGCCCATTAGGATTTTCTCTGTGATTGCTATCCTGCCCCTGTACCTGCTTGTGCCCAGGTAGCCTAGAAGAAAAAGGTATTCAACCTGAATGTAGAGGGAATAATACTGGGGGCTATAGCAGGACTAGCCCTGCTGGACAATAGTAACACCCAGTGGCTGGCTAGCCTGTCCCCCCACATAGGGTGGACATCATAGAGGACATTCTGGTTTTCTGCTACTCTGTCCTCTATTGATACAAAACCTAATGCCTTTATGTCCTCTATTTTTCTCTTGAAAGAAAAAAATAGAGGACATAAAGGCATTAGGTTTCATATCAGTAGAGCACAGACGACAACTGGACTGTCCTCTATGATGGCTACCCTATGCCCCACACCAGCTCTTCTGAACTGCTGCTCTGTATCTCACCTGCCATGCCCTGATGAAACAACCAATTATTCAGGAGGTGTCCTGAGCCTTAGAGCGGGCTTTTTCTTTGGGGTTCTTGACTCCAGCCTTTTTATACTTGTCCAGGCTCTGACCCTCTTTGCCCAAGCCTACTTGCTGTAGCTGCTACCTGCAGCCCAAGGCCCACTTAGTTTAGCCTTTGCTCGTTGGTAGCAGTGGCATGGCTAAGAATTAAGCCCCACAGTTAATACTCTGATAGACCTCCAGACTTGAAGGGGTTAAATTCCCCCCCCACTCACTCTTGCTCTCCCTTGATTGCCCTCTCTCTTGCTCTTGCTTTTGCTCACCACACTCTCACTTGCTTTCACTCTCTCTCTCTCACTCCCTCTTTGCTTACTCTCACTCACTCACTCCCTTCCTTTCTCTTGCTCTCTGTCTTTGACACCCCTCCCTCCCCCCCCCCCAAGGGATTAATCTCCTAAAGTGCTTTAAGGCACCTGCAATGTGGCCTCCACCTTCCCTCATAGGAACTTCTGGCCCTCAGCAAACACTTCCAGCTAAAATACAGCCTCTCTGGGCACTTGCCCACAAAACCAACATACACTTAAATCTTTACCCTATTCTGGGTCCCTGGGTCCCGTGCCAGGGAAAAAAGAAGAGCAGAAAAAAACCCTCTGCCCCTTACCCACCAGGGCTCCCCTTTCTCCACTCCTGGATATTGCCATGATCCAACTGAGAGTCCTGCTTCCTCCCCAGTCAGGGCTCGAATACTCCTCTAGCCTGAGGGGTAAGTCTTCTTATTCCCTGAGCCTCTTTTCTTCTGGTCAACCAGACCTACTGTTTGGTCTAAGCCCATGGGTTGCTCATCAGTCTCTGCAGCCGTGCCAACTGCCCACCACTTTACTGTAATTCCTCCAGGATTCAGCTACTCCCCCCAAGGCAATGCTACTGACCATTGCAGGGCCTTATCCCCTGCCCCACTGCTGCTTGCTACCCAGGGCTTCTCCCCAGAGGCTCTTGCAGTTGCCCTTTTCCTACCTGTAATTCCCTTTTCTCTAGGCCACAAAGACCCTATACTTAAAGGGCCCTTGCTGGTCCTGCTAGCCTTATAGCATTCCCCCAGTAACAGGATCAGGGATCCCCGTTACAGGGGCCATGATGGAATAGATTGGGGAAAGGGGCCATAAAGGGAGAAACTGGAACTAAAGCCAGTAATGGAAGAGAGAAACTCAGGCTAGGAGCCAGATAATGAAATTGGGGGTATGAGCTGAAAAAAAAAGGGAACCTGGGAAACAAAGGCTGGGTGAAGTTCTGGTGGTGGAAAGGCTAAAACTGTCTGAACAAAGAGCCAGGGACTAAGAGCAAGGATACAGTCTGGGTGAAGAGACTGGGATGGGGAGCCAAAATAAGGGTAGAGAAGGTAACAGTGAGAGAATAGGAAGTTTGGACAAGAACCTGCTAGACGTGAGGTTAGATGAGGAGGCTTGTACTTGAGTTTTGTTCCTTGATTCCACAGTTATTAATTAATAAACTGTCCAATATAAAATGCATAACTACTCCTGGAATCAAGGAGTAGCACCCAAGGTGCCCCACTGCCAAGAGGGATACCAAGTTGTAGTCCCTTTCTCTTAGTCTTCTGGTCCCATAAATTTTGCCCTCTCAGCTTCTCATTAGCTCACTAGTGTACTCTCATCCCTGGGATATATTCCTCCTTGGTGGGAGCAGCCACCAAGGAGGAATATATCTCCCTGGCACACTATTGCAGGGAATCAGTTAGACAGGCCAAGGCGGGGCTTGAGCTCAGGCTAGTTTCACCAATCAAGGACAATAAAAAGTCCTTCTTCAGGTATATAGCAGGCAAAAGCTCAGAGCAACATAAGGCCCCTGCAGGACAAATCAGGACAGTTGGTGGTTGACATGGGGAAAAAAGCAGAGCTCTTCAATGAGTTCTTCGCTTCAGTATTTCTATGTGCCAACCAAGCCAATTCCCCCAACTCGATCATTGATGGATGTCCACATGGCACCAGTCCACCTACGGTTAGTTCTGAAATAGTTAAGGAACTCCTGGAGGAGCTGGATGGGTACAAGTCAGCAGGCCCAAATGACCTCCATCCACAGCTGCTGAAAGAATTGGCCAGTGTCATAGCCGAGCTGCTGGGACAGCTGTTTGAGCACTCCTGGTGCTCCAGCCAGGTCCCTGAGGACTGGAGAAGGGCCAATGTGGTACCCATATTCAAGAAAGGGAGAAGGGATGAGCCGGGTAACTTTAGACCAGTCAGTCTTACCTCTATTCCTGGGAAAATGGTAGAGAAAATAATCAAAGAACACATTTGTGCAGGCCCAGCAGGGGAAACGATGCTGAGGGGAAACCAGCACAGGTTTGTCACAGGTACATCCTGCCTGACAAACCTTGTAGCCTTCTATGACCAGGTCACACACTGCCTGGATGCACGAGCCAAGGCTGATGTCATCTTCCTGGACTTTAGGAAGGCCTTTGACACAGTTTCGCACCCTATCCTTATTGGGAAGCTAACAGACTGCGGAGTGGACACCTACACGGTCAGGTGGGTGGCCAACTGGCTTAGGGACCGCACCCAGAGAGTGGGGTGATGGTTCCTTTCCAGCCTGGAGGGAGGTGGGCAGTGGGGTCCTGCAGGGTTCGGTCCTCAGACCGATATTATTCAATATCTTCATCAGCGATTTGGATGAGAGCGTGGAGAGCACCCTCTCCATGTTTGCTGATGATCCCAAGTTATGGGGCAAAGTTAGTACACCGGAGGGCAGGGAGCAGATTCAGGCTGACCTGGACAGGTTGGATCAATGGACAGAGATAAATAGGATGCAATTTAATAAAGATAAATGTAAGGTACTCCACCTGGGAAGGAGGAACCCCAGCACACCTGTAGGTTGGGGAGTGTCCTTCTCAGCAGCTCGGAGGCAGAGAGGAATCTTGGAGTCATAATTGCCTCCAAGATGAACATGAGCCGGCAGTGTAACGAGGCCATTAACAAGGCCAATCACACCTTGTCGTGCATTAGCAGGTGCATGACTAATAAAACAAAGGAGGTGATGCTCCGCCTCTATGCGGCACTGGTCAGGCCGCAGTTGGAGTACTATGTCCAGTTTTGGGCGCCGCACTGCAAGAGGGATGCGGGGAATCTCGAGAGGGTCCAGAGGAGGGCCACTCGCATGATTAGTGGCCTCCGTGATAGACCCTACAGGGGGAAGGTTGAGACAGCTGAATCTCTTCAGCCTTCACAAGAGACGGCTGAGGGGAGATCTTGTGGCCGCCTATAAATTTATTAGGGGAGGTCAACAGGGAATAGGGGAAGCGCTGTTTACTAAGGCACCCCAGGGAGTGACTAGGAATAATGGGTGTAAACTAGTTGAGAGTGGATTTAGGTTAGATATTAGGAAGAAATTTTTCACAGTAAGGGTGGCCAGGATCTGGAATGGGCTTCCAAGAGAGGTGGTGCTATCACCTAGCTTGGAGGTCTTCAAGAGGAGGCTAGATAATCACCTGGCTGGGGTCATCTGACCTCGGTCCTCTTTCCTGCCAGGGGCAGGGGGTTGGACACGATGATCCATTGTGGTCTCTTCCGACTCTACAATCTATGAATCTATGAAGCATCCCAGCCTACTGATCAGGACATTCTCCTTGGAAATGGGAGATGTGGATTTGAATCCTCTCAAGACAACAAGGGTACAAAACCCAGGTCTCCCACTTCCTGGGTGGGTGCTCTAACCACTAAGCTAGTGTGCAAAACGTGGATGCTTCCCCCTATTCAAGAGTGACCATGTGGTGCTGCAATTTGAAACCAAGAGTATTAAGTTCAGTACCACCCAGCACTTAAAAAAATCAGGAACAGAGGCAGAATTTAGGAACCTCCCAGAATTGATTTAAGTCAGCAGTGGGCAATTATTCAGGCTAGAGGGCCGCTTAGGGAGTTTTGGTGAGCTGTTGCAGGCCAGGTCTGCTCCCCCCCGCCACTACCACAGCAGCTCATCAAAACTCCTTAAGTGGTAGATTACTAGATCAAGAGACCAAGAGAAGGACAGGTGGGGCTAGGCCTGTGACTGGGATTGTGGAGTGATAACAGTATGGGTCTGGGGCCCAGGGCAGAGCCACGATCTGTTCCCTGCATGATGGATTGTGACTGGCCTGGCTCAGGAGCAGGGTGAAGAGCATGCCCATGACCCATCCCCCGCTGCTTATGTCCCAGCACAGTTCAGGGCAGGGTGGCCCTGATGGATTGTCACTGCATTAGGCCACCCTGCACTGCTGGGCTGCAGTGCTCTATAGCTGCACTGTACTGGGGCTGCCTGCACCTGTGTTGGGGTGAGGGAATCAGGGGCCAGGTCATCAGCGTGTGCTGATGGGAAACAGAGTCTAGTCATCATTCCACACTGCCCCAGCTCTGCTATGCACCTGGGGGCAGCAGAACTGGCTACCTGCACCATGTCCCAGCAGGGCCGGTCCAAGAGTAATTGGCACCCTAGGTGAACTGTGTACCACCGCGCCCCCACCACTTCCAATATTTAGGAAAATTAAGATAATGTTGCCAGCAGTATGCTCTTGTCATAAGTCCACTTGAGAGTTGAAAAGGTAGGAGTCGCAATTCTAGTAATCTTTCCTCTGATATCTTTTCAGAGATCTTTCTCCCCTTACCAAACCAAAGGTCTTAAACCAAGGTGGAGCCATAGCCAGTCAAGGCTCTTATTTAGAAGGATGTTCCTGTTATTTTGTTCTGCAAATAATTTTGGTGCTCTCCAAATTTTGGCACCCTAGGCAACCTCCTAGTTCGCCTAATGGTTGGATCGGCCCTGTGGCCTGGACTGCCCTAGAAGCCTGGGCCAATGAAGGGCCAAGGGACTTGCTATGGGCTGAATAAAATCCCTTGGTAGGCTGGATCTGGCCCACAAACTGTATTTTGCCCTCCCTTGATCTAGGTCATCGTGACAGAATTAGGTGCTCATATGTTTGCTCTGGATTGTTTCGGGTGTGTACACAAACATAAGTCAAGAGGTCTATAGGCAACTTTTTGGGTCCTAAATAATGTCTATAACTTTGTGGCTACTGGAGCTTGGTCAGTCCAAACTGGCTCTTGTGACTTAGGCCTAGATTCCACCTCTTTCCATCTGAGGTGCTTATAAGAATGATTTGGATCTAGTCCTAAATTCTCCAAATGCTCCATATACAATCAGCACCTTTCATAGTTCAGCAGTTCCCATGCATTTTAAGACATGTTTAACATGTTTAACATCTCATTTAAAGCTTTCCAGAAGCTCTAAAAATACTTAAGCGATACTACAAATGTAACTGCTCAGTGCCGCTCCAAGGAAATGTAATCATTGGCAAAATCACTTTTTGAAAATATGCCAAGAATTTGAGAGACAAGCACAGTTGCCTTTATGAGGGCTGGCTTTCATATTGTATCAAAAAGAAATTAATATAACAGATCTGACCACTTGTCCATCTAGCTCTTAGAGGCAGTAGCTAACACCACATATTCCAGAGTAGGTTTGAAACACTCCACTTGTTATGGCATAACAAGTGGCATGCAGTATGTCTCCATTGTATACCCCTGTTATTTGGTTACTCTGTGCCAGAGTCCATCGTTTATATTCAAAGTGTGTTTTTACACATGCTCTGGGGTCGGCAGGGAGGGGGGCATGTTTGAATTAGAGGGGCTCTCGCAAGCTGCTCTAATTATAGTGCCTACAGAATTTCATGTAGCCAGTGTCCCGCACTTCAAAATGTCAGCAGGGGTGTTTTAACTAAAGATTGTTCAATGAGCTTTAGTTAAAGTGCCCCCACCACCATTTTGAAGTGCAGGGACCCTGAATACACATGACGCCAAGGCTGCACACTCCAGCAGACTCCATTAATCGAGTGTGCTCCAATGCGTGTTAACTAGTACACATTGGAGCAGGCATCGGGCATGTGTGTAGGTGACCATAGTGATTAGCAACATACTCCAGAATCACTCCAGATTCTTTCAGTGAGATTATTGGACAAGTGAAGTATCACTTAATAAAAGTAATGGTGGAAAAAAATAGGACCTAAAATAACAAAAATATTTGGCTGACAAACTGATAGAAAGTCAAATTCTAGGTGCTCTACACTGGTCTTCTCATCGTGGACAATAGTTTCAGCCATGAATGTGTTGGTCCATGGGTGGATACTTTCCCTTTTTTTTTTTGCTTAGTATTTATTCACTCTCTAGAGTCTAATTATATCTTTGCTATTAGATAACAGGTTTGAACTCTCTCCCTGTAGACATAACCTATAAGATCTGGGGACATAAAATTTAATCAGCTTTGATAATTGTATGATAGAACCCCTGAAAATTAAGTTAGAGCAGCTGCAAAACATGTGGAATAATGAGACTTCTTTGTATTATAGCCCTGATGAAATAATGTGGAGACCTTATAATACATTTTATTGACCTCTCTGGGGTACCATAATAATACATCTTGTGTCAGATCTACATCATTGTAATTGAATTTTAGAGAATTTCTGTGATGTCTCAAAAATGAATCTGTTCCCTGGTGCCTTTTCTTTCAATACAGTCTAAATCTGTATTTCATTCCTCCTTTTAATTAAGATGAAAAAAGTGCTATCAGTCTTTTGGGGCCTGGAAACCTGTGCTTACATTAAAGTTTTCCCAGCATTCATCAAAGGCCTGATACTGACTGGCTTCTGTGCAGGAGGGCATAAAAAGCATTGCACTACTTTTATGTTCTTTAGACAAGGGACAGATACAATGATCACAGAATCATAGAAAATCAAGGTTGGAAGGGACCTCAGGAGGTCATCTAGACCAAGATCCTGCTCAAAGCAGGACCAGCCCCAACTAGATCATCCCAGCCAAGCCTTTGTCTAGCTGGATCTTAAAAAAACCTCCAAGGATGTAGAGTCCACAACCTCTCTGTGTAACCTGTTCCAGTGCTTCACCACCCTCCACTTGAAAAAGTTCTCAGAGAGATCAGGTGCATGAGCATCTCTTTGTGATGGCCAGTGGAGTGGAACAGACACACTCAAGAAAGGGTACACAGCCTCCTGTCTCCAAGGCATCAGGTTGGGTCTCACTCCCCCAGTGTGGCCTTAATGACACCATTTCATGCAAAGCTGAGCTTCCCAACCAGGTAAGGTCTATTTTCGTTCCTTTTAGAGATACTTGTTTCACTTTAAACAAATCAAGGGCATATTTTCTCAGAACAGCTCCAAATACATCTTCAGATGATAAATCTATGCAAAAAGCTAAAATTGCTGCCACAATACCAATGCTGGCATGTTTAGTTGTGATAATTAAGCCTTGTGGGGCTCTCCATCCCCTCCTCACCCTGTCTTTTATTATTTAGTACAATCTTTTGCTAATGAATGCAGAAATATATCAAAACATATCAAATTTATCAAAATATATCAAAGAAATATATCAAAAAGGAAGTAGTGATATGTTAGAAAAAGTCCTCGGGTTCAGGTTACTTCAAGAATACAATCAACTGGAGTTAGTGTAGGAAAGTTACAGAGAAACTGCTTTTTCTTAAAGGTAATAGTGGCTTCCAATTGCAAAAAGAAAGGGAATTCACATTAAGTACATAGCATTGTCCCCTGCTGGAACATAACCTTAGATAGCTTTCTAATGGCAGGTATAGAAGGATTCCATCTCTCTTTGTGTCTCTAGCTATGCTGGATTTCTCCTTAAAACTGTATTTAGGAAAAAGTCTAAGAGAATTTATAAAACAGCTATTCCTGATAGGAACAAATTGTCTCAGTAGGGTACAGAGGAAATGCATGTTACTCATTATGGAGCTTCTATGCAGTTAAATGTTTCAAAGGAATGGCCTCCCCTCCTAACTCTGTGTGAAATCCCACTTCAAGGATATTGCCACCCTCCGTGATGTAGAATTTTCCAGCAGAATGCGTGTGACTTATTTTCAGGTTCTCTCTGCTAGAATCAATTTACTCTTGGTATCTAATATCACAGACTTGTAGCCAGGAAACTACAAAGACTGGATTTCATTTTTCTTTGTACAATGTAGTGCAAAGCCCTGATATGCACTATTTTATTCAAGCATAATCATTCTATAGAGTTTATTTTCTGCTCTTGCATGTCAAATCAATGTTTGTTTCTCTAATACATTCTGCTGCTTGCTTGGTATCATTCCTGGAAGTTCATGAACTTGTTCCCCCCATCTGTTTCCTAGAGAATTTTAGAACTAGTTTATGAAATCATTATATAGGGTCCAGTTTTAAAAATTCATGGTCAGGGTTACATGGTCAGGAATATTTCACTGCTAACATGCGCAAGGGACATTCATGCAGCTTATAGGCAGCCAAGTAATAGGATAATAGAATCATAGAAAATTAGGGTTGGAAGGGACCTCAGAAGGTCATCTAGTCCAACCCCCTGCTCAAAGCAGGACCATCCCCACCTAGGTCATCCCAGCCAAAGATTTGTCTAGCCGGGTCTTAAAAACCTCCAAGGATGGAGCTTCCACCACTCTCTGGGTAACCTGTTCCAGTGTTTTACTACCCTCCTAGTGAGAAAATTCTTCCTAATACCTAACCTAAACTTCCCTTGCTGCAACTTGAGAACATTGCTCCTTGTTCTGTCATCTGCCACCACTGAGAACAGTCTAGCGCCATTTGAACCCCCCTTCAGGTAGTTGAAGGATACTATTAAATCCCACTCAGTCTCCTTTTCTCTAGACTAAATAAGCCCAGTTCCCTCATCCTCTCCTCAGAAGTCATGTCCCCCAGGACCCTCACCATTTTTGTTGCCCTCCACTGGACTCTCTCCAACTTGTTCACATTCTTTCTATAGTGGGGGCCCAAAACTGAACACAGTACTCCAGATGTAACTTCAACAGTGCTGAGTAGAGTGGAATAATCAGTTCCCTTGTTCTGCTGGCAACACTCTTACTGTTGCCGCCCAGTGTGGTGCTAGCCTTCTTTGCAACAACAGCACGCCGTTGGCTCATATTCAGCTTATTGTCCCCTGTAACTCTCAGGTCCTTTTCAGCAGAGCTGCTGCCCAGCCAGTCAGCCCCCAGCCTGTACTGGTGCATGGGATTCTTCCACCCTAAGCGCAGGACTTTGCAACTCATGACATTCCTTTTAGCCCAATCCTCCAATTTGTCTAGGTCACTCAAAATCCTATCCCAACCCCCCAGCATATCTACTACTCCTCCCAGCTTGGTGTCATCTGCAAACTTGCTGAGGATGCACTCTATGCCATCTTCCAGGTTGTTGATGAGGACATTGAACAAAACTGGCCCCAGGACTGACCCTTGGGGCACTCCACTTAATACTGGTTGTCATCTAGACATCGAGCCATTGATTACTATTCTCTAAGCCCAATGCTCCATCCAGTTTTCTATCCACCTTACAATCCATTCATCAAGCCCATACTTCCTTAGCTTCCCTGCAAAAATGTTGTGGGAGACTGTATCAAAAACCTTGCTAAAATCAAGGTATATTACATTCACTGATCTCCCCACATCCACAGAGCCAATCACTTTGTCATAGAAGGCAATCAGGTTGGTCAGGCATGACTTGCCCTTGGTGAATCAGTGCTGACTGAATTACCTTCTTCTCCAAGAGCTTAGAAATGGATTCCTTGAGGATCTGCTTCATAACTGTGGTGAGGCTGACTGGTCTGTAATTCCCTGGATCCTCCTTTTTCTGTTTCTTAAATATGGGTACTATGTTTTCCCTTTTCCAGTCATCCAGGGCCTCTCTTGATCATCATGAATTTTCAAAGATAATGGCCAGTGGTTCTGCAATCTCATCAGCCAACTCCCTCAGCACCCTAGGATGCATCTCACCTGGCCCCATGGACTTGTATATGTCCAGCTTTTCTAAATAGTCCCTAACCTGTTCTTTCACCACTGTTGGCTGCTCACCTTCTACCCAAACTCTGCTGCCTGGTGCAGTAGTCTGAGAGTTGACCTTGACTGTGAAGACTGAGGCAAAAAAGGCATTGAGCATGTCAGCCTTTGCTGCATCCTGCACCTGGTCACAAGGTTGCCTTTGCTGTATCTGTCACAAGGTTGCCTCCCCATTCAGTAAGGGACAAATACTTTCCCTGATCCTTCTCTTGCTACTGACATACTTGTAGAAACCCTTTTTGTTCACCTTCACGTCCTTTGTTAGCTGCAACTCCAATTGTGCTTTGGCCTTCCTGACTTCATCCCTGCATGCCCAAGCAATACTCTTATACTCCTCCCTATTTATTTGTCCAAGTTTCCACTTCTTATAAGCTTCCTTTTTGTGATTTAGTCCCCTGCTAAGCTAAGTTGGTCTTCTGCCGTACTTGCTAGTCTTCCTGCGCATTGGGCTGGTTTGTTCCTGCACTATCAGTAAGGCTTCTTTAAAGTACAGTCAGCTCTCCTGAACTCCTCTCCCCCTCAGACTGGCTTCCCAGTGGATCCTGCCCATGAGTTCCCTAAGCAAGTTGAAGTCTGTTTTTCTGAAGTCCAGGGTCCTTACTCTGCTGCTCTCCATCTTTCCTTTCCTCAGGATCCTGAACTCAATCATCTTGTGGTTGCTGCTGCCCAAGTTGTCATCCACTATTACATTCCCCACCAATTCTTCCCTGTGTGTGAGCAGCAGGTCAAGAAAAGCATAGTCCCAGTTGGCTGCTCCAGCACTTGCACCAGGAAGTTGTCCCCAACACTCTCCAAGTCACCTAGTAACATACTACTTTGTCTCATGTGTGGACAGAGTTATACTTACATGACTTTCATACTTATGTTTTCACTGAACATGGCTAGGTCTGCAACACCCACATATGGGTGGAAGCAATTCATGGCTGCCCCAGAAGCAGCCCACACCATTTACTCACCTTTGCAAAGAAAATCCTCCCAGATTATTTGAATATGTGTATGCAACCTGGGTTATGTTACAGAAAGGAGTCCTTCTCAGGGGATTTGAGCCCTGGCTTCCTTCATCATAGGGAAGTGACCAAATCACCACAGTATCAGCCAGTTAGTCCTGAAAATCTCTTTGCATTGATGCTAAACCACTGGGCAGCCAGGTGGAAAAGCAACATGGAGAACAACCAAGAAGGCAACTGTTTGTGGCTTAGGGAGGTAAACATACTGCCCTCGCAGGTAAGAAGTGAGCTTTTGTTTTTCTATGTTGTTTGTGCATTTTGCATCATAGAGTCATTGGAAAAACCGCACATACAGAACTGGGGGCAGAGAGTAGGCTGCAAGATTGCCAATCCAAGATTTTTTCCCCCTGAAATTCTGCAAACTTTTTACTGGCAACCAATGTTTTTTTACTGGCACACATTTTCATTTAAATATGTTTTACATAACATATATATAACTCTTGTCAGGCCCCACCCTGCTGCGAAGCCCCAGTTAGAAGGACTGGGTTCAAATTCAGGGTTTTAACACAGGGGTGGCCAATTATTTCAACTGGAGGGCTGCTTAATGAGCTTTGGTGAACTGTCAAGGGTCACACGGGTAGCCCCACCCCTTAACAGGTGCCCTGCCCCCCTGGTCACCATCTTGGGGCCAGAAGTTCCACCCCTGACCCCCGACCTTTACCACCAGAAGTCCCTCCCCTAACCCCTGGAAGTACTCCTTTTGGGAGGTGAGGGTTGCCATCTTAGCACCAGAAAAAAAAACAAATCATATACTAAAAGTCAAACACTTACTATATTTTAATTTTATTATATTTTTGTCATGATTGGTGGTTCCCCACCATGTCTGGCAGAGTCCTGGGATCTGCACAGCAGGGGGTGGGGAAGGCAGCCGGCTCCATTGCGCGGGGGTACCCCCACTGGTGTGCGAGTGCCAGGAGCTGAATGTGGCTGCGGGGAGCCTTGCCAGCACATGCAGCACTGCCTGGAAACACACACCACTGGGTGGCAGCACCTGCATAGGCCATGAGCACCCTGAGGGCTTGCCACCTGCTGCTGCTGCTGTATGCCATGTGGGGGAGTGTATGGGGGGTCCCCACACCTCTCTACCCTCCCTCATACCCTACCCTGCCTACTCAAGCTCTGTGCTCCTTTTACCTTTTTGGGCACAGGCTCCATGCTCCTGCCAGGCCCAGCCCCATGCTCCATGCTCCTACCCAGTTGCAGCTCTCCCCATCCTGTCACTTCCCTACCTGCTCCCTGGAGCAAGGACTGCAGCAGGGAGATGAGGAGCTTCTGGACACTGGGAAAACTGAGTAGATCCCCAGCAGCTGCAGCAGTGGCAGCAGCAGCCCTGCCCGGAAGCTGCATGCTGGCTGGGCTGGGCCCTTCTTGCACCAGGTCCTTCTCACTGGGCCACCTTTGCGCACAAGGGTGGGAGCAATGCACGTGAGCTGGGCAGGGTGCAATTAGTTGGTGGGTGCCTGTGGTCTGTATGAAATTGCCTGGTGGGCCTCTGGGCTGTATTTTGCCTTCCCCTGGTTTAACACCATTCAAAGTAAAAACATTTGGTTAACAGTAAAAAGTTTTCAGTAAAAAAACATTCCTTGGGTTGGCAACCCTGTTTGATTTGAGCAAAGGTTTTATATCATGCTGCCCCTCTGCAGGACTCCCCTATTCACCCACATGCCTTGTTGCCCCCAACCATATCCTGTACCATGCTGTTCCCCCAGCTACCAGTCTTACCCTCCACTAACCCCATTCCCCCTGTTCTTGCACAGGCCAACAAAGAAGTCTACCTGTGATCCAGCAGCATTATAAGAAGCTAAAAGGATTCAGACAGCAGCAGCAGTAACTGCATATGGCTGGGGGGCAGGGTCTACAAAGCACTGAGAGAATGCTCCCTGCAGGGTGCTGCACTCATGCTCAGACATCAGACATTTGCTCTGTCTGTCCTTCAACACTGAGGCCAGCTTCTTTTCAACCAGGGATCTTCAGTCAGCTCCAACTGCTTAGAGATTTATTAATAGCTGACTTTTTTACTGAATTTACAGACACGCATTTTTAGCTTGATTTTCACTGACTGTCCATAAATTTCACTGAGTGTCCACAGACTGAGGATCTCTTCCAGCCCATATGGAAGGAGTTTCAAGCAGATAGAATACTATGGATACATCTACATGTACAATTAATGTGCCTGAATTTTCTTCACAGAAAATTTTCTGTGAAGAAAATTCAGGTGCATTAAACTGTGCCCCCTCACTCATGTGTGCATACTCCTGTCAAGAGCAAATTTGCTCCTGATAGCTGTGTCCAGACATGCATGGACGTTTGGTTCCCCGGGAACAACTAGTGGCAATGCACCTTGTGCCGCCACTAGTTGTCCCCAGGGAATGCCTGTGCCACAGGTGCTATGGCATGTGGCAAGTTATCCTGAGTGGGGTAGGGGAGGCTGGGGTCAGAACTGGGTTTAGCAACCTTACTTGGGGTCCTGGGGGTCTCCTGGAGCTGCAACAGTGGCAATCCTGCCACAGAGCCTGGCCAGCAGCTGGAGTGTGGTTCTAGCCAGCTAGACTCCTGTACTGAGTGGCACACGCTGCCCCTATGTAAGCCATTGTGGGGTTTTTTGCAGTTTTTGTTTGTTTGTTTGTTTGTTTGTTTGTTTGTTTACTCCCATACTGCTCCCTTGGAGCACAGAGAACAGCTGAATGTGCAGTATGTAGTACCACAGACACATCTGCGGTGCCACATACCGCATGGCTGTGCTCATCTGGACATGGCCAATGGGAGAAGTTCACTCCAGATCTGCTCCTGTCCTACTCTGCCCCCCTGCAGCATCCAGGGGGAGCTCCAGTCTCCCCTGGGTGCCAACCCAGGACTGTCAGGGGGCTGGGGTCAGAACCTGATCTCCACATGGCTGGGAGAGCTGCCACAGCACCCAGGACTGCTCCATCCCAGCCACATGGAGATCGGGTCAGGACTCAGCCAGCACTGGGGCTTAGCCAGGCAGCAGAGGGCCTGCTGCTGCCTGGGCTGACCAAAAGCAAATTGCACACAGTCAGCATCTACATGTGTGTTATTGCACAGTAGCTAATGTGCTGTTAATCTAGTATCTGTATTTTCTGGTACTAGCAAATGGTGCATTAGCCTAATTTACTGTGCAGTAAATTCTGTGCACATGTAAATGGTGAAAATTTACTGCACATTAGATTAGTTTAATATGCAGTAAAGCATCTCATGTAGACACACCTTGTGTGAAGTGGCCTGTCAGTGTTGGATTGCTGACTGTTTGAATATTTAAAATATGAGGAGAAATGTACATATTGATATAATGTAATAGCACCCATGGAATCTTTCTCTAATCCTACCCTCCTCAGCTTTGCTTATTACACGGGAACTGTGAAATATATGCAACATCTGTAGCCTACTTTATGAAAATATCATATAAAAATATATACAAGAATATACCATTCCTACCAAGTGCATTAATGTTGGTCAATTTCTTCATAGCTATTCATGATTTAGTGTCCAATATTTTATGCAATGTATCTTATCCTGTGCACTTTAAATAACTATTCAATATCTTTGATGAAATGCACAAGAGACACAAATGGAATCTATTTTTTTTTTTCTTTCCTATGGAGAAGCAAGACTCCAGTTTTTGCATGCTCAAGAAATAAATCAAATGACTATCAAAATATCCATGATCATTACATAAATATATGAATGAGCATTTTGTTGATGTTTACCATTCAGCTAATGACCCACAAGAGTGTTGCTTTTGCCTCTAGCTTTAAACTGACTGGTAAAGACTTTAAAATGGGTCACTGATGAATGTTTCATGATCAGTCTTAAAGCCAGACATCTACTGGAATAATTATTAGGAAATTAGTTCTTTTTAATGTCACATTACAAGCAATCTTGTAGTTATGGTTCTGTCAGTTCTTTCACTGGTGTTAAGATACAAAGTGGATAGGCAGAAGGAAGCATGGCTCTCTGCTGGCTCATGTGCTCATAACCCATTTTTTATCTTCCTAACAATGACTCCACACAGCCCCAATCAAGGAAACTGCCACACTCTCACTTTCTTGGGGAAGTAGGTTGAGGAGCCTGCTTAATTAAACAATAATTGAAGCACTATCTTGGTAGGCTGTGAGCTGAATGATGCATACACTCTGACACACAGAGTCAGACATCATGGATGAAAGCTACTAAGGTTTCCATCCCACAGGACTTGACCTCTTGAGAAGCAGCAACCATTAGGTAAGGACTAGGAACTAACCAGACTCCCACATGAACTCTAAATGGGCTGCCTGTTTCTCTTCATTTCAAAACCCCTTTTTGTGCATGGGCAACTGGTACCACCTCAGTCAGGGGGGGGCACGTGCCCCCCCCCCCTCCCAGCGACCAGTCAGTGACTGGCAGGGGATCCCCTGAAGCCAATCTCGCCGACCAGTAGGGGGGAAGGTCCCCCGTGGCAAAACTTAGTAACCTGTGAGTGGCTGTGGTGCTCCTGGAAGTGGCTATGGTGCTTCTGGAAGTGGCCACGGCCTGCATCCAGCACTCCCACTCCTCAGCTGGCACTCACAGAGGGGCACTGGCACTCCTGCCTGCTCCCCTTGCTCATTGCCTAAGTGCAGAGTGCGACTGGTCAGGGGGTGCACCAACACTCTTAGGGGGTGCATGTGTCCCCCCGTGCACTCCCTACTCATTGCCACTGAAGCCTGCTATTTAGCTGTGGGGATATTTGTCTTCTTCTCTTATCAAGATAACTCTTCCAATACCTGAAGAAGGGTGTTTGTGCCCAAAAGCTTGCAAAGAACAATTTTTCCAATTATTTAGTTGGCCTAATAAAACATATCACATTTGCCCAAAAAGCCTTGTCTGGTCTTATCAAGATAATTCACTCACAGCATTTTCACTAGCTGGAGGGTATTAGAAGTAATCATTCCCAGATACCTTCTTTATTTAGATACCTTCCCCATTTAGATGACATAGGAAATGAGATGCTACAGTGTGCTGTGTTATACTTTCCCTGGTATCCCAGATTACTTCAGTAACAACATTTTTTAAAAGACAAATATTTCCTTTGAGACTCATCCCTCATTCTTTACTCAGGCATAATTATTAAACTGTCTTTGGCTTTGGGAGAGTTACCTGGAATTGGGCCCAATGTGTCATAAGCTTTAGTGACTTAACTGACATTACTTCTGATTCAGATTGGTTTGGAGTGGAATGGAATATCAAATCCAAACACTCTGAGCTATGGGGAAGACTGAGTCTATATCCAATCCACAATTGGACTGAACTTTACAATTGAACTTCATAATTTAGGGCTCATGTTTGCTGGCAATCAGACCATAAACAAACACAGAAAAAAGAAATCAATATTGCCTGACCCTCTCCAACATTGTGGAAAGGTCCTTTATGATACATCTAAACATTTTCCATTGACTAGCTATGGAAAACCCAACTACTACTGAAAAATGAATCTGGGTCTGAGATCTATAAATACAGAATGGGTTGTTTGCAGGGGTACTCTTTTGTGCAACATGACCCAGGTTGTATACACACTTTCAAATAATCTAGGAGAATTTTCCCAGTTTTGTTCTCCCAGTAGAAAAACTCACCCAGAGACACTGGGGGTACAGACAGAGGTGTAACTCCCAGCTGTAACTCAGAATGATTTTTGCAAAGCGTTCTGAGTTACAACATGATCCCAGACCAAACAGAAGTTTACTGTTGGTTCTAGTGGGGAGGGGAATCTAGCTGCTGCTGGGAGCCTGAAGCCAGGTTCCCATAGCAATGGCCAGGCTCTCTACCCATGCTTGCTGTTTTCAGAACGGGAGCGGGGAGGGAGGAAGGCAGAGCACTCTAACTGGGAGCCCCATAATGTGGAGGCACAAAGCCATGTGACTGGACAGCTGTGTATGTGGAGAGGGGAGCTCCTGCCTGCAGAGGAGGAGGTGGGCATGGGGGTGTGTAGGTGTGTGTGGGGTTTGTGGGTATATATGGGCTATGAGCCATAGGGCCGGCTAACTCTGTGCCTCCTCATGGGGCTTCCAGCACTCCAATGGGAAGCTGCACATGGAGGCAAGCAGAAGCCCACCTGGCCCGATGGCATGCAACTCCATACCTCTGTGTGAGGCTTCCTGCTGGAGTGCTAGAAACCCCAAATGGAGGGCCAGCCTGGCCCGATATAGTGCG
Source organism: Alligator mississippiensis (assembly GCF_030867095.1). Classification (NCBI taxonomy): domain Eukaryota; kingdom Metazoa; phylum Chordata; order Crocodylia; family Alligatoridae; genus Alligator; species Alligator mississippiensis. The sequence goes on from NC_081824.1 coordinate 349,908,123, forward strand.
TGGATCAGGAGCCGTGCATCATTGGGCCCTGCGGAAAGATGCACGTGGAGGCATGGAGTCACACGCCATCAGGCTGGGCAGGCTCCTGCTTGCCCCCACATGCAGCTTCCTGCTAGAGTATTGGAAACTGCAAGCAGAGGCACAGAGTCCACCCAACCTGTTGGCACATGGCTCCCAGTCCATGTGCCATCGGGCTGGGTCAGCTTGCTGTGTGCTTCCATGTGGGGCTTCCAGCACTTCAGTGGAAAGCTGCACATGGAGGCATGGAGCCTGCCTGAACTGATGGCACACAGCTCCTGCCTGCAGGGCTGCAAACCCCATGTGCTGGCACAGAGCCAGCTCATTCTGGTGCAAAAGCACAGGCCAGCAGGCCAGGCATAAAGCCGCACATGGAGGGACAGAGTTGCATGACATTGGGCCAGGCAGGTTTCTGCTTGCCCCCACATACAGCTTCCCAATGGAGTGCTGGAAGTCCCACACAGAGACACAGAGCTGGCCCATCCTGATGGCACACAACTCTGTGCCCCCATGTATGGCTTCCCACCCAGCCCAATGATGTGCGGCTCCCAGTCCATGCACCACTGGGCCAGGCCAGCCCTCCACATGGGGCTTCCAGCACACCACCAGGAAGCTGCACATGGAGACATGGAGCCTGCCCACCCTGGTGGTGCACAGCTCCCACCTGCAGTGCTGCAAGCCCCACATGCTCGTATGGCACCAGCCTGGTCTAGTCTGAAGGTATGCACCAATGGGCTGAGCCAGCTCTGTACCAGCATGTACAGGCCTCGGGACTCAGCCAGAAGTGTGCACCACCAGGGGCTCTGCCTGCCATGGCCATGCTGCTACTGAGCCACTGGCTCGGTAGCAGCACAAACCCTGAACCCACCCACAAACCCCACATACTCCCATATTCACACCCACCCACAAACCCCACATACCACCACACCCCTTCACAACTTCCCCCACAAACCCCACATTCACCCACAAACCCTACATACACACCCAAATCTTCACAAATCCTGCCCACACGCACACCCCACACACCCCCATCATACAAAGTACCTGCATATATTTCTAAGGAAGCTTCAAATAGTGTTATACTTAGTTTAATTAAAAACAAATAAAAGTAATTAATTTTGTATAATTTTAAAATTTTCTCTGCATAATCCCCTGGGTGTAAATAATAATAATAATAATAATAATAATAATAATAATAATAATAAATAGTAAACCAAACCACAGTAAGGACTTCCTAATCCAGGCCTTCTATCTAGTGGTTTAGTCTGTATGCATGACTCTAGGCATACTAAGGATCCTCCCTTTCAGAAGGCAATTTTTTGTGTGATTGGATTTTTATCTATAGCAGTCTGCAATTCCTGGTCTTACAATATTAATTTAAAGGGCAGTCATTATGCATAATGAGATGTAATTAGCTCTCTTAAATAAATCTTTGGTGTCTCCCATAAATCCAGCCAATCTAAGTCTTTGATGCCATTAGTTTTTTTACAAAGGGATCAATGTGTTTATTAATTTGATATATAGGAGCTTCTGAGTTATGTGAAAGGAAACTAAATGTACATACTTTAAGTTACCCTACTGTATACATGATTCCTCTGTCCTTGACCAGTTTTGAGATTTACAGCAGGTTAATTTCACATCATAAATATTATGTATGGAAGAGAGACAAAGCAGGCTTTGAATATAGAGAGGTAAATATATTTCTAGATTCACATAAAAATAATATCCTACATCAGAGTTTTAGACATTAAAATATCTTTCAGGAGTTGAACATGTTTAGAAACTCAGCTAACCATAGAAAGATTTAATGTTAAATTAAAATAATCTGCTCATACAGATGATAATTTAGTCTCCTTTACTAAATGAAATGCCTATCTCTGAAAAAAAAGACAGACAGTAATTTGAATAGTAAAAAAGTATTAATATCTCTAATTCTGCCTCACAAGATATTACAGTCAGAATGAATTACTGAAAGAAATAACAAGAAAGAAGGCTCATTGTAATTTAAATTGTAAAATATTCTTCATATCACTAATTCTACTTCCATTATTTTTCTGTGATAAGCCATTTATCATTAGAATTACTTCAATCAGCAATGGCAATAAGTGGGCCTGGATTTAATGAAAGGATATAGTAGGGTTACTACTACTGGGTGTAAATAAGGCTCTAAATTATATCAGTGTTCTTTAATTTTGCATTTTTGTAAAACTGCTTCCCCCTTAAATTGGTTGTTCTTTGTGTATTTGTCCACATGGATTCCACTTCTGAGGTGCAAATGCCTCATGCACATGAGATCAAATCCTATTTGACTAACAGTAGCCACTGGGGCTGCTGTGGGATCCAAAGGTCCTTGGGCCAGCCTCATCCTCACAGCAAAAGGATCAGAAATGGCCCAGTTGTTTCTCAGTTCCTTCTTACCACTCCAGGCAGAGAAATCGTATTTCTGTAGTGTCCCCTTATTCTGTGTGATCTCTTGCTCGGGTATCTAGCAGAACTCAGTAGTAATTTTGGTTCAGTTTTTATCATGCCTGTCAGAGATAAAGATTAGAAGTAATCATCTTTGGTACCAGGCCCCAGCTACTATGGCTGAATGAGACTTGCTGGGGTTTAGAGCTTGCCCCACTGTGACTCTACCCTACTCCATGATGGGTACTCTATAGTTGTGGACAAAATCCTTTTTAGCCATTTTAGAAGGGAAAAGGGACCTCCTTCTTGGAAGTTCACATTGGTGCTCATGTTACATTTGCATGAGTCTGTAGTCATACAAATCAGCCACATCACATTGTCCCTGAATTAAACTTAGAACAGTTTTAAATACTTGTATTGCCACAGAAAACAGTTGCATCCCAACAGCTTACATCCATATCCTTTGATATAGATAAGATTGGTATGTCTGTTCCTACTCTGTATAATTTTTGCCTTGGTGATGGGCACATCCCTGAGAGCTGTTCAGTCTGTGGCTCATTTTCTAAAAAGACACAAAAGCCTGTGGTGAGCTCTTCATGCTGGAGCGCTTGATGAGAGCTTCCTCAGGGCCTGAAAGAGGAGATCTTGCTAAGCCTTTTGGGAAGTCCGCTTCTAGATGCAGCTCTTTTCTGAGCACTCGGACTCGTTCACTCCAGAGTCACGCAGAGCAGTTGAAGCCTCCTCCATCCAGCTGCCAGAAGGAGGGTTGAAAAACTGAAGGCGGGTCAGAGAAGACCCCTGGGAATAAATATAAAGAGAGGAATATATTAGATTCAGATGCATTGTTAAATGGCAATTAAAGCAGGGCAAAATATTTTTGTATATCAGCAATGTCCTGGCTTGTTTTGGCTTTAAAAAAATGGGAAAAGTTGAATATTTTGTTTGAGCCAAGATTTCTTTCTTTATTATTGTTTTGGTTTGTCTGGAGAACAGAAAAATATCAATTATTCCCACAGCCTAAATGGTGGTGTATGCCCATAACTGGAAACTCTTAAATCAAGTGCCTGTTTCATTTTAGAAGATAGTATCTATTCAAAATAGAATGGGATTCAAGGACACCCTCTTGTTTGTGGGATGCAGGAATTCTTAGTAGATCGTCACAGTGGTTCCCTTTGGTATTATCATGTGTAACCCTTCTGCTGGGCACCGATTGGCAGCAAAAAGGTCTAGGTTCACCTTTCAGGGTACCCCATAAATTATACTGGTGGTGTGAGCCCTCACCCAGAAATCTGGGAACACTAAATTTACTGGGGCATCCCAGATAAACAAACAAAAAAACCCCAACCCATCTTGCAAGCAGTATAAACACAAACACCTAAATTTATTACAGAGAATAAAACCAAACAAAATAAAACATTAAATATAATTTTAAAATACTATTAACTACAAAACAAAGTCTACAGGTGGCATCATCTTTGGGGGGCTTCACCCATACCCAGGGAGCCTGGGACTTGGGGCTTCCCAATGGGCAGTTCTGGGGGCCTGCACCCCTATACCTGCCCTTCAGCAATGTTCCTTGGGTTCACTGTGCCATGGGGAACTGATCAAGAGTGTGGGCCCTCTGATTTGCAAGGGGCTTTGTTGCTCTTGGAGAAGTGGTGGAGCACTGATCTTTGCTCCCACAGAGAGGCTGTGTGGGGTGGTGGTGGTGGGTGACTGTGGCTCCAGCCAGCATGCACTCACCCCGAAACTTCTGGGCTGAATTATATGGTCTGCTGAAATGAAACTTCAGGACAAACTCCAAAAGGAGCCAGGTTGATTAATGGCTACAGCTGGCCCAACCACACAGCTTGACTGGAGCAAAGGACCATCAAAAGAAACAAAGGAGGAAAAAGCCAAGCTTACCCTCTAGGCCTTGGTTGCAGGTAGTTTGGGTCCACATCTCCACTGGGAGCAGAAAGTTGCAAACCTCAACCCTGTCCCAAAACTGGCAAGATTAGAAACTCTTAGGGTGCATCCAGATGAGCCCGCACATGCATCTTGCAGCATCTCGAATGAGAAAATGATATGCAGGGGGTCAAAAACCCCTGCAGAAAATAAAAGTAACCAGAGGCTGTGTCCTCCACAGAGACACTCTGGCTGCCAAAGTATCTCTATGGTTAGCCCTTGCCCTGGTGCTGAAGCACTCTGCCTACCCATGGAGGGCAGGCAGTGTGACAGCAGGGAGCTGGACCCAGGCTCCACTGCCAGTAAGTAAGTGGTCAGGGGGCCTGGAGGAGGGGACCCCTGCTGGGCCTGCCCACTCCCCCGAGCCCCCCAATCTCTGCCCCACCTGACCCCACCCCCCACCTGACCCCTAAGCTCCCCCCAATCCCTTCCATGCCCAGCCCAGCCCTGTCTGCCCCTGAACCCCCCCGATCCCTGCCCCCCACACCACAGCATCTGAGGGGGAAAAAACCAACCGCCTCGGCACTTACTGGCAGTTCTAGCTGCCGTCTGGTCACTGGGGCCCCACCCACACAGTGCAGGGCCGGATGACAGCCCCAGCTGCCCGAGCCCAGGCCCTGCTGCCCCCCACTGCCCTGTGCTGTCTGGGGGTGTTCTGCCAGGAGGCCCCGGAGCCCCCCCCAGCCCCTGCTTCTATGGTAAGTAGAGGTTTTGGGGGTTTTTTAAGTGCCAGAAGCTGGCACTTTTTAAGTGCCAGAGGCAGCCATCAGGGCCTGGAGGTGCAAGTGGGGGTTGGGGCTGGGTGGTTTAGCCATTGTGGGGGCTGCAGGAGCTGGTGGGGATTGGGGCCAGGCAGGACAGTAATCCAGGGGGCTGGGAGAGCAAGTGGGGGTGGGGCAGGGCATGTGCGCCCTGCAGGGGGGCCATGGCCCCTGTGGGGGGATATGGCCCCTGTGGGAGAGCTGTAGCCCCTGTTGAGGGCAGCAAAACATATATTCATGTATTCATGAATTCATGAAACATGTATTTATAATTCATTTTATTATTATGATAGAGACACTGGTAGTCTTCCAAATTGCTTTAACACAGTAGATATAACAATAAAATATTGCCCAACTGATCGCTGTCTCGTTATCTCTCTTTATAGTGGTACCAATTGACTGGGCCTCAGAAGCTCCTGAGAGCTAGTAGCCCTGAGCTACTACCAGGGCGACTTTTTATACTGCTGGGGCCAGGACAGGATAGCTTTTTATACTGCTGGGGACAGCATAGGTGCTGGCCCCGTACGCTAGCTCCCCTGGCTGCAGATCCGGGAGGAGCCAGGCAGGGTTATTTTGCCCCAAGTAGCACAATTTGTTCCACAACAAAGTGCATGTCTGAGCACGTGCGCTGAGGCAAATAGCCCTGACTCAAATTTGCACTGCTTCTATTTGAGCTGCTGCAAGTGCACATGCCTGCATGTGTGGACCCGCCCCTAGATTTCAAACCTGTTTAAACTGCCAGGCCAAATTCCCAGCCAGCCAATCCAAGGAACCAATACCCTCGTCTCTGGTATTAAGTTCTTAAACCCTTAGAAAAGAGGGAAAGAAAAGGAGGAGAGAGGAGTTCCCAGACTGTGGGGCACTTCTCCTCTCTCTTTTTTCTACCTGAGTTTCCCCTTTTGCTATCTGCAAATTCCTTATCCCTTGAAGGAGAATTCGCTCTTCAGCAGCCCCTAACAGCTTCTCCTCCTCCCCAAACCAGCCTAGCTCACCTTATGTCCCTTTGCATGACCTCAACCTGTCCGCGTCCAGTCAGGGAGTGCCACACCCCAGTCTTTCTCCCAACCAATCTGCATGAAGGATCCTCTGCTTCTTTTGGGCAATGAGGCCAGAGGGTTTTACCCAGATATAGGCCTCAGTACATGGCCAAAACAACAGGGGTCATCTTGCCCACATGAAAACATACACACACACAAACCATGATACATAACCCAAGTATGCGTGTGGGTGTCACATATAGATGATAATATGGTCAGAACTTATATTGGATTCAGTACCATTGCAGGTGCTAACAGAAGTGATAATTATAGTCCAATTTGGCTACAGAAATCAGTTTATAGCTGTGACCAAACACAAGCACATAGCTGCAGATGGCTTAAAAAATGGGCCTTTCAGTGAAAATCTGACCAGCTGGGGAGCCCCAAGAACGAGCTCGCTCTACTGCCTTTCCCCCCTCCCATTCTGAAAACAGCAAGCACTGGCTGAGAGCCTGACTATTGCTATGGGAACCTGGCTGCAGGACCCCAGCCCACAGCTAGATTCCCTTACCCCCCGGAACCAACAGTGAACTTCTGTTTGGTCCAGGGTAATATTGTAACTCAGAACACTGCAGAAATTGTTCTGAGTTACAGCTGGGAACTGCACTTCTGTCTGTACCCCATAAGTGACAACCTGGAGGCTGGCTAGGTAACTGAAGAAAAGCAGCAGCTCAATTAATGGAAAGAAGAACATTTAAGTACATAGCAGAAAAAATTTCTAGTAGGCTGACTTATGCAGCAAAATGGAAGCAGGGTTTTATTTTGGCAACATGGTGTGGAAGCCTATGTTTCTATCTTTTGCCATCTACTAGCCGTAAAACATTTGGGATTGTCTCTCAGATTTATGAAGATGTATTTAGGAGTAATATCTGCCTGAAATCCTCCAATCTAGTGCTGCACAACATTGTTCCAAAATACACTTCTTCAAAGGTTTCTTTTAATTTTTTTTCTAAACTTCAGCTCCCTCTTTCTAGGCTTGTAGCATAGTGTTATTTGACTTGTTAGGAACCTTCCCGAATTTCTACATACTGTACCTGTTATTTTTACCTCTATAGGGATAGCCTTTTTAGTAACTGTAACATCAACTATAAGGTAAGGAAAATTTGGGTTTTTATGGTTGCAGGGATCCTGGTTTTCTCTGATAAAAAAAATCCCAAATTTTTGGATTAAAAAAAGTAACCCAATATCGACATTTTTATGTGATCAAAATGAAACACCACTATATATACGTATATATGGATGGATGGATGTCTTAGTGTCATTTCATTTTAATTATGGGAAAATGTGGATTTTGGGTTATTTTTTTTAACCTGAAAGTTGGGGATCTTTTTTATCAGAGAAAACCAGGATCCCTACTTACAAGTGTTCCAGAAAGGTATGGTGATACTTAGGTAACAATCCAGTTTATGTCCAAGATTGTTTCTAACTTTCTTTTCACAAATCCCTCTCGAAGCAGAAAGCTGGAGCTCTTTTGTGCTGCCCAGACAAGAAAAGGTCCTTAAGGCTAGGGACAAACATTACACATAAACCTGTATAAGTGATTGGAAACCAGTTCAAATCTGTAACACAACAGAAGTTCAGTGCTCATAAACTATTTCCAAAATGGTTGAAACCTATATAAGATAAACCTGGATGGATGCAGTATCAGACTTAACTGATTTAGGTTAAAGCAGTTTATTGAAATTCTGTCTCAGCATCCCAGGATGCTTTGCACCTGCCCCACAAACCCCTCCCTTGCAGGGTGGCCAGGCTAGCCTTGGTCCAAGCTGCCTACTCCAGCCAAGCAGGGAGGCATGCTCTAGCAACCCCCAGTTTCTGGTCTGAGCCACTGCAGGTATATGGATGCATATCCAGAATCAAAAGTAAATGTCTTTTTACTTGCTGATCAGTTCAATCTATGCAGCTTAGACTAGCCTGCAAAGATTGAATTGATTCAGCCTTAGACTTTTTGACTGTCTCTAGTTAACCAAAAGGTGAAACAAAACAAGATTCTGATCATATGCTTCTCTTGAGACTCCCCATGCATGTACTAGAATAGGAAATCCCATAAAAAGTGGCAGCACAGTTTTTTTCAATAGTCCCACTCCTGGAAAAGCTTTGAGTAGCAAATAAAATATTTAAAACCCAAAGAAAAAGTTTAGCCTTAAAATAGAAATGCAAAATTAACTGTGATTGACATTGTTCATCAAGGAGAGAAACTGACACCTGGACTTTTCCTTAGTCTTTCTAGTAGGGGTGTTCTTGTTCTACTTTTCTCAGTGATTTTTTTCTGGTGTGACCTCCTCTTCCTCATAATAATTTCACAATTTCTAACCATATTATACTATTATTTGAAAACTGTTCTTCAAGCATGCCTCTTCATTATCTACCTGTTTACTTCCTGCCAGTTTCCATACCTGTTTTATCATATCATTGTCTCACTTTGTCCCTCTTCTGTAACCATAAGCACTGTCTACCCTATGCTGAAGAAGCTGGAGGCTGTGTGTTGGCTGGTTTCCCATAAACTCACTTGTTGAGGTTAGTCTCAGTAAATCAAAACTATCAGATACAGGCAGTCCTTGACTTAAGACATTTTGAGTTACAACAAACAACACTTACAGCGTTTATAAATTGACACCCTGTTTCGACTTTCTGATGTCAGTTTCAACTTTACAATGCTTGATCCGACGCGATGCCATACCAGTGAACAAGTTCGCTGTATCACCAATCTCCCTGGAGAACATCTGTCCAAACTTCCTTGGACACATCCATTAAGACAGCAGACAAGACTGCAGAAAAACCTGGAGCCAAGACTCCTGAGAAGACTCTAGCCAAGAGCCCTTCAAAAGGTCCAGCAAAGTCACCTCAAAGAAGTCCTTCCAAATCAATATGATTGCTATTTACAATATAAGTACATTAATGTAGCTATATTCCTTATCTATAATTGATTGAGTACAAAATTCTGGGTTATTTTTGGTGAAAATAGGGTATCGGGCCTTGGTTCAGGAACCAATCCCCCATTTATAACGTTGTTCCTATAGGAAAATCATTTCTGAGTTACAACATTTCAACTTAGGACGCAGTTTTCAAGAACCAATTGTGTCATAAGTCTGAGGACTGCCTGTAACTGATATTGTGAAAACAAGTCATCTCGAGTTGTCTGTGCGGATGGCAGAGATCTGTGCTCCCAGGAAAATCTGCAAGGTAGTGCGCCAAGGTTTATCCATCACATTTGTCTAATGCCTGTTTCAGTGTTTGCACAAAATACTCCACCATCCTATTTCATGCTGGGTGATCCAATACATTGTACTAAATTTTGCCATAAAATGCCTAAAACTCGTACCCAGTAAATTGTGGGCCATTAGCTAAAATGAACTCCTCAGGCAACCTAAAAGAGGCAAACATGTTTTGAAACATTATGATTGTTTTTACAACAGAGATTGTCATCACATGCACCATCTGGCCACCAAGAACTTGCATGAACCACAAGTAAGTTGTTGCATTTCCTTTTTTTCCCCTGTCATTTTGAGTTCCTCTAGGAAAGAGAGTGTGTGGACAAATGTACATTTTAGCTTCTTTTAAAAGTAGAGAGAAAGTTACTGCTTAGGAGTGCACAGCAGCTGTGGCTCTTAGCTGTTAGGTTTGTCCTGTTGTATCTGCATGATTCTGTAGAGACTAAATTGGCCTGACTGTGACCCTGGATGAGGCAGACTTGAAGTCGGGGTGGTTTGTTACATTTTGATATTGTACAATTGTTACATTTGTTAGGTCTGTTATACAATGAACCAATAAACGTTATTTCCTTCTCTATAGGCTTGTGTATACATTGTAGGCAGCCAGGGAGTATGGGCCTAAGCACTTCCCATTCATTCCTCACTCACATTATCACTTGTAGACCCATTGGAGACCTTGGGTTCAAGAGCAGGCATTTTGGATGAGCCCTGAGCAGCTTCACTGTTGAACTTCCACCACTAGACTGCATCAGTAGACTTGGGTGGACAGGGCATGCTCAGCTCCACGCTCCCTGTGATATGCTGCAGCCATACTATAGGCAAGCCCTTGTGTTTTCCTGTGTTCAGAGGTTACTTTCCATCTTTATTAGTATGATTTTATTTTGGTGAGCTGTTAAGATGAAGGTCCTTCTCTACAGGTGGGATGCTGCTAGAAGGACAGCGGCTACCTTTGGCCCTAGTATTCCCATCAACAGTTTATCATTTGTGATGGGGCTAATATTGTTCCCGAACAAGCATTTATAGAATGTAATTAGCTCTATGAGGTCAAACCATTTTTCTCTGTTTTGGAGTTCTCTCAGTGTCTGATATTTTGGAAGCCGATAATATGGGTTTTTCACTCCCATCATTACACATGTGTGAAAAGATAACTTATTCCTACAAGAGTGGCATCAAAGGCTTGTGGTAACTCCAAATTAAAATGTACCAAAAGGATGGAAATACTCAGGTATTTTTTGTTCTCTTCAAAGCTTTACTTCCCTCTTCTGCCCAAATCAACTTCATATTTTCCACAACATAGTAGACATCAAGCTGATTAGTTCATAAATAAATCTTCCACACTAGCTTAAGATGGACAGAAACAATCTCAGCTCTGACACATTCTGTGATACTGGTATATTCTCAGCATACATTTGTCTTCTCCTTTGATAAGTATATCCCTTATTACAATGCCCTCAACTAACCCAATTTTTAAGAAAAGCACACTTATCTTTGTTAACTTTAAAATTAGATCTTTGCAATCTCTTTAAAACCTCTTCTAGGTTTTGTAAATGTTCCTCAAAGTCCCTTACAGTTATTAGCATGTCATCCAAATAACAGACAACACCATTTACCCCCTGCAGTACCTGGTCCATTATTCTTTGTAACACAGCAGGGGCACTGGCTACCCCATAGAGTAATCTTTCATACTTAAACAGTTCCTTATGTGTGTTCACTCTCTTTTTTTCCCTCTTTTGTCTCTGACTTGAATGCCACCTGCTGGCAGCCTTGGGACAACTGTAGTTTGGTAAACTCCAATCCCACTGACAGTTTTGCAAATAAACCTTGTGGTTTAAGGTTTGGATATTGATTCACTTGCAGTCAGGGGTTTTCTGCCAACTATATAGCTTCCCACGAACTCTTACATTGCCACCAGTCTCTGGAACACACATCATCACTGAATTCCACACGTAAAATCATGCCCTGCTTTTGCAATTTATCTGGATGCTTTTTCACAGGCTCTCTTAGAATCTATAGCAAAGTCTTAGCCTTAAGGAGTTTAGGAATAGCCTTGTTGTTATGCCTTTTATAAAACTCTTGTGTGGACTAAATGCAGCTTTGTATTTTTCTTTCAATTTTTCAGTTCTGGTGTGTAATGCAGAATGTTAAGTGTATATAGCCAGATTTTGCCCAAAAGGAGGAAAGAAGGGCATATCCTTCAGTTACAATTAAGTCCAAGAGCATAGAGAGATTTTTCTGCATTATGCTGACAGGGAGAGTGTATAATACCTCTATCTGCTCTTTGCTGTAATTGTGTAAAAGCACATTCATTTCCAATAATTTTACCTTGGGAAATATTCCTTTGTACGCACCTCTCAGAAATCACAGACAGTGCTGGTCCTACATCTATTTTGAATTTTAGTAGCATATCATTTATGGTTGTATTAACATAATATGGGTCATGGTATGTCTTTATTTTTCACCACATACAGTTCTGTGAAGTGGCAAAACTCCTTCCCGTTTTCCTCCAGGGAACTCAGTTTCTAAGCCCAGCTCCATCAGTCATATAGGTAGTTTGGTGATTCATAGTGGCTTTAAGTGTATTCTTTGTTCTACTGTAGTGTACTGTGACAAATCTGGTCTGGGATGTGAGCTACACGCAGTGCTGGCTCTGCTAATCCAGGATGCGTGCCACAGGCAGCATCTGTACCAGCCAGTCTGGGACCCATGCTGCAGGTGGCTCACGTCCTTGACTGGGGTGTTTACTTCAGAAACAAATACTCTCTGACAGCTTATTTAAAATACCCAAACAACAGGGAACAGACAACTATGGGTTTTTTATATTCACCAGAAGTTCAGAGGTATTTCTGCTTAACTGGGAACATCTACACAAGACACTTACTCCAGAGCTGCCTAATTAGCTCCACAGTAAAGTCTCAACGTCTACATGTGTGGCCCTGCTAGGCCACAGGAAACTAATGAACTCTGCCACAGGTTAGTACTTGTAAATACAAGTACTGTCTTGCTGCACTGTTCTTTAGCGCACAGCAACACATGTATAGATGCTGATGAGGGTGCCCCTGATGACTAGCCCTGCACTGAAGCACCCTCATGCCCCAACCAGCCCCTCTGCAGCACATTGAGCCAGGTCAGAGCAGCCCCAGGCTGGCAGGCTGACCCCCTCGCTCAATGTGCTGCTATTACGGGTGAACATTCAAACATGGCAATCAGGACCAATAAACTCTGGTGTGATATGCTAATAGCACATGTAGATACACCCACTGATTCCCAAGATGGAACTTACATGATCCTGTTGCAAAATTTGTGGCTGGCAAATCATTTTTAGAAGCTCTATTGCTTCTTTATGTGCCATCTTACAACATGCTCATGGAAACACAAGCCTTAAAATGCTATAAATATGGCTTTCCCTACCAATATTAGGAAAACAGCCTTTTGTTTATATTCTATAGCATTTGAGCAAAATTAGTGTTCATTTCTGAGTCTATGTTGCAAAATGTTTTCCCCTGACTTGAAAACTGTCCATATTACCAAATGTAATAATTTTATCTTTGCACAGGTTCATTTCTCCTAACATCAGTCCTCATCCAGATTTTCTGTTATGCTTCTGCCATAAACAGAAGTTAAAACAAGAATACTAATACATTTTCTGAAGGAGTGACAGAACAGTCCTTTATTTTCTTAAAATCCTTACCTCTCAAAATGGTTCTCAATACCCCCCGGAGTAGTAAATGACACTGGTAGTCCTTTGATAAGAGAATGACAGTCTTCTAGTAAATAGGGAAGTCATCAGTAAATCCAGAGATGATAAATGAGGCCAATCTGAGATCTACATATTCGACTGCAGACAAGGCAAGTAGTTTTGGGAAGAAAAAATGGATCTTGATGAGTCACAGCTCTTTTCCTTTTGTCTTATCTATCCACCTCTATGGTGAGGTGGATAGATGCCTTATAGTCATAGCGACACGAGTCTCCCAGGTATTAATGTTAAGAACGTATTTCTTCAGTTTGGCCTTCAAGTTGTCCTTGAATCTCCTCTTTTGCCCAACCCTGGAGTGGTAACCATTCATGAGTTAGGAATATAAGGCCTGTTTCAGGATCCTGTTGTCAGGCAGTTTCATGACATGGCATGTCCAATGGAGCTGCTGCTGTATAACCATGGCTTTGAGACTGGTAGCGTTTGCTCGGTATTTGTTTTTCTGTCTTTCCAATTGATATGGAGGATTTTCTGAAGACATAGCTGATAGCAACATTTCAAGGCTTCCAGGTGTTTCTGATGTCATCCAAATTTCACGCCCATACAACAGGAGAACCCCCGATCACCTGATGGCAGACTACAGTGCTCTGGGCGGCGTGCTGAGGGAGTTCGGTGCACAGGTGGTATTCTCTTCCATCCTACCAGTGAACGGACGCAGAAGATGGCATGAGAACTGCATCAGAGAGACCAACTGGCGGCTTCGGCAGTGCTGTCTCGAGGCAGGCTTCGGCTTCCTGGACAACGACCCGCACATTACAACGAGGGACATGCTCAGTTGGGATGGGCTTCACCTGTCCCCCAAAGGTAAGCGTGTGTTTTCTTCTAGGTTGGTGGATCTCCTCCGGTGGGCTTTAAACTAGGCTCATCGGGGGGAGGGGAAGATGAGGGCGGGGGAAACTGTGGACCACCAAACCATGTGGTACCCACAAGGACAGCCCAGCCTGGAGAAGGAGAACATTAGGAACCTGCAAGCCATGGGGCGGCCAGCAGTACAGCACAGGTAAGCAACAAGAAGGTAAGAAATACGGGGCCCCTTGGGATTCGGAGCGGGGGGGAAGCAAAGGCACCAGTCACAGGGCTCAAGTGCCTATATACTAATGTTAGGAGCATGGGGAATAAGCAGGATGAACTAGCGCTCCTGCTTGCAGAAAACACCTATGACTTAGTAGGGCTAACGGAAACCTGGTGGGATTCGTCCCATGACTGGGCGGTACATATTGAGGGTTATAGGCTGTACAGAAAGGACAGGGTGGGAAAGAAAGGGGGAGGGGTTGCGCTCTATGTCAATGAGCAATATACATCGACCCTCATCAAGATGGAATCGAAGGATGAAGAAGTAGAAGGATTGTGGGTTAGGTTACATGGGGAACAAGGAGAAAGGGATTTGGTGCTAGGGGTCTGCTACAGACTCCCACACCAAGGGGAAGAACTAGATTTGGGGCTCCTGAGGCAGCTCTCGGAGACCATAAAAGCTAAAGAGGCGGTAGTCATGGGGGACCTAAACTACCCAGACATCTGCTGGGAGACGCAGACGGCAAAGTCCCACCATTCACGCAGGTTTCTAACCTGTGTACAGGACCTCCACCTGACACAGGAGGTACACGGTCCCACTAGAGGGAATGCCTTACTGGATCTGGTATTGGCAACAGGGGATGACATGGTAGGGGACCTACAGATCGGTGGCCATCTGGGGGACAGTGATCACCTAATAATAGAATTCTTCATAAGACGTCAAGTGGGTAAGGTAACTAGTAGGGTGAAAGTGCTAGACTTTAGGAAAGCTGGTTTCAATGAACTCAGGCGATTAGTCAAGCACGCACTGCAGAGTAGGAGTTTTGAAGTGATGGGAACCCAAGTGGCTGTGCCTTAAGGAAACGATCCTTCGGGCACAAAGCGAGACGATCCCGATGCAAAGAAAAAGAGGAAAAGGGGCCAGGAGGCTTCCTTGGCTGACCAGAGAAATCCAGGGCAGCCTAAGGGCCAAAAGGGGAGCACATAAAAAGTGGAAACAGGGAGAGATCACCAAAGACAAATATACCTCCTCTGCTCGCACTTGTAGGGAGGCAGTTAGACGGGCCACAGCTACCATGGAGCTGAGAATGGGATCCCAAGTAAAGGACAACGAGAAATTGTTCTTTAGATATATAGGGAGTAAAAGGAAGGCCCAGGGAGGAATAGGACCCCTGCTAAATGGGCAGAAGCAATTGGTGACGGACAGGGGGGACAAGGCTGAACTCCTCAACGAGTTCTTTGCCTCAGTGTTCCTAAGAGACGGGCATGACAAGTCTCTCACTGGGGTTGTAGAGAGGCAGCAGCAAGGCGCCAGACTTCCATGCGTAGACCTTGAGATGGTGCAGAGTCTCTTGGAAGAACTGGATGCCTTTAAGTCAGCAGGCCCGGATGAGCTCCATCCGAGGGTACTGAAGGCACTGGCTGACATCATTGCACAGCCACTGGCGGGAATATTTGAACGCTCGTGGTGCACGGGCCAGGTCCCGGAGGACTGGAAAAGGGCCAATGTGGTCCCCATTTTCAAGAAGGGGAGGAAGGAGGACCCAGGCAACTATAGGCCAGTCAGTCTCACCTCCATCCTTGGCAAAGTCTTTGAAAAAATTATCAAGGCTCACATATGCGAGAGCCCAGCAGGACAAATTATGCTGAGGGGAAACCAGCATGGGTTCGTAACAGGCAGATCGTGCCTGACCAATCTAGTCTCTTTTTATGACCAGGTTACGAAACGCCTGGACACAGGAGGAGGGGTGGATGTCGTGTACTTAGACTTCAGGAAGGCCTTCGATATGGTATCCCACCCCATACCGGTGAACAAGTTAAGAGGCTGTGACTTGGATGACTACACAGTCCGGTGGGTGGCGAATTGGCTAGATGGTCGCACCCAGAGAGTCGTGGTGGATGGGTCGGTTTCGACCTAGAAGGGTGTGGGCAGTGGGGTCCCGCAGGGCTCAGTCCTTGGACCGATACTCTTTAATGTCTTCATCAGCAACTTGGACGAGGGAGTGAAGTGTACTCTGTCCAAGTTTGCGGATGACAAAAAGCTATGGGGAGAAGTGGACACGCCGGAGGGCAGGGAACAGCTGCAGGCAGACCTGGATAGGTTGGACAAGTGGGCAGAAAACAACAGGATGCAGTTCAACAAGGAGAAATGCAAAGTGCTGCACCTAGGGAGGAAAAATGTCCAGCATACCTACTGGCTAGGAAATGACCTGCTGGGTGGCACGGAAGTGGAAAGGGATCTTGGAGTCCTAGCAGACTCCAAGATGAACATGAGTCATCAGTGTGACGAAGCCATCAGAAAAGCCAATGGCACTTTATCATGCATCAGCAGATGCATGACGAACAGAACCAAGGAGGTGATACTTCCCCTCTATCGGGCGCTGGTCAGACTGCAGTTGGAGTACTGCGTGCAATTCTGGGCACTGCACTTCAAGAGGGATGCAGATAACCTGGAGAGGGTCCAGAGAAGGGCCACTCATATGGTCAAGGGCTTGCAGGCCAAGCCCTATGAGGAGAGACTAGGGCACCTGGACCTCTTCAGCCTCCGCAAGAGAAGGTTGAGATGCGACCTTGTGGCTGCCTATAAGTTCATCACAGGGGCACAGAAGGGAATTGGTGAGGTTTTATTCACCAAGGCGCCCCTGGGGGTTACAAGAAATAATGGCCATAAGCTAGCAGAGAGCAGATTTAGACTAGACATTAGGAAGAACTTCTTCACAGTTAGAGTGGCCAAGGTCTGGAATGGGCTCCCAAGGGAGGTGGTGCTCTCCCCTACCCTGGGGGTCTTCAAGAGGAGGTTGGATATGCATCTAGCTGGGGTCATCTAGACCCAGCACTCTTTCCTGCCTATGCAGGGGGTCAGACTCGATGATCTATTGAGGTCCCTTCCGACCCTAACATCTATGAATCTATGAATCTATGAACAGGGTAGGGATGATAACAGCCTGGTAGATGAGTATTTTGGTTTGGGTACTGATGTCAGGACCACTGAAGATTTCAGAGATGTCCAAAGGCAGCACCAGCAGATTTTATCTGGTGCTAAATATAGCCATCTAATATTTACTTTTTTGGGAAAGATAGCTACCCAGGTAGGGAAAATACACAACCTTTTCCAAGAACTGCCCTCTAATTGTAATATGCCTCTAATATAATATACTCCAGGCCATCTTCCTAGTAAAAATGAGGTAACGCCACTGTAGACTATAAAGATACACTGGAGTAAAACTAGAATGAATGAACAGGGGATCAAGCACTGAGTGTCTAGTCATACACAGGCTTTAGTAGGAACTGGACGCTCTTTAGCACTACTTGTATAGCATATTTCCAAGGCGGTGGACGACAGGGTAAAATAAATGTTATTCCTTTTTGCCTTTCTTGCTCATCAAACTAGAGCTTATGAATCAGAGTGGATTTTATTATGAATTCTTTTGGCCAAATGATTATTATAGTAATTCTCAGCCAGGGTGTCATAGCATCCTGGGTTGCCATGTGATACTTTTAAGGGTCTTGAACGATATTAGCACAGTAAAGCATGTAAACACCTGTACATGATTCACAAGGTAAACCCAGAGATTTCAAATAGGAGCCTGTAGTGTTAAAAACACTCTGACTAGTTGTGGTGTTTCTGAGTTCTTTGCAACAGAAGAATTACTTTATTATTTTTCTGTATTAAAAAAAAAGAGTTAAAGCTAAGAGTGGCATATTCTAAACGGTACCTTGAGTCTTAAAAGGTTGAGAACCGCTGGATTATTACATGGTTGCCTCTGGTAAACGGGACTCACTGGAAAGGACTTCCTGGTGATTTCCATATCCTTATGTACATGTCAAGACTTTCTCATATGGTAAGTTTCCACCTCCCACATTTTGATATTCAATTATTGACAAGTCAGTATTTTTATCCTGGAAACCACATTGTCTACATACAGACTTACAGAATGCAAATAATGTGAGTGTTTTCTCATGAAACTACCTTGAAAATAAATGCAAGTGATAGGACAAACACCATAGGGAGATACCTAATTCCAGATGTGAAACACTTGTTTCCTGTTTTTACATACAAAAAGTGTGGAAGCTTTTAAGCCAAATGGAAGCCTGAGAGAAGGTATAGATGTGGGTAGTGCACCTGTAAAGCTGTTCAGCTGTACTAAGGGAGCTTGTATACCAATGTCACCTTTGATCATCCATACACCTTCAAAGACTTGGCTTGGCCCATTCTACCATCTGATGAAAATCAAGAGTCCATAACATGATTTGTGATCAAAGATCATTCAAAAAGAAGGAGAAAATTTCAATCCATATCTAAGATCCCCAAAGATATAGGTATGTGGAATATTTGAATCTTCTAATTATAATCTGGAGTTCAAAGCTGCCAGATATTGTTTATAAAATAAAGTCCTTGTATGATGCTTGAACACCGTCAATGAAAGGACCATCCAGAAGTACCCATGTATGTATCAAATGATGCTGTAATAATGGCTAGTGTGCCCTTATTGAAACGGAACTCTCCAACTTATATCTTCATGTATTATTCATGACTATATTATAGTTCCTTTAAAAAAGTATACCCTGAATCTGTAATATATAATGTAACATAGTAGAAACAAAATGTACTTGTCTAATTATACAAGTAATGAAAAAAGGACAAACAATGTATCTATGGCAAAGTGTTACATTATAGATTAGAACAACACAAATATATAGTAGTTCATCATTTGTTTCACTTCTGCTTGATGTAGTTGCTAAGAAACAAAACTGAAAAAAGCTGTTTTGAACCTGAAATCTCTTGGAAGCATGGTACTGTGTGGGTGCATTTGCACATGTGCTTAACTGCTCAGTAAACTAATTTGCTGAGGTGTAAAGCAGCACAGTCTACACATGCAACACTATTAGATAGCAGAAAATTTATTTTCACTGCCATAAGATAGCACTGTCAAGGACACTACTTTCTTACAGCAGTGAAAATAACTGCATCTAAATGCATGTGTAAACCCTGACCCAGTTGTACATTGCACCTGGTCACCCTAGGCAGCAGAGGACAGACCCTTGCCTGCCACCTAGTCACAGGACTCCACACTGGGGCACTCTTGTTTCCCAGTCAGCCCTTCTGCCTCCCAACGCTGCCTCCTGGAACCCAAGGCTGACTCCCTTAGGTCCACTGCCTGCCCTGGGCTGCTCCACCCTGGCTCAAACTACTGTGTTTCTGGTCACAGCATCTACACATGTGCCCTGGACTGCAGGAGTTTGAGCAGCTACATGTGCCATTCAGGCATGGCTGATGAACTCAGACTAGTAGGGCGGGTGGAGCATCCCACAGGAGTGGCGGGGGGATGGGGGTTTGTAGCCAGCTGGGAGCAGGGTGGGGTTTGCAGCTGGCCAGGAGTCGGGGTGGGGAGGTTGCAGCCAGCTGGCCACTTCGGCCGGTAGCAGGGAGGCTACAACCCCCTCCCTCCCCCCCCCTCCTGGCCAGCTGCAACCCCCGTTCCCCTCTCCCAACCTGCACTACCAGCTGGCTGCAAACCTCTCCCCCCACCCCCTCCCACTCCCATGTGATGCTCCACCCTCCCCACCAGTCTGAGTTCACCAGCTGTGCCTGGTGCCATTAAGGCACTGTGATAAACTGTGGTGGAAACTTCCCTGTGGTTTATCCTATCACCTTAATGGCATATGTGGATTGCACCCTGTGTATCTACACGTGCTTTTAATGTGCTTTAGGCTTACTATGCAATAAAATACTGCACAATAATCCTTCCCTGGGAGCATGTCTACATGTGCACCCTGTTGGGAGCAACCCCCTACAGGGCTGCTTCTGCCCTGCTCTTTCCCCTGCAGCAGCCAAGGAGAGTTCCAGGCTCCCCCGGGTGCTATCTCGGGGGTTGGCAAGGGGCACATGGGTGATGTTGATGTGCCCAAGGCCAGGAGAGCTCTGTTGGCTGCAGTGGCAACTGTCTCCTGGCCCTGTGCATATTGAGACAGGACCTGATGTGCATGGAGCTGGGAGATAGCCCTCCTGGCCCCATGCACACTGGGACACACTGCTGCTAGGTGGGGCTTCCCTACCCTGCAGGGGGTTCACTAAGAGCTTTTTCAGGTATGGGGCAGCTGCTGGTGAACCTCCTGCTGGGTAGGCCCCTCTGCTCATTGGGAGCTGCCCAGGAACTGTCCTGCAAGCAGGGCAGCTTCTGGCAAGCCCTGTGCCCTCCCGCTTGGCAGGGGGCTCGCTGGCACCTGCCCTACTTGCGTGATAGTTCCCAGCCAGCCCACTGCTGAGCAGGGGGGGCATGAGGCTTGCTGGCAGTTGCCCTGCTTGGGTTCCCAGCCTCTGCTTGCCCCCTGGAGCAGCTCTGTGCCATGCTTGCTCTCTGGAGTTCCCAGTTCCATGCTGAGAGTTGCGAGCCTAGTCAGGGGACAGAGACCACCCCAGTCCCAGTGCTGATAGGCTCCTGGCTCCTGGGGAAGTCAGGACTTGAGTAGCACCAGGACTGGGAATAGAGAGCTCCCCATCCCCTGTGGCTCCCTGCTACCTAGGCTGACCAGGAGCAATTTTTTTCCTAGTCAGTGCCTACATATGCACTACTGTACAGTTGCTACTGTGTAGTTAATCCAGTGCCTGTATTTACAGGTACTAGTTAACTGTAGAGTAGCTTAAATTACTGCACAGTAAATGTTGCGCATGTGTAGATTGTGATGCTTTACTGCACAGTAGATTAAAGAACTGTGCAGTAAAGAATCTCACGTAGATGCACCCGGTATGTAGTAAAAACCCCTTTTTAATGAAAAATTAAACTATGGGCCAAGAGAAGCTGAGGTTTATTCATATTCTGTGTTTTCCAGACCACTATCCCTGAGCCAAGCTACAGTAGTGGTAACAGCTATCTAAGCAATATTAGATAGTTTTGAGCTGAAGTATTGACAACTGCTTGTTTGAATAATAATAATATCTACTGAGTTGTATTTTAGTTTTAGACTGTGCGGGCCGGGCCCCGATCCCGCCACCAAGTGCGAGTCGGGAGGGGCAATCAGCGGCCCGTCTTTTGTGCACGCGGGCTGTGGCCAGCAGCCCGGGCACGCGGGGTCGGAGAAAACCGGTGGCGAGCTAGAATTAGTCACAAACGCGTAGTGGTTGATTGAAAAGATTGTTTACCTACACCCAAAGATGGTAGTGGTGTAGGCTGGACAGGTTTCCAGGTGCAGCTCCGCTTAAATCCTCGCTAGAGGACTACGACAAATTCGGTTGCTCCCACGGAGTTGTTTAGGCTCCGCAGGTTCGGTTCGGTTCCCTGGTCCCCCGGAGTTGTTTAGGCTCCGTGGGTTCGAAAATTGGGTTTACAGGAAAGGGATACGTCTGGGATTGCGATCGGCGACGGGGAGAGGCTAGAAGCGAAAGCTCCGCGGGTTCGGTTATTAAGCTTGAGAGAGGCGCGTTGGGTCTGCAAGGGTCCGCAGCGCTTGGAGATCTTCACACAGCACGAAGTCTCCTCCTCCTGGCGAGTTCTATCTCTCTCCAGTTTTCTCTCTCTCCCTCTCCCTCTTCAACTTGGGCGGAAACTACCGAAGCCTTTTGTACAGCTAGCAAGCCAATAGCTAGCCGCCACGTGTGCCTACATTTGGAACTGGCCAATAATGTGGCGCGAATCCAAATACAAATGGCGGGAACTCCTTTGCAACGTGCATTACCAGTATGCAAAAGAAATGCACCCTGCAAAGAAGCTGTAATTTGGTGGGAAATCCCCCGTTGCACCAGAGTGCTCTCCTGCAGCAGAGAACTCTATCGTGCAAAGAAAGCTACAATCGGCGGGAAAATAATTTAGCAGTGCCGAAGCACACACAAACAAAAAAACCCACAACTTTGGGTTGTGACATCCCCCCTGCTGAGAGCATAGCTAAATTATGCCATACTCTTCTAGCAATCTAGAATTTTGTCGTGAGTCGTCAAACGAGTAGATAAGCAAACAAACAAATAAACAAACATAAAATTCGCTGCCCTGGGATTAGGTTACATAACAATCAAGAAATAATAATCAACACAAACATATAATCTGATTCATAACAAAATTGCATGATCAGGGCTTCAGTGGGCGTCGTGGCGAGGTCATACGTCAGGCCCTCACTTCTCCCGGTGATGTCATCCCTCTCAGGGCTCCTCTTTGCCACGTGCTCTGAATTCCAGATCTGTAAACAAAAAACTCTCAAAAACAGATTAATGATCTTATTCAACAAACTTAAACAATTTTCACGGCTCAATTAGACAAAATCGTTGAAGATTCATCATCTGGTTCTTCTAAATAATGGAAACCTAACTCATAAGCTAATTGCCATTGGCCTGCGTCTCCTAAAATCCGAAGCTGCTGCTTGTTAAGTCTGGAACGCTGTAGGAGAAATCCAAACATGTATCGCTCCTCTAGGGTTCTCGGTGGCAGTGGTGGGAGATCGGATCCACGTCGTCTGGTGTCTTGAGGTCTGGTCGGGTGTTGATAGTCCCGATCAAAAGACAATCTTGGCTCCATCAGGATACGCAGTCGTGGCAACTGACAAAGAAGATTACTCATGGGTTGATTTACCATTGGACTGAGCAGAATCCGAAGGACGACGATATTCTTTTGCCCATAAATCTCGAGGCAACTGTCTAGACTGTGAGAGGTTAGTGGAACAGTTCCAGGATCTCGCAAGTGACGGTGAGGCCATGGTCTTATTCTCTGGAGTGATGTCAGTCCCAGCACACATGCTCTCGGGTTCCAAGCACAATACAAAACACCAATAATTGCTAGCATAAGATGCTCTGCGCCGGTATATTCTGGCCGTCCTGCATGCCACACGTGGGCCTTTTGACTAATCAGTCCTGCAACAAGCGCTGGCAGTGGAATAGGCCAGTGAGTATTACATGTTATCATGTCGATGTCAGGGACATGTCCTCTACTCCACAAAGCTTGTCCCACTAGGAAGCTTGCTTCTTCTTGGTTCAGCAGGTCGGATCCAAGTTCTATGACTAAACATCCTAACCATACAGCTAGAGTCTCTTCAGGTTGAATTCTTGATGCTCTACATAAATTCTGCAACTCAGTTCTGGTGCGAGCATAATAAGTAGTAGCAACTCGGTTAGTTGTTATTGTAGAATAAGCTGCTCCTTCGGGAGTTGATGTTGTAATAGGCTGAACTGCTGTTGCGGGGGTTACTGCTGCTGTTACTGCTTCACGCAGGAGGGGCGGATGCACTCCTCCGCTTGACTCTGTCCTTCGTCGGCAGGAAGGCGTGGTCGGTAGGGGCGTTGCTGCGTCACTAGGCGGAGTTGCCGGCGATGACGCTGTGTCGATGGGCGGAGTCGCTGACCGAACTCTCGCGGGTTCTTCAGAAGCTCCACCCTTCTTTTCCGGTTCTTCCACGCGGTCTCCCTTTTGCTCGGTGCCATCTTGGACCGGCGTTTCAGGCTCCTTTTTCTCAGCCGCTTCCTTGACCGCTCGGATTGCCATCTGCAGCTGGGTTTTCAAACTTAGGTTTTTTTGCATTAAATCCATCACAGTATGAAAAGTTGTACCACATTCTCCCTCCTTGTCGTACCGCAAGGCCACTCTTTCATCCGTGGCGCGTTCCTCTGTCTCCAGATCTTTGTGGAGCTCGGATGGAAGCTCGCGACCCCGTAATCTAGGCATTACCATACACGGGGAGAACCAGCCGATTGGCTCCGGTTCTTTACTCTCCCGAGCATATCGTAGGCATCGGGCACACTCCCGGGTGAAAGTCGGGTTTGTTTCGCCCCCCAGGTTGGGTCCGGCGAGGGACACAGTATCGAGGGGCCTAAACAGGACCCACTCATCTCTCATTATACACCCGAACGCCATGAGGAGCAAGTACACTTCCCTCTCTCTCGGGGCTCCATCTTTGGAGACTCCCTCTTCTCCCTTTAGCGACAGACGTCCACTCACAAATCTTTCACCCGTTCCACCCACCTGGTGGTAAGCGATATGCACCTCCAGTTCCTCAAAGCTTTTCACTTGGCGTTGGTTATCATGCCAAGGGCAGTTCTGAACCAACTCTAGCTCTAGCGTGTTTTCTCCTGATCCCATCCTCGTCGCCATGTGCGGGCCGGGCCCCGATCCCGCCGCCAAGTGCGAGTCGGGAGGGGCGATCCGCGGCCCGTCTTTTGCGCACGCGGGCTGTGGCCAGAAGCCCGGGCACGCGGGGTCGGAGAAAACCGGTGGCGAGCTAGAATTAGTCACAAACGCGTAGTGGTTGATTGAAAAGATTGTTTACCTACACCCAAAGATGGTAGTGGTGTAGGCTGGACAGGTTTCCAGGTGCAGCTCCGCTTAAATCCTCGCTAGAGGACTACGACAAATTCGGTTGCTCCCACGGAGTTGTTTAGGCTCCGCAGGTTTGGTTCGGTTCCCTGGTCCCCCGGAGTTGTTTAGGCTCCGTGGGTTCGAAAATTGGGTTTACAGGAAAGGGATACGTCTGGGATTGCGATCGGCGACGGGGAGAGGCTAGAAGCGAAAGCTCCGCGGGTTCGGTTATTAAGCTTGAAAGAGGCGCGTTGGGTCTGCAAGGGTCCGCAGCACTTGGAGATCTTCACACAGCACGAAGTCTCCTCCTCCTGGCGAGTTCTATCTCTCTCCAGTTTTCTCTCTCTCTCTCTCTCTCTCTCTCTCTCTCCCTCTCCCTCTCCGACTTGGGCGGAAACTACCCAAGCCTTTTGTATGGCTAGCAAGCCAATAGCTAGCCGCCACGTGTGCCTACATTTGGAACTGGCCAACAATGTGGTGCGAATCCAAATACAAATGGCGGGAACTCCTTTGCAACGTGCATTACCAGTATGCAAAAGAAATGCACCCTGCAAAGAAGCTGTAATTTGGCGGGAAATCCCCCGTTGCACCAGAGTTCTCTCCCGCAGCAGAGAACTCTATCGTGCAAAGAAAGCTACAATCGGTGGGAAATTAATTTAGCAGTGCCGAAGCACACACAAACAAAAAACCCCCACAACTTTGGGTTGTGACATAGACTATAGTCATGAAATTACTGAAATTATACCTTGTAGCCAGACATTATTAAGCCATTTCTGTATCTTTGTGTTTCTAAGAATTATGGGTCAGATCATATGCCACTTATTACGCATATTATTGTAGTGGCACTTAAGCTATATGTTTATAATGCAGCAGTAGTATGACTCAGTTAGGCTTCTTTGGAAGCACACCCCACTTCAACATGCACACTCCAAATGATGTGCATCCCCCCCCCGACTGCTCTTAAGCGTGCTGAGGGCAAGGTCTCAAGAGAAACCCCAGAAGCATGACCCAGAGGAGCCTCCCTGGCACATTTCCAGGTTAGAAGGACATCATTGGTAGTGTGTGGATAAGGAGTGGGGAGGACATCCTAGCCAGGACACACTGCCAAATGTCAAATGCTAAATTATTTCAGAAGTGGCTAAAAACTATAAAAGGTCCTGGGATGATGTCAGGTTTCATCAAGTTTTGGACTTTTCCCAACTCCTCAACTTAAGGCTATAATACTGCAGTGTAGTTGTATTCTTAGTGCTATCCATTACTACCCTGCTTGATACTCAAAAAGCTGATGATCCATCTGCTTGTTTTTTCATTTTAGGCTCAAGATAAAAATCACTAGAAGTGGTGAGAAGGAGGAAGACCCACCCACCTTTTTATATTCATATTTTTTCAGGCACACTTCACTCAGATACTTTAGGTGAGTGCTTAACAGATGGATTAGGATCTGGCTTTCTATGCCTGTCTGAAGAAACAGAGGTCATTTTGTTCTCACAGTTACTGCACCCTTTTACAAAGAAGGCAGCTTCACAGTAGTCTGTCAGATTTGTCTTTTAGTGGTGATGGTTGCTCTTTTCCTTTGTCTAAAATAAGTTCATTTAGACTGGAAATGCAGAGTATTTTTCTCTTTGTAGATATCAACTAATGCTTATACAAAGCCTTTAAGAAGTAGAAGTCAATTAAGAGTTGATGCTGAACCATTATGAGGGCATCATTTGAGAACAAAAGATATTTCTTATGATTTTTGTAAAATTATAAACAACTTTTCTGACCCCAACATTGAAACTGCAACCCTGAAAAAAAATCTAGAATGCCCAGGAAATCATATTAAGCAATAGTTTTAGATTAGCATTCTTTTTTCTGTTTTGCTGATAAAATATTAAAGAAAAAATAGTTGCTGGAAAAGAACTGCACTCTGTAGAATTAACAGTGAGGAATACAATTTTTCTAATTCAATCTTCAGCTACAGATGGTTGGTCACATGGTGAGTGATATTATAAATATAGTAGCAGTTTCCACTGGCTGATTTCACTAATAAAAAACTGAAGAAAGCAACAAACTGGCTGGTCACTTATAGTTGTATTCTGAAAGATACAGAGAAGTACCAAGCATCTCCCATTGAAATTTTTCTTATGTATATGAGGGCTAGTAAAGCTCCTGAGAAATCCATGTGCTGAGCTTAAACTATTAGAGGCTGGACCTTGGAGAATGGCTAAAATACAAGCAGATAATAACACAGATACATAATAAATAATAAATTAACTCTGGAAGAAGTAAAGGCTGGGAATCTCTTATTCCCTGCACTAAGATGTTCTAAAAACACTGAACTGGCTCTACGTTATCTCCATAGAGAACCTATCTATGCAGAAGGGAGAGTTGGATCTCCTGCTTTACCTTACTTGCTGATGCACTCCTTGCTGGAGTTCATCATGGATGAACTCTACGGAGTCCAGGAGTAAAGGTCAGATATGAAACGAAGGTGTCACAACCCGTGAGACCCTTTCTTACAGAGGCTATGCATCATAGGTTCTATATTTCCTCCCATGCTTGCTTCTGTTGGACAGAACCAGTGACATCAAGTCTTTTGTAGGGAGGATAGGAAAAGCAGCAGAGTTTCAACGTTTTCTTCCAAGTTGTCTTAACTCTAGTGGGAAAAGTTTCATTCTTCATGGATGTTGGTTTTTAACCCTAGTAAAGTCCAGTGGTTCCAAGCTTGTTTGTTATGGACACAAACTAGCATGGAATTCTTTATTTGGAAAACTACTTCTGCCCCACAAAAAAATTCCTGTGATAGTAATCTGGATTGCCTAGCAAAATGAAGTGGACCTGTAAAGTTCCTCCTCTTAACATAACCATTCCACAAGGGAGTAAAAAGTGATTAGTTGGAGATAATTCCTCAAAGGGCCTATAACAGGGTGAGCTGTCCCTTTAAGAAGGAACAATCAGCCTTATTGAATAAGTCTAGCTGTGAGGCATATGGATGTCGGAATTGACCCACTGGAGTTTTAAAAGTTCTCAGAAGAGTAACCAGGAGAGAGGAGGAAGTCAGCTGCTTGTGTAACAGTACGCTGCAAGGAAAGGCTAGGCTGGTATGCTGGGACCATAGCCAAAGGGGCTCCCCTTCTCAGGCCTGGGACACAGCAGAAGGTTTGGTTCTGTTTGATTGTTTAAAAGACACTGATTTACTTGGGAAGACTGGCTGAGAAGCTCCTCTGGGAGTGAATCCACTTGAAGAACTAAGCAACCCACTTACAGGGCCATTCAAATATCAGTGTAATTCAGATATCTCTGTAAAAGGGGAATTTGCTTCAGCAAGGAAACATGTCTCACTTATCAGTCAAATAGAAAGACTTTTCTAGGCTAGATTTGTAGTATAGACTTCTGTGAAGGCTGCCATGGTGGTGGTAGGTGTGATGAGGTATGATTTGCAGTTGCTGTACCTATGGCAGAGAAATCCCTCATGTATTCCTTTGGTATTCTTGTAGTGGTTACGCACTCCAAGAGCAGACATAGCCTTAGATTGCCACATAGAGCTTTAGATTTCACAAGTGCTTCAGTAAGAAGGATTATTGTGAGGGAATAACATGAGCAAATCAATATGCTGACAAAAGTATTTCAATAAATGTGTAAGTGGATTGCACCATTAAGCAAAAACTGTTCTTTCGATTTGTAAGAAAAAGCTGTATAGGCAAGAGAAGACAGTTTAATCAAAATTGCAATTCTATCAAGGAGAGTAAGGAAGAAAATGTATTTTTGTCATTTTAAAGGATTTTAAATAATTTCTAGGGAGGGCACAGATCTAACAGTCATCACTGCAGTTATGATCTAAGTAAGATCCCTAAGACTAGACTAGCATTCACTTGACCCCTTTGAAGCCATCAACATAACTTCTGTCCAAGGTTAAAAGCCACTAGCTACCTTTTCATTATTGTTGCACAATTTATCACAAAAAAGGGAAGGGAACCTAATAAATGTCTGGAGGCCATCTGCCAGTCTTTTCAAACAAAAAAATGGAAAGCCCGATAGTAAATGCTAAAATCTGTAAATTTACAATGGGCCAGGACCTATACTGAAATCCATTTAAGAGTAATACATTGAAATTGTCACATTGAAAATACAGCTTTATATCAGGAGGAATCGATGCATCCAGACAGCTTCAGTTTTAACTGGGTTCTTGCTCTTAAAAAACAAAACAAAACAAAAAGCCCAGCTGAACTACATAAGTTGTGCTAAAAATTACAGAGAAATTGTTGCTGCTGAATAGGTTCGCCACGGATCCAATATATTGTCAGAAGAAGTTTAACAGTGACAATCCTATTCACATCATCTTGGGAATAGTTTCTGTACCTGGCCCTGAGCTGTTCTGCCAGAATTTTTGGGTTTGCATCATGGCTGACTGGTGCCACCTTAGTCAGGGGGGGCACATGGCCCCCAGCAACCAGTCAGCAACCGGGAAGGGGCGGGGGCGGGTTACCCCGTTGCCAATTACGCCAACCAGGAAGTGGCCACGGCGCTCCCGTGTTACGCCTCAGCTCTGTATTCTTGGGCCACCCTGGCACAGGATGCAGTCTGTCTGACTCACAAAGGACTCACCCCCCCCCACTCCCTCCCCTCCTCTGCCTAAACGAAACTGATTAAGATGCAGTGAGAGACGCACCTAAAACTCTCCAGATAAGGGTGATAAGAGTGAACAACTGCCCTCGGTCTCATTTGCATCTGAGATGGAACCAGATGACCATTCATTTACATGAGAGATGGAAAACAGAAAGCCTGAAGCAGAGACTGCAGTGAATTCTGGGACCAGAGAAGCAGGAGAGCACTGCATGATGGGAAATCTGTGCTTCCAATGTTAATCAACCCATGTTCACACACACCCAGCTCAGCATTTATCAGACCAGTTCTAATCTGGATTTGCTAAGGACTTTTCCCCCCCAGACACACACACACAGCTCTAAGTTTAATAGGCATCTCGGGCCGTACATTCCCCGGTCCCACTATGGGAGGCCTATTTAAACTTGATTGACTAAAACTCGGTTGCCGGGTTAGGGAATGCTGAGGCAAGAGACCGAGTCAGAGGGGTATGGGCAACATTTGAACAATGGTTAAGGGTTCATCACAGCATCCAGCCTGCTGGAGCCCTAATCCCAGGTGTTGTCATATCTTTCCCGAGATGACTGGTGGAAGTCCTCTCCACAAAAGGTTATGAGCACCCCAGTAATTGCTTTAAGTCTGTTAAAAGACTATAGTAAGATCTGGAAAAGTCATGCTAAGCTGAGGCTTGTGCACAACAAGTAAAAATCCAAAATCCTGATGCTGCAAGCTATCTATTGTTCCTGAAGAAACCATGATATATCCCATCAGTATATCTGCCATCCATAGGAATCTCAAGCTGGCTCCCAAGTATTTGGGTTACTCCCTAATCTTAAGTGTTTCCTGATTATCAATCAGTTTCCTGAGATGGTCCAAACCAGATAACCCCTTGTCAATAGAAAAGACAATGATTTACACTACTGAGGGTGCTTCGAAGCAGCTGAACTGAGGGTATAAAAATCTGTAAGTGTATGTGCTGAAGAAGGAGAAAGAAAAAGAAGAAGCAGGAGGAAAGGAGAAGGAGAAGAAAAGGAAAGAAGAAGAAAACTCCTGTGCTGACACCATCCCCTGTCGTTCTTGGGATGCTGGAAGAACAGATCGTCTCTCTCTTCAAGGATTGTGCTACGGACTGTGCCTGTCAGCTTTGCAGCCTGAGTACCGTGGACTAGGTGAGATTACAGTGTTCTCTCTTCTTTCTAGGCATAAACTTCTGAACCTGAACTGTATCAGTTAAGCTTGAGCTAAGTTTCCCCAAATACTTAGTGAAACCAGGGTAGTATTGTCATTGTTTGTGTTTGTTTTTCTTTTGCATGTCTATTACTACTAGTACTATTATATATTTCATATGCTTAGCAATAAATAACTTTTATAGTCAAACTGGTAGTAATTGGGTATATTTTTCCTTCTCTGCTTCTTTTTCCTCCCATGCTCTGCAGCAACGCTTCTTTTACCTATGCTAAAGATCCCTGTGAAGCCCAAATTATTGTGGGGTCTGCTCATCAAGAGGCCAAAGATTGGGACGTGCTGAGTTTGAAACACATAAGGGGATCAGCTTGTACAGGCTGATTGACCCAGTTTGACTCAGACGTGCCCTTATGAACTGAATGCTGGCCCATGAGGGTGCCAGCTGGACACCCAGCCGGATTCAGAGGGATTCTGTTTACCTGTGTGCTTGTGTCTGACTGCATTTTATTGTTGCTCTTATGAACTGATTCTTGGCATATGAGGGTGTCAGCCTATCCATGCTGATCAGCCCGGCCAGGTCAGGCGTGTCACGTTAATTTGTGTGTGTTTGTGTGTATGACTGATTTGGTGACTGGAGGAACCCAGTCCCATTGAGATTGAGTCCTGCAAGATAGCTCCACTGGGGGTGAGGGCTTGCAGAAGGGAGAGATACAGCTCGGTATAGTAACACAAGCAGCGCATTGACAGAATCACCAAGACCCTAGAAACTATCCTTTAATAAATGAGCACACTCCAAAGTAATGGGCAAATTTGGTAACACCCGGAAGTGGCTGCGGCACTTCATCTGGTGCTCCCAGGGATGGCACCGGTGCTCCTGCCTGCTCCCCCTGCCCATCACCTAAGTAGAGAGTGCAGCCTGTCAGGGGGGGCACCAATGCTCTCAGGGGGTGCATATGCACTCCCGTGCACTCCCTATGCATTGTCATTGGTTTGCATATTATATTTTTTTAATTGTTTTTTTTTCCAGCATTTTTCTTTCCTAGGTTGAGGTACCAAAAAAATCACAGAAGTAAAAGGAGAACCTTCTTTACTGGAGAAACAGTGAAGCTTATGCACAGGGCTGTCAGATGCACAATATAAACTGAAAACCAGAGATGTTTCCCCTTTAATTTTTCAATTGCTGGAATCTTAGTTTTTACTTGTAGTTATAGTAAGTTTCAAAATACTTAGATAGAAGCAGTATAGTCTTGCAGTAAACACCATTTCTTTAAGAATCCAAAGTTTTGTGGCTCTGATTTCAACAAAGTAGTTGTCCTCTGCCTACTTTATGCATAGGTGGTGGGTTTAAGGGACCAGTTATATGCTTAAAGTTAGATACATGGGGACATATTGGCAGAACTGGGGATTATGTGAGGTCAATGGAAAGAAGGTAGAGTGTGTTTTGAGCTTTCTCCCCTTTCTTTTTTCAAACTTTGTCTAACACAAGGTAAGTAAAAAGTTTTTCAATTTTAAAATAAAATCAAAAGGGTGACACACCTTCCTTTAACCCTGTGGTTTTAGATCTTTTTAGACTTGAGGCACCCCTTGTTTGACTCAAGGCACCCCTCTATAACTTGACAGAGGGTGCACCGGCGCTCTGAGGGGGTGCACATGCACCCGCTACGCATCTCCCCTGACCAGGCGCATGTTTAAATGGCATGCCCAGGAGCAATAACGTCCAAAGCAATAAGCTTCAGAGTTTATTTATGCACAGTAATAGCACATGTAGACACACTCACAGTGCTCACTTACTTGCAGAGGGGCTGCACAGCAGAGATAGGACGGCAGAGCTTAAGCCTGCACTTATCTCCTCACACCTGCTTAACTTCCCTCACCCCCTGGTACCCTTTAGACCCTGGTTGAGAATCACGGCTTTAACCCTTTACTTCAAGTGAAATTCAGGAAGTCCATACAGGCATTAGGTCTGGAATCAGGCTCAAGTACCAATGTCTCAGCTAGGATAGCTGATGGGTGGTACTGCCCCTCCATTGCTGCAGAAGGATTGTTGGCTGTTGTTCCAGTTAATAATTCCAGCTAAATGCTCCCATACCTGATAGTCTATTATGAGCCAAAAGATATGCCCACCTTTCCAACACGCAATAACTGCAAAGAACAGCTTAAAATGCTGAAAGGCTACATCAGTGCTTCCATAATTGTCTTCTGTAACCCTCCCATAAAGTGGTGACTACTGTATTGCCATATGATATTACCATCAATAAGCCATGGTAAAGATCATCCTTGAATCAAGGGATTGTCGCTGCCACTGATTACCATATATCAGACAGAATGGAAGACATGCCTTTGAATTTCCCTGTTTAATATTTACATAACTAAGATGTCAAATGGCACTTTTAAACATATTTACATCTAAATGTAAATAACACCAGTGGCGTAAGTGTAGAGCCAGCATCATTTAAAACAGACACAGGAAATACTGGAATAAGAATAGGTTTTTAATGGGCTGTTGTTTGCTATGCTGCAAATTTAATTACATTGATAGTTTAAAAAATAGCAATAATGCTTAGCATTCTTGTTGTACTTTACATTTTTGAAGTGCTGTACAAATATTAGTTGCTCATTATTCATTTCTTGGTAGTAAAACTGTTCATTAGCTGTGTGATATGAATATTGTATCACTGGCCTCTACAAGCAGAGTAAGAACATATTAGGCAAGATGTGAGAGAAAATTATGCTTAATCAAATGCAGTTGGTATAGTAAAAGACTGGAAATAAGTTGGCTAGATTTAGTAACATCATGTAAGAATATAAGGGTGAAGCTGAGAACTTAAGTACTTTCAGTGCTCTCTCAATAAACTCTCCCATGGCAAAACTACTCTTACCCAAAAAGGGTAATTTATTAAAGAGTAAAAGCCATTGCTTTTTCCTGCTCTGGGACCAATTAAAAAAAAAAAACTCCAAACCCTAGTATTTTCTTTTAAAGTGAGGAACTGAACAATTCCCTTGCAATTCCCCCCCATCTGTTGTTAGTGTACAGGTGCAAACAAAGCTTACTTCCTAAAATTTTGACTTATTCTCCACATAATAATATTTTGCTTTTGTAAAGTTATTTTTGTCCTAAATTTATTTTTAGACTTAAACTATAAAACAGAATACCTTCCAGAATACCTTCCAGAGCCACATCCAGAGTTCATACACAATAATAGTTTAACAGATCACTTCTAAAATGTCCTACTGTGGAAATGTGTGACTTTACTTTGTCAGTGTGTGTAAAATCAAACCTATTTTCAAGAATTATGTTAATCACATTACTTAATTAGTTTACAAATAATTACTTGACACTTGCAGTCTGCAGCCAGATGTTTTGGCAGCTGAGACAGAAGAATTAATCATAAATAAACCCACATTTTTTCATTATAGTAAAGCCAAAAATGCTGTTTCTTTCTATTTTGTTTTCTGCTCCCCTTCCCATTTCTTTCTTGATATTTTCCCTCAGGCATTTGTGGGTTTCTTTTTTTCCTTCCATTTAAAATAAAAAGTCCTATATTTTAATCTCTTTCTAATATGATATTATTTGTGTCATTTGTCTCACATACTTTTCCTTGTCCCTAAATGCTTCTTTTTGTCCTTTTTTTTAGGTCTTACCTTAGCTTTTTCACGCCGAAATTCAGGACGTACAAATAGATAATTTTAAGTAGGAAAGAACTCCCACTGAAGTCAAAGGCCACAAGCATCCTTAATTATTTTTCTGGAATTGAACCCTTTTGCTTCAAAACCTGTCTTTTTTATCAGGTACCCAACCTCCTCCAATTTTTCTATCAGTCATTTTTTTTTTCTTTAGTTCCTTTAGTTTTGTCCTTCTTCTCTCACTTTTCTCTCTCCCTCTTCTAGTTCCCCCTCATCCCACTTTCAGGTCTTGCTCCCTTGCATGCCTCTCAGTCCTGCCTCAAACAGTTTCTCTCTCTCTCTCTAGCTCTCCCTTATTGTGCCCTTTGGCTGCTTTCAGAGAGTCATAGGTAGTGAAGGCAACAAAGCTGCAACCAGCTTTGCCAGAATCCAGAGGACTTACAACAGTCCTGCCTGGGCACATCTACACATGCAATTAATGGACTTAAATAAACTCTGGGCCTTATTGCTTATTCCTACAAAGTTTATTGTTCCTTGGTGTGCTGTTTGAATACGCACCCTAGAGCAATAAACTCTGGCACAATAAGCACCAGAGTTTATTCATGTGCAGCACGTTGAGCTGGGTCGGAGCAGACTTGGGTGGCAGGGAGACCAGGGAGTCAGCCTGTCAGCCTGGGGCTGCTCCTTCCCACTTAACATGCTGCAGAGTGGCTGGCTGGGGCATGAAGGTGCTAAAGTGTGGGGCTAGCCACCAGGCAGCCCCTGCACTAAAGTATCCTCATGCCCCAGCCAGCAAATTAGAAATTAGAAAATTAGTGTACTCCAGCCTAATAAGGTCACAAGTGTAGATGTGCTATGTTTACTGAGCAGCTAATTAGTCAACTGCAGTAAATGTCTCAGACGCGCTCCCCTGACTGATCAGGCGAATGAAAGTCATCAGTTATAGCCCCATTCTTTTGTCACTGTTGTAGGCTCAGTGTGAGTGATCATTCAAGTAGGATCCATGTTGATGTCCCTCCTTTCCCAGAAGAAGGACTGGTACATGGCTTGTTTGTACTTGCTGAGGGCACCCCAGACCAAGGAGGCTGTACAGCAGGGATATCTGCTGCTCTGAGCCCAAAAATCCAATGAATGTCAGCTCATACAAGGGTGTAGGTTGTAGCCATGTTGGTCTAACAATATAGGGAGACAAGGTTCTTTGGGTAAATTTGATATCTTTTATTAGACCAACTCAAATAGTTGGAAAAATTATTCTTCTTTACAAGCTTTCGGGCACAAATACCCTTTATCAGGCTGAGGAAGCATCTGCAGTTGGTGTGTGGTCTTCTTAGATGAATAGTAAAGAAGCCAGAGGCTGGTATGCATGCAAGAAATGCATGACTGGCTTTCTTTTTTTTTATTTGGTGTGAAGAAAGTGTAGTGAGTAGTAGCAATGTATGATCTTTCAGAGAGGAGGTTATATTTTTATCATAGGACTCTCCTTCTGTCTTGTTATGCAGGAAGGTTAATAGAAGTATTATCAATGCATAGATTTTGTGCTGGCAATTCTATCTATTGGCAAATGACAAATATCAAATTCATATCTTCTAAGGACTGTAGAATTTTTAGAACAATTTTATGAGGTAAATACCCCTAAAGTGTTTTTTTTTTTTTCTGGTTGCAGAGATGGAGAAACTTGGAGAGGCTGGCACTGGCACTCATCATAGCAAGGTTCTGTCTGAATTGTGACACTTGATGGGATCTCAGCCAGGAATGGCTCAACCATGAGCTCTAGAAAAAAACTGTGGATATTAAAGCTGCGCATCTCTGATTCATTTTGCCTGGACATTGCACCTCTTCCCTGCCTTCTGGGGATATAAAAGCAAATTAAGATCTCCTTAGGAGTCACAGGAGTTACTTTGGATCTGCTCTGCTGTAACAAAGTAGAATTTGACCCAGAAACTTTGATGTATTTGAGTTTCCACTTTGGACAGGAACTCTGAAATTCAGGAAAGAGTTTCATATTTCCCTACATACCTTTCCAGTATTTTCTTCTCCCCCTCAAAGCAATGCAGAAGACCCTTAAACACTCTGCCATAATCATATTCCTGAGACTGACAGTTTTAGTTGAGTGAAAACCTGAGCCCTTGATAGAGTACTTCATGTTTCTCTAGGCACCGGTATTATTTATTGTCTAAAATCTTTTATTGGATAGTTTAAATCTCTTTCTCCAAGGACAAGGGTTGGATTACTGACCATTACAGCAACAAATGGTCACATGACTGCACCAAGAACTTGTTTTCTTTAGGTTCCGTGCTTATTCTTTTTATTTTAAAGTTACAAAAGAGCAGTGATACTGGTGTTTTTTGTGTGTAGACAATTTCAACAACTCATTTTATCAATGTGCTGAATATGTGCAATGCCGAATATGGAACTGTCAAAGAAGAAAGAGTCTCTCTTATTCTGTATGCACTCAAAGTCAAGTGTACAGTTATACAAGCAGACAGCACAGTTGTGCTTGATATTCAGACATACATTTAATGAAAAAAGTGATTTTTTTAAATTTTTTTTTTTAGAGAATGATTTGAGAGAGGAATGAGAAAGATTTGAAAATTGGGCAGTTCTTCCAAGCATGAATCTTGGTGCAGAAGAATGCACAGAGTTGATATTGGGCAAGGAAAATCAAATTCTGACTGAGTCTGGTCCTATTCATTGCACGAGAGAAGTCCCATTTTCACATCAGTGGGAATGAGATTTGTTCATCCATTTCCTCTCTTAGCAATACAAAAATGAGAAGCTTTGAAGAAGGTTGGTCTTTGATTTCAGTAATAGGCTTTGGATCAGGCCCTTAATCTTCTTACCACCCAGGTGCCAGCTGGTATTTTTTTAAGAAACACTTCTCTGGAAAGAGGAGGCTCCTCCTGCTGTTTCAAGCTAGCTAAGTAGATTTCTGAATGTTTTATTCCAGGGAAGCTTTTGGCTACATCAATTTCCTCTTTCTTTCTGCATCTAATAGGGGCAGCAGAACAGTAACTCATGGAGAATGCAGTAAACTTAGGGTCTGGCTTCTTTTAGCAATGCATAGATAAAAGTGTCTGTGGTCTAGCTGTTTTCCACCACTGCTTGCTTTGGCTTGTGGATATTGGGTTAAATTAGATTCTGTCATAATAAAAAATATAAAATACATGCTTTAAACTAAAAAAAACCCAAACCCACAGAACGTGCAGAGCAGTGATTCTCAGCCAGGTGCTGTGAGATCCTTTTAAGTATATTATGCAATATTAGGTGTGCAAACACTAAGTAAGCCCAGAGATTTCAAATAGGAATTCCTAGTGTAAAAAACATTCTGACCTGTTGTGATCTTTCTGAGTTCCTTGCAATGGGAGAATTGCTCTAGTATTTTTCCATTATCAAAAAATGAGTGAAAGCTAAGAGCTGTCATTTTCCAAGGGGGTGCCCTGAGTTAAAAGAGGTTGAGAACCACTGGAGGAGAGAAACTAAATGCTTGTCTTTATTTATTTTTTTAATTAAAAAAATGAACTGGGGTTGTGTTAAATATTTAGGAGCCAAATTGAACTGTGGTGTCCTTCAAAGGCCAGTCATTCAACAGCCTGTTTGGCTGCCTTAGATACCCTTGGTGTTAGATTTAGATGTTATATTTCAGGGTAAAGTTAGAGTTAAATGTCCGGTTAAATGTATAAATCATAGAATCATAGGAAATTAGGGTTGGAGGGGATCTCAGAATGTCACCAAGTCCAACCCCCTGCTCAAAGCAAGACCATTCCCAACCAGATCATCCCAGCCAAGGTTTTGTCTAGCTGGGTCTTAAAATCCTCCAAGGGTGGAGATTCTACCACCTCTCTGGGTAACCTGTTCTAGTGCTTTACTACCCTCTTAGTAAAGGTTAGGTTAGATAAAGATTTTCCTAATATCTAAGCTAAACTTCCCTTGCTGCAATGTGAGACCACTGCTTTATGTTCTGTCACCTGCCCCCACTAAAAATGGCCTACCTCCATCCTCTTTTGAACCCCCCTTCAGGTAGTTGAAAGCTGCTATCAAATCCCTCCTCAGTCTTCTATTTGCAGACTAAATAAGCCCAGTTCCCTCAGCCTCTCCTCAGAAGTCATGTCCCCCAGCCCCCTCACCATTTTTGTTGCCCTCTGCTAGACTGTCTCCAACTTGTCCACATCCTTTCTGTAGTGGGGGCCCAAAACTGGGCACAGTACTTCAGATGTGGCCTCACCAGTGCTGAATAGAGGGGAATAATCACTTCCCTCAATCTGCTGGCAACACACCTACCAGTGCAGCCCAGGATGCTGTTAGCCTTCTTCACAAAGGCACACTGGTAGCTCCTATTCAGCTTCCTGTCCCCTGTAACTCCCATGTCCTTTTCTGCAGAGCTGCTGCTTAGCCCGTCAGTCCCTGGCCTGTACCGATGCATGGGATTGTTCTGCCCTAAGTGCAGGACTTTGCACTTGTTCTTATGTGCAACAAGTGACCCAACTCGATGGTGGTAGGTTTCAAAGCCAGCCCTTCAGCTTTCTGCGTGACTGCCCTAGCCTCTCTTAATGTTAAAGTTGCGTTTCAGGTTAAACTCCAGCATTAAATGTCTTCTGAAATGTATGACTGTGCAACAACTCAGCACATTCAATGGCAGGGGCCTTTCAAGGCCAGCTTCAAAGGGCAGTCCTTCATGAGATCGCCTCAGCCTCCCTCAGTGTCAGACTCAGACGTTCCCTTTCAGGCTCCATTTGGTGCTAAATGCCCAGTGACCTGGCAACTAAAGCAGCGGTTCTTGACCCAGGACTTGCGACGCAAAAGGAGAAGAGTGGCAAGAACATCCAAAAGGGTCACGAACAAACTTTAAAAATGGATTGTCCTTTAAAGGAGAGAAACATAGGAAACCAGTGGCTTTTCCCTCGCAGCCTGCCAAGGGGCTGCTTGGGGCCGGCCAGGCCGCACACACCTGTGCCACACACTGGGCGGCTGGGGGCCGTTGGCGACACGGAGGGGGTGCATGGGCTCACGTGGCAGTGCACCCCCTGAGAGAACCGCTGCTGCTGGCGGTGTCTGCAGGTGGTCGCCAATTGCAGCTCAGTGCTGGCCACCCTCCTCACTGCTGCCACCGCCTGCGGGCAGTTCACACTGGTGCCACTGGGTCAAGACTGACCATGGGTGTTTACAACTGGGGCCCGGTCCCCCCAAAAAAGGCTTGAAGTAAAGCAGGGAGCGGTCTCATGCAGGGGCAGCAGCGCGGCGGAAGGGGCCGCTTGGGGGCGATCTTCTGCAAGGAATCTTCCCCCTCCGTAAACTTCGGCAAACTTCCCCCGCTCCTGCGGCGGGGTCGGGGGCACTGCCGTGCAGACGGCGGCCCCCAGCGCGCGGGGAGGGGTGGCGCCGAGCGGGGCGGGAGTAGCGAGCGCCGCTAGCACCGCCCCGCGCCTGCCTCCGGCTGCCCCGCGGGCGCGGGAGTGAAGGAGGGAGCGCTTGTAGGCGGCGGCAGCGGCGGCGGGGGCTCCCCGGCGGAGGCAGCAGCGGCGCGGCGCGGCGCGGCGGGGCGGGCCGGGCCATGGGGCGGTGGCAGCAGCGGCGGCTGGGCCGGGCGGAGGCGGAGGCGCGGAGGCGGCGGCGCTGCTGAGGCAGCCCCCGGGGGCGCTGCGGCCGGCGCGGGACAGGTGCGCGCCCGGGGCCGGCCCCATGCGGGCGGCGGGGCGGTGGGGCTAAGGGCTGCTCGCGGCGCGGGGCGGCGATGGACGAGGCGTCGCTGCTGGACCTGCTGGAGTGCTCCGTGTGCCTGGAGCGGCTGGACACGACGGCCAAGGCGCTGCCCTGCCAGCACACCTTCTGCCGCCGCTGCCTCGAGAGCATCGTCAGCTCCCGCCACGAGCTGCGCTGCCCCGAGTGCCGCATCCTGGTGGGCTGCGGCGTGGACGAGCTGCCCGCCAACATCCTGCTGGTCCGCCTGCTGGACGGCATCCGCCAGCGGCCCCGGCCCGCCGCGGGGGCAGGGCCCGGCCCCGGCCCCGCCACCCCCGGCAGCGGCGGCAGTGGCGGAGGGAGCAGCTCGGCGGCGCCCCCCGCCTACCAGCCCGCGGCGGCCGCGGCCAGCGCCTCCCCCGCCGCGGTCGCCGCCGCCGCCGCCGCCAGCTTGCGGGAGCTCGCGGCCGCCAGCCGCAGCGCGCTGCTCGGAAAGGTGGGTGCAGCCCGCCGGGACCCCCTGCCCTGCCCTGCCCTGCCCCGCCCCTTGTCCCTGCCCCAGCACACGCAGGGACACATGCACCCTGCACATGCCCCCCCCCACGCACACATGTGCGCCCTACGCACACAAGCACACTGCACACACACCCTCTACACACATGTGCACCTCACCCGCACACGCAACTGACACGCACACGCACCTAGCGCACGCACACCCCTCCTACACATACACACATGTACCTGACACACATGCCGGTTGTGCATGCGCCTTGTACACACACACTCTGCCCACACATGCCCTGTACGTGTACCCGATGCACACACGCACCCTACATGCACATGTGCTACACCCACCTACACCCCTACAAGCATCCTACATGCACACATTCATGTGTTCTGTATGCACGCATACATGCATCCTACACACACGTATGTGCATCCTACACCCCCCTTACATGCACCCTTGCACGCACATGTGCGCACACACACACGTGCATGCACATGCACACACACCACACACTCCTTTCCTCCCAGAGGTGAATTCTCCTCCCCATCAGGGCCCTGCTGTCATCCTTGCTTTGCAACCCCTTTGCTTGCCCACAGCTGAGGGAGGCCTTAGAATTGCTGCACGGGACAGGTGTGAGCAACTCCTGCCAAAGTTGCCCGAGAAGGGGAAGAGGACACAGCGGGATGGGGGCTGCTGGCAACACTTGGGCAGTGCCCGCCTGAGCCTGGCTGTCCCTTGCCTGGGCAGAGCTCACATTTCAGCATGGGGTGGCACAATTCATTTCTCTCCCTGCGGATGCTGCCTCATGCAGGTCGCAGAGGTTGTTTGCTGTTGCT